>NC_091398.1:40281192-41494942 GCF_032191515.1 Phaenicophaeus curvirostris | reverse complement strand
CGTATCGCATTCCTAGCAAGGGCTGCAGCATGGGAGTGAACCTGAGTCGCAAGAAATCTGTGTTTTGGAACATCTGGAGGAGAAACTGGGCGAAGCAAGGGAGCCCGGCCCCGAAACGCTGCTCCAGAAACACTCCTGCTCCTTTTAGCTCGGCATCGAGCAGCAAAGTCCAGATCACAACCCAAGGCAGATTTAGCGCTGCAGAATATTTGGGATGAAGATGATTGTAGCAAATGTTTTCTGAATTATTACTTACGCATCCTAGATGAGATAAAATTCATTAATTAGACTCTGGAGGTCTCAGTCCTGGTTATTTCTGAGGGGGACATACGGAGGGGAGCTCTTCTGGCTGCACATACACAAACCCGTGTTCCGCACAGCCCCAGTGCAGTTGTGGAATATCCCTATTACAGGTGTAAATTAAAACCTATAAAATAAATGGAGATTATAAAAATTGCGTTAAAACTGATAACAGCTTCACTGATATACTGACAATGAAAATATAGAGCATTTTTCTCTGTCAGGGCATTTATCAACACATGGCAACCCCAGCCTAAACTGACACGTAGAGTGATCAAAATGGATTAGGAAATCTCTTCCGTTCGTTCCTATTGATTTTGGTTCGGATAAAATTCATCAGTGTGCAAAGGAACGCTCGCGCCTGGCATTTCCCCCCCAGGCCCGGGCCCGCTGGACGGCTGTGATTGCAGGCGGTGCTGGAATACCTTCCCCACAGCTCCTACCTCCCAGGAATGCTAAGTGCTGTGTTGACTCCTAATTCTCACTATCCAGCTACCAAGTGCTAAATTCTGAGCTAAAATGGGAAAGCGCAAAGAAAATTATGTCGTGTTTACTAAGCAGCGTCTATCTGAGCTTTTTTCCTTTAAAAAGAAACTTTTTCAAGGCTAATCCAAGTTATTTTGGTAACGGCCACAACAAACTGCCAGGGAAGGGACCTTTTTTAATCACTTTTATTGATTCATGCTTTCAGCTCGTACTCAGTGAAAAACAAGGCACATTAAATACATCCTCTTATTGCTCCATAAATGCATGCGGCTCATTCTGTATATCAAAAGTAATAAATAACAGCAGTAAAACACCAAGACAGTTATAAAAATGACAACCCAGCCTCAAACAGTGCTTAACAGTTCAGTCTAGAACAAGATCCTAACAGAATTCCCAAGTGCCGCATGAGGAACGCGCTCTGTGCGTGGATGTGTGTCCGTACACACACGTTGCAGGGATGCGCATCCCCTCCCCATCGGGCATGCAGTTTATTTAGAACACAAATAACCCTCCCCAATCCAGAAAGCCAACTCAAAAAAATAAAAGGAAAGAAGGGGAAAAAGGGAAATCACATCAATTTTCCCATGTAGGAGCAGAACAATGCAAGGCAGGGACAGTTCACAACTCTTTAATTCACATAAAAAACAAACACAGCAAAGCCAAATCCCTGCAAACAACTGTAAGGTGAGCAATAAATACTCCTGGCTGTTTGAGATGAGCAGTAAATACTCCTGGCTGTTATCCGTGCGGATGCAGCCGGGCTCAGTGCACACACAGACCCCTCTCCCGGCACCCAGGGCAGCCACACGGAGCCAGCCGGGCCACACAAAGCAAGCGTGACAGTAAAGCACCTGGGATGCAAAGCAAATTCCGACCGCAGGACACGCACATGCAACCAAGACATTCCCAAAGTCACCTTCTGGATGCAACGTTTCAAAAACACAAAGGAGACTTTGGGGACAAACCAGAAAATCCTGGCTTTGCAAGTAAACTTGTGTTATTAACTCTTAACAGTGCCACGTAGACAGGAGCGGAGGAGAATTTGTCTTTAAACCTCACAAAATGTTAAACACTCTCAACACTTCTCTATCTGGCATGGAAAAGGTCTCATTGCTTTTACTTTTTTGACATAAATTACTGTTAATGCAGAATCCCAAGCCCCTTCCCTCCTCCCCTTGCTCAGTGACTCAACCTGGGTTCGTTCCGGCACTACCCTCCAGCTCTGCCGTTGAGTCCTGATCTGAAAAGGGGATCAGAACCCTAGGAAAGGAGTTTGGGGATCGGAAGCTGTGTCCAACATCGCAGATTTCACCCAAACACAACAGAAAACGGTTCAAAGAGACAAGTTTCCAAGACTGCAAAAACAAGCCGCTTTTTTCTTAATCGAACTCAGCCACTGGTGTCTCCTCATTCCCACTGACGGTGCCTCACCAGCACAGGGCCCGGAGCAGAAAAGCAGTAACCCTTAGCGAGAGCTGCACCTTGGCACAAGGCAGCATCAAAAACCATTTAACATGCAAAAACCACCTGAAAAGCATTTTACTGGACCGGCTCCTTCCCCCAGCATGACAGGAACAGAACCATCTCCCAAGCTTTCAATGAGCCTTGCCCTTTTCTTTTCTAGTTGCTATTTTTAAACACCTGAATTGTTAGTTTTTCTTTAACAGGGCTCTGCCTCTCCCGCCGCACACAGCATCCGTACTCCCTGTGCCACCCCCACCCCTCCTCAGCATCTCCCTTTGTGGACGCAATCATTTTCCCTTTGAAATATCAAAGCAGCCTTTGGCGTTCATCCCTTTTTTCCATTATGGAAAGGGGACATCAGTTAAAATACAGATTTTACACAAGCAGGAATTCAGACACCTCGGACCTGAAGCTTGGTTTGAGTTGCAAATTGGTTGTTTATACTCTGAAATATCACAGTGTGACAAATCCATCAATAACCCATCCCGCGGTTTTCCCTTCCATGTCCTACAGCGGGCAGAACCCTCCCATCCGACCTTCACCCTCATCAATCCAGCAACGGAGGCAGAGAGCCAGACACAACTTCGCTGAAATCAGCTCGCATCAGTGGCCCTAACTTTGGTTTGTTTCAGTAATAAATGAAATTTAATTAAAATTTAAATATTTTCCTGATGAAAAAGAGCCCTTTCACTTTTGTGGAATGCCAAACAAATGTCCTAGTTTTGTGTTTAAGCATTTTAAAACAAACAATTAAGACTTATGCTATCTAAACCTGCCATCTCCTACCCCTTTCTAGTGTTTGTCCAGCCCGGGGACAGTGAGCAGCACTTACAGCATCGTCCTGCGCCAATCGATGCTGCTCGTTGGAGGGAGAGAATGTTTATTAACATGGGAGAAAGGAGAGCTGTCCCCTAGCTTTTAACTAAATTATCAGCTTGGGTGATTAATCAAGGTGTCTCGTAGCTCTCCACATTCACCCTGCTGATCTTGATGTCTGGCCAGGTGCTGGCACCGCTGAAATCACGGAGCATTGGGAAGAGCAAACCCTACAGGAGGTTCCTGACGGCTCCTCACTGCAATCACTACCCCAGTTTCATTCCTTTAGGGACATCTCAGCGTTACCTCTCTTGGCCTTGTGAAAGAGGGCAGGTCAGTAGCTTTTAAACACTAAACACGTATCTGCAAAACTCAACGCAATGCATTTAAGGGCAGGATTCACTTTGAGCATCCATAAAGGTAAGGGTGGTATAAAAATTCATGAAGAAGGCAGCACGTGCATGGGTGCACCCAAACCTTTCCAGGCCATACTCCCAACCTCCTGTTAATAAACCCCTACATCTAAAGGATACCCAATCCAAAAGGCTACATACCGGAGCGTTAAGAGACATACGGAAAACTGTTAATAACAAAACCAAATGCACCAATGGTGCAAGAGCTACACCGATAGACGGGTACCGGTTGTCTTCAACAAGGAGGAACAGCCAGGAGCACTGGAATGTTTTTCAGTAGCTATGTGTCTCCGTTGGCCGTGGCTCTGAGCAGACGTTGCGGTTGAACTCAGAGTCCACCGCCGCTCCGGTCCACCGGAATCACCGCCCTCTGGCGCAGATTCTCCTCCGCGGTCTTCATGAGCACGGCCAGCCGGCTGCCGGAGATGCGGCCCTTCTGAACGGCGCTCATCAGCTGCAGACACAACACAGAGAGAGGGTGCCCCGGTAAGTCATTGGGAAGACGCAGAACACGGAACAACCTCAGATCAGCAGCCAGACATGGACACTGTTCCATTTGAACAACGGCGGAGACAAGTACTTTGTCCAACAGCCGTTAGCAAGTATTAATGAAAACATGGAACAGATAATTCCATGTATAAAGCAAAACCAGAGTACCTCTGCTAAGAGGTCAGGCTGAAGGAGTTGGGGTTGTTCAGCTTGGAGAATAGAAGGCTCACGGGAGACCTTAGAGCAGCTTCCAGTACTGAAAGGGGCTCCAGGAAAGCTGGGGAAGGACTTTTTACAAGGGCCTGGAGCAATAGGACGAGGGGGAATGGCTTTAAATTAGAAGAGGGAAGATCTAGATTAGACATTAGGAAGAAATTCTTCATAATAAGGGTAGGGAGGCCCTGGCCCAGGCTGCCCAAAGCAGTGGTGGCTGCCGCATCCCTGGAGGTGCTCAAGGCCAGGCTGGATGGGGCTTGGAGCCCCTGGTCCAGTGGGACACAGGGGTGGGACTGGTTGGGCTTTGAAGTCCCTTCCAGCCCAAACCATTCCATGAAAACGCCTGTACAGTTTCCGAGACACAGCTCAGTGCTCACTGACGTCTTCCAGGAACAGCAGTGAGTGTTGGTCAGGTGTGGGGGGCAGAAGAAGTGGGAGTACGGAATACAAACCTCCTGGGAGTTACGGTGCAGGCAACTACCAGCACCGGGGTTTGCAGTAACACTTAGGAATGTGGGATAACCCCTCTATTTCACCAGCTTCACTTAAACAAAAAAACATTTTGTTTAATACCCCAACAATGTAACTGAGAGAAGAAAGCCATTCCTGACCCACCATCGCCCAGGGCTGTGCCCTTTCTCATCCACACATCCCTCTTTCAGGAGGCAGCGCACTTGACTTGCACAATTCTTTCAAATCCAAGTTCCTTTATAGACTTTTAAAACTAATTTACCTTTAAGTCCTCAGAACTTAGACTCGGCTCTATCTTAACGAACACACACTAGTGCTAAGATTTTAGTTAATTCTTTTTTATCCCATGGATAAAGTAAGCATTAGACTCGAAATTACATGCAGTCAGCTTCTCAAAGACAGCTAGGGAAAGCAATCGGCACCGTCAAAATGCAATTTCTTGCTCCCATTCAGTGCTAAGTTTTCCTTCTCTATGGGAAAACCCATTAATTACGTCTGCAGCTGGACCTGTGCAAATGTGGTATCAATCCTGCCAGAGGAGTAAAGAAGGGGAAGGGGGGGTCCCTGTGCCTGGAGGGGTTTACAAGGTGAGTAGATGTCATACTTGGGGACATGGTCTAATGGCAAACTTAGCAGGGCTGGATCAATGGTTTAACCTGATGTCAAAGGTCTTTTCCAGCCCAAACCATTCTGCCATTGTCTGAAAGCATTTGGCACCACTCTGCTCCCCGCCCAGAGCTCTGCGCAGCCACCCGGGTACAACCTGTTCCTATATCCTAATATAAACATCCACAAATATTTGCCCACACCTTTCCACAAGCATTCTGCGGTGAAATGCAATTACTTGAAAGTTTCCAGACAGCAAACATAAAAGTATTGGGAACCGACTTAACAGAGCCATTAAAAACATTAAACAAACATTTAATGTATTTTGCTCCTTCCATGGCAACCTCCTCTTCATTTATTGCCACACTTCCTTGGGAGCCTGTGTCTCCGCGGCAGCTCCTGGGGTGCTGCTCTACGGGAAAGAGGAGCGCTGGAACAAGTGACCACAGTGCTGATCACCAGCTGATATATTCTGCTTGCTTTGGGACAAAACCAGGAGAAGCCCAGGAGTGATGCTGTTAAAGAAAAGAAATTCGGGAGCTACTCCACAAGCGGGACTTGACTTCAGTACTTTACAGCTGTTATGGCTGAACAAGAGCGTTCAGCCCAGCAAAGCAAAAACCCAGCGAGCCACTCAAAAATGCACAGCAGACAATTACTGGTGGTTTCAAATTCTTAACCACCATGTACCCATCATAGAATCACAGAATGGTTTGGGTTGGAAGGGACCTCAAAGCCCATCCAGTCCCACCCCTGCCATGGGCAGGGACACCTCCCACTGGATCAGGGGCTCCAAGCCCCATCCAGCCTGGCCTTGAACCCCTCCAGGGATGGGGCAGCCACCACTGCTACCACCACCCTCTTTCAGCTCAGAATTGTTCCCCTCATCCTATCCCTGCAGTCCCTGATCAAGAGCCCCTCCCCAGCTCTGCTGGAGACCTGTTCACAGCCTTCTCCTCTCCAGGCTGAACAACCCCAACTCTCTCAGCCTGTCCTCATATGGGAGGTGCTCCAGCCCTCACATCATCTTTGTGGCCTCCTCTGGACTTGCTCCAACAGCTGCACGTTAACCAAACTACAGCTCACACAGCCCTAGCAGTTCAACGTTTTCATGTACAAAGGGATGGCAGAGGGAGATTCTTTCGAAGAGCCAGAAAATCAGCTGTGATTTTCTCTCATGAACTCTCAGAGCCTTCATTTCTTCTCCTCCCCCATGGTTGCTTTTCGTTTTCTTTCCCCTCCCCCATCACATCTTAGTTTCCCAGCTAAAATCACTGCATTTTAGGCAAAGAAATCCTCCCTTTTTTCTAATGCTGGACACAACTTGTGTAATTTTTCTGCATTTAGATTCCACAACTCTGCTCTTATCTGCAGCTCATCTCGAGAGAGACAATTACCATTTCCTCTGCCTTGATCTTGTTTGTTTAACTTGACACAGTGAAGAAAGGGCTGACATTGACCAAAATCCCCAGCATTAATTTATCTCATGTTCGGCATTCATCATTGCCACCAGGCAGGAAAGACATGGCAGTCACTTCAAATGCCACACCAGGAAAGGCTCCACAGCAGCACAGCCGTCTGGCACGCAGCGTACGCAAGAGAGTCTGGCAAACGGCTCAAGAGCACCCTTGATTTTGTTCTAAACCCCTGCAAAAAGCAGATGAGGAGGTTGCCAATGCAACATCCTTCACGCAAACAGAGACACATTAGCCAAATCCAGAATTAAAATTGAATTACATCGACTGTGGGTGCTTTAACCACAGCTCATTCTTTAGAAGGTTCAATATAGTAGAGAAACCATGAATCACTTAATAGATCTGGAAAAATTCACCAACAGGAAAGCTGGGGAGGGGCTCTCGATCAGGGAGGGCAGGGATAGGATGAGGGGAACAGTTTTGAGGTGACAGAGGGGAGATTGAAATGAGATCTTAGGGAACTATGGAATGGTTTTGGTTTGAAGGGACCTCAAAGCCCATCCAGTCCCACCCCTGCCATGGGCAGGGACACCTCCCACTGGATCAGGGGCTCCAAGCCCCATCCAACCTGGCCTTGAACCCCTCCAGGGATGGGGCAGCCACCCCTGCTCTGGGCAGCCTGGGCCAGGGCCTCCCCACAAATCCTGTCTTTTGATCCGACAAACAGCACCAGCCTACAGCGCTAACACCACAGCAACATCCACCTTGTTCCCACCCAGCCCTTCAGCAAAGGGGGAAAACCGTTCAGCATCCATGCCTTTGTTCCCTCAAGGTACTAGCTTCTCTTGTAACAAGGAAACACCCACCTGCAAAAACTCGTTGAGCTCAACCTGTCCATTTTTGTTCAGGTCCACTTCATTTAGGATATCATGAAGTGTGTTTTCAGCAATTTGCACGCTGATGCTCTAGAGGAAAAAAGCAGGGATGATTGTTGATGGGATTAGTCGGCACTGCCTATGCCACCTCTGAAATTTAGATATGAGGCTTGAACAGGAAACAAAGAGAACACAAGGTGACTTCACCTCCAGGACACGCTGCACATCCAGGATAGTAATGAACCCCTTCTTGTCCTTGTCAAACATGTGGAATCGTTTCTTGTACCTGCGAGATAAGAATTATCAGTGAGAAAACTGCACTCAGGAGAATGGCAGGTATTAATTCCGAGCAGCCCAGGGAACTCCCTCACTTCACTTACCTTTCAATATCTGCAGGTATTAGGCTGATCTCCGAGCTGTCTGTTAATTGATCCGATTTCACTTTGTAGCCCATTTCATAATAGAGAAATCTTTTAGCAGTTTCAAGCTCTTCCTACAACAAAAAAATGAAAATCTGTGTATTTGAGGAATAGCAAGTTCTCACACAATTATTTTTAACTCAGTATTTATTAGCTTCTTCCACTTAACAAGAGCTTATCCAAGGTTCAAAAACTGAGCGAATGCTACCTAAAATGCATTTTAAAAACACATTGAACTTGGTCACTATTTCCTCTTGAAAAGAGATATCCAGTCTAGCAAAGACTTTAATCTTTGTGTAAGCACTCTTAGGACCACACTGCACCTTCAGGCACACGTCTCCCTGTTTCACGAAGTACAGCACATGCTGGTGAGGCCCACAAAACGCCCTTTAGCTCACTGACAGTGACCTTAATCGTTAGCTTAGGCCAGGGAACGGTGCAAACGCAGCACTGCCACCTTTCAAATGACACAGCAGACTGAAAGCAGTGACAGAGATCCCGAGATCCTCCTTTAGTGAGGCAGATCTCCTGAGAAGTGTCAGTAAACAAAACAGTTGAACAGGAATAGGGTAAGTAAAACCAAGTCTACTTTCATTTGTGACGTTTGGGGACAACAGGACACAGATCCTCACTTCCCTCTCCACCTCTGGCCAACACCAACTCATTCCACAGCTACTCTGATAAAGCCTTCATAACGAACTGTGCCGGGTGAAGCATTCCCTCAGGATGAAAGCGTCACTTGATGCTTTCTATTCAGCTAATTTAGATTGTTCACATGGAAGCTCCTTAAGGCAAACCAAACAGTTTCAGATGAAAAAGGCCCTTTGTACCTTCTTTTTCTGCTCACTCCAGTTGAGTTCTTTGCCCATTATGTCTACGATCCTCGGCAGGGCTTCCTCCGCAGCCTGCACGTTCAGGAAGGCCAGGCGAGTGCGTCGGGAAATCATATCCACCGCCGTGCGGGCGTACTCCTTAACACCATAGACAACCTAGGAACGTAAGAAAAGGGGGAAAATGCAGATGGGAAAGCAGACTGGGGCTGTCGGAAAGATGTTCAGTGTCACAAACCGCATGGTTGCACAAATGGAACTTTGTGTAACTGGTTCCCACCCAGACAAGAGAAGGGTTTGAAATGCTCCCTTTTCCTTGGACTGTTTTTAAATGCATCTGAGAACAAACACATAGATATGAAATAAAAATAGACATTATATCAGTATAAATATTTCATTAGATGTAAACATTAATAGGTGCGTATAGAAACATAAAAACGAAGCATGCTCTGTGGGAGGGGAAAACCAGGAACAGATGAAATCTGGACCTCACCAAAAGAAATTACTTAAGGTGATGTTCCAAAGAGCAAGACAGACCTGCTCCACAACCTACGGATCCCAAGAAAGGAATCAAACAACAGCCTGGAACTTTCCCACATACCTCAGCTTCAATATAAGGAAATTCAGACACAAGACGCTTTCCAACGATGGGCCACCTCTTTCCTGTCACTTGGGCTATTTTGGCCACATCAAAAGCTTTGCCTCCGTATGTTGAAGCCAGATGCTGAGCCACCTGCAGAGCGGGGTACAAATTCAGCACGTTTTTCTTGTCATTCTCATACTGCCAATATCAAATAGGCTGAAAAGAGCATCAGATTTTGATGGTGTGTGGGGAAGCTACTTGGGAATGACTTAGCGCTGATGCCACTACGTGTGTATCGCTGTAACCGTGACTAAGGGTGCTCTGATTCTGCTGCACAGAGATCACATCTGTGGTCACATCCCAAGTACAGATTTTGTTGGCCTCAGAGGAACACTGACCCTAGTACATTCTAAGTTTTAAAGAAGGAAACAGTCCAGATTAGGAGGAAGGGAAAAGGGAAAAACAGAACAACTACTAGAACTACCTTTGCCAGACCACAAGCGCTATCAGGCTTTGTACAAGTTAAGCTGGCATTGGATTTAGCGGGGAAACAAAACCCTCCAACACAAAACCAGCAGAGCATCAAGAGAACCCACAGCTTACCTCACTTTCTAGCCCATAGTCTTGAGCCAATCTAATGTAGAGAGTGGGACTCCAGTCCTCAGCCCCTTGCAGCTGTAGCCCAATGGTCTTACTGGAACCTGCCTTCAGACCATGCGCCTGGATGGCTGCGTCGATGGTGTCCTGCGCCATGGCACGGTAGGTTGTCCACTTCCCACCTGTAACCACACATTTACATCTTTATTTGGGGAAAGCTAGCAGAAAACACAGTTAGTATGTACTACATCTATTTTATGTATCACGTTATTCTTACTACCAGTCATTCTGCCACTGCCAGAACATTTTCTGGTCATAAGAACATGAAGGATTATCCTGTAACAAGAGAAGTTTTGAATAAAACACACTGGGGGAGCCCAGCAAAGCTGTACTTGAGAAGAACATCCTGTACCTGCTATGGTGACAAGGCCACTATCGCTAACGGTAACAACGTGATTCCGGGATATCGACTGCGTGTCTTTGGAGTTGGGGTCTGTGACCAGAGGACGAATGCCACTCCACGCTGCCAACACGTCTCCTCTTCTCACTGTGCAGAGACAAAGATCAGCCAGGAACTGAAGGGTATTTATCTCATATCACTCCCGTAGTCTTTGCAGCACTGGCTCCGAGCAGATGACCGCTGTGAAACAAGAACTGCTCTGCACCACGCTGGTTAGTTCAGCAACTCAAAAGGTTCTCCAAAGTAATGGAACACACCAGGCTACAGAATTAAAGTCTCTACTGCCCTCATTGGCATCGAGAACTTTCTCTAGTCAAAAACAAAGTTGGAGACGGAAAGCTTCACTTTCACACTGGTTAAAATCCAACAGAACAGGGATAGCCTGGGAACTAACCAACCAAGAGAGATTCAACCCTCAAACTCACCCATCAGATCAGGAAACACCAAACCAAAACCTCAAACCCTACCAAAACCAAACACACAGGTTGCAGCACTGAGTCTTCTCCTTCTTTACTTGTCCTTACATTACATTTTAGAAACCAAAATAAAGTTTGTTCCACGTGAGCAGAACATTTGCTTTAAGGACTGCAAAGCTTTTCTCCAGCTTGCAGGCTATTTTTCCAAGTCCTCCTCTTGACAGGTGATCTTTATCCACAGTCTTTATTGGAAGTGCACTTACACATGTGCACAAGGAGAACATTCCTCAGCAAGGCTGTGGTTGATTGCAGTGCATCCGCCAGGCCTGTATCCCACACCAGCATTTGTAACTGCACAGCAACCCAAAAGGGCCCAGCTGCCTTGAAATACACCAGCCACCACACGTCACAGAATCATTAAGGTTGGAAAAATCCTCTAGGCTCATCCAGTCCAACCATCAGCGCTACCCAAGTTAAAAAGTGATAGGACGAGAGGAAATGACCTCAAGTTGTGCCAGGGAAGGGTTAGATACCAGGGAAAATTTCTTCATGAAAAGGGTTGTCAAGCCCTGGCAGAGGCTGCCCAGGGAGGTGGTGGAGTCCCCATCCCTGGAAGGGTTAAAAAAAAGTGTGGCTGTGGCACCTGGGGACATGGTTCAGTCCGCACAGTGTGGTTGGGCTGAAGGTTTGGACTGGATGAGCTTAGAGATCTTTTCCAGCCTCAATGATTCCATGCGAAGTACATCCCTAAAGCCAACCCTGACTACTCAGTAAACTTGGAAGAGGAAAAACTGAAGGCATCGAGTCATCACAGAAGTCCTCAACAGTTGTGGGAAAATACTACAGCCTCAAAAACCCACTTTTTTAATACAGGACTAATAGGGAGTTTAATTAAATTAATTTTGTTGCTTATAAATTTTAAATAGGTAAATTAACCAGACTGCTTTATGCTGAAGCCTTTAGAACATTATTTTTGAACCCAACTTTCAAATAAATGATAATTGAAAATCAGTAACAGGTTATAGAAATCTCCCCAAAGCACACCAAGTAGATTTCAGGAATCGCTCTGCCAGCGTGTTTAACCTGCCAAAATGAAGTGTTAATCACAGGAATAAGATACCATATTACGTTTATAAACTAATGAAACTCGAAAAAGCAGCCTGTGTGACACTATAATTAAAGAGCTGGACCACAGCCAAGCCTGTGGAAGTTGATAACCCTGGCACTGTCTCCGGCAGCAAAAAGGCAGGGCTGCAGCGCGTTGATACGGCCGGCGCAGTTGTTCGTTCAGTAACGAGCAATCTATAAACCCCTGCTAATTGCGTGTGTGAAAAACAGCCTGCACCCAGGTAGGTTTGGTGCAGAAGGATTAAACGCTTCTCTAAAACACCCTGCAAACCCTCTGCATCAGGCAGAGTCCCAGCTCTCCCGCACTCATTTATGTCCACTTCTGTTCAAGAAACTTAAACCATGTTTCCAAAAGACTCTGAACTTAATGCAACACACAGCTGTCCGTTACCATACTCAGGAAACAAGTAACCTGGCATTCCTGATTTCCAGGAGCCAGACTCCCTAACCCAAGATGCTGCAACGTTCCTGCCCACAGGCTTTTCAGATCTATTTTAATGCTGCTGCTACAGCAGAAATACAGAATAAAATGCTTTACAGAACAAAACCCCTTGCTTTGAAGGAAAGAAGCCTCTTGCCTTTAAAGCAGTGCGGAGTCAAAGCGGGGCAGCAGCGCACAACAACCATGTTCTCAGCTCAGCTACTGAGGAACAACCGCCACCGAGTGATTATTACCAATTCCCCCTTTTGCCCATTATGCTCTGCTCTCCCACCGACAACTGACACTGGCAGATGTTTGCCACACCAAGAAAAGCAAATTCTAAGGGTAAAGCATCTAGAGGAAAGGAAATAAAAATGCAGACGTGGGAAAAGTCAGAACAACTCTTCCCTCAATGGACATTAGGAAGAAATTCTTCATGCTGAGGGTGGTGAGACACTGGCCCATGTCCCATCAGTTCTAGAAACACCCTGATGGCCAAGAATTGTAGTTGTTAGAATCCCAGAAAAGTTTTAGACAGAAAGCATTCACTAGGACTGTAATGCCACAGCCTCACCCTGGGAAAACCAGAGCCAACAAAGGTTTACCTTCAACATCACCACCAAGGTAGTTGCGCACTTCATTCAAAATGAAGTTTATGTCTTCTTCTGTTGGGATGGGATGGGATGTAACATCTGTCGGGCTGTCTGTTGTCCCTGCGATGGTCATCTTCTCCCAGGGCAGGAAGAAAATCACTCTCCCGTCACTGGTGGCGGGGTCAAGCAGACCCATGTTGTCAGGGCTGGAATAAAGAAGGGACACGGTTCACAACAGCTCAGGGATTCTGTTCCCACACACCTTGCACCGAAGATAAAGTACTGGAATACTGCCTTTGTTCTTGGTTCAAAATATCAAAAAGATCAAAGATTCCACACGTGACTGTGACCAGACTTTCCAAAGCACTCCCAGAATTTTGGGAGATAAGGGCCTGGAATGTGATGCTTAGATAGTACAAGAATCTGATTTCCTAAGTGAGTTAGCAGACCACAACCTTACACCGAGGAACCAGGATTCAAGGCACCTCAAATCTTCATTTACTCTGGAAAATCCAGCTCACTGGAATTTCAAATACAAACACTTGGACATTTTACAACAGCAATTACTTGAAACTTGTTATGGAATGAACAACTGCTTTTAATCAAAAAGCAGGCAGTAACCGGTAATAACGCCACAACAGGAAGGCTGAAACAGAACGCAGCTCAAAACGGAAGAAAGAAGCACAGAACACCCACGTTCTGTTCTCACGCGCCCAAGTACGTACCAAGGAAAATGTAAGATGACGATTTATTAACACAAGTTCTCTGTTATCTGCTCCCTAAACAGAGGGCAAAGGGAAAGGCACACAAAATCCCCCAACTTGCACTGCCACAAAGGTGAGGCGTAAGGGTTAGCAAGAGAAAGGAAAAGTAGGGAAACCCAGAGCTCAGCAACACTGAAATCCTACGCGTACATGGAAGGAGTAGATGGAAATAGGAAAATTCCCATGCTAGGGCAGCCAGAGATCGCTCACCAGCTGCCACGTCATGGGAACGAATCCCCCAGATTCCCCAAGGACTTGGACCAAGAAGGAGACTGAACACTCCCAGCTCTCTCCAGGGCATTCCGAAAGAAGGCAAGAGATGTCACTACCCTCGGGACCAGCAGACACTAACGGGGTGCCGGCATGCAGGGGGGTTTGTTTGTTTATTTATGCCAGCCCTATGAACACAGAGGTTCAGTAACACAAAGAAAATCAGGAGTTCTGGCTTCTGCGTAAACGGTTCCTGCTACAATCTGACATATATAAACACAGTTATCACTGGTTACGTAGCTCTGCTGCCGTTTCAGAAAACAAATGGCTTCTATAAACTCTGCAAAGCAAACACCTTCCATATAGGAAACCATGGATGCTGTCCCTGTTTCCATTCATATTTCTTTAAAGGAAAGATGCTGACTGTTCCGGAAGGTGCTGGAATTCCCTGTGAAATTGTGTCCAGTTGGGGTAGCAGCCTGCAGCGTTTGCACCTGTCCTGGGAAACTGGAGACAGAGGAAGTGTATGGAAAGAGGAGAAGAGGATGTATTTGGGTTGCAATAAGGACCGTGGAAGGGGAATAATCTACTGGCCTCAAAAACCTGCTCAATGAGCTGAAGGAAGACAAAGTACTGTAGCCCCGCGTCCAGCTCTGGAGTCCTCAGCACAGGAAGGATATGGAGCTGTTGGAGCGAGTCTGGAGGAGGCCACAGAGATGATGTGAGGGCTGGAACAGCTCCTGTATGAGGACAGGATGGGAGATTTGGGGTTGTTCAGCTTGGAGAAGAGAAGGCTCCAGGGAGACATTAGAGAAGCGTCCAGCACTGAAAGGGGCTCCAGGAAAGCTTGGGAGGGGCTCTGGATCAGGGAGGGCAGGGAGAGGACAAGGGGAACAGTTTTGAGCTGAAAGAGGGGAGATTGAGATGAGATCTTCGGGAAAAATGTTTTGCTGTGAGGGTGGGGAGGCCCTGGCCCAGGCTGCCCAGAGCAGGGGTGGCTGCCCCATCCCTGGAGGGGTTCAAGGCCAGGCTGGATGGGGCTTGGAGCCCCTGATCCAGTGGGAGGTGGAACTGCATGGGCTTTGAGGTCCCTTTTGACCCAAACCACTCCATGACTCTGTTTCTATAGACCTGCTTGGCTGGTAGTTACCTATTTAAGAGAGCTGCAAGCTGAACCATGGAATATTTCATTTTTAGGAAGTCTAAACCGATTCCTGCAGACAGGTTTGCAATGTTTGGAAAGGCTAGAAGAGAAGCTGAAAATTTCATACAGAGCATGTATATTAGCACATTTTTTGGATGATATTTATAGACAGCTTAAGCACACAGTGGGCAAGGTACAATTTAATAGGGGAAGTCAACACAGATTTGTGGAAGGTAAATCAAGTCAGACAAGTGATTACTTTTTAAAATGAAAAAGCTATTGATTCAGAGACAGAGGGAACTGGAGATTTAATATCCAGTATCGGAATATCCAGAAAAGTTAGGACATTGTCTCTAAAGTATGGGTTTTTTTTAAAATGTGATTTCATAAAATCTGTTAAAAACAAGGAAGGGAAACAAGTAAAGACTGAAAGTCTCACCACAACATCCAGTACAACTGTCAGCCCAGCCGAACTCAGCCAACTCAAGATAGGATGAGAGGATATGGCATCAAATTGCACAAGGGAAGGCTTAGACTAGATATTAAGAAATACTACTTTGTGGACAGGGTTGTCAAGCCCTGGCAGAGGCTGCCCAGGGCACTGGTGGAGTCTCCATCCCTGGAAGGGTTCAGGAAACATGTAGACGTGGCTCTTGAGGACATGGTTTAGTAGGCAGGGTGAGGGTGGGCTGATGGTTGGACTGGATGATCTTAGAGGTCTTTTCCAACCTCAGTGATTCCATGATTCTATGATCCTACATGCTGCTTTCTTAAGGGGTGAACAAGCATCTAACACACTCAATAAAACCTCTCTGTTAAAAAAGGTTGCTCTCTCAAGTCAGTAGCAGATGCTCCATCTGAATGCCGCTCTGCTCCAGCAGGATTTCTGCCTTGGTGAGCTTTAACTAAGAACTACAAGATTTCAGTCTTCTCTGAATATAAGAAATTGTTGTTCTAACCATACAGCGCCAGAGCCTTCTTTACAAAATTAAGGATCAAATCATGCATTCAAAACTGTCATAAACCCCACAAACACATCTCCACCAGCTTATTTCTCACAAGCGCCAGCAGAGATGGTTACAAATGGTTTAGGCATCGAACATCGTTACCTGTAATAACCAGGCATCACAATATGCACGCCCGCACTCGGCTGACAGATGTTTGGTACTTCCTGATCATCCATTTTGCGCACGGAGTCTGTGAAAGGTCCCGTAGCATTGATAACACATTTGGCTTTGACATCAAATTCCTGCCCTGTGAAGGAAAACAGTATCAATCACGGAGCTCATTTGTTTTCCTGCACGCTGACACTCTCTGTTATTAATCTGGCTATGAACTGAGCCTACTGTAAGCGTATCCCACTCCTCGGAACGGAACAGCTGGAACGGCTTTACAAGCTAACAGAGTTAGCACCAATCTGAAAGAAAACGTTTTACAGTGAAATTCCACCTGATCTGCACAGGCAGATCGGACACAAGAAGTTTAGCTGAAGTCTGCCTCACCACCAACAGAGATTTCAGTCTCAACTCGCGGACTCGGGAAGCGGGATTATTACTGTCGAGCACATGGCACTTTACAATATCATCTCTGCTTGACAGAAGGGTTTGGATGTCAAGCTCGGTCTGCCCTGCCAAAACACCAGGATCGGAGAGGGAGATGTGACAGGAGCTGGAGCTGACTGACACTAATGGGATGCCGGGAAGATGGCTCCTTTGTCAGTTCATTGATATTTACAAACAGCAGCGCTCCCCGCTCCTCCCTCGCTCCTTATTTCTGTGGTTCTTGAGGAAGAGCGCGTGCTTTGCTGAAGGAGCATGTGTTCTGCCCAGCTGTGCCGCTGGAGCCCGCTGCCCAGAGCCGTGACACCCACCCTGCGAGCAGGGTGCTGCATGCGGGCCCCCACACCGCTCCG
Source organism: Phaenicophaeus curvirostris (assembly GCF_032191515.1). Classification (NCBI taxonomy): domain Eukaryota; kingdom Metazoa; phylum Chordata; class Aves; order Cuculiformes; family Cuculidae; genus Phaenicophaeus; species Phaenicophaeus curvirostris. The sequence continues at coordinate 41,477,914 of NC_091398.1, read as the reverse complement.
GGAAGGCACGCACCTGTCAGGACATCCCTGCAGCGCACTCCGCGCACGCGCTTCTTTCCACTGGCCGCGTCCGTCGTCTTGAGCAAGCCCAGCACTTCAGTGTAATTGGCAATGGCAGCGCCGTACCTGGCAGCAGTGAGGGCGATGGCAAGGTTCATCCGGGCGTCGTTGTGCTGTCCTGCAGCGGGGACGGGACCGAAGGAAGGACACCAGTCACCTCCAGCCACGCACTTGTGGTATGGAAGTGTGTCAGAACCGATCTGTCACATCTGTCCCTGTCACATTCAATAGGCGTGATGGCTGCTCCCGTCTAACGAGAATTATTTAAAGACACATCCCCGCCGCAGCAGCCGACTGCGGGGTGGGCAGCAGCACGCCTGGCTGCGTTTTCCCCGTGCAGCGAGAATGTGCCACACGCCAGAGCCTGTGCACACTATGAAATCAAGCATTTGTACATTCCATCTCCAATTTAGGAGCAGATAATCCCCCTTTATTTTTTAACCTTCTCCCGTAGTGCAACTCTCTATTTGAGGGTTCACCTGACAGCCCAACTGGTTTCATCAACAGTTCCTGTTAGCGAGGGCACCACACAACACCCAGCTGCCATCCCTGGAGGTGTCCAAGGCCAGGTTGGATGGGGTTTGGATGAACCTGATCCAATGGGAGGTGTCCCTGCCCATGGCAGGGGTGGAACTTGATGGGCTTTGAGGTCTGTTCCAACCCAAACCATTCTATGGTTCTATGATATGATTATCAGCTTTCTGTAACTGCTTTTTTTCCTGCATGCACATTTTACCTTCCCAACATACAGCAGAAAAGCATCAAAAAAGAGAAATAAGCAGACAAGAATTAATGAAGGCTTCTTAACATATATCATTAAAGATTTATTACTGAAATTCCCTTGTTAAAGAAAACCAAGAGAGAGGCAGAGGGACCAAGAGGGGAAGATGATTAATTACTTTGAAATACTGGCTTCACCTGAGACTTTTCCTATTTATTATTGCCACCAAAGTTAAAGTCCTGGATGCCGGCTGGGAAGAATTACTCTGCATTGAAGGGCCCAGGCTCTGTGTGTCCTGAATCATTAATTTAGGTGAGGGCTAAACTTCCTGAGGTACGGTTCACTTCCCAGCGCGTCCGGACTGGTTCTATCAAAGATAATACTGATAAAGTGATAAATGTGTAATAGATACTGTGGTTGATTTATGTTGCCAGCATCCCCAACGTTCGGTATAAATGGTTTATGTAAAGTTTGGTCCTTCTGATTCCGCCTGTGCCATCTCCAACCCCTGTGCAAATAATCTGTTCCCAGCTAAAAGGGCAAAGTTATAAAGATGGGATCAATGGCCTCTGAGGCACTACCACCCCTCCCCACACTTCTCATTCCAACCCAGCCGGACGATCCAGTGCAATCAGTCTTCAACTAGGGGAAAAAAGTCACGCGACACATCCAGGAACAGCACCATGATAAAGCACCAATGAAGAAACAAACAGTAACTCCAGTCCGAGCAAGCAAACAATGCCCAGAATGAACTGCAGAAAAGAACAGCGAAACAACTGAGCAAGATGTCAAGGAAAGTTGGGGGCGCTCCATCACACGGGACACACAAAGCTGAACCACCATCTGTCAGCAGCAGGCAGATCGCTGAATAAATGCATCACTGTGTCTGCCGTGGCGGTGGCAGGGAAGGGATGGAATGACCCTTGGAGGGCTACCTCGAAGCGTCACATCTTAACGTGGGGCTGGGAGAACGTCTCATATACAGAGGGAGCACCAGGCAAGAAAAAGACAAAGCCACAAGCGGCATTACGGTGGCTCCTTCCACGCAAAGCGGAACACAACATGTGTTCAAAGCAATCCAAAGAATGCTCCTCCAGCCCCAGGTTGAAGGCTGGCAGAGGTGAAGCTCTGGAGACAACGCTCTTCACTGCGGTGCTTGATCTGGGAATGCCTGGCCCACCGGATTCTGCACGGCTTGGATCTATCGAACAAGCAGCTTGGCACAAACTGGGAACCCTGCACTCAAACAAGTGCTGTCTGTGTGCCAACGACCCCCTGGATCACCTGCTGCCATGCAGGAAGATTCATTCCTTACTGCAGAAGGACCCCAGGGCCAAGGAGGCCTCCTTCATTTGATCCTCCTTCAATCCATCCTTGCCACAGTGCCTAAGGAATACGGACTGTCTTTCTCTGGCTGATCCAGGGTGCGGATCTATCTCCCAAACCACCACCATGTACAGTGCCAGCCAACATCAGCTTCAGTCTCTGGGAAGTCTTGGTGCTTCAGCTTTGCAACCTTGCCTCTTCCCAGCTTCGTGATTTACTTGTCCGAACCAAAAGCAATCTGGAGAAGCCAACCAGCAGAAAAAACAAAGCAGGAGCAGGATCATTTCTAAGAAGAACAAAGATCTAAATAAGCCCCAAAGCCGCTCAGCATTTTCATGAAACTCCTAATGCTCATCACGTCAGCGCAAGCTAAGGACACGCTAAGAGCACTGCAGGTCTTGGACCACTGTGTTCAAGACGATGCTTTCACACTTTCTCCCCTCATTGTTATTCTGACATGAGATGCCCCTTGCTGTCACTCAGTTCTTAGCTGACCAGAAGGAACTCCGAGTGCCTGTGTCATGTGTTTGCAGGGAGAGAACTGGGAAATAACCAGTTCCCGATAAGCTACCCATCTAGGAAAGCCCACCAGCTTCAGATTGCTGTGACCTACAGTCCTGGAGAGCTTCACAGCGAATATCTGCCGAGGTCAATATTTGGAAGAAGGCTGACTTTACCAGCCCAGAATTCATCATCTGTGCAGAACACCACCACAGCAGCTTGGAAGAGCTGGGGTCATGGTACGAGAGCTTTTACACTAAGGAGCAGCTTTCTTTTCTCCTTTAAAAGCCCTCCAATTCACATGTGCTCATTTCCCCCCAGACAATTACATTAAAACCCTGTACTTTATATGCAATTAGCTTCTTTTCCTGATGTCTGAAGCAGCAGTTGCTCACCCCCTCCATGCACACCCCCTGTTATAAAGGCACCGCAGCCAGATCGGCTCTCACTGCAGCACCGCTCATGGCTGACAAAGCATTTTCCTGCTGATTAAAGTCAAACCAGCTATTCACACACATCCTACTTTGGAATGATGATTATTCCAAAGAGATTGGTAAGTGTCCTGGTACTCGGATGATCCTTACCATCCTAGAGAGAAACAGAAGGGCAGCAATGCAAAGGTTCTGCATCTTAACCTTTCTTACTCTACCACTCAGCGCTGTTCCCCCCAGGCAGGATTCCAAGATCCTCTGAACCCAAGACAAAAGACTCCATGCTTTACTTCCTCCAGAAAGGATGTGTGAAGCTCCCTTGGCACTGGCACTATCATCAGGTCCAGAAGATTCCCAGGAAACCCACATTGTGTGATAAAAGGCACAGTGACCCAAAGCTGCTACAAGAGGTCTGGGATTACCTGCTCAAGGCAGCCCTGCATCCCCTGTCCTTCACAATAGCTGCTGGTGCTCTGAGGAAAAACAAAGGAAAACATTGTTCCCCCTTGTAACCCCTCTGTGATACCGTGGGGTTTCTCCAACTGTTATATGCCAAAAAGCTATTTTATAATGACAGGATGGCTAAACTAAATGAACTTGGTATCCTTTTCCATAAAGGGGTATGCTCCTGAAGATCTGGTAACCAACCTGCAGGCAGACAGTGAATCTGAGACATTCACCCACCACAGATGTTCACCAAGACCCTTCCCTGGTGAGGCCACCGCTGCTTCAGCGCTGCTGCTGGGGGGCTGGATTTGAGGGTGTTTGCTCTTTGTGTGTTGTCTGCTGAGTGCATCACATGGTGATGCGAGAAACAGCCACACCGCAGCAGCTTTGGAAGAGGCATTTGAGAGCTGGTGGAACATGCTGAGCTCCCTTTCCAACTTCTCTTGAAAAGAAGAGGATGTTTAACTTCTTTAAGTTATTTCTAGTGAGAAAAATTGAAAGAATAATCCATCTCCTTGTTCACTGCTCATGATATAGTAACAGTAGAGTGACACTTAGATTTTTGTTCAGGGTGATCAACCTTGCTTTTAACAAAACACTGGCTTCACCACTTTCACTAAAGCACTGCTGCATCCTTTTAAACCCTCTTATTCTTAGAAGGCATTTACTGTGTGAAAACATTCCGCGTGAGCGAGTCCCGCATCACGCCAAGACCAACAGTGATGCCATTAGGTTTATAATTTTGGTTTTTGGGTCATTTAGGAAAATACTATTTTCATTCCTTAGTAGCAAACATATCTTTGAATAGACGAGCAGACAATGCTTCTGCTGGTGCTGACAGAACCCTCCCACAGAGCGTACACAGTGTACATTCCATTTTATTTTTATCGGAGCTGAACCACAGCCAGCAGTGGAAACAAAGCCCATGGATGGTGGAAACGTGTTTGCGACTGATTCAGTGGAGTTGTGTGAACACCACGGCGTCACTAAGGCACACTGCTAGCTCTGGCACAGCCTCCCCTGTGTCACTCTCCAACACCTTTTTATTCTGTACCCAGACCTGCTTTCTCTTCTGCGACTCTACTCGGTTATCACAGAATCACAGAATGGTTTGGGTTAGAAGGGACATTAAAACTCATCCAATGCCACCCCTGCCATGGGCAGGGACACCTCCCACTGGATCAGGGGCTCCAAGCCCCATCCAGCCTGGCCTTGAGCCCCTCCAGGGATGGGGCAGCCACCCCTGCTCTGGGCAGCCTGGGCCAGGGTCTCCCCACCCTCACAGCAAAATATTTCTCCCTAAGATCTCATCTCAGTCTCCCCTCTTTCAGCTTAAAGCCGTCCCCACTCATCCCATCCCTGCCCTCCCCATCTTTTGCTGAAGACGCACAGCACACAGTAGCCAGAGACTGCATTGTTTTAAGAAGCTGGAAGTTCTTTTAATCCCAAGAGGGTAACTTTTGCTCACAACCTTTTTTGACTACGAACTAGCGCTCTGGGTACCCGCTGCACGACAGTTGGGCGTGGAACAACACACACATGCACTGCCACAACCACCCCGGACTACACTTCGCCTCACACCACAACAGCATTTCTCCATCATGCAGTGTTCCAGACTGTGTTAAAGAACAGGTGGGACCCTGCAGCAGGCAAAAGCCTCCTCACCTTCCCCAGTTCACAGTCCTTTCTGACTGGGTGCATGGAGCTATCACTGTGGAGGTCAGATTTAATGGAAAGCTGAAAATGAGCCATGCAAGAAGCTGGATGACAGCATTAATGAACTTCTTCAAGAGGGCAAATCTTCCCCTAGAAGAAGGGAAAGAACCCTACTACCTGGCTTCTTTTGAATGGAAAAACTGAGAGCACCAGGCCTGCAGTGCAGTCACAGTTCTGGATCCCTACAGAACATAGCCATACATATAAGTGGGGTTTTGTGGTTTCCTTTCAAAAGCTGAGGGGATAAAGGCAAACAAACGTGTGAATTAACCTCCTGCTTGTGTGTTCCTCCTTATATTCTGTCCATATTCTAAAAGACTGTTCCTGCACCCACACGTTATATTCTCACAACAGCCTTGTGCTGGGTAAATGTACGCACACAGTAAAGAAAAGCAGCGCCTGAAATCAAATACTTTATCTCATGTGTCTGGCAGATTTCTTGCTGTGTACACACAAACCTCACCAAAACCTCACCGAATTCAAGGCTGATGAGTGATAATTATACATCATTACACATAACAAAGTTACCAGGACTGCCTACACCCTCTAATTTTTAAATAAGTGCTTAATTGCATGAACAGTTTTATAACAGGCATTAAAGCAGGAACCCAGCAGCTGTCGTACATACGGAAACCAGCTACATCCCGGGTTAGGCATTATGAATCAGCTGGAGTGATTCAAAACTCTTCCAGGTTTGTCAGAGAAAGAACTTGGCGAGTTCTTCTCCCCAAACACGCGTGGAGTAAGTTTGGAGGTAAACATCGAGCTTGACTCGTGAGTCACAGGTCATTAAAATGCCCTTAGAACTGAACCGTTGCTTGCTCTCTGCATCACATGGAACTCAAGTCAAAACTCTGCTGCAATCGAACAGACTTCCTAGGATCCGCAGCACGCACACACTTGTTCTTGGACTGCTTCAGAGAGAAGAGCACTCTGACTCAGATCAGCTCCACCCCACCCACACAGAACCACGCAGCCACCGCACACCAGGCTGCGAATGCTTACACACAAACCACAGGGAGTTTGAATTCTGTTTTCTCCCGTGTTCCCTGGGCTGTTGAAATACATTTCAGCATTCCCATCCTGGTGGGAAGAACGGGATACAGCTCAACAGGCCCTCTGCACTGCAAAAAAACCCACATTACTTTGGCTCTTTACAACCTGCCCTAAGACGTTGATATTTTCAGCGCACCCTCTGTAGGGGCTTTGACAGAAAGGAAAGCCCCAAGTCTGGACTTCTCCCAGGTGCATTTATTCCATCAGATTCTAACTCAGGTGTGACACACCAGATTTCATAGAATCACGGAACAGTTTGGGCTGGAAGGGACCTCAAAGCCCATCCAGTCCCACCCGCTGCCATGGGCAGGGACACCTCCCACTGGATCAGGGGCTCCAAGCCCCATCCAGCCTGGCCTTGGACACCTCTAGGGATGCATTGTAACTGGGGATTCTCCCCAGAACACAGAGAGACCCAGCGCAGGAGCAGATAAACAAACAAAGTGAACTCTGCCACGCTCCTTCTCTCCCGTCAGCAAGGAGGATGAGCAGCAGGCACCTCCCAGGCCTTCCTGAGGATTGGGGCTGCTCCAGAGGGGCAGCCACTAGAGCAGGGGGAGGACATCCCATAAGCCACTCTCCCTCAACATACACACAATCACCCCTACAATATGGAACTGTGTACATAGTAACTAACGACCCACTATTAAGTTCACATAAAATGCACACGTATAAATGGTGGTGTTCCATGCTTTGCTGGAGGCTTTCCCTAAAAGCCACGGCATGCTGGGGAACGCTCCGGTGTTTGCGCCACAACGTGCCAACAACGTTGCTTTGCTCAGGAATAACCTTAAATCTGAAGAATTATTCCCTGTTCACTTCTTAAGGGAGGCGAACCCAATCCTTTGCTTATAGGAGCAGTAAAAAAAAAAAAAAAAAAAAAGCAAAGCGAGAGGCCCGGAATTCACTGGAATATTCATCATTTCCAAGCTCAAACCCAGTGCGTACAAACAGACGGATCCGGCGAGTCAGAGAGCAAAGCCAATTTAATCTGTGGCTCCCCTGAGGTAAATGTAGTTCACAGTCCTGCCCCCACCCCAACCTCAGCCATAATCCCCGCTTCCTGGAGGTAGGAAAGCACTGGAGTGAGGAAAATTCTGCAGCAGGATATAATGATCCAAAATGACAGGGACAATAATGACAATGAATTTCATGTCTCCCAGTCATGAGCCAGGGATGCTTGACTGGGCTGACTCACACAATTAAATTGTTACAGGTACAGCAGGAGCCGCAGTTATCATCCGCGTGCGGCTGGGAAGGACGCCTCCAGCCAAAGGAGGGAGAGCGCTGCGGAGGCAGAGGGGCCCTTTTGTTCGGAGCGAACGGTCGCTCCCGCAGGGACCCTTGTGCGGCCGCACCTTTGACAGAGGCAAAATGGGTTAAAGAGCCAAAGCTGTCTTTGGCTCCTGAGTTCATCCCTCTTGGAAACAAGCAAAGGGCTCCGACGGATAAAGCACAGCGTGACTGCAGCCGCCAAGAAGCACTCCAAGCAACCAGAGACCCAACAGTTCTATCAGAGAAGAGGGCAGCTCTGTTTATAACAGATCATGGCTCCCCTACCTTCCGTACCAGCGTTCATACTCACACCAGCAAAGGAATCACCACCGCTGCCATGGGGTCAGCTGGAGCGTTCTGTGTTATTGGCATTCCATAGGAGGCAGCTGGTGTTACCTGTACCTGCTCCCAGCGGGCTGTGATCGCCAGGATCCCCCCGACAACTCCATTATACACAACACAGGACAGCACCTATCTGAGAGCAACTGGATCCGGAGCATAGACAGTGATTCCAGGTTACACCTGCACTTAGTGTGCCTGCCAGGCTGCCCCCGCTTGGCTTTGGAACACCAAGAAACACCGGTCACCGTGTATTTGTCCTATAGGAAGTCTTTTTAGTGACAAACTCAGTTTTTATATTCAGAGAAGGGGGAAAAAAAAAAGCCAGGCACACAGCTGTCTGCATCTGGAATAGGGCAACGTTCCTGCCACAGCTCAACCCTTGCCAAATATTCATTTGTCAAATATGAATTATAAAGCTGCAGCATTTCATAATTCAGGACACACTTGAATCCTAGGAAAAATAGCTACAAGAACCTAAATAAAAAAACCCATTTATTCCATTTTTGACAGCTTAATGAATGCTCTACTCTTTTGCATTGATTTTTGGGTGTGTGCGTTTGTGCCGGGGAAGGATTCCTCCTGCGGCTTGCTGTAAACAGGGAAAGCAAAACCCACTGCCAAAGCTGCTTTTCCTGCCTTTAAATTACCTCTGTATTCAATATTTCAGGAGAGAAATATATACAAAAGTTCTGAGAAAAAGATCAAGAACAATTACTGACATCACAGTGGAGATTTGTAGAACAAGATGTTAAACGCTCACATACCTTGATGTGGCAGAACAGGCACATGAGCATGTGTTAATTCTTGCTTTCAGAAAACAGCAGTAAATTCAAAGAATAGGGTCAACAAAGCCCTAGTATGTTAAATTCGTGCTTGATTCCAGAGCATAGATTTTCCTTACACACCTACAGGCTCATCTTGCAAGGCAAAATATGTTAGCAAATATCTGCAAGCACCTAGAGACTGGAAAATAATGCATCTTAAAGAGAATTGTGTCACTTAGCATTTCTAAACACTTTAAATTGAAATACTCTGGCCAGTTGGGTCTCTGCTTTAATGCTTTTCTTAGTTCTTACCATAAGGAACTGCATATAATTTAATGGAGATTAATTCCTCCATTTAAAGGCTTTCAAACAGTTCTGCCTGCGCTGGTGAGATCCCAGCCCAGCCTCTCACAGTGCCTGCTCTCTGGTTCTCCCCGAGCTACATAAGTGGAACTGACAGATCACTGCTCAGATAGCAGCCGCGTTCTTCCCCCAAAATGTTGCCTTTTTGCTATTCCGGAATATCCTAATACCACAGATGCTAAATGCAGTCTGACATCTACCCCTAAGAAACAAACTTGTAAGTTGTGGCTTCAAAGCAAACCTTGAATAAATAGGACACGTTGTGTACACCCAGGCTAACATCCAACATATGCTTTGGTTTCCCGACGCCGAGACAGAGCAGGAATCGCCCCTGGGAAAGGCTGCGCTTTGCTGTTGCTGGTACCTCCAACATTTACAATGTACCATCTTTTTTATTATTATTTAGCTTGTATAAACAATTTAAAAAAAATGTAATTAAGACCCAAGCAGCATTTCAGAATCCAACAAATTCATGACTAATGGATCATCGGACAAGTCACTAGGTTTGATTCATTATTGCAAAACAAAACAGAGAGCAACCCTGAACCTTCCCTTGCAAAAGGGAGAGGAGCTTTGATCAAATAGAACAGAAACTACACAACAACCAGGTTTAATTCTTTCCCTTGGTGGTGGCAACCACTGAGTAAAACAGCGAGTAGGTGCTATTAACACCTACAGATACAAAGGAAGGATGATGGAGACGGGGACAGAGAAAGGCAAGTAAACAAGATAAACTTCACTTAAAGATCTCATCTCAATCTCCCCTCTTTCAGCTCAAAACCGTTCCCCCTTATCCTGTCCCTGCCCTCCCTCAGCAAGAGCCCCTCCCCAGCTTTCCCGGAGCCCCTTTCAGCACTGGAAGCTGCTCTAAGGTCTCCCCACAGTCTTCTCTTCTCCAGGCTGAACAACCCCAACTCTCTCAGCCTGGCCTCATAGCAGAGGTTCTCCAGCCCTCGGATCATCTCCGTGGCCTCCTCTGGACTCACTCCCACAGCTCCATGTCCTCCCTGTGCTGAGGACTCCAGAACTGGACCCAGGGCTCCAGGTGGGTCTCACAGAGTGGAGCAGAGGGGCAGGATCCCCTCCCTCCCTGCTGGTCCCTCTGCTCTGGATGTAGCCCAGGACACTGTTGGCTTTCTGGGCTGTGAGCGCACGTTGCTGACTCATGTGCAGCTTCTCACCTACAAACATCCCAAAATTCCTTCTCCACGGGGCTGCTCCTAATCCATTCAACCAGCAGCCAGTATCCTTGTTCAGGATTGCCGTGACCCAGGTGCAGGACCTTGCACTTGGCCTTGCTGAACCCCATGACACTTGCATGGACCCACCTCCCAGGGCTGTCCAGGTGCATCACTACACCAACAAGCTGAGAATATTCTCTCCGACACCCAGTAAGTTGTAAAAAAAAAAAAAAAAAAAAAAAGCTTGGTTTACTGTTGCGAAAAACAATTTATCTACCTTATTAATGCTTAAGATGCAAGCTGAATCCTCCAGGCTGTTGTTCTTCCCTTTAGAAAGTCACTGTACGTGACCAACAGTTGCATCCTTGGGTTTCTCCCCCCTCAAAACACAGCACAGGGCAGCAATGAAAGCACAGAAAGGCAACGTACCATCATAGTAGACGATAGCTCCCACAAGCTCATCCTTGCGTAGCATCGGGAAGTGCTCCAAGGCTCTAGACTTGCTCAGGACGTAACTGCTTTTCAGACACTGACTTCCCGCCACGAGGTCATAGAGTTTTATTCCTAGCCAGTAGTATGGCAACTGCCACCACCTGCAGGAACAAAAAAAAACCCCAGAGTGAAATAAAAACCATCTAAAAGCGCACACACACGCTGTTACTGTAGTACAGAAAACACGTTAGGTAACACTGTGTGCTATATTGCACCAGCTTCTGTACCATCACACAAACTCATGGTTATCACACCATAATGTAAACATGCAAAAGCTTCTCCATTGATCACTGCTGTTTCCAACTGATCCACTCACTGCTGTTAGTGAAGAGATTCATGCTTTATTTATTCTAGAATCAGGATCACAAAGTGGCTTTTTGTCTCTCAGCATAAGGCGAGACGTTAAAGCATGTGCTGATGGAAGAGCCGGGCTGTACGTGCAAGCTGAAGGGTTCCTCAAACGCACAACCTGGCCAAGGCCTCCTGCACAAGCAGGACCAAGTGAATGCAGCCCCTGACCTGCACGAGAACAAAGGATGGGCTGGAAAAAAGCAGCAAATAACATCCTGCGAAGGAGAGTTGACTCCATCTGGAGACTGCCCTCCTCCACAGATGTAGCAGCTGAAGCCCACAGTGTGCTCCCAGGCAGCCGGGAGAGCTGGTTGTGGCCGTAAGAGAATTCCATGCTTCTGCAGTACGGAAACATCTCGCCTCCTGGAGGACAAAGCTTGTGCCAGGTTTAAAGACATGCTTGGACAGAGGCATCTAGAGACTTCTCCAGGGAAAAAGCTTGCTTCTCAAAAGAGGGGTAAAGGACAGAGGTTTTAGCAGGGCTTACTTGTAAACCGGCAGCATTATTGGCAACGGAGCAGAGAGGTGTGGAGCGATTTCAAGCAGGTTTGCACGCTCCTCAAGTGCTTCTTTGACCATCTTGTACTAAAAAACAGAAAGGTACACGTGAATCCCACGTTACGCAACTGTCTCTCTAATTGCAACACTGAATAAACTGTTGATCAAAGCAAAAACCTTGCAGAATTCTTACTGTTCTTTCAAAACCAGGCTGAGATTTGCTGAAAAAAAATCAAAAGTTCAGCAAAAAGTTTCACCCATAAAGGAATTCAGCAGCTCTGGTTTCCCTCATCTGGAAAGCTCGCCTGGAGAAGACATCTACCTGCAGTGGCTGGGGAATGCAACAGCCACGTATTGAAAAAGTAGAAAGGAGACTTGGATGTAATTGGGATAGGGAAGTGTGTACCAGCAATTGTGCTTAACAACCAGCATAAACAATTACCTGCTCAACATCCAACTTCATGATGGCCTTCTGAAGATACCGCACTCCACCGTGGATCAATTTAGTGCTCCGGCTGCTGGTCCCCGATGAGAAATCATATCTTTCTACAAGCGCTGTTTTCAGTCCTGCGTTACCAGAAAACCAAATTAACTTCTTAAATGACACAATTTGTATGTAATTCATTAAAGACACTTCTCTAGGGTAGAGACAATCACAAGAAGAATTACTCTCTACATGGATAAATTTGTATTCGAGGTGTAGCGCGCTGCCTATGCTGCAATGAAAGATTTTAGCCTCCTTCCTAAGGGAAAAGTCAAACCAGAACTTAAACAGGAGCACATTAAACCCAGGGTATTTCACAACAGAACGGCATTATGGTACATTACAGGGGCCACGCTCCCTCCAGCACATCAGAGCTCGCATTCACGGCAGGAACAGCGTATCTTCATGAACACTTTTAACCCTTTGCAGCAGAGCGTTCTAACCCTCCCACACCGACACTTCAAACAGCAAACTGGCAGACAATGGGCATCTTCATCTGCTCGCGAGGTGTGTAGAACCACCAGAGAGCCAGCACCGCGCAGGGTCATCGCTCAGGGAGAGATGGCTGGAGAACATGATGCATAGAATAGCGGTTATGAGGTTTTATCAAGTATTTCAGAAAAAACAGATGCTTACACGTGTCCCCTTGCAGGGGGAGGTGCTGGCAGTGGGACTGGCACGTGAACGGGACATCCATGGGGCTCACAGACAGCACCCAAACCAGAACACCATGGGCTTCTTAACTGAATGCTGCGACACTCGTTCTAACAAACACTTGGATTGATGTTGGTGTGTTTGTTGCACGCGTTGTGTTCTCAGGTACCCTGAAGGGCAGGAAAAAGCTTCCCATGGCTGAGGGCGCAGTACTTTGTACCAGAGTCTCTTTGAACTCATAAACCCCAACGCTGCCCATACCACATCCCTTGTACAAGGGAAGAGCTGGGGGAATCTTCTTCGTGAAGGAGTCCAACGTCAGATCAAGCAATGTAAGTTGGGTGAAAGGAAGAGTTGCAGGAAACAGATGATTAACAGATGCTTTTAATGACAAGACACAGGCAACAGCCTGCCTGCACCCTTTGGCACGTACCTACGTGACAACCACCACTGACCTCCAACATCCAGCGCAAGTAAAGGCAATGAAGATAAGCACCACATGGCAATCTTCCACTTACAAAATATACGTGGAAGGACAATCTGTCACAGAAGTTAGTGGAACAGATCCATAAAGTTAAGCAGGCAAAACCAAAAGTGAGTTAAATCCACTGATGTTGCTGCCAAAGCCAACAGCAACAATATGGTGATGCATTCCCAAAGAGAAGAGCATCATCTACATCGGAACTTCTCTAGGATTTTTCGTTCGCTTTCTTCAAGGGTTGCTTTATGTGGCAATTTAGGACATGATTTAGTGGGAATGGTGGGGATAGACCAATGGTTGGACTGGAAGAGCTTACAGGTCTCTTCCAACCTCAATGATTCTACGATTCTATGTTACTGGTTGGTGAAAGCACACTTTCACATCTACTGGTCTCACAAAACTTTTATGTCCTTAAAAAAGTAAATAATTATTACTGGTAACTTCCAAAGATCAGAGTAATTTATTTTTGTCAGATGTGACTGAAGATTAATGGATATAATCAGAAAGAATTTGTTGAAGATCTATCAAACACACGAAAAGCAAAATTTGTTGTTAAGTGAAGCAAGCATAATAAAAGAGCAAGTTCCATGAATGAACAGCAACAACACACAATTCATTAACCAAACGCCGAGGAATATTTCACACTTTGAAAGCCTACTGATCAAACCAGAATATCTGGTGAAAGGACAAGCACATATCACTCCTAGTGACCAGGGAAGGGATCATCCCCCCTGCACTTGGTGCTGCTGAGGCCACACCTTGAAACCTGGATTCAGTTTTGGGCCCCTCACTCCAAGGACATTGAGGACCCTTACCTTCAAGTACTTTGGAAAAGCCCATCTGACAGATTTATGATAAATCATGTGATCCAAGAATCAGAATGCAATTAAATGTTCAAGTCTTACCTCTTGTGACCGCATCCAATGCGCAGCCACATCCTGTTGCTCCCCCACCTATAACAAGGACATCAAATTCACTTATGGTTTGCAACGCTGAGACCTGTTCTTCCCTTGTGGGGTAATCACTCTTGATGGGAATGGTCACGGCTTCTGCAGCTTCAACGTGCACAAGGGTTCCCTGCAGAGATCAAAACCACAACACGAGGGGCTGTATGCACTGTGAATACACACGTGTGCACATAAACACACCCAAATCACAGTGTTTTCTATAACCACAAAGGCAAACTCAAATATTCCTGGTCAGTCTACCTATATTTAATAATAACATTGGATTAAAACAATTGATGATGTGATTGAGAGCAGCTCTGTGGAGAAGGACTTGGGGGTGCCGACTGATTCAAGGCCAGGTTGGATGGGGCTTTGAGGTCCCTTCCAACCCAAACCACTCCATATGCTGTGATTCCAGAGAGGACAGACCCTGTGATTCCAGAGAGGACAGACAGCTGATGACAATTTCACAGCTTCCCTACTTATCACCCTGTGACTTGGAGACAACAGTGACGAGATGGAAATGGTGAGGACCAAAACTATCCGTGGCTCAGTCTGGCATGTGTTCCGGTCGATCACATTCAGTTACATATGCTCAGCTTCCCCGAACTTTATAAAAGTGATTTCACAATTAGTTCTGTTTCCAGACACTCCCTGAAAGCACACAACTGAACTCCAGGAAAATAAGGGACCACAACAGAAACAAAGTTCAGGGTCCCACAAGCAGCATCATTTGGGTTTGTCTGCATTCTTGTTTTGCATTTAAACCCATCGTTTACTACCGATGGCTCACGGCAAAGCGGGGCCCCGAGTCCCAGGCAGAGGCACCGGCACAGCAAGCGCAGGGAGCCCGGCACTGCAACACCGGCAAAGCGAGGCGCGCAGGAGGAGCTGATGTAGATACGATTCATCTTGCTGTCAATTAAATGCGAGAGTGCAGAAAGGCTGCATACAGGGATTCCATCTGCAATAACATGATTAGTTTGGCAGTGAACAAGTGTGTTTACTGAAATAAGCAATTGCTGTTTATATCTACAATTTCTCAGGCAAGAGTTCCTTGAATGGGTTTGATTACACTCATAGCACCAAGAAATTCAGTTTGGCAGTTTGAATTCAGTCATGAAGTTATAAAGTGATCCGGTAATCCATATGCAGGCACTCTGGTTAATTTGCCAACGTAAATCTCCAGGTCGGTTTGCAGAGTCAAATTCATCATCTGGATCCATTAAATAAAAATAAGGGAGTAATTAAAAAGCCCAAAAGCAGGCCCTGATGCATCATCATGTTTTTGCACCAGACTGGATTCACTTGGACGAGAAATTCCTACTGATCAACAAGGTACCTACACCAAGGTGGCCAACAGCATCCTGGCTTGGATCAGCCATGGGTGGCCAGCAGGAGCAGGGCAGGGATTGTCTCTCTGTACTCGGTGCTGGTGAGGCCACACCTCGAATCCTGGGTTCAGTTTTGGGCCTCTCACTCCAAGAAGGACATTGAGATACCAGGATCACCTTCTGCAAAGCTCCGATTTTCTGTCTCTGGACATTTACAATAGCCTCCCGGTGGCCATTTGTTCCCAGAAAAACAGGATTTCCCTGAATTGTGGAATACTACAGAGAGAACAAGTGAGCTATCCAGATCACTTTTCCTTTCAAACTCCTCCTCTAGTTTAACAGTCCTAAAATTTGAAGCTGTCATTTCCAACAGTAATTAAGCTGGACTGTAAAATCCTGTGATAACGACTCCGGAGAGAGTCAGAAACAGCATTATCAGCTGGGTGCAAGGCAGGCAGCCCGATGGGAAGCTCGCTTTAAATGCTAAGTTTTATTTTCTGAAGCCATAAGGATCCTGGCTTATCCACTTTCTACCCAGGTTCCCCAGGAATGACTCATCCCATGTGCTTTACCAATAGCTCAGCTGCTACTCCTGCTCCCCACAGAAACAGCCAGAAGATTCCTACAGGAAAGCTTTATCTATCAGGGAGCACAGGGACAGGATGAGGGGGATGGTTTTCAGCAGAAAGAGAAAAGATTGAGATGAGATCTTGGGGAGAAATGTTTTTCTGTGAGGGTGGGGAGGCCCTGGCCAAGGATGCCCAGAGCAGGGGTGGCTGCCCCATCCCTGGAGGGGTTCAAGGCCAGGCTGGATGGGGCTTGGAGCCCCTGATCCAGTGGGAGGTGTCCCTGCCCGTGGCAGGGGTGGGACTGGAGGGGCTTTGGGGTCCCTTCCAACCCAAACCATTCCATGACTATTCCAATCACCATTTATCCAGATGTAACATACACCTTCATGGAGCTGAGTGAAGAGTATGATAAAGAGCTAACTAATTACATTTCTCTGGTGAGAAATCAGCACTGTCTCATCGAGCTCCTTGGGCTGACACCGTTTGCAAAGAAGGAGGTAGTTCCTTGGCCTTAAGCTTTTTCCAAACCCAGACTGAAGCAAATCAAGCCCCAGCTCTGACTACACACAACTCAAACATTTTATGGAATACTGATTGCAAGCATTTGGGGACATATGTAAGGTGTCAGCCTCACAGCCCACATCTAATGTGAGATCAGAAGACCTGGTCCCTTATAGGCATCTACTAAGCCCAAACAGGGCTGTTCCATAAAAATCTTACTGCAGCTGTGCTGTGCTCTATATAATGGGTACTGATTTGCTGTAAGACAAAGCAGAGTTGCTGATCCTCACCAGCTCTGCCTAAAACCAGTTTACAATTCACATTCCTGTTACTGAGCATTCCTTGGCTTCTGCATTGAGAAGTGAGTTAAAGAGCACAGCAACTCCGATGCTACAGCAAGGAGCAGCTCTGCCAATGAAATCTACTTGCTACAACAGCAAGAATCAATCCACAACCTGACACCTGTTTCCACCGCACTTCCTCCTGCTACCACTCCCCACTTTAAGTCTCCTTCACCATCCTTCAATGCTCGGGGAATTGATTCTGTCCACGTGCCTTTGTTGCCTGGAATACAGCACAGAACTGAGCCTCAAATTCACTCGTGTCAAGGTTACCCCCACCCAGACAGAGCCAGTGCCCATCACAGACAACTTGAGCCTCACCAGCGACGTCTTTGGCATGGATGCTATCCTCCAACAGTTTCCAGCCTTTGGAACTGACTGAGAGCTGGCACTACAACTGCTCTAAGTTGGAGATTTTCAGAGGTAGAAGTCTGAGGTGAAACCACTCGCAACAAGTCTGAAACTACTGCCCAATTTACTGACAGCTTACACTTCCCTCAGAACCTCCCACTCCTCCTGCAGCTGAGGAAAATCCCTGGTACCACACAAAGGTCATTTTTTAAACATGAAAAACATTTTACAAGAACCACACTTCCCCACTGGTTAAAGACCTACAACAGCAAAATCTCATTTAATGCCATCCTCCAGATTAGCACCTACCGAATCAAGCTGAGAGGCTCTTGGCTCTCCTTTCCAAACAAAACTATTCGTATGAGCCTAACATACGCTCAAACAGATTTTAAGCTTCATATTTTATCAGAAATCGTAATTAATACTTACGTGTTTGTTTCTATACTGAGAAAATTGAGAGAGGCCAAAAATTGTTGCTATGGCACCTCCTCCAACGAGAGCAGTTCCTTTCACCGCCTTCTGAAATGCCATTCTTCACTGCAAGAAAAGAAGATAAACCATTAATAGGCAGTTTTACCACTGTGCAGAATAGACCATTTGTAGAAAGTAACGACAGTGTTGTGACAAGCTGAAACTTGGGGTGGCGATGTATAATTAGCGATTTTCATTGCATTGTTAAATTTCTAAACAAAGTCTAGACAGGGGCCAGGCAGAGCGCTCTGGTGTTCACCGTGAAAGCTGAACGACAAGAGACTGTTTAGAGATACAAGACGTACACGCACACCGCCCACTTACACTCTGTACATGACTAACGCTTACAGCGCTGTGACAAAAGCAGACCAAGAACACTGGGTCATCGCTACCAAATCCTTATCGCAACTTGACAAGATCACTTTAAGCTGCCCTCCCAGCCCATCAAATTATTCCACCTAGCAACACTCCATCCTGCTCTCACGCCAGGAATTACGATCCCTGTATTTATACCAGCAAAGCCTGTCCTACCCAGGATGGCGGAGAAGCGATGTGCTGGTCGGGAAGCAGGCTCTTCAGAGAGGAGCAACAGCAGGGACAGGGGACACGATGGCTTGAAATCAGGGCAGAACTTTATCATCTGGGTTTCAAACTCACCCTATGTGGGTCAGGCAGATTCTTAAACCACCCAGCGTTCGGACACTGAATGAAACATTTGCATGGGACTGACCCGAATCTTAAGCAGGCACAACCCAATCCATCTTCCTGGGAAGGCGGCTGCTCCCGTTGCGTTACAAACGGCACACATCAAGTTTGGAGGAGTCCTGCCAACGTTCCAGGCCCTCTGGGTATGAAGACATCTTTGTACAAGCCCCACATTCACCCAGCAGTCTCCATACCAGAGATTTAGCACCGTTAAGGATTAAAGTGGGAGCAGGCAATGTGTGCAGCCCTGTGCCAACACCGAACACCAGCGGACTCACAATGCAGCGGCGGTGGCCGTGGGCCAGAAGCTGGGAGCGCTGATGGCTCCTCATCCCGGGGCTGGGCAGGGGGAGGCTCCAATAGCCTCGTGGGGTCTGGCTGGGGGCTCAGCCCTGGCCCAGAGCCGCACTAGGCACCTGCTGAGCAAAGGATTTACAGCCCTCCTGCTGTGGCTGCCACCCATCTTGCATCAGACACTCCAGACCGGGTCACACACCTTCCCTCTCGGCACCGTACAGCTACCTCGTCAAACTGCTCACCACTCAGCAGCTATTCCTTCAACCTAATAAACACAGTGAGACACAAAATACTGTGTATTACTACCCTTCTGTAAACATTTCACCGTTTTTCTCCTTCAAGCCAGCAAAATTGCTCATTTTTCTTAAAAAACATGCAAATATTGAGGGTCTGAAGTCCCTCAATGTCCTTCTTGCAGCGAGGGGACCAAAACTGAACCCAGGATTCAAGGTGCAGCCTCCCCAGCGCCGAGTGCAGGGGACAATCCCTGCCCAGCTCCTGCTGACCTCCCCTGGCTGATCCGAGCCACGATGCTGGTGGCCTTCTTGGCCCATGGGCCACTGCTGGCTCACGTCAGCTGCTGCAGACCAGCGGCCCTGGTCCTTTGCTGCAGCAGTACAGAAGCTGCTTCAGAAGCAGCAAAGGCACCAGCCTCGAAGGAGATGGGACAGCCAAGCAGGACTCGCCTCTGCCGTCCCAGTTTGTATTGCAGGGATATTAGCCCGGGTTGTGCATTTGCTGTCACGACTGGAACCAAGTGCCCCACAGCCTCCTCCCACACAGGAGCACAGTTTTCTGCAGCACACAACATGCAGAGTGTTGCCACAAGCCTTTCTGCTAAGGTGACCCGTTGATGGCAAGTCGGCTGACACCAAGGACCAGCTCCACAGCAGGCAGGAAGGCACAGGGAATAGGGGTCAGGATCGCTCCCTGCAGCAGGACTTCACACCTCCAGAGCCGGTATCATCCATACAGGAGGGATCCCCGGCCGCTGAGGGGCTGCTCTCTGCTTCCCAAAGCCAGGTGCACGTGTCATTAGCTCTGCTCGCAGCTGATAGTCGGATCACACACAGTTCTTGGGAGAGAGGAACGCTCCCAGGAGAGCAGCTGCTCAAATTGCCACATAAATCTTGCACACCATCAGGAAGAGAAGCTCATTCAGGAACAGAAACGAAAACATGGCTCAACATAAGCCACTCCAACGCAAAGCTAGACAGGCATTCAGACCTACAGACAGCGCTTTTACACCCAGAACATCTCAATATCATACCAGAGACATAAGAGGCTCCCTAAACACACACAAGGGGGTCATTCCCCCAAGCTTGTCCCAGAACGGCTGCTAAAGGGCTGCAGTCAGCACCAAGCAGGATAAACCAGAGCACAGGAGATGAAAGGAGAAAGGACGCAGTTCATGTGGTTCCAACAAAGGCTGTACAGAGTGCTGCCTGCATAGAGAAGAGTCCGCACTTACAAACCTCTCATCTTTTGCAAGCATGTAATAGAACTTGACTCTCTTCCAAGCCGAGATGAACTGCTTGGGATGGAAACTGAGTTATATTCTAATGAAAATTCTAATAACCAACAGCATGAGAAGCGATGCCATCAGAAATCAGTCATCTTTCCATAATACAAATATTTTGAATCATTTTCAGAAAAGGTTCAGATGGTGCCTGAATGCTCCACGTGCCATCTGACACTGTAAATCCGCATGTTAAGCCTTACCCCTAGTTTCGATATAGGTCATAAATCGCACCTTTTGGACCCACGCCCTCGATTCCAGGATGGCCACTTGTCCCTCACAAGGGCTAGAAGCAGCCTCCGCAGGATCGAGGAGCCCTGGGCAGGCTCAGGAGCAGCCAGCAGCGTGCCAGGAGGAGCGGGTATGGTGTACGGTGTGATCTGCCCCAAGGTTTAAACAACCCACAGGGAACACTTCCCAGCCCGGGTATCGATACAGATACCCGTCTAGTTCCTAGAGGACTTCTGATGAGAAGAAATAGGCTTTAAATTTGAGAGGAAACAGAATGGGCAAGCAAAAGGAGAGCTAGCTACATGAAATCGAAGCTATGCAAAGGATTTATGAGGATAAATTCATGCTTCCAGTTCCCAAAAGTTAAACAAGCTGTCATCGGAGTCAGAACTGCTCCCCCCCGACGTACCCTTCTCAACCAGCCACTCACAATCATACCGGTTTTGATGCAAAGAAGCACGTGGTGGTCACTTCCATAAGAAGCTCCCACTCCAGAGTCCAGGCTGGGGTCTGGTGACTCTGTCTCAGTGGGGTCTGGGTGAACCTGACCTCTTGCACCACCAGCAAGGGCTCTGCTTCCACAACAAAAACACCTCTTAAAGTCAGGATCCTGCTGGTGCGCTCTCAGCCCCACATTTAAAATCAAAAGCACACAAAGCACCACTTACCACCTGCTTTTAAAGGAGAGATTTCCATACCTGTCTTTGGGAGATGCTTGTGTGACAAACATCTGCCACCCCGCAGCCCTCGTTAGGCTGACAGAAATCGTAGGAGGGACTTGCCTGCCTCCTTTCCCATCACGCCCAGCCCAGGCAGCTGCAAGACTTTGGCTGGATCCTATCTGGACTTGTGCAACCCACTCCCACCTCGAGACGCTAGGTGACTGAAAAGGGAGCACTGCCGTTGACAGCGTTTTGGCACCCAAGGACCTTCTAATTATTAAAATATTGGGCTGGATCTAAGCAGCGCATGACCAAAGCTGGGAGAAAGAATGAGAAGAATGAAGGAAGGGGAATGGTGGAAAAATCAGAGCAGAATCGCAAGTTAGAGATCAAAGAAAGATGAGTAGTCTCACAAAAGTGAGGAGACAGATGGATACAAACCACGAGCTCCTCACTAGGAGCGTGTGACGCCCGGTGTGCTGCCATCAAACACAGGCTACGAGACGCAAAACCTGTTAGATTCAGAGAAGAAATCCAATCAGTTATGTTGTGCATCCTCGTGCTTTATGAGGCCATTACCATGGAATCTGGGTGCTTCACATTCCATTTTAAACAAACATCTAATAAAGTGAGTCACTCAATGGGAGCCTTAAAAATAGAGCACTTCAAATCATCCCCACGACGGTTTGCATAACTTGCCACTGGCACGGCAGCGCTGTCTAATCCAATCCTTCCCATTCCCTCCAAAGCTGCCCAGGTAAGTTTGGGATGATGAGAGCCCCAGACTGAGGTCCCTCCAGGCTGAGCCGAGTCTTGAACTGCCTCAGCCTCTCCAACCAGCCAAAGCTGCCACCCCAGCTTCAGCTCCTCTAATCCAGCTTTTGATCCTTCTTGCAGGACTACTTCAAAGGTGACGGCGCACAGGAGAGTGGGACAGGCCTCGATGTGGACACTCACTGTGGGCAACTGCAGAATTTCAAGCTGTATGGTGCTGAGGGCATGGTACAGGTATACCAGTGTGGCTAAATAATGAGAAAAAGGGGATAGAATGAGAAAATAATCCTATTGTCACCCCCTTAACATGCTCACCTGCCAGCTCTGTTACAGCTTGGCTCGTCTGCTTTTCAAAGGACTGAAGTAGTTTAGACTAAGCTATGTGAGATGTCAAGACCACACCACTCAAAGTGAGCATCACAGAAGCAAGCAATGAAAGCTTAAACCCAGCAAAAAGAAAGATGCTCCCCTGCAGCACCGCTAACAGCCCTCAGGCACGTCTCCTCAGCTGATACGGGTTGAAGTGCCAGGGCTGCCCGGTGCTATCACCTAACCAGCAACCACAGCGAATGGAAGAACGAGGCAGCACGCTCCAAAGGGCAACCAAGGCTTGTTATCTACCTCGCCCGCCAAAGCCCGGGCCACTGACTCACACACTTCGGACTTTAACAAGCAATAACTGTAAACCACACATACAATGAAACCGGACACCGAGAGAAAGTTCCTGTGGGTACAAAGCACAGCTGATACCACAATCATAAAATCATAGAATGGTTTGGGCTGGGAGGGACCTCAAAGCCCATCCAGTTCTGCCTCCCACTGGATCAGGGGCTCAAAGCCCCATCCAGCCTGGCCTTGAACATCTCCAGGGATGGAACATCCACAATTTCTCCGGGCAGCCTGGGCCAGGGCCTCCCCACCGTCACAGCAGAACATTTCTACCCAAGATCTCATCTCAATCTCCCCTCTTTTAGCTCAAAACCGTTTTCCCTCGTGCTCTCCCTGCCCTCCCTGATCCAGAGCCCCTCCCCAGCTTTCCTGGAGCCCCTTTCAGTACTGGAAGCTGCTCTGAGGTTTCCCTGGAGCCTTCTCTTCTCCAGGCTGAACAACCCCACCTCTTTCAGCCCATCCTCATAGCAGAGGTGCTCCAGCTCAGTCCCTGTGGGTACAAAACTCTGATATCACAGCAGAGTCCGTCCTCCAGGTCCTCTCCCAGAGCCTCAGAGGGTTACTTTGCATTCTTCAACACATGTTACAGCACTTTTAATTAAAGTAATTACCTATGAACTGCCTCACCAGCCAAGCACAGACACACAACCCACAGCACCCAGACAGCTCACGGGGTTCCAAGTCTGTGTAAGCCACAGACCACACAACAAATTGCAAAGTTCCTGCGCGCAGAAACTTCAAAATCCAAAGAACTGCAGGCCACCTCGCATTGAATGAGGCAACACAGCAGCTCCCCATCCAGGGAAAACCCTTCCCACACCCCAGTCCAGGCAGCTACTCTGGCTGCTGTGCCCGAAAGTTGTAGCAGTGCTTACTGTGCGTAAAAATTAAGGAAAAACAAGGCAAAAAACAGGCGTACTCTCCTCTTTCCTTCTCTTGGTCCCCACTGCTTTAAACTCTTTAATTCACTCTCTGTGCTCGGGTGATCGAGATCTCCCCTCCCGGCACCGGACGATATCCCAGCTGCTTTAGGCTGTGTCACACAACAAGCTTTTTGGCTTCTCTTTCCACTGTTTATATTTTTAACCCAACCACTTTTTTTTTTTTTCTTCTGCTGTTTCATTACCCTCCTACAAGAAAAAAAAATCTTACATATAACGGGGAGGAGAAGTGTGATTTGTAAAAGTATCTTGGGATTCCACAGGGCAATAATTTTGCCAGGGAAAGCAGTTGTGTTTCTGGGAACGGGACACCACTTACCGCGATGGCTGTTGTCCCGGGAACTAACAGGAATACAAAGATACACTGAGGTCACAAGCGTTTTGAGCTTTCCCACCACACAAACATCATAATATATTTATCAGATTCTGCGACAAAATATTCAGATTCCCTCCTGAATGACGACTCCGGAATCTGCCATCCTGGGGGTGTGATCCTACTCTCCAGCCTGATTACAGACTGCAGGATGACTTCCACAAATTTTTGTTCTCATGCCAACTTTGTCTTTAGTTTAAATAGTTCACAGAGTCATTTCTGCCTTCTGCACCAGCAGGGGTTAATATCAGCCATAAACCCCACCACACACAATGTAAACCTGCAAATACTATAAGATAATTACTGTAATGGGAAATAAATGTTCTAGGTATACACAGTTAATTTATAGCTGTTCACATGGTTTATTTCCTGATATCCTTCGCTTACATTTAACACAGATAAATGTGTTAAATTTAAGTCTCCAAATTCAGCCTGATCCTAATACTGAGAATATCCCAGTTTTCTTGCCCAGTCAAACCCTAAAAGAGAAAGGATTAAAACCCAAAGCAGTTTGGATGTTACAAGACCAGAGACAGACCTGCATAAACCAGGAACCCGCTCAAAAAATAACCTCAAATGAGGTGATTATTGAGGTGTGGCACGGAAGCAGCCTGGTTTGACGTACCGGAACACAGATTGGGACCTGACAGCACATGCCAATCTAATCCCAGCGGAGGGGCGTGCATCTGAGGGCATTTTGAAATCCAAATCAACATGCGGTTTGAGAAACACTTTACTGAAAAAAGGTACCAGCCAAGATTTGTGCCCAGGCTCCAGTGAAACAGCAGGCTGGGTTCCCTGGAACCCACGGGGAGCTCATCCCTATGGGACAGAGCCACCCATGCACTTGGAACCCAGACAGTGAGTGAGGGATACAGAATATCTCTGCAATAAAAGCGATTCTGCAGAAGAGTTTTGATCGCAAACTGCTCATTGTGTAATAAACATTGTTTTCCAGGGGGATGTGGTTTGGAAGCCATGGGCTGCAGCTCTGTGGCCCAGACGCAGGGGACCCCAGTGTCAAAGAGCCAACACCGAGCACGCAGCCCTGTGGCCCCCGAGCTCCACACCCTTGTACCCCGAGAAGCTCCCGTCTGCAGCCACAAACACCACGCAGCAGCTGGAGCACACAAGGCTCTCCTCCCTTAAGGCCTGAGCTTCCAGTGCTTGTCCTATCAGCCTCAGAATTTTTATTCTAGCCTCAGAATTCTGATTTCCTGTTAGTTTCCCTTTCTGCCCAGCCCTCGCGATAAGGCGCTGCGATAAAGCCCTTCCCTGGAAAAACAGAAGATCAAAGGACAACCAGAAGGCCAAGCAATATAAGGGAGATTATAACTGAGAATTTACACAACCTATAGCTAATATTTATGATTTATATATGTTAACTTCATAATATATTAATTACATAATACATGATTTCATAGAACCTATAACTATTTCATACAGCCAGGCTGCCAAGCCTGTGTTCCAAACCAAATGCAGCACAAACCCATCTATTTTAGAGAAGGTAAAACAATTCCTTCGGCCCCATTTACCAGCAGTAAGTGAGCACGGAGAAAAGGAAGCTGTTGCTTAGAAGACCAACTCACAGATGCAAGCTTTCAGTTTGAAATCAGCGAGGCCTTCATGGGGGATGCAGAAAGTAATGACTGCAAACTGTGGAAAAAGTACATTTCTTGTAAAGATTTGCTGGAGACTGGCGTGAAGCCCAGTGCAGCAGCAGAAAGGGACCCGTACAAGCTTTCCTTCAGAAACACAATTCCAATTAATGGTCATTGAGCCCAGCACATCCACCTAGCTTTCCGATCTCTGTTAGGCAATGGATCTCCAGAGAAAACAGTACGTCCTGCAAGAAGAGCCACCAAGTCATTGTTACTGTACTCTCTGCATGCAAACACACGCTCACACATCATTAAGCAACACAAAGTGTTTGTCCACACACACAACCAAGGTAACACCGTAACTGAGATACAAGGTATGAGCATGACTTGTCAGGTGCCTGCGTGCCTACTCAAAGCTTTCATCCAACATTAGACTAAATAAAAATCGTAAATGGTCAACACCAAATTTACTCATACTCTGTTCACTGCTATTCTAGAAGAGACAGTACTGGATTTTGGCTTAACAATAACCCATTAAAGACTGTATAATACCAGATAAGAGTCTTTACCAGCCCATCATCAATCACTGCTCATCACTAAGCACTTCTGAGGAACCATACCTACAAATAGGAGTTCCTACAACTGGAGTTGGGATTGTTCAGCCTGGAGAAGAGAAGGCTCCAGGGAGACCTCAGAGCAGCTTCCGGTCCTGAAAGGGGCTCCAGGAAAGCTGGGGAGGAACTCTGGATCAGGGAGGACAGGGAGAGGATGAGGGGGGATGGTTTTGAGCTAAAAGAGGGGAGATTGAGATTACATCTTAGGGAGAAATGTTTTGCTGTGAGGGTGGGGAGGCCCTGGCCCAGGCTGCCCAGAGCAGGGGTGGCTGCCCCATCCCTGGAGGGGTTCAAGGCCAGGCTGGATGGGGCTTGGAGCCCCTGATCCAGTGGGAGGCGTCCCTGCCCATGGCAGGGGTGGGACTGGATGGATCTGAGGTCCCTTCCAACCCAAACTATTCTGTCTTTTTTAGACATAAGTGAGAAAGAGGTCTGTTTAACATCAATTAAAAATACCCCACGCTGCCAACAGCGCCGTCTCCAATTTTGCTTCTTATCTATGGTCAGAAGACTCTCTCACACAGGCCCTTCAGGCCAGCGTCGGAGTGATTACACTGGAGCAAACCTCTCGTGCAGAGAAGCTTCCTGGGTGGAAACTCCATCGCAGAACAGCAGCCAGGGCTCACAGAGCTCAGCACGGAGCATGCTGCAAACACACAGCGTGAAACGCAGGCACACAGAGGAGTCTGGCCACGACCTGAGAACCACCAGAAGACAAATGCAAGAGTCCAGTGATAACAGACTGACGCAGCCACGGCACTCCAAGTCTTCCAGCAAAAGCAATTCTTGCCTCTGCAGCTGGGAATAACTGCGCCCAGCAAGCCTGGAGAGGGACTCCTGCAGTACATCCAGTGCCTCTGTCCCTGGAGAAAGCTCGGGACAGCTGCAGCAGCCATGGCTCCTGACGCAAGGGCGTCTCGCGGAAGCAACAGAGGAGGAAGTGTGGCAAGGAGCGGGCAGAGAAGAAAACTGCAACTACTTCAGAGCAGAGGAGAGCAAGACCACTTCCTAGCAGCTGGTGGAAAGAGCACACTTTGAATGCACTCCTGCTACCAGGACACAGTGAAAAGCAAGTTCAGCAGCGAGTACCTCTGGCTGGTTCAAACCCAAGCTCTCCACGCACGCAGTGATGGGCTTACAAACACTTACAGAAAGACGTGGTTAGAGGAGATGAGAACTGAAAGAGCATACAAGTTCTGTGTTGCATCAACACACTGTCACCCAGACCCAGTCCCATGCAGATATTCAGTGCAAATGCAAAGCAACTTGTTTCACTTTCCAAAGTTCAGCGTAACTGCAGCTCTGCCCTGCCCAGCATTCCCACCTTTTTAGTAACAGGAGACACAAAATTCGACCAGCTCTATCTGAGGAAGCAAATCCAGCAAGAGAGTTCTGAAAGGCCCTGTTGGTTACACACAGACACCTGCAGATGCGCTGCCAGGAACCCACGGGACACCTGGCTGTTTCCGTGTCCACGAGAACACTCTGCGGGAGCTCAGGCCCTGAGCAGGTGACAGCACGCAGACAGGCAGGACAGAAGCCAAGGGCTTCCATACCACAGCCACATGCTCCATTCTCGGGCCACTCTTCCCATCCAAAAGCTTGGATAAGGCAGTAAGGGGGGCTGGGAGCGCTTGGCAGCATGAGCTCCAGCTGCACTCTGCTCGAGCGAGCTCTGCAGAAGAAGAGGGATAGCAGTGAAGGTTTGCTGTGGATCTAACAGTGTTTCGGAGCTGACCTGAGGTCACGGCATGCATGTCCCATCCAGACCCCATGCCAAAACACACAGAGAATCATTTAGGTTGGAAAAGACCATTAAGATCATCAAGTCCAACCTTTAACCCAGCACTGCCAACTCCATTACTAAACCCTGTCCCTGAGCACCACAACCACTTGGCTCTGAAATCCCTCCAGGGATGGGGACTCCACCACTGTCCTGGGCAGCCTCTGCCAGGGTTTCACCACTCTTGGGATGAGGAAATTTTTCCTAATATCCAGTCTAACCCTCCCCTTGTGCAACTTAAGGCTGTTTCCTCTCATCCTATCACTTGTTCCTTAGGATAAGAGAGCAGCCCCCACCCCAGAACAACCTCACTTGAGGAGCCGCAGAGAGCGATGAGGTCTCCCCTCGGCCTCCTCCTCTCCAAGCTCCACAGCCCCAGCAGGGCCCTCTACACACTCCCAGCACCCCCGGGCTCCAGTCCCACCTGCTCCATTCCCACTTGCTTCTAACAACCCAGACTCCATTCCCACTCGCTCCACCACCCTTGGGCTCCATTCCCTGCACTCCACCCCCTCCTTCTTGCAGCGCCCCTAAGCTGCATTCTCACTCACTCCCAGCACCCCTATTCCTCATCCCCTCCTGCTCAGCGAACCTGAGCTCCATTCTCCATGCTGCATCCTCACCCGCTCCCAGCACCCCTGGGCTCCATTCCTACCTGCTCCCACAACCCCTGGACTCCATCCCCTGTGTCCCATTCCCACCCGTTCCCAGCACCCTGGGCTGCATTCATACCTCCATCCCCTGCTCCCCGTCCCCACTCCCATCCCTTGCTCCCCAAGCCCTCCTGCTCCCCATCCCCATTCCCTGCTCCCCATCCCCTCCTCCCCCCCATCCCCACTCTCATCCTCTGCTCCCCATCTCCTCCTGCTCCCCATTCTCCCCATCCCTACTCCCCAAGCCCTCCTGCTCCCCATCCCCATTCCCTGCTCCCCATCCCCATTCTCATCCCCTCCTCCCCCCATCCCCACTCTCATCCTCTGCTCCCCATCTCCTCCTGCTCCCCATTCTCCCCATCCCTACTCCCCCTGTCCTGTTCCCTCTGCTCCCCCTCCCCTGTTCCCCATCCCCTCCTGCTCCCCATCCCCATTCTCATCCCCTGCTCCCCATCTCCTCCTGCTCCCCATTCTCATCCCTTGCTCCCCATCCCTACTCCCCCTCCCCTGTACCCCATCCCCTCCTGCTCCCCTTGTTCCCCATCCCCTCCTGCTCCCCCTGCTCCCCATTCCCCGTTCCCTATCCCCTGCTCCCCATCCCCTCCTGCTCCCCCTGCTCCCCATGCCCTGTTCCCTGTCCCCATCCCCTTTCTCATCCCCTGCTCCCCATCTCCTCCTGCTCCCCGTTCTCATTCCTTGCTCCCCATCCCTACTCCCCCTCCCCTGTTGCCCATCCCCTCCAGCTCCCCCCGCTCCCCCTCCCCTCCCGCTCCCAGGGTCCCCCTCCCGCTCCCCCCATCCCGTCGCCGTCCCCGCCCGGGGCGGTGTCCCCACTCACCGCCGCAGCCCGGTCGCTGCGGGGAGCAGAGCGGAGGCTCCCGGCTCCGAACGCGCCCCCGCTTCCCCCTTCCAGCCGCTCGCTCCGCCCCTTCCCGCCCTCCGCGCGCGGCCTGGTCCCTCCCCCGGCCCGGGGGCGGCAGGGGAGGGCGGGGGGGGGGGCAGCCCCCGCGGGGACCTCCGCTCCCCTTCCAGCCTCCCCCGAGCCGGCCGGGGATTCACGGGGAAAGGATGGATCGAGAGGGATCTGCAGATGCTGGGGCTGAGCCACCCTCAGTCGTGCGCCTGCGTCAGGGCAGTCCGCCCACAGACACCGCCTGGGTGGGGAAGGGATGGAGAGCAGCCCTGAGGGGCAGGGCTGGGGGCCGAGAGCCTCGGCGTGAGCCGGCAGCGTGTGCTCCCAGCCCAGGAACCACCCGTGCCCTGGGCTGCATCCAGAGCAGGGGGGACCAGCAGGGAGGGAGGGGATCCTGCCCCTCTGCTCCGCTCTGGGAGACCCACCTGGAGCCCTGGGTCCAGTTCTGGATCCTCAGCACAGGGAGGACATGGAGCTGTGGGAGCGAGTCCAGAGGAGGCCACGGAGATGCTCTGAGGGCTGTAGCACCTCTACTGTGAGGCCAGGCTGAGAGAGTTGGGGTTGTTCAGCCTGGAGAGGAGAAGGCTGCGGGGAGACCTTAGAGCAGCTTCCAGTGCTGAAAGGGGCTCCAGGAAAGCTGGGGAGGGGCTCTTGCTGAGGGAGTGCAGGGACAGGATGAGGGGGAACGGTTTTGAGCTGAAAGAGGGGAGATTGAGATGAGATCTTGGGGAGAAATGTTCTGTGAGAGTGGGGAGGCCTGGCCCAGGGTGCCCAGAGCAGCGGTGGCTTTGAGGTCCCTTCCAACCCAAACCAGTCTGTGATTCTATGAATTGAAAGCTTTCCAATTCTTTACCTCTCCAAAACAGCAGATTTCCAATCCTGAACTTCCCTAGGCACTTGCTGTGAAAGGCTTACAAGTGAGGTGCTGCCTGTGTGGTTCCTTGAGGTATTTTGTGTTCCCTCATTCTTCTTCCTGCCTTCTGTGCTGTGACACCAAGTGAGGACACTTAGAAGAGCAGCTGCTCTGTGCTGTGGTCTCTAATGGCCCTCTTTTGTTTCTCATCTTGGTTCCCAGTCCTCTAGGGACACAGCTGACAAACGTAGCTCTTTTTGCAGGAATCATCTGGAGATTCCTGGCTGTTGCTTGTTTGGCAGCGAGAAAGCCAGACAGGCTTTAGTAAGAAGCCAGGATCTTCCTCCTTCTCCCAACCCCATTGCTGAACTTTTGGCTGTGCTTTTCCCTGCACATTTACATTTTTAGTGCACTGCAGGTGTGGTTCCGCAGGTGTTTGGGATCTCCTTTCCTGTGCTGAATGTAAACATGAGCTGGTCCTGTGTCTGTACCCATAAACGTATCTCAAGTGTGTTTTTGCCTGGACAAAGCCTGTATCCATTGCCTGATGCTGTTGGTGCCACATGTGCAGGACCCCCATGCCAGGTATTGTCCGTGGTTTCCTGCTTTCCAGGCACAGACGGATCAGCCGTGTCGAACCGTGCTCCTTGGCTCTCTTCCCGAGGCGGCTTTTATTGCTGTTCTTCCGTGCTCGCTGCTTAGTCAACAGGTTCCACGGGCACCATGAGACGCGTTTGCTACCAGGCGCAGAAAAACAACCTGCGCTGCCGTGAAGGAGGGGGCACATCTCGCTCCCACCCCATCTGCCAGCCAGCTACGTGTCATCAACATGTCCTGGCCAAGGAGGCCACGGAACCTAATCCCTCCCCTTCAGGTCAGATGTAACCAGCCGAGCTAAATTGGAAGCTGCAATAATAAAGCTATCAGCTCACCGCGGGGTATTTAAAGCCAGGGAGCAACTGCAAGGGTTGGGTTTCAGAACTTTTGCAAAGTCAGTGATATTGAGGCCACCAGGGCTGGAAGCAGTTTTTATCCCAGACGTGTTAGGATACACGGTAGTGCTCTTAAAAGGAAATAAGCTCTCAAGTGGTGGCTGGAGTTAGTGCACTCCATAGATATGCAGGCTTCCAGTTCATGGGAATAACTCAGCTGAACAGAAGGGGCAAAAAAAAAAAGAAAGAAAAAGGCCCAGAAGGGGATTAATTGGTTTTGGTTTTTTTTTTTGGGGGGGGGGGGGAGTGGGGTTGGGTTTGGTGGGTTTTTTTTGGAGAGAAAGTGTGAGGAAGGAAAAAGAAGAATAGGCCAGGGAAAAAAAAGGATTTAAATGCGATTTCATAGAATCATGGAATGGTTTGGATTGGAAGGGACCTCAAAGCCCACCCAGTCCCACCCTGCCCTGGGCAGGGACACCTCCCACTGGATCAGGGGCTCCAAGCCCCATCCAGCCTGGCCTTGAACCCCTCCAGGGATGGGGCAGCCACCCCTGCTCTGGGCAACCTGGGCCAGGGCCTCCCCACCCTCATCGTGAAGAATTTCCTTGTAATGCCTAATCTAAATCTTCCCCCTTCCAATTTAAATCCATTCCCCCTTGTCCCATCACTCCAGGCCCTTGTATAAAGGGCCTCCCCAGCTCTCTTGTGGCCCCCTTCAGGTACCAGAAGGCCCCTATAAGGTCTGTATTTGTGGTGAATAGTTTCAGCATGATCCGTCACACATGAGCTGTAGGTGTGAACCCCTGTCCCAGAGAGGTGAACACAGCACCAAATGTGGCCTTTCCACTCATTTCCAACAAAGACCTAAAACATAATCAGAAGTGGGTCAGAACTGGGAAAATACCCTCTCCTCCCACCCTCGGGGCTGTTGTCTGCCCAGGTGTGGGTGCATTATCATTATCAATTTGTGTAATTGCTGATTGATTCAAAACAAGGCGGTGTGTGAGTGTGAAATGAGTCCATGTCCCATTTCCAGAGTTCTGGAATGTGTTCTGCACCCAGCACTTCTGTGTTTCACAAACTCATCCAAACCAGCCAAATCTTAAAAGGGGCAGGGAAGGACAGCGCTGTGTCCTCTCATAAAAGGGAATCCAGAGACAAGTGAAAACTTATCTGAGGATCAAATTTACTGAGCAATTGCCCTTCCTAGAAGAGGTTCTCCATGCGTTCACAGTGCAGCTACCCAAAAATGAGGGATGGGCTGTTCTTCCTTCCCTTGATGAAGCTTCATTTCGACTACAGCTATGGTTTTGTCTCTGTTGCTGGTTGGTAAAGTTTGGAGAGTGAAAGATTTTTACAAGGTTACGCAAAAAAAAAAAAAAAAAAGAGAGCTGCCTTAAGGTATAGCAAAATCCATCCCTCTGGAGTCTGTTTTTTCTTTAATGCCTGGATGAAACTCTTGCCTCTGGAGTCTCTGTGCATAGCCGGGTCTCTGGGACACCAGCCAAGACAGGAATTGTAGCTGCCTGAATCACGCGCTCAGCAGGTGTAAATTGTGTTCAGGGAGAGTTCACCTTTTGTCCTTAACCCCAGAGGCAGTTTCTCTTCATTACCAAGGGGAGATGGGGAAGAAGATTATCATCGCTTCCTCATTGCGTGCCAGAGTGCTGTATCACAAGGAGAAAATCTGTTCCTACATTCCCGAGTAAGTTTCTCCTAAGTGTCTGCAGGAAAACGGAGCGAGGAGTAACAGTGACTGCAGGAGAGCTGAAACGAAGTGACAGAAACAGAGGAGGGATTGCTCTACTGAGATTTTTTCAAGCAGATCCCTGGTAGGTCCTCCCATCAATAAAGAGACCAGCAGGACGAGTGAGAGGAATCTGCCCCTCTGCTCCACTCTCCTGAGACCCACCTGGAGCCCTGTGTCCAGTTCTGGAGTCCTCAGCCCAGGAAGGACATGGAGCTGTTGGAGCGGGTCCAGAGGAGGCCACAGAGATGATCCAAGGGTTGGAGCACCTCTGCTCCGAGGCCAGGCTGAGAGAGTTGGGGTTGTTCAGCCTGGAGAAGAGAAGGCTGTGGGGAGACCTTAGAGCAGCTTCCAGTGCTGAAAAAGGCTCCAGAAAAGCAAAGCTGTGGAGGGCATGGAGTGATAGAACAAGGAGGAATGGCATCAAACTAGAAGGGGGAAGATTTAGATTAGAAATTAGGAAGAAATTCTTCATGCTGAGGGTGGGGAGGCCCTGGCCCAGGTTGCCTGGAGAAGTTGTGGCTGCCCCATCCCTGGAGGGGTTCAAGGCCAGGTTGGATGGGACTTCGAGCAACCTGATCCAGTGGTTGGTGTCCCTGCCTATGGCAGGGGTGGGACTGGATGGGACTAAGCAACCCTAACCCTCCCAGCCTGTCCTCACAGCAGAGGTGCTCCAGCCCTCGGAACATCTCCGTGGCCTTCTTTGGACCTGTTCCAACAATTCCATCTCCTCTTCATGTTGGGGATTCCAGAACTGGACACAGGGCTGCAAGTGGAGTCTCATGAGAGTGGAGTAGAGGGGCAGAATCCCCTCTCTCACCCTGCTTTCCAGTCACTCGGAAAACCCTAGGGTACTATTCCAGTGCATAATGATGGAGCACAGGATCTGAGTCTCCTCTTCCAGTTCCCATTTCAGGATCATCACTTGCCTGCTGGCTTCTGTTTGGGATCTCTTACATAGGATCTGGACAAACATTTTCAGGGTGTCTGCAGGCTTATCAGGACCTTACGCAGATCTCCAGCAACCTAATCAATAATTTTGATGGGAAAAGGTACTCTAAATAACCACAGGCATCACTCTCAGTTTGGGTTCAGTGACCTTTTGGATCCAGAGCTGGTTTGTTGGAAACAAAGGGGTTCCAGAAAACCCACTTTGCTACCTGAACCACACCAGTGTTTCTGGATGGAACAACTCCCCTTGGTGTCGACAGCCTGTGGAGCAGCCACCGCGCCGAGGCTCCCTCCCCGCTGACCATGCCAGCTGTCCCGTAGCTCCCCCAGAATTTAAGATTGTACTTTTTCAGAAGCATTTTCCCCTGCAGATTTAAATAATTAATTGGGACGTGCCTAGTGGGTCTGGAGACTTAGAAGCGGCAGCCAAGATGTGTGACCAAGTGACCTTTTGCCGTCCTGCTCGTCCCTGTGCTCTCACTGTGCTCAAAGGGACGCTGTCAAAATTGCTAGGACTTAAAACTTTAACCCATGCTGACAAGTTGTTCTACGTTATAAATCCTACCTACACGATTACCACGACTGCTTGGTTTGTTTTGTTCCAGCCGGCTTTGCTGAAGGCTCCACAATGTCTCCAGTTGTCCTTTTGGGGAGGGGGATGTTTTTAAATGCCCGGCTTATTCTGAGTCCTGTTAAAATCGAGTTGATGTGTGCGAGCTCCCCTCAGCACAGAGCTCACCGGGATTGTATGAATTGTCTGCACCCTGGAAACAGAGACAAGTGCATGGAGGTCTCTACTGAAGGGGCTTTTCGAAGCTGTTTTGGAAGGCCCCCAGTCATCCTTTGTTGTTTTGGGGCCAATAAGAATGTTTGGCTAGACTGCCCTGGTAATATTAAGTGTTCGATAGGTGTTAGTTAGATGTGAGATGTCATCCAGCTGGACTCCCAGGAATGAACAAAGGAGAGGGGATAACAGAAGGGGGAGAAACAAGTTGGTCAGTGTTGCTATTTACCTCAGCATGGCTCCCTTTTGGATATATTGAAATATCAAATCAGAGTCTTCTCAATAGGAATATTTTTGCCTGACTCCTTTGGGATCTCTGTGCTTGCCGGGGAAAACAGTTTCTCAAGGCTGACTGGCGCAATTGTAAGCGACAGCTTAAATTATGGTTATTTCTCCAAGTATTTCATGTGTTACTTTCTCCCACTGGAGATTAAGAAGCTGCAATTAAGTGTAGGGGAAAGGGAACTGTGATGGCATCGTTCCTCGGGGCTGTGGTGACTAGGAAATGCTGTTGCTTGGTACCTGACTTGCTGGTGACCAAATCGTGCAAATTTCTGAGACGGAGAAGGCGAGTTCTGCTCAGGTTCTGCTCTACACGTGCAGAAGTAATTCAGCCTCTGAATGATGTGACTGTGCAGTTGGGAAGAGTCAGGCCATAGCTGCAGGGCTGGGAAGAGGGGGCTCTGCGGGGAAGCTTACATTTTGATGCTGCTTTATGATCACACGGGGAATGAGAACGTTCTCTATAGAGTCAAGTTATGGTTTGCTGGAGAGGAAAACTGCAGCTCACCGCCGCGGAAGAGATGGGTGGCGGTGGATGTTCGTCCTGCCTGGGTGTGTTCTCAGGCCCTGCTATTCTTCTCGGGCACACGCCCTAATGTTCTCTTGACGCAAAACACTCGATGCTGCTTTTCCTTGAACTCTTTGGTGCACGTGTGGCTGGTCTTGGGAGTGTGTCCAAGGCAAACTGAGTGTCAAGAGCGTTCATAATTTATATCAAAACATTACCTCGTTACGTCACAGTGCTGGCAATGGCTTTCTGTCAGTGTCTCATCACCGCACGAGGTTACGTTGCTCGGGAACGTCAGGATCTGTAGCACTTCATCTGCTGACAAAGCAGGGAGACGGTGAATTTGGACACGGTACCGTGATGATTCCTGCATTAGCAGAGCCTGTGAGCATGTCAGCCCCTAACTGGTGGCAAAGTCATTCCAGTACAGGGAAGAAACATAGAATCATGGAATGGGTTGGGTTGGAAGGGACCTCAAATCCATCCAGTCCCACCTCCCAGTGGATCAGGGGCTCCAAGCCCCATCCAACCTGGCCTGAACCCCTCCAGGGCTGGGGCAGCCACCCCTGCTCTGGGTGACGAAAGGAAAGAGAAAAAAACCCTTTCTTTAGCTGGGTCAGAAAGCTTTTACCCTTGAATAAAAAGGATGTGTGTATGATGTGATTTTCTATTTTCTATCATTTAGAGGAAAAACGCACACAGACACTGCAAACCTTCCTAAAAAACTTACTTTAGTGTGGAAATAACAGTTGGAAACTACTGGTTGTGGACGGGGAATTGGAATAAAAGGAGAAAAGGGGAACGTTCCGTGCTCTGCGCAGCGTTCGGGGAACGGGGAGGGGGAGAGAGAGCCGTAACGCGCATTGGTGGTTCAGTGGTAGAATTCTCGCCTGCCACGCGGGAGGCCCGGGTTCGATTCCCGGCCAATGCAGCTTCGCTTTTTGCCGGCAGCAAAACCGGCGTCGCTGCACTCGCAGCTCCCGTTTTGTTGGTTTTTTTTTTTTTCTCCCCGAGCGGGAAAAGGCAGCGCCGCGAGGGGAGGCGGAAAGTGTTGGGGGCGGAAAGTGTTGGGGGCGGAAAGTGAGGGGGCCGCGTGTCCCTGCGGGCCCACGGAGCCAAAAAAAAGAGCCCAAAATAAGCATTTGGAGATGCCGGGGATTGAACCCGGGACCTCACACATGCGAAGCGCGCGCTCTACCACTGAGCTACATCCCCTGCTGGAAAACCCGCCCCAGCCCGGCGCTATCAGAGGGTGCGCAGGCGGGAGCCGCCCCCGCTGCTTCGCGCTCCTTTCTCTTCCCGCCAGTCCCGCCATTCCCCCCTCCCTCCCCGCCGCCCTGGGCGGTCCCCGCCGCCTGGGGTCCCACCCTCAGCCCCACACCCGGCGCAAGACGCGCTTAACTGCTACAAACAGTGGAATGTTTGGATTGAAGCTAAAGTAAAGTTTCATATAAGCAACTGTGGTTTTGAAAGTCACGCAGAACGCCCCCCTGAGAGCTCGGGGGTTCCAGGCACCGTTATGCCTCGTGTTCGGCTGAACACTGGTGCGCTTCTCTGAACTCGCCTCTTTGCAGCCTTTCCCTGACACAAAAAGTGGTTACTACTACAAAAAGTCAAATATTTTTGATTTAATCTAGAGATGGTGTCCAGTTCTGGAATCCTTCAGAGTTTGGTGATAGAAGACCCCTGATTTTGATGAGGTACATTTCTTTTTGGTGACCTGCCTACTAGCTTCCAGAGATCATGAAATGAGGGAGAATAGTGTTTCCATCATAGAATCATAGAATCATAGAATAACCAGGTTGGAAGAGACCCACCGGATCATCGAGTCCAACCATTCCTATCAATAATCGAGTCCAACCATTCCTATCAAGATATCCATCTTGATCTTAGTGTGAATATATAAGTATAGATAATCCAGGTGATTTGATGGGTCAAGTTGTTCATCTGTTACATCGGATGAAAGGTTCCTGTGTGCCACAGTAGCTGGTTGTGGTAAGTCCCTCCAGCTGGATATTTCAATCCCTTGTGTGGCTGTTAAAACGATAGAAGAGAGTGATTTCCAGGGGTTCTATGGTGGCAATTTATAGCTCTGTAATCTCATAGTCCCAGGATGCTTATAATTTAGGAATACAAAACTCTGAATGCAGAATAATACCAGTCTCACTTGAATGCTGTCTTTGCCAGCTACCTGGCATCTCAGAGAACGAGGCCTGAAGCAGCTCTGGGATTCAAGAGTTCTCACATCCTTCTGTGTCTTTGCGTGTTTCCTCCCCCCCTGCCTTTTTTTTTTTTTTGTTACATCCTCCTTAGTCCTAACGACCCTCTCATTTCATGGAGAGGCCAGGTGATTTGGTCAGATTCTTGTCTTTCCCTGCAATATGCCATGTGCTTTCCCTTGGAGGTGTTTAAAAGACATGTAAATATGGTGCTTACGGACATGGTTTAGTGGTGGAGTTGGCAGTGTTAGGTTTACAGTTGGACTTGATGATCTTAAAGGTCTTTTCCAACCTAAATGATTCTATAATTCTATAATTCTAGAAGGAGATGGAGCTGTTGGGATGGGTCCAGAGGAGGCTACAAGGATGATGTGAGGGCTGGAGAACCTCCCGTACGAGGACAGGCTGAGAGAGCTGGGGTTGCTCAGCCTGGAGAAGAGAAGGCTGAGGGAAGATCTTACAGCCTAACAAAGGATGTTTGGTTTCTAAAACTCTAAAATGAGTCTCAAAAAGGTTGATTTGCTGGCATGTTTGGTATCAAACCCACCTAGGAATCCCCAGCCAGCTCCCTGGAAGCCCGCAGCGCACACTCAAGGAGAGGGGGAGAGCCTAAGGAGCTGCCTAAAACAACATCTTCTCGAGCACATCTTTAAACCCAGAGCAGGTTCATAGCCACAACGGCAATGAAAACATAGGGCAATTAGAAACCTTCTCCCTCCTTCTGTTAATCTTTCTGTAGGCTTCAGAACGGCAGAAAATTAATAATACAGATATTCTGATGTCTTTATGGATTTCTCAGCCTCGATGGAAAGTCAGTCCCATCGTGAAAGCTCCTGTCTGGGAGGTGGATCCAGGCAGAACACATTCAGGCTGCTGAGAAGAGCAGCAACAGATCCAAAGCTCATCAGAAAGGATTTAATTACTGTCCCTCTGGAACCAACACAAGAGCTTATGTGCTGTTTCTGTTAAAGCAAAACAACACTTCTGTTGCAGCTGGATCTAAATATCCTCCAGATCACCACCTCCCAAACACAGGATAAACGGAATGATTCAGGCAGGACTCAGCAAGTGGATGCTACAGGAGAAAATAAAATGTTTTGCACCAAGCTGTAAAGCAAGACAAAATGACCCATTATAATGCTGTCATAGAATCATGGAATGGTTTGGGTTGGAAGGGACCTCAAAGCCCATCCAGTCCCACCCCCTGCCATGGGCAGGGACACCTCCCACTGGATCAGGGGCTCCAAGCCCCATCCAACCTGGCCTTGAACCCCTCCAGGGATGGAACATCCACAATTTCTCTGGGCAACCTCGGCCGGGGCCTCCCCACCCTCACAGCAAAACATTTCTCCTTAAGATCTCATCTCAACCTTCCCTCTTTCAGCTTAAAACCATTCCCTCATCCTCTCCTTTCACTCCCTGATCAAGAGCCAATCCGCTATCAATCTATTTGGTGGGAAGGCCAAGCCCACCAGGACTGCATGTCCTTAGAGCCTCGGGAAGCAGAAATGGAGCCGCGTTGCAGCAACAAAGCTCCCAGCACCCAAGCACATCTCCCGGTCCTTCAGCTTCCACCCACAGCCCTGGTCTTGTCCAGATGTCTGGAGGCAGCCCCTGCTGCCAGGAAACACTTTGTCATCTTGTGCAGAGCAGTTTTTAATGCTGCTGGACGCCAGACACAAGCTGGACATTCAGCTTTCTCAGAGGACTACATTCACCTCTTTGTGTTTGGGTTTCAGTGCTGACATCAGGGAAAAACAATGTCACTCTGTCATCTGGCATCTACTCCTTGTTCCTTGGTGGGATTAACTCATTCCTGGTACCTCGCAAGCCGTAAAGGTTCAAGGGAGGCCTTCCTTGCCCCTGGGGATGGGTTTTTCCTTCAGTCTGCTCCAGCTTTTGCATTTCTCACCGATTCTCATTGAACAGTGCTTAAATTTACTCTGTGTTTCCTGTAGTCCAGCCTGGAAGAAGTTCAAAGCCACCCAGCCTGCGTCAGCGCTATCACAGTGACATTGAAGAGACAGAAGGGCATTCCCGGGGTTCCCATCACTGCACTTGTTCCCAGGATTAAATGTTTGCACTCAGAATTCCTTCTTAAAATCCACACCCTCCGTCACTAACACACAGAAGCGAAGCGTAGCGGTGTAAAGCAAACAGACGGGGAGTGTCCGTCTCACTGACCCAGCTCAGCCCTGTGC
The DNA here is from genome assembly GCF_032191515.1 of Phaenicophaeus curvirostris. Classification (NCBI taxonomy): domain Eukaryota; kingdom Metazoa; phylum Chordata; class Aves; order Cuculiformes; family Cuculidae; genus Phaenicophaeus; species Phaenicophaeus curvirostris. The sequence continues at coordinate 41,438,045 of NC_091398.1, read as the reverse complement.
AGCCCGTACCACGCGATGCTCGCCTGCCTGGCCTGTGTGAGGTCTCTGCTCCCGCGTGTGCTATCTTCCTTCTGCTTTCCACACCACAACCTCTGCATGACGGCTGTTTACAAGGTTCGACCGAGTGCAGAGCCCCTGGCAGTGGCAGCAGCCAGGTATAAAGTTGATTTTCTTCTGTCATATAATCACATTGTCCATTTGTTGGAAGCATCCGTATGAGTCAGTGTGGGATATTCACCAATCTCTTATGTTATTTATATTTTATTTAGAGTTCCTGTCCTCCTTTGGAACTTATCCCTGCTGGAGAGCAAGAAAACCATACAGTAACTACTCATTTATGCCACTTACTAAACCATTTTAAATAATAACTTCATGAGAAGAAGAATGTGGACAGAGTTGTGATTGCAAAGTGAAGCAACTAAACAAATGCCTGATGTTCCATTTACCATAGCTTTACCCATTGCCACTACTTGGGAATATTTTGCTCAGAACAACCACGAGGAGGTCGTGCACATGCATGAGATGGAGTTTGAACACAGTTACCATCTTCAGTCCTCCAAACACAAATTGCTTTTTCTCCTGTATTGCTGCATCTTTGATTTTTGTTGACTTAACCCTCTTGTTCATGGTGGAGAAATGGAGGAATAAAGTAAGGAATTCTGTGCTTAGTTCCCGTTGTACGAGGTGTCCTGCAGAGCCCAAGGGTTTCAGCTGGGTTTTGTTGTTCCCAGTAAGAACATCAACAAGAGCATCCCAAAAACACAGGTTACGGATCAGCCTTTAGTAAAGAATTCTGGAAGTTAGAGTTAAAAAAAAGAGGTAAAAAGGCAGAAAGCAGGATTAAAATACTGAACTGGGTGAGAACCGTTAGGGCTGCCACCGGATAAATGAACTATAGCCCTGCAGAAATTATTCAACTGGGAAATCTATTACACGATATTGCACCGGTCTCCTTGGCTGGATTCAGCCCTCAGGAAGCAGGCAGGAGTCTTCATAAAAGGAGCCCCGACTGGTCTGCAACTCCATTAGAGATGGGAATTAACATTTTGTGGTTTGAGGCAAACCAGAGAGTTTTGGTAAAGCTCTGACAGGCAGAGGGTCACCCGGGTCCCCCGGGCCACCCAGAAGGCGAGGGTGGCCAGGGATGCTCCTGCCCTCCTCGCAGCCAGCAGCTTTCCGACCTCAGCAGGGCACAGCATGCACCGAAACTTGATATTTGTTTAGAGAAAGCCTGATTAAAACACTTTGCAAGATGTTCCTCAAATCTGTGAACAGACACTATTATTATTATTATTATTATTATTATTATTATTATTATTATTATTATCCTCTGAACCTTCCAGTTTGCAGGTCTCGCTCTGGCCCCAGCCCGCAGACCCATAGCACAGAGGAAACATATTTTTTCAGTTTGCTTGCTCGGTATCATGTTTGTAAAGAGATTTTTATGAGCTCTTTCTTGAAGAAATGTTCTTTGCTGTTCCTGGGAAATCTTTGGAACTATCTTTATATCCCCCACTTGAAACACACCCCCTTGCAGTGCTGAGTGCCACGTGCTGTGCTCGTTAACCCATTGGAACCACAATGTCACCACAGATACAAAGTAAGATGTTTTCCGATTGTCTGAAGTCACACAACAAGAAGGGAAGGCTCCTGCCCATCGTCCGAAATCCAGCAGAACTCCTAGGGCCCGTTCCTAGGGAGCATTCCAGCTTCCAGCACTTTGTTTTCTCCAGAGGAATCTCTTGCTTCTCTGTTCTTCATCTTCTTCAGCTTACGGTGGCATCAAAAACTTAACTATTGTCTTCAAACAAAAGGAAAATGTAAAACTTTTGGAAATAAGTTGGGGCGAGATGGCTCTGAGCGAGCGCTGGTGGGTGCCAAACAGCTGTGAAACAGAAACCGATACGTTTACATCTCATTATCAATATGTCAATAGGGGCTGGTTCTGTAGATTTGCTGGCTGAGAACCACCGGCTAATTTAATAGGAATTTGACTGATAGAAAAATTGACGTGGTTTTCCAATGATAACTGGTACTGGAATGTTGTGATCTGGAAACTAATGTATTTCTTCTTGCTTAACCCATCAATAAGGCCTAATTCTGTTGGCTTTTGTATTGAACAATATAGCATCCAGCTTTGATTTCTCTCCTTATGATACCTCTTATTATTAAAGCTCTATCATCCAAAACCCGATATATTTTTATTTACTGGGACTATTATTGGGATTCAATGTTTACCTTAGTTTTAATCTAGGGTTTTTTTTAATACTGAAGAATCAGATCCCATTTAATTAAAACCAAATAAACCCATTTTCCCCTCCTTTCCTTGTGCAGGCTGAGCTACAGTTTGGGTGGTTTTATTTAATACTTCTCTCTCTCATCAGTGTTTATGGCTTACTGAGCTCCAAATGTTGCAAAGATAGCTCTGTTATTTACTGTGCATTATTACTTGCCTGTTTCTCCATAATTTATTCCGTTGATGGGATACAATAAGGATATACTTTGTGTTCCACTGGATGCATGTTCATGCATTGAATTCCAGCAGAGCCTTGCTGAAAGCTTCAGGGAGGGCAAGAGGAGTCAATGCTCTGCTGCTCACCTTGGTAAACCACTGAGAGATGAAAAGCCGTTCCTCCCAGCACAGTTTTGGACAGTGGTTGTCGCTGGGGAACATCTCCAGGCCCAACAAGGTGCACAGAACACCACGTGTCTGCACGTTCATCTACATCATGTTCGCACCCTCCCAAAGATGTCTCCACAATTGACTGCTGATCTTTCTGGATCTCCAACTTTTAAAGCATTCCCTGGAAAAAAGGCTTGTGTTTCTTCATGATGCCAGCACTGACCCTCCACAGCATCTCCAGTGGCTTCTCCAACAGGTTCCCAGCTTTAGCCAGCCTCGCTCCCCTTTGCTCCTCTTTGCTTTCTCCTGATTCCTACGGGATGCCCAGCGCCACTTTGGGAGCAGCGAGTGGCTGGCGTGCCGGATCCTCCCCTGGCACACACTTCAGAGGTGGCAGGAGGCTGCAGAGCACCCAGATCCCAGCGGAGCAGACGAGTGCCAGCGTCCAGGCCTGTCCGGGAGCTGGGGCGCAGCTCCTCGCCCCTGTGACGATGTGGTGCGTCGTGGTTTGATGTCAGCTGAGCATCCTCTGGATGGAACCCATCCCAGAAAACAGACTATTTTAAGCACCTTGCAAAGTTTTCTTACATAACCCACACATTGCTATGCTCACACACACCCCCGCTCACACACTGCAACACAGACGTAGATGGGATTTTTAACTTGGTAGTGCTTTCCTAAAAGGTTTGAGAATCCTAAAAGTAGTAACTACGCTGCAGAGACCATCAGAGCTTCTCATAGAGTCACAGCATCACAGAATCATTCAAGTTGGAAAAGACCTTTAAGACCACCAAGTCCAACCCTGAACCCAGCGCTGCCAACTCCACCACTGAACCCTGTCCCTGAGCACCACGTCCACACAGCTTTGAAATCCCCCCAGGGATGGAGACTCCACAACTGCCCTGGGCAGCCTCTGCCAGGGCTTGACCACTATTTGGGTGAGGAAATTTTTCCTAATATCTAATCTAACCCTCCCCTTGTGCAACTTAAGGTCATTTCCTCTCATCCTATTACTTGTTCCTTAGGATAAGAGACCAGCCCCCACCGCACAACAGCCTCACTTGAGGAGCTGTGGAGAGCGATGAGGTTTCCCCTCGGCCTCCTCCAAGCTACACAGCCCCAGGCCCCTCTACACACTCCCGTGGTGGGGAATGCATCAGGGAGGCTGCGGCGGGCAGCTGGATTTGGGTTTGGGTTTGGAGCAGCGCACGGTTCCAGCAGCAGCTCCTGCACAGCTGGATCGCGGGTTTGGGCAGATGTTGCTACTGGCAGCTTAAGCATGGATGGGCAGAGAGCATATGGGATGCAACACGTGCCATATGGTCCGTTTAGCCTTTCACCTCAAAGGATATCAGTCACAGATATGGGAGTGACAGCAAAAACCTGTGACTGTGCTGTCACTCTTTCTGTTTAACAAACTAAGAAAATCAACTGCCATCACCTTCAAAACCGTTCACTTCTGAGCTGACCCATGGCTGCACATGGTGCTGCCAATATCCAAAGCAATTCCACAGGTTATTTTCCAAAAGGCTGGTGAGAATCTCCGTCGGTTTGGCTCTCACATCTTCTACCGACCAAAACCGCATTCCTTTGGGCATTGACGGATGTTTGGGATCTCCTCACCATCAGCCTCCGTAACTAAAAAACTTCCATCTTCAGCTTCACAAGAAACTTGATGTTAAAGGAATCATAGAATCATTAAGGATGGAAAAGACCTCTAAGTCATCCAGTCCAACCATCAGCCCAGCCCCACCGCGCCTGCTAAACCATGTCCTGAAGGGCTATGGCCACATGTTTTTGACCCCCTTCAGGGATGGAGACTCCACCCCTGCCCTGGGCAGCCTCTGCCAGGGCTTAGGAACTCGCTGTTCACTTTCGCACACCGGCATTTCCCACCAAGGGTAAGGAAACAGCTCCGTTTGAACCCATGTCCACTTGCACCAAGTGAAGTGATCGAGCTGATCCTTGTCTCCCTGCGACAGGTCAGAACACATTCTGCACCCACCTCTCTGTCTCTCCCCTCCCACTCTTGGTTCCTGAGCTGCAGGGTCCTCTCAGGTTGTTTTTTTTTCGTGTGTCAGACCTTGCATACCCTGGGAAAAATGCAGTGTCTGAGAGCAGGAGGATGAATGGCTCCATGTGAACTCTGTTCCTTGACCTGCGTGACAGGCGGGTGGTGAATGGATCTCGTCTCTGTCGGGTGGAGGATGTGGCCCAAATGAGCCAGGCTTCAAACGCTGCAAACATCTTTGCATCCTGGGGCCTTGATGGCTGCCAAAGCAGGCAGACACCGACCTCCAACCCGGTGTGCTTATTTGCCAGGAATGATAAAGGCAAAATCCAGCTTTATAATCTTCCACAAATAATCACATGTCAATGAGTATAAGCTGAAATAAACATTAGCGCAATAAATACCTTGTATTGTCTGATGCAGCCAGCGCGACTGAGCTTCAGGAGAAGACTGAGAGCAGAAAAGAAGGGAGAATGGAGCTCCTTTGGAGGTTTTAGGAAAATGTAAGGTGGATGATGGAGTGGTGGTGAGCTGCTCCAGTCGGTCGGGTCTGGCCATGAGCCTCCCTGCACTCCAGTGGCTCCAGCTGCATGTTGGGGCTCCAGCTTCACTTTGGGGTTCCAGCTGCATGTTGGGGCTCCAGCTTCACATTGGGGTTCCAGCTGCATGTTGGGGCTCCAGCTTCACATCAAGACTCCACTTCTGCTGCAGCTACCTGCTCGCTGCGTGGAAAGCTGTCGGTTCTCACAGGAACACGTAAAGGTGCTCTCTGGCTGCGCTGCTCCGGGGCTGCGTGTGTCCATGTGCCCCTGTGTGTTTGCCTGCACTTTGCCTTGAGTGAGGGAGAAGAAATGGGCCCTGGGATGAGAAGGAACAGCGACAACAAGGGCTGTGGGTGCTGAAGGCCCCTGTTGTGCACCGGCCTCCTGCTCCCCGTGGCTGCTGTGGTGGCCACCAACACGGTTTTGGAGAGCCCCTTGCTGTCCGGGGTGGGGCTCAGGCTCATCAGTGCCACCCGGCTTCTATGTGTCTGGAGCCTTTAGGATCATCAGTCTTAAATTTGCCACTTTCTTTTTAGTTTGGATTGTTCCTAAGGGAACAAACCTAGTCAAGTTGGTGACCTCTACAACTCCCACCTCTGCCCAGTCTTGGGGTCACCTTTCGGGGAGGCTCCAGCACAAACGAAGGCTAAGGGGCACTTCATCGTTAGCACTTAGTTCTTTTTAATTAAATGTGTTCTTCTCCTCCTGTATTTAGATGCCAAAATACAGCATTTCACCACATGTATAAAATTGTGTTTGCATTTATTTAATTTAGAGGTCTTTTTTAAAAAGCATGGAGTCTAGAATGTTTGTTCTCCACTTTTTTTCACATCATTACTCTGATACTGCTTGATTAGCTCCCTCCCCAGTCATGATTGGTAATTAAAATAGGCATTAAAATTAGTCACTTAGCAATTTTGCTGTTCAATTGGCAATTAAATTACTTAATTGCAATTAAAGTCCTAATTTTAATTGGCAAAATGATAGATGTAGATTTAAGATAATATGTATAAATACTTTAATAAGTGTCTATATAAGGATTACTTAATTACTCAACTTCAAGTTTATGCTGTTAACTTTAGAACTTTTAAGTGAGTAATGAAATTTATATTACATCTATTCTAAGGATATGGTAATTAGGTGTGTTTCTTATCCCTATAAGGGCCTTGGCAGTAAGTTCCTTCTGTGATGTTCAAGCTATAGCCTGGTTAATGATTGCGATGTGCCCGATGCTGCTCATTCCATGGCAGCTCCATGGTGGGGGGGACTCAGGGAGTGGCCAGCGAGCACCTCCAGCTTCCTTTAGGTGAGCAGCAATGAGAGGAAACGGCAGCAGCACATCGACATGGGAAAAAGTTGTTTTAAAGAGTCCTTGCGGCTCAGAGGCATCTTAGACCTCACCTGATGTCTTTGGTCATCTCCTCGGACGGGTCATGGCACAAAGTGGAAGAGACCTTTCTGGGTGCGAGCAAGCCAGGCGATGGGGAACGCTTTCTCTTGGGTTGTTTGGGTTTTCACAGAGTCACCTGAAAGGCAAAAGCATTTTCAAAGTGATACAATGACTGCCTGGCAGTGAGAGAAACCACCAGGAAGGAGTGATCGCAGCTTCACATAAACTGTTCGTATTAAAGTTCTTGATAAGGTATTTATGTAAGGCAAGGATTTTGTGTTGAAATGTTGACTTTTTAGGTTAAGGCTGCACCCCACTGGCTTTTACTCTGTTGTTCTACACAAACCAGCCTTTCCCACCTCCTGGCCGCTCCTGTCAATTGAATGTTCAGAAAAGCCCCTGCGAGAGGAGGTGCTGGACTTGATGTGGGAAAGGATGGAATGGCGTCTGGAAAAGGATGGAACTGCGTCTGGAAAAGGCTGGAACCACGTCTGGAAAGGATGCACAGTTGGGTGACTTTTGCCTTTTTTTTTGGCAGGATGCAGCCACGGGTCCCACGGGAAGATCTGGGATCATGTCCAGAGCCGCTTTTCGGAGCCCACCAGGGAGGAAGGCAAGTGTCTCCGTCTCTTCCCAACCTGTGCTGAGGCCTTGGCCCAGGTTGCCCAGAGAAGTGGTGTCTGGAAGTGTTCCAGGCCAGCTTGGATGGGGCTTGGAGCCCCTGATCCAGCGGGAGGTGTCCCTGCCCACACCAGGGGCTGGAACTGGATGGGCTTTGGGTTCCCTTCCAACCCAAAACATTCCCTGCTTCTACAACCTCGCTGGTGCCGGATGGACCTTCAAAAATTAACATCCCCAGTGGGTTTTTACGAAGCGCAGCAGGTTTGGCCGCCCTCCCATCACGCTGCTCCGCATCCCCTATCCCACGCTGCCCCTCGGATGCGGAGAAGGGATGCAATGAATGAAAGGTGGAGCGGATGCACGGCTCTTTAAGGGATATTTCCCAAAATAAAGGGTTTTCTCCCCAGAAATAAAAGCGGGCACCGGGGAGCTCCCGGGACCTCGGGGACGCGGGTTCCGCGTCCCCGAGGTCCCGGGAGCTGCCCGGTGCCCCAGGAGCTCCCGTCGGGGTTCGCTCTATTTTTGGAGAGCCCGGTGGTTGCGTCAATGATGACGCCAGCAAGGGGGGGGAGTGGGAGACACGCAGGACCACGCCTCAACTCTCACTTTCGGAGGGCGGGTGGCGCTCAATATGCAGATGAGACCCCACCTCCCCTCCTCCTCCTCCTCCATCCCCTCCCCAGCGCTTAAAAATAAAAGGGAAAAGGGGGAGGGGGGGGCATGGAAAAGGGTGAGTTTGGAAAAGAAACGGGGATGGTTGGAAAAAGGAGGGGGTGCCCACCTTGAAGGAGTGTGTCGTCACTGTCGGAAATTTACCAAAAGGGAGAGGATGGGGAGAGGGGGGGAGGGAGAGAAGCCGCCCCCTGCCCGCCCCGTCGGGGCTGATTGGGCGGGCGGCGGTGACGCGCGGTGACGCGCACGGGCTCGGGGTGCACGTTGGCTGTGGAATAGGGAGCCCACATAAACAAAGGCACATTGCGAGGAAGGCAGCACTCCGGAGCGACGCTGCCGCACGCTCTTTCCCCCCCCACACACGCGTTTTATTTTGCCGCAGCCCCCCGACGTGTCCCCCGCCGCCCGGCACTTGGATGCATGCAGGGTGCTGCGCTCTCCGGTGAGTCCCCGCGCGTCTCAGCCTTCCTCCTCCTCCTCCTCCTCCTTCCCACGCGCGAGGAATTGGGCAGGAGGGAGGAGAGGACCCACGCACCGGGGTGGCCGCTGCCTCTCCAGCCCGGGGTGGGACGGGGCGCGCCTGTCACCCGCGGGGATGCGGGTCCCCGAGGATGCTCGCCCCGGGTCCCCGAGGATGCTCGCCCCCGCGGGGGGCGATGCGGGTCCCCGGGTCCCCGTAGCCGCTCGCCCCCCGCGCCGGACGAGGGGATGCGGGTCCCCGTGCCCGGGCTGTCCCCGCCGATCCCGCGGGATGCGGGGATGCAGGGAGGGCGCAGCGCTCTGACCCCGCGGGAGCATCCCTCGCGTCCCACCCGGCTTCTCCCCGCTCGGGCTGTCCCGGAGCCGCCCCGACAACTTTCCCAGCCGAGGCGGGTCCCGGGGGGCTCCGGGGGGGGCTCCTGCGCGGGCGGGGGCCGCGTTTTGCGCCCTCCCTGAGGAGGCTCCGCGTGCGCGTGTGTTGCAGGCAGCGCTGCGGGCAGGCTGGAGCCCCTCTCCGCCTGCTGAAGCCGCGGGATCTCCGCTCCCCGCCGCGCCCCGACGCTGTCCGCCTTCGGCTCCCCCGAGCGCGCCTCGCACCCGCCCGAAGGTTCGTGCCCCTCGCGTCCCCCCGCGGCCCCGGGACCGCGGTCCCCGCCGCCCCCTGCCCCGAGTCCCGGTGCCCCCGGCGGAGCGGGGCGCGGGGGGCGCCCGTCTGACCGTGTCTCGTTTCCAGCCATGCCCTGTGTTCAGGCTCAGTATGGGTCCTCGCCTCAAGGAGCCAGCCCGGCCTCGCAGAGCTACAGCTACCACTCGTCGGGGGAGTACAGCTCCGACTTCCTAACGCCCGAGTTCGTCAAGTTTAGCATGGACCTCACCAACACCGAGATCACCGCCACCACCTCCCTCCCCAGCTTCAGCACCTTTATGGACAACTACAGCACGAGCTACGACGTGAAGCCGCCGTGCCTGTACCAGATGCCGCTGTCCGGACAGCAGCACCAGGCGTCCATCAAGGTGGAGGAGGTGCAGATGCACGGCTACCAGCAGCACCTGCCCCCGCAGCCCGAGGAGATGCTGCCCCACTCGGGCTCCGTCTACTACAAGCCCTCGTCGCCCCCGACGCCCTCGGCGCCCGCCTTCCCGGTGCAGCACGGCCCGGTCTGGGACGACGCCGGCTCCCTGCACAACTTCCACCCCAACTACGTGGCCACCACGCACATGATCGAGCCGCGCAAGGCGCCCGTGTCGCGCCTCTCGCTCTTCTCCTTCAAGCAGTCCCCGCCGGGGACGCCGGCCCCCAGCTGCCAGATGCGCTTCGAGGGGCCGCTCCACGCGGGGCCCGAGGCGGCGGGGCCGCCTCTGGCCGGGGACGCGCAGCCCTTCGCCGTGCCCGGCGCGCTCCGCAAGCCGCCGCTGCCCTTCCCGGGGCTGCCGCTGCCGCACCCGCCGCTCATGGACGGGCCGGCGCCGTCCCCGCCCGCCCGCGGGTCCCCGTCCAGCGAGGGGCTCTGCGCCGTCTGCGGGGACAACGCCGCCTGCCAGCACTACGGCGTCCGCACCTGCGAGGGCTGCAAGGGCTTCTTCAAGGTGAGCCCCGGGGGCCCGCGCGTCCCCCCTCGGACCGAGACGGGTCGGGACACAGAGCCGGGGGGAGCCCCGGGGGCCCCGTCGGGGCTGGGGGCCCCGTTTATCCATCCCCCCGCCCCGTCTCCCCGCGGATGGAGGCGGGTTGGGACCAGAGCCCGGTCTGAGCTAACCGAGCGGAACGGAATCCCCCCGGGTGAAATTAAGTGATCGCTTTATCTCGCCATCCTGATTGAATAATCTTATCATTTAAATAGAGGAGGTCTCCAAGGAATGTAAATAATATGAATGCCCACGGATTTGTATTTACCGAGCGCCTCCTTCCCGCCTCTTGGCATATAAAACGCGGCTAGGAGCTGCGAGGTTAGCTCAGATGTGAACGCTATCAATTTCCCTCTGTTAAATGCCCTGGAAAAAAAAAAGAAAGAAAGGAAAAAAAAAAGTAAAGGGGAGAGTCAAAAGGGAAAAAAAGAGAAGGGGGGAAAAAACAGAAAGGGGGGAGGAAGAAAGGGGGAAAATTAAAAAGGAGAAAAGAAAGGGGGAAAATTAAAAAGGAGAAAAGGAAGGGGGAATAGGAAGGGAGGAAAAGGAAGGGGGTGAAAAGAAGGGGAGAAAAGGAAGTGGGGAATAAGAAGGGGGGAATAGGAAAGTCGGGAAAAAGAAAGGGGAAAAAGACATGGGAAAACAGAAAGGGGGGAAAAGGAAAGGGGGAGAAGGAAAGGGGAAAAAAGGAAAGGGGGAAAAGGAAAGGGGGGGAAAGAAAAGGGAAAACAAAGGTAAAAAAAAGAAAGGGGAAAAATAAACATTAATAAAAGGGGAAACGAAAGATGAGAAAAAGAAAGGTGAAAAAAAGAAAGACGATAAAAGGGAAGGAGGGGAAAACAAGAGGGGGAAGAAAGGGGGAAAAAGAAAAGGGAAAAAGAAAGGGGGAAAGAGAGGGGAAAAAGAGAGGGGAAAAAAGAAGGGGGGAAGAAAGGGATAAAAGAGAGGAAAAAGAAGCGGGGAAAGAAGGGGAAGGAAGGGTGGGGAAGAAGGTGGAGGGGAAAAAAGGGGTAAAAAACGAAAAGGCGGGGGGTGGGGAGGTGGATGGAAGGGAAGAAAGAAAAGGGGGGGAATAGTAAATGCGAAAAGGGGGGTCGGTGCGCGGCGGGAGCGGTTCCCCGGCGCTGACCCCCCTCCCGCAGCGCACGGTGCAGAAGAACGCCAAGTACGTGTGCCTGGCCAACAAGAGCTGCCCGGTGGACAAGCGCCGCCGCAACCGGTGCCAGTACTGCCGGTTCCAGAAGTGCCTGGCGGTCGGGATGGTGAAGGAGGGTGAGTCCCCGCGCCCCGCCCGGCCCGGCCCGGCCCGCACGCCGCTCAGCCCCGCTCTCTCTTGCAGTGGTGCGCACGGACAGCCTCAAGGGACGGAGGGGTCGCCTGCCGTCCAAGCCCAAGAGCCCCCAGGAGCCCTCCCCCCCCTCGCCCCCGGTGAGTCTGATCGGTGCGCTGGTGAGAGCCCATGTCGACTCCAACCCGGCTATGACCAGCCTGGACTATTCCAGGGTAAGCGGCGCCGAGCTCGCGGAGGGACCCGCCCGGGGAGGGGGGCGCTGCCCGCCCCGTCGGGGCTCGGGGGGCCCGGGGCGAGCGGCGGCAGCCCCGACCCTCCCTCCTCCCCGGGCCCCGAGGCCGGAGGGGAGCGGAGAGGGGGCGGCAGCCCCGACCCTCCGCCCGTCCCGTCGGGGCTCCGGGGGCCGGAGGGGAGCGGAGAGGGGGCGGCAGCCCCGTTCCCCCCGTCCCCCCCCCGCCCGCGCTCAGGTGGCCGGAGGGGAGAGGCGAGGGTCCCCGTCCCCCCCGTCTGCGCTGCCCCGCGGGGCTCCAACAGCCGGAGGGGAGAGCCGAGGGGGGGCAGCCCCGCGCCCCCCGCCCCGTGTCCCCGTCCCTCCCTCCCTGCCCCGACGGCCGGAGGGGAGAGCCGGGGCCCGGCAGCCCCTTCCCCCCCGCCGGGGCTCCGGGGGCCGGGGGGGACAGGCGGGGGCCGGCAGGAGCCGCCCTCGGGGAGCGCCGCTCCTAATTGAATTAATTGCCCCGGAACATCTAATTTCCTCACTGGTCAGAGAGAGGTTTAATTGTTATAAAAACCCGGCTCCCCGACTAGAAGCGGGGTGAGCAATTTCACGGGTTATATACTTTAGAGAACCTCATTAAGCGCTTTTTAAAATGAATTTCCAGTTCCAGGCTAGCCCCGACTACCAGATGAGCGGGGACGACACTCAGCACATCCAGCAGTTCTACGATCTCCTGACCGGCTCCATGGAGATCATCCGCGGCTGGGCGGAGAAGATCCCCGGCTTCACCGACCTCCCCAAGACCGACCAGGACCTGCTCTTCGAGTCCGCCTTCCTGGAGCTCTTCGTGCTGCGCCTGGCGTACAGGTGAGCCCGAGCTTCGGGGGCCACCGCTAAGCGTTTTATTAACTCCTCGGTGATTAGGTGCCTCTTAAATCCTTCATTTATTGCTCCTCAAGTAATTAGTTGTTTAGCTTTTCTCCCCCATCTTCTTCTCTTTCCTTTTTCTTTTTATCTTTCTTTCCCTTTCTTTTTTTCTTCTCTTTCCCTCTCTCTTCTCTATTTTACTCATCTGTCTTACCCTTTCTCTCTCTCTTTATTTCTTCTTTTTGCTGTTTATATCTTTCTCTCTCTTTACTTCTATTTCTTTCTCTCATTCTCTTAACCTCTTTCTCTTTCTCTCTCCCTCTCGCTTGTTCTCTCTCTTTTTCTCTTTTTCTCTCCCTCTTTTTCTCTTTTTCTTCCTTCTTTCTCTTTCTCTTTCTCTTTCTCTTTCTCTTTCTCTTTCTCTTTCTCTTTCTCTTTCTCTTTCTCTTTCTCTATTTCTGTCTTTATTTCTTTCTGTATTTTTCTCCTTCTCTTTCTATTTCATTCTCTTTTTCTCCTTTTCCTCTTTCTCTTTCTTTCTCCTTCTCCTTCTCCTTCTCCTTCTCCTTCTCCTTCTCCTTCTCCTTCTCCTTCTCCTTCTCCTTCTCCTTCTCCTTCTCCTTCTCTCTCTCCCTCCCTCTTGTTCTCTTTTTCTCTCCCTTTATTTCTCTCTTTTTCTCTCTTTCTCTCTCTCTCTCTCCCTTTCTCTCTATCTTTCTCTCTTTATTTCTTCCTCTTTTCCTCCTTCTCTTTCTCTTTCCTTCCTCTTCCTTTCTAACTCATTCCATTCATGTTTGGGGCTGTCACGTTCCTTCCAGGTCAAACCCGGTGGAGGGGAAGCTTATCTTCTGCAACGGGGTGGTCCTGCACCGGTTGCAGTGCGTCCGCGGCTTTGGGGAATGGATCGATTCCATTGTTGAATTTTCCTCCAACTTGCAAAACATGAACATCGATATCTCTGCCTTCTCTTGCATCGCTGCCCTGGCCATGGTCACAGGTCAGTGTCCCTCCTTTCCGCTGGGTCCTTTCTCTCGGCCTCCCCCTCCGTGCCAGACCCCTAACGCCCCGCATCCTTCTCTTTTGCAGAGAGGCACGGGCTTAAGGAACCCAAGAGGGTGGAAGAACTTCAGAACAAGATTGTAAATTGTCTCAAAGACCATGTGACTTTTAATAACGGGGGGCTGAATCGCCCCAACTACTTGTCCAAACTCTTGGGGAAGCTCCCCGAACTCCGCACGCTTTGCACGCAGGGGCTGCAGCGCATTTTCTACCTGAAACTGGAAGACTTGGTGCCACCGCCAGCAATAATCGACAAACTCTTCCTGGACACTTTACCTTTTTAAGACTCTTCCCACGCACTTCCACTGGATCCGAAGAGAAGCTGCACCCATCCGAAGGGGGATCCGCCTGGGCCCGCGGCGGCACCTCTGGGTGCTCGCTTCCCATCCTCCTGCGGGCGGAACGCGAACGGGCATCTTGGCTCTGGGGGCATCCTGGATGCACATCATGGACCACACAAACACCATGGTATAAACTTTTTATTATCCGCTTATAAATGAATTTATTATTAAGGACGTCTGGTTAAAAAGATGAACATATCTGGCAACGCCGGGCGCGCGGCTCAGACTCACGCGGTGGCAAACAAGGCGTTAAGGTGACCCACAAGTCTCACCCTCCTAAAGACTAAAGTTTTCTGCTGTAAAAGAAAGCTGTAATATATACAAAACCTAAATGTTGCGTGGGTGGCATGTCAGTAAAGAAGGGAAAAAGGCTTGTAAATTTATCAGATGCGGTTTGGCTTTTTTGGAAATTATTCTGTGCCTATTTATGAAGAAATACGGGAAACAATCCTAAAAATAATTACAAATAAAAGCTAAAAGAGAAAAAAAATAAAAGGAGAGTAAAGAGAAAGAAAGGAAAATCAATCTCTCCGTACCAGGCAAGCATGACAACTCTAGGGTGGTGATGTTATAGGCACTTGCTATTTCAGTAATGTCTATATTCTATAAATAGTATTTCAGACACTATGTAGTCTGTTAGCTTTTATAAAGACTGGTAGTTATCTAAGCTTCAAACGTTTTCTCACTTGTAAAATAGGTGGGCACGAGTATTCCAGACCCCGCAACCCTCCCCGCAGGGACACATAGTGTTTGTAACACCGTCCACATTCCTTGTTTGTAAGTGTTGTATGTACCGTTGATGTTGATTAAAAAGAAAAGAAGTTTATATCTTGATTATTTTGTTGTCTGAAGCTAAACAAACCTTGCATGCAGCAGCTTTTGACCGTTTCCAGAGTGCTTATAATATACATAACTCCCTGGAAATTACTGAGCACTTTGAATTTTTGGGTTTGTTTTGTTCCGTTTTTTAAATTTTTTTTTTTAAAATGTCTACAAATTGTCGATTAATATATTATTTTCCGTTCGAGTAATATTTTTAATTGCCATATTCTGTGGTATTTTCCTTTGTACGTGCAGGAGACAGGTCGCTGCCTTTTTTTTCTCTGCTGTGCGACACTTAGGAGCGCTGATTTTTTTTTTTTTTTCGTTTTACCTCCCGAAAACTCTTTCTTTGAGAAAGACAATTTTAATGTTTACAACAATAAAACCGTGTAAACGAATAGAATCTCGTCTTCTTTCTGTCCAAGCGGGAAGCGTCGCCGCCGCATCCTTTGCCCCCAAAGGACAAACCCCCCGGCTCCGCAGCCCTAAAGCCGCGGGGGCGGACGGGGCAGGGTCCGTGCGAGCGGCTGGACCCTCCGGCTCCGCGGGAGGAAGAAGGAGGAAAAAAAACCGAGGCTCCAAGGTTGGTTCTTTCCCAGATTTTTCACCTCGCAGCACTCAGACCGCGCTCTCGCCGCGTCGCATCCACCCGGCTCCCCGCGAGAGGCTCCGCTGGGGAAAATTCATTATTTAGAGGTCCCGAATTTGGTCCCGCGGGTGCGGGAAGGGTTTTTGGTTTTTTTGTATTTTTTTAGGGAGGGGGGCGCAGCGGCGGAGCGCTGGGTTCTTGGGGGGAGGATGCTCCCCGGAGACAAACCCTCCTGGGAAGCTCCCGGGGCTGCCCGGAGCGCCGATCCCTTCCCGGGGAGCCGAGGAGCCGCATCCCCCGCTGCTCCCACCCCGGGATGCGCCCCGAGCCCGGCCCCGCATCCCGCATCCCGCATCCCGCATCCCGCGGGGGGAGCCGGGACGGAGCGAACCCCCCTCGGGGATCGGGGAACTTCAGCCTCTCGCGGCAGGGAAAAAAACCCAAACGAAACTAACAAAAAAAAAAAACAAGCCGAAAACAAGTCGGAGAAGGGGCTGCGGTCCCCGAAATCGGATTTCAGCCGCGCGGCGCCCCCCGGGCGGAGGATCCGCGCATCCCCGCGGGTGCGGGAGACGCGGGACCCGCCCCGCTCCGCCGGGGGCTCCGGGGCTCGAACGGGGACGGGGAATCGCGGAGAGGAACGAAATCGGGTCCCGCGGCAGGACGGGGGCTGCCGGAGCCGCCGCTTTAACCCTCGAGGCCGCTTCCCCCCCGTCCGCAGCATCTTCCCTCTCGCCCTCGCTGCTCCGCACCTGGCGCTGGGCAGGGCTCGTCCCTCCGAGCTGATATTTTACACCTGGCTGGGCTTCTCCCCTCAGTTCCCCAGCGGTCCTGGCTCTCCAGGCTCTTCCCTCCGCTCCGCATCCGTCTGGAGGGGCTGGAAGGTCTGCGGGGTCGGGGCTCTCGCTTTCTGAGGGGGTTCAGCCGCTGGAAGGATGGGGGGACCGAGAGGGAAGGGCTGTGGCAGCCCCTGCGCCCCTGGACAGCGGGGTCCACAGGTTCCTCTGTTTTGCAGACCCTTAGGAAGAGGGGAAGGGGAAAAAGAAGAGAGGAAGGGGAAAAAGAAGAGGGGAAGAATTGTTTAGAGACATCTAGAAATTCATTTGCAGGGGAAGCTCAAGGCAGAATACGGAGCCAAAGGGATAATTTTTAAACGGTATCATCAATGGGGGGATTTACTCAAAGATTTTGCTTCTCTAGGTATCTAATATTTCATTTTAAGAACTGCCTTAATTATTTGAGCTCTGTGCCGGTTATGGAATTTGCTGCTGCTTTTTCTGCTTGGCTGGTGCAAGGAGGCAGGCAAACCCGCTCCTCCCGCTGGATTCCCTTTCCCCTAGTTCATTATCGGGCCGCTGCGCTGATTTAATCCAAACTTTTTTTGCTCATCCAACTGCGCTGCCTGCTGCAGAGCCGCTCCTTCGGTGCGGAGATGCATGAGGATGGAGGCTGCTTTACTTATCTAAAAGCCACAGGCACAGGTGGATGAGGTGCTAAGGGACATGGGTTAGTGTTTGATAGGAACGGTTGGACTCGATGATCCGGTGGGTCTCTTCCAACCTGGTTATTCTATGATTCTATGATTTCTGTTCCCAGTGAAGCCTGTGCAGCTTGGTTGTGGATGGTGTCGGTGCTCCTCTCCGGAGCTGGACACCTTCCTCCTCCTGGTGTGGGAGGATGAGGAGCTGGTACTCAGGCACAATCTTCGCCAGGGCTTACAAGCTGGACAGGCGAACTGGGGGGTGAATTCAGGTTGGGTGTCTGCTTTTACAGTACCTCGTATCCACGTTGTGACATTTAATTTAAGCATCGTTTCTCCGAGGGCCTGGGTACCATAACGCGCGCCTGGCGTGTGTTGTGCTCCCAGGTCCGTAAAGCTGTGCCTGTCTGAGGTAATTCTGAGATAATTCACAGCTGGTGACTTAGGGACAAGAAAGTGTCGCGATGTGCTCCAAAAGTGCCTTTCCCGAGCGTCGCCCCAGGAAGATGAATTACTGCAGGCACGAGACCCGTGTAGGAGCTTTATTAGTTTTGGAATGCAATCAGCAACACTTGCTTTCTTAGTCCTTTACCTAATTATCCTTATTGCATGTGTCACATACAGAGAGAGCAGCCAGGAGGAATTTATGTCTAGGGCAGGTAAAGCTGGAAAATTCCTGTTTTATGTGATTTTACCCTTCTGACTTGTCTTCAGTGGTAGAAATCCCTGCACTGGCTGTGCGCATAAAAGCACTTCGGATGCACCTGTAGCTGATTTTTTATGTATAAGTAAGCCGAGCGCTGCATAATCTGCACTTGCAGAAACGTTAGCCCTAAGTAACCTTTACAGCTGGTTACGGTGCAGAGGGAGATGTTGGTATTCATGAATGTTTTGACATAGTTGACATTTTCTATATGGTGCGCACTCTCTCTGTTTTGCTGATTCCCTCCTGCCTTCGCTCCCCTCTCGCTGCAGTAAATAGTGGCCTTCGCTGGGCTCGTGGTCCGGGGTGGCTCGGAGGTGGAAGGGTGGGTCTGCAAAGCAACTTAAGCGTTACAGCTTGGTTTTTTTTAACTGTATTTTATTTCAAAGCACACGTCTCGGTAAATAATGGGATTATTGCATTTTAATGTGGTGCAAGTCTGACCAGAAGAGCTCATTTTGACAAAGGAGGTGATTTGTGTCCTTGTTCTCGAGCAGCGCGTCCAGCATACAGATCGGTAAAAATCTGAAGGCAGGGGATCTTTGTGTACCCAGAGCTCGCTGTAGATGCGGTATCGCTGTGTTAGGTTTATTGCAGCGCCGCTTAATTCAGCGAGGTGATTTGTGGCTGCTGGAGTTTCCAATGTGCTGCTCTCCTGCAAACTGGAGAACGTGCCGGGCTACGGAATGACTGAGGGGAAAGCTGATTTCGGACGAAGGAAAACGCTGTATTTGGGTGAAGAGGCCTCAGGTCTGTTCAGATAACTTCTAATTTTTATCCCCCTCTATACGCACTACTCTGCACTAAATCAAACCTCGTTAGTAAGCTCAGGAGCATCACTGAGATGAGAGAACTTCTCTTCCACCGCTTGGGTGTTTGGCTTACTTGATGTTTTCCTCCTTCTTGTATGACCGAGTGGCTTTCAGGACGCAGGAAGGGTTTAACGCTGATAAATGTTTCTCTATAGGAGAAATGACACTGGAACAACTTCTGTGTGTGGGCACGCGGCTTTTTTGTGTCACATCCCTCGGTGGGGCCGGAGCCTGGTTCCTCGGCCTCGCAGCGGAGGGGGTGATTGCAGCTGCCTCGCGGCGTTGCTGGGCTAATGCTCTAAATCGCAGCCCTTCAGGTGCAGTGATTGAAGTAATGGCTTTAATAGGGCAAATCTGCTCTACACCACTGGCAAAAACAGCTTTTGATGCTTATTGCACAAGTGATTAAAGGCGTAGCAGCTCGCATGTGTTAATAAATACTAAACAACATCACCTGGATAATTTTTCTTCAGGTTTAGTGGTTGAAATAATGGCCTCAATACAACAAATGTATTTTAAAGCACTGGCAAAACCAGCTTTTAATGCTTATTGCATACGTTATTAAAGGCATAGGGGCCCATGTGTCTTAGTAAATACTAAATAACATTACTCAGCTAATTTTTCTTGACTGTCTTGGTGTTTTGCAGAGACATCAACCTAAAATTTTAATTATTCCATCATTTTGATGAGGGGAGCCTGCGTTTGGCTGCTGGAGCAGCTGGTGGGTGGGGATGTGGCGCTTGCGTGCGCCGGGTCCCAGGGTGATGCCAGGGAAAGGCCAGGCCGGGGGCTCTCCGGCAGTCGAGGTAGGTACCTGCACACGAGAAACCCTCCAGCTCCTCCGTAAAGAAATAAAGCGAAGCGACAAGCTCTGGAACAGAGCTTCAAAGGCCAAGAACAAGGGGCTCCGCTGCGGGAGGAGCGAGCGGATGCCGCCAGACCCTCTGGAGATGTTCTGACTCCAGGCAGGGAACGTCACCGTGAGCTCAGGATGGGCTCGGGTCAAGGCGTGGGGAGTGGAACCACTGCAGAGTTAGGATGGGTTTGCCTTTCAGAGCAAGAACAGTATCTCCGTTTCCACTTGGATGTGCTCAGTCCGGGGCTGGAAGGCACAGGATGGTCATGGTGTTCGGTGGGGCAGGTGGGATGCTGTGTCCCACGGATTCCCCCGCACGGGGAGAGGAGGAAGGAGCAGCTTGGGGATGGCAGGAGGGTGGTGGCCACGGCGAGGTCCGCTCTGTGTATCGCGGCTCTGCTGCAGTGGTACCCGCGCCTGTGGCTGCCTGGGTGCTTCTGGGAAACTGGAAGCACCAGCGTTTTGAAGGGAAAGGTGCAAACCACGAGGCCCCTCGCTGCTCGGCTGCAGGGAGCCGCGCTGCTCCCACGGGCACACGCAGTCACTTCGCAGCAGAGCTCCGTGGGAAGGTTCTGCAGGCGATCCGGTGCCTCCAACACACAGGGATCGCTCTTTTTTAAGACTGACGGGGCTAATTCCGCAGGATTGCTTCTAAATGTTATTCTCCTTAAGACTGTCCTCGGGTTTGTGCGGGTTGACATTTTTTTGTCCCAGATACTTCTCCTGGTTTTATCTCCACTTACTCCTCGGCAGCTGCCACGACAGCTCCTCACCTCGAGGCGGGAGGGCAGGGGAGCAGCTCTCCCTGGCAGCGATGTCGAGGTCGCTTCGCTTCCC
Organism: Phaenicophaeus curvirostris; assembly: GCF_032191515.1. Classification (NCBI taxonomy): domain Eukaryota; kingdom Metazoa; phylum Chordata; class Aves; order Cuculiformes; family Cuculidae; genus Phaenicophaeus; species Phaenicophaeus curvirostris. The sequence goes on along the minus strand of NC_091398.1, from coordinate 41,418,206 downwards.
GAGGCTGCTGGTTGGGTGCTCCCTGCCCTCTCCCTGGGGTGGGATCCAGCCCTGCTGTCAGGTGCTCAGCTGGGAAGGGGGTAGGATGGAGCATCCACCTGCATCGCCCTCCCAGCCTGTGGAAAGCTCTTCTCTGGCATCGGGGGTGGCTTGGAGAAGCGCAGGATAGCGAGCATCCTCGCAGACCATGGGGGTTTTATTGCACTAGTTCTGAAAGTCCTTTATGTCGGCATCGCTAAGTTGTTGGGTGATTTTGTCTCAGAGCCATTTAAGCAGTTCAGGATCCTCAACTGTGACCGCTTCACTCTCCCATTGTAAGAAATCGCAAACACAGAGGTGTAAAAGCCGGAATCTGCTGAGTCCAGGGAAGCAGAACTCACTGCTCCTGCGAGCAGAGCTTGTTGTGTGGGTTTGTAACTGAAGGCACTGAAGGTTCAGGGCCATCGTCTTTCCAAAACACAATGTTTCCTTACAGCTGCAATGAAGCATTTTGAGAAGCCAAGTACCCAGATGCTTTTTTATGCTTTTTTTTTTTTTTTCCTCTGTTTAGCTATAAAATTGGGTATTTCCTTGGCTGATGTTTCCAGATACCTCAGGAATGATTCCTAAGTAGTGACATGGCTTTTGGCATGAATTGGCTATGAATTTTGCTTTACAACAGGAGCCTGATTTTACAGACCTTAGGCATGCAACTTCCCTGGCATTAATAAACCACAGAAAGTGAGGACCTGTTAGCACAGCATCATCCATTAAGAGTGTGTGTGTGTGTATATATATAACATAAACAGTAGAGGGTCCAAAGAACAAGAACAGAAACCCCAAATCATGTATTTTATGGTATTTATAGCAAGAATAATCTCCTGTGTAACTGAGAGCAGCAGCAAGGACGATAAAACACAGTTGTATCCATTACAAATTAATTTCAAGTCATATACTGCTGCCTTTTCTCCTGAAAAACCTCTATAAAAATGAATCTCTGTGCTAATTTCTGAAGATGGAGCTTACAGAACTGAAAGAACTGGAGAACCTTTACTTGGTTACATTTCCTACAGAAAAACAAATAAATTTCACGTCTTCACATTACTTCTGTAATCACTGGTAAGTGAGCACTGGGGCAGTGAGAGAAATATGTGTTTCCTGCCATAGGATTGTTTGAGTTGTGTTTTTAGCAGATTTGCAAAATTAATAGGAAACAATGGCCTAAAGTTTATAAAATGTTATTGATATTAGTGAGAACAGAGAGGGGATAATTAGCTAAAACGAAGTGTTATGCAAGAAGCAGCTATTGATGCCTGGGTTAAAATCTTAGGGAAGAAAGTAGAAGGGTCAATAAAGAAGGGACTGGAGGAAAAAATGGTGTTTTTGTAAACGTGGGAACCCCCGTGCTGTGGGGGCTCTGAGCAGGTTGTTTTGTGTGGCACTCTGGGATCTACAAGCCCCGAGAACGTTCGCAGGTTTTCCTGCACTGGGATGCAACTGCAGAATAAAATCCTGTGCCGTTGTTATTCCCGTATCCTCAATTCCTTTACCAGTTACATGAATGTTTGAGCATCTGTACTGATGGTTTGGAAGGCAAACAGCCAGGGTGTCATGTTTTTAGGTGAAATTAATGTGTTTGGGTTTTGTTTTTTTTTTTTTTTTTTTTTCAAAAAATCAGGAGAGGTAGAGATCACCTAGATATATCCAGGGCCCTACAGGAACTGATCAGGGAATGCAACCTGTTCCGACCCTTGAGACAAGTCGGGTCTGGGAAGCAGGGCCAGGCTCGAGGTGCCTTTACTTTCCAGATTAACTCTTACTGCTCTGTCTAGTAGAGAAATAGTGTAAACCCTGTGTATTAGAATGAAGTAGCTTTAAAGAAAAGCTGTTAAGTCAGAGCTGGAAGAAAATACAAGGGAGTTGAATGAGCTTGTCATGGACACAGGGACATCAATACTGGGAATGTGCGGAGGTGAGAGGGAGCAGCCAGGCTTTCTGAACGCAGGAGTGCACCAAAATGAGATGCTGAGTAGCCTTCTAAATGCAGTTGGATTTGTGTTAGAGTCACTATGAACGTTCCTATTTGGCTCCTGCGAGTGCCGGGTTGTTTCCGGCACTGCTCGTGGCTGTTTGCTGGTGCTGGTGGTTATAAAGTACAGCAGGGAATGAGAGCGAGCGTGTCATTGCTGTCAACTGGTGGAACTTCTCTATTTAACTCAAGTAGGTTTTCCTCAGGTGTTTTTTCATGGATTCTGTTGGGTCAATGGACTCTGCCCAGAGCAGGGGTGGCTGCTCCATCCCTGGAGGGGTTCAAGGCCAGGTTGGATGGGGCTTGGAGCCCCTGATCCAGTGGGAGGTGTCCCTGGGGCTGGAACTGGATGGGCTCTGAGGTCCCTTCCAACCCAAACCATCCCATGATTCTATGATATTTCTCAGGATCTAATCTTAAAGAAGAAAATAATTCAGATGTCGTTGCTATTAGCTCATGGAGAATATTTACTGCTAACTCCTGGGAAAACTGACTTTTAAATGAAAGCATTAATGCAGCTCTAAGCGTGGTGTTGCAGAACTGTATAATTTTACTCGCCGCCATTTGAAAAGACGTGTTTTCAAATCCTGCTCGAGTCACAAACAGAAGTGATCTTGAGAGTCCTCCTAATCCCTACTGGATATGCCTCTGCTTCATAAATAACAATAAACCGTCTCTGCCCCACGGTTTGGCAGAGCGAGGCAGGATTGGCAGCTTCTCCGCGGCAGAGGGCTGGGGCCGGGTGAGCAGATGTGCTGCAAAGCTGCTCCGTGGTGCAGCGGCACAAATGCACGCGGAGGCTGCGATGGCAAATGGATGTGTGGGCTTGGCTCCAGTTTGCAGGTCCTACAGCTCTGGGCATCTTGGAAGCGATGGGATCTGTAGAGGTAAGACAGCAGCCAGTGCTTTTTCCTTGCGGTATCCGCAAGTAGCCCCATCCCTGGAGGGGTTCAAGGCCAGGCTGGATGGGGCTGGGAGCCCCTGATCCAGTGGGAGGTGTCCCTGCCCAGGGCAGGGGTGGGACTGGATGGGCTTTGAGGTCCCTTCCAACCCAAATAATTTCTTGATTCTATGGTACTAAATCTCTACGCCCTTGGATGAAAGGCCAGCACCCGTGCACTGATTGCATCGAGGCCCTGGCAAAGGAACCCAGGCATGTCCTTACCTTCACGCTCAGGGAACAGCTCTGGAATTCACTCAGCTGTTCACGTGCCCGACAGATCCTGGGGCTTTGGGTCAATGTTCACTGGACTCAGCAGCCCTGTGGCCCCAGTACTGGTAGTAGCTGGGGTCCTGGGAACTGTTAAGGGAGGGCAGATGCTCATGAGGAGTAACTCGCCTGGTGGCCCTTCTGCCTCGCGTGGGTTTTGGCAGCTCCTGTGGCATCAAGGGAGCACAGAGCCTGGCCACTGCTGACACAGCCAGCAGGACACATCAGAAATCCAAACGAGCTGTTGCAGAAGGAGCTGCAATCAGAATGTTTTGCAGGTGTCTCCACCCCTGGGCTCTTGTGAAGTTTACCTTCCCTCTACATGTATTAAAATGTGTGACTTCATTTGTTAACTCATCTTTTTCTCTAAGGTCTTTGCAGAGCTGATGACCTTCTTTGCAGGAACACGTGGCAGACTGAGCTGGTAGAGGACAGCTGTGTTTTTCCAGCTCTTCCAGGGACAGTGAGCTTTGGCTGTACGCTTTGTGCCTTTTTGGGGATTTTTTTGGTTGCTGTTTTTTCCTCCTCCAGGTAAAGATTATTGAAAGCCAAGAGATGAGCCGTTGCTCAGCGGGGCTGAGGCAGTTGGCCAGCACTGCTCTGGCCAGCAGGGTGAGTTTGGTTGGGTAGATGCAGCAGTTAAGATAAAAATCCAACCCAACCTCCAGTCCGGCTCCCTCCTTTGGTGACAAAACAGCATTTGCTGTCAAAACAAGGCAGTTTTACCTAACAAGATGGGGAGAAAAAGTGCCTTCTCTGCACCTTACTGAGGGTTTCTTCATGATTTAAAATCAAGCGAGTTAACACTTGGATAAAGGAAAATCTTTCCTTTCGATTGTCTGTCCGTGTTTTAATTTTAGGGTTTTTCTGTGCCATGGCAGTAGTTAGTCTCATGTGTCAAAGGCTGTTTCCACAATTATGGTTTGCCTAATGGTCCTTTTGTTATAATTCATAGGCTAATAGAAGTCAGAGATGGAAAAGACCTATTAGATTATTGAGTCAATGCCCTGCAAATGCAGGATATAATCTCCCAGATAGAGGATGTATCGGATATTATTAAACAGATTTTACACTTGATCTTAGCTAAATTATGGTTAGTAGTCATTCGATTCTTTGAACAGTGTAATAACAATAGCTTCATTTCAGGTTTTGGGGGAGTAGCTCTGTATTCGAGTTTACTGTGTGGCATTTCTCTGTGCTGCCTGTAGACACGGCGACTTTCTGCAGGCAAGCTCGCCTGTTCCTGGCAGGCAGCACTGTGGGGAAACAAATCTCTCTCTATTTTGGTGTGTGAGGCTGGTCTGCTTCTACCAGAAGAACGCGGGAAGAGGGCTGGTGCCATTGACTGTTGGACTGGATGATCTTGGAGGTCTTTTCCAATGTTAGCAATTCTACGGCTATAACCTGGAGAGGGGCAAATTTAGACTGGACAGAAGGAGGAATTTCTTCACCATGAGGGTGGGGAGGCCCTGGAACAAGTTGCCCAGGGAAGTTGTGGCTGCTCCGTCCCTGGAGGTGTTCAAGGACAGGTTGAATAGGGCTTGGGCAACCTGGTAGACTGGGAGGTGTCCCTGCCCATGGCAGAGGGGTTGGAATTGGATGATCTTTAAGGTCCCTTCCAACCCAAACTGTTCTATGATTCCGTTTTAAGCCATGTCTCCCTCTTTTGGGATAAAGGAGCTATAAGGAGGGAGTCATCCCACAGTTTGGCAGTGACACGAGCTGAAGTGGGAAGGGCACATTGACATAAAAGGCTGTGATTAAAAGATGGAGAGGGAAAGCTGTAATTGAAAGATTGTACATTCACTCCCCAGAACCCACCCAAAAATGGGTAGGTTTCCTCCAGGACAAAGACAAAGTGCAATTCTTCAGGGCTGAAAAACTGCCTGTTCTACTTGAAGTTCTTCCTTGTTGGGTTCTTGATCAAAACCCACTACATCAAGGCAGCCACCACACTGCTCGTCTGTGTATCAGACGATACCCAGTCTTGGCTGCTTTTTCACAGTCTTCTGAAGGCTCTAGTACCACATCTGTGCGATTTGCCATGAATCTGCTGTCAGTTGTTCTCAGATCCACCTTGGAACAGATTTCACCCTCAGTATCACTGCAGGGAGTACAAGGAGAACTTGGTAGCTGTGACACTGAGCTGTGTCCTTGCTGAGAGCTGGAGCCACGGCACAAGCGATGGGCTGGAAGCTGAGGTCCGTGTGCTCAGGAGTGAAAGGCTGGATCAAAAGTCCAGCCAACGGACACAGAGGAATAGCCGTGGCTGTCTTCCTCTTGGTAGGTCTTTTTTTTATATATATTCTTCAGCTGTGCTGGGTTTGATCACATAAAGTTCATGTATGACACAGAGTTGACCTCCGAGTTATTTTCAGTACTGTTTTCATCCGCTTTTCCTAGAATACATTTCTTGTGTAATATCTTGGTAAGAGAGCCTGGCTGTTCTGCCATTAAAACCCAGTTAGCATCAAATATGTGGGAAAAATTGGAACATAAACATGAGCATTGCAAAGGCTGAGCAGGAAGTTTTGAGAGTTTTAGATAGAATTATAGAAAAAGAAATTATTGCAGCAATAGGTTGATGGTCTTTATAATCTCATGTGTCTAAAAAGAGAAGCCCATAACATACTATTTTACAGCATTTTTCTGCCTATGATTGTTACTGCAGGAACCCTTCTGAGCCCAACAGGTATTATCTTGAAGAGAATAACAGAGTTGTTTCCTGAGAGTTATGTTAAGGGAAAAACCATTAAATCCAAATTCAGCTTTGAAAACAAATTGACCTAGAAGGATTTTTTTTAGAAGCGAGTAGGGACTGTGGGTACCTGCATCAAGATGTCTTAAGCTGAAAGAGTGGACATTGAGATGAGATCTTAGGCAGAAATGTTTTGCTGTGAGGGTGGGGAGGCCCTGGCCCAGGCTGCCCAGAGCAGGGGTGGCTGCCCCATCCCTGGAGGGGTTCAAGGCCAGGCTGGATGGGGCTTGGAGCCCCTGATCCAGTGGGAGGTGTCTCTGCCCATGGTAGGGGTAGAACTAGATGGGCTTTGAGGTCCTTTTCATCCTAAGCCACTCCATGATTCTCTGATTCGATTTTAGAGATACGACTGGATTCCAGGAGATGTTTAAGAGGTCCTCTACCGTTAAGATATTCTGAAGTTACATGCATAAAAATGCTCACTGTTCATGAAAATGCAAGTTTTTCATCATGGTGGGAGTGATGAACAAGCAGAAGGATTTTTTTAAAACATCCACTTTTCTAGGGTTTCCTGTACTCTCTACAAAGTACATGGGTTTTTTACACAAAGGGGTTTGCTTGAAGTGCATTATTAAATTAGGAAGAGGATTCCTGTGCTGCTGATCTTTCCCTCCTCCCTGGTTTGCAGTTTCTGCAGCTCAGCTGCACGGTACCAAGGTGACAGTGAAGAAGAAAGCAGAGTAAGTTAGTACTTGTGTTTCACATAAGTAAAACGACGATTTTCCTCATCAGCAGTAAGGAGGGCTTGGAAAAATGTGCACCGGAGACGTCTTTGTGTGGCACAGAAAGGGTTTTCTACATTGTGAGCACATTCCCCCTGTAGCAGGTATGCTTACGGAGGCTTCACGATGCCCTTTACCTGTCAAACTGTATTTGATCTGAGCTTTCCTCCCCGGGGTCTAGAATCAGCTTTAGAAACAATATATGAAATATGCCTTGAGGACCCCTAAACATTGGAAGCCAGGGTTCCTGAAGCATTAATAGGGGAAAAAGCACTGTGTCTCCTGCAGCCGTTTGCGTTTACGTGCTATTGCAGCGTGTGCCCAAGAAGCTGATGGCCAGGAGTGATGGAGTCTGTTTTGGAGACACAAAGAACAGAATTTTCTCTTCCCTTACAGGTTGCCCAACCTGGACAGGAGCTGGACAAACATTTACAACTCAGATATGTAACGCGATTAAGGCTACCTCGAAACGAGCTGATTTACCTGTCTCGTTATTGAGAGTGACACCATGGGAAGACACGTGTTGAAGCCTTCAAAATGATTATAGTCTGTGAAGATACAAAGGACATGGATGATAAAATTTGTTAGATCTTCGGTGCCTGCTGCAGAAGTGTTGTGCACAAATTCTTGTGAACAGCTTAGTCTTGTAGCTGTCTTTGGAGAAAAACACCTGGTTATGAAGGACTAAGAGCTAGAATCAACATTCCAGCTCGACACCTCAGGGCTAGGTGGTGGGAGGCCACCAGGGGAATCCTTGGACATGGTTGACAGTGGAAACTTCAGATGGTTTGGGGTTTCCTGCAGGTGGGGAGCTCTGGGAATGGCTGGGGGTCAGCGTGGGCATCGTTGCTGTTGCCTGGTTCCTGATTGGGTTTCTGTGGAGAGTCTTCATCCTGATGCCTGTGGGTTTGGTTCACTCAAGCGCATCCACGGGAATGGAGAGGCACAAAATGGGGTTTCGGCTGCGCATGCAGCCGAAACCCCATTTTGTGCCTCTCCATTCCCGTGGATGCGCTTGAGTGAATCAACCCTGCGCTCCTGCTGCAGGTCCCTGACGTGTCTTAGCCCCACACTTCTCTCCAACCCAGCATCTATTTGCAGTGCTCATTCTAACAAGCTTTCTTTTTTGATGCTGTAAGTGAAATCTGTGCCTTTTTCACTACTTGTAAGTAATATTACTGAAACAATCACAGTTCTGTGCAGAAGGGGAAAAAAAAAAAATCTAACTAATGAGTGATTTCTAATTCCAGGTTTCCAAAGAGCAGTTGCTGTAAATGTTCGAGTCAAAAATAAACACGTATTACAAAAAAATACTGAGTGCTTTAAATTTTGGGTGGAGAAGCCAGGAAACATGCTCTGCACAGGCACGGCTGTGGCACAGGATTTCATAGACAAGAATCTTGTACTGTGTTTCCAGTGTTAGAACTATAGAATCAATCACAGAGTCGTGGAATAGTTTGGGTTGGAAGGGACCTCAAAGCCCATCCAGTGCCACCCCTGCCATGGGCAGGGCCACCTCCCACTGGATCAGGGGCTCCAAGCCCCATCCAACCTGGCCTGGAACCCCTGCAGGGATGGGGCAGCCACCCCTGCTCTGGGCAGCCTGGGCCAGGGCCTTCCCACCCTCACAGCAAAACAATTCTCCCTGAGATCTCATCTCAATCTCTCAATCTTCAGCTGAAAACCATTCCTCTTCTTCCTCTCCCTGCCCTCCCTGATCCAGAGCCCCTCCCCAGCTTTCATGGAGCCCCTTTCAGTGCTGGAATCTGCTCTGAGGTCTCCTGGGAACCTTCTCTTCTCCAGGCTGAACAACCCCAACTCTCTCAGCCTGTGCTTGTACAGAAGATGCTCCAGCCCTTGGATCATCTCCATGGCCTCCTCTGGACTCGCTCCAGCGGATTCGTGTTCTTCCCGTGCTGAAGACTCCAGAAATGGTAAGCCTAAGTATTCTGGCACTGCTAGGACTGGTGAATTTATGGCCTGGTGACTTCCTTTATCTCAGTAGAAAAAACATATAAGTTAGAAAGCGAGACTATTAATTTTATATATATATATTTGTTTTTTAATTTGAGGTCCCTGCCTGATCTGCTTTAGCCTGTGGATGTCGAGATGTGGAAATTACCTGCTGGCTGTAATACTTCTTATTGTGTCGACTCTTGTTTTGTTAGAGTGGATTTTAGCGCAGTGGCAGCGCTTGCCCTGCGATAGGATGGGTACGGTGACAGCCGGGGCTGGTTCTTCTGGGGGAGCAGGGTGATGGAGGCTGCTGGCCGTGCCTTTTGGCTGGGAAAGGGCACGTGTGGCTCCTCAGACCCACAGGTTCGTGTGTACACAGGCTGTTCGCGCCGCGTCCAGGAGGGCAGAAGCTGTCAGTCTTAAGGGGAAGTAGTTTAGGTTTGTGTTAATGAAGCTAAAGACCAAGAGCGACCGCAGCCGAGCATCTGCAGGTGGGTGGGTGAGGCGGCCCCTCTGCCCACAGCCTCCCTGCCTTGGGGGGGGTGGGATTCCTCTGGGCAGGCAGAACAGACAGAAATCAAACGCAAACGTCAGGCTGGATCGCTTGCCGGCCCCGTGTTCAGCGTTCGTGCTGCTCTGGGCCGTCTGCTATACGAGCACGAGTGCTTGTTGTACGCTGGGGGTTGGCACGTGTGTCGTGAGTCGGTGCGTGGGTATTGAGTGTAGAGGAGGTACAACACAGAAGTCTTGAGACTGTGCCTGTAGCACTCTTTATTTAAGAAATTAAGACAATTGGCTGTGCCTGCCTTCAAAACTGCTCCCTTCTGAGCTGACCCGTGGCTGCACGCGCTGCGGCCAATGCTCAGAGTTATTCCACAGGTCGTTTTCTGGAAGGCTGGTGAGGATCTCTGTCAGTTTGGCTTTCGCGTCTTCTACCAACAAAACTGGGTTTCTTTGACCACCAACGGGATCTTTGGGAATCCCTTCACAGTCAGCCTCAGTCCATAACTGAGAAGTTTCCATCTGGGAATTCTTCAGTTTCACAAGAAACTTGATGTTCATGGAACCGTTAAGGTTGGAAGAGACCTCACCCCATCCAACCATCAGCCCAACCCCACCGTGCCTCCTAAACCATGTGTCCAGGTGCCTCAGCCACACTGTTTTTTTAACCCTTCCAGGGGTGGGGACTCCACCACTGCCTTGGGCAGCCTCTGTCAGGGCTTAGGAACTCACACTTGCACACCAACATTTTCCAACTGAGGGTAAGAAAAGTCTCTATTTGAACTCACATCCACTCACACCGAGTGAAGCGATGGAGCTGAGTCTTGTCTCACTGTACTGGTCAGAACATGTTCTGTACCCACCTGTCTTGTCTTTCTCCTCCTACTCTTGGTTCTCAAGGTATAGGGTTAGTCTGGTTTTTGTGTCTGAGCTTGCGTATATTGTAGCTGTGGGCTTGGAAACCAGACATGTAGCTGTATCATCAGTCGTTGTGTCTCTAGCTTGCTTACAAATATTTTTCTGATGCAAGGTAAACTCCTGATTCCTCTGCAATGCATTAGGCTCAAAGCTATGGGCCAGCCCTTATCCTGAAATGAACAATAAAACATTTCCCAGAATCAATGATAACACAGCTGAGATGCGACTCCCAATGTGAAAGTTAGGGTTTATTTTTCCTGTGAGGTTATTTTATTGTGTTTGGTTACATTTGGAGGTGGATGCTTAACCCTTCTGCAGGCAGACTTCAGCTTCAGGAGGAACCTGCACCAGTAGTGAATGAATTTAAATGGAAGTCTGGGAATCTGTTTTTTCACTGTACTAAGGGACTAATAATTTATGAATTAATTTTAATTAATTTATTAACCCTCAAGATTAAGAAATACTGTATATGCACAGAAACATTAAGGTGTAAATGGCAGTTATCTATTGTGGATCTTGAAACTTCAATGTTTCACGGGGGAGTTAACAGTCAGTCCCGTAACGTTTCTCAGCTGTTCCAGGGACTTTCTCACTGCTCGGCTCTCTCCACGGAGTTACTGACATCCCTCGTCCCGGCCCCATCGTCTGATCCCCTCGGTGGGTGACAATGGTACCTTTTGGATCCAGTCCTACCTGCAAGGTGAGGAGGTGGTCCTCACAGTGCCCTGGGGTTTCCTTTTTTCCTCCATCCTCAGCAGGACAGAACTTCTTTTAACCACTCATTCCTGTGGTAACCTCTCTCCTGGATAATCCTGTTTGAAACTAGAAATGTGCTCACTGAAATTTCCTCTGTTTAGAAACAGCATCCCCAAGAAAGAGGGCTGTGATCCGGAAGAGCAGCCCTTCAAACGTACAGCCGTGTATTAGGAAAGCAAAAAAACTGACCTAGTCCTGTATCCTTTTGTCAAGATATTGTCATGGCTTGGTACAAGCTCTTAAAAGTGGTAGTTTCACAGCCTGTTTTAATTCCTTGGCTCTGAAGTCCTTCTTGGATATCAAACCAGCCCACAAACTGCTAATAAACATTTGGGGAACGAAAACACAAGCATTATTTAATTACAGAGAGGTATCTGTTTGGCATGTGGGTATCCCCTATATTTGATGGTAGGGTGAACAAGCGGGTAGTTGCGATTCCTGATTGGTAGCTTATTATTGTTTAGAAGAACTTGACAATTGATTTTCACTGTCTAATTGGACAAGGAATAAGAGTAGTCTCATTTTGTGGCCTCTCAGAATAGATTACCTGCGGTGACTGGAAGAACTAAATATTAATCCATGTATGGTTTTATCATGCAAATCAATTTTTAGTTTTACATGGTGCTTTGCCACAGTTTATAAAAACCCAGCCCCAAACCCAGCAAATCTGCTCACCCCCTTGATATTTAAATAATTCATAATGTCAACAAGACAGCCCCTTCCTTGTTTTGTAGCAATTAGTTTTAAGAGGAAGTCTGATGTAAATGAACTCCGCTGTGATGCGGATCCCATCCATGGCTCTTCCGACAAGGCTGGCCTGGTGAACACACAGGTAGCTCTCAGGTTTGGTGGTGAATATTGAGTTATTGATCCTAGAAGCTTTGGAGTTTCAGTCATCTTCATCACCACTCTGGAGCACAACCAGGGATGCTCCAAACCCTACAGGCAGGGCTTGCTCGGTGGCGGAGCCCCTCGATAACCCGCCCCTTCCTGCTTGCCAGAACACATTTAATACTTCTGCTCCATAAAAGATCATTTCTTTCTAGGGAGAATTAAAGCAAACGGCATGAGAACGGTCCATATGCATAAGCCGAGTACGGTTATTCTTACGATTACAAGTAAGAGAGCGATAATTACCATGGCAATTCATTTCTTTATGGATGAGACTTCTTCAAGTAGATGCAGAAATATCTCTTCTCGGTCTCTGTATCCTTATGTTTGGCTTTTCTTGGAGATAAAGGTTTCACAGCAAACATTTTAAGGAAATTGATGGTGCTTACAGGAAAGCCTTGTTTTTAAAAATGTTATAACATTTTTCACTAGTCATATAATAATTGGAAAAAAATTATCCTTAAGAGTTCCCATTTTGTATTTAATAGCCAAGGGGATCTTGGTAGCTAACCAAGCTAGGGGAAATGTATACACAAGTGCGTCATCGTCCATATTGCTGGTGTGAATGAGCACGAGTTAGCAGCAGCTGAAAGCTAACAGGGTTATCCTGTGATTTGCTGAGCTTGGCTTCAACCTTCTCCTCCAGGGAAAGGTGGGCACCTACGGATTCATCAATGCCAGGTGCTTTTTATCTGCTTCCCTCTGTTCACCTGCTAACCCACCCCTGCCTTCTTTTGTCCCGGCTCTGAAAAATACGCTTCGTGCCAAAAGCAGGATCAGTTTTGCCCGTACAGAAGTCAATGGGATGTAGAAGTGGTTGGTTACCAGAAGAATTGATTGATCAAGTAAACTAGTCAGTAAAGATGGCAAAATTAATGGAACAGAATGTTTTACCAAATGGAATCTGACTTGCTTTATTGTGCCTGTTCATGACTTGGAGTGGCTCTGCCATGTGGTTTAGGTTTGCCTCCTCAGTTGCTGGGCAATAGGAATTTGAATTTCTGCATCCATTTTTGGAATGTTAGTCTGCTCTTAACTTTGTAGATATCAGTGTTGTATTCTTTAGTGGCAGAAATTCTAACATTGAGAGTAGTTAGCAACAAGTAGACCTCATTGTTCTCTATAACTACCTGAAAGGAGGTTGTGGAGAGGAGGGAGCTGGGCTCTTCTCCCAAGGGACGGGGGACAGGACGAGAGGGAATGGCCTCAAGCTCCGCCAGGGGAGGTTCAAGCTGGACATTAGGAAAATTTTTTTCACAGAAAGGGTCGTTGGGCACTGGAACAGGCTGCCCAGGGAGGGGGTTGAGTCCCCTTCCCTGGAGGGGTTTAAGGGACGGGTGGACGAGGTGCTGAGGGACATGGGTTAGTGATGGATGGGAACGGTTGGACTCGATGATCCGGTGGGTCTCTTCCAACCTGGTGATTCTATGATTCTATGACTTGGTTTAGGTTATGATTAAAGCACTTTTGGGGAAGTGTCATTTACATATTTTTATATGGATGAATTTAATAAAATCAGGTGATTTTGACACAAATTCAGAAGCATATTTTTTTTGGTATAAAACTAGAAAAGTACCTCTTGAAACTCATCTATAATATATAATTGAAATCCATTCCTTTTGCTCCTCTAGGTGAGAGAGGAGTCCTTTTCCTAAACCTAATAAATCCAACTTTTGTTTTAAATTGGACGTACTCATCCAGCCTCTCCTGCAATAGTCAGGGAAGTGGAGCTGGGTTTCCCAAGGGCAGGGTCAGGAGTGCTGCTGTCGTCTGCCTTCAGGTGTCCCATCACCAGGGATTATTTGAAGAGCATGAGTGATGAAGGTGGTGAAAGGAAAGGGGCTTCTTCCCTTGGGGTTCAGAGCTGCCCTTTTCCCGCGGGCTGCTTAGGGTCCTGCAGGCGGGTACTGAAGGTTGAGTCGTGTGAGTTAAACGGGTGCTGTATTAGGGTGTTTGCTTATTCTAGTGGCCCTGGGTCCTCCTGCAGGTCACCTTGTACTCTCCTCCCCAGCTGCAGTCGTGGCTCAGCAAGGCGTGGTGGCTCCAATCACATCGAAATCTCGTAGAGCACACGTTCCTCAGAAGTGATGAAGAGGAAAGCTGTGGGTTTCCTGACGGTGCTTTTCATTGCGGTGTTTATAATTGGCAGGAATTGCTTTCTCTAGGCCTGTTATACATTTAAAAAGTGATTTTTCTCTTTGTCATTAGAATCTGGTTCCGATTTCCTTACCGTAAAGATTTTTGGTAGATTGTATCGCTGGAAAGACAAATCTGTTAGGTCAACTTTGATTACATCAGGGAGACGCATTCCATTATACAATTCACTGGGGTCCGTACGGTTCTTAAAGCAGAACACAAAGCTTCCTCAAATGTCAGAGCTTGATAGATTCAAAATGCGGCCCCTCCAAACTCTATTAGGCCTTCTAATCTTTAAAGCTCTTCTGGTTCCTCCCACTTGAGCCTTCCAGAGTTGTATTCCATGTCAGAGGCTCTTCTCCCAGTAAACGCTCCGGACAACTTAATCTCGCTTCCGTGAACCAGCAGGGATGAGTGTCAAGTTCGGTGTAAGGGAGCAACTATTTAAGTGGCTTCTTCCTTGATGATCTTAAAGGTGTTTTTCAGTCTTATTAATCCCATAATTAAATGTTTTGAGGGTGTAATCCAAAGCACAAAGATGCAAATGTGCGTGCAGAACAGCTCAAACCGAGAGCAAATGTGACTGGTGAGGGAGGTGCTGGTTGAAGTGGTGTCTATGTGAAGATCTAGTCTAGCAGGAGGCGCTTGGCAAAATGGATTGAGTGGAATTGTAGGAACGTTAGGAAGAATTACAGAATTGCAAGATATTTCTATGAGGACATGAGCGGTCTCGGTAGTAAAACAAGGAGAAAACGTGCACAAAAAGAGCATTTTAAGTCGACAGGAGAGAAGTTCTGTAAAATAACTTCATTTGCAGTTTTAACAAAATTTAACTGGCTCCTGTTTCATATCCCCCCTCCAAACTCTGTTATTTGCCTGCAGGAATGAGAGTTTATAGTCGTACTTGTGTGCTGAAGGTGTTTATGCCTAGCATATGTTTTTCTGAGCTGTCGTTGCTGCAACTGGGTTACAGATTTCAGGTTGATGTAAGCATGAGTAGGTGGTGGCCCAGCTATGTGGGTAGGACCTGCAGCCTCCCAAAAGCTGAGTGAGCCTGTTGCCTTCTAAATAATCAGTAGAAGCTGTGTAACCAGTATCAAAAGGCATATTAAGATGAAATTGTGGTCAAGTTTTTTTCAAAATGGAGTTAAAAATTTGTCTTTGCTCTGATTCTGATTTAATATGATAGTAATAAAAGGTAAGTCAAACTTTGATTACATTGTGATTTTTCTTTGTTTATTCCACATAGAATTCAAATTGGCCTTTTTACAGTTTTGTTAGGTACAATAGAAGAGTGTCGCATCGTCTGTCATGGCTGAGATTTGGTTTAGCTTGAGATGTGGATCCTATCTTGATATCTTGTTTCTTGTCTTTTGAGCATTGTCTGAATCTCCGAGGCATCCACAGAGACAGATTCTTGGTTCTCACAGTTCCTGCATCCTTAGTAAGGGTTAGCAAGTGACTGTCTTCTGCAAGAGCATCCATAGCACTGCATGATTCAGCCATTGGCTGTGTATAAAAGAGATCCAGGAATCAAGAAAGTGTGTTACACAACAAATGCCCTTGCACTGCAAGAAAATATCTTGATTTTTGAAGTGATTTTTCCTAGAAGAAATGTATTGTGAAATCTCAGTGTTCCAGGGTATTGACAACATCTCTGCTGCTTTCTTAGGCTGGGATCTCAATCATTGCAGCCAGCACACGGTACAGAGCTTTGTAAGCATCAGTGAGGTTAAGAGATGCAAAGTTTCGCTTAGTTTGGTTATCTTTTATTCACAGAATTATAGAATGGTTTGAGTTGGAACAGGTCTTAAAGCCCATCCAGTTCCAACCCCTCTGCCATGGAGGGAATGGAAGAAATACTTTCACGAGGTAAGTGTTGAAAAGACTTTCATCCCTCATCTGTGAAATTTGTCATAATATAATGAGATTGTGCAAAGGTGCCTGACTGTGTAAACTCCATCCTGAGACCTTCAGGTGGACCAGAGAACTCTGAGTTTTGGGCCCAAGAGTGAATTTCATTCCTCAGTGTTATTAAAAGCTCCTTGCTTAGCTGTGGCATGGCTAACCGCAAACAAACACTTAAATCTCCAAAGTAATAGTGATAGATAAATTACAGTAGTGTGAAAATCTGTGCTTCTGCAAAAAAAATACCTTCACGTTACCTGGATTACATCTGACTTACAAGTACTTGGATCATAGAATCATAGAATCGCTTGGTTGGAAAAGACCTTTGAGATCATTGAGTCCAACCATCCCTGTCTACTACTGAATCAGATCCCTGAGCACCTCATCCACCCGGCTTTTAAACACCTCCAGGGATGCGGATTCCACCACCCGCCTGGGCAGCCTCGACCAGGACCTGAGAACCCTTTTGGTGAGGTTGTTCTTCCTGATATCAAATTGGAACCTGCCCTGGCAAAACCTAAGGTCATTTCCTCCCATCCCATCACTTCTTCCTTGTGAGAAGAGCCCAGCACCTACCTCACCGCAACCTCCTTTCAGGCAGTTGTAGGCAGTCATAAGGCCTCCCCTCAGCCTCCTCTTCTCCAGGCTAAACAGCCCCAGGTCCCTCAGCCACATCTTATAACTCTTGTTCTCCAGACCCGCCCCCAGCCTGGATATCATCACCCTTTCAAAACTGAACTGAAATTTAGTGTGAATTTAATGGTTCCGGGGAATTCAAATTGTGAATCCTGGTGCTTGAGTAAAAACACAAACCCAGAAAAAAAACCCAAAAACCACAGGGCATTTGTTCTGTCTGAACCAGCTGTGGTTCCTGAGCTGGAAGGTGGAAATGCTTGTTATCACCCTTTCCAGGAGTTATGCACCACTAGGGTCCGTGACTGAGAGGCGTCTGCTTACAGCCAGGGCATAAAAGGTTGATAAATCACACAAAAAGACATACTTTTATGTGGAAAAAAATGCATTCAGCATTTTTTCCTGAGTAAAGTATGCAGAAAACCTGCGTAAATGGAGCATATAATTTTTAATGAATCAGAGCCTTTCTCCTAGGAAATGAAGCAAGTATGATAAATATGATGGAAACTGGTGAATATCTAGGGTCTGGTAATCATCCCATATTTGAAATCCACCTGAGGGTTTTGATGAAAGGTAGCAGCTCAAAATTATTAGTCTTTAGGCGAGCAGACTTTGAGGAATGTGGGACAAATTGAAGAAATTTGATTGTAATCGATTAACAAAGAAAAAAGAGGCACTTCTGCAGGTAGGGAGGTACTAGAAGAACAATTAGAGAGACATGAGGTTTGCTAATTGTGGTAAATCAAGAGCCTAGTTGCTTAAAAAATTATCTTTAAGGAATCCATAGAACCCTGGAATGGTTTGGGTTGGAAGGGACCTCAAAGCCCATCCAGTGCCACCCCTGCCACGGGCAGGGACACCTCCCACTGGATCAGGGGCTCCGAGCCCCATCCAACCTGGCCTTGAATGCAGGCAGGACTTTCTTGGGAATACCTGCCCTGCAGGAAAGCTTCTCTTATCCAATTTCCTTTAATAGACCAACGGTTTTTGTAGCTGCTGAATAGAAGCAACTCCAAGGAGGTGACTGAGACGCTATAAAAGACGTAGCCGTGGGAAGAGTAAACCTGTCCACTTTTTTCACTGCAGCACTGGTACAACTTAGAGGTAAAACAACCTTTTTTTTTTTTTTTTCCCGTTTGGACAGTACATATACAATACAGTGCCAAAAATCTTTGCAACCAGCCAGTGTGATCTTGCATTGGCATAATGATTCCCACCCTCACAGCAAAGCATTTCTCCAGAAGATCTCATCTCAATCTCCCCTCTTTCAGCTCAAAACCGTCTCCCCTCATCCTCTCCCTGATCCAGAGCCCCTCCCAGCTTTCCTGCAGCCCCTTTCAGGACTGGAAGCTGCTCTAAGGTCTTCCCAGAGCCTTCTCTTCTCCAGGCTGAACAACCCCAACTCTCTCAGCCTGGCCTCAAGATTTTTTTGCTGGACCACAAAAATTACCATGCTAACAATTTACAAATAATGTTGTTTCTTCCCTTACATTAACTAGTGCCCCTGAGCTCACTGGTTCAGTTGATGTGACATCAACCAAGAAAACTGCCTGTAATAAATCAGGAGTCCAACGGTATCAGTGATAAAGTATGAACTGGAAATGGGACAGAGAGAAAGAATTAACATCTAGCTTCTAATATATTTATATTTTAAAACCCGGATGCTGGGATAAACTTGAACACTTGAAAAAACCAATGTCCTGTGAGTGCTTAGGATAGAAAGTGTGTCTGATAGCACATCTGCAAAGCAGCCGGTGCCCCTCTGGTCCTCCTACAGCAGAGGCCCTTGCGATTCCTCCTCACCTTCCCTGCCTGTTTGGATGCAGGGTCTGACTGCTGACCATGGTAATGCCAAAACAAAAATAACTCACATTACAAAAGAATATTCTATGTCTCATTTGTAATTCTCCCATGCAAATTTTCTCAGTTCAAGAGTTCTCCCCGGTGTGTGTATTGCATCAGAAGCATATGAGATGCATCCATACACTATTTATTGTAATTGACTGCTTTTCATCGGCGGGATGATTGCATTTTCTCTACTCGCTCATAAGGAGTATTTTCTAATGCTGGCCTCACATTTCAATCATGTGCTCCTTACAATTTTATCTTAGCATGTATTTACTGCGTTTCTCTTTGACATTTTTAAAAATCTTACACTACAGAAACTTTTTGGATTTTATAGGTTCTCACTTTATGATTATTTCCCTTTCCAAGATGAAATGCTTTAACGGGAGGTTTGAAATTGTTTGATGCTTTCACCTGCCTTGCTGAGATTCTGGCATCTTGGGTAGCGGGGAGAGGAGAATGTGTCATTTTGTATTTGAGCTCCTCTCTCATGGATCATCAATAAAACTAATTCCTTGGGCAGGTGGAGCTTCCTGGGAGGGTTTTGCTGTGAAAAGTCTATCAAAGAATTAAGATGGTTTTTAAATGATGTTTTATAAGGCTCAGCTGTGCCTGAATCCAATGTGGCTCGAGGGTTAAGGAATTTATGTTAGATTTAGGGCGTGTTCATGTGAGGGATCTTTTAATTTCACCGATCTCTTTTTCTCACAGTCTGCATCTATTTCAAACTTTACTTGATACCCTTGTGGAGTTATTAACTGGGTGTTCTTGAAGCAGCAAACAATGTGTGTACATCTCATGAGGTGGTTGGACTACCTGGAGACTCACTCCCTACATTCATTCAGAAGAAATTTAGAGATGCTTTAGGCATAAATCTTAAGCCTGAATTATTCCAGATTTCCTGGGTTTACATGGACTTGGACTTGATTTAATTCTTTGAAAGACAAGGGTTTGCGTTGCATGCAGGATGGAAGAGGATCAGTATCAGGATATGATGGAGTTCCACGGCAAGATGCTTCAGGTGAAGAAACAAGCCAGCCGTAAGTGTCAAGGGGTTTAACATTTTAAGATTAAGTGGTGGTGCAAGTGCTGAGAAGTGGAAAAAAGTACGGCAGATCTGATATTTCATGATGAAGATTTAATGAGGGTTTGGCTGTGGCTGCTGCAGTAAATCAGATTCTGTGGTAGAGTTCTGCTCTTGGAGAATGCTGAAACTCGTTTGGTTGTAGAGGAAATGTGGAAAGTTTGGTTTGGGGATTTAATTCTGTGTTTTGAAGAATGAATATCAGAGTAGCTGGAATATTAAGTTAAACATGGAGCAGTTTTCTCTCATGTGAATTGAACATTGTCCTTTCTCTCTGTGGGCAGCTCCTGCCTCACTTTTTGTCTCCATTTTATTGTTTTCATACCTGTAACTTCAGAATTGGAGCAAGAAGGCCATGCCTAAGAATGCAGAAACATGTTGACATGTTATTTTATTCAGCAGTATTCTATGACGTGGCGATCACCCTCTATTGTGATATATCTGCTGTGTCTCCCTTGGCTTCGTTACCTGATCCGGGCTCACGTGTGATGCCCAGCTGCCTGATTTTTATGTACCAGTAATATAAAGGCCATTCTTATAAACAACTGTGATGCAGCCAAGCGAGTCCTATTAGATTGTTTGTTTTGATCTCGGTAGTTTCAGGAATACAGCAGTGGAACCACAGAACAATTGTACTTTGTCCGCGGTCAACAGAGACATCCATGTGCGGAGGCAAGGTCATTTATTAGGCTGTTTTAAAAATACATTTAACCAGAACAGATAATTACTTCATGTATTATACTTGGGCTATTTAAAGTACGTATATTTTTCAGGCATAATGTGAAAAAACCCACAATAACTACAAACACACACAAAATCCTAAGGAACTTAGGACTAGAGGGCGAAATGAAGTAAAAATTGCCTTCAGTTGTTTAGAGCTGTTTGCCCAAAGGCTGAGCAAAGAGCTTTTCTCTGTCTGGGTGGGCTGTGGAGTTTCCTGACTCCCGTTAGTTCTGTCTGCAGGCAAAATCTGAATTGTTTAAACCCAACACTTTGAGCTCCTGCTGCTGCTTAAGGTGGGTGTTGTAAAAATACACTAAATCTATTTTCAGTGTAAGCTGCCGGTGGCAGGAGAAGGGTGAAAAGCCTGGAACATTCGTCATAAGACTGGATAACTGTTCACTTTTGTAACTCTGAGTCTACTAGCCAGAAATGATGAGAAGTAGTTGCATGATGTTTATGAGCACTTCTTGGTTTTCTGTTCTTTTGGAGGAATTTACAGGTTTTAATCCTTTTCCAAGAACTTTCATGCTAACTTTCTCAAAAGAGAAGTGTAGAATCATAGAATGGTTTGGGTTGGAAGGGACCTTTACAAGTCATCCAGTCCGTCCCCTTTGCAGGAGCAGGGACATCTTTGACTCTACTAGGTTGCCTGTTGAAAGCAAGTGGGTGTCCATGTGCGTTAGCAGTAGGAATGCTACACACCCTTTGGGATGTCTTTGGGCTGAGAATCATTTTATGCTGATGTGGAGGCTGCTGTGGCTCCACCTGGGACACACCGATAGTCTTGGTCGCACATAGGTGAGATGGTAGAGGTTGCTTCTTGCCGATGTCCCAGGCTTGTGGGGCAATTCCAAAGTTATCTCTGATGCTCTGTCCTCTCCATTTCTTCTGAAGTTCCTTCACAGCTGATTTCTCATCACAACCATCTTCTATGTTATGAAGCTCATGTTTCAGAGCTGATGCTAAATTGTTCAGAGCAGAGAAGAAGATGTGTGTAATTTTTTATGTGTGTAGCTAATTTATCCAGATTCATGTTTTCTGTAATTAGATACATTTTATATATCAAGTATAATCAATATTCTAGGACATCCAGTAGGCAGTGCTTAAATACGTAAGTTTTGTTAATGGATTTGGTATATGAGCCTGGTTTGTGAGCACAGGACTCCACAGTTGCTCAGGGATTACCCTGGATCTTTCATTAGTGATCCACCGCACCGCACAGGCTAAACCACCTTTTTATCTGGAGGGCAATTGATTATAGACACAGATTTAACTAACAAATCGATTGTAATAGCTGAGGTTATTATTAAGCCAATCATCTTTTAGTGGATTTTTATCAATTAGTACCTAAAATGTCACTCATAAATGTCTTCTGTACTTTTGTTTACTTGATACAATTCAGGGGGGAGAGTAGAGTGTTCTTAAAGAGAGCAGATACACTGATTTTTGGGACTAACCTGTAATTATTTATTAACCTGATTTACCAACATTCCTTTGCTTCAAGACCAAATATGCACAGAAGTGGGAAGCAAGAGCTAAAAAGAGATTCTTCAAGGACTGTTTGTCTTCTCTTGCTTTGGTCCTTCTTCCCATCCACTTAACCAGGGAGGCTCGTTGTTTATTGTCTAGAAACCTCTTTTTACTTTTTAGCATGTGCAATCAAGAGCTGCCTGAAGGGTTTGTGGGAAATGAAGATCACATCGGGTTAGGGGGTTGCTGGTGAATGGAAAAACCATCCCTGTCCACTGTTCTTGTTCAACGGTGTGTTCAAGAGTTTTATGGCTGCCAGATCCTTATTTCTCAAAAGAAGCAGATATTGGTGAAGTACTTGTGAGGTGTGTTTAATAAATAGTGGTATTTTGTATTGAGATTTTTCTCTGCTTTCTCCTTGGTCAGTTGGGCCCTCTGTCATCAATGTTTCAGGACCACATTATGCTCTTGAAGAGGCCAAATGAAGAGTTTTGAATCTTCCTTTCTTTTTTTTTTTCCTATTTATTTTTTCCTTGTTCACCCATTGCTATTACAAGTATTAAGGGCTTTGCCTGAGATTTTTCTTTTATGGAGGCTAAATGAGCCCAGGAAGACAATACTTTGTGAAAATAGGATCTCTAAATGTTTCAGAGTCAAGCTTCTCTTTCACAAATACTTGTCTGCATCTTCTGGTGGTGAATTTGTAACATAGGATGGATGATGCATGACTTAGGGATGTGCACACACCTCGAGATAATGTTAGTTAGATGTTTTTTATGGATATGTTGAAATTATTATGAACATCCTACTAGCACATGTGATAAATGAATGTAATTACAAATACAATAACAATTGATGTGATCACAGTGTTTACAAAGTGTGGTTCATTTTTTGTATTGATTGCAACGTTTGGGGAAGATATGAAAGTATTCACTGTGATCTCATAAAACACAAAACCTGTGGAAAAAGGGCCTGGTTGGACGCACCAATCCCTTCACGTTTCAGGTGCTGTAGTTTGTCTCTGCCCAACAACTCTTTGAGCAGAGTCAAGGTGCACTTTGTGGTGTCCTTCCTATGCAATCTTCATTTTAGGGATTTTTACATACATTTAGTTTTGCTTTACAGGAAGAAAAAAGGCAATAAATGGGTAGAGCCTACCACTGACACCACCTTCCTCCTCAACTTAAGAGTGAGAAGGATAATTCAATTTTTTTTAATTACATCAAAGATGTCTTTTAAAATAAAAAATCAAACCATAAACCAGTCAAAAAGCAGCTGTCATGCTATGTTTTAGTTGATGGTCTTTAGTCTAAAGTCTGAACAGGATCAGACTTTAGTCTATATCATAGTATCATGGAATGGTTTGGGCTGGAAGAGACCTCAAAACCCATCCAGTTCCACCCCTGCCACGGGAAAGGACACCTCCCACTGGATCAGGTTTGTGTCTGTGCCACCACATTAACTACTGCAAGCCGTAATATGTTTTTTCACAATGGCTAGTTAAGTTAATTTAGGACATGTGCAGTTATGGGATGCATTCAGGTATAGACCACCAGTGAAGACTGATGTGCATTTTCCTGTTGGGCTACACGCTCCTCGTATAACCAGACACATGAAAAGAAAAGCTGGAGAGAGAAGAGAATGAAGTGAGAATTTCTCAGAGGGAAGGAGATGATGCTGCATTGGTCACAAAGGAACTATTGAGCTAGATCAGAGGTCAGCTCTGAAATTGCACCTGGTGAGACGTTCCCAGGGTAACACACATTAGAGTTGGAGTAGTCCTAAACGGAGGAGACAAACCAGGTTTGAGAGTATTTCAACAACCTGTAAGACTCATTTTTCTAGCTCTGTATATCCTTCTGGAATTAGGAGTTTTTCATTATAAAATACCATGTTTTATGACTTTTCAAAAGAACTGTTGTGCTGGGGTAGCAGTGGCTGCGCTGCCATGTTCTGCAGGTGCTGTTGATAGAAGAAACCTTCAATTCTTCTCCTTCTCTCTGACTTCCCATCTCAAAGAAGGACACTTGGAACAACACTTCAAGCTCTTAGCTAAGACTTACTGTCCTTTGTCAAATCAGAGAAGGCTCATCTTGTGAGCAGTTGATCATCCTTGCGTGCCTTGGCTGAAATGTGATTTAACAGTACTTACCTTGCATTAATTGGCTCTAAATGTGAAAAAGGCATTAAAATGAAATTCTTTTAATTAAGTGACATTAAACATTCAGTATTCCAATGCGTGGCTGTAAATTGTTTTGGAAGTCCTTACATGAAATGTTGCTCGGTGCGTGTATTCCAGCCATGGTTGGGGTTGTTAACATCATGGTTGGAGCCACTGTCCTGGGAGAGGCTGCTGGGTGTAGCTGAGGTGTGAGGTGTGTTATTCAGCCTGAGGCTGAAAAACTGGATGAGGCAGTTCTTACTTTGCTTGTTTTTCCCCTTCCTTTGTTTGCAGAATTCTTGGCTTGGGCAGCTTCATGAGCTGGACAAACAAGGGAGCTTCTGTGATAAATTCAGCTTGTCTTGATACATCCCAGTCTCTTGGGTTTCTGATTATCCTGGATATTTCTTGCCATTTAGAAGGGGAATAAACCTTGGAAATCTTCAGCAGGTTATAAGGGTTGCCCAGAGCAGCGGTGGCTGCCCCATCCCTGGAGGGGTTCAAGGCCAGGCTGGATGGGGCTTGGAGCCCCTGATCCAGTGGGAGGTGTCCCTGCCCATGGCAGGGGTGGGACTGGATGGGCTTTGAGGTCCCTTCCAGCCCAAACCATTCCATGACAATGGAACGTGTTGCATGCTCAGTACTGAAGGAGGCACTGCCAGTGGTGTCAAGGAGACCCCAAGGGGAGATCTCAAAGCAGCGATCTTCTCACACATTAACCAGCACATGATTGTCGAGTAGCTGTTTGCAGCCTTCAGCAGAAAGTGTCTCTTCCCCATCACCGAGAGGCACGTATCTTGTTCTTAAGCCGTTGTTTGCTTGCCTATCACAAACAGGTGTGATCATGGAGTTGCTGCTCATTTACCTGTTGTACCATTGTGTTTCCCCTGCTCTGTTTAAGTAAGATTTATCACTCTGATAAAGTAGCTGTACAAGTGCTATCACAGGAGGGAGAAAGTCTTACTCCGCGTTGCCTTGACTTTCCCTTTCTATCTGGTTTTGATGCAATCAGCTCCTCATAAAGCGCCTCCCCCGGCGGATGTAAATTTCATTAAAGCCCTCTTGGTCCCTTGCCCACTTCTCCAACATGAATCCGATCGCTGTTATTATTTCTGCCTGTGTCACTTTTATTTTCTCTTACCTTTTCCCCCTTGGTTTTATGTAAATAATGTTTGGATAATGGAGTGAAATGGTTTCCATGGCGCTGAACAAATACAGGTCACCGTGTGGGGGACTCCTCGGCACCTGAACATAAAGGTGAACATGTATATAATTTTTAATTATTCAGTTTCTTTCAACTAAAAAATAAGTTTTTCGTGTCTTTGCCGATGAGAAAAATCAGCTCATTATGAATTCTGCAAAAATAGTTTTGCCTTTCAAATGGTAATTTTTGTCACTGTATTCATACTTACTTTTTTTTTCTTTTAAATGACACTATCACGCATTACACCATCTGATTAAAAAATCTGCCGGAATAATATTTGCACTGAACATCTGTCATTGGCAGCTGTAAATATGTTCTGTATTTATCTACAAGAAATCAAGTTAAGAGCCCCTTGCAGTCAGCAGAAATTTAAGCGGAGGGGAAGAGTGTCGGCGTGCCTGGTTCCCACGCCTTTCCTTTGGGTAAAGATGTCCTGAAATAGGTTAAGCATATGGATCGTTCCTTTTGAAACTGAACTGAAGTTCTGAGGACTATTTATAAAATGCTCCTTAACGGTTGCTGTCACAGAAGAAAGTTGGAAATGGAACTTTTGGAGGGAAGTGAGGGTTTGGTTGTGGGGTTTAGTGCTCTCCTGGGAGCAGGGATGAGGGGAACCGCGGTCCGGAGCCCCTGTCAGCTTTGCTGCCAGCACCGCGAGGGTTACTGCTGTCCTCACATTTTTCTGTGCTGGAGCTGAATAATCATCACCAAGATAGATGTTGTGAAGAAAGAAACAAGTATTACCTTCCTTCTGTCCTGCTTTATGCAATTCCAGCCTATAGGTTTCATACGGTTTTCTTACTATCTGCAAACAAAGAAAGAGGATTTCATTCATCCTCAGAGAAACAGGATAATAAAATGGATTTTATGGTCTTTAGCTTAATGTCTGAGTTGCCATCTAACTAGAATTTATGTTGTCTAACCTTACCTAGATCCTGCCGTTCCCTGTTCTGTGGAGAACCTGAGTCAGGAGGGTCCCGAGCCGCTTCCTCATGAGCCGGAGTCGCTGCAGCCGTGACCTGCAAACTGGTGGTGTCCAGGTGAGCACCAGCAGGCAGGATCCATCTCTGAACTTCAGTCAGTGCAGTCATCACAGAACAGGGTAATGCAGCATCACGAGTGGTGATGACGAATCCTGGAAGGAAAATGCAACTATTTATCTTTTAAAATTCAGTAGCATTCGTTTTGCTGTTCATAAACCTCACCCTTCTTAGGAAAATTTAGTCTGGATCTCTGAGCAAAGGAAAGAGTAACCTTAAACAATGCAATCTGCAGTGATGGGATACCTTCACGAGCAGAGGAAAACACGTCCTCAGCTCTATATTATGTGAAGGCTTGCAGAAATGAAGCCGTGCCTCGCTCTCTGAAACTCAACATGGGCTGCATTGTCGAGGAAAAAAATTGCAGCCTTGAAGATTCTTTATTTGAAAATTCCCTGCCAAAACTTTTGAGGCACTCACCCCTGGGCTGAGTTCCCTCAGCAGGGGATGCAAGCCTGTTTGAGTCTGTAGGGAGCTAACAATGAAGAGAAACAACGCTGTGTGACTTAAATGAGTAATCAGACAGAAAACCAAATGCTGAAGCCAACAGGCTCAAGAATAATCCATGGGCAATCTCAGTTATCCTGGATATTGTAAATGAGTCGTTGAGTAAAACAGAGTAACTTGTAAATGGAAGTAATAAATTAGGATCAGCAGAAGCTCGTGTAGGGATAATTCTTGAGCAGAAGAGGGTGGTACATTTGTCAGAAAATTTTTCACCGCAAATAATTCATCTGTTGCTCTAATCTTCATCTTGAACTGGTCCTGGTGGTGCATGAGGGATCAGTACGGCCTCTGCCAGAGGGATATAAAGATGCTTTGCCTTCAGCTGATGGCATTAGAGAACCAAGGAGGTGACCTGGCACAGTCTCGGGCTGCAGGTATCGCAGCGACCCGGTCTGAAGGTGGCCACAGGATTGTGGCTGCTAGGACCTTCTCAGAGTTACCTGCTGGTGCACTAACGCTGGGATAAGACATACCCAGAGTGATGCAGAGCCCCGAGTGTCCTTCTGCTCATCCCTGCCCTCACGCAGGTTGTTTCAAGTGGAGCTGTGAGTGCAGTTCACTAGGGATGCTGTCACCCTGCTGCCAGCTGAAAACTTAGTGTGTCCCTTTCTTTCCCTGAAAAGGCAGCAGAATGGGGTTTGAAAGGGATCTGTAGCTCAGGTATGAAGTAGAGTTGGAAGGAAAGATCTGCTTCTGACTCTGACTTACCCGTGGTACTCCCAAAGCAGCTGAAGCTGTGCTGTCGTGTGTAACGTTAATTAAGTTTTCCCCTTGCCACCCTGAAGGACAACGCTCACGGTTGCTCCTGTGCTGTTGCAGTGGGTGCTCTAGAGTGTGGCCAGCAAACAGGTAAATGCAGATGAACCTTTTCCCTAATGCTGCTTTGCAGAGCAGGATGGTTCTCGGAGGATCGTGGAATGATTTGAGTTGGAAGAGACCTTAAAGTCATCCAGTTCCAGATCGGACAATTCTTCTCTTTTACAGTGTTCTGTTTTAAAAGCTCTATGTGTTACTCTGAGAAACAAAGCAGAGGTTTTGGTGGTTTCGGTGAAAACAATACATCACATGCCTTGTCAGCTGTTAAAAGTGACAGTTGTCAGAGGTTACTGTGATGTGTGGGACAGGATTTCTTTATTGTTATATCCTGATTATGGGACAAGAGGTAAGAAGAAAGTGCTTCGAGAGGGGATGAACAATAGGGAGTTGCTCACAAGTTGGCTCTAATTTAGATCCTCCAGCTTCTCTCTGTCTCTGCAGCTGCTTCTTCATTGGCAAAGCAAGTCGTGTGCAATTAGAAGTCCTTCTGGCTGCAGCACCGAGGGCGTCAGTGTAAGGAAAATGTTCTGGCATTCGATATCTCTTTGGGGTATTTTAAAGGGACAAAGTACCACGCCGTTCTCCTAGTTCAAAGCCCTGTTTACAAAAACGCTGGGGTTCATCTGTTTCAAAAACCCAAGCAAACATGGAATTGATGTGGGTTCGTAAGTCAGACCTGCTGTCATCAGCTTTGTCAGTTAAAGGAAGAATTGTACTTTTCCATCGTACCGCGCAGGCATTGTTTTTTAGAAATCATATTTAATTTATGAAATTAAGATAGCTGTCATTTTATTGCTGCATTAGGACACCAGGCTGATAAGAGCCCTTAATAGATGTTAATAAATATAATTTTCCCTGAAGTTCTGACATCACAAAGTTGGTGAGGAGCATTATGGCGCTCGTTACCAGCAATACGTTACGGCCTAAATTCATTTATCGGCATTGTAGGAAACTCTGGGAGTAGTTTTGGTTTAGACTGAGGCCGCATCAAAGGAACCCACCCTTCTCAGGAATTAATGGATGCTTTCATCCTTCCTGGCAGAGCTACTTTATCATTCATATGACTAAACAGACAATCAATTTAACAGCAACGTATGGGAATGGAGGGAATGAACAAATAAGCTATGAATGATGAGAAGAGAAAAATCAAGCCCCCCTCCCTTATTCCCTTTTAATGGCTAATACCAACAGGGACAAGACCAGTAAAAAGAGGTTAATGAATTGCAAAGATCCTTTAGAAAGTGATTGACTGGTATTGAAGCTCAGTCAAATCAGTCATAAATATTTACTTTTATTAGCAACAGTGGGTTGCCTGTTATTTTCAATTGATTTTTAAAGCTGTCAAAAATCTACCACTGTGACTATTACCAAGTGTTTTATTTCATCAATGTTTCCAGGCTGCAAAGAGCCGGACAGAACACTGTCCTGAAACTTATTTCCTATCTCTTTGGCAGTCGTTGCTCACAAAGGATTAAAGGAAAGAAGTTAAAATAGGAACGGTTATGCCGTGCAGTCCCAGCACACCCTCGCTTCCCGGCAGCCTCAGCCCCTCGTGTTCAATGTTGGGTCCGATATCTCCGTCAGAGCAGCCAGGATGCCTCGACTTGGGGTTCTGCTGCTGGTTTCCCCATCTAGGATGGAGGTTGTGTGGGTTACCTGCTCCAAGCTTGCTTTCTGACCAGCACCAGCACTCAACCCAGCTGTCCAGAGCCCCACGCTCGCCTTCCGCCACGGGGAATATTGCTCTCCGCTGGGAAAACCAGGGGGAGAGGAGCCTTCCTAAAGTTGCTGCCACGCAGGCTGCAAAAGGAGAAAATTTTCAAGGTGGTGTTTTGCTGCATTAAAGCCTAATCCTATGATTCGAAGGGAAATAACAAAAGGAATTTCCTAGCCATAACAACAAAGAGTTAACATTTCCCAGGGCAGACAAGTTTCCAATTCAATTAGTTTTAATGAACCTTCTGCTCACTGGTTACTGAACTAGAAAGAACAGCAATAAATGCCCAGAGGAAAGAGAGAGAGGATATTAAAGGAGGGTTAGTGTATAGTATATAAATTTCCAAGTTGACTAAAAGAGTAGCCTTGATGTAGTTTTAGGAACCAAACCTGCAATATCGTAGGCGCTTTCCCTTTTCTCTTGTCTCACATGCTGGGGAAGCCACGCTCGCCCTCTGCTCTGCCAAACTATCGACCCTCTATTGTCTGTGGAAAGGCTGCAAAAAAATGACAAACCCTATTTTCAGTTATTTTTTTCCACTAGCTGAATAGGGTCTTTTTTAAAAAAATGGATTGGGGTGTTGGTATTTCATGAGTCAAGCACAGAGAAAACACGAGTTAATAAGAAAATGAGAAAGCAAATATAAATTGTGTAGTCAGACCTGTATTTTGAATGGCTTTTTACTATAAAATGCACAGTATTTTTTTTAATGTTAAATCTTCGGGGGTACCATTTAACCTATTCTTAACAGCATTTCTTTGCCAGCTTGCTTTAATTTTAAATATTAATTTTATATGAATTTTGGTCACTGAAATTACGCTATAGAATTTGTCTCTTGTATTTCCAGAGTCTGTTTTCCAACAGTCTGTGCCAGATTTTGGTTAACATAAAACCACACAGTTGCATGTATTTACCCATCCATGCTAGCTAAATATTTGACCAAAATAATAGATTTTAATCTGTGCTGCATATTGCATTGTTTCAAACAGCATTTTCTGTTGTAGGAGGCTTTTTTCCTCCCATTCATGGAGTTTCCATGGAATTAGCTGTGTGCACTTGAAAACATTTCATAGCCTGCTTTCTTCCAATAGCAATGTAAAACACTCAAAACAAATTGCAATGTTCTAAGCATGTAGTTTGTCATTTATTTGTGATGTAATATGTATTTATAAAGGACAAAAATCCGCTTCTTTTCCTTTTGCATAACGGTGTAAGGCAACAGCAAAATTCTGCTTGCTGTATTTTAATAATGATATTTATTTATTTAGTCACAGTGCTGTCCAGGCAAGATTTTCCATTATATGCAGACCTACTTATCCATCCGTTTCCATTCCCTGTTCCTCATTCCAGCCGAGCTCGTCTCCTTTCACCTCCCGCGTCTCTCGAACAGCCTGCTCGTAGGCGTACGATGGGGGCAAAAACCCCTCTTACAGCCACCTTGAATACTGAGTTTACGTATCCTAAATTAAAGCTTTGCCATTATCTGGGTTTAAGAGGAGAGATCTCACCTCATTTTCTTACTGTTTAGTTAGCAATATCAGTAGCAAAAGAACAGGAGCTTCTAGGCTCTGTTTCTGCTTTCATTTTCCTTGTGTAGAGGAGCTTGACCAAGTGAAAAAAAACAATCTGGTTGCTAACTGTGAAGGGAGAAGTTCTTCTTTCTTTTTTAAAGCACTAAAATAGTCAAAAGTCTATTTTCTGTGCCATCATTTTAGAGCTGTAACCAAACATCAGTGTGAAGGATGGCAACTCCAGCCTTTTACACCGCTCACCAACCGGGTCTTTTTAGAAGCACGAGGCACCGACTGCTGCTTTTATTGGGTTTATTCTCCAGATTTTGGAATGGCATAGAAAATCATTGCAAGGTTTTTGCAGACTAACAACAGGTAACACCTTTTTTTTCAGAAATGTAATTGTTATCCTTGTAGAAGTTGTTCTGGGAGAGGACTGGGAGCAGCGGAGCGGGTCCAGCCCTGGGTGGCTGGGACAAGGCAGCCCCTGTGCTGGGCTTCACCCTGGTCAGAGATGCTGGGAACCCGGGCAGAGCCTTGGCAGGGCTCTGCTTTCACCAACAAAAATGGGCGTTCCAAGGATTAGAGAGTCTTTAATTGACTTTGTGTAGATTTGCTTGTGATTCACTGTATTTCAGCCCTGTTGGCACTGGGAATGTTTGTTCTCCAGCCACACGTTGAGTGGCGAGTCGTGTGCCTGTTTCTAGGAGCAGGCACCCACCACTGGTTATCGTCGCTGCCAGAGCCAGCATTTAGCACGGAGCAGCCTGACAACTTCCTCTTCAGTTTGTTAAATCCCAATAAATTGCCATGGAGAATTATGGGAATGTGAGTGAGAACAATGGAGAAGATAAAATAACTCTGCCTTCCAGTTTCTTAAATAGCAACTAAAAGTCTAGAACTTGCCTCTGAGATATTACAAGAACTTTGTCAAGTAGCACATGAGAAAATAGAGCCCACAGCCATATAGTAAGCAAAAAAATTCTGTTTGAGTATTGACATGACAGTTTTTGAAAGTTCAAGCAGAAAACCAATTATAATGAGCACTGAAAAGCCTGAAGCCCTGCTGTTCAATAAATAAAAAAGTACAACAAACTATTTTCCAAAAAGGTTCTAGAGAGTTTCTTCTTGTCCCGCTACTTACAATATGATTACATAAATAGTCTCTATTTGCTGTTGAATTGCCAGGCAGCTGTATTAAAGTACAAATCAAATCAAGTCAGGATTAGAAAGTAAAAGAGCATGGTTTAAAGTAATCTATCCCCCAGGAACTGTGCTCAGATTCATCAAACAGAGCTTAAAGTACAGTATATCTTATACCCTTGTGTTTCCATGCTGCACTGCTGCAGAACCAGTTATTATTTTTGATATCCAGCGAATGTTGCTCGTAGCTTTAGGAGGCTCACTTGCTTATTTAAAGTACTATAAACCTTCCCTGTCACTTATTATTATTTCTCTTGGTTAAGATTCATGAGAAGGACATAAGTGTGGAAGACACAAAGCTCTTTTATTGATCAGATCATATTTGCCTCCCCTGAATTACTCTAAATATGCGCTATGGATAAAGGAATGATATGTTTTCTTCCAGGTTCCTGGTGATCTGCAGGTGCAATATTTTTAAAAGCTTAAGTGCTGTGTGTTGTTCTGCCTCATCAGCAGCACCGCTCGCCTTGCTCCGGGTAGGTGGATGGAGAACCTCACCTCTAGGACCCAGGTCAATGATCTCAATGGGAGCAAAAGCACTAACTCCTGTTCCCCTAAGAAAACCTCTCTCTGTTGTTTTAGACATATAACAGGGCATCTAAATGAATGTGGATTATATCTATATGCCTTTATTAAGCTTTTTCGTATTCCTAGTTTGAGACCATGGAGGTGTAAAATGACCTTTGTATGAAAGCAGGTTGAAGGTGATAAAAAGTAAATTTAGATGAGACACTAGGAATGTTTTGCCATGAGGGTGGGGAGGCACTGGCACAGGTTGCCATGAAATGTAAGAATTGATAAACATGAATTCAAATGAAAAGGTAGTGTGCTTGGATATTCAGCAGCTGGTTGGTAAGAGATGTTTTCTGTATTCCACCAGCCATCCACAAGCACCAGTTGTCTTTCTAGTAAAAGCTATTTGAGCCAATACGGTAGATCCCTCAGCTGGGCTGGCTCTTTTGGAGGGATGCTGCAGTGCTTGGTGTCCGTCCAGGGCTTGTCTTGGTGATCAACACCGGCTGCTGGACTGAGCGTAGAGGAGGAGCTGGGAACCGGAGATCTGCTGCTATCTGACAATGATTTCCTGCACGACTTGCCTTATCAAAACGATGTTCTTTGTGACTCTTTCCCTTGCTGCACAACAGGGACACGAACCATTCCCCATCACCCCGGACGGGCTGGGGGTGGGCATCAGGAATGCTCTTCAGAAAGCACAGCGCGTTTGGTGGGTGTAAAGGATGAGTAGCATGGTGAGTGCATGGTCTTTCTTTTTTAAACACGCCAAAAATCAAAGTAAAATCAAGTAACCAAGTGTTACTGTTAAATCCCAAAACATTTCCAGACTTTAGGAAGTGCTGGCATTGCCCATGCAATCCAGCAGAGGTGTGGGGGCCTTGATAGCGATGATTGACTTCATTAATGAGGTGAAAATAGAGCAAGCAGAAAACTGTAAAATCATGGAATGGTTCACGTTGGAAGGGACCTCAAAGCCCATCCAATTCCACCCCTGCCATGAGCATGGACACCTCCCACTGGATCAGGGGCTCCAAGCCCCATCCAACCTGGCCTTGAACCCCTCCAGGGATGTGTTGCTAATTTTTATCTGCTGTGCCCTGGGCTGGAGGTGAGGGTGAGAGCGGTTAAAGCGAATCACTTGTTGAGCACTTCCCCAGAAGTTCTGTACTGGAGAGAAGCTCCCCTCTATAATTCACTGCTGCCGCTTTGCCTTCCCAGTAAGTGGGGAGAGAATGGGGTCATTTTCCTTCTTCCCGGTTTCTGCAGATGGCACATCTTCATCCTGGTGTTTCATCAGCTGGCTGTGGATAACACAGTATATACACAAGCGTACAGATGTTGGTGGTTTAAATACAAGCACCTTCCTTCTTCCCTGCTCCCTCTCCTGTGCTCAAATTGGTCTGAACAATTTTTGGGGGGAATCTTTTAATGAAGTATTGATTTTTATCAAGCGCATCAAACTAAAGGTAAATGTACCATCGTGTCATGTTGAGAAAAAAAAACAATACAGAAAACCCCAAGCCCCAGTATATTACGGATAAACTAAGATAAATGACTTAAGTGCTCAGTTTGTGGAGTAAATTGAAACCATACATCACAGGCTTTCATTATTTTATATTATAAATACTATAAAGAGCAGGAAAGATGATTGAACAGTGATGCAAAATTAGTACTAATTGTCACAACTCTGTTGATGAGGAAACGCGCTTATAATGTAAATAACGCGCAGTGATCATTACACCAAAAGTTAATTTTTTTATAGCTGGCGATTGCAGGGGGATAATCGGAAGACTATGACATCCATTAAATTGCCCTTCCCCGATCCCGCATGAAGAAATGAAGGGATCTGTGTTAATTTTAAAGCTCCCTTTGATTGGGTGAACCTGTCTCCGTTCTGCGTGACACTCCCACCACAGGTCACTGCCTGGTGCAGCGTACCATGAAACAAACAAATAGAAAAAGGCACCTTCTGGCACTTTAAGTTTCCCTGCCATCCAACTGCAGCCCCGGTGGGTTGAAATGATGAAAAGCACAGCCTTGGAAAAATCTTCCTATGGTTAGATTGGGAAAAATGAGTATGATTATCACATGTGCTGGGAAGGGCAGGATAGACAGCTGAAGCCATCTCAAAACTCCAGAGAGAAGAAGAAGACAAGGGGTCACAATTATATTCTGGTATCACCCTCCCTTTCACGGAGATCTGATATATTCGGTTTGTTCTTGTATGGTGCTTAGGGAAGTTCTAATTAAGGGAAGAAAGAATTTTGACACATGTGAAGCAGAGATCAATATTTAGCACTATAATCAGCAATTCCTGATGGTTTGACAATGTCACTATACACACTGTAACTATCCATTATTCTCAGAGAAGGGAGCCAGGCGGAGGCTAACAGGCTTACTGCAAGCTATCATGAATCACATAAAGCAGTGCCTCATTCACTTCTATTTGTCTTCCTTTTCATCTTCATTCATCCTTATAAAGCAGCCTGCGCTGCCACCAGCCTTGAAAGCCACCATGCTTCTGCACTGGCAAGAAAAACATTGCCTAAAAACGTGCCTTTGCATGAAAACAACAACGATTCTGATGGGATGGGCGAGTGGTAGTGCCACCTGAATATCCGTAGTGCCCTGTAATGTTAGTGGTTGGTGAAAAACGGGGTGTTTTGGCAATTGATAGTGCAGTAGAAAATGGTAACAAGCATGTTACGCATCAGGCAAAGCCCCCAGCTCTGCCGCCTCTAACAAGAGCTGGAGAGATAAGGTGAGTTATTTTTAGGGTACGATCCTGTACCTGCTTAAATTGATGGCATCCAGCCCTAATGGTGCAGCAGTAAAAGAAAAATGGAGCAAGCGAACGAGCTGAATCCCCAGTTTTTGCTACTTGGACCTTGCAGACAATCAATCACCCTGTTTACTGCCTGAGCTCTGTGCGGGGCTGGGAGAGCATTAGAGAGAAGGCTGACACACACACGATGCCCCCATTTGTTTTTGTTGTGTTCTCTCCTGATCATGGCTTTAATTGTTGGGATGTGGAGATCCACACCTGGATCTCAACGTTGTCTGCGGTCTCACAGGAGCTGTGTGTTCCGCTCTGCTCCAAGCATCGCTAACTGTTCCACTTTAAACATTGGATTCCTCCAGTTTGGGAGCAGAAATCATGCAGGCAACGGGTGGTGCCTGAACACACCGTGAGTATCGAACCTCAGAAGCGTGTAATCTGGAAGAAACTCTGAGCTGAAAACTATCAGAACAGTTCAAATTCCCTCGCAGATTATGAAGACATTAGCGGGCACCCAGCTCACTTGATGAATCTTTCATAAACAATGATAAATTTGCAGTAGAAAATGCCATCAGCTCCGGTTTGGGTGCGATGTTGATCATAACAGAATGAAAGTGCCATTTGTTTGGGTAGGAGCCTGTGAGTGATGGAGTATTTTGGATGACAGTGCCCGGTAACGACTTGATTCAGGCAACGAGCTGACATTTCCACCTAATTTGAAACTGAAAGTGAAATTGTTAAAATGGCAAAAAATTAAAATGTGAAATTCAGGATGCCTCCGCGTAATTCCTTGGAAACATCTGCTGGCAAACTGCCAGTCACAACTCGGTGTAACAGAGGTGCAATTCCGCTGCTTTTTCAAATAATTGGTTATTTACTACGGAACACCGCGGTGTAGTTTTAATGTGCGTCGTCAATGCTGTGCTTTAACGTGGATTCCTTTTCTTTTTGAATAGGAAATAAGGATTTTTGCATTCAAATAGCTGATTTTTCATTTCCGTTCTGAGATTTAATGATCTGAAAAGTGATTTTGCTATTTATCTGTTTATTCTTACATCTCTAGCACTGTTTTGGTCATGCGGGTAACCCGTGGAGTTCTAGCTTGGAGAAATAAATACTTTGTAAAATGTAATAGAATAATTTGAGGCCATTTAACGTAAATAACATTAGTTCATACATTTCTCCTAACACCACCAGTCACGCAGCGTGCATTGTATTACTGTAGGGGAGCGAAAAAGACCCAGTGTCCTGCATTTCAAACTGTCATCTGGTTCTTGGGGCTCCCTCCTGGCTGCCGAGGGGCTGGATTGTGGCTGGTGCTGAGCGCATCCTGCCTGCCGCGAGCTGCCGGCGGAGCCAGCAGCATCGCCGGGTGCTCAGCACCCCCCGAATAGGGATCTAAGTAGCTGCTGACACAGGCTCTCATCCTGCCCATCCCAAGTAGCACTAATTAAGGGCTGTCCAACTGTGCTTTCTGTTGAGCCGTTTGCTCCTGTGGGTGACAGGGAACAGCCTGGGATCTGTCTGCAGAATGACATAACAAAGAAGGAGAAAAAAAAAACAGCCCTCAGAGGGGCTGGGCTGGGATGGAAAGACCTGAACTGGGCTTGGATTGCATGTTTTGTTACCATAAATATGTAATCTCAGATTAAGCCCTGCAGTGTGCTAGGTATTTGCTTTCATTATATGTTTATTAGAGCTCTGGTGGTTACTCTAAGTGATAATTATAGAGGAGCATAAATTAATAAGGAACTTTGGGAATGATCTTTCCTTTGTTAGAAAGATTATCAATAAATATTCCACCTTTTTTTTTTTAAAAAAAAAATATAGTGATGGTCAGTGTTACTATTCCAACTGTAAGTCCAGAGACACAACTGCAGGGAGAGAAGGAGAAGGACTTGCCCAGGGGCCAGCAGGCTCCTCCACAGGGGGCTTGTATAAGGATTCGTCAAGCAGTTTGGCTTGGAGGCTAATTCAGCCTAAAGTTTACTTTTTTTTTGTGGGTGTATGTCCCATCCTCCAAAATGATCCCCAAGCACAGCCTTTCCATAACCCCCATGGTGCGTGGTGCCCTGGTGCAGGCTGGAAGAGGCAGCGTTACCAGGGGACTCTCCAAAAACCGCTAAAGGCACCCAAAGTGTTTCTTGGTGTCCAGCCGGGGTCACTCCTTGCTTCGTCATCATCCTTGAGATGACTTGACTTTAGCGACGCGTAACGAGACCCAGAGTCGTTGTAGGGGGAGCCCTAAGCAATAACACCTCCCGCTTGCAGCTGTGCCTCATAAATACTGTCTGGCCCGCTCCGCTACTGTCCTTTTACAGTGCTATCATCTAATTGTAAACCAAAGATCAAAGGTCTTTAACTCTTTAACCAAATTCCAACGTCTGCCAAATCCAATAGCTGTCATTCCCTTAGAAAAAGCCAGTGTAATATGTGTGTCCTGATCTAATTTTATAGAAAAAAGACAGAATTTACATACTGTTTATTTAGTTAAGTCTCTAAAATCAATACCTTTGTCTGTAGCTCTTTTATTTAAAATACATCATGACATTGCAAACTGCTATATAAATGAATTTTTCTAAACCACACATGTTGTTAATGTTTTTCTATTGCACATTTTTTTAAAAGCTTGAATCATAGCATTTAATAGATCAACTTAAATGCATTTTAATATTGGATTACTAAAGAATGTGAAGTTTTACATTTCTAAAATTACAAATATTATTTCAAAAGGTCAGTCATTTGCCCAAGACTTATCTGTGCAATGGAGAACATCTTTCAAACCATCCAGACACAGAACCTGATCATGGTAAGTAGGAAGAAAAAATGAAATCTCTTAATACGGGTTGGGTTGGTTTTTTTTGGTAGTAGAGGGAAAAGAAAGATCAGCCCTGGACAAAAAGCTTAATGAAAGCACTTCTGTAGGCTTCTCAGAAGAAGAGAACCCTTTTTTATTTTGTTGGAAAGAACTATAATTCATACTCTTCATTTATATGTAGGTTAAAATGTATTTTGGAGTCTATGAGCAGATGTAAAAGGAATTATATTGCTGTTTCTTTGGCCTGAGCTGGGTATCTTGGCCACATCTCTTCCAGTGCCCAGGTTTGCTTTGGCTTGGATGTGCTACGCTATTGATATAGCACAACACTATTTAGGAAACTTGTTTATGATTAAAGTATCCTCGCGGTGGTGAAGAGTCCCAAGACCTGCCAGTGCCAGAGTCAATGGCTTCAACAGCTCTTGTGTAAGAGAGGTGAGAACCAGTACCTGCTTGTGGAAATGCTCTTTCTCTTATCAGTTGTGCCATGAGAAAGATCTGTACGCAAAGCCCCAAAGCTCTGTGTGAGTCGCTCTGAGCAATCACTTGGATTGGATTCACAGTACCAGATCTGAGTGGTCTTTCCCAACCTTAGTGAGTCCATGATTCCATTCCCGTGCTCGGGTGTATGAAGTGTTGGATGACTGAACAACACCAATCGTTTCCAAACCCTGCTAGAAATGACAAATCAACAGTAGCTTCATATTTGAATCCTCCCCTTCCTGCGTTTAACAGATGTGTTCAAATCTTACTGGCTTTCCATTATTTCCTGTAGAAGAGTCTTTATACTGAGCAGAAGTTTTAAAACCTGGTGGACATTATTACAACAGTTTGCTGCAAGCTCATAGTTTGTAAGGTAGCCTGCTATTAATCAAAGGGCAGTTATTTAGTTGTAGGAGGTAGCAGAACTCCACTCCCGAAAGTATCTGTGCTGTGTCCGCAATGTCGAACTGCTGTTTGAAAAATGATTCCACTAGATTTGTGTTTTATTCTCACATGATAAATCATAGTACAGACTGGCGTGTGGAGCTTAAAAAGGGGAGAACTTAATTTTCCTGTGTAAGTAAAACTAAAGCAACTTGCTAAATAAAATTGTTCTATGTGCATTTTGCATATCATGCATGGTTCCTGTGGCAGCAAAGTCAAACTAATGCTGGGAAAGGAATTATGGAACAATCCAGTTCTGAGATTCTCAGGTTGTTTATTTTCTGGCTAAATCTGAGTTCTAAGCTACTTCCACCTGGAATTCATTTACTCGTATTTATCATCCTCCTTCCCTTTCCCACTCCCACCATGATCATGTGAGCTTTTTGGAAGAACTTTATTGAAAAATATTTATTTTAGTGGTCTTTCCCAACTTTTTGCTTTTCCAAAACTGCTGTGAAGTTGTTGATTTCCTATGAATTAACCATCACAGAATTCCTTTCAGTATCTCAGAGAAAACTGATTAGACTTGACAGTTTTCAAAATAACCAATGTGCACGCCTGGTACATTTCAAACCCACTTTTTCCTATGAAGTCAGTATAGAAGATAAGGATTCCGAATATGCATGCATGGCTCGGTTGCAAATGCAGTTCCATACCTGCTGCCGAGATGTAAGAGCCCAGGCTGTTCCAGAGCTCCAGAAAAAGTCTTTGGGTATAGGAGATGGGGTATGAATTTTGTGAGCCCAGTTTGCTTAAGCCTGGCTATTTTTGAGTGGACTGTTCCAGCACAGGATGGGAGATGAAGTAGGGGTCCATGAATTTAAAAACCCAATGTGAGTGCTGTGAAATTCTACAGTTTAAAACTTCCATTGGTTATCTGTGAGAAAGCATATAATCACAACCAGCAAAGCCTGCAGGAGACACCAGGACAAAACGTTTAGTAAATATTGCATAAGGAAGGTCTCTGAAATAGAGAAATTGGTAGTTTTTATTTATCAGCTTGTATTTAGGCTACATATCTAAGAATAGCAAAACATTTGAGGGCTGAGGGCGTGGAGGGAGGTGTCTTTGGAAGGGCTCTGAAAGAGGCTTTATTATCAAGGTGAGGCACTGTGGAGCCAAGCCAGTTGTGCTGAGCTGAGATGCATGATAATGAATTTTCAGGTGCTCTGAAGGATTAAAAGAGTGGGAAAAAAATCCATGATTTTTAGTTCCAGGGGTTGATATGGAAAGACTATGGAAGTTCACCTGCCTATCTGGGTGAAGATATGGTTAAGGAATTATTTGCTCAAAACTCAGAGGTCCTTATGAAGGTCAAGCTTCCTTAGACTGAAAAGCCTATTAACAGAGGTTGCTTTGTAGATGGAAATGTGTCAGGAACACGGGCTCTTCCAGCGTGCTCCTGTTCCAAGCCATGTGGGCAAGTGGTTGTAGAGCATCCCTCTGCAGGTAGGAGCTACTGGTCCTTCAGAACAATCCAGGAGGATGGAGAAGTCCTTCCAGTGCATCGTGTCTGGCACATTCCCTGGAAATCTCTTATTCTGAACTTGGGACTGTGCCGTCTTCTGGGTGTGGAAGTTCTTGCCTCAAGAATCAGGCCTCAAATGTCACATTTTTAGCTTCATATTTAAACATTTCCCCTGCTTTTCTTAGGAAGTGTAGTTATTCTTTTGTGATTGCTCATTTTAAAATGCAAACAAAACCTTTTTATTGATTTGTGTGTATTGGCAGAATTACTATAATTGCATCAAATGACATAATTGGTGTAAATAGGTATAATGATGTCATTAGCATGTGTGATTGTGACATTTAACAGTGTAATTAAAATGTATAATGACATCGTAAAAGTCCTTATTAATGTCTGTGAGAAAAGCTCTGCAGGTGGACAGAGCATGATTTTAAAAATTCAATATCGCTGTCATTCTTCCACATTCTTTTCAACACAACAAAAGCCTTTAGGTCACATCAAAACTGAGTTTTAAAACCAAAGGTCTAATCCTGCAAAGCCTTTCTCCACTGGGTAGGTTCTAGCAGCACCCTGGATGACTTCAGGGGACCTGTTCTTGGCTCTGCTCAGGCACCCAGTGCCCATTTCTGCTCAAGCTCTTTCGTGGAACCTTGCTCCAACAGCATCTGGGTGCTTTTCTCTAGGAGTGAAGAAGGGTCTTAATGTCATGGGGTAACTCAAGTGGCAAGAGACCTCAGAAGGTCATCGACACCAACCTCCTGCTCAAAGCAGCACTGGCGATGATTTGGGCTGTAATACAAGGTACCAGTTAATAAGATGTTAATTACAAACATTCTCTTGAATAGCCCTTACAAAAAGATACGGTTTCTCTTTATTTTGCATTGTGTTTATCATATAAATCAATGGATTTAGTATTTTTTACTCCCCCTTATTATTTGATTTACTTTTTAATCAGTTTACACTTTCCTTTTCTTTGTTCAGGCAAAACTGGAAAATTCATCACTCAAACTCAGGCCAGGCATGACTCTTGGAGTGCTGTTGGGTCACGCTCCTCCTGCTGAGAGCATCCTTCCGTGGGCTTCAGTGCCTCTGAGCCACCAGGTCAGCAGAGCTCCTTACCTTATTCAACTTGCTTTCAACTGCCAGCCTTCCAAAACAGAGACATAACCTTATTCTGGAAAATTAATCTATCAAATATTGGGATGATTCAAAAATAGCAGAGGAGAAAGAATCTCATTTTACCTTTCGTCTTGTGAGCTGAATGCTTTGTCTCTCTACAAAACTGCATCCAAAGCAGCACGGCCAGCAAGTTGAGGGAGGGGATTCTGGCCCGCTATTCCTCGATTGTGAGACCTCAGCTGGAGTCCTGTGTCCAGTTCTGGAATCCTCAACATAAGAAAGAAATGGAGCTGTTGGAACGGGTCCAGAGGAGGCTACAAGGATGACCAGAGGGCTGGAGCACCTCCCATATGAGGAGAAGCTGAGGGAGTTGGGGTTGTTCAGCCTGGAGAAGAGAAGGCTCTGAGGGGACATTACAGTGACCTTCCAGTACCTGAAGGAGCTATGAGAAAGCTGGAGAGGGGCTGTTCACAAAGGCTTGTGGTGAGAGGACTAGGGGTAATGGGTACAAACTGGAGAGGAGCAGAGTTAGACTGGACATAAGGAGAAATTTCTTCGCCATGAGGGTGAGGAGGCTCTGGCCCAGGTTACGTGAATGAAAACATTTCAGCTTGGTCTAGAGGGAAAGGATGTTTTTCTGTTTCCTGAAAAAAAAAGTTAAATTTTGGTTCTTCATTCTCCTCCCTTCTGAAACTGATCGAACTCCTAAAATCCCAAATTGCTCCTGTCCAACAAGGTGCAACATGAATTTCTCGGGGCTTTAGTAGTAATAACTGAAGTTAAGAGGTTCAGACTGGTTGTTGTTCACCGATGAGGAGCTTGTGGCTCCTGGTACCCGTTCTCTACTTCTGTTACTCTGTGATGGGAAGGAGGGTGAGCGTGTGCTCGGGATGCACACGTAGTGGTCTCTGAGCAGAGAAATTCACTTCTGCTGTGTGAAGGAAGAAAGTTACTGTGTTGTACTTTCAGCTCAGCCCTGTACTAAGCCAACAAATCCCATGGACGGTTTGGACTGATCTGTTTGATCAGCAAAATAGCCTCTTCTAGAACACTGCCAAGTTAAATCACTGCAGGACAAGTTCTGTTGTCCTTGTACCTCACTCCTCCATGCAGCCGTGGTCAGCTTGTGAGTACTGACGGTAAAAAAGTGGTATGATTGGTAGAGAGAGTTGTGATCGGTGGGGTCCAGAATACTTTCTGCATGGACGATAACATCTGGCAGTCTGTGAGAGCAGCAGAGTCTGGATCTAGGTTGATTTCATAGCATCATGGAATGATGGTTTGGGTTGGAAGGGATGTTAAAGGTCATTC
Source organism: Phaenicophaeus curvirostris (assembly GCF_032191515.1). NCBI lineage: Eukaryota > Metazoa > Chordata > Aves > Cuculiformes > Cuculidae > Phaenicophaeus > Phaenicophaeus curvirostris. The sequence continues at coordinate 41,375,590 of NC_091398.1, read as the reverse complement.
AGTTCTACCCCCTGCCATGGGCAGGGACAACCCCCACTGGATCAGGATGCTTAAAGCTCCGCATAGCCAGGCCTTGAACACCTCCAGGGATGGGGAAGCAGTGAATAAATTCCTTGTTTTGCTTTGCTTGTGTTCACAGCTTTTGCTTTCTCTATTAAACTGTCTTTATCTCAACCCATGAGCTGTCATCACTTTAGCTTTTCTGATTCCCTCCCCAATTCACTGTCCTTGAATGACTCCAGGGTTGGGAAAGCAGTGAAAAAATTCCTTGTTTTGCTTTCTCTATTAAATTGTCTTTATCTCAACCCACGAGCTGTCATCACTTTTGCTCTTCCAATTCCCTCCCAATCCCACTGGGTGGCAAGAGAGCAACTGTGTCGTGACTTGGTGCCAGGTAGGGCAACACCAGACTTTGTAGAGAGTCTTGTGTAGTTTTTCACCACGCAAAGACAGCGCTGAAATGATCTGGAAAGTTTGGAGCTTGGGAAGCAGTGGTTCTTCATCATCACATGCAGCTCAGAGACTCTGGGCTCTGCTCCTCTTTGATTTTTCAACACTTTGACTTCAACTTTAACCTTGATGATGTTAACTTGTCAAAAACAGGGAAATCAAAATAGATCGGTGTTGATCAAGTGATTCCTCTCTGTCCGTAAGTCTCACTAATCATGCCTTTCCTTTTAGTTTTTTTATCTATGAAGGAATTCTGGAAGGCTGGAACATTTTTTAGAACATTGTCTTTTGCATTCGCTTTCTGGAGGGCTTTTGAGAGCACCTGGTAGAGCATCTCAGACTTGTCTATTCTGAAATAGGTTCTCGATGGGCTTCCTCTGCTTTAAAAGTAGTCCCTAGCGATCCCAACATCTCAGCCCTTTAATTGTAGTCTATCAAAACAAGAACTCGCTGTCTCAGTCATGTCATGGTTAAAACAACAGGTTATTTCATGTCAGATCTGCTGGAACCAGTCAAGATGATTGCAGTGGGATCAGGATCTTGCCAGTGTTTAACAGAGAAGTGTTTGGTGGTTTCATGCCAGAATGCAGCTTCTAGGTTTGATAGAGCCACCAACCAATGCCGGGTCCTTGGAACATCATAACATACCCTCATGTTTGTTGTGAATCTAGAGCTTTGCTTTCAAATCCATTCCTTGTCCAAAAAGCGGTTGCATCGGTTTTATTGATTATGAGCGCCTGAAACTGTTGCTTTGCTCTTGTGCTGATGGATAAAGTTAATTCAACCATGGGAATATCTGAGTATTTACTGTTCATAAATTATGAGGCAAAGTCCTACCACAATGTGAATTATATTCTCCCTAATTTAATAATGCAAAACGTTTTTTCTCACCTAATGTGTTAATAATAGCCCGTGTTGACACCACACGGGTAATTTCATTCAGAGTGCGTGTTCTCCAAGGAGCTCATGTGCTCCTGTCTTACTGTTCTCTGGGAGTAGATATTGGCATCCCACTTCAAGGCATCCAAGGTGACGCAAGTTACATTCAGAAGTATATGTTTTCAAGTTAAAAAATACTAGTTCTCTTAGAATGTTGTACTTGGTTTATGATAGCACTAGTGTGATAACAGAATAAATAAATATTTTCCCAAGCAGTGAAAGCTTGCATATGCATCGAATTATTTCTTAAAGTGTGGGCCCAAGAAACTGTACTCAAGCATGTTCTTTTCTTCCTGTAAAATTTACTGTATTTCATTCTATTTCTGCAGTGTGGAGGACTCTGCTTTCTCTTTATACTGGATCTGGTTTACATCTATAGGCTACTCTTTAAGCTTCTTTAAGTTTAAGGCTGGTGTTGTGATCATTCACTAAATCAACGGTCTACGAGATGAGTGGGTGTAGAAGTTTCTCAGATTTGTAACTTGCTGGACTTCTTTTGGGACTAGAAATGCACACGATTGTTTTTCATTAAATTTGGTATGGTTCTGTTTCTGTGGTGGTCAGTTGTGTCCATATGCTCCGTAAGTTTGTTGGCTTTGGGTGTAGGAGACCATCAAAGTTGACGCTGTGTTTTGTCCAGATCCGCTGACAAGGATGAAGGATGCAACATCAAATTATTTTGTTTCTAAGAAGGGGTCTTTGTTTATGAAAGGATCCGTGTTGTCAGATAGTTGATGGAAAGACATAAAGTGAAGTTGCTGAAGCCCAGTTGTGTAGAGCATGGGGTGAGTTCTCTGGTGGCGTGTCGGTGTTACCCAGGGCTGGTGGTTCCCCAAATATGAAGTGGAAGCTTCCCTCATCATGCAGTCCTCCTAGTGCTTCCTCATTAATCTGCATAGATGTGAGGTGGAGGAGCCGTTTGGATTTAGATTGGATTGTTATTAGATAGATATATATTTAGATTAGATGTTAGACAGAATGGTGAAGATTTAGATGAAATCTTAGGAAGAAATGCTTTACTGTCAGGGTGAGGAGGCTCTGGCCCAGGTTGCCCAGAGAAGTCCCCCATCCCTGGAGGGGTTCAAGGCCAGGTTGGATGGGGGTTTGAGTGACCTGATCCAGTGGGAGGTGTCTCTGCCCATAGCAGGGGTGGGACTGGATGGGCTTTAAGGTCACTTCTAACCCAAACCATTCCATGATTCTATGATTCTATGTTCAGTACTTCAGTGTTCCTCAAGTAAAAAACCCCTATAGCAAACCACAGCCCAGCTGGGATGAGAGAGGGCACCACAGGCACTGCGCCTGCCCAGCTCCAGCACACGAGCCAGCTATCCTGCTGCCTCGCGCTGGGTTTCAAACACACAGTATTAATTTGCAGCCAAACAAAATGAATTTGACAGGAGGAACCTCTCTCCAGACTCACTCCTCTGGTGTAGGGGAGGATAAACTGTTTGTAAAGATGCCTATCACCCACTGACTTCTTCCCCGTGACACCCGTCTGCTCTGTTGAGAGGCTTTTTTAACCCTGCCCCTTCAGTCAACGCCTGACACAACTCTGGAAATCCCGTCACTCGCGCGGCGGTCAGTCACAACGTGTCTGTCACCACGTTAAAATGGTCCTATGGTGACACGCTTTATGGGCACGAACACAGTTTAGAGATGAACAAAAAGGACTGGCCTTTAAAAAGAAGCAAGGGTAGCATTTCCTTGCCGTGAAAAGACATATAATTTGAAATACTAGTATGTCAATAGTGCTTATAGGAAATCAGTGGGAAATGGGGATTTCAAACTCAGCCTTTAGCCAGGCAGGAGGACGCGGTGCTTTCTAAACCTTCTCTGAACGTGGCTCTGGAAATATCTGTTCGCAGAGATTGTCCCCGCGCTCCCGTTAGCGGAGCCGTGGTGTGGTCAAGAGCAGATGTTAGCGCCGTGCATCACCGGGAGGATTCCTAATTGCGTGCCGTTGGGCTGGGACTGTCACGTAATTTCCAAATGACTGAGTGAGTGGTTGTTTCAGATTAGGTGCAAAAGTGTGTGGTGTGATTGTATCTACATATCCAGTCCTTAACAGCGCCTTTGCCAACGTGTGTTGCTGAATCTGTATTAGAGATGCAGTTTTAAGTGATTCCATTCACTAAATCACAGATTAGCCCATTTTGTCCCAAACCATTAATCCATGCAAACTTTAGGAGGACACTGTTAATAGTATGAAGAATCAAAAGCACCAAGTGCTTCCAAGGGGTTCACCCCTGATCACGATCACTGGACGTCAGGCAGTAGTTGCTCATTTAACTAAATTAAGGAATCCCAAAGCAGCCAGAGAGTTTTCTTTATTTAGATGTGGTTTATATATTATTTAAAGTTGTTTTATTTGTGTGATTTTAAACAGGATCATTTAAACCTCTACAAGAGAATCTACCATTCATTACAATTTACTCTTTTGTGTGTGTGTGTTATTGGTGGGAAGTTCATATTTCAATGTAAAGAGAGGAATTTTATTACTCTAATTATTGTTTACTAAATTACAGAGCTGCTCATAGTTGTTAGAGTGGTAACTGAACATTTCTTCTACCATGTCAAAGTTGAAGTAGTTCATAATCCTGTGTGTAAGGGGTGTAATTTAAGACGGCTGTAAGCCAGGCAGTTAATTTAAGAGTTTGCTTAATTTTGTAACTGCTTCTGTTTTCTCCCTGCATTTATGCTATAATGTCCTCTAAACGTATTAAAATGCGTTATCAGTCAGTTAGCAAACCTCCCTAAAGATGTTTGTATTCATGAGGCAAGTGTAAGCAGAAGAAACATAGCTTTCTTCCACTTACTCTGCCGCTTTGTTCATTAAGCTAATTACTGCATTCTACATCCCTCTTTTTCATCTGGCTTGTTTCTGGAGCTTGATCCTTTCCCAACCCTGAATCGACTGTTACTGAACAGTTGAAGCTGAACAGGAAGGAATTGCAGGTGTCAACTCACAGTTTACAAATATGACATCTCCTCTGGCATAGCTGGAAATATGAAATATTGATTTATGTGCAGTAAAAGGTCTTATAAAAATGATCACATACACATGAGAGATTAATGCGCTGGAGATCAATAGAAATTTCATTCTTGACGCTAGACTGTCACCTATGGTGAAATGCTAAAATACAGAAATCAATATTATCTATGAAATGTCAAATTTATTATAATTATGAGGATGAAAGCTGGCCAAGTGGCTCCCAAGAGAGAAGGAAGGATAGGTTACTGTGCTGAAGCATCCTTCATGTCCCTTGTTCACTTGCTGCCAATTTGAGAGCAATATTGGTGCGGGGGGGTTCAGGCATTATGTATCGCTGTGCAGTAACAAATTCCTCCCGGAATATTTAACTCTTGAATCTGACAATAACACAAGCGTCTCTGTAGTCGAAAGGTTTGTGGGTTTGAGGGGAATACGGGGCCTCGTGTGTCTACTTAGGGGCAAAACGCAGAGGTGTTTCTCTGCACGGATCATGATCCAATCCCAGCCCCTGGTGCCCTATTTGGGGAAGCTGGACCTGGGGGGCTGCATGGTGTCAGGGTGACCTGGAGGTTCAGCATACCCTCACCTCTGCTCTTTGCAGTCGTGTGCTGGGAGAGAAATTCTCTATTGCCAGGCTTTCCTTTTGCTGTAGTCTTAGCCATCAGCTCGACTCTTCGAAGTCTCGTTGCAGTCTCTACCACAATGCCGTGATTTAGAATCGTTAGGGTTGGAAAAGACCTCTAAGCTCATTCAGTCCAACTGTCAGCCCAACCCCACCGTGCCGAATACACCGTGTCCCGAAGTGCCGCATTTACACACTCCCTGAACCCCTCCAGGGATGGGCACTCGACCCCTGCCCTGGGCAGCCTCTGCTGAGCCTTCACCACTCCGTCGGGAGAGAAATTTTTCCTAATTTCCAATTGTTGAAGGGATTTGTACGAGGCTTTGGGAGCCAACATGCCTCATGTATTAGGTTTACAGTCTTCCAGAAACTAACACTGAGCTAAGATGTTATAAACTCATAAGAAAACAGTAAAAGATTACAGGTTCTTTACAGGTTTTTGTCTTTGTTTTAGAGATCCCATTTAAATGGGAATGTGCTGATTCGAGGGCTGGAGAACCTCTGCACTGAGGCCAGGCTGGGAGAGTTGGGGTTGTTCAGCCTGAGGAAGAGAAGGCTGTGGGGAGACCTTAGAGCAGCTTCCAGTGCTGAAAGGGGCTCCAGGAAAGCTGGGGAGGGGCTCTGGATCAGGGAGTGCAGGGAGAGGACAAGGGGAATGGTTTTGAGCTGCAAGAGGGGAGATTGAGATGAGATCTTGGGGAGAAATGCTTCCCTGTGAGGGTGGGAGGCCCTGGCCCAGGCTGCCCAGAGCAGGGGTGGCTGCCCCATCCCTGGAGGGGTTCAAGGCCAGGCTGGATGGGGCTTGGAGCCCCTGATCCAGTGGGAGGTGTCCCTGCCCAGGGCAGGGGTGGCACTGGATGGGCTTTCAGGTCCCTTCCAACCCAAACCATTCTGTGGTTCTATGCTCAGAGAATATTGATAGGAAGCACATGTACATGAGGATCCTGTGCTGATCTGGGACCAGGCTGGATATTTTGGGAATGCTGTTAAATGCACCATGCCGTGGCAAAGCTTCTGAGCATGAGACTTCTTGCAGCTGAATCCTCTCTTTGGTAATAACATGTCAGTATTTGTTTCTGTACCACGAGGCGTTTGGTTTCACCCATTCCGTGTTAGCCATGTAAAATTAAGCCCTTTTATGTCCCTTTTCTGCCCTGTGCCCTGGTGCTGCTTTTGCTCTGTTTTTACACATAACCGGATGAAATATCCTCACACGTATCTTTATTTTGCACTTGAGTTTTGTGCTCCGTGAGAAGACCTTCTGCCTCTCAAATTCTGCAGGTAAGTTCCTCTAACCCTTTTGAACAGCTGGTATGTGTGATGAGTTTCTCTTCATTTTTATGGCCTCTGCTCTGCTTTTCTCATTTCAGTGTCACCCTCTGGATGGGCAGGTGAGAATACTGCTCGCTTGCCATAACGTGGCCTTGGTTACTAACACCTTTATCTTTGAAAGAGGAAACTTCTATGATTCTATGATCACAACCTCCTTTCCAGGAGTTGCAGAAAGCGATGAGGTCTCCCCTCAGCCTCCTCTTCTCCAGGTTAAGCAACCTCTGGGCTCCAGCCCCTTCCCCAGCTCTGTTCTCCTTCTCTGGACTTCTCCAGCCCCTCAATGTCTTTCTTGTGGTGATGACAAGATCTGAATTTGCTAGAACCCCTTTAACAGGCAAATAGCCTTTGAAGAGCTGATTTTCCTTTTTATTACCCAGAGAACACAACTGGTCCACATCCTGGTGTAAAATAACATCACATATTGCCACACCACTGCCCTGCAAGTGGAGAATGGCCATGAATGCAGAGCTCCTTCTGAGTTAATGGACTCCTGGGAAGGACAAGTGCTGCTTTTCCACTACTTTTATGCGCTGCAAATTAATTGGCAGAAAGAATATTGCCTAGTGCTCCTCAGAAATGGAGTTTGAACTAGAAAAAATAGTTACTGTTTTGTTTTGCTTTAAAAAAGGAAGAGATCATTCCCGAAGAATAAGGTAGTGGATTCCAGTGGCTTGCCTGGGCAGCATGGTTTGGCACCAGTGTTGGTCCAAAGATTTTAAGTTTGCAATGGAATCTTTTTGTCCCATTTTACAGAGGATAAAATTGAATCAGAAGGAAATATGTGCCAATTTTTGCAAAAATATTCTGAATTTTGATGTCCAACTTCAAATGGTTTGAATTCAGCTTTCAGGGATAAGGTTTCCAAGGAAAGCTGTGAGAATCCTGAATCAGATTCTGGGGTTTTAGCATGAATGCACATTGATGGAGACTGGAAATCCTCTGCTTTCGGGGCTTCTGCTGAACGCGTTACACGCCGGGGTGGAAAGAGTTGGTGCGTAACAGAGCAGCACAGCAGAACCTGCATCTTCCGGGCTGTGTTGTAGTTCCAGGAGACCCCACGCTCTGCTGTCGTAATCATCCAGGGAAACGATACTCCAAAAAATGCAGGTACTGCTCTTCCCAGGGTGACTGCCTGGCTTTACGCGCACACCCCATTTCCCCGCGCACAGGATCCGGCTGCTGCTGTTCACAACTGAATGGCTGGAACGCATCATTATAGTAAGAAAAAAGGAAAAATTATCACCTTCAATTGCTACATCATTTCTTATTCATACATCATTCATTTCTTAATACTTCCCTTGTCCAGAACCTTTGCATTTTAATGCATTTCTGGTTAAGGAATGCATGGATGAAGTTTACTTCTATTTGTAATACACGCTTTTTTTTTTTTTTTACCAACGGGGAAAGGCAGAGGAGGAAGAAAAAGATTTTTTTTTTTTTTATTATTGCACTGTAGCATTTACACAGTTTTTCTAAATAGAGATTTCGGGAGATTTTTCACCTTTTTGCCAGCTTCTTAAGGTTTTCTGTACCTCAAGTAGCCAAAGCAGTTCAAGTTAATACTTAATGCAGCACACTTTAAGAGATAGGCATTTCTTGCAGTCAGGTCTCAATTAAGAGATAAAAGACAAAAAGTGCAAAGCACTTGATAAAGCTCAGAATACAAGGACCAGCATGGAAGTGCTTGAAGCTGTCCATAGCGATAACTGGATAGTCAGCTGGAATCTTCTTGAAATGAAGTGGGTGCTCTAACTTATCAAATTCCACATATGGGGAAATTATTGGTGCCCACAGGGGTGATTAACACCAACTCAGTGGGTCAGAAACAAGCTGGGATAAAGGTGAAAACTGTATCTGACTATCAACACCAAATACATCCATTTAGAGACAGATAGCGGTATTTTCTTCGCCGCTCTATATATCTTCAGTTGTGCAGGTTGTCAGGGTAGTCACACAGTAGAAGCTGCACACAGAGCATGCTGTGTAATGTGCAAATTGCAGTGCACATTAAAATGTAATCTATTTTAATAAGTCATATTAAGATTACATTTCAGATAATTGTATGTTTATCTTATACAACAAATATTTGCCCTGCCGTACGTATTCTCTGTCTCTGTCACTCTCTCTCTCTCTTTAAATTACAAGTACCAGCACCAAAAGAGAAAACAACATAGCATTTAACTGATATAATGAAACAATCAGCTGAAGCTCAGGTAATCAAACCTAGGAGGTAATGTGTGGCTTGGAAGCCAGGGCATCTCCACCAAGATCCCTGTGGTAGCAAAGAGCGATGGTTCCCATTCATCCCTGAGGTGAGTCTATGGGTAACAGATGGACCTTGCATCTGGATTGGGCTCACGTGAGGCTGGTCAAGAACCTGGGGTCCAAAGTTATCCCTGGTGTAACCAGGTATAACTACGAACACTCATAGCCACTGTGTGGGTTCCTTGCCCTGGGTGTTGGGGCTGTTGGTGGCCTGTTGAGGTGTGTTGTTGGTTGTCCCACAGGGAGGATTCCCCCCAACCCTCATGAGCAGCCCCTGGGCACCTTCCTGCTCCTCCCCATGCAAAATCCATGGAGCAACCACACTGTTTGTCTTCAAATCCCTCCTTAGAGGTCATTTCTGTCATGATTCCTAAAACAAAATAATCAATGAGGAGGCAGCTTCTGTGCTGAGACCACTTCTGCTCGACTGATCAGCACCCTCACGTGGCTTCTCCACACTTCTCCCCTCCTGTGTCCCATCACCAGGGGTTGGGCTGCCACTTTTGGGGGGTTGACACTCTTTTTACACAGTACCCAGCAGAGCAGAACTCAACACTCCCACACTCACTAATGAAAAATAAATTCAGCAAAGAAGGACATGGATCTGCTGGAGTGAGTCCAAGGGAGGCCACGGAGATGATCTGAGAGCTGGAGCATCTCCTGTACGAGGACAGGCTGAGAGAGTTGGGGTTGTCCAGCCTGGAGAAGAGAAGGCTGTGGGGAGATCTCAGAGCAGCTTCCAGTGCTGAAAGGGGCTCCAGGAAAGCTGGGGAGGGGCTCTGGATCAGGGAGGGCAGAGATAGGACAAGGGGAACGGTATTAAGCCAAAAGAGGGGAGATTGAGATGAAATCTTAGGGAGAAATGTTTTGCTGCGAGGGTGGAACTGGATGGGCTTTGAGGTTTTTTTCTGACCCAAACCATCCTGTGATTCTATGATCTTGTTAAAAGGATTCAGAGGCCTGGATTAAGACAACATTTAATGCTTAATAGTTAAATTATTTGAGTTATGGGTCCAAGGATAACATTAATCAGGTGCCCACTTCAGGCTTTTCTGGTTCACTCCTCATCACATCCCTAGTTTGTTGGTTTTTTGTAGCCAGTCTTCCTCATTGTCTTTTTGTTCCCTGGAAGCTTCACAACTGTTGAGGATTTGATCAGCTGTATTGGTAAGGCAGAAGTTTATTAGGAGGTGACTCCTGCAGTGCATCTCAAAGGTGGTGAAGACAATGACTATGCTACAGTAGACCTGTGATCCAGATAGTCTTTCAACCTGCTGTTACTCCCAAGGTTTCAATCATTAGTGCATAATAAACTGACAATATTTCCTTTTTTATGTTTGGTCAGCAGAAGCTGAGAATTGAAATGAAAAGATTCTTGGGTACCAGTTGCTGGAATATTCAGCTGCCTGGTTCTTTTGTGACCGTCACAAATCCTGGACACCTATCGCAGTCGGGGTTGTGGTGAGTATCTTTGTTTTGTGCATACACCACACAAATTGTTTATTGAGCCTCAGAGCCCATCACCCTTATTTGGTAATTCCATGGGAAATTTTTTTTTCATTTCTAATAGATTTTTTTCTCTACTTTCCCAAGGACGCAGTAATTTCCAACCTTGCATTTGCTCAGTTGGCAGAAATCAAATAGATAACTGAAAATAAGGCTAAATAGAAGCATTTGTTTTGTAAGAAAGTGTCCAGGAACAGTCAGATGAACCATGGTGTCATCAACAAAGCTTTGGGTGCAGTTGGACTGGCACTGGCTGACCCTGGCTTTGTTCTTAAAGGCAATAGGTTAGTCACAGCAACATCCTTCAGCCTTGAGAATTGAGGGCACCAAGCACCTTCCCTCACCACAAACAAACAACTTCAAATGCCTTTTAACCTTCATCTCCATGAGCTTCTGAGGATCAGCATGAGATGAACCTTCATCACTCACAGCAGCAGAAATCCAAGGACAATATGGGCTCAGGGGCTTTTCAGCAAATGCTTTCTTTTATCTCACTTCCCTTAAAAATTAAGAACATGAGAAGGCAGTCAGTATTTTCGTATAGACGATTATTTCTTGCAGGTATTTATACCTGTGATAAGGAGATCATAGAATCACAGAATCATTAAGGTTGGGAAAGACCTCTAAGCTCCCCCAGTCCAACCATCAGCCCAAGCCCACCGTGCCTGCTAAACCATCTTCCAAAGTGCCACATCTACATGGTTTTTGAACCCCTCCAGGGATGGAGACTCCACCCCTGCCCTGGGCAGCCTCTGCCAGGGCTTCACCACCCTGTCAGCAAAGAATTTTTTCCTACCGTCTCATCTAAACCCCCCCTGGTGCAACTCGAGGCCATTCCCTCTTGTTCTCTCATGTCTTACTTGAGAGAAGAGACCAAATTACTGATGTGGAAAATGTACAGGGAGACCAAGATCTCACCTGGAGTATATTTTTGAATTTCTTTTCTATTTATTGCTTATAATAAATAATAGTAAGAGAATAAGGCAATGTCTCGGGACCCCATAACCTTTTCTTCTTTTGTGCTTTTATTTATTTTCCGCCGGTGCTTTCTCTTTTTGCTGTGCAAATTGCATGTAAAACCTGATGTTAGAGCAGTGCCAGGTTTGAATAATTTAACATTCTGAGTCAGGATGTTCAGTGTACGAGATGACCACCTAATACTTGAGCGCTTTATTTCTTTTCATTAACACTGCATCATTAACTCTGTTCCCCCATTAAAAAGAGACGCTGTAATTCGCCAGAGGTAGTGAGAAAGGCAAGAGCAGCTACAGCTCTGTCCGACCACAGTGTTAATGTGGAGTAATAAAGGGGACAGATACTGACTGCTGCCTGGGACAGGGGTGAGGCTGTTAGGGAGGGCAGTTACATTAACGGTACTTTCTAGTAGTTGCTGGATATTGGAGGAATTCCATGTTACTTGGGCTGGTGCCTAGGGAAATACCACCCGCTCCCTTGGAAAAAGAGAAAATGTTTCCAGCTGTGTGTTATAGTTTTAAGTAAAGTAAACTGTGAGTAAAGCTTAATCAAAGTCGTATCTTGCTAAAAGGAACCTGAAGGCTTAATTGTGCTCCTTGTACATGTGGCCAGGGGCCAAACAAACCCAGGAATGATCAGGAATATGACAAGTATTAAAGTGCTCGTGTTGGATGAAAAATTTCTTCACCAAATGGTTCTCAGGCCCTGGCAGAGGCTGCCCGGGGAGGAGGTGGAGTCCCCATCCCTGGAGGGATTTAAAAGCCAGGTAGATGAGGTGCTCAGGGTTTAGTAGCAGACAGGTGTGGTTGGACTGGATGATCTCAAAGGTCTTTTCCAACCAAGCTATTCAATGATTCCATGATTCCGTGATGCTCATTGCTGGTTGTTTTTATCACCATGCTGTTTCTGATCTGTATTAGTGAAGTGAAGGAAGGATAAAAGAAGCAGCAAGGATCTTAAGCTGAAAGAGGGGAGATTGAGGTGAGATCTTAGGCAGAAATGTTTTGCTGTGAGGCTGGGGAGGCCCTGGCCCAGGCTGCCCAGAGCAGGGGTGGCTGCCCCATCCCTGGAGGGGTTCAAGGCCAGGCTGGATGGGGCTTGGAGCCCCTGATCCAGTGGGAGGTGTCCCTGCCCAGGGCAGGGGTGGGACTGGATGGGCTTTGAGGTCCCTTCCAACCCAAACCATTCCATGACTCTGTGATCTGCTGGAACCACGGTGTCTTTGCCATTTATTGCCCTGAGACAGGTTTGCACTTGTGATGTAGATTTGAGAGCTGCCTGCTCTCTCCTGAGCCTCGGTCCAAGCTGTGTGCGGAGAGATAACCTCATCCTAGGCTGGGCACGTTCTCCCTTCAGCTTTTATTTCTCAGGTTGGCAACTATCACTGAAATCACTGAACATAAGCATAAGGAATATCCCTGGAAGGAGGGAGGAATGGGGGATTATTAAACACTCGCCTTTCCCAGTCAAAGGAAAACTAAACCTTGTTGTGATATCTTAATTATATTTGTTATTTCAAGCAGTCTGGACTGGCACTTGGAACAGCACAGCTAATATAGCAGTCTATGCAGGCTTTTCTTTTTCTTTTTAAGGCACAGGACAAAAAGATGCCTCACATTCCAGGGCCTGTTTGATAGCACCACAACCTGAGTTAAGCAGGTGGCAGGGTGAAATATAAAAGCCTTGCTAAACAAAGAATTTTTATTTCCTGGTTTGCGCCTGCAGGGGAGGAATTATGAAAACCAAGCAGAAACCTGACAGCCAAAGAGCATCTGGAATTTTTAAAATGAATGATTTTATTGTTCTTTTATAAAGCTATGCAGATTAATTACAACTTAAAAATAAAATATGGGTTATTTTAACAATTATGGATCTTAAAAAAACTTAACAAATGACAAAATGGTTCATTATACCTTAAGAAATTGTTTTCTAAACCTGCCTCAATTAACGGTCTTCGTCCACTCGTCTCCAGTCAGCGGGCTCTGCGAGCGGCAGAGCTCAGAGCTCAAGCATTTTAGTCCAAGGTAGCATAAAATGGCACGAAACTGGTAGCAGTTTCCTATTCCTAAGAGGTAAAACGGCTTTGCTGGGCCTGCTGACAAATGCCTGAGCAGCACACGTGTGTCTGGGGGTGATGCTGTGACGATTGGTGCCACAATCCAAGGCTTTTCCTTCACCTCCTTCAATAACACCCAAATACACCCCTGCAGGCTCCTGCCGTGCTGCTTAAGCAACGAGAACCCCTCGTGTTTCTGAAATTAATAAAGTTAGCCTGAACCTCAAACGCTGCTTATTTGCTCTTCTATTTTCATAGGTGATTTCACTAAGCAGCAGCAGTTGCTAATCCCACGTTCACATAGATAGAAGGTCAAAGTTGGTCAGTGAGCCAAGAAATACCATATCAGGGTTTCTTTCCTCTCCAATTGAAAGAGGTATAAATTGTGGAATTAGTGTATTGATTGAAGGCTACAACTTCAAGCAATCAGTTTTTCTGGCTTGACAAGATTATTTTATCCTACTTTTCTTTTATTATTATGTGTTGTATTTGAGTCATCCTTCAGGCAGATGAAGTGACAGCTTGATTTAACTCAATAAAATCCACCAGTTAGGAAACCTACTGAGCCGAACAAAAGATGAAAACGACTGTGAGGGGAAGGTGCACAGTTAGTGTAAGCAAGCATAGCATGCTGAAAGAAGACAATATTAACCGAAATTATGCTCTAATCAATGCATTTCTATGGAAACTTGGGAGAAATTTGTAAGACCTTCGTGCTGGGCCAGTGCACAGGTAATGCTGGTTTGCTTATAAAATAGTGAAAATGAAATTTCTGCAGCTGAGGACTGAAAGCAGCACTTGCATCACGGCTGGGCTTTTGTGAGATTGCAAAGAAGTTGGATAATGCTTCTTTTCTGAGAGGTTTGGAAGGAGATGCTTAACCAGGGGTTTAATATAAAACAATATCAATCAACTCTACGAGAGTTGGGGTTGTTCAGCCTCAAGGAGAGAAGGCTCCAAGGAGACCTTATTGTGACCTTCCAGTACCTGAAGGGGCTACAAGAAAGCCGAGGAGGGACTTTTTACAAAGGCTTGTAGTGATAGGATGAGGGGAAAAGGCTATAAATTGGAGAGGGGCTCGAGGTGAAGAGGTGCCTGCGGCGTGTGCCGTGCCCTGCAGGTTGCTGTCGTGCCCGGCTCTGCCGGGGTGGGGATGTGCTACGGTGGCCACCTCGGGGAGGTGAGTCCTGGAGAAGCCAGCTCTGCAGAAGGTGCTGGAGCCACCTGCAATGGGCTCAGAATCACACGTTGCACAGTGACATACTGATGCTAGGCATGACTGGTCGTTAGTAACAGTTTTACTGAGGAAGCTAGAGACATGTACTAAAATGTGTGTTTTTCAGCTGCACACAAGGGTTTTCTTTTGATCCTTTCTGAGTTGATCTGTGGTGTAAATAGAATAGAAAAAGGACAAGGTAAGGTAGGGACTCTGTTTGCCAGAGGTCCTGGTGCTTGTTCAACCCAGTTTTGAAAATGTGCTTAAGCTGAGGCTCAAATAAGTGATGGCTTTTTCAGTTTATCTGCCTGGGAAATGGGTGAGGAACTGCACGGTGGGGACTGTGATACATGCCAGGGCAGCAGGTGCTCACTGAAATGAGTCTCTGAAGTGAACTGGGCTGGCTGGTGGTGACAAGGTGGAGGTGGCCAATGTGTAGCAGACAACATTATCAGTGCAGCATGGTACAGAAGTTGCCTCTGCATTTTAGTGATGCAGCCATATCTACATTAATGTAGTTCACCCGACTCCATTGCAAATGATGTCTGGATTCACAGTTTTTCTGCCTGTTCCGTGTAAGTTCCTGTCATTAAGGTGATGTAAAAGCAGGAAAAGGACAAATCCAACTTAAAGATTCACATAAAAGACATGAAGGGGAATAAATCTATATTGTTGTGTAAAAAAAAAAACCTCTCAGTGTGTTCTTTAGGAAGATAAAGTGGGAAAGAGTAACTTGGGATACGTTATTTTTGTAATTGCTTAATCCATTTTCTATTAATGCTACTTTCTCCTTCTCCCCTGATGTCTCCCCTGACTGACGTTGTGTAGCTGCACTGCTCACTTGGTGTTTCCCGCCTTACTTGGAGCAGACCTGCATCTTTTACCCACAAGGTAAGTGATTCCTGTCAAACAGGACAGTGAGAACCATGTCATTCAGGTTTCTGTTGTTTTGTTGGAAATAACAGTTTAGTTGCCATGACCTGAACGGTCCGTGCCTGTGAGCTGGTACCAAACAGTACCTGGTGAGATCCTGACTGTAAACATAGCAGCTTCATGGTCCTCTACGCTGGCTGTTAAGTGAGTGTCTATGGCTCAATAAATCTGAATTGTGGTACCTTGTCCTGTTCTGGAAGGTTTTCCTGGATGTTGATATTGCCCTTAGCAATTGGCCTTGATTTCCTTTGGGACTGGTTTGCTGTTGGATGTTTTTCTATAAAGAATTTCACCCAGAAGCAGGAAAACACAATTCTGACCACGCAGAGGTTGCGGGTGTTTCACTCTGTGGCTGGAGGGAAGGTGTGGGAGGATGGGAGCTGTGGGGTGTGAGGATGCGCTGGCTCAGGACGCTTCACCTGGCTCCTTGGTGTGATGGGCTCAAGGAAAGAGACACCCATCCCTTCTTGAAAGCCTCAATTACTGCAGTTTAATCATTATTTCATTTGGAAAACAAGCTCAAGATCAAATGCTATTCCACAAATAATCTCTTGATGAGTTATCATGTAGAGCATTTGCTTTACTCTTAGGGTTTTGGTTTTTTTTTCTGCTTAGAAGAATCTTTTGCACATGTGCAGTCTGCAGCATTCACACGCGGTAGAGTCGCTTTTAAAGTTACATCTCATAGTACATAAACGTATACAAACTCCTCTGCATCGAGCAGTGTTTCTGTGACTAATAACAACAATTGCAGACCAATTGTATGACATTAACGTGGTTTGCCTGACTCCATTGCAAATAATGTCTGGATTTGCAGTTTTCCTGCCTGTTCCATTTAAATTCCTGTCATTAAGGCGATGTAAGAGCAGGAAAAGGACAACTCCTGTTTAAGGTTTCTAGTGAAAGACCAGATAGCAGCAGGATTATTCGCAAAAACACGGTTTTTAACTTTCAGGGAGTTAAGACCATGCATTAACACTCATTAACTTGGGTGTAATTTCCCCCACCCAGCATTTCTTTACCATTTAAAGTTGTTTTTGTCTTTCTGAGGAAGAGCACATATTGTCATGATATCCTTCAGTGGCGGTTTGGTAAATGACTTGTTTAAATTTAAGGAAAAGAGGCTGTTGATAAGTATAGTTTTCTAATACTCTTCCTCAGCTGTCATTTACTTTGACTAAATTTATTTAAACCACCTTAACCTTTCAGAGAAAGGCCAGGAGATGTTTAAAAGAATAATATGTGTCTGACATTTTGGTTTACCAAAAGGACACCATCATAATTCTGTAGTGCCTCTGTTAAAAATAAGCTAAGAAAAGGAAACTAAAATCTCTTTTCCTTTTTGCTTAATTTTGAAAGAATGGGAAGAAATTTGATTGATCGTTGCATTAGAAAGTGACCTGCAAAGGTAATCATGCAACGCATTGATCTGTCAGTGCAGCGGGATGTGCTGAGTGTCCTCCGCACGCAGGTGTTCTCTCTCTCTCTCTCACTAATAAACACCTGGGCATTTTGTTGTCAAGGATGTGCTTTTAAAATATTTGTTCTGGTATTAGCCACCAACTTCTCCTGCAGCTCCTGCCTTGGCACGGCTCTGCTCAGCACCACCTTGCGCTGTGCCACATCATAAACCAGTGTTTGCTGAGGGACCGGCTGTATGTGGCTCTGGTCCACTAAGAGTTTCTTAAAAACCATAGAATCATGGAAAGGTTTGGGTTGGAAGGGACCTCAAAGCCCATCCAGTGCCACCCCTGCCATAGGCAGGGACACCTCCCACTGGATCAGGGGCTCCAAGCCCCATCCAGCCTGGCCTTGAACCCCTCCAGGGATGGGGCAGCCACCCCTGCTCTGGGCAACCCTTATAACCTGCTGAAGGTTCCTTCCGACATTGATTATCCCTAGACCTCATTTCTTGTTTTTAGTGTGTAATTGACAACATTGATAGCATTTGAAATCAGATTTAGAAAATTATTTTTTAGACCAATGATTTTGGAAAGAGGTTTGGATGCATCAGGTGTGCCTACCCTCTAGATTATGTCTGCATAACGCAGATGGGCTGAGGCTCCTGGAGCCCTGAGCTGTAAAGTAGCAATGGTATAGATCGGTTCTATGTAAACTTATTATTTCTGGTATCATCTATTATTTCTCTAAGTTAGAAATAAGATTTTCCCTTTTTTCCTAGAGTTTGCCAAGCTTGTATGAATCACCTGGGGCTTGCAAATAGGACTGGGCTTTCCAAGCTTAGCATGGCTGTCATTTTGATTGCCCCTTGTCATTTGCGGGAGTAAAAGGAGCTGGTTTTGGATTTATTGAGAGAGATAATTTACATGGTGATGGGCCATGCCCTTGTCCATCCACTGTTTTGTGTGATGTGGCCAGAGTGCATAAATAACTTTATCTTGCATGCATTCTAACCCTGTGTCGGTAGAATTCAAGGTGTCTGTTTTCTAGTGATTAAGCTCCTCTTTCTCTTAGACCCTCCCTTAGCCACCAAGATGAAAAGCAAATGAGGAGCAGCTGAGTGACCCAGGGTTGTTTAGCCTTGAGAAGAGGAGGCTGAGGGGAGACCTCATCACTGTCTACAACTGCCTGAAAGGAGGTTGTATCAAGGTGGGTGCTGGGTTCTTCTCCCAAGTGACAGGGGACAGGATGAGAGGGAATGGCCTCAAGCTGCGCCAGGGAAGGTTCAGGTTGAACATCAGCATAAGAAATGTACTTTCCAGTCTTTCCTGTTGATGGTGAGTATTTAAAAAGTTTTGGGATCATAGACTCATAGAATCCCTGGGTTGGAAAAGACCTTTGAGATCATCATGTCCAGCCGTACCTGCCCACTACTAAATCAGATCCCTAAGCACTTCATCTACCAGGCTTTTAAACACCACCAGGTAGGGTGACTCCATCACCTCCTTTGGCAGCCTCTGCCAGGCTTGACAATCTGTTCCTTGAAGAAGTTTTTCCTGATGTCCAACATATCTAATTCAGATAACACCATCAGCCCGTTTGCTTTGCCAGTGTGATGAAGACTTGCAACACCCCATGAATCACACAATTACAGAATCCTTAAGCTTGGAAAAGACCTCTAAGATCCAGACCAACCACCAGCCCAATCCCACTGTGCCTGCTAAACCATGCCTCCAAGTGCCACGTCTACACATTTTCTGAACCCTTCCAGCTATGGAGACTCCCCCCTGCCCTGAGCAGCCTCTGCCAGGGCTTCACCTCTCTTTACTGAAAGAGATTTTTCCTAATATCTGATATAAACCTCCCAATGCAACTTGAGGCCGCCTTCTCTCATCCTGTCACTATGAAGTGAGCTTAGAAACTGCACTAAACACAACTGATAATTTCTATGAGAAACATTTTCTTCTCTCAAGTTAAGGGGATTAAAAAAAAAACTTTGAAATGTATTAGGGCACGGATACAAAATTACAGAAATCAAAGTCTTCAAACTTGAGACCATGACTGGAGTTACACTCTTGCCCTGCCGCCCTTCCCAAAAGGCGTGTGAATTAAGGACAGCGTCAGCTGTGACTCTGCATTTCCCTGCTTTTGACAGTTTGTGTCACAACCTTAGCATTATTTAAATTAACTTTTTTTTTTTTTTATTCAATATTCATATTCAGGTATCCAAACCATAATTTCTGTGAGTAAAAGTGACATTTTGTAAAGTTCATTATTTTTTTTTACAGAGAAAATCTCAGGCACTTAAAAAAATAGACATTAAATAATGGAACAGCGGTGTCTCTGGGCTAACAGTCATCCCTATAGTTTGTCATTTTAAAACCTGAAAACCTGAGAAAAAGGAGTTTGATAATACCTAGGTTATTTAGCCTGACCTGGCTGCCTGACCCCCTGGGGTCTGCATCCATCAGCACGAGCTGCATCCCCACAGCTTCGCAGGGTCCGTGGCATCCCCCACACCCCCTGTGACTATGTGTCTTTTGATGCTTCTGTGACATTTTCAAGATTCACGTGAAAAACTCCATCAGGTTTGTCTCCAGCTTTGGTGTCCGATCATGTAGCACGGTGAGGGCATGGTGAGCCGTCTACATAGGCAGAGCCACTCCCAGCCAGCACTGCCTGGCCACGGAGCTCAAACCAGCACCTGTGGATGAGAACCTTGGAACTCTAGCGATTGAAAAATCAAGTTTATTATTAATTATTTTTATCATGGAGAGGAAAGGGGAAGAGTCAAATGAATTTAGATACAAGGGAGAAATGGACTAGAGGGGTGTGGTGTCTACAGGCTCTTAGATTCATGCAATCATTAAGGCTGGGAAAGACCTCTAACATCATCCAGTTCCACTGTCAGCCCAGCAACACCGTTCCTACAAAACCATGTCCCCAGGTGCCACATCTACACAGGTTTTTAACCCCTCCAGGGACAGGGACTCCATCACTGCCCTGGGCAGCCTCTGCCAGGGCTTCATCACTCGTTCAGTAAAGGCATTTTTCCCAATATCCAATATAAACCTCCCCTGGCACAGCTTGAGGCTATTGTCTCCCATCCTATCACTTGTTCCCTGGGAGACATCTTCCAGAAGTCCTCCATGCAGTGATCTGGCCATTTGGACATTGTGGCTGCTGTTCCCTTTCATTCGTCTTGTAGCAAAGTAACATAAAATCTTAGGAAGGAATGGTTGTGCCACTATTTATTTTTAAGTGGTGTTGCTCTTCCCTGGAAGAAGATCGTGTTCACAAAGGAAAGCCCTCTCTTTGTACATTTATCTCAGAGTCAGTTTGAAAAAAGTGACTGAAACATGCAGTTTGTTAAATATTGGTGTAATATTTTTAGGACAAATTCTAACATTGAATTTAGTCCTGTTGGGAAGACCACAAGTGTACTTGCTGCCTGCTCTCAGTTGGTTGGAAACCTTTGCCTCCTGCTTACCTTTTTGTGGCGTTTGGTAGCTTTGGATGCTAAGCGAGCCCAACACGTGCAGGAGCTGCTTTTCTAAGTGTACTTTATTTCTTTGTAACCCGCAGCTGGCTCAGCTCCAGGACAACTCTCTGGAGCCATTCAGATGACGCAGCTTTGTGAAGCACCATCTCATCAGCCAAATACCTGACTTGGTCCGAGCTGCTCTGTGTTGCGCCTCTCAGGAAGCACCTAGCAGGACAGTAACACTCCTCAGGAGTGAGGAGCAGGACGTGGCCCTGCAAGGGGCTCTCTATGATGTTATGAGGCAAGCGAGAAAGGTTTAAACCCCCCTCATGTTTTCCAAATAGAAATGGACCAAGCAGCATGTACGGTTTGGTATTTTAAAGTCTTCTCCTGTACAGGGACAGAATCAGAAGGAAATACACTCTGCAAAACTTGTCCTAGGGTCTGGTAACACAGATCCCTTCTCATACTCTTCATCAGGGAGTCCAGTGGGAATGATTTTCAGCTGAAAGAGGGGAAATAGAGATGAGATCTTAGGGAGAAATATTCTGCTGAGAGGCTGGGGAGGCCCTGGCCCAGGCTGCCCAGAGCAGGGGTGGCTGCCCCATCCCTGGAGGGGTTCAAGGCCAGGCTGGATGGGGCTTGGAGCCCCTGATCCAGTGGGAGGTGTCCCTGCCCAGGGCAGGGGTGGGGCTGGATGGGCTTTGAGATCCCTTCCAACCCAAACCATTCCATGATTCTATGATTCTATATTTTCCTTCTCTTCTCCAGCACTACATGAGGAATCTTTTATATATTTCTAGTGTTGAGGAGAAAATGTATCATGTCCATTCTTCATGACAGGCTGCAATGACCCTCAGAAACTGCTGTAATTTCTTCTAATAATCTATTCTTTCACAAGAACATCATATTCATGCATTGCTTGGCCTTCAGCAGTGTTGGCAAAAATTAAGTGAACGCTTGCTTAAAGCCATATTTCTGAAAGTAACATCTCCAGTTCATACTTTCTGCAGCTCCTGGTAATTCCTAAGGAAGCCTCAGGTTAATGAATATACATTCTCCAGCTTGTTCCAGTATCAAGAAGTGCCAAAGGCCAGATTCCATATGCTGGTAGTACTTCTGCTCAAGTCCTCAGGCAACAATTCTAGAAGTGCCACATTAATTAGTGCCCTGTAAGGCTGTTGTGACAATAAACACCCTACTTCTGAGAGGGAAAAAAACCAAACCAACCAACACGTGATGAATGAATATGAATTAATTTTCAAATCTGCATGCTGCAAACAAAGGTCAAATGTTCTAGAGTTCAAATGCTTGATACAGGCAGGATGGTTTCCCAGAGATGGGTTAATATCTTAAATTTAGATGAAAGCTTAGATTTTTTTCCTTTGGTCTTTAAAACTTCTGCAAAGAATTGGTTGAAATTTTTATAGGTACCATATTTTAAACTCTGCGAGCTTTGTGAGATCATTTCCTGCTAACAGATGGAATGCTTTCAGTTGCAGTTACTGTAATTATTTACGACTTAAAGAAATTGTGGGTTTTTTCAAGAAAACAAGGGTAACATGAAATGTTCAAGTATGGCTGTGATCCCAATGGCTCGCTCTCCAAACGGCACCTAGGGGATGCTCCATGGAACCCACCTAGGCACCAAGGACAAGTGGTGTGGCAAGATGATTCGGGGGCTGGAGCACCTCCTGTATGAGAACAGGCTGAGAGAGTTGGGGTTGTTCAGCCTGGAGAAAATAAGGCTGCGGGGAGACCTTAGAGCAGCTTCCAGTGCTGAAAGGGGCTCCAGGAAAGCTGGGAAGGGGCTTTTTAGAAGGGTCTGGATTCATAGGATGAAGGCAGATGGCTTTAAATTAGGAGGAAGGTTTGGATAAGCCACTACGAAGAAATGTTTATCACCAGTTGTTTTTTGTAGTATCTGAGCTGAATGCTACAACCCTCTTAAAGGGGCAGATCCCCCTTCAGTTGCGGTGATGCTCCATCAGGTGCCTCGTGTCACATACCCTGCATGACACACATTTGATGTGACACTTATGCACGCAGGTTGCTCCAGAGATATTTTTATAGGTCAGACTAAATATCACACGTCCAGCCCTTCAGTCAGGTAGTGGAGCCGTCTGTGATTGCAGCTAATGGTCTTGGAAGTTGCTATGGTTCCTGGTAAACAGTACCCTGTGGCTTCTGCTCCTGTCTCCATCAGAGCAAAGGGGCAAACAGCAGCAGGGACATCAAGTGAGCTGGTGCCTACATTAGCTCCAGGTTCCTCCGGACAATCAGCTAATCCAGCTGGCCATGATTTCTATTTCCTTCCCTCTGCTGGAAACTCAGATGGCATCCAGCTATTCCAACAATTCTGCTGTGCCTGCTTCCCTGGTCATTCAGCCATCGGACAAACCTCTTCGTCCTCCATAAACCACCTCACAGGGCTGTTCTTTGAGTTGCTCGTTCCCAGCCAGGTGTTTTGATGAATGATGGAAAAGGACTATACGGTAATGAAGCCCAAGAGAACATGAATGGCAGGGATTTGGGAATTCGTATGTGCTCTGTAAGGATTAGATAATTAGGAAGGATGCAGCAATGCTAATTCTTATCTCAAATTCTTAAGTTTGCGTGCAGGTCCTGGAAATCTTGGGAGATCTAGTGGTGCTAGATCTAGTGGTGAGGGGCATGGTTTAGTGGTTGATAGGAATGGTTGGACTCGATGACCCTGTGGGTCTTTTCCAACCTAGTGATTCTGTGCTTCTGATGTGTTTAATCTAGAGTGGGAAAAGGAATGCAGTGAAAAGTGGGTGTATCACAGAATTTAGCCACTTTTCTTTCCAGTCCTAACCCTGAAACTGCATCCTGAAACAAAGAAATGGAAAAGAATTTGAAAGCTAAGATGAAGAGGATTTTAATTATATAAGTTTGGATTGGTTTTTAGTATCCTATCCTGCTATGAAAAATAACTAAGGACACTGGTAGTTGATATGTGGAGATATGGTTGCATAAAACGAATACGTGATGGGTTCTTGTTTTAATCATCTCAAAGATGCGTTTTGGCTGATAATCTGCAATACATGTTTTCTTGATGTTTCTCTGTTGTCTTCTGGGAGACTCTCTGAGAGTCATAGAACCATAGTTGGTTGGTTGGAAAAGACCTTTGAGATCACTGATTCCAACCATACCTGTCCTCTACTAAGCCATCTCTAAGCACCTCATCCACCCAGCTTTTAATCCCCTCCAGGAATGGGGACTCCACCACCTCCCTGGGCAGCCTCTGCCAGGGCCTGGGAACCCTTTCAGTGAAGAAATTTTTCCTGATGTCAAATCTGAACTTCCCCTGGTGCAACTTGAGGCCATTTCCTCTTGTCCTATTGCCTGTCACTTGGGAAAAGAGACCAACACCCACCTCACTGCAACCTCCTTTCAGGGAATTGTAGGCAGCAATGAGGTCTCCCCTCAGCCTCCTTTTCTCCAGGCTAAACAGCCCCAGGTCCCTCAGCCTCTCCTCATAACTCTTGTTCTCCAGACCCTCGCCCAGCTCCATTCCCTTCTCTGGACACACTCCAGCCCCTCAATGTCCTTCTTGGAGTGAGGGGTCCAAAACTTGAACCCAGGATTCGAGGTGCAGCCTCACCAGTGCTGAGAGGGGGGACACAATCACCTCCCTGGTCCTGCTGCCCACACTGGAAGGGAACACTGCAGTGTGAAAGTGAGCAAGCGATGTTCTCTGCTTTGTCTTCCCTCCTCCTCCCACCTTGCTGCTTGCGAGGGCGGCAAATTCAGCTCAGAAATCTCTGATTAGCTCAGTTTTCAATTATGCTTTCCCGTCACCTTTGAACAACTGCTGCTTAACCCACGTTACAGAGAAGGAGGCGCAGATTCAGAAACAGGTATCTCCCCAATTATATCCTTTTATATATTCCAGATAATGCCAAGCAGGATTTGTGTTTACTTACGCACGTTATTCTCACACTATGTGTGCTGTGGGTGGTTTTTATCTACAGTTGACACCGCAGGGACTCTATTGCAATGCGTGTCCGTGAGGAACTGTCTAAACATCTTAAATGCTTCTAGTACAAATACAGAAAAAACTCCATGTGGCGATTATTAAACCAGCACAAATGTTTCACTGATTTTAGTAGCATTCAAGTGGTAGGTTTTTTTTTAAACCAAGATAAACAATGGACCTAATTGGATTGCCACAAACAGTCTGTTAAATAAAAGGAGTATCGGGAATGCTTCCCTGCTCGGTGTGACAAGGGGAGGCTCTTTGGGGATGGGCCGGGGGGAGCACACGTGTGTTTGGGTAAATTACACTGTACATTTAGGAAACAAATATACTGACTTTCAGAAGCGTGAAACCTGCAAGGAGATGAGAATCCAGAGGAGGAGAATCTAAGGAAAGGAGGCTGAAGAGATGCTGAGGGAGCACCTTTTTGTAATGAAACATTAAAATAAGAAGAATATTAATTGTTACCAACATTAAAATATAATACATTTTTTTTTTTGTGCTGGGCAGTCACTAATATGTAAGAAAGTCTTTCTGCCCAAAGCTACTATCAGCTAAAGAGGCAAGAAAGTGGCTGCATGGGTGGGGGAGGAGAGAATTGAAGGACTATACTCTGAGTCTTGCTGATTCTCCGAGAAGATTGTCCTAGATAGCGGTGATTTCTGATATTTCACAGGAGATGTGGATGCTTCCCTGTTTCAGCATGTGCTCTAGAACCACAACTGCTGCTGCATTTGGCAGGTTTCCCCATGGATGATGTGGGTTACAGAAGTCCACAGTGTTTCTGAGTGATTGGACCACGCTGCAGAGGTTTTCAAACCAGCTCAAAGTCAACATTACTGTGTTATTATGAAAAAGGCCAGTTTCACACAGGACTGTAGAGACAGGAAAATTGCCTTAAAATCATGGAGTTCCGTTTGCTTACGAAGCCTAGAACTCCAGCTATGGCATAGAACCCATTTTGGGCAGCCTGTTTCAAAGTCAGAGACTGCAGAAGAGAAAAGCAAAACATGGGATGAGAAGTGCAGCAAAAACGACCTGTGGAGAAACATTGAGGGAGGAGGCATTGCTTATTCTACAGGATATTGGAGAAAAGCATATTGACACCCTTTGAATACATAGAAAGACGTTGCCAGAAGGGGTAGAAAGTTCTGCTCTCCACATTCACTTCCGTAGGATGGGAATTGATACGTTTATGTTGTAGCAAGAGAGAGTTGCATTAGGTATTAGGAGTTTTCAGACAGTAAGACCAGGCAAGGATGGAAATAAGATCAGCATAGGGGATTGTGGGATTCCTTGCTGGAGGTGTTCAGGGCTACAGCAAAAGCGTCTACAGGACAGCAGGGGAGGGGGTCTGGATCAGAGAGGGCAGGGAGAGGACGAGGGGAATGATTTGAAGCCAAAAGAGGGGAGATTGAGTCATCACCAAACTGCCTTTGATATTTTCCTTACCAGGGTTTATGTGGTTAATACTGAGTGTATCAAGCTGCTCTTATTTAAATTCTTAAGGTTAGATGATTGATAGATTTTTTTCCTTAATTTCTTTAATTTCCTAATAATCCCTTGGTTTCATATTTTAATGGACCCCATGGGATGTGTTATAATGTATTTATTGGTACACATGATTGATGCTGAATTTACATTTTGAGTTTAAATCCTGTTTTGACAAAGAGTGTCTATTTATCAGGTGCTGTTGGTTTAAAATTAGTATCTCTTCTCCCCTGAAGACTTTATCTGGGGTGGGAGGAATGGTCTGTGTCTTGGGAGGTGTCATCCTGACACTCTTCCTCCCCAGGAGCTGTTTGCTCGCATCAAGGTTCTGAAATTCACAGTGTCCAGACTTACTGTCATCTGGAACTGATGTTCGATTGACCCCAAATCGTTTGAACAACGCTCGGGAGAGGAGGCGGCTGTCTCCAGACTCGCTGTCTACGCCTTTCATCCAGTTCTGACATAACGTATTGGAAATGAGAGGGATTGTTTCAGAACAAGCATGTGTGACAGCTTGGCAGATTGATAGAGAGGTTTCCTGATTTCATCTCTTTTTCTTTTTTAAATGATGCCTTCCTACCACTTGCCAATCTCTCAAGTATCACCGGTGTCATGATACCAGCTGCCGAGATAGCAAGTTCCTCAATTAGCGTTGCAGAGAGGAGAGAATTTAATTTACTGTTGTCTGTCTCTTTCCTGTTTATCCTCTTATAGAATTCCTACGTTGTTTTAGTGACGTGGAACACAGGCAATGTGAATTTTACTTGGCGTTGGAAGGACCCCACCAGGTCATTGAACGTGTCATAGGTGCTGAACCGAGGTCTGGGCAAGCGGTGCTGTTTGTGATCCAATCCTGCAGCGGGGAGTGCGAGAAACCTCTCACTGTCTTTATGGAGCAAATAATGTGTGCCCACTCCTTAGTAGCAAACATCTCCTTTAGCAGTTCTGCATTTTAGGAAATGCCAAATTTATTGGAAATGCAGAAAAGAAATTAATATTATTTTCTGGCTTTCACAATGCTGACATCACTTCAACAACGATTGGGACTATTGGCACGAGGAGGAGCATTTCCCAGGAAGAGCAGCGTGTAGCACGCCTTACTTACCAATCTTAAACCATCACTGTAAACAACACCACATGATCAAATATGTTGATAAAGACACCTTGAAGAGTTTTACCAAATTAGCCATTTTTAAAGGACATTTTTCTTCATTTAGAGGGAAACCCCAAAAATTTCTCAGAGAACTTCTTCAGATAACAACATTTCTGTTCAGAAAAAACTGATTGCCAGGCTCTTCCTCTCGTACCTGCCTTCTTATCTTCGTCTCTGACCCTGCGAAGCACCTTCTGGAAATCGTTCTGTGCCCTTCACTGAGGATAAATACTGGTCATACAGGTAAAATTCTGTAGATTTAGTCCCTTGATGCTCCTATGGCCACCTTGAATGGGTGACTGATGTTAAAACGAGGTACAGTCACAAATCGTTGGTAGTGACCCATCGTTGGTAGTAACCCATTAAACTGGGTTAATTACTGTATTCTTGCAGCCATTCCTCTGACTGGATGGGCTTTGAGGTCCTTTCCAACCCAGCCCCTTCTGTGATTCTGTAGGTCACAGTGTTTTGCTCTCTCTCAGGGTGTCGGAGGTTTAAATCCTCCCCCCACATACACACCCACTTTGTTCCTTAAAGTCACTTTCTGCCTCGTCAAGTTTTACAGGTATTTATTATTCTCTTCCCTGGGTTTCTCCAGATGTTTAGCTACAGGGAGGTGTCACTGCATAGGTCGGTGCAGCTGGTGAGGAGATGCTGAGCTCAATCAGCAGAGCATCTGTGGTTTGTCTAGAGAGGCTGGATTGCAATTAATTAAACGTGCACCTAACTTGCAAGGATCTTTTGCATTTCACTTAAACTGACTTCAGAGCAGACCTAAGATTTATTCTTGCCTTTTAAATTAACTGCCAGATCCTTAGCTGATATAAATCGTTGAGCCTCTCTTGATATCAGTGCAGCTCATTTTACACCAAACAGGGATATGGATCGCGACAGAGAAACAGGCTTTGTACAAGCCCAGGTGCTTCTTGGCTGCTGTAGTTCAGTGGAAGTAAAACATTTGTTTATTTGAAAAGCAGAAGAATACGGTTTATTATTTATGTTTTGTGTTACTTTTTCTTTAGGGTTATCACAAAATATATTGTTGTGAATTCTAGATGTTACCATGTTTTTAGCATTTTAATTTAAAAATATTATTTAGAATCTTCATTGTTTTATAGTTTTTTAATATGTTCATTTTTTGTTTAGCAGAGAAAAAGAGAAAGTTGGTAGCTTTTTCCTGGTAAAATGATGCTGGCACAACTATTTATCAGAATCATAGCTGCAGTCTACACCACTTACGCTCCTACCTGTGATGTTTAGATGAATCCCTGCCTTAATACTCTGCCAAAAGGTCTTCTATCAGTATTCAAATAGTTGGAAAATAGGTTTTTATGAAAAGGCATTGTAATATTGAATGCTATCAGTGATGACAGGATGAGAGGAAATTGCCTCAAGTTGCACCAGGGGAGGGTTAGATTGGGGATTAGGAAAAGTTTCCTCACAGAAAGGGTTGTCAAGCCCTGGCAGAGGCTGCCCAGGGCAGGGTTGGAGTCCTCATCCCTGGAGGGATTTCAGAGCCACGTGGATGTGGTGCTCAGGGACAGGGTTCAGTGGTGGAGTTGGCAGCGCTGGGTTCAGGGTTGGACTTGATGGTCTTAAAAGTTCTTTCCAACCTGAATGATTCAGTGATTATGTTTCCATGCTCATCCATGGGTCAATGTTCTTCTCCATGGGGTGAACTGGACACGCAGCACTCAAGAGCCTTGCCTCAGCTTCTCTGGCATCCCAAAGTCCTCAAGACAACTAATTCATCCTTTAAGTCGTGGGGAAAACTTCCCCATCAGTTTATAACAGGGTGCAGCATTTCTCAAAATCTTTGCACAGTTTTTGCCTTTCCTTTGGTTTTTCTCTCACATCTGACATCTCCAGCCCTGGGGTTGATCCATTCTAGGAACAGAAGCACCTTCTTCCTCCCCCTGCCCTGCTGAAGCTGCAGCAGGAATGTGAAAACGCTTTTCTCCTCAAAAGGCTAACCAGCCCTTTTCAGATTCTTTTAAATAGGTATCAATACCTGGCTTTTACAAACAGGAGGAATTAAAGTTTGTAGCATTTTGCTATTTGAATGACCTACTCAGTGGAATTACAGCAGCAAACTAATCCTTTAGGAGAGATGGCTCTATCAATCTTTGGATTTTTCTAATGTGGAAGCTACTCAATTGCATCTCAGAAATCAGGGAGGTAATTACTCATGCAGACAGCACAAAATGAAAAAAAAAAATGCAAGTTCTGCTGAGTATCCCTTTTAGAACAAGCAGCGGAACAAGGCAAACAGCCTCTATAATCAGTCAAATTCTTCCACTAATTTTTCAGGTGTTGAAGGCTATAGTGAGGATACATGCCATGAAAGTTAACAAAGCAAAGTGGCTTTAATAGAGGTTTTTACGAGAGAAAAATGCCTCTTATTAGGCAAACATACTATTTTAGATGTAGTTCCTTACCATACAACTTCATTGTTTAAAATAAACTTTTTCTGAGATAAATCCATTTACAGATGTGTTGTGAGGCATTTCGCTACAGTGGCGACATCCACCCGTCCAGTGATCAGAGCAGCAGGGCAGGTGCTGATTGCACCTGAGGTGTCACCAGTCCACAGGTGGAGGCAAGGAGGTGCAGCCTTGGAGCTCTCACAGTCTGTTACTGCTGATAACTGAGGTTGTTTCCAATTTTAAATTCAGTGCTACTAGATTAATTGAAAGAATGCGTATCTAGAGATAGAAACTGTGAATGATAGTAGTTGACACAGCTGAAAAGAACTACTGGTTTTGTACATAGGATTGTAGAATCACTGAATCATTAAGGATGGAAACTCCTCTAAGCTTATCCAGTCCAACCATCAGCTCAACCCCACTGTGCCTGCTAAACCATGTTCTTAAGTGCCACATCTACATGATTTTTGAACACTTCCAGGGATGGAGTCTCCACCACTGTCCTGGACAGCCTCTGCCAGGGCTTCACCACTCTTTTGGTAAAGAAATCTTTTATACTATTCAATCTAAACCTCCCCTGGCACAACCTGAGGCCACTTTCTCTCGTCCTATCGCTTATTAATTGGATTGCTTTGAATCCTATCTAGATTACAATTCTAAACTTGTTGGATGGACCCTCCTGCACAAGAGGTTGTGATGAGGAAGCGGACAGCTAATGAATAAGAAGTTTCTCATCCAGGGCAATCCTTTCAATGCAAAATCTAACGTGGGTGCGTCCCATCGGGGTCCACAGACACATGTACCAATGTTCCCTAATCTGGTGCTCCTCTACCACAGGTAAGTCTTGTGCTGAACTATCCCCATTGGTCTTGAAGACTTTGGGTTGCTGAAGACAAGTCTTAGTAAGTCTTACAAGTTTTATGTCCTTTGTTGCCAGCTCCCCCACCCCATTCAGCAGCAACGTTTGCCCTGCTCTTCCTTTTGGTGTTGGTATAAAGGCATAAGGACAACAACTGTGGAATTGTTCAAAAATTCTCAGCTCTGAGTCTTGCCAATAAAGCACAAAATATGCTTTCCCTGTAAGCTATGTACCTTTAAACAGCAGTAAAAGACTAAGCAAATACTTTGGGGAGTATTAGAGTATTAAACCAGCAGCAACTGCCATGTTCTTTTGTTGGTGTCATTGTGGGCCTGTTGACATATGCAAGGGTCTCTTTCAAAAATTTATGAAATGAGAAGTCTTACTCTCTCTTTAAATTTTGAGGCTCATGAGGAAAGAGAGAACCTGCAGCAGGGCTGCTATCAAATGTGGCATCAGTTAGATCAAAAATCAAAGGGATGTTTTTGAATGAATGTGGGGGCCCAGAGGGTCTCTTAGACACTTTATGCCAGATGCCAGAGCAGGGGTGAAAGTATGGTCTGTGCCCAACCTGAGAATTCACACTGCGGTTCCTAATTTGAAATAGCAATATTTGGAGAATACTGATTGAGTATAAATAAAGAACATCAAGTCCCTTAGTTCTTAAGTTCCTGCTGTGAAATAAAGGCAGCAGAAGCACATGCAGACTTCTACAATTGCTTTATGTCTAAGTCATGAGGGCTAGTGTGTTGTGGCACTGGGCAACAAAGCTGGGGAAGGGTCTGGAGAACAGCTCCTGTGAGGAGCAGCTGAGGGACATGGGGCTGCTTAGCATGAAGAAGAGGAGGCTGAGGGGAGACCTCATCCCTCTCTGCAGCTCCTGGAAAGGAGGTTGTGGTGAGGTGGGCGCTGGGCTCTGCTCCCAAGGAACAAGTGATGGGGTGAGAGGAAATGGCCTCAAGTTGTACCAGGGGAGGGTTAGACTGGGTGTTAGGGAAAATTTCTTTACGGAGAGAGTGGACAAACCCTGGCAGAGGCTGCCCAGGGCAGTCGTGGACTCCCCGTCCCTGGAGGGGTTCAAAAATGTGTGGTTATGGCACTTGGGTACATGGTATAGCAGGTACAGTGGGCTGGGCTGATGGTTGGACTGGGCAAGCTTAGAGGTGATTTCCAACCTTAACAATTCTATGATTCTGATTCTTTTCAGCTGTTTCAACTACTATTATTTACAGCTTATACCTCTATATGTGATTCTGTGAATTGGAGCTTGAGTAGCACTGAGACCACGTGGGCTGTAGAAAAGGGGTGATACTAAAAGGAGCGAGTGCTTGAGCCAAGGAGGACTTGGTTCCTGAAAACTGAACACTGCCAGGGGTGCTGCAGGCTGTACAGCTCTTCATATACTACAGACAGTTATTTTCCTAATCTGCTCCTTCTCCCATTGGTTTCTCACCTTGTTCAGCTGTGCTTGTGCCTGGGCACCTGCAGAGACATCTGGGGTTGTGGTTCATTTTGTGGGTTAATTTGGTAATGATGTTTGACTCCACCCAAGTCCCCCACTCGCACAGGAGGCAGCAGGAAACACAGAGGTGAATGTGTGCCCGAGTCTAACACCATCGCTCCAGGCTTTCCGGGACCATGGGGGCAACATTCCCAGTGTGGGCAGCAGCATCTGCTCCATCTAACCCTCCCCTGTTCTCAGATGAGGCTGAAATAACTCTTGGCTTCTGTCCGAGCGCGGAGATGCTGATGTGCTGAGTGCAGTTATCCATTCCCATCACCCAACTAGGGGAGCATTCAAGGCTTAATTATTCAGTTTCTGTAAAGCACCTTGAGATCCGCAGATGAAAGGCTCCACAGAAGTGCAAAGTGTTCTTTCTATTATAGGTTTCACAGACAGAAGTGGGGGCATGCTTGACCTGATAATGTTAAAAGCCTGGTGGGCTTGCCAAGCTTTAATATGATCTGTTAAGCGTCGTGTTAGTGGGGTGTCTGGGGCTGAACAACCTCAGTTCTGATGGCTCATCATTCCCATTCCCTCACTCTTGCAGTTACCACTGGAATTTGTGAAGGGAGAAGGTGTTTTACACTGATTATTCTCCTTCTCCTTATTTTTATCCATTTGTAGCATCCTTCTAAATATTCAGATGGAGTGGATGTTGTTTGCTCACACTTGACATAAATAACAGGTTTTTATTTTAAAATGTTTAAGGAAATAATCCTTTCTTCAAGCTTTGTCGAACACCTGCCAAATTAGATGGAAATATTTCTCCTTCTGCATTTACAGATGACGTATTTGTGCAGAACTGATACAACTCATGTCTGTGTGTCACCAAAATAATTGTATATTAGATATTTACCCACTAATTGTTTAGAAGATTAACAAAGAGGATCACCTCGCAACGTTTGTCCATTTATACACAAACACACTATATATATGTATGTGTACATGTGTAGGTATGCATGTAATGGATCTGTTTGGGATATTAATATAAACTAGGTTAACTTGTATTAAATTGCAGACCCTCCTCCAAAGTCAGTTTGTGAACCTCTAGAACAGGAACACATAAATAATCTTCCAAGGGAATAAGTTTCTAAAAGTCAGAATCTGCAAAGCAGCTTATTTCTGATATCAAGGGAGATATTCATAAAGGTAAGGAACTCCCCTGTTTAGGGGTTGAAATCTTTGCTGCTTTTTTTACAGTGGTGGGAGATTCATGTCTTCATTATATACCATAAATACAAGAGACGCTTCATCTTTGAAAGCGTTGCTTTCTTTAGAAAAACATGGATACTGACACTGTGGAGTTACCTGAGGCTGTGAAACAAGGCAAATACATTTATTGCAGTGTATCCTGAGTGGTTTGGGTTGGAAGGGACCTCAAAGCCCATCCAGTTCCATCCCCAGTTGTGTGCACGTGATGCAGTGCAGAAATCTCGTTGTCCTGATCAGATTTTATATGCTGGATAGCACTGAGAGATAAACTAACCCATAATCATGTGTCCAGTTGCAATTTCAACACGATACCCCAAAAAAAGGTGCAAAAATGCAAAAAAACCATTTCCTATTAAGTTCAGATTGTGTGTTACTTCCATTTGTTATTTTACACGTTCACTACATGGTGCTTATCTTCACACTGAAATAAACTGTATTCTGTAATCTTTAACCTCATAAAACTTAAAGTGTTTGTTTATTTTAAATCTTACTGAAGGGGGGAAATTACACTGGGGTGAATCTGCTGCCACCACTTCCATTGTTTCCCTTTCACCAACCAGGTCATCAGCACCCAGGTGTTTGTTGTTGGCCAGGAACCTTCAGCCTTTACCTGACATCGCAATACCCCGTCAGAGCCCAGCAATACAAATGTTTTCTTTGGTTTTCTGTGAAGCTCAAAGGAAACAGCACATGTAGAAAGGGTGCAAGCAACACCAAGAGCCTGAAGTGCATCTACAAGGGATGAAAAGTCTCCAGGAAGGCTGGGCTGTTCTTTCTCTGCCTTCCCGAGCAGCAAAGCATTGTCCTAGGAGAAAGCCTGAGGCCAAAGCATCATTATCACTGGAGCCTCAGTGTGTGCAGAATGGCATCATCCTGCTATTTAAGGCAGGCAATCAATGAGATTCATCTCATCTGACCTTAAATACTCCAACAGGAGGTTCTCGGTTCAAGCTAGTCATCGAATTTTCTTCCACAGGTAATGGAGATTATGCTATACCCCTAAAATATCTTGAAAGAAACATAAGGCAGTCTTTCATTAAGAAGAATATAAATGAGTGTTTACAGCTGTTAGCTAGCTAAATTGGTGGGATGAAGGTCAGCATCACCTGGGAGGTGGGGCTGAGTTGTTGGAGGCAGGTCTATCAGGCTGCTAGGGGTTCCTGCTGAGTCCTGCCCTACAGCAGCTTCTCCTGTTGCTTGGAGGTTTGGTGAGGCTTGTGTCTTCCGAGGCTTCCAAACTAAGGTGCTTCTGGCCAGGTAAGTTTCATCTCTGTTTTCTGTAAACATTCAGCCTTGGTGTAACAAAAAACCTTCTGTGAGCAGTTGCATCATTTTTTTTTCATGTGACATTCTATATTGATGAATATTTCCTGTTTAGTTAATTTGCAGAAGAGAAGAGCCAACTGATTTTCCATCAGTCTCATAGTGATTTAGCAACTGTAGATTCCAATAGAGTTGCTATCAATTTATATTTGCTTTTCCTGTCTCTTTCTGCTCTATGACACACCGTGAGACTCCCCATGCCGATCCAATAATATCTTTCTAGCTACTTCTCCCCTAAAGAAAAGTTTTTATTTATGACTATGCCTCCCTCCCCCATCTGCCCTTTAGCCGATGTCAATCCATTTTATGTTACATTTATGTCTATTCCGCTTCCTTTCTTTCTTTAGACCTCAATCTCTGCACAAAGACCTTAATCTCTGATGTGGAACTTTGTCAAATGCTGTCTGGGAGCCTGCATGCGGCCGCCCAGCGCGGGAAGCCAGGCGGCCTCCTCTAGCAGCCGAGGGAAGGCTGAGGCTGCTTTTCCAAGACTTTCAGGGCCAAAGCAGGCTGGTGAGCCTCCTCTATCCCCCTGCATCCACCTACAAACACACACACAGTCACTGCGGGTTATTGCCTGCTAATGCAAATCACCCATCGCTTGATGCAATCCCTTCTGTACTGGGAATATGATATTTGCTAACAAAATAGCTCAGCTAAAATTGATTTTAGAAGGAATGCTTTGGTCCTTCTGTTTGACTGTCTGTGGAAGAGGTGGTTGTGATCTTACCTTAAATATGCGACAGAGCAACAACAAAGGCTTGTTCTGCTGGTTCACAATGTCAGATATTTTCAGACACATTATTAGATACCCAAATCTATTAAAACTGACTATTAATTTCAGCTTTATTGGACCCACACTGGTTTTTACAACTAAGTTTTGTATTTTTTTCTTTTACCTTTGGTTCAGTTTTAATTCACTTTCTTTGGTTTGATAAAAAACCCCACAGAAACAGGAATTTTACACACAATAGAGCTGTTGGATTAGGAGGTCTTCATGCTCATCATGCAGGTGGTTTGGTTCATGGTTTACAGTGATGTTAAGTTCACACCAAAAGTTATTTTTCTTGAAGTATGTCTGCAGGGAAAAGTTAAATTGAGGGCAGGAAAAGTGGTGGGTTTGTTGTATTTATTTTTTTTAAATATACGATTTAATTTGTTTAGAAGGTAAATGTTATCACATCGGTGGAGAGAAGCTCTTGATGTCAATGTCATACTGTTAGTTTTGCCACTGCCAAACATTTGGGAAGTCTCTTAATCTTCACGTGCATCAGTATTTATGAAATAGATGATGGTTATCAGCATGAGGGAGAGGCTTGACAGCCTTTGCATGGGAGATAGCTTGGAGGCACTGAGAATTTTAGTGCTTGTGGGTTTTTATGAACAATTCCTCCTCTCTGACTCATCTGTGATTTAAAAACAACCCCCCAAAACTTCTCCTAAACAATAAATGTAACGATATCGCAAAAAATGCAATAAACAATTCCATTTACTGGCCTCCACTCCATCACACCCTGCTCTCCTTCCCACGTGCCTGGCCAAACAAAGGGAAAAAACCCTAAGCAGCTGCTTTTCCCAGAGCAGGACAACAAACACTAGGAGCCAGCTGAAAGTGAGGCGACGTGGTGCATTCCTCATTACTCATCAACTAATTGTTCCTTCCATTTCCAACTCATTTCTCCTCCACACCTACAGGAGCTTGCTTATTCACTGGTCAAATGCCCCTCTCTCAGGCCGAAGTCTTTGCTGATCGTCAGGGTATTGACTCGGCCCACGAAAATATGTTGCATGTAGCAAGTGGAATTTCCCCTCTGACCTTCGTCTCCCCCTCTCCTGTGACCAACAAGTATTGTTTTCTCCTCCTTTCCCTCTTGCTGGCAAAAGCCGCTTTTTGCCTGCTGCAGACGCTTGGTGCCGAGCCAGCGGCGGGTTCCCTTCACGCCTCCTCCTTTTATGAAACCAAAGAAAATGCAAAACAGATTGTTTTCCTCTGTGGAAACGCCCACTTCTCTCCAAATCCACTCCGAACCCCTTACTTCTGTGCGGTGAGGCTGGCACGAGGGGGTAGATCCATCGAGGTGCCTAAGCTGGGACTTCTATGTGCAGCTTCTGAGCACTGAAGTAATCGTAGAAGGTTTTGGATTGGAAGGGACCTCCAAGCCCATCCAGTCCCACCCCTGCCACGGGCAGGGACACCTCCCACTGGATCAGGGGCTCCAAGCCCCATCCAGCCTGGCCTTGAACCCCTCCAGGGATGGGGCAGCCACCCCTGCTCTGGGCAGCCTGGGCCAGGGCCTCTTTCTCTGTTGAAAGACACGGCCAACGCGGACACAAAGAACCTCACTTTTCCTTGCTTCATAACCAGGGAGCACTTTAATTTCAAGTACGGTCAATTTAAGACAAAATTTAAAGGCACTGCCTCTTTCCGTGGCTGCCACGGAGGCCTGCGAGTCAGATGCTGCAATACGATTTAGGAAAGGGCTCAGATAATTTTATGGCCTCTAATAAATTTTGTAGCTACACAAAGTAAAGTAATAATATAGGTAATTAAGTCTCATGCATCAAAATATAACTGATTGACAGTGAAAAGGGAGGAAGGAGCCGCGTGCCATGTATATAGTGTAGCATGAGAGGAGACTGTGTGTGCATTGCGTTAATTTGCTGTTCGGCACAGAAGGGGGATTCTGAGCTAATGGGATGTGTGTGGATCATCCCTCGCTGGAGGAGCTGACGATCTCATTGAATTGCTGATTGCTCTGGGGCAGGGATGTGCAGGAGGTGCGGTATCTCCTGGCTTGGGTCCTGGCTCTGCTCTCATCTGCCTCACCTTCTGTATCCCTCCTCTCTCTGGCCTTTACAAACACTCAGATGCTGCCACAGCTGATTTCCATTTTGAACCCCTGTGGTTCTGCACAATAACCTGTGCTGCCAGCAGCCCATCACAATGCTTCCATAAAATCGTGCTGCAATTTCTGCAACATTTCACATACGTGTTGAAAAGGAAAATCCTCTAAAAGATTCCTCACCTGTTGTAAGAGAAGTTTTTGGACGTGATGCTGTTTTATCACTATTGTGCAGGCATCTAAAGAAAATGCTTGGGAGGAAGAGCAGATGAAACGAGAAAAGGGGCTTCAGACAGTTAAAAGAACCTCACCACCCTGCTGGGTGTTAGAGAGGAACTGAGGGTGACCGTGCTTGACTTGGAAGCTGGTGCTGGGGAAAGGGACCTTTCCATTGGTGAGGCCACACCTGGAATCCTGGGTTCAGTTTTGGGCCCCTCCCTCCAAGAAGGACATTGAGGGGCTTGAGGGCGTCTGGAGAAGGGAGCGGAGCTGGGGAAGGGAACGGAGCCGGGGAAGGGGCTGGAGAACAAGGGTTGTGAGGAGAGGCTGAGGGACCTGGGCCTGTTTAGCCTGGAGGAAAGGTCCCTGAGGGGAGACCTCACCACTGTCTACAAATGCCTGAAAGGAGGTTGTGGTGAGGTTGGTCTCTTCTCATAAGTGACAAGCAATAGGATGAGGGGGAATGGCCTCAGGTTGCAGCAGCACAGGTTCAGATCAGACATCAGGAAACATTTCTTCATGGAAGGGGTTCTTGGGCACGGGCAGAGGCTGCCCAGGGAGACTGTGGAGTCCCCATCCCTGGGGGGATTTAAAAGACAGGCAGATGAGGCGCTCAGGGATGGTTCAGTAGTGGACAGGTCCAGTTGGACTCAGTGATGTCAAAGGTCTTTTCTAACCAAGGGATTCTATGATTCCCCACCTGCACTGTCTTTGACTTCTCACGGTCATCCCTTCCGGCACCACCTTTTGGGGGTCGCTCCCCTGCCAGCCTTGGTAAAGACACAGGGTGCTTGAAGGGCTCTTTCGCTCACTCTTCAGCTGCTCCTCAGGTAGCAGAAGGAACGAAATAGCTTTATGATTCACCTATGTGTTTTTGGGGAATTACTGAATGTGTACAATCTGGTTTCAAAGCAAGGTGAAAATGCAATATTTCATCAAGACAGCTCTTTTGTCTTTTAATTATTAGTGAGTGATCAGTCTTTTATTGATGATCTTTTTTTCTGCTTTGTTAATAAAGCCAAGTTAATCCCAAGTCTTGCACTACTGCTAATGCCACTATAAACTGGGCAATTTTTTGTCATTGCGAGTCTAAATCTTAATATATTTTAACTGGAATTTTGATACTGTGTCATCCTAATAGAAATGTTGGCAAATAGTTCATCAATATTGTGCAGATAAGAATTCGTGATTATAAGAACAATATATGTGTATTAACTAATATATTAGAAGAATATGTATTATAGGAATAGTAAGAATTCTTTTGCTTGCTCTTTGTTGCTGCCATTGTTTATTCACATAGCACAGTGCTGCTCTTTACCCGCAGAACCCATTCGAGACCTGTTTTTCTTTTTCACACATGTCCATTCAGAGAGAGAGAGTCTGGCTGTAAGGAAATCACAATTAGCTGCAATTTGTGAAACTTTAAATCAGATCCTATTAAAAATCACTCTTGCCTAGCTGTGGGAACAGTGCATTAAGATGAAATATAATCTCAGAAAGCAGCAACAGGTGAAAAAAAATACAATTTGCCGTGCTCTATTTTCATGCACCACTATTGCTCCGTTTGTATTTAATTCAAATAGAGCGTAAGCCTTTTTCTTCCCTCTGTTATATTGTTTTATTAGAGGCAATGCTAGCCTGTATTAGCCACTTATTAGATAAATACAGGAAAACTGCTTGTCATTTATGGGTTTATGCATTATCATCTCGAACATCGGATAGAGTAGCCTGATTTCAAAGTGACAGCTGGTGGAACCTCTTCTTGATACATGCTAATCCAGTTTTTATTATGGAAAAATTGCCTGTGCTTTCAGAGAGTGAAAGGCAGTTACGAGATGTAGCTGCCGAGGGTGGAACCTTATGATCTCTGCTATGACAGCCTAAAAATGAACCATTATCACCCAGGGTAATGGCATCCTGGAAAAATATGGACATAGGATAACTTATGGCATGAACGTGTCAAAATGCACAGTTGCTCTTACGGGCTCTTTCATGTGGTAAATAAAAAAGAGCTTGTTCTTCAACAACGCTGATTCACGTGGTCAGTGATGTCGTGGGAGTGGGAAGAAGTGTGTCCTTGGTTGCATCTGAAGATGAGGTGGGAACGATGCCTCTAAGTTCTTTGTACTGGGCAGGAGACAGCATCTGAGAGCAGGATTGTGTTGACCCTGATGCTGTGAGTTGTGGCTGATGCTCAAGGGTCCTGCAGCCAGAGTGCAGGTTCTCAGTCATTCACCTTGATGAGGTCTGGTGTGACTGAGGCAGCCCCTTGAGATGGACCAGGGGAGAGTCTCAGCGTACAGACCTCAGGAGGTGGTTGGGAAGAATGATGAGAGGCTGAGCTTCAAAACTGGAGATCATACACAACACTGAGCTGCCAAAAGCCTTGTGCTTCTTCTTGTCAAAATCTGAACCAAGATAATGCGACTGCTGCTCAGGGAGCACAGAGGGAGCAGCTCACTGGACTTTTGTCTCCTGGATGACAGATGGAAAGATCAGCAGGCTATTGCATTGCTCCCCAACTACTAATTTATCACTAAGTATATTAATAGAGCCACTAGATAACAGAATATAATTTATTTGGGAGAATAATAGAGGTCCTAATCCTTGCTTTTTCTTTTTTCTTCGAATTTATCAGATTTCCCTCACTCCAGCGTGCCTGTCCGACCTCTGATTTAAGTCAAACATGCTAGTTTAGAACTTGAATTAGAACAGAATTAGCAGTGTGTCATTCAGACTTGAGAAGCTTTCTGAAGCTGAGATATTAAGTTTTATCAAAGCTGAGAGCACATGAAGGTTAAGCACCCCTGAATGCACAGACCCTTACAGGCACTGAAACGAAAGGAATGCTCTCCAGAGGAGCACTGTTTGAATGAAAGAAAAAAAGAAGAGGAAATAAAAAATCTTGTAGAAACACATAATGGTTTGGGCTGGATGGGACCTCAAAGCCCATCCAGTCCCACCCCTGCCCTGGGCAGGGACACCTCCCACTGGATCAGGGGCTCCAAGCCCCATCCAGCCTGGCCTTGAACCCCTCCAGGGATGGGGCAGCCACCCCTGCTCTGGGCAGCCTGGGCCAGGGTCTCCCCACCCTCACAGGAAAACTTTCTTCCCAAGATTTCATGTAAATTTTGCTCTTATCTCTGCCTCTGCTTTCTGCTTTGTATGAATTATTTGTTTTACTTGTGGGTATGTTTTGTATGAGTGGTAGGATTTTACCTATCTCAGCTATTGGGACTTCTAGGAGAGGAGTTTAATGCGAATTATCAAAGTAATGATTAAGACAATAGACTTGGACTTGGGAGGAGCCTTAGTTTTTGTCAGCTTTGGGTTGAGCTGACCCCAAAAAACAGATACACCTTTGGCTGCACCTGAAGTCAGCGTGGGGCTGGAATGATGCAGCTCAGCTCTTTGCCCTGGGTGGGAGAGAGCAGGACAGCACTGACCCTGATGCCGTGGGGAGGATGAGCCGTCCCAAAAAGTCAGGTCTTTTTCTCCAACTTGAATTTGTGTTGGTTACATCTTATGTGGTGTTGACAATCACGGTTGAGTTCAAGCTCCTTCAGCGTGAAAGTCAAGGCTGCACAGAAACAAAGGAAGCTATTGTTGCTAAAGTTTGACCTCTGCAACCTGATGCAACCTCTGCTGCTATTAATGAACATATGAGAACTTCATACAAGTGTCAATCTGCCCACTAGCTCAATACCTCATGGCTTTTATTGGTCTTTCTGAATTTACTCAAGGCCCCCCAGTATATTTTTGTTGCTAGTGGGAGCTTATACTGTTGTTTAAACAAATGTGTTGGCAATGGCGCGTGGATTTCCCAACACACCTAGAACCTGCATTTTCCAGAACGCTGTATTGTGCTGTTGGATTACCAAGCAAATGAATTTTAGAACATGTCCAGTGGGGAGGGAAGATATAAATGAATGTGGACAAGATACAAGGAATTAAATAAACATGCAGAAATAGGTGCCTACAGAATTGATTTTGTCAGTGGTCTATGAAGTGGTTGCCCTGCTCAGGATTGATGAAATAAGTTTCTTTGCCATCGTCCCATTTTCTCTCCCCATTAGAAATACTACCTATCCATCTCAAAATTTTTAGCCATTGCAATCATTATTTAAGAGAAACCTTTGATTATGTTGCCTTTATTCCTTTTTATTTTGAAAGCGAAATTAAATTCTGTAAAAATTTAGCCTGGCGCTTTAAAAAAAAAGAAAAGAAAAAGTGCTAATTACCACGGAATTTGAGTGAAGCTGCTGTTGATATGCTTAAATCCTTAAAACCATTCCCAGCCTCTGGAGGCAAGCTAAGAGATCTCTCATTGATGGACCGTGTGATCGCTTGTGCAGGGCCAAAGATGGTGCCCAGGTCCTGGGCAGAGGGAGCCCTGCTGGGGTTTGCTTTATGCTCAGAGATGTGATGGAGGAGCTGGGGCTGGCAAGGTGACGGCCTCACGGCCAGTGGTGGATCTTCATGTTGGGGACTGGGGGCTCCCAGCCCTTGTCGGCACTTCCTTCTGCTCCTGGAACTTCAAACTGAGTAAATAAAATACCAAAACACCATCCTGCTCCTGTGGAATTTAATTGCAGTGCGAGGAGGCTCGTGTCCCCCCACTGGTGTTTCTGGGAGTAAAATGTAAAATTTTACAAATTCAGTAAAAGTAGGAAGCAGTTCTTTGTGAGAATGCTAAAAAGAAAAAAAAGGATGTTTCTCATGTGTTATGGGTTTTTTTTCCTATTTAAAGTAATTTTGGACTCTAAAGAAACTATTGCCTTTTTCTGCTCTCGTTAAAAGAGAGTCTGAGAATGTTTCTCCCCAGCATTATTTATTTACTGGCTCCCAGCTCCTCAGTTTTATGACTGATGCTGAAGGCTCTACCTGCCTCTCATCCTCTAACGTACTTTGATCTCATTGATTCATCAACATTTACAGTTTTCTCAGGGACCGCTGTTGTTGAAACCTGGCTCTGCTGTAGATAGGAACAGTTGGAGCTGATACAAGCTGGATGAGGCACCTGGAACAGTTGGGAAATGAAGCTGAATGTCCCCAATATCTACTCGGTTCTTACCCAGAGCCCTACGTGAGGCTATTGGAAGCCCTCTCCAGAGGGGTATTTAGTGGTTTGCTTTGATTGAGAACGTCTCAAGGTAGGAAACTATTTTTATGCAGTCAAAGGAGCAAAGCAAGTGTCCCCCAAGTGTAACTTGGAGAGCTTGGATGAGCTGTGTAAAGGTGGATGAAAGCTGCCCCAAGGAAGTAAAGAACAGTGACTTGGTCTGGTCTGAAACTTTCAAAGCACCAACAGGAGATGGGATTAAGTAAGGCTTTGAGAGATTGTTTTTTGGTGAGGTCATCTTAACTATTTTAACAAGAAAATCATAGAATCATGGAACAGTTTGCATTGGATGGACCTCAAAGCCCATCCAGTCCCACCCCTGCCATGGGCAGGGACACCTCCCACTGGATCAGGGGCTCCAAGCCCCATCCAACCTGGCCTTGAACCCCTCCAGGGATGAGGCAGCCAAATCAAATGTGCAGCCACAGATAGGGCTTTAGATGCTTGAAAAGGAGCTGATTTAAGCTCCCAGCGAAGAATGGAGAGAGTATATGGACCATATATGGGACCAAAACTCGCTGGGTGATGTAGTGTCTTTTTGAGTACAAAACAGCCCCCATGCAGTAATTTGGGGTGGAAAGGCCCCCATGTGCCCCTGGTGCAGCTCATGGTCAGCCTGTGAACATTGCATTGGAAAATATGTCCTGAGCTCGTGGAATATGCTTTTTTGGAAGTGTTTGGGACTTGCTGCTATGGGGAGCTACCACAGATTGATGCGGTGATGCTTGTTAGTGTTCTCCACTCATACAAACAGCCTCGTTCACAGCAGTGAAGGTGGGCTGCACACGTGCCTAGAAGGTTTTGAAGTTAAAAAGAGGTTTACTGCGTATGAATTTTCTCACGCGTGTGGCATATGGTTATTTTCTTCCTTTCCTACAAAACACAGAAATCCTAAACCTTTCCAAAGCACGGAAATGATGTGCGGGTCAAACCACCACCCATCACAGCGCAAGGAGATGGGGACGTTGCTCAGGCATCACCATTGTTCCCAGGGCTCTGAATTGTGACTGATCCCGTATATCTCGGGCTCCAGTATCTATAGACACATGGGGATGTTTCACCCACGATCCTGAATTTCCTGGGTTCTGTGGATTTAAACTTATTTGAACACAGTTTTCTGTGATTTAATATAGCATTATTTTAGATCAAATCTGGGTAGGAAAATAGCTGACACTCTTTTTGCTGCTGTTTCCCCCCTCCTTTTTAAAGGAAAGAGCTTTATCTTAATTAAAGTTTAATTAAGGATCACATTTGGCAGTACTTTTCACACCGATCTACACCAGCAGATTTTCTAAGGCTTAACTTTATCGTGCAGAAAATCCTCTTTTATTACTCCCAACCTGTTGTAAAAGCTGTTGGCACAGAGCGATGGCTGCTTCATTCAGTGGCCTTGTTTGCCGCTGGAAAATTCCCAAGTCTCTAGAGATAGCACCACTGTGGTTCAATTTAATATCTGTCCTATCACTACAAGACTCTAGCTCATTATTAATGATACTATTCATTAATTTCTTGTTGGGCTGATGTTGTTATTTATTAAAATATTAAAGAAAGCTCCTGAGACACATACATAATGAGGGACACCTCCATTTCATGAGCTGCACCAGCTGAGGGAATGAATATCGTGGAGATTTACCCACCCCGCCACGCTCTATCCCTCCCTCATTAGTCCTGCTACATCTCTGAGTGACACTGTAAATTCATTTTGTGCTCTGTCCAATCAGAGCCTAATACAAATGTGGGGCTCTTTTTTTTTAATGAGCCATTCCTATGCAAAATGAATCGACTACTGTCTAACTCATCTAATCTGCCTGTATTTGGGGGAAGGACTAAATTGCCTATATTTATATAGGAAATAAATAAAAGGTGACATATTTTTTCCC
Organism: Phaenicophaeus curvirostris; assembly: GCF_032191515.1. Lineage (NCBI taxonomy): Eukaryota > Metazoa > Chordata > Aves > Cuculiformes > Cuculidae > Phaenicophaeus > Phaenicophaeus curvirostris. The sequence goes on along the minus strand of NC_091398.1, from coordinate 41,331,384 downwards.
TTTTCAGCCTTACATTTGGAAAATTTCAACATAATAAATTCTGCGCTTTAAGAACCTGCCACCTTAGTTAGCTAAAGCCCAGCATGACATTTAAACGTGTGATAGTTGTATTTAAAAAAGCCTCGACAAGCACTTTGTACACCGTGCTGGTCATTTGATGCCTTTCCTCACGCGCTCAGGTAGCACCTACAGAAATTCCAAGTGCGCTTGATGTATTGCTCACCCTTTTAATCAGAGGGATTTCAGACCGCATCTGCTTTGAGCATATGAGCCTACCCAGAGCCATACGAGGGAACTGTGTATGGCAAAATAAATCAAATAAACCGGTAATTAATTTAGCGATGATGTCACACTTTTATTTTGTTTATTGGAAGAGGAGGTAGCATTAAGGGTCTTTTTTTTGGCTGCATGGAAATTATGAAATCTGCATAACAATCGAGGTAGCATCTGAATGTAAAGTTTTAATTCGCTCTATATGGTTGTTATTTTCACCCCGTGCAAATAATTACTGTGGTGAAGAAATACCTCAGTGTTTTAAGAGGATTAGCTGGGCATAATTGCAGCCTGTTTTGATCCCTCTTTTAATAACGGACCCTCTCAATTCACACCCCATACAGCAGCTTTGTGTGGACCGAAGGCTGCTTCCAAAGCGTTTGTCTGCACCTAGAAGGTCTTTGTACTTTAAGTTTCGAGTAATGTGTAACTGAGAGGAAGGAGAAAGCGTCACCTTGGTACTTCAAAGCAGAAGATGTATGACGCTGTACCCTTCATCCCAGGGAAAGACCAAACAGCCAGGGATGCCTGGTGTGATGGGTTGTCATGACATGGTGATGGACTGCAGAATGCACTCATTATACAGCATTGAAAACGGCTTTGGAGAAGGGACTTCTGGAAGTTCCTCCTTTTCTGCTTGTAGCAAAACAAGAGTTTCCTGAAGTGAACAATGTGTTGCCTTAGGAATGAGTCTCTAAACTTAGAAACTCCCTTTCTTTAAACAGAATAAGTCCATTATTCTTGCTCACAGAAGTCCATGCTTCTTGCTCACGGTCTGTCCTGGCCACCTGAACGAGTTCTTTGACCTCATTTTCTCTTCCCAGAGTTGACACCAGTTTAAGTTCTCTGCGGAGCCTTTGCTTGGGCGCTGGTTTTAGTGGGCAGCAGATCTGCTGTTTGCAGGTGAAGTCTGGGAGAACCCTGAACACCTGCCTCCACAGCCAAAATACTCCTGAAGAAGGTTTCTACTGGAAACTCTATCTTTAGTGTAATTTTATATTCCCATTAATGCGCAGATCGCTTGTGCTGTGTGGCGTGTTGCACAGGCTCTACACCAGCCAGGTAGGAGCTGTTTGCCCACGCGGCAGCATCTGGCCTGCGGCAATTAGCTCTCATTTGTGTGAGCAGTGTTCAGCTGAAACCGTTGAATATGAGCATTTTTTTTTATGCTTTTTACTCGTGTGGTGGCAAAAGGGTTGAGGGTGCATCAGTTCGAAAGGGAAAGTTCACCAAAGTTGGGTCTTGCTCCACACTTCCATCATCTTAAACTATTTTTTTAGACAGTTATGAATTTGATTTTTGAATAAGCATCACAAGAGGTATTTCCTGAAGATGTCTCCAGTGGGTGTTTCCAGAAGTCAGGTTTAGGCTTTGATGCGAGTCTGGCTCACTTACAGGAGGATTTTCCACGTTGCTATTGAGAGCTTGATCAAGTAGAAATGTATTTTTTGGCAACTTGATTAATACTCTGTTCACACCATCAAATTCTCTCTGATGTGCATATAGAGGCTGTGTGTGACGTGAGGTCACCAAATGAGGTAGTCATGGACCAGGAGAATCTGTGGGTGAAATTTTAATTTTGCCTGGACTGAGAAAAAGTCTGCTCTGAACCTAAAAATGAAGGCGCGCCACTTGGTTTCATGAAAGGTATTCCGGTGCTCCCATAAGAACTGTAACCTGTGCTTTGTGCTCAAAGTCAAAGCTCAATATTATTAATGATAATTAAAAAGATAGGGAAGTCTCGCATTCCCCAACAGTAAAGGCTAGAGTGGATATTGAATAAAACTGCTGGAATAAGCCAGGTTCAGAGTATTGTGCCCCTGAGATCTGAGAGCACTTGGGGAAAAAAGAAACGTCTGCCCCCCTAGCCTCTGAGCATTGACATCTCCAACCGACCAGAGTGCTCAGACAAGTCCCTTCATGTATGTTAACGATGCTCGCACTCTGATCATCTGAAGTAGTAAGGGATTTTTGGATTTACAGTTGAAACCCAGTTGCACAGTGTTAATTGGTCTTGTTTAGAATCATAGAATGGTTTGGGTCGGAAGGGACCTCAAAGCCCATCCAGTCCCACCCCTGCCATGGGCAGGGGCACCTCCCACTGGATCAGGGGCTCCAAGCCCCATCCAGCCTGGCCTTGAACCCCTCCAGGGATGGGGCAGCCACCACTGCTCTGGGCAACCTGGGCCAGGGCCTCCCCACCCTCATCATGAAGAATTTCTTCCGAATGTCTAATCTGAATATTCCCTCTTCCAATTTAAAGCCATTCTGCTTCATGCTCTCCCTGCCCTCCCTGATCCAGAGCCCCTCCCCAGATTTCCTGGAGCCCCTTTCAGGACTGGAAACTGCTCTAGAATCTCTCCTCAGAGCCTTCTCTTCTCCAGGCTGAGCAACCCCACCTCTCTCAGCCTGGCCTTGGTGCTCCGCCCTCGGATCACCATCACTCTGGTGTTATCTTTTCAATACCATTCCCCCACAGGGGTTTCTTTGTCCCACCTTTTGCTCAGACGTAGAGCTGCACTGTTGCCAAGTTTGTTCCACAAAACGTCATGGGATCACATCCTTGAATTTGCTAAATAATAAAGGAATATTTGCATGCTTTTGCTCCAATAATACCTTTTACTATTTCTGTTTACCTTTTCCAGCCACTATAGGTTGCTTCAAGCTTGTCTTTCAACAATGAGCCCCAGACTACGCTGTTAATTTGTCCTGTTTATGCAGCTCCAGAAGCATCTATATCTTTATGCATTATTCCTAGGCTCATGGTTAAAAGTCAGTAGCTCTGGAACTGTTAAGCACCAGTAAATCCCAGCTCGCCTCGGAGTTGTCTGTGCTGTGAAGCTGCCGGCGCTGTGCCTAGTGTCCAGCTGCAGCCTCCTCGGCAAATCCAGATCTGTGAATGCATCTGGAGGGCAGACTTCACTGTGAAATTAAAGAACTGCTCAGGCTGCTTTTGGAGTGCCCAGGGTGTTTAGCAGAGTGCTGGTGTTAAATAGCCCCATCCCTTTGATCATGAAAAATAAAAAAATCATAGAATCATGGGATGGTTTGGGTTGGAAAGGACCTCAAAGCCCATCCAGTCCCACCCCTGCCATGGGCAGGGACACCTCCCACTGGATCAGGGGCTCCAAGCCCCATCAGAGCAGAATGCAAAAATCACAGAGGGGTTGGAACTGGATGAGCTTTAAGGTCCCTTCCAACCCAAACCATTCCATGAAATCAGTTGTGAATTGTTCCCTGAGAAGCCATCACAGCAATCCAACAATTAGAGTTCAAAGGCTGTGGGGTTTTTTTTGCCTCTGGTTTCTTTCAGTTAACTGTGAAAGGTTTTAATTGGACTCCGTAATGTCACGTTTCACTGGAAATACGTTGCCAAAGCCTACAGAGCCCTCATCGGTGCTCTCGCTTGTGATTTGTGGGAAGGGACAATTTGCTGGAGGTCTCCGAGGCTCTGTGGGGAGGGTTAATAACTCCTGCAGAGGTGGGCGAAAAGAAAGAATTTTATGTCTCCAGCAACCTGCAAGACTATGAAATGTTTCCAAGTGTAATTTTCTTGAAGTTAAAGTTGAGGTTATTAAGGTTCACTTAGCAGATAAAGTTTGCCACAATTTTCTTGGTCTCTATGATAAGATGACAAGATTTCTAATTTATAAAACCAGAGCAGTGTGTTGGGGGCTCTGAACCATGCTCAAGGGATACACTGAGGTACTTCCAGCTCTTCTCTTTCACATGTATTTTTATTTACAAGGAAATTTGAAAGCAATGTGCTTGAACTTCACTCAGTAACCCCTCTGGGTTGGTTTCAATTTGTTTGTCTTTGTGCATAGCCTGTGGTATCCATATAATTGCCAAAAGGATGGGGAGCTGGGATTCTCGCTGAGAGTACAGCTCAGTTTGAGCTGCTGGCATCCCGGACCTGTGGAGCTGTTGTGTTTCTGACCACTTTATAAACAGTTTCTCCATTGAAACTGCTGGGAAAATATGTTACCTTTGAAAGAAGGACAGGTGGATATCAATGTGGAGAAAGAAAAGTAGTTTTATATGAAACCTGGAATATTTTTGTGTTTCTGACTTCATGACTCTCCTTGCAGTTGTATCACAGCTTTGCAGACATAAAGCATTTCATTGTTTCACAGAATCCCAGAATGGTCAGGGTTGGAAGCTCATCCAGTCCAGCCTCCTGCTAAGGGAAGGTCACCTACAGCCAATTATGGAGGAATGCAAATTTATTTGGGACTGAATAACACAAATTCTACTGGAATTTGAGGAAGCTGGATGAATTCTGCTGTTCTTCATCCTCTGTACCAGCACCAATAACAGGTGAGATGCAGTAAGTGTTGTACCCTAACCAAACCTGTTCCTGTGTGGATCTCGAGGACAACACGTGCACCTAGAGTACATGATTTGTGTTACATCATTACTGAGACATAAGTCAGTTTTACCAGTTTTAATCCTAAGTTTTACAAAGGCTCCAACTCTGCTCTCCCTCTGCCTCCTGCCACCCCACCTGGGGAAATCCTGTTTTTCACCCTCCTGGCTCAAAACACCAGCACTGAAATTGCAGTTTCTGTTTGGTCTGAAAGAACCTCCTCTATGTGAAGCCCCCTCCTTAAAGCAGGGGTTCTCCTGCTTTAGAAACGCATGAGCTGGGGAATCAGCTGTGCCACCTGGAAGATTTTCCCAATAATAAGAACTTAAAAAAGTGCAGTTAGCTCTGTTCCAAATGCTTTACCTTAAAACAGCCAGCTGTTGTTGGAACTTTGGAGTCTTTACCTAGCAAAAGAAGGAATGCTTTGCTCTCAGGAGTTTGTGACTCTCACAAATAATTTATGATCAAGTCAATTCCTAACCTTCTTTTGAACACGCTGCTCTGGGCAGCCTGTTCCAGGGCCTCCCCACCCTCACAGGAAAACATTTCTTCCCAAGATCCCATCTCAGTCTCCCCTCTTTCAGCTCCAATATATATTCAATGTCTTTTTTGGGAATGTAGACACCAGAAGAGGATAAATTTTCCTGTTAATGGCCTTGCTAATACCATACATGTTGCTAAAGCCACCTTCCTCTTTCCACTTGATATTCAGTTTCCTGCCACTGACATATTAGATTAAGAATGAGAGAGAGCACAGAAAGTTATTTCTGTCGCCTTGCCGTTTTATTAGTGCAAAAGAACGGCTACCTTTCATATCAGCTATGTTTGTTGTATTAATGAGGGAAAAATAGCCATTAACTGGCCTTAAGCATGTACTTGAATTTCAATAAGTGGTTTCTTTGCATAACCAAGAAGAGATTACAGAGCAGACTTAGCAGCTACTGGAAATGGCCAATTTTTAAAACACAGACACTTCATTTGTAAGGTTTTCAAATGCTAAGATGGATATCTTAAATTAAATACCCCATCATCTGAACTCATCCAGTGTTTGATTTTTAGGCCTTGCTGCTTCATCCAAACTAAAGATGAAAAGGCAGGCGTTAAAAATGTATATATATGCTCAGTTACTCAGCCGTCTCTAATTGCCTAATACCCCTCCACACATTACTTAAAAGTGGCTCACGACCGCAGAAGACTTATGTATATTCCACAGGCAAAATTTATTGATTTCTTGAACAGGTCTCATGACAGAAGCAAGCACAAAGACAGAAGTGTGCCTAATACAGCTATTTAAATTCTCAGAAAGGCCTTTGTTTTAGATATAATGTGACCTTCTCCATCACTGCGATACACTTATATAGTGGAAACCAGGCATCCCCTCTCCTGTTCAGCAGAAATCGGTTGCAGGAACTCCAGGACAGGAGAGCAGCGGCCGAGGCTCCCTGGACAGGCAGTGCCTACCTTGTTTTGAATCGCACACATTAGGAGCTTTACCCAGTGCTGCAAATTGATTCTGAGTGCACCTCTGCGTTTAAATCCTGCCTCCCCATGTCCGGGTGCTCTCGGGCTCTGATGGAACGTGCTCATCGCCGAGCACGCCTGCGCCCGCTGTGACCGTCCGGGGCAAGACGTTTGCAGAACAACCCAGCACAGGCTCAGATTCAGACCTTTTCTGTTGCTTTGTATCCCTAGTAGCGCTGGGTTTCTGGCTTTCTTTTTCCATTTGCAAGCTGGAACGGGAACATTCCGTGTATTTTCCAGCTAAAGCCTTTCTGCCACTGTTTAAAAGCACCGTGAGAGCACCAATAAAATAAGCTTACGGCCTCAGTTTCTAATGAGTGATTGAGTTGCTATCGGTACAGCTCAAACCTGTTTGGCAGAGAGGGAGAGGGACGTGACTGTGTTAATGTGCCCTGGCTGTTATTTCTTTTTCCTTCCCTAGCTATAATATGTTATCCATACTTAAACTGGTAGACGGAAATAAAAGGAGCCTCTTACTGAACTCTAATCTGCCTCAGTTGCACATGCCCTAGAGAACGCCGTGCTGCTTTTCAGGAGATAATAATTACAGCCAAAATGATGTTGCATGAGCTTCCCTTATCTTAAATTAGGATAAGATTAAGGTCTGAGGATTCTGTTTGTGCTAGGTTTTGGGAAGTAATGGATGTTCAGTTCGGTTTGCCTCAGTATTCCAGAATTTTTATTTATTGTTGAGTTTTTACCTCTTGCTGTGCACTCAGCCTCTTATCTGTCATAGCTGGAAAAAGAGGTAGAAGTGTAAATTTGTGTTCCTCGAGTTAAAAATTGGGTTGTTGAGTGCTTCAAAGTGTGGATTTTATATATATACATATATCTTGGTCCTCCTTGCATGTGTATTTTGCTTTGAAAGATAACTTTTCCAAGAAAATACATACAGATATCAGGCTCTATGTTTAAAATTTCTTTATTAATTCTGGTGTTATGCAGAAATAAATAGGTTTATATTCAGGATTCACATCTGTTATGGGTAGACTCTCCAAAATCTAACACTCCCCTCAATTTTAAATTAAACAGCAAAATGGGTAAAACTTTCAGGAAGTTGCAGGCACAAAACCCACATGGCTTTGCCCATTTGCCCAAGCCATCTGTATGAAAATTATTTTTATTCCCTTCTTTTCAAACCCAAGGTACATATGTTATGTGACTGTAATTATGCTCCTCGGGGTATATGAGGCAAAAGGTGGTAGTCAGGTGAAAAACAACACTGGGAGATTGATGAGACCGTGTTTGGGTAATACAGTGCAAGAGATGCTAAAAGATTTTGACGCTCAGGTTTGCCTGTTCTATTCCTGTGGCTGAAATGCTCTTTCCTCAGTGACTTCCAGACTTATATTTCATTCATCTCAACTGCCTTTATTAAAGCCCTCCCCCAAGAAAACCAAAGACAGAAGAACAAAATATATTTTCTATGGAACCATATTAAAGGCTCTCAGGACGTTGTTTTTCATCTTCGGTTTAGAGATGTGTGCTCATTCAGATAATCTCTTCTGCATACATGATGGGCTTCTGCTACCTAGAGAGATGCAGGAGGCAGATTGAATAGACGAAGACAACTTACGCAAGCAAGGGTCTGATGTGCTTTTAATTAATGCATTATTGTCCATTAGTTTCCTGGTGAAGGACGTGGTTAGGTAAGAAAACATTTAAAAATAGGTCTTACATGAAAGTAAGTCGTTTTGCTTGCAGTCCAAGGAGATGTAGGTGAGTGTTTTTGATTAGCAGTAGTGGATTGTAACAAGGCTCAGGAGTCATATGTATAGAACCATAGAATGGTTTGGGTCGGAAGGGACCTCAAAGCCCATCCAGTGCCACCCCTGCCATGGGCAGGGACACCTCCCACTGGATCAGGGGCTCCAAGCCCCATCCAACCTGGCCTTGAACCCCTCCAGGAATGGGGCAGCCACCACCGCATCAATGACAAGGCAATTCAAATAAATCCTAAATCCAGGGACTGATGGTTGCTATATTCATGGAAGTGTAAGTTCTTTTCATTAAAAGAAAATGAACAGTTATGAAAAAGATGCAAGAGTAGTTTCAAACACCCTGGAATTTCTGGAATTAATGCGCTCCCAAGCCTGGTGTCTAGGAGAGCCTTTACACGAGGAGGGGAGGAAAGGGACAGAGAAGGAGAACGTGCAATGGGATGCAGAAAAGCAAAGCAGCACAGGGCGACGTATTCAAAGGGGTCCAATTCCCCATCAAATGAGTTTTCTTTCTGCTCTTAGAGAGCTGGGAGGTTTGCTATAGCTCAGGAGAGCTGCGCAGAGGAACGTGGTGTTGTGCCTTGACAAAATGCCGGAAAATGATTGCAGTTACATACGTTTTCTGAAAAATTTGAGACTGCATGTATGGAGACCCATGATTTTCTCCTTCACAGGTATTCCCATGTGAAGATGGATGCCTGGGTACATTTGAGATATCTTGTTAAGCCAATTGTTCAGAAATATTTTTTCTTTCAATGAACTAGTCGTTGATGTTAAAAAGAGGTGGAACATACCTCAAGGTCTTCATGCAACTTCCCAGATACAAAGTTGTGCTGGAGAAGTACGAGCCTGCTGGTATAGGATACAACGAACAGCACAGAAACACAAAATTTTAAAATAAAATGGATTAAATTCATGTCTTTCTTTCACTTTGTTGTTTACTACAGAAACCTTTCACTTCTGGAATTTGTTGATAAGAGTGTTTTCTGGCGTTACACCACCTAGTCATGCCACGTGAGCAACCTGATGGTTAGAAGGCCAGTTTTGACCTCAAGGCCCTTGTGCTCCAATATAAGTCCATGGATTTACACTGGGAAAAAGAGTAACCATGGGATGTGGTAAGATCTTTTGCAAGTCCGAAACTATCACCTAGCTGAAAGTCTGATTAATTCATTGGATGTTAAATTCATAGAGGGAAAAAGTAGTTCTGCACAGAAGGCAATGCCCAACTCCTTCAGTATCATCAGATACACTCTGCAATGTCCCCATTTACCTTCAAACCCTTCCGGCTTGTAATGCAGGTAGCCACAGAGATTCCCACCTGAGGGACGTGGGCAAGTGTCCATCCTGTATGACGGGTCATCATTTAAATGATCTCCTGTGGTACCAGTCTCCCCTGTTTCAATGAATAGGTCTCTCCCCAGCTGGTTCCTGGAGGATGTGTTGGCTGTGGATCAGACCCAGAGGTGAAGGCACCTCTGGAAAGAGGAGCCCTGGAGGGCTGTGCTGAACTGGTTCATTTGCACCCTCCAGTCTGCATAGTCACCAGGCAGCCTCAGCTTTCTCGGTGGTCCCTGCACGGTAGCTACTTGTAAATTGCTTCATGTTACTGTACGTTGAACATTTCATCAGAGGTCACGATTATCCTAATGGAATTATACAGATATTTCATTTGGCGATGTTAAGAAATTCTCTGTTACTAATTATTTTAATGTTTTCTTTGCAACCCTACCTGTGAATGTCCCGCCCTGCCTTTTGTGACAAATATGAACCACGAGTAACATTAATTTTGTATTCCTGTTCCTTACTTGCAATGAGGTGCAGCCACTGGTCAAGTCGCTATAAATCCATTTCATTTGAATAACAGACTTATAATAGATGTCCCTAAAAATCAAGCAGAAGGAGCCCACGCAGTATAAGAAGCACCTTTGCAGCATCAGACGCACTTACATCCTTACAGGTATCAATGCAGTGTGATGTCTAGCTCACACAGAAATTATTTGGAAGCAAATTGCAGTTGTAAATCTGACTGATTTGCTCTCTGCCAGATGGGTTTTTCTGTGCATCTCTTCACAAATATTACATATACTTTGGCCATGTTTCTGTGGGTTTGTTTTTTTAAGGAAATATCCTTTTAACCTGCTTTATAACAAATAGATTATTCTCCCCAAATATTTGGTGGCCCACAAAGTGCAAGATACACCGTCTTTTTTTCTGTTTCAGTTACAGGGAAATTCCTAGGACTGAGAAGCGGGCAATCTTTTCTGTTTCCTTGGAATCCGAAGAGCTAATATGCTTTAAGAAAAGCTCCCAATAGGTATTGGATTCCTGCTGCAGGCAGGCTTTTTTTCTCTATTTCTGATGTTGGACTAACAGAGGTGCTTTCAAAATTCCTTAGTAGCTTTGCACCCAAAATATCAGTGCCCTTATTTTGACTCAGGTTTGATTAGGCTGCTGTCACTTATTATAGATTAAAATCGCATTCAAAGTCTTGGCGGTTTGAGCTTTACAGTAATCCAAGCAAAATCGCCATCACTCATCTGATTCTGCACCCCCTTTTTTCCTAAAGCTTTTTGCCACCTGCGTGGAACTCCTGCTATCTGGTTTTTTTTTATATGCGACTGCCATTAGACTGAAATGATTTTTCTTCAGTTTGCTCAAAGACAGATTTAAAGTCAGGTCCCAGAGGTAGCAGGAAAGTCGATCCCCTAAGCTACTCAGTCATTGTTTGCTTTTTTACATGTAATATCCTATTTCTAAGCCCGTGTGTGATTTAAAATACAACACACACTACATAAATATGTCCTTTGGAAATTTTGTAATATGACATTTAATGGAAATTAACAGCTTTCATTGTCATGTTTTGGTGCCCCCCCAACCTGAAAAGTAAGTAAATTGACTTTATGTTATTTAGAAATATTTCTGTCTTTTCCCTTTGTCAGAGTTCCTTGACTTTAAATCAATGTAGTTGTAATAATCCTGTTGAGTTTGTTTAAAATATATCCAAGGATATTTAATTTTAAGTACAGTAGTTCACCTAAAAATTAAATCTGCATCTCTAAGCCATTAGTTCTATTTTAATACCACCTCAAGACACAGATCTGTACCAGTTAAACCTATATATTTCTTGCAGAGTTGAGAACAGCAAAGGGTTACTTGAGCCCAGGCATTGTAAGTACAAGCAACAGGACTCCATTGGCTTTAATTTGTCCATGTCTTTCATTTGATACTACCAGTATTAATAGCTTTGCAAGGAAATTCTGCAGTCATTAATCATAATAATTAATCAGATCCAATTATATTGCATATAAATGCGAACAAATTGCTGAAAAAATAATGATCTATCACCAACATGTCACGAGGAAAAAGAGACTAAAATAGTAATTAGAAGCAGGGATTTAGTTGTGTACAAGTGCTCTGCAACTGATTTTAGCGGTATGATGATCTGATGATGTAATTAGCAGCAAGAAAGTCTAGCAGGCTTTTGCAGCAGACCCCTTAATGACTGTGCAACTCGGGAGGAAAAATCCTTCTATCAGTGACTGGTTTTACATTTATGATCAGAAAGGAGACCAGAAAAATATGGCTTCAGGCATTTTAGACCAAGTATGCCTTGTTACACACCAAGAATTTCCAAAAGCCCCTCTGAAATGTGCATGGGGCAGTGTTTCCCCCCTTAAAAAGGGTGTGATCGGGTATAGATTTGTCCAGCTCCATGGGACTATTCAAGTGGAAATATTCTATAAAAAGAGCCCATGTTTTCCCTTCACTGCCAGGCACCGTGGAGGCAATTTCTGTTCAAAGCAGCAAGTTGGGTTTGTTTTTATCTTTAAACTCTGCTTGCGTGTAGCACAAGATGCTCCGCTGCATCCCTTCTTCCCCAAATCCATGCAGCCCTTCCTCTCCCTCCCGGGAGGCTTTTCCATGGGGCTCTCGGTGCTTTCCAACCTGCTCTGCTCTCCCCGTGCTCTCTGCTGTTGAGCAGGCATTAAGTGAGTATTAAAACAGTCTTGTTTAGGAAAAGCACCCCCAAATCTCTCAAGCGTCCTGCGTTGGCCCAGTGGATTACACTTGAAACAGTTAACTGAAGATTGATGAGCGGGTTTAGGAGAGCTTTTCTACTTGAAAATAAATGTGAAGTTCATCATAGTTTTCAATACTAAGCACTGCACTTTGCTGCCTTTGATCTCAGTGTTGTGACTACTACAAAGAAATAAAACCTTATCTTACCTTTTCCAGCATCTACTGCAGAAGACCTCAATAATGCATAAGAACATCTGGAAGTACGGTAATTTCAGCTATCAGAGATAAGAATTGACACAAAACAGGTAAACCCTACAAAGTCGTCATGTTGAAATGAGCTGATTAAGGTCTGGTAACATAAAACATCATGTATAGCGTTTTCATGCTTGCTGCATCTTCCCATTTTATATCTTAAAAAAAAAAAAAGAGGAATGCCAATTATTTAATCTTTCCCTGTACGTTTAATAGGTTGATTAGCTGGAAGCTATATTATATTTTTACATAAAGAGACAGGGGTGACTGCAAACCTCTTGCCGTACGAATCTATTTAGAGTTAACTGTGAGCCTGTAGAAAATACACGGGCATAGTAAACAGGGGTTTGAAATGACAATTTTTTACTGGTTGCAAGTGCTAATTGCTAGTTTCTCAAGGGTATAGAATTAATCACCTGCTAGATTTACAGTCTCTAGGTTGAGACCTGAGGATGGAGGCAATAAGAAAAGCTCTTGAGGGACATATCATATGGTGAGTCTAAATATCAGTCTCTATGCATATGTAAATTGGCAACAAAGTTTTTTCAAAGCTCAAGTATGCTAATTTCAAACAGGCAAGACTAAAGCTAGCTTTTAGCAGCTGTTTAACGTCTGCCTGTGGGTGGTAGAGAGAGCTTAAAATACAAGCAAACAGTGGTGCATAAGTAATTAAGCAACATTTTACCGGGCATAAATAATTCTGTTTATATTGCTCTTTGAAGAGTATGGAATACAAAATAACAGATCCAGCGCACCTTTGGTCACCAGAGGTTAACTGCTCTTCCTCTTTACCTTTCCTCCGCTCCACAGTTTTTAGGGAAGAATTAAATGAGGGTCGGTGTCGCTCCCTGTCATTTGGGGATTAACGATCTTCATTTCACATTGCAGCAAAACAAGCGCTGAAAAAGTTTCTCGTGTTAACAGTTCAACAGCTATTCTCCAATAATTTTGCCTCCCGGACTAAACTTCCCTTCTGCTCTGAAGTGGCTCCACAGCAGACATCGAGCTATTTTTAGAGCACCGTGCTTCCACCAGATAGGCAAAGTTGATAAAATTATGCTATATGTGCCATTTTGTTAAACTGTAAAAATCAGTGAGTCAACTCGGCTATTTTCAAGGTCATAAGGCTGTTGATAATCCATAAAACAAAACAGCCTGACTTTTGCAGTTGTTATAATTTAAATTATTGCCTGCATTAAAATAATAAGGTAGTTGCCATTATGGTACTCTCCTAAAACTGAGAGCTACTGGAGGCATGGAACACAAAACGCTCGTGTGATTTTCACAGCTGCTCTGAACTTGCAGAACTGGCTGAGAGCCTGAAAAACTAAAACAGAGAGATTTTTAAAAAATATCTCTCATTTGATGCAGTAAAAACCTTGAAATTAATAACAAGGAAGATGAAAGACGTAACATGATTTGGAAACATCTAGTCTGGAAAAAGGATTAGAAGTCCTAGCTGTGATAAGAGTAAGGGGTTTAAAACTTGGTTTTGATTAAATGTTGATGGTTTAAAGAATTAGTAGTTGAAAACCGCAGTGGTTAGCAGAGGGAATCCTCCGTACCTGTGCGCCGTGTTGCTATAGCAAAGGCTAAAGGAACCACCACTGCCATTTTGGTAGAACTCCTGTGGCTCGTCTGCCGTGCTGGGGAAGCAAGGAGCGCTCGGAGAGGAAAGGGATGTGTTCGTGCAGTAGAAATGCCAATTGCAAAGTGGTTTGCACTTGCGCACTGGGCTTCGTGTGTGCGTGCCAAGGGGAGTCCCTGCTGCGCTGGGTTTTGGGGGCTGCACCCTGACCAGGAGACCTTGTACAAGCTGGCACAGGCTCCTCTGATTTTGTCATTTCCATATCTCCTTGGAGGTTCAGTTGGCCATATAGGTCTCCTTGCTGCATCCCACACCAGGAGCAGCAGCGCTGGGGACTCGTGGTGCACCTTGGCTTTGCCTTTCCAAACACCTCCAAGGCAACTTGGCTCCCAGTTTCTTGTCATTCTGGCTATTTTTTTTCCTCCCCTCAGAATCTCATCACCTAGTTCTTTGAGTTTAATTATTCATTTCCTAATTCACTTGCCTCTCCCTGCAGAACTCGCATGGCAATTTGTCATTATGGCTGAACAACGTCACATGGGTCAGAGCCGAGGTGCTAGTACTAGTGTTGAGGCTGATGGGGAAATTTTCTTTGAGCCCAGCCACCAACACAGCTCATTATAGACCCCAGAATGACCATTGTTGTATTTAGTGTTACAGAAACATCACTTTATAGGCTCCAAATCACAAGGAGGAAGTGGCATGCAGAATGTGGAGAACCTGCATCTGTACCTGTGTCTGCACCTGTAAATGTTGCTGCCTGGTTCAGACTGGGGACTCCCAACCATAGAAAGGTTTGAGTTGGAAGAGACCTGAAAGATCATCTAATTCTACCCCCTGCCATGGGCAGGGACACCTCCCACTGGATCAGGGGCTCCAAGCCCCATCCAACCTGGCCTTGAACCCCTCCAGGGATGGGGCAGCCACCACTGCTCTGGGCAGCCTGGGCCAGGGCCTCCCCACCTCCATCAGGAAGAATTTCTTCCTAATGTCTAATCTAAATCTTCCCCTTCCAATTTAAAGCCATTCACCCTCATCCTATCATTCCATTCTCTTGTAAAAAGCCCCTTCCCATTTTTCCTGGAGCCCCTTTCAGCACTGGAAGCTGCTCTAAGGTCTCCCTGGAGCCTTCTCTTCTCCAGGCTGGACAAACCCAACTCTCTCAGCCTGACCTCATAGCTTCTCCAGCCCTTGGATCATCTTTGTGGCCTCCTCTGGACCCCTCTTGCCTCCCATAAAATAAGCAGAAGGAGCAGGATTTTGTTTAGTCACAAGGACCAATGATGTTGACATAGTTGATGAACTGGAAATACAGTTGCATAAATTATTGTGTGTCACTTATTGGTGACCTTAGAGGGAGGTGGTGGCTGTGATGCTCTGGGTACAGGTGGAAGAAAGCCTCAAAAACGGGCAATCTTCTCCGTATAAACATAAACAGTGCAAGAAAATACAGATGTGAATGGTCCTTGAGACGCTGAAGAGAACAAACCAAGCAGGTTTTGGTTGTGCCAGTTTTTATAGTAAAACTCTCTCAGAGCTGAAAATTTAGCTTTTTGCTATATTGCTGTCACAATGCTTGCTGTGTCAGAACAAAGCAATTTAGCGCTTTTCACACTCTGAAGGAATATTACGTTCTTTGGTGTGTACTTGGCAGTTGGACTTGATCATTATAGGTCCCTTCCAACTGAAATGGTCTATTCTGTCCCACTTTTTAAACACCTAGGTATTTAATTCCTGAATTAGTGGCCTATATTTGCAGTTTTGATTATAGCTGTAATTTTCTACCGCTTTTGCTGAAGTTCTTTCTTTCTTGCCTATGAATATTACTTGTCCAGCCTTGTTTTCTTCTGTTTCACCTACTTTGAGTGGTAGGTAGGAGCTATTCTGCCCCTCCACTTGAAGGAAGCCTGTTTTTCAACTGTACTTGCCTTTAGGTAGTCAGCATGAAGAAAGCAGTCGATAGTTGCTAAGATCACTCTAGAAATTAAAATATTTTTGCATTTATGATCATTTGGAAAGGTGACAAATGTGTTCACGTTGATTCTTTTGTCTTAAAAAAGGTTGGATTTAAGCAATCTCCAGCAACTGAGTAGGTATTCTTGGTTTCCAGAGTATTTTTGTTCTTTTGAACCCATCTGACTGAAAGACAGTTTGCTCCCTGCATGGGGTTTTGCTTTTCCCGGGTGCCTCTTGCAGGTCGTAGATGCCAGGTGGGTTTGGAATCCTCCCCCGCCGCCAGGCAGGTCAGATGGGGCTCCCGTTCTGCACCGCCTTGCGTAGAAGAGTTCCCATCTCTCTTGGCTTTATGAACAACTCTTGGCTGGGTTCATCTGGGAAAAGCAGTTATTGATCTCCTTACAGATTTTCTTTGTCAATCTATGGAATTTTTATTTACTATAATTCCTGCAATAAGAACCAAACCAAGGAAAATAATAAGGAAGAAAAAAAAAATGTAATCTGTAACCAAACCGCTGCTTGCTGGAATATGAGAATTCCTGCAGAAACACTGAGTAGCATCACAATTCTTGCTGGATCTGTGTTCTAGACTTTCTCTCTGGCTGCAGTTAGGGAACTGCAGAAAATTTCTGGGTGTTTTTTGCTGGTGTTATAAAATCCAGTAAGACGGGGAAGCTTCCCTTGGGAATTTTGGCTTTGGTTCTTGTCCACTCAAGCACCATCCCTCAGAAAGCACATCCTCGCAGCCAGGCTGCCCTCTCCTGTGGGTGAGGATGCTGCTTCCTCCAGGTTCAGTAGGGTTTTTATACATAGAAGAGGGAGGAATCTGTCCCTCAGCTTAGCTCAGAGTAAAAGGCTCATCCCTTACTGAGGACAATAGTGTGGCTCTGGAGTTCTCCATTTTTAAAGCATATCTGGGGAACAATGTCCTGTATTGATTTTTCATTTTATTTGGTTTTTCCCTCAGGGCTTTTTTATTGGTATGATTACGGGAGTTTGCTCCTACCTGCTACCAAGTGCTTTCTTTCATCATACAGGCACTGGTTTACATAAAACCTAAAGCCACTGAAAATAACAAATATTTAGCTATTATTTCATGAATTTTAAAATTGCTTTCATTATTGGGGAGAAATGTTTCCTGTATAACCTTTATTTCTGACTAAATTTTTGACTACTGTCTTTAAAATGGAAAAACAAAGTGTGTGTGTGTGGGAATTTTCCATTTCTCTCCTTTTGAGTAATATTTTACATTTGCTTCAGCATAAATATTTGACAACGAAGTAATCCAATTAAAAGAAAGTAACTGCTGTTGGTGCTGTTATCCTCCTGATAATATTATGGTATTAAAAAAGAGGCAGTAAGCTCACAGGCACGTCCAGTGAGTTTCTGCCAATCCTAGAAAGGATTTCTTTCAGCTCCAAGAAACTTGCACATTATATTAAGAAAAAAAAAGCCCTCTTCAGCTGTCATGCTGCTGTGGCAGAATTTAGTTCTGTTCTCAAGAGCTTCCTTGTCCCATGAGTGCAAAGACAATAGTACACTATATAGAGAGCCAATAAATCAATTAGCTTTAACAGCCAGCGTTCAGGAAATGCATTTATTCTCTTCAATGAAAACACAGTTTTTACTTGTAGCCATACTTCATACTGTTAAGGTCAATTTTTCATGTGGAAATTAATCCAGTGGATGAAAAACTGCTTGTATATTCCATAAAGCAGGAAAGAACTGCTCTTACTGAGGTGGGATCACAAGTTTGTTTTATTTCTAATTATCCTCCTTTAGAGTAATTGAGATTCTAAACAGTGGCTAATAGCCCGGCTGTCTCAAATTACTACTGCCTGGAACATTACCTTTCCAAAAATAAGTGAGCTTTTCAATTGCAACACAACTACTAAAGCCTGGGTCATTTTAGAACAATTAATTGAGAGAGGTGATTAATAGCTTAATAATGGGTTGCTCTGTAAGTGCAGGGAAGGCGTAGAAAAGGAATATGCAATTCTGCATCCCTAAAACATAGCCTAATTGAAAACTCAGTGGTTAGTCTTCATGAGTGCCCCAGAGGTTTCTTTTGAGACCTTGGTTTGATGTCATCCCAGGCACAGTAAATCTCTGGTCCCACTTAACCTTTTGGGTGCTGGGAGCCGAGCAACTGCAGAAGAGCGTGAGGCTCTGGGCAGCCACCTGCACCTCAGGGCAGCTCGTGATCCTCCAGCTGCGCAGCACAGGCGCTTGGGAGTGGGGAGATGCCCCATCTCTGGAGGTGTTCAGGGCCAGGTTGGATGGGGCTTGGAGCCCCTGATCCAGTGGGAGGTGTCTGGATCCAGTGGGTGGAACTGGATGGGCTTTGAGCTCCCTTCCAACCCAAACCTATGCAAGCTTCTCAGAAGGTTGCTTTATACACGCCAGTTGCACTGGAGAAGATACTTTGCTTTGTGTAGCTAATCTTTTCCTCTATCCAAAGGCATGGGCATCGCTTTCCTGGTTCAGGCGTCCAGAAAGCAGCTGACAGGGCCAACAGGCTTCAGCTTTATAGGTGATGGGAATTCCTGAGCTTCCGATGATGAGAAGCCATCACTGATCAAGCTGCTATTGCTGATAATGTGCCCTGAGATTTTGTGCTGGTGAGTGTGATGGTTTGGGGTTTTCCCTCATCCTAAACATACAAGGTGAGAAGAACCACATTGTGAAGCCGCATTGCTTTATCTTGTATAAACTCTGGGTTGGGGTCTTGCACTGGCTGGTTGTACAGCTTGTGTTAGGGGGGTTGCTGTGGGCCGCTGCAGGGGAAGAGCTGGGGCACTTTTGAAATTATAAACCCCATGCATTTTCTACATGGTTCTCCCCAGGTTCTCATCTGTTGCTGTGTTTGATCTTCCTGGAACAGAGGACTCAGGTCAGTTTGAAGTTTGGATAATATGAAAGTCTTCTTTAAAGGGACATGGTTATGACTGTTAATAGGGAAAATAAAAAAAAACCTTTACAGTATCCATCCTCAAATTTTTGCAGTTCCCTTGTGTTTCTTATGTTTGTAGAACTCA
Source organism: Phaenicophaeus curvirostris (assembly GCF_032191515.1). NCBI lineage: Eukaryota > Metazoa > Chordata > Aves > Cuculiformes > Cuculidae > Phaenicophaeus > Phaenicophaeus curvirostris. The sequence continues at coordinate 41,312,643 of NC_091398.1, read as the reverse complement.
GTTTCTCGCACAAATTTACCCTTGCTTGCTGCTACCTGTGGGGAACAACACAAATCCTTCCACGGGTCCCTTCCAACACCCTTCCTCGGGTCTCTGTTGTAATGCAAAAGCCAGTGCAAGTGAGAAGAGCAGGTGGTTAAAATAAAAGGAGTCCCTTGTGTTCACAGAGAAGGGTCTGGTCCTGCTCCACCTGCAGAGAAGCAAGACCTGAGTCCATGCTGTGTCCTTCAGAAAGACGAGCTATTGTAAAAATATTATTTAAGATTGGCAGAAGTTTGTTTAAACTTCATTTTAAAACCTGCTAATGCATTCATTTATATCAATTAATGCATCCTAAACTATAGTAATTAGTTGTAACTGCCATTTGGCTAGAGAGCAGGTAGAATTCGGAATGTGACTGCTCAGCCTGGTATTTTTGTGTTTTCCACAGACAAAGTGATGCAAAGTGATTCTGGAATGGCAGATATTTCTGTTTAGATTTGTGTATTGGATATCAAGGAAAAGAGACTCAAAAATTTCATGGAAAACAATGTAAACTGCCTTGCAGCATTGCAGGAGTAACTTCCTTCAGCCGGTGAACTGATCAGGGGAAGCAACTCCAGTGTACAAGTGGAAATCCTGTGTTCTGCACCAGTTTCACTGGTTTGGGAGAGCTCGACAGTGAGAAACCGCAGTTTGGGAGTCCTGATGAGAACAATCGAATGTGTTAAGGAAGCCGAGCGTGCCCTAAATACTGGAGCATTAAAAGTCGTGCTGGCACTGCAATGGGGAAATGGAGTGGGAAGGGATTTTGTAAATCTCTGTTTCAGTGGTTGACATCATGCTGAGTTTCCACAGACTCGGGTCAATAATGAACACATTTATTCTCTCCTTTTTTGTCTGGGAAGTCCATCAGAGACAGTGAATGGAGGTAAATAGAACAAGGCTCTACAAAGGAAGCAGAAAAAAGAGATTTTTATTGTGGCATTTGCATAATAGTCATCTTGCAAAATTGCTTGGAAATAATAGGAGGAGGAGATGGGGATGAACAGGTTAAGTAGACGGACAGTCAATTTTTATCCATGCTAGAAGTAGTAATGTTTTCTTCTCTTCGATTCAAGGATTAGTTCTCCTCATGTAAAGAGCAGGGTTTGTGGCAAAGCTACATGAGGGATGAACCGAACAGAGTGTGAAAAGCCAAGGAACAGTCTACTGAGATTCCACCTGGGAGACACCTGGTCAGGAAAGAACACTGCCAGGTCATTATTAATGCTTCAAAGAAAGGGTTTTAGAAGCTTTTACAACCCCCTAGTGCTTAAGGCTTGCCCAGAGCAGGGGTGGCTGCCCCATCCCTGGAGGGGTTCAAGGCCAGGCTGGATGGGGCTTGGAGCCCCTGATCCAGTGGGAGGTGTCCCTGCCCGTGGCAGGGGTGGCACTGGATGGGCTTTGAGGTCCCTTCCAACCCAACACATACCATAGTTCTATCCATAACCACTCTGCAGGAGCTCATGTTGCTTGTTCACAGATATTGACTTTTTTGGGTGTGCAAAAGGTGAAGAACAAGGTAAAAATACTTGTTATACTCAATGTATTTTGTTAAACATGTTGATTATTTTATTTATTAATTGCCAGCTGATCTACAGATATAACTTGTTGTTCCGTTTAAAACAACATCAGCTTACTTTTCCTGTTTTTATTTCTTTTGCTCAGCGTTTGCAGGTGGAGGTTGGCTTAGCCTGCAGCGCCCTGTCCCACTGCGCTAACACACGTGGGCGACAGGCGCTGGGATGAGGGACCCGCTGCCCACCTCACACACGTGGAGCTCTGCTGCTCTGCAGACGAAGGGAGCCAGAGGCCTCTTCTGCTGCCACCCACCAGGCAGGTTTCTCCATTGTGCAGGTTGCCTTTGAATCTGCCACTTACATAATTCTCTTCTTTCATGTGGTTTTGTTTCCCCGTTACTGTAATGTCAGAAAAGTAAGTTATTTAGAGAGAATTAACTTATTTCTGAATCACTTCATTGTTAGAAAATTCATCAAACACCTAAAGTTTCCTCACTTTATGTCATCAAAGTACTTAATTTATTTAAATAATTTAGATTTAAATACACCAATAATGATTAACTACAGCTAAACTGATAGACACCTGCTTGTTTATTTGATGCTAATTCTTAAAAGACATTGCAAGATTTGGAAAGAATTTAAATTCGTGCCTGAAATGCATTGATTAGCTAGACTTGATTTTTCTTTAGCTCTCTCTGATAGTGTTGTAAATATTTTCATTTGTTAAGCATAACAAAATATACATTAATCTGTCAGGATATAAGTAATTTTCTTCTGGCCACTATGGCTTGAGGGATTGATTCCGAGTCAATCCTGCTACTGTTTGCCCCCGAGATGTATAACATATATTTTAAGGGAGTGTGGATTACTGTAAGACACTTATATTATTTGTGTGATTAATATTAGTGTTACGATGAATGAGGTCCTGTGGTCTTACTTTGCTCTTAGAGTGACTTAATCATTTCTCACCACAGTGAAGTCACCTGAATAAAACATTCCGAACAGCGGTTTGTTTTTCCTCCAATGTGACAAATGTGGCCGCTGCAAGATGTGGATTTTCTGTTATTAAACATATAGTATCATTAATTTAATTTACTGTAAGACACGTACGTGATGTCACTATGTAACAGAGTGAAATTTGAATTCAAGTCCATTTCTCCCAGCCTGGGTGGGACTGGCAGGGAAACTATGGCAAACCAGTTTGCTTGTAAGGTTCATTTCTCAGCAGAACTGAAGTTTTGGATGTGGAATTTCACAGGCTGAAAAAGGTCAGCCCTGTAGAGGCATATTTAAAGTTTCATGTGTGTAATTTGCCACGACGTGTGCGCACTGGGTTCTCTGCATCCCCCAGGTTACAGCACCACGTCCTGCTGCATCTTCTCTTCCCTCACCCTGAGCACGTGGTCCCACCGCGCTGGGGCACCTGTCCTGCTGCTGCCAGACAGGGGGCTCTTTTAAGCAATGAAACCCACAGTGGGAGGGAGGTTAAGGCCAACCCTTCCCCTCCATGCTGGGCTCCTTTCTCCACTCTACCTTGAGAGACCTACCTTGCTGGCCATGGGATGGGGAGAAGTCCCAGGTCATTGTGGATGCCTCTGGGGAATGAGACATCCCGAGTGAAATCAGGGTGCTTGGCATGGGCTGAGAGGTGGCCAGTGGGTGAACTTTCCCAGACAAGGTCGGGGACAGCTTCTGCACCAGCGTTGTGAAGTCCAACCACTGCCGTGTCTCCTAATGGGTAAGCTGTTCTCCAAATAAATTATTTAATTACTTCCTCACCGCCATCAAAGCCCTCATGGCTAAATCTTAAAAAGAGCTAGTTCTGGGATTACATTTCTGCATGGGGCTTGCAGAGATGCCCCAACGTGCCGGTGGAATGGCAAAAGTGCTGGGCTTGTGCTCCCCACCCCAGACAGGGGAACTGCATGGGGGAGACCGTTTCTTCTTAAAAGTAGTATATTCTGTTAATTAGCCTTTAGGTATATTTACTATGACTGTAGCAGCACAGCACAAGGTTGGTTTGGTGCTCTTATACATCTTTAAAATGACTATGTTAATCAGATGTGTTAAACACAACAGTGTGCCAGGCAGTTCAGGGTGTTGCATCTCTTGGGATGGACATCAGCACGCACAAAAGAACAGCTAAACACATATACAGGGTGTTGTAAACATCCAGTTAAATTAACTCCCACCTGACTAGGGTGTCTGTACGCTTTCCGTGTGCCTGATCACTTAGCAAAAGTCTGAATAGATAAAACATCTTTGTACTGTCCAATTTCAAACCCTTTGCCCTGGTGGACGGAACCTCATCCTCTCCAAACGCACCGTGTCCCTAGTGAGAGATGCATTGGAGCCCGAGAAAGGGCTTAGAGCAGAGAATGAATATGTTTGTGACAGAGGTGGTGAGATCTTGTGTCTAAGGTGTGTAGATGTTGCCCTTAAAACTGAACCCACATGCTGCCGTGGTGCTCCCTGTGCCGCTGGCATCAGCGTGACCGTGCGGTGCGACCAATGACGGGGGTTCAGAAAGCACAGACACTTCTCCAGAGCTTTGAAAACAGCTTCTGTGGTGTAGAGAGGATGCTTTATGAAAGAACCTTAGCAAAACACTACCCTTCTTACATAGTAAATACGTATCGTGCATTTTACGGTTTAAAAGTACTTAAAATTATCATACTTCCAGTCAAAGTTGTCTACAGCGCAAAAGAATGATGTTGGTAATTACAATAAATTCAGCCAGGATACGGTGGACAAGAGCTTTAAAAACTTCAGAAACATCAATTAAAGCCCAAGTTCTGTACAATAAGCATCAAAAATTGATAAAAACTCAAATTCAGGTTTTTAGATTTAGTGTTTAAATCAATCAACTGCAAACAAGATTTAATTAAAGAATATTATTTCAAAGTGTAATTACCTACTGGGATTAGAATGAACCTCTATTGCCCATAATGTTCTCCTACTGTGATCCCACACTGAAAAACGTTGAGTTTTAGATTAATATGCATCTTGTAAGTACAAGTCCTAATCTCAATCTTAAAGGACATTTAAAACACACTTGGAACCTTCTATGCAATCAAGCACAGTGTGACTACAATGTCCACCATGCTAAATTTGTGATTACATTTTTTATGTGCATGATTTAAATCGCTTTAGCAGCCGTCCAGGGAGCATTTTACCCTGCATATTAATTACACAAAGGCTTTGTCATGTGAGGGTCTCAGTGGTCATGGTCTGTAATCCAGCTCATTTGAACTGTGAGTACAGTTTTCGAGCATGCTGTGCACATCAAGCTCGGCTTTAAAGCTCAAATATGCTGAGATAGTTAACAGGTATGGTTCCTGCTTAAGGAATGAATGCCATTTAGTTAGTGACATCTGCAAACTAATAGCTTAAAAATCTGAAACCAAAAAAGTGTCCTCCCATAGAAATACAGAGAAAGACAGGGGCTGGTTTCCAGCAGCCAAAAAAATCCAAAAAAACCCCAAAATCACAGTAAAATGTACTGGAAACCAATCACAACTCTCGCTCAAATGGCCACTTGGGTTGTTCTTTTGATTCAGACTTCTGAGAGCTAAAACTACTTCCTTGTCATCTGAATACCCTTTCCTTTTTAAATAATTATCTCATCTTAGGGGGAGTTTAATTTAATTTGCCCACCTCTTTTGGATGATAAACCCTCTGTGTGCAAGGACTTCGCTGTCACATACAATTCTGTCACTCAGTCCAGCGTAACTGTAATAAAGCTGCTGCAAACATTTCTCTACACACACTTTTCTCTGTGTGTGTGTATTTTTTTTAGAATGTGCTTTAGTTATTTAAAATCTGTCACTCTGGTGCCTATGAAGAACATGTCTTGTGGTGAAATTTAGGAATAGGATGGGTGGAAGAGCTGATGGGATCCCAGAGCCACCTGGAGGCCAGGCTGGACCTCCAGGGGAGGTTTAGGCTGAACATTAGGAAAAAATTTTTCCCTGAAAGGGTCATTGGTCCCTGTCCAAGGCTGCCCAGGGAGGGGGTTGAGTCCCCTTCCCTGGAGGGGTTTAAGGGACGGGTGGACGAGGTGCTGAGGGACATGGGTTAGTGATTGATGCGAATGGTTGGACTCGATGATCTGGTGGGTCTCTTCCAACCTGGTGATTCTATGATTCTATTTGTCGGCTGCGCCTGCGCAGTCCTGCTCTGCTCACCAGACTGCTGCTGTCAACAAAGAGACCAGGGTTTGCTGTTTTAGTTCAGTCATAGACCAGATTCTGCAATCCTTAATTATTTCTCACTTAGGAAACATTTAATTGAAGCCATAAGTAGGCCATATTTTTATTATTCTAATGAGATTCATGGGACTAATCACGTAGCACAGGCAGAGTTGGAGCTTCTGTTCCCCCTCCTTTTGTGCAAGAACAAAATGAGAAGAACGATATGTAAAAATGGGGCTCAAATCTTTAGAAAAAGCAGGTTTTGATAGATCTGTGTGACTTTCCCAGTTCTCTCTGCAACTCCCACACCTGAAGCACCTCCAGCACCTAACACTCATCCCATGGGATCCCTGGGAGAGGCGGGGGCTGTGACCAGGTCTCCATCTGCATCCCTTCACTGGGAAAGACAGGGAGATATGGGCACCATAGGGTGGGGAGAGAATAAAAATGGTCCCTACAGTGAATCCTACAGAATTCCATAGGTGCTTGCTGCATGTTGGAGAGCCTTACCGGGCATTCCCGCGGTGCTCAGCAGAGAGGAGGGGAGTGTGTGCTGTGCAGGGCCCAGCGGGATGTAGAAAGGAGAATTTATGACTTGGCTGCAGATGGACTTTCAGCTCTTCCTCTGGGTTTCCTGGAAAGCACACGTGGCTTTTGTGTTCTTTGAGGTTTGTGCCTCTTCAGATTGTCTGAAATTTGTATTCAGAAATGTCAGCCCCTTTTCAAGCGATAGCAGTCTTCAGTTACTACAAGGCAGCTCTTTTTTCTCTCTATTTCTTCTCTTTTTAAACTTTTTTTTTCAATTAATTTTCGTGAATACCTTAACAGTAAAAAAAAAAGTGAAAGCAAATCAATTCGGAAAATGTGATTGTGGTGTTCTGATCCTTGCCTGTAGCTGTATGTGTTTTCTTGCTCTTTACCAGCAGTAAAGAAAACCTAAACTCTTTTCTAAATAATCATAGAATAACGGAATGGTTTGGGTTGGAAGGGACCTTGAAACCCATCCAGTTCCCACCCCTGCCATGGGCAGGGATGCCGTGGAGGAGGTGTAATCTGGAGTAGGATTTCTTACAGTTATTCCACACAAAATCTGGAGAGCAATTTGCAGGGCAGATGTGGTTGGGATGCTGGGATGCTGGTCTGACTCCGCAGCTGGTGGAAGGAGGAGAGCGATGTCTATTCCTGATTTGCCAACGCACTGACCAAACTTGTAAGACAGAAGCAGCAATTTCAGTTCTATCATTCGAATGGAGACCCCTCTTGTTCCATTTTCCTAAGATTTTGAAGTGTCGCTGAGTAAGCGAACTGGAAAGGAAAACATTGCTTCAAGATTAAAATCCTGCATAGCCTAGTTTTGAAACACCTGTGTGAAGCATCTTTATCCAAATCTGTGGATTTGGTGGTTTTCTGAAGTGTTTGTGTTTTTTGTTTGTTTATTTTCCCTTGAAATCTGAGAAGTCCAATCAAAATTCACACTGATTTTTAATATTTATTCTTTGTCTTTCCTACTTTTCTGGTGTTTCCTGATGGGAACACCAGCTGGATTCAGGTTATTTCCCTGTCAGCTGGAGCATCATGTGCTGGCTGGTGCTGCTCTCCCACTAATCCAACATAACTTCCTTTCTCCTGGTGTTCCAAAGTAACTTCCTTTTCCTCCAACTTATCCAACAAACCCACACAGATTTTTGCAGTGAAAACGCCCTCTCATTGCTCCAGCCGCACCTCTAATTTGTTTTACTGTGCCTTCTAACAGAGATGCGCATTAAAGAAATCCACATTTTGGACTTGGGAAGCTATTCTTGAAAACCCACCCCAAATGTGTGGCCTTTTACATTAAATTTTAATCAGTCTCGAATTCTGAAATCTCAGCACAAAGCTGTTGATACCGGCCTCCTTTCATAAATTATAAAGGTAAACTTTAATGAACAGTGAATAGAATCACCTTTGCTACTTGGGGGTAATAGAATAAAAAAGCAAACAAACACATTTTTCTTACTGCCACATGCCTCTCCTTAATAATAAGTTTTGTGTCTTCTGCAGAAATAGATGCTGTATAAAGTCTCATTAAATTAGCTGACTGGTGGAATAAATACACAGCCCATGGCTCTCCAGTCCATGGCAAACCAAGCAAGGGTCTTGATATCTTAGAGTTCTGCTTATTTACACATGCCTCGGACTCTTCTCACAGATATGTAAATTATTCTGGTTAAAACTAAATGCTAAAGTCTACACCATTAGTCTTCCACTTCATGATCTCCACATGGGGCTGTTAGAGGGATAATGTACCATACAATACACGGTTTACTTTTAATTAATAGAAAAAAAATGTGAAATGAATATTAAATGTAGCTTAATGTGAAAGAAACCTCAAAGCAGTATGGTTGTTATTTTTTTTAAAGATATTCAGCTCTGCTTCGGCGCTGGAAAATAAGAAATGTAGTAGCAGCCTGGAAACATCATTGAAGTGTGGGGAAAGGAGGGGAAACAGGCAGAGGCGCTGGCAAAAGGAGGTGGGTCTGAGCCCTGGAGAGGGAATATCCATGTAGGGGGAATGAGGGGATCTGCTCAGAGCCCCCAAAAACAGGAGTGGTAACAGTCATAGCCCCCCAGGCACCCTGCCGGAATCATAACCCACCACCTAACGTGTGAATTGCAGGATCCGGTATTAAATCTTCACATAAAAAGAGCCCCTTATCAAATGGAAGGATTTAATTAAAACACAAGATCTGTTTGTCCGCGTTATAATTCAACGTGTCAGAGTTAATACCCCTGTTTTTAATAAATAGAATTACCAATCCACAAACAGTTTATCACACTGGTCTCAACCACGGAATGGAATTTTAATTATATACCGTTATTTATTGCGATGAAACAGGCACGTCCCATAATGTTTGCCGACAGTACAAGTTAGGATTTAGGAAGGAAAGCTCCGTTAAGTCGTGGTTTTCTCAGGTGGCTTCCCCTTTGTCTCATCCGGCTCACCTAGGATAAGGTACAGAGCTCGGAATGAGACAAAGGCTGAACAGCCCTGCTTTAGGAGATAACAAGGTACTCACTGAAGGCACTTACTTGTAAGATTAAAGGGTTTGAACTAAATCCTGAAATTAGTAACTCTTCATCCCTTTCACAGGTGTTTTGCAATAAAATAAAGACCCTGCGTTTTGAAGCCTCTCCAGCAGGCAGGGTATGGAACCAAACGCTGTTTGCTCATTTCTAAATATTTCATACATTCTTAATTGTGATGTTATCCTTATAAATGATAGCAATGGTACCATTTAGAGCCGAAAAACTGGCAGGCACCTGCCAGGGAAACAGGTTCATTTAATGCGCGGCAGCTGAATTGTGGATATGGGGGATAAATGGGGAGGCTCTGCTGGCAAAAATAGAGGAAAACGCTGGATTTTTACAGCGAGGAATTAAGTAACCTGAGCTAATCGCTAGGTGGGATGGGAAATTCAGTGCCTGATTCCCAAGGAAAACTCACAGACAGGATGAATTAACTGCCCTGGGTTCCAGCTGGAACAGAGCACGTGAAAGACCAGCTCAACTTCAAGGAAGATTTCTGCCTTTGCTGGCAAAATGACATAGTTCTCACCTGCATGGAATGAGGCCGAAGCACGAACCTCACCTGAGGGCTCAGGTTGAGCTGTTGTCTCGGGTTGGTGGTGGTCCGAGGTGGTGGCACAGGGACATGTCCTCGCTGTGACCCTTGCTGTGTCCCGTCATGGGTAAAATCATGGGATGCACCATCCTGTAACTAACTGCATCACATTTCTTCTGGGAAACAGGAAGAAGTGTAGAATTATGGCCCCTAAAAAAGAAGTGGGACCAGGAGTGGGCGATGCCAACGCCCCTCTCAGGCACCTGGAGATGAGGTGGGGCTGACCTGGGCATGGCAGGAGCTCAGAGAGAGAACAAGGTGCGTGGGGACAGGCAGCACCCCTTCTTTTTGATTGAAATAACAAAATTGTTCTGAAGCTTCCACTTTTTAGGGACTGTCCACTGAAAATGCAAAACAACAATCAGAATTTCAGACGCTTATTTAAGTTATTTAAATTTTGCAAAATGGCGTTTCAGAAAACTTTAAGGAGTGCAAGAGCGTTTTTTTTTTTTTCCCTAAATCCACAGATCGATAACAGAGCATTAAAGCTTTTGTGCACAAAGCTGTATCGATCGCTTTGTGAGTCCTCAAGCGGGTCACAGTTTGGGGGGCTTTTAAGGGCTTTTACATCCTCCTATTTTCCAGAGACGCGTTGGTACTGGGGTTGTTCGCAGAGAGCCCCCTCGCATTGCTCTTAGAATCATAGAATCACAGAATAACCAGGTTGGAAGAGACCCACCGGATCATCGAGTCCAACCTTTCCTATCAAAATCATTCCTATCATGCCTATCTTGGAGAGAGCTGCTGGGGCTCCAGCTGGACCAAGGCTGAGCACCTTTCCTTCAGGTGGTGGAAACAGCATCCACCTCACCTTGGTGTGGTCACCTGGGTGGGATGGGGAGGAGAAAGGTGCCCGTAGGGGGAGGGTCCAGGGCAATTTCCTTCATTAGCTGGTGGGGCTGGAGCAGAGCAGCTCCTAGAGGTGGGATGTGCTCCAGGGAGCCCCGGGATGGGAGCGCTCAGGTAAGTTCTGCGTGGCTGGAAGGGAGAGAAGCCTGGGGTTTTGCCATGGAATGCTTGCAAGAAATGCATCTAGAGCGTAGTTCTTGTGCTAAGATGGACTCTTGATGTTTGCTGAGGCTGCTGGTGGCCTGCATCTGACCAGGCTCTGCTGCAGGGCAAATCAGAGCCGCCTTTGTCTCCCTCTGGCTTCACCTTCTGGGGCTGGGGGGCTCAGGCTGGGCTGGGGGGCTCAGGCTGGGCTGGGGGGCTCTGCTGCCTTGGGGAAATGCTGCGTTGCGACTCTGTTTCTTGGGATTTTTTTAAAAAGTAGATACTGTGGTTGACTAAAACACTAAACGGGGCACTGGTGAGGAGCTCTGGAGCTCTTCTGGTGGAGTCTGTGAGTCTCTGAAGCTCTTTCAGTGGCAAAACGGGCTTTAGAAAAACTTAGATGTTCTGTTCTCCACAACTCGTTAGACCCCAACTGAGCTGATGCTTGTTTTTAACATAACAATAGTCCGAGTGCTTTTGATAATTGCTGTTGTTGGATGCTCCTCGGGGACCTCTCGGGTTGTCTGTCGAGGCAAAGAACCCGTGTCTGCTTGGGGCTGGGACTTGGAGTCTGTCCCTCAACACTGAAGTTGAGGGAAAGGTCAGGCTCTCTTTGTCTTTGGAGGCTTGGCTGTAAAACTCGGGGTGGAAGCTTGCTTTTTAGGGTAGAATAAAATAACAGCTGCTTCCAGAGTAAGTCCTTCACCGGATCCCCATTTGCCTTTTCCCACGTGGGCTGAGCTGCAGGGGATGGAGTCCCTGCGATTAGATTCTGCGTTTTTAGTTAAAATTGGGGAAGGTCTCCAGAACTGGTGTTTGAAACCAAACAAACATCACAAACCTGGTAACACTGGGAGCCTTGGTGTCTGGTTTTTACAATTAAGAAATACCGTGACCCGCACAATCTAAAGGCAGAGGGGCCAGAAAAAAACTACATATTTATTTTTTTGGGAGGCGCATTAATGCACTGGGTTTAGGCTTTTGTGACTTCAATCTCTGGGCGCTGTAACACACCGAGTAAGCTGGTGTTTTGCCAGCCTGGAGGAGCATCTCTGCTCTGCCCTGTGCTTGGCACATCTCGCCATCACCCGCATCCCCCTGGTCCATGGGCATCCTGGGATGGGGATGCAGGGATGCGTTGGACTTGCTCTACCCCTGCTAGGTGGGATCCGCAGTGACATTATCCCTAGTTGTCCTCAGAGTTAAAAGCAAACAAAGCTCGTGCCAATTTGTACTATGCTCCTTAATGCATCCCTAGGCCATAAAATGCAAAATGAAGAAAACAAACGTGTTGTCTGTCGGATTTTACAATAAATTTGCAAGAGGGTCTTCCTGGCACTTCCCATCTCGCAGAAATCCCCCCAGCGCTCAGGTTCCCCAAAGCCAAAATAAAGATGTTTTCAGATGAGGGGGTCCCAGTGCTGTAACAAATACACGGAATTCCCAGTGGGATCCAGTTTTCCTGCTGGCTTCAAAGTGGCAGGCAGGTTTCTGGCTGGGGTTTGCCTCAGGGCGCTGCTGCGAGGGGGGAAGAGAAGTGAAGTAATTTGGTTAACTGTTCTTTTATACCTTTTCTTCATCATCGAGTTTTCTTTTCCTAAATAACAGGGCCCAAAGCTCTGGTTTTGGAGTCTCCTCGATGCTACAGAGTTTAACTTTTGCGCAGAATAAATGAATATTTCCTCTTGGTTTTGAGTGGGTTTTAATCTTGGCTGAAGAGAAAATAAAATGCAGTCCTAGCAAAGCATGGAACGGGAGGAAAATGGGAGAGGAAATGGGTGCAAAAGCTGGTTTTTGAACAATTATGAACAGCTTGCTCTGCAATATTATTAGAACAAGCTGATGAAGGATGCTCTGGTCCCTGAGTGGGCTGGGATTGTTGATGTCATGGGTTGAGGGGCCTCTGGGTGCTCACCCTTGGGATGTTGAGCCTGCTGTTTTCATATCCTCCTTGCTGTTGGAGTTGATAGGGACCATAAAGATCATCTAATTCCACCTGTGATGTTGCCTTATGCAGTACAATCTTGTACAGGATAGTTGGGCTCCCCTATCAGTAAGGAAAATAAATATATTTAAAGGTGTCTTTGATGAAATCCAGGCACAGTGGTTTCATAGACAGTGGGGACAGTCTTAATTCTTTAGAAGTGAGCATTATTTGTGAATAAATGCCCTCCGTGGTCTCTAAAAATTATTATTCAGGATGTCTTCCTATCTCGCAGATGAACTATGAACTAATAGATCCTTTTTGCATAGTTCACTTGACAAAAAATTGGTAGATTTTCTGTGTAATTTGCTATTATCCTAAAACTCTCAGCAAACCAAAATGCCAACCTGGGTTTTAAAATGTGATGTGTTTGAAAATGGAAATTTGACCACTCCAAATAACAAAATCCTAATCTCCATTAGGATTTTTATGAACTGTCTGATTATAGATCAGAAAAGCTCACACTGTTCCACAGCCTCCTGCGATGCACTAGACAAAATGATGAAAACAAAGGCAATTATTTGTACTGGGGATGGCGTGTTTCATTTAACGCTTCATCGTGGATATGGTCACATTGGCAGCTATTATGTTTTCAAGGATTTATTTACTTTAGAGGGCTGTAAGTCTTTTGCAGGCCCTGTACTCTTCTTTCCATGGAGAGCAAGCAAGAGATTCCGCCGTGGTGGGGCATCATGCCTGTTGTCATTAGGATGTGTCTGCATCTCCCTGGCACCTCCACCACCTTGGGGACACCGCAGGTGCCCTCCCCAGCGAAGGCAGGGACTGCGGTCGCTGCCCCGTCCTCACCTGGAGCTGGGATGCTGCATCGTGGCCAAACGCCTTGCGAGGAACCAGGGGAGGACGAGACGGGTGGTTGAGGCTGCAGCCCTCAGCTCGTTTGTGAGGGCTGCCCGGGCTTTCCATGATGAAATTTTGGAGGTGGATTCCTTCAGGAAGAGGGTTTCTTCCTACTCTGTGGCTTTTTGTTCAGTTTATTGGCTACAGGTGGGTTGTATTGTCAGCAGGTGAGCAATAAATCTTGCTCCTTGGTAATCCATTGTGTTTGCCATTTGGGATGCTCGTGTACATTGTTGGAGAAGGTGCAAGGGTGTGGGTTTGGATGGTGTCCTCTCTCCCCGTTGGCAAGTGGCTGTCCTGAGCCAGGCTATCAGCAGTTTTATGTTAATGTGCTCCATATTTGCTCCCTCCTCTCCTGCTCTGTCCCCGGGGCTCCGCAGCCGGCTGGATGCGTTATCGCCTAAAGCAACCCAGGCACAAAGGAAGCTGAGATTCACAGGGAAGCGCGATTCTGTCCCCGCAACTGTGCAGTACAGCTGGAGGTGGTCTCCAAAGGCTCATTTGTATCTCTCCTCTCCCCCAGGGCCGAGCCTGTCTTTGGTGCATCAGCAGTGTCTTGGCAGTGGTGCCAAGCCTCGAGGTTCCTGCGCTCGCTCGCCGCAGCACAAATCCCAGGGACCAATTTGGGATCCCTGAACGCTCCCCAGCCAGGTTCCAACATCCCGAGCAGACTGCAGAATTATGATGTGTGTCAAAACTGCCAATGGGCAGAGACAGCAGCAGCAGGAGGTGGAAAAAAAAAACCAGCCCAGCTCCACGCTCCTCTGAAAGCTCATTTTGCATCAAATGCTTGTGCCAGATTGTGCTACGACATGTATGTCCATTCCAAAGTAGGTCCCTTCACTTGGTTGTGGATCTGTATGGTCTGACTGGTGTGAACTTGTAGGCGTAGTGGGAAGGGGGGTTTAATTAATGGAGGTGGGGTTTGTCTACTGCTTCCTCTTAGCTCCGCTCTCAGCGTCTGGAATAGTTCCACAAAGAAAGTTGCATTCAGATCATAACTGAATTATATCTCGGCTCACGTCACGTAGGCACCCTGGGTTTGGCAGGATGCTCTGAGTTCAGAATGGAATATGGGATGGAGCAGAGCCTGGGCAAAATGAGGAGGACGCGACTTGCGACAGACAGCTGTGCAAACAAGTTCTTCCAAAACAGCCATAGGGATCTGATGCCACACTCCATAATATTGTGACAAATGCACAGCTACGAGCAGTCTCATGCCTGTCACTGCCCTACAAACTGTGCAGACGTGGTGCCTCTCAGCAGTGGCTGGCTGGGACTTTGTCAGCATCCTTGCTGGAGAGTCAAGGCTAGTGCTGGTGGGTGGAAACAGGGCATTGCTGCCCCTGCCTCGCTGAGCAGGCACTGAAAAACAAATAAACATGTAAATACAATAGAATGGTTCGCGTTGCATGGAGCCTTAAAGATCATCCAGTTCTACCTCCCTGGTTGATATACTTATATGCATATAGGAAGCTCAGAAGGCAAGGTCAGGGCTTTTCTTTACTTGCTATTAATTATTTCACACACTCAACCCAAAAGATTAACGATTCTAGAGGGATTTCATTGTTCATAGACTCTGAGGGTATGGTCTTTAGGAAAGAATTTCCACCTGTGCTCTCATATGGGATGGAACATGATGGGTTCTAGATCAAGTTGAGGGATAATTAAACTGAAGCTATCAGACGTTTTAGGTATTTGATTTAGGTGGCAGAGGATGGAATAAATTGTGCAAGTCTTGTGTGTTCTAGCCCATAATCACCTCATGGGACAACCCTGCCAGGCATGGATGCAAGTCAAACCTCTAAGGCAGCTCCACAGTCTATGATCTCAACTCCCCTCTCCAACACAACTTTTAAAAATAGCCAAAGAACATGTTGACACATTAATAAGTCCTTGTTATGCACACAGAATCTCTTTGACACGTTGCTGGCTTTGTTTGTAAATTAAAGTGTTGCCCGAGTGTGGAGTCTTTGCTGTAGCCACACCGCTGGTAGTAAGAGTTTCTTTAAATAGGTGTTTTCTTTGCCACACTCTTCTTTTCACAATGACTTGGCTATCCTCTTTGTTTCCATAGTGTACAGGTCTTACAACCCTTGTAAAGGAGCTCAAATGGTCATAATTACTAGAAGCAGCAAGCTGAAGTTGAACTGGGGAAACAGATGTTTCCATGCTGTTGGTGGAAGTTGAGTTGGTCTAGGATGCAGATACACTTTGAAAATAGTTGTGGGTTTGTGTGGTTTTAGTAGGCACCATAAGTTACATGGGGAAATTATGAGATCCTCAGTCCAAAATTTATTCTATTGTTTTTTTTTCCTTGTAAACTAGTAAAGAAAAAGGCAACACCTTAAAATATTGTGGTTTGAGTCTGTTCTTTTTTTTATTCTCCAGTGGCTTAGAGATGTCTGGCTGAGCATGCAATAGAAAAGATAAGAGCTGCAGCTCAGCCTCAGAGAATGAAAGTGATTCTACTTCTAGTGAAATCCTAGCAATAAAAAGTGTAAGTGTCTGTGTCTTTAATTATTCTCATGTATTTTCATTTTGTTGCTAGAGTAGTTTTATTTAAACATAATCCTGATAATGTAAAGTCTGAAGGTGGTGATGCTCTTCCATGGCAAAGAGAGATATTGCAAAATATTAGGAATCACAGTTCCAGTAGTGATCTCTTTTACAATATTTCAGTGATATCAGGAAGAATCTTCCATTCCTGTTGACTTTCAAGACTGTTGGCCAAGGGCCGGAGTGTCTTTTATTGTATAATGCTGCTGAGAGAGAATCTGTAATTTGGAGAGCTTATACTGTATTGGAATTCAGAAATGTGATAGGCAGAGGCCTGGATCTACTCCAACAAAGTAAAAAAAAAAAATCACCCAAAATATGTAATTACCATGGAAGACCAAGTTGTATTCGTTGTGCGCATCTAATGTATATTTAGCATGTTTTTTGCCAGTACTGAGAGACTTCTGCCAGTTGAAGTGCTAGATCTGCTCTTGCCCATAGTAGGAAGGTTTTAAATTAAAAAAAAAAAAGCACAAGAATTTGGATCAGAACTTCTCACACCTATTTGTCTGGAGGGCTGCTGCAGCACGCCAGTATGTGACTCTGCCCATCTCCTGAGCTGCCGTCAGCTCTCTGAGGGCTCTGTCTTGCAGGTCAAGACCCTTCCCCGGGCCGTGGCTCCTGCGTGTGGCCCCTGCAGCAGCAAACACTGACCCTTTGTTGCTGCGGAGTGAAGCGTTGGCGTCCCCATCGCACGGCTGGCGAGCGCTGTCGGAGCGATCGTGGCGCCCGTCGCTGCCGACAATGCTGCCCTTGTGCCCGTGGGGCAGCGGGGGCTGCCGTGACTCACCGTCATGCGTGGGTGCCACGTCTGCTCCCAAGCCATCGCGTGCCTCTACCAACCCTTGGACCGTGTGCCCAGCAAGGCGAACAGACTCATCCAAGTGAATTTTTCAGCTAGCCCAAGCTTCCATCTGAAGCTCTGCTCAACAGTGAATGGGTCTGGAGGCCTGAGAATGGAGTTATGTCTTTCCATGGAATAGGTTGTTTTGGTATTTTTGAGCAGCATAAGCTTGAGATTCCTGATCTCTTGTGGTTTTTCTTTTTCTGGTTGAATAAAATTGGGAAATAACACTGGGTGTGCATTTATGTCCTGGTGGAGCTGGCTTGGGGGCAGTGGCTGCCAGCCAAGACCCCTTGACTTTGGGTGCTGGCCACTGCTCCCTATGGGCCAAGCCGTCCCAGCACCCGCACAAGTGCTTGCATGCAGTCAACGGCACTCGCCGCCACAGCGGAGCAATCCCCTCTTCCACCGAAGGGACTGCGGGATAGAAATCCCAAAGGTTAATCTATCCATTATTATAAATATTTATAAATGGGTTGGATAAATCATACTGTGTAATTATCTACCTAACTAGTCAAGCCATTAGGACATTAAATAGCACAAATCAGAACTCATTTGGTTCATCATGAGCCTCATATTGTTATGAAACAGCTGAGCGGTGCTGTGAACCTTTAAGGGATTTCAGGGCAGGGAGTCGGGTGGGAACTTCTGTGACAGGCCCTTAAAAACATGACAAACCTGAGGGATTTGGTTAAAAACAGATGTCTGCAGCAGGAAGGTCCTCAAGCGCTGGAATGTTTTATCAGCTCTAAGTCAAATGTGAATGTGCCAACAAAACCATAGTAGAACTAAAATATAGCACTGGAACACCACAATGTCTGTTTTAGGGTGTTTTGATGGAGTATTATACATTCCAACTTTTAATTTACATTGTTTGTGGTTAGCTAGCACTAATGAGAGGGACCGGGCATTAATTTTTGTTTCAAACTTCCAAGGATATTAATATTACAGCAAGTTGCAATTGCAGAGAAGCTGCCTGTGAGGTGGGTTTCCCCACGTGTTTCCATCTAGGTAGTGACTAAATGTTCCAACGTTCTCTGGCGGTTCCTGTAAAGCTCCTAACACAAAACACTGAGGTGCACGGCCCGTGAATTTAGTTTCCAGTCCATAACTGTGATGTTTGTAATGACCAAGCCCTTCTTTTCTGTGTCTTCTCCATTCAAAGAGGAGATCTCGGGGAAGGGGAAGCAGTGGGACTGCAGGAAGCCCCCAGTTGCTGTTGTGGAGCCTAATGGGCTCTTGGGGCAGCTGAGGGGGAGAAGGAGGAGTTTGAACTTCTCTACAACCCATTTTCCAGGTCCAGTTTGTGGTGGTGATATAAAGGTTCAATTGCCTTGCGGCACTTTTATGTTTCAAACGCATCTCGGCACAAAAAAAGAGTTATTATGGGTTTTGGAAGTAGCACAGCTCGAGCCTCATGGATATGGAAGTTGAGGATAAGACAGAAATTTGGTTGCTGTGGGTCCCAGCCCAGCTCTGCCTTTGTGGATGTAGCAGAGAAAAAACATTTCCATGCAATCCCTGTCATAGGTATTGGAATGGATTAGGAGGATTGCTTACTAATATCACACAAAAATTATCTTGTCTACTAAAAAAAAAAGAGCTTTCATGGTATACCCACTTGAAGTTGATTTTTTGTAAACAAACAAACAAAACCAAAATTTGTCTGTCATACCAAGCTTTAATTTCACAAACTTCTGAGTCATTTAAATGACAAGAGCCACTAAGTAATTAGTGTTTGCTCTCAAGCCCCTGCATTCAGCTTTCAGGTGGCAGTTCTTGGCTTCACATGCACTTTTTCCCTCTGCGGAGGAGATTTATCGTGTGGTCTCACATGGGTGTTCACTGTGGACATCGAGTCAGCCCCAGCGGGAACCCCTTTGCATGGGCATTTCACCCCTAAGCTAGCACCCAGGGCTGTTAAAGGACAGGAGTGATGGAGTGTGGGTGATGGCATCTGGGCACTGCCGCTGAGTTCCCTTCCCTTACGATCATAGAATCGCTTGGGAGGAAAAGACCTTTGAGAGCAAGTCCAACCATTCCTGTGCACTACTAAATCATCCCTGAGCACATCATTCTTGCAGCTTTTAATCCCCTCCAGGGATGGGGACTCCACCACCTCCCTGGGCAGCCTCTGCCGGGGCCTGGGAACCCTTTCAGTGCAGAATTTTTTCCTGATGTCCAATCTGAACCTGCCCTGGTGCAACTTGAGGCAGTTTCCTTTCATCCCATCGCCTGTCGCTTGGGAGAAGAGACCAATCCCCACCTTACCACAACCTCCTTTCAGGGAGTTACCTGCCAGTGTCCTTTAAACTTCAGCTTTCCCTTAGTTTGAGGGAGAAGTGCTGAGATTGACAGCGGAGGCACCCAGCCCTGCAAGCAGCCTGGGGGTACCAGCAGCTGACACCCCCCAGGCAATGAGCAGCGATGCCGCTGAGATCTGAGGCAGCAGCTCTGGATGCGCAGTGCCGACCAGATTTGCTGGGGCTTTATTTGCCTTTTTTTTATTATTATTTTTTTTGTATACAACTTGGAGAAATTATTTTGCTATGACATTTAAATAACAATGATACAAAGAAGGATGTATCTCCTCAGGAGTGTGTTCCTCTCTTGGTGTCTGCATGGAGCTCCCACTGGTACTGAGGGGAATTTTGCAGATGTATCTGAGGAAGAAGAGAGAAAAAAAACCCTTTAGCATTGCATAACCGACCTGAATTTCTCTTGAGACAATCAGATGCTGAAGCAGTTGGTTGAGATTGCTGCATTTGGGAAGTTACTTGTTTTTACCTGTGTATCAATCTCCAACTTATGTTTTTATCTCAACAGCATATATCGCACCCCCTGCTTCTGGGAAAACACTGCACGCGCGTTCAAGGGAAATTGTATTTCACACTGTGCCTAAATACATTTACTGAAATGAGATTCAAACAATTAAGTATGTCTTCTATGATTTTCTCTCTGTTAGTCCAGCAGCCTAATAATTATCTCAACTGTTTTAATACGACTTGTGCTGCGTTGTCAATTTATTTAGTTGGAATTAGTTTTCTATTTCTTTTTGTAAGTGTTGCCTGTTTACTTAACAATATTTGGCTTTGCCTAATGATATGTACAGAAGACAGGGCTAAGTGGAACATCAGCTGTTTACATCAGCTCCAACAATTAATGCATGTTAATTTTTAATTACAGTGATTGTACTAGAGGCAGAATGTATGTTTTTTCACAGAACAGATGTACCAGTCAGCTTTGCTGGCGAACATGCATATCGATTAGATGTTGATGCTGCCAGCGTTTTCGAGGGTGTCAGCTCCTAATGTACTTGCAGATGTATGGATTGCAGTCCCGAGACAGACAGTTACGGGCGCGGGCTAACCACATACATCATTTTCTGTGGGAAAGAGTATGTTACAGCAGCAGCCAGGTTGCTGCGATGGGTTCTGGGAAGTTAGAGAAGTCCAGGGTTGATTGCCTGTAGGGTCTTAATCCTCCTTTAAGTTCTTCTAGAGGTTAGTTGGTTTCATAGTATCCTGGAAGGGTTTGGGTTGGAAGAGAAGCAGTGGTGATTGCAGTGAATTTGTCAGTGGTGTTGGCTCTTAGATCTCTGCCAGAGAAGACAGTTAAGTGCCCTGCAGAGCACTTTCCCCTGCCCTGACAGGCATAAAATGTGCATTTTGCTGGTGGATTATTCAAAACCTTCAGTGAGCAGCAGTGGGTTGTTGGGAGTTAGTGGTGTTCCTGGCTGTGAAGCGTCTGCCCATCAACCCAACAAAGCCCATGCAAACACGGGCTTTGATGCAAATACACGTCAAAAGTACTTGAAACGTCTGTGCTTAAAGGTGGGGTGGCAAAAACTCTGGGCTGTGGGTTAACCTTGGCTATTGCAGTCGTGGTGTGTGGCAGCCCATGGGTGGCTGCTGGGGTGAGACCTGGGAGCACCTGGGCAGGTTTGGCCCCGTGGTGGGGTGGTAGCAGCGTTGCCCATTACAAATATTGCAGGTAGCAGACTTTTTGTGCATAAGCTACAATATTCATAGCGTAACAGCAAAGCCACCTAATGAGTAGTAAAAATGAATCATAGCCCTCTCACATGACAAAATATGCACAAGTATTATAATGGCTGTGAAAAGAAACGTGTGAGCTGTGTTATCTTATGGGTCTTGCATGCAAGTGGCAGTGATCACACTTATTGGAAAAAAGGGGAAAGACAAACACGTTGATGTGGTATTTCCTCTTTTCTGTTATTGGAAATGACTGCAAGAGTGAAGCCTTGGTCTTGTGGAAACCAATGAGAGTTCTGCTATTTACTTCAACGGGACTAGGATTTTTAGACATCATGAAGATCATAAATGTTTGATTGCTGTATGAAATGAAGTAATGGAAAACAGAATGTGAACCTAAAGCAGGAAGTTTTGTTTCCGTGAACAGTGAGTTGAGAAATGTCTGATACAGATAACTGAGAGCATCACCAGGGTTGTGATAATGCTACTCAACTGGTCACGGGCTTCCAGTGGTACAAAAGGCGTGTGCTGCTGATAGCTCCTGCTCCAATCTCCCTCATCCTTCCCTCCTTTGTGGGTAGAAAGACTGTAGAAATACCTTAGAGGAAAGTCTTAATAGTTTGGGGGTTTTAAAACCAATGTTAGAGAATTTGTGTGGGTGTGGGTAGATCATTCTCTCTGAGCTAGTCTGTAGATCTCTAGGTCAAGGGAGCTTGGCCGTGATATTGTCAGTTTTCCTTGTAACTTGTGCTTTCCTTGTGTAATTTCTGCTGTAAGCTCGAGTCCTGTGGTTTATTGTGCTCTTACTGAGTTTGAACATTCTCTGTAAATGCAGTTGTGTAACCTCTGTAGAAGGAACCTACAACAAGAGTTTGCTTCACCTCGAACAGAACTACAACCACCTCTGGAGGGAAACATGACAGCTCAACAACACGGAGCAAAACAGCTTGGGAGACGGGGACAGAAAACGCGTGTGGGTTTGTGTATACGCACATACATGAGTAACGTGAGAGTCTGCATGAGCTGATAGCTGCGAGGTCGTTGTATGGAGGCAGAACGCAATTACCCAGCAGAGATTTCCCTTTCTTGGTGATACGCTTGGAGAGCGTTTTGCTCCCCGATGCAGGCGCAGCAGAAGGCAGTGATTCCCAGCATTGAGGGGTTAATGAGAACAACGGGCTCTGTTCCTTATCTCTGTTTGCAAAGAAGTGTCAAGAAATAGACAACTGGCATTATTTTTTTTTAATTTACCTTTTGTTGCCCAGTAAATACAGCTGATGTTAAATGTCTTTTAATGCTTTGTGGGTTTTTTGGGTCCCTCCTTCCTCCCTGTTCACCCCAGCATCGTGCAGGGGCAGGGTGGCTGTCGGTCCCCTCCGATGCTCAGAGGTGGTGCCGAGCTCATATATTTACCGGAGAGAAATGCCGAAGCACGCAGAGCCACTGATCAGCTGTGCTAGAACAGCATTATTCACGGGAGACAACTCCCTCCCCTTCGCTCCCGTCCCCCTGAGCGCCCGCAGAGAGAGCGCCGTGCCCGGGGAATGGTGCTTGGGGCACTAATTGCACTAATTGCCTTGGACTGGGGAGCAGCTGAACTGGAACATGGAGAAATGGCAGCACCGGAGCCTCCAACTGGGCTGCGTGGCTGCTGCAGAACGCTGCAGAGGCAGAATGAAGGAAACACAAATACCCGCTGGTGTCAGGAGAAATGCCCACTAATTAGTGGGGTTTAAGTTTTCAATTTTTTTAAAGCCCGTAGATAATTTGTGACTTACTGCCCATTTTTGGCTGCTCTAAGGGGGCTGATGGGGTGGCTGCGGTGCCCCAAGGTGGGGGTGGCCCCTTGTCGTGCCCACCCCAGGGTGGGTAGCTCACTTCTTTGAATGTACCTTCCTGATGGGAAATTGCTCTGAAAAGAAAAATAGTAATAATTTATATATATACATATCTATCTATATATAGAGAGAGAGAGAGCGTGCCTGTGCCTTCTGTTCCTTTCCATGGTGCAGAAGTTTCACGCAGAGCTGTGAATGAACAGTTATTAACAATATTATTTTTCAGTTGTGCATTCTTTTTCCAGTTTCTCGCTCATCCATATCGTAAGCTCCTCTTCCCAGGACATGCATTTCACCAGCTATTTCATACGGTCACTGGGGGGCAAAGCTGACTCCCCAGCGGATGGCAGAGCACAAGTTATCCCCAAGGCAAAGAGCTTTTGCCTTTCATGCCGGCCTTGGAAACGTGGTTACGCGTTGCACATGAGCTGGATTAACAGCATCCCTCAATCCCAATAGGGTGGGGGAAAGAGACACGTTGCTGGGAATAAGCATCTATTAAAAATAGCAGAGTGGCAGTTAGTTGGAGAGGAGAAGGAAGCGCCGTGTGCTCAGGCAGGTCACAGCAGCCAAGTTCTCTGTGGTTCCTCCTTCTTTCCTTGTGCTCAGTGTGGTGAACCCAATTCCCTGCACCCACATGGGGTGGAAATAATACTCAAAGTGATTTATTCTGAGTAGAAACCAGGGATTGCTTTTCATTTGTGGAAAATGGTCTTCGTGGAGGATGCCCTGTGTACTGCATGTGTCCTGGGGAGGGGGCGGCCACCAGCCCTGGGGGAGCAAAGGTCCCGGAGTCAGGGGACCAGGAGCAGGCAGTGATGGTGCCTTCTGGGCTTCCTCAGCACAGGAGAAGCATTATCCCTGATGGTTTTTAAACATAAGCAGTGTCGTGTGAATATATACATGAGAGATGATGTCTTTTTGCTCTTAAGGGAAAAAAACGTGTTGCTCTCAACCCATTTTTTTTGGTAGACTTCTTTAAAAGTTGTCATTTCTAGGAGACAGTTTTCTTTCCTGGCTTATACGAGCACAGGCACTGAGGGAGAGACTAAAATTAAGGTTTTCTCTAGTGTGAGATTAGTTTGCATACAGATGTGTGTACTTTTTAAATGGTTGTGGTGGACCAGATGCCCATAAAAATCACTTTGGCTTTTTTAATGTGCGCAAGCAACAGTACCCGAAACCAGCGTATTGCAATCTATATTTCAGAGAGACAGCAAATATATTAGCCCAGCGAGAATGCATCATTTTAAGTGAAAAATCGATAAATAACAGCATTTGCTGGTTTTTTTAATGTTAAAATATGTTCCTTTTTAATTAGTCATTATATGTATTGATTGATGCTTACTGTACTTCTGATGCCTTTCCTTCAGGGCTTTGTGTATTTCATAGATTGTAAGATGTAAAAATACTTTAAATCAAAGCAGTAAAATAAGCATAGTTAGAGGGAGAACACGAAGGTTTTTTCTTCATTTACATTCATTACATATTATGAGTTTAATTACCTCCCTCAAATAATACCGGTATGAAGGAATGATGCTAAAGAAGGCGTACTTCTATGATGATTTTATTGATTGTGACTGATGGATGGCATCAACATTTCATAGTGAAGAATCATGGTTTTGTTACATCAGGAAAATTAAATTGGGAGAGTTATTTTCTTTCCCAGTGATAGTGGCAGTTAGAATATTTCACCTGTAATGAGATGTGTGCGTTATGTGCCATAGTGAACCACTGCTGAGCCATTAAATATATGTAAATGAAGAGAAACACAAGAGAGCCTGGGCATAATAACGTGCAGAACAGAGAAATGGATCCTGGAAAGTGATTAATTTATTTGATGATGCCTCAAGTGAGGAATTTTAGGTCACAAATGAAGTGACAGAATGACAAATTACCATTTTAAAGAATTTACTGGGCATCATTACTGAACAATTGTCAGGTAGTTTATGGTGGCTGAGAAGATGGTATAAATATAGATCTTTTCCTTATCCGAGATGAATTATTAATCACCTTTTTAAAAATCTTTGTGAGTGATGGTTGGCTGTCTGATTGGAAATAATGTGTTCTACAATTTTAACTAAATTCTAATATGATATGTAACAGGAATCTTTACAATTAAAGTCTCAGCGGAGAGTGGTAGGAGGTTTACAGTCAATTGCAGTTTTAATGTGATAAAAGAGGATGAATTCACTAGCATATTTCAATAGGTTTCCTTAGGTATATTATCCCTGCTGTGATGTTATTCAAATGTTTACAGTTTATTTTCATTTGAAAAATGACATTCAGATACTTAAATTGTTTTCCTTGGTTTATTAGTTAATGAAAATGAAATTCTTGTAATTACTATATTTTTGCTGCCTGCCACATTATTTAAAGTGAAGTGACTGGCTCTGTCAGCTGGGTTGTAAATGCCGTCGTCTTGTGTTTTGTTCAGCTCCTGTTTGCTTTATGTATGTCATGTCCCTTCCCTGTCTGCGTGTCACTGCCTGTGGAACCCGGAGCAGCCGGAGTCGGCAAGGGGAAAAAAGTAGAGATGGGGAATTAAACAAAAAGAAACGCGGCTTTTCTTTGAGTTCATTTCATCTGCTGGATGGGGGAACCACCTCACTCCCTCCTTGAGCAGAAGTTGTGCTTTGATCCTCACCGGTAAATTTATCAAAGCTTTTGACTTAAAATATTATTGAAGATTTCTGAATGTGTGCGTGCGTGATCTGTTGCTTGATCATGGTTTGTTTTTTTTTCCTCTAGTTATGTGCAAATATAAATACTTGTGTACTCACAGCCCACAGAAAGAGGTATTTGTGTGCAAGTTCACCAAAGTGCACTAAAAATAGGTAGTTACTCTCCATTTCTCAGTAGATTCAATAGTTGGCCTGTGTCTTGTGTCAAAATTCCAATTTTTTGGTAATTGCTCTCCCTATTCAAAAGAACTGAAAGAATCAGGATAAATACAACTGCGCATAATTACGAATAGTTAAAGCTTTGAGTTTTGTTTCTTCATTTAGTGACTGGTTTGCAGAAATCCTCATCTCTGAGCTGGTGGGGCTCCAAAATCATGTAGCTGCAGGGCTTTGGTGGTTAACCTCTGCGTCTTAGGCTAAGGAGAGGGGCAGATGTACGGATGGTGGGTGTGGGGCTGGGATGAACCCCAGGATCTGCCTGGAAAAGCTCCTGGTTGGGCTCCCTCCTCCTGGGGGAGACCAAGGGGGGCCAAGCTGCTGGCAAAGGTCTTCAGACCCATGATGCTCCTCAACCTATGTTCCCTTTCATGCTGTAACCTACTGACAGCTCATACACTATAAACCTTCTGAGCTCCTGGTGGGAATTTATTTTTATATTATAAATAATACATTTATAATGTAATACTCAATTTACTTTATTTGTTGTAGATGCAATAGTAGCTTTTTTCATTCTCTGTTTCCTATTGATAACATCTAGAATTGGGAAAGAAAAAGTTAACCATCAAGGGCTCACCATTTCACATCATTAAAGGTGAAGTAAGTGCAAGTGAATTTATTTTTAATCCACTTCTGAAAATTTTCTCTGTTGTTTTTTTTGTTATTTTTTTTCCCCCAACAGAGAAGTGAAAATCAGCTGCTTTGCTTCTTGCACTTTGCTTTTATAGCTGATTACCTGCTCAGCAGTTCCTGCTGCCGCGGCACCGTTACCTCTGCTTCCCTGGCATTGTGTGTGTTCAATGAAAAGGACTCCATCTAAGATTAAAAAAATAAAATAAGTGATGAGGCTGCTTGATTTAGGCTTGTTTGAAAAACAAGCCTTGAAGGCGTAATCCCCCTCTTACTGATGTTTTGGTATTTAGCCTTACCTCACCTGTCTCGAGTTCTACAGAATACAGGCAGAAATAAGTGATAATACCCAAATCTGTCCTGTATTTAACACTGAGGAGCAGCAAAGGCTGGTGCTTGTCACTGACTCTACCCCCAGCCCCGTGCTCTGCTGCAGCAGGGTCTGTTCCAGTGACAAATGGGAGCTTTCTCGATGCCGTCACGTACAGCACCTCTCGGAGACATCACGAAACGTCTGAGTACTGAAACTGCTAATTACCTGTTCTGCTTATGAGATGAGGTACCAGAGATCCTCAAAGGACGCACACTTAGAGTCACGTTGAGGAATTCTTTCCCTCTCGTGGATTCTGGATTACTCCCTCTGGTTGAGGAAGAGAAAGACCTTTTCATACTCACTCCTCGGAATTGCAGTAAATAAAGAAGTAACTCAGCTGCTTTGGGTTCCAGGCTGGCTGGGGCATAAAATGGATGTAAATGATCTTGATTTTTCTCTTTTGCAACAATAATTCCTAAAAGAATTGACATTTTGCAGATAACCTAGCAAGGTGTTAAGTAAGAAGTTTCATTTCTAAGGATGTGAAAAGACTTCCCCGTTCCCCCAGCTCATGATTGCAAACTGCTGCTGAAGGGCATGGATGTGTTAAAGGGGGGTGCAGGGCTGGAATCGGAGGGTTCCAGGCATGGTAGAAGCCTCTTTCTAATTTCTTTGGTGGCTTAAGTTGCAGACTAGATGCGCAGAGCGCTGGCTTTGCCCCGCTCTCTCACCAACAGCATCCCCAGGGCTCTTTGTGTCTCTTGAGGATGAATCCAGACTGAGGCAAAGCCAACTGCCAAAGTTTGTGAGTCACAAAGGGCACTTTGCACCTCTGTCTTCCACAAGTCCTTGAGAAGATCCACGGTTGCGTGAATCTCGCAGAGGTGGGTTGGTGGAATAGTCAAATGTGTGTTCGGAACTTTTGTGTGTATCTGGTATAAGGTTTGTTGTCATAAATTCAACTTAATTGTAACTTACTGACAGGGGTAAAAGAAAGTACTTGATGGATGCTGCCCAGTGGAGATCCAATAAAACGTACAATCTATTCTAGTCTACAAATTTTGAGCTCGTAACTTACTGAGACTCAGATCTGACAAACTCCAGATTACATACACTGTAGGAAATTTAATATTTAATAAACCCCATTCTCTGCCCCATAATCCTTAATAGACACAATATATTTGAGGAGGAGAAAAGAAAATAAGGCTGCAGTGGGGAAAAAATACATGGTCTGGGAAAGGTTCAGTAATCGCATACCAGGGGCAGGATTTGCTCGTTGTTGTTTCTTTAAATATATAGAGATGCTTGAGGTGCTTCAGCACTGCCCAGTGCAATGGGTCCTGGGAGTTAGAAAAAGTGTAATCAGCAGGGTGAAGGAGGGGAATCTGCCCCTCTAGTCTACTCTGGTCAGACCCCCCTGGAGTCCTGTATCCAGTTCTGGAGTCCTCAGCACAGGAAGGACATGAAGCTGCTGGAGTGAGTCCATGGAGATGATCCAAGGTCTGGAGCTCCTCTGCTGTGAGGCCAGGCTGAGAGAGTTGGAGCTCTTCAGCCCAGAGAAGAGAAGGCTGCGGGGAGACCTTAGAGCAGCTTCCAGTGCTGAAAGGGGCTCCAGGAAAGCTGGCATGGGCAGGGATAGGATGAGGGGAGATAGAGATGAGAGTTTAGGGAGAAATGCTTCATGGTGAGGAGGCCCTGGCCCAGATTTCCCAGAGCAGGGGTGACTGCCCCATCCCTGGAGGGGTTCAAGGCCAGGTTGGATGGGGCTTGGAGCCCCTGATCCAGTGGGAGGTGTCCCTGCCCGTGGCAGGAGTGGGACTGGATGGGCTTTGAGGTCCCTTCCAACCCAAACCATTCCACGATTCTATATTAACAGTTCACTATCTGTTAGGCTGCCCCTTGCTGAGTCAACGCTGCTGCTGCTCAGCTGGTCTCTCCAGAAGGCGATGAGCGATGCCGGTAGGCTGGGAACCAAGGCTGATCAGGGGAAAAGGTTTTGTGATAAAGGAAAGGATTGTTCTGCGCTGAATGTTGAATTGCATTTCTAAATAAACTCCAGATTTGTTGTGGAGTCGCAGCATCAGCAAAAATACCAAAGGGTGTGATTTTGGATCAATGATTCCTGTAGGCTTTTAATTAAACTGAGGGCCATGCAGCAGAGCCATCTTTTTTTGTCATGGTTGCAGGAGAGCGATGGGTTGTATCACAGTCAATTTAATTTAGGTTTGTGAATTTTTACTTGCTGGGTGTGGGAAAAAGACTCTTGTGCAGCGATTGAGCCAATAGCTCTGGAGCCCCAGGGATCGTTTATACACAGCAGAAAGGTGCTTGGAAAGCTGGAGGTGAAGTTGTGGGGGAAATGCGGTGCTGACAGGAGGAATTGCTGCTGTAGGGAGCAAGTAGCTTTGGGTCTTGGGGGACACTGAGGTGACCACGAGCCAGCAAAATGCTCTTGCCACAAGGAAAGTGAACGATGTCCTGGGCTGCATTAGGAGTCCTGCCAGCAGGTCGAGGGAGGTGATCCTTCCCCTCTGGTCTGCACTGGTGGGGCCACCTGGAGTGTTGGGTCCTGTTCTGGGCTCCCCAGAACAAGAGAGACGTGGATATACTGGAGAGAGTCCAACGAATGGCTCTGAAGATGATGAAGGGACTGGAGCACCTCTCCTGGGAGGAAAGAATGAGGGAGCTGGGACTGTTCAGCCTGGAGCAGAGGAAGCTCAGGGGGATCTTAATGTGTACAAATACCTGGAGGAAGGGTGACAAGAGGTGCTCGGTGACAGGACAAGGGGCCATGGGCACAGAAGGAAATACGGGAGGTTCCCTCTGAACATTGTGAAACAGTCACCTTGTCGGTGATGGGGACCCTGGCAAAGGTTGCCAAGGAGGCTCCCACTTTGGAGATATCCAGCACCATCCTGGGCAATGGGATCTAGGTGGCCCTGCTTGAGCGCAGCTTTGGACAAGGTGACCTCCAGAGGCACCTTCCAACCTCGGCCACTCTGCGAACTAAAACTTCATTATCTGCCTGACAGGACTGCGATTTCTTTTTGGCATTGCAGAAAGTGGAGATATCTCCCTCAAGGTCAGAAGTAGAGCAGGTTTGGAGCCTCTTGTTCAGTGGATTCTTTCCAGAGGTTTTCTGAGTTGAGGAAATTGCCGTGTGGAAATGGTGAAGGTTCCTCTGCTCAAGCAGACTTCTCTGAAGCGAACTGCTGCAGAGGCACGGCTCCATTTCACACTCTCCTATTCCTGTGAGATGCTCTGCTTTTGTTTTCTGAAATTCCTTTTATTCCCCAAAATGCCCCGTACCAGCCTTTGACTTCTGATACATGATGTTGCGTTAATTTGTTATTTTTTTCTCTGTGGGGAAGCCTTGATGAGAAATTATTGCAATTTGTGAAAGCTTTGTTTGTGCCACTGATGACTCAAAAGTTAGCAATGCTGCTTTGCTGTGATTGCTAGGCTGAAAAAATTACACATACAAAAGTGGGACTTTTTGACTTCAGAAAAAATACTTTGTTTGAGGCAGAGACTAGAAATACTCTTTGTCATTAGCTTTCATTCTTTTCAGAAGAGCCGTGCCTCTTAATAAATTTAAAAGTCACTATGAGTCTAGATGTGTATTAATCTGCTTAGACACTTCTTAACAAATGAATAAACAAATGGCAAACCAGCAGCTTCGGGAGCTTTGGGTGCAGAGTGAGTCCAAAGCAAACTTAAGGACTGGAAAATACAGTTAAGTAGAGAAAGATGCTATATTTTACTGAACTGCCTGGGAAGCTGTAACCGAAAGGAATCCACGCGCTGCCCGTCCTCAGCTGAATGAGGTCCTTAAGATTTCATTAACATTAACCTTCAGAGGCAAAAGCAAAGCTGTATCTCTCAGCCTGCAGGAAATTTTGACTTGTGAAGTGAAGGGTTGAGCTGAAATGTGAGGGCGCTTCCAAAGCAAGGTCCCTGTCCCAGACTTCCAAGCGCAGCGTCCTGGGGGGAATCGGGCTGAGCGGGTGGGTGGCAGCCTTGGAGGTGCAACAGAAGACTCCAAAGGGAAAGTGTAGCCTATTTCTCTTTGCAGTTGCTTTAAAAAAGGGAGTTTGAAAACGAATCTGGGAAAATTAGAAGGGGAATTTACATGGTATTTGAGGGATTTCCTTTGTTTCACAAATATTTCATCTCTTCTATTAAAAAAAAAACATTAGGAGGCCTGAAAGGAAGGAGAGAAAAGGTCAAGCTGTGAGCTCGTTTGCTCTGGCGTAAGTCCGGACCAATACTTTTAATATCAGTGGAGCCGTTCTGGATTTGTCAAAGCGTGGAAGAGCTGGAAGGGCATCCAGGTGGCTGTGGGATGGTTTGCTCTGTGGAGCGAAAGCCGAACAGCCGGATGAGCTTGGATTCTCTGCAGTGTGGTCTGCAGGCTGTGGAAAGAAAGGGTGTAAGGAACCCCGAGAACTGGAAGGGCTCCCTTTTTAAGAGAGAGTAGACTGCAGATAGGACAAATGTGGCATATTTGTTTGATGGAGCCAGGGATGAACTTGGTTTGGGGTGTCCATGGTGATGTCCTCACAAATGTGGTTTTGGAGGGCTGCTAAATTCAAAATAAGAATCCATGGGAATCATGGAATGGGTTGGGTTGGAAGAGACCTCAAAGCCCCTCCTGTTCTGCCCCACAGGCAGGGGCAGCTCCCACTGGATCAGGTTGCAGGGAAATCTGCTCTGGGCAGCCTGGGCCAGGGCCTCCCCACCCTCACAGCAAAACATTTCTCCCTAAGATCTCATCTCAATCTCTCTTTCAGCTGAAAACTGCTCTCTGTCATCCTATCCTGCACTCCCTGATCAAGAGCCCCTCCCCAGCTTTCCTGGAGCCCCTTTCAGTGCTGGAAGCTGCTCTGAGGTCTCCCTGGAACCTTCTCTTCTCTAGGCTCTTCCCTCCACTCATTTCCATATCCACATATTTACCTGTGGCGTTTAATTAAACCAATGATCAGTCGTCTTCAGTCATATGCGAAGTCATTAATACAACATTTTGCCAAAGTACATTTATTTTTTAGTTCTTTGAAGTAGTGATGGAAGCTTGAGGGAGAGCAAGGCAGGAATGCAATAAAGTACTGGATGAGTTTTCTTGGCAATGTTGAGACTTCTGCCATCGAGCTCAGTAAGTGCAGGCGTTAGAAAAAAAGTGAGCCGCATTTAATAGACTACTTATGCAAATGACGGGGGAAAAAAACATGACAATAAATAAAGGCATTTATTTTTTATCTCGCATAGGCCATGCTGTGGAAAGGTGTGCAACCAGAGCTCTGGAAATATGATTTGCAAAGGTCAAATGTTGATAGCAGAATTCATAAATGCCCCTACTTAACAGAACCGGCCAATTATTCTTCATAAGTAACTTACCAAACACTTATGCATCTTGTTCCAGACAAATTATTAGCTGCTGGAAAAGCTGTGTTCTTAGATTCTCAGCCCACCCTCTTTCTCAGACTCCTCTCTTCTGGAGAGCAAGCTTGCCAACTAATAAGTCTCTTGTTTACAGGATACTTTAAAAATCCTAATCCAGAAGAGGAAAAAGGAATAAATCACGCAATGGTTTGGGTTGGAAGAGACCTCGAAGCCCATACTGTTCCCAACTCACTGCCATGGGCAGGGACACCTCCCACTGGACCAGGCTGCTCAAGGCCCCAGTAGGATTAGTGAGGTACTTTAAAACAGAGTTAATTTTTGGCCCTTCTTGCAGGGATGAAGCCAGGAAGATGATTCTTGTGCCATCCTGAAGTTTTAATATTAAGTGCTGTAGGTATCATCACGTGGGCTGGACCATGAACTTGAGCATGGCTGGAAGGCAAACCCATTAAACCACATTAAGGGTACTTCATAGCAGTCAGTAGCGTTTATTTGGAGGGTGGGAGGGAATTAAGCTTTAGATTACAAGTGGCAGTGATCATAGATATACCTTGAAAATCACTGTTCATTTTTAGTCTGAAAGCAATATTTCTGCATGTGTTCTGAAAATTCACTCTAAAGTCTTAACATTTTCCATGTCTCGCCTCAAGAAAAATAGCAGTAGTGGAAAATCAGGAATTGTCAGTGTGCATTGTCAAAACAACTTTATTTTATCAAGTCAAGATAATGTTGAAAGAAGTCTTATACCCACTTTAATTGCTTTGACATTCAATTAGCAAGACATTCTACTCCTCTCCAATAGAGTGAGCTTTTGTGTGGCTCGTAGGGAAACGTGGCTGGAAAAGCACCAGGGGATGTCATCGGGGCCGTGTTCCCAGCACGGTTTGCCTTACCCAACTCACTGCTGACAAGGTGTGCCCGCTCTCTGCTCTCCAGGTTAGAAATTCCCCAAGAAACCTGTTCCAGTGCTATTCCATGATCAATTTTTCTCCCTTGCCACAAGACCTGAGCCTTCCTTGTAACAATTTAAATCCCTTATTTTTTTTCCCCCCCCGATCCACCATAAACACGGAAAACTGATTTTCCTTCCCGTGTTTGCTACAGCTGTCAGCATACTTGAAAATTGTTATTGTGCCCTCTACTAAATGTTCTTTTTTAGGATAAACAGCCCCAATTCTTTTAATCTTTCCTCAGATGTCAGGTTTTCCAGACCTCTGATTAATTTTGTTGCTTTCCTTGAGATGCACTGTGCTCAGTGAATAATGGCTCTTGTCCCCTAGGATAGGTCATTTATACCTATAGCCGAATATTTATTCATTTAATCATTTTACAATATGTCGATTGACATGGCAGCTGAGCACGTGCGTCGTTCGTACAAACACAATCGCAGAGCTGTAAGAAGCCTAAATAAGTGCTAACAATTAAATCCGATAAAGATGTTTGTTGTGCTTGGAAACTTGTGAGACTCTGGCATTAGCAAACTGTCCAAGTGCTTCATTCTAATGACCTGGACTTGTTGCATTCAGGCAAATGCCTCTGGAGTCCAAGTGGTTTTGGTGTTGTAAATATATACGCAAAAAGAGGTAAAAACTGAACTCACGGAGGGGAATGAAGGGGAAAAGTATCCACGCTGTCCTTGTTTTGGTCTTTAGGCTTGCCAGAATTTGCTGTGCGGGAAACTCTGCTCGCCCTGTGAAATCCTGAAGGACTTTGAATATATTAATACATAAAATTACGTAGAGGCTGAAGTAGGTTTCAGTGAGAGGTGATGAAGATGTGGGCATAATAGGCTCAGGTAACTTACCCTAAATCTTACCCTGATGTTAATTTACTTACCTTTTTTATTACTAGACTGATAACTATCCATCAAATTTATGTGTAATGAACTTTTGATAAACAGGTTAATTATAATTATGTTTAGAACAGCAGGGGGTGTTCAGAGGGCGCGGTGGGAAGAGCTGCAGCACCAGAGACCTCACCACGTGTGGCAGGACGGGTCTCCCTCGTATGTCTGGGGTTTTGCTGAGGAGCACGAATGTGTCCTACAGCTGGCTCTGATTTCTTCTACCTGATAACAGGAGGAATAATTCTTATGCTGTGTTAGGATTATGTGATCTGAAGAGCATCAGCCAAGGCTGCCAAGCAATAGCTCCCTTTGTGTATCTTCATCTTTAATTTTCCCAACTCAAGTGTTTTGGCCCTGATTTTGAAAGTTGCCGAGTGTCTCCATCATTGAAATGGAAGGAAATGGAATGGGATGCAAGGTCTGAACAAAACAGAGAGCAAAGCTCTTTCTGGAAAGCCGTATTTGCTCTTCTAGGCCTGCATGTGTCAAATAGTTGATATTTTGTGCTGTAAGAGCAGGATTTGCAGTGGCAGCTCACACGTACGCGTAGGCATTTGCCTGTCTCCAAAACAAACCGCCAGAGAAGGGTTCTGCAATGGGTGGGATGAGGCAGTGAGAGCCGGCAGCAGAGCTCTTTAAATTACAAAGTCTCTTCTTTTAACCCATAAATATTTACACTTCACATTTCTCGGAACATCTGTTCTCAATACGCAGACAAGTAGCCCTGTAACCGTACATATGACACTGATATTGAAACTGATAAAGAGTAATAATTAATGCGAGATTTGCAAGAAATTAAATAGCTCATTTGCATTTTCAGATTGTGCCATTTCAGAAAGTGATAAAGGATGGGTTCTGTGTCCCTCCAGAGGCGGGTGGGATGGTGTCTCGGAGAGCTTCTCCCGGCAGGTTTCCCAGGGTGAGGGCACCTTGGGACACTTGGCAGTGGTCAAACATTTTGGACTTCGCACCCTGTCGTTTTGTAAAGCTGTTTGGTGAGTGAATGGGTTTGGTTTTTTCCCTCCTTTAAAACATACACAGCGAAGCAATGTCTGTGACGTAAATTAACTTGTGCGTTGCTGTGAAGACAGTCTTTACATCTGTGGGACCGGTGAGGCAGGGGCTGCACAGGTTTGTACTAAAAAGGCATTGTCCTTAACGAATACCAAGTTTAATGGGTGCACGACAAGCCAGTTACTGTTGCCCTGAGGCGATCCAAACTTACAGAGCCTTTTTTTCTAATTTGAGACTATTTTAATTTATATGCACACTTGAAATGTTAGGACACGCGGTATCCTTTCCTGGCTGGTATTCTCATTTAGTGCCAAGGTGCAGTGAAAGGACCGAGATGCGTGTCGAAGTCCAAATGACCACAGCCGTTTTATTAGAGCCACTGGTTTCGAATGCTGCCACCCAGAGAAGACCTGAGTGAACAGTGTTGTTGGTTTGCTTGCTCGAAAAATTCCTGACACCCTGTGTATGCCATGCTCCCTCTTGCAAGTACGTAACTAATGCAACCAGTAGAAAAGGAGGTTGAAATGTGATGCTCAACTTGCACTGCTTGTCTTCTCCATAATCCACTTGGCTGCACAAATGCTGCCCTGCGAAAAAGATTTTCCAGCTGCAGTTGTGTATGTTATTCTCTAGGTAAGGGCATATCTGAGCTGGAACATAGATTACCAGACCTTATCCTATTTATCTTTAATATTTCACATAGCAGCTCAGCTGTACTGGGGGTTTTTAGTGATAAATTGTGGCTATTGTAAACAGAAGTACTCAAATCATGGTCTCGCTGCATATGTCTTTCATGACTGTGCTGCCACAATAATGAGGAATGGGAGATAATGACTTAAGGAAAAAGTGCTAGATTAAGTGGGACAGTAAATTAGGCATTTATCTCTCTCCATTGGAGGCCTGCTTCCAGTTCCCTTCCAGGTCTCAGTTGAGCTCTATTTAAAAGTAAACCACGTCGTATTTCACAAAGCCAACCCACTTCATAGAAATCAGCATATAAGCGCTCACATTAAATTACCATATTACCCAGGAGGTCCTGGATTTCAGGAAGGTCAGAGTTGAGGTGTATTAGCAAGAAAAAATAAGGTTATGCCATTCAATATTTTACTATGCTTTCGGAGTATGGAAAATCCACACTTAGTGTCTATATTTCTCTATTTTTCCTCTCTCCCGTGTCTTCTAATTTCTGATAAATTTAAGGCTGTAAGAATACCACTGTGTACGGAAATCGCATGCCTGCGGTTTCCTCTCAAGGGGAAGGGATTGCGTGGTATTAGATTCAATGAAGTGTGTTTGCCTGTGCATATGCTGGAGCGTTTTACTCGGGGAAACCATGGCAGAGATTATTATTGCGGTTGCAAAGTCATAGGACCCTTGCTTTATTTAATTCGGGAGGTTGAGCTACTTAAAGGATGACTCGAGATTGCATAATGGAGGAGACTGCTGCCTCTTGCCTTGTTTGCTGCAAGTGTGGAAGGGGTTTCTGAGGAGATCCAGGCAGCTGAAGCTGGTTTTGATGATTTTTGTGCTCTCCCTATGCCTTCAGTGTGACTTTACTCATGGGGACTGGGGTTGGAAAGACTATAATATTCAGGTTTCTGTTAGTTTTCAAGCAGATACGTCATATAATTAATTGTATTAAAACATGCTCATTTTCTCCCTTCAGTTGCACGTTACAAAATGCTGTTTCAGAACTTTATTGGAACTGTAGAAACCATTGTTCATCCTTACATTAAAATATATTAATGGGCAGATTACACCAACTGGTCACACCGACAGTTCTTTCGGCAGCAATATTTTTAAGGTTGAACAAATGTTCTTGCTTCCTAGCTATTTGCTACCACCCAATTTATTTCATTAACAAATAAGAGGGCGGGGGGGGAAAGGAAAATTGCATCCCTCTTGAGTCTTCATCTTGCTCATTGAACTGGCCAAGCTGTTTTACTCCTCTTTCCACAGACTTTTGTTTCCTTTCCTGACCATCCTTATAGTTTTCCATTTTGAACCCATCTCCCTTGAGCACTGTGCTCCAGACCCAAGACCTGCTGTCCCACAACTGCTTAATGCACAAGTTCTTAATGATGGATAACGATGGTACTGGTGTCCCTGTAGGTATTAGCTAATAAACCAAGTCACATTAAGACTGTAACTGGTGACTGCTTTTATGGATGTGTGACTTCGATCTGAAATCCTGAGCTCTCTTTACCACAGCTTAAGTTTATATGAGATGTTTTGAATAGGAAATTGTATAAATATGCGTTGTTTTTGAGCAGCAGATCTCTGTTTTCTTGGTCTGTGTCCCATGTTGATTTTCCAATGGCTCTTAGGTCAACTCATCAGCCTTTCTTGCAGGGAAAGAAAACAAACACTATCTAGAGAACTAAGTTCATATAATATGGAAGAACTGAAACACTTTTCTACTAATCTGTTGAGTTTAACTGAAATTAGGTGATGTTTGCAAGAGATGGGGGACACAAATCTGCTGCCTTTCATAAGCACACACTACAGTAACGTGGTGCTATGAAATTAAATGATCTCTATAACCAGAAGGGGTTAATGGATGTATCATAGGCAACTTTGGCATTTCAGCTGAGTCCAAGGTAATTGAAGGTCCAGATTTCCATGTTTCTGAGGAAATTATAAAGCTCTGAGACAAGTTTTGAGTTCTAATGCAAGCACAGCCTTTGATCTCTTGACTGTAAAGGATTAAGGAATAGTCACTGAAATGATGCTCTGGTGGTTCTCAGTTCCTCATTTTCACTGGAATTGCATTAGTTCTGATAGTGGATTCGTAGAGGGGTTGCATGTTCATCAGTATTGATGAAGGATGTGGACATCTTTAATCAAGGTTCTCTTGGATCTGACTCTGACAATCAATGTGACTCTTTGAAGGGATCTCAGGGAATGGAGTTTCTTTTCAGGCCTCCTGCTACCAGCTCAGACTTCTGTCCTTGCTTTCTGTGGATACCTGAATGCCAGTAAGCCTATTGCCAGCAGATCATGCTGAAAGTTGATCTCCTAGTTAGTTACCTGGTAGGTCAGAACACCATAATAAATTGCATTAAGCATTGAGGCAAAGATTGGAGTCGGTAGAATCCAGATTGGTATTTTTCTTGGCTATAATATTCAATTAAAATTTGTAAAATTATATATTTTGGCATACATATTTTCTTTTCATGATGCTTTCTAAAACAAATTTCCTTTGACTTACAAAAACTAGTGCAGAAACAGATTCTCAATGTTACAGCATCTACATCTAAACTCAAGCAGGGTCAGAGGGGCAAACTTTTTAGATGTTAGCACCATGGAAGGGGCTAATCAGGAAAAGGAGGCTGCTACCATGAAAATATCAATTATTCTAATTGCTGCGAATTCAAGTCCTGACCTTCATTTCTAACAAACTTCGCAGATTAATTCAGACCCGAGATATTTATATAGCATGATCTGCAACAGTTCGTAACTTCCAGTTTTTCAAGGAAAGAATAATGTCTTCAATGGAACTTGAACTTTGCAAGCAGTGCCTGAACACTGCAACAAGAGCAGGGATCAGGACTTAAGGTTCTCATCCAGAAAAAGGTGGAGGAACATATAGCTGAAACAATACGCAGGGGGTAGAATCATGGAATCATTGAGGTTTGAAAAGACCTCTAAGCTCATCCAGTTCAACTATCAGTCCAACCCCACTGTGCCTGTTAAACCATGTCCTGAAGTGCAAATTCAGCATGTTTTTGAACCACTCCAGTGATGGAGACTTCACCACTGCCCTGAGAAGATTGTTCCAATGCTAAGTCATCCATGTCAAGGGCTGTAAATGGAGGTGTTTGCTTTTACACTGTGAATTGAAGGAAACTCTGAAGGTGTTGGATAGGAACAAGAAAAATGTGATGTATATTCCATGTCCTATGACTTATGATGTGAGTTCACGCGAAGTGCTGCTTTGTTCCCCATATCAATATGAACTCTTCAGTCCTCTTTTCCACTTACCTGTGGATTCTACTGGTACCACTACTTTGTGTGTTACTGCCCTGCCTGTACCAACAGCACCATGTCCTTCTGGTCACTGAAAGCAAGGGAAAACCCTGAGTGTTCTCTCTCTTCACTCACATGTGTGCCATTATAAGAAATATATTAATTACATAAAATAATTGTAATAAAACATTGTCTAAGTAGGCTGTAAAGCCAAGGGAGGAAGGTAAGGATAAACCAAGAGGAAGAAGTATCCCCTTTCCAAACTTTTCTTCCAGTTCCTTGCTTTCCTTTCATTCCCCAGGTTTCTACCTTCTTTCTCAAGAAATCTTTATCTTGGCAGTATTATTTGGTTTCTTGTAAGCAGAATGATGTCTGTGCCTTACTTTTCCACACTGCTGGTGTCACAGATGTAGATGCGAGACCAGCCCCGGGAAGGGGACCTCTGATATCCGCATCAGCATCTTTACTTTTACTTAGGAGAGAAGTCCTCGTCTTCTTTTCTGGATTTTCCATAGTCTCAAGACTTGGCTAGGTTGCCCACGTGCACTGAAATTCATAAACTGCCTATTTGCCAAGATTTAAATTCCTAACCTTTCTGGTGGCACTTGGGATTGAACTATGGTTCTTGAGAGAGGTTATTAAGCCACTGTGCCCGTTATGCTTAATTTCTGAGAATAGGAAGGAATGTCTACACTGTAGCCACGATTCCTCTCCTTGCTCAGCTCAGCATATTCTTTAATGTCAACAATTAAGAATTGCCATTAAAGAGTATCACAATCAAAGAGTGTCTGCAATCCAGGACAAATTAATGAGGTACGCTAAAACCTCTACCACGTTTTCTTGTTCCTTGAGATGTTTTTCTCCCCTCTTCCTTAGTAAAGCCACCTGTAACCACTGTAGTTCTTCTAAATGACTTTAAGTGAAATTATTCGGTTATTACTGTAGTGATAAAAAGTAGGCAGAGGTAATATGCTGGTGATTAGGATATGGAAGCGTACAGCTAGAACATACACAACCCAATCTGTTGATGTGGCCGTATTAGACATCAGGAAAAATTTCTTTACTGAAAGGGTTTATAGGCCCTGGAAGAGGCTGCCCAGGGAGGTGTTGGAGTCCCCATCCCTTGAGGGGCTTACAAGCCTGGTAGATGAGGTGCTCAGGGATCTGGTTTAGTAGTGGACAGGTACAGTTGGACTCAATGATCTCAAAGGTCTTTTCCAACCAAGCGATTTTATGACTATGGGTTTCCCATGTGTGACCTGCCAGGCGTGTACAGAGTGAAGTGTTGAACAGGCTGTGAGGAGGCTGATGTTGATGGAGAGCTGCAGCCCACAGATATAACAGCCCTGAGTACTGAAGCCCTGTTAGCCTTGTAAGTGCTCAGAAAATTAAAATAAAAGGTGGTATCTAAGGTAAAATGTTGAGCTCAGTGCAATGATTTACATAG
This sequence comes from Phaenicophaeus curvirostris, assembly GCF_032191515.1. NCBI lineage: Eukaryota > Metazoa > Chordata > Aves > Cuculiformes > Cuculidae > Phaenicophaeus > Phaenicophaeus curvirostris. The sequence continues at coordinate 41,272,658 of NC_091398.1, read as the reverse complement.
AGTCAAGGTTTTGTGTCCTTCGTTTCTGTACAGACTGGGGTTTCTTTAGTCTTGTCTGAAGAACTGAATGCATGACATTTCTATCAGTGATAACGCTTCAGTAACTCGGGTGTTAAGCTTAATTCCCATTTTTATTTAAAAAAAAATAAATAAAGAGTTGTAGGGTTTTTTTCCCATTACAAATGACATTCCAGCAGCTCTGGCTCTAAGCAGCCTTCCCCTGGTGAGGAGCAGGATGCAGATCCCACCCTTTCTGGGAAGCTGCTAAAGCAACACTTTCTACCTTGAAATATTTTTGTTTCGGAGTAAAACTGTGTCAGCAGAAAAAAAGACCAAAAAAAAACAAACAACAACAAAAACCAACCGACTGCTTTGCCTGGGAGGTGTGAAATGCATTCTCAAACGGATTCAAAGCAATTTGCTTTTTAAATTCTTGCGTGCACATTTTCCTGTACTTTCTGATTAACGCCTCGCAGAAGTTTTCCTTCCCTCTCGCCTTTGTGATGTGTTTCTTGGATCGGCATTTATGCAGGGGGTAGGCATTACTCTTGGGAGGAAATCATATTGGGGAGGGACATTTTATTTTCCAAAAACCTTTGTTCAATGAATTTCTGTGAAGCTTTGTGGTTTGTGTGATTAAGTTTCTGGTCAGATGATGGTGAGACAGGAGGAGGTGAAAAAAATATTTCAAAAAATTGTACTTTAGGCTTAGAAACTGTGTTTTGTTTCCTGTGTGGGCAAAGAGAAGATGTGATCAGGCTCTTTTTTATTTTTGCTTTTTATTTGTTACTCTTCAGAAAGCGCTGGCAGCTGGGTTGCTCTGATCAATAAAATTATAGCGTGGTAGCAAGTTGCAGTTCGTCTCTAGGTTCAAATCCAGCTCTAGTGAGGTAATCAATAACTTTGTTTATAATGACATCTAGCTGGCGATGTGTGCTTGTTGCTGAAAAGCCTTATCTAAGAATTTGGACCGAGTAGTAATGAGATTTGAATTACCACAAGCCTGGGCTTAGTCTTTTCCCATGCAGATTAAGATAAAGGTCTTTTCCAACCTAAATCATTCTACAATTCTATAAAATATCAAGGCAGAATGGGAAGAAACAAAGCTATGGTGATTCCTTATGCTTTTGAAAAGTAATGGCTTAACTTTGTAATTCCTTCTGGTACTTGTGAAGAGTGATGTACACATCCCGTCACAATGCTGCTGCTGCTCACCTCTCTTCCCTGGCAGTCTGGGACCATGACTTATCAAGCTCTCTGGTCACTTGCAGGGAGTTTTTGCCTCTATTTTTGTCAAAATGCTTTGAAGCATCCATGTGCTCCTGGCTTCTTTCTGTTTTGCCGGTCTCAGCCTGTTCCCTGGATGTAGGTTAAATTCCCAGACTCTGTTTAGTCTGGAATATATGAGGATGTTGGACCAATTGATGTTGGAATATTGTATGGAGAAAGCAACAGCATAATAAGAGTCTTAATCATTTGCTGTGTAAGTGTTTGAGATCACATGGAAACTTTTCAATAACATGATGGAAACAAGCATTTGTTAGTTTGTAATTACAGCTTGATGTAGAATAATCATAGAACCATGGAATGGTTTGGGTTGGAAGGGGCCTTAAAGCCCATCCAGCTCCACCCTGTGCCACGGGCAGGGACACCTTCCTCTAGAGGTGGCCAAATGACAGATGCCCCATGCCGTTTCACATGGGTGTTCACATGCCGTTCTATGGGTGTTGATGACCGGTTGGTGCTCCTTTTGTTTCTAATCACTTTTTTAATGTTTAATTAAGCGTTTGGGCTCAATCCCGATTGCGTGGCACGTGGCTGCCGTGCTGTGCCATGGGATGAAGAGGACGATGATGGTGCCACGTTGGGGCGGCGCTTTGGAGGAGCGGTGGATCAAAGGGCTAATTGTCAGTTTTCGGGGAGCCGGCGTTATTGGCAGCTGCCATTCCCCGGTCCGGGCGGCTGTCACCGGCCCAGCCGACCCGCCTGCGCTAATTGCGGTGGCCTTTTCATCGCGCGGGATCACCCGGCTGAACCGCCAGGAGCTGTCTCTCCATTAGCGCCGGCGGTCACCGGCTCGATCGCCCGGGCGCGGTGGGCATGATTGGGTTGTCAACACGCGGTGACGGGGCCGGCGTCGGCAGCGTTTAGCCGGCACCCTTTGCCCCCTCTCCTTGCACCTTGGATCCCCCAACCTGGCCGCTCGTTTCCGCGGGCGCTCCGCTCCGGCAAAGTTCAACGCGGCACAATTGCAGGCGGGCAGGAGGGCTCTGACAAGAGATCAATACTGTCCTCCCTGGCGCGGGAGCGGCTGCCGGCCCTGTCAGAGGGATGTGTGCCGTAATTGGATCAGGGATGCGGGAGCCATCCCAGCCTCCCGTCAGCACTGTCACAGCTGTCAGATGTCATCCCTCCGTACAGCTGTCACTGCGGGAGGGCCGGGGCTCCGGCTCCCTTCTAACCCGATGCAAATGTCCACTTAGCGGATGAATATTGAAGACATTAGACACTTCTCTATGCCTTTATGCAAAATAAAGATCTGTGTCATCTGTGAATTTCATGGAAATAAGTTGCAATTTATTCGCTGTGAGAAAAGTGAAGTGAAGCCTGTAAAAATGAGAAATTATTTGGTTCAGCCTATTAAAAAAAGGGAATATTTTTGAGAATAAACAAAATATGCAGATTTTCTTCTGAAGAGTGAAAACTATCAGATAAATATATATTTTATGAGAATAGAGTAGCGGTTTTGCTATTAGAATATTATTTTATGCAAATAGTTTTCATTTCTGGATACCCTTGCTGTGAGAGAGGAATGCGATCGGAGGAAACTTTGATTTCTGGGAAAAATAATCATTATTACAGATTACTGAGAAATACAATCTTAATATTTGCTTTAAAATAACTGGGAGATGAGATCTGAGAGGTGCTCTCCTGGGCAGAGCGGGAGGCTGCGGCTCTAGCCGGGAAGATGGAGCTGCAGATGCTGGTCCCTGCGAAGCCGGTTGCTTCCAGCGGTGGCTGCGGTGAGGAGTGGGGATGGGAGCGAGCAGGCTGAGCCGAGAGGAGCTGAGCTGTCTGCCCGTCCTCTCCCTGCTGAGAAAGTTTTCATCAGACGTGGCAAAGCAAATGGAAACCGGGACAAATGTGTCGTGTAGTTGGAGGGGTTGGTTTTGTTTGGTTTTCCGTCTTCCCCCTCCTCTTGTCAGCCCTCTAACTCCCGCGTGGATATGGCACAAAGCAGACCGCTGTGGTTAACTTAAAGCCGTGATTCAGGGAGATAACAGAACCTGTCAATCTGTTGGGGCCGAAGCTCGAGCGGTGCCGTGGGTAGGCTGGGCAGCAGCCCGATGGTTTTATTGTTCCCTGTAATTGAGGGTAGATCCTCTGCTGCAGAACAGGACCCAGACCCCTCGTGCTGTCATTAGAGAGGAATAAACCTCTATATTATTTGTTAAGAACCCAACAGACCGCTGTTTTTTTGCCCCCCACCCCACCCCACGATGATGTCAACATCATCTCTGGCTTTGGGTCACGGCTGTTCCCGCGTTGGCTGGCTGGGTGCTTGGGTGTTTATTTATTCATTGCATTTCTCTGCCGGAGCCCAGAGCCCTGGGCTGCCCCTGTCAAGCGTGGGCTGCCCCGCTGCCGCAGGAGCATGACCCTGATTTCCACCACGTAACCCCAAAGCTCAGTGAAGCACCGTGGGAGCCACTGAGCCCATTTGCAACCTACCCCAACGTGCTGGGGAAAGCTGAAAGGTTTGCTCTAAAAGCCATATGCAATTGCCAACGCTGGAATAACCAGAACAGGGCAAACCAGAGCAAGCAGCCGTGGTCCCTTGGGGCAAAAGCAGATCCCTAGGGGGACTTAAAGAAGGTGGCTCAAGTATTAAGTTGAAATGCAATGTGTCCATCCATATAAGTGGCAGCAGGATCAGGCATTCCTTGGTTTGTTACTTGTGCTGCTTGGAAAGTTAAGAGCTAACCACGCTCTGCTTCACCTTTGCTTTCTTTAGTGCAATATTCATAGAGCCAGAGAGATAATTTGTGTTATAAACCCAAGAGACTGGGACAAGGGCCCCGTTGTGGGTGGATGGTTGTAGCCTTCTTGGAGCATCTCTATCCCACAGGCAAGGCTGCACGCGATTGTAGTGACACAGGAAGTACTACTTTTTTTTTCCCCCCCCTTTTCCCTTTTAAACGTGGTTCATTGCTAATTACATCAGAGATCCCAAACAGTCCTCCTTACATTTGCATTAATAAGGTGCATCACGTGATCCAGACTGGAGTAGGAGTATACATCAAAGGTAGATTAAAGGTTGGTTAGGCATCAAACTATGTTCTATATGTAAATTTATAGCGATGATGTGCTGTGGGAAGATAGCTTACCCTCGATTTCTCTGCTACTAAATAAAATTAAAAATTCACAACTCTGGTTTATGGGATTTTAAATGAATTTGATCTCTCTTTTGGGCAGGGCAAATAAGTGTTTTGTGATGTATTATTTTACAAAAGAAAAAAAAAAAGAAAAAGAAAAAAAAAAGACCATCGTTCTGGCTCATTTAATTTTGCGAGTGAATGATCTAAGATTAACTACAGACTAGTCAGTGCAGTTTAAAAGCTGAAAGCAATTTTCAGCCATAGATGGTAATGCCACATTTAGTCCACAACCGAATGACTCTAAATGACTAAGCTGCAAGGTCTTTGTATATGACCACAGGGCCTGATAAAGCCATAGGAACACAGTAAAAGCACAAAAATAGTTCCAATTTATTTGGTGCCATCACCTTAATGAGATTAATACAGACGTGTTCATGTGCCTAATTGGTGATTTTGTTTTAACTGGTAATGAAGGATTAAATCTTCAGGCAACAGGCTACTTGCGGGAAAGGGGATGGGAGAAGAAAAGTTTTTAATTACAAAAGGCAGCTGGTGAAATGCGCCGCTGCAAAGCTAATAATGCATCTTTAATAAAATATATATGTGTGTTGCGTTTGCCGCTTCACTGTTAGCCTGAGCGGGGCTAGGGAGTGTGAGGTCTTATTTGTAAGAGAGGGATAACGGTGAACTCGGTTGTGCATTGTTGGCATCTTTTGGTACTGAGGAAGATAAAGGCAGGGCATGCAGCATGCTCGGTTTCCAGACCTGGGCATCTGGAAAAATCCACAGAGTCCATCAATCCGAAGTATTCCTATGGATCCTGGCCCAGGCTGCCCAGAGCAGGGGTGGCTGCCCCATCCCTGGAGGGGTTCAAGGCCAGGTTGGATGGGGCTTGGAGCCCCTGATCCAGTGGGAGGTGTCTCTTGTTACCTTTGGCGTCCCTTTCAACGCAAACCATTCCAGGATTCTGTGTTCCTGTTCTATCCCTTAGACCGTACGTTTACGGAGCAGAGTTTGGGGAAGCCCCAGCTCCCCAGAGGGCTGGGCTGAGCTCCGTCCTGCCTGACGGCATCTCCCGTGATGAGCAGCCACACCAGGAGGGTGAACTTCACCCCGAGCAGCATTGAGCTCTGCCCTTCGCAGTCTGGTTGTGACCATTTAAATGCTAAAACTATTAAATATGCTGCCAAAACACAAACACCCAGCCTAAGTCATTAAAATGTAATTACGAGGGGGCAGCTGAGCCTGGTTTAGGTTTTGACTCAAAGGAATCTTGCAAAAGACACTAACACATAAACCCAAACCCACCCCAGCTTCTGTCCAAGCCCTTGGACCGCTTATGCGGAGTGATCCTTACAATGGTTCTTTGCAGTCATGTCAGTAAATGTAGCTCTTTGAGGGTTTTTTTTCCTCCCCTTTTGTGCCTTTTACAAGTGGATGGATGGCACAGGCCTTATGTCCTTCTTTTAAGTTGAACTTTCAGTAGAGACAACGGCAAAAAGGTCTTTAATGTCTTCTGTGTAAGATATCCTCACATTTTTTTTTAATGTTTATTCCTTTAAATTGCATGTAAGGTGGCTTTTAAAAAGGAAATGGCTTTTTATTAAAAGAAAAAGCTGCTTTTCGATTTGTCTTGGCAAAAGAGCAGCTCTGTCACTCTGTTTTATTATTGCCCCTCTTCTGTTATTTGTGAAACCAAGAGGCATCAGCTAAAATTCCTTCTGTGTTCCACAATTTCGGGGAAAGAACAAAACCTCAAGCCAAACCCTGAAACGTCAACAACCACCAGAAAAAATAAAAGGCAGCTCATCAGCTCATCGCAGGGTCAGACCAAGGCTCCACATGCTTGTATCATCTTCAGGCTGGCGACAGCGCTATAAGAGGACTCTGCAGCCATACCCAACGCTGCAAGATGCTCCCTTCCCAGTGAACAGGGACAGAAAATATATTTTACATTTCTTGTCAGGTTGAACTTTAAGACATCTCGAATGCTTTCTCTCTAATTTAAGCGCCGCAGCCCAAATGGCAGCGCGCTTTGCTCGGTTCCAGTGGAGCCCGGATGCTCTGCTGGCTCGGGGCGGCCGGCGTCCCGCTCTCCCCGCAGCGTGTCGAGTCATTATAGCGAGGACCAGAATGTCACCCTGGTCTCAATGGTTCGTCAGCTGAAGGATATGGTTAACAAATGTAAAACCAAACTTCAGAGGAGCTGCTTTTCTGTGCTAAGTGATCTGTATTCCCTCTGAATTTACTTTCCCCTAACCCCGTGAAATTAACAGTACTTTCTGACATTCGACCCCCTGACCTCACGTATAATAAGAATTTAAAAAGCACCATGCATGAGTGTGTCTGTGTAATGCAAAACTGGGAAAAATGACCATGTCACCGTTTTATTATACAAAAACCTTCTCCGTCTCCATTGCATGCTTCACATGCGAGTGCTCGGTTTAAAGTTATTATAAAGAAAAACACAGTTTTAACAGCAATAATTCACCGCTCGTGACTTTTATAGACAATAAATTGTAGCAAATACACATTGCTGCGCAAGAGCCCCTGTACTCCATTAATGCAGATATTTACCGGGATAAGTGTTAAAAATAGTGGGTGGGAAGGGGCCGTGGGTTCAGAGGCAGCGGCTTCTGGGGGGCTGGCTGCCGGGGGTGCGAGTGCGTGCACAATGTGTAGGTCTCGAGGTTTAAGAGGCAGAAGCAGAAAAGTGTTATGTGGAAATGATTTTGCAGTTATCAGGCTCAGGGGATGACAGCGTACAAGAGTAAGAACAAGGTGCTATGTGGCTTTTTCTTCACTGTGAAGTAAAGATTGGCAGCTGGAAGTAAGGCTTACAGGCAGACCTGCACACAGGACCTCTTCACCCAGGACTCATAATCACTACTCAAAGGAAAACGCATTTACCAGTAAAAAGCGGCTGTAGCCATCAGAAGTGTGCTTAAAACACCACTTAAATATCACTTTATACGCTATTACTTGCAAACTGTGGCTTGGTATTAAATTATACTTGCATAGGCTTTTGCTTAGGTGCTGATAATGCTTTTGAGGTTGCATTGGTGAAGAAGAATTTAGGCTGCTTTACAAGAGACGTGACTGGAATTTCCCCCGGTGCTGACAGTGACAGGGTGAAAAATTGCAGAACTGTACTTTCTTTCCCCATATAGATTGTAATTTTAATTGTCATTGTGGCCCTTCTGTTTTAATTATGGGACTTCTTTGATATATACCAGGACATCGTATTGAATGAAAATATGGTGCTATAATAGTCTCTTTATAATTAATGACCACATGTAGATCTTGGTGCATAAAAGGAAAGGAATAAATGAACAATTTATTTAACTAGGTTTTGGATTTCTTTCTGTCTTCCAGTGAATATAAAATGATCCTGGGGCTTCTGAGGCTGTTTGATGTAAGAACTGCACTGAATATCTAATAAAATTACATTGGTGTAGATTACAAAACATATTAGGTGGTTTTATTTCAAAATGTTCCCATTACAGAGGGTAAATTTCTCCTATTTACCACGTTAGTCTCTCTCGCATTAGATTTTTGAAACAAACGATCGTTTTCTTTAGTTTATTTGCGTTTAAAAAAAATTAAAGCAGCCTTTTCTGCTGAAGGCAGCAGTTTGGGAGGCGAGCGCTGACCGCGGCTGGAGGGAGCATCTCCTCTGGACAACGATTCACAGACCTGTTGGCCATTGCATATATCCACCCCCCAACTTTGGCTTTCGGAATATGGATTTACGTTCTATTTGTTTCTGGCTGAAGGGCTCATTCTGCACGTCCGGTCTCAAGCGGGAGCAGTTGTCGGAAAACACAGTAAAAAATAGAAACAAATGGTAGTTTACTGGTTTTATGTAGCGTAAAGAGGTGAAGTAACCCCCAAATCGAAGGCTGTGGGGAACGCGGCGCCGTCCAGCGCCCCGGCTCAGGCAGGCTCGCGCGGCCGCTATACATTTCAGCGAGCGGAAACCTCTCCGGGTTTCTGAAAAGCAGACATATTTGTCCAGCGTCTGTCAGTGTAGAAGTAGAAAATATCCCCTGACAAGCTTCTGCTAATTTTATTGCGGCGCGGGGCAGCGTGCAGGCATCCTGGGCGGGCTGCGCGCGGTTCAATCGCCGAGCAGGCTGGAGTGGGATCGGCAGAGACAGGGACTACCCTGGGGTCAGCCGCGACCATGCCACTTCCATGTGATGTCGAGTTGGGGTGATGGTGTGTAAATAAACGTGGGGAATTGCAAATCTTGTCATGGCCACGCAGAGCAGCTCAAGCATTTAAAGATGGTTGCCCGCAAACCTAACTGGAAGGTGGTTGCTCTGTGTGGTGGCTGAAGCAAAACTCCCTTCTTCGCCCTGGTCTTCTCCTTCCTGACATCTCCGAGAGCACTGACCCAGCACCGCATCGCTGAAGGGATTAATCACCAAATTGTTTCTCATTTTAGCGGAAAGTAAAGAAACTAACTAACCGCGCTCTAATATTGTTCTTTTAAAGCCGGGCTGCGGCGAGGCTGGCGACGGCTTTGTATTTATGTTATCTGACTTGATTTATTTGTTTTTTCCTTTAAATGAGGTGAGGGATCTTAATGTCCTACTGCTTAATGAATTTAGGCGCATTAAAGTTCCATGAGGTCTTTTCATTATTATGAACTTTACTAATGTTAGAAAGTAAAATATTATAGAATTCACATTTCTTGCTTATGAATCTAATTTTATTTAAATACTACTTACACCGGTCATTAAAAGACACTTAAATTTTTCTACCTTCGACCAGTCGGATGTATTTTTTTTACCGGTTTTACATTTACACATCTCTGTTTTTCTGTTACTTTTCCCACATGACAATTACCTTTCATTACAAATTTATAAAATCATTTACATTTTAGCAGTTTAAATGTTTCTGCTGACATTTTGTAACTATTACCCTCTTCTAGAATGGCATATGTTCAGGCAGTTAATAAAAAATTAAATGGAATAGCACTAGACAAGGTGAAGCTTTGTATCCGAGTGTTCTGCACATTGCTGGAAATACCATCTTTGTGTTGCAAACTGTGAAGCGAGGTTAGGGCTGTGCCAATATGTGTATTTGTCATAACTGTCACAGAGTCCGTGAACTAGCCAATCACTCCGCTCTTAATTAGACAGTTACATTTGGCTTTGGAGAAAAGCATCCTCATGTAAAATGGTGTCTGCGAGCTGAGAAAGGTGCTCGGAGCAAAGGGGGCAGAGAATACCGGCATCGAAGCACTTTTTTTATCTTGATGAGGCAGAATTTTTAACTGCCGCCTGGCTCCTCGGCGAGGGATATGGATTGTGCACCGTTAAGAATCCTCTCTGATTTTTAGACAGAGGAAATGTCCTCTTAGACTTCTTGAAGCAGGAGGCAAAGAAATTGTTTTGGTGTAGGATGCTCAAGTATGTGCTGCATAAATAAATTAGAATGGCCCTTATAAGATAATAAAAGGTGCACCATTAGCTTACTTGGAGATTACTAAGTGAAGACCGTGCTGGGGTGGTATGTGCTGGTATTTGGCTGGAAGGGCTCGTCTGCATAAAGCCGTGGCTCTCATCAAGCACACTTTCTCAGTCTCATAAATCTAAATTGATTTCACAGAGATATTTACAGTACTTGCTGCTAAAAACAGGTTCTGTGGCCAGACTTAGGGCAAAGAAAGCAATAAATACAGAAATATATATAATTTTTATAGATGAATATATGTATTAAAATATATAATTTAACAATATAGTAAATATTAGCAAAAATAATCCTTCCTGCTGAATTTCTGTGGGGTTTTTTTAATTACTCTGTCAATAGGCACTTAGGATTTTTTTTAATATGAAACTCCAAACTGCAGTTCTTCATTTATGACTGAACACACTGTTTGCAGCTATATCATAATCCTACGTTTAAACATGAAGTTCGCAAAGATCTTTTAGAAATAAATGTTGAATTCTCTTCTAGAAGGCAGGGTTTGTCTAATAAGAGCCAGGCCTCCAGAAGGGGTTATTGGTGTTTGCCACTGAATTCATCTTGGGATATGGCTGTGATAAATTCCTTAGCTCCTTATTTAAGCAAAGCAGCTCTAAATCGAGTTCTGAATAACAGAGAAATTCTGTTTCCTCTCTGTTCGTGGCAACTCTGCTTTGTTTTCCAGCACGAGAACTCTGCTGACGTACGAATAGTCCAGGATTCCTCCTTTTCTGCTCAGGGCAGGTTGTTCACTGTGGGGTAGCTTGAAATAAACTGTTGATAGTCATCGAAATCTGGACAGTTGAGCAGCAAACGCAAGACAAAAGGTTCTTTGTGGAGTCCCCCAAGTGGGGTACTTTCAGCTTCCCCTCAGCCCATGGAGATGTTGTGATTCAGGGCAAAACTTCAGGGAAGAGAAGACGTAGAGGCCAGTTTGGGGTAACTGGCGTGGTTCATCCTCGTTTCAATCTCTATTCCAAAGGCAAATCAGAGAAGTTTTAACAGTCCCGGCAGATTAACCTTGCCTGCGCGTGTGAAGCCCAGTCAGCTGAAGAATTTACATGCAGCCAGATGAAAATGCTATTTGGAGAGAGATTGAGAGTTTATTTGATTAAATCCCTTTCTCCAATACCTTGACCTCTTTCTTGTGAAATAATCAGGACTGTTTAGCAAGAATATTCTGGCATTAATAATGAATTGCTTTGGAGCAGGTTTCTGCTGCTCTGCTCCAAACCCATCGTTGCTTTTGGGGGGAAGTGGGGCTGCTGCCACGCGATCTGTGCGGAGGGAACGCCGCTCGGGAAAGGCTGAAAAAGATGCCTTTTAGTTCTTCTTTTGAAATTTGTGGCCTGATGGACAATTTACAAGGCGATGTATTATTTAGGGAGCACATTCTCCAGGCGCGTCTGCCAGTAACCATTGTTTTTTGCGACTCGTGATGGAAATGATGACGGAAAAGCAGGAGCACTTTGTCTGTTGGGGTGGGTGACAGGTCTGAGGGTACAAAAGACGGTTTTATCTGCAATGGCAATCGCGAGCGCTTAGCAAGCAGCGCTGCAAGGCGACTGATTTTGTTGGTTTTAACTCTTGTGTTGACTCGGGCTACGCACTTGATCCTGCGCCGTGTTGGAGGCAGTTGGAATGTGCCTTCTACCCAAACTTTGCTCTACGTGTGCCATATCTGAATGCTAATCAGCTTTGTATTTGTTATTTTGAAAAAAGCATTTGTCAGTCATGATCACAGAGTGTCTTTGAAGCCAAATTGATGACTTTATAGTATTACTTGACTTTAAGGTAATGAGATCACATGCGAGTCTTAAAAGGTGCGGTGCTGTTGCCTGTGTACGTTTGTGCTGGAGCTACTTCAGCTGCACATAAGTTGGTGTAATAGCTCTATAAGATACCTTACTACATTGTCAACCGTGATAAGGCTACGGTATCTTGTCTCCCAACTAAATTAAGCTTCATTATAATTTGTTTCTTAATAACATGCACTTCACTGTAATATGTAAAATGCTTGGCTTTCATGCACAACTCAATGGAAAAGCTGTACAGTATCTCATTTGCATTTAGCAATTATATTACATTACAATATATTAAGCTGCAGAAAACCTAATCTAATATCATAATTTAAAATCATAATTTACAGTACTTTACAAGGAGCATACAAGACGGGTTACAATAACACATCGCCTTTCCATATCAGCCGGTAAAATTATTTACTCAGCTATTATTTGCTTTTCCAAAATGTTCTGGCTAGATTTGATTCATGAAATTCCAGGAGCCCTTATGGCAAAGCTTCGTTAGATGTTCGAATGTACCAGCGTTCTGCTCACTGATACTTAGTGAACGGTGCTCTTTCTAATAATTATTTGAGTTGAATGTTTGCATTAAAAGGGACACAGTTTCAGAAAAGGAAGGTTGTTCAACAAAGTCTGAATTTATCCAGATATTCCTTGCAGCTAAAAGGAAGCAAAAAGAGGAAAGATCCATTTTTAAAGGACTTGATCCAGGTTGTGACACAGCATTTGATGAATCATTTAATATGCGCCACGTGATGCAGAGTGTCAACAACTGGCTCCTGTTGCAGTCTTTGTTTGGAGCTCATTTCTACTCGGGCTCAGAGAAACTTCAGAAAGCAGCAGATTGGAGCCAGCATTTCCAGTCACTCGAATATTTTGAATAAGCTTTTGTCAAATACATACTAATGTTTAAATCTGGCATAGAGAGTCTAGTATTAAAGGGAATATGGGCTACCTAGCAGCTGATTTACCAGTTAATGGTTTAATTCTAGTACAGTATCTGGCTTAAATTTATGACTCCTTTTTGCAATAATTTATCTGCTGCTGGGTTTGCGCTACAGAAGCAAGCAAGGTGCCTGTCTCGAGTGTATGTTGTCTGCATCTTTCCTGTTCCAAGGAGCACAACACACCGATGACCAGCTGTGGCAGTAGCTCAGTCCTAATCCCCCTGTGAATCACCCGAGTGTTTGTGCGAGATCTTATGATCTAGGAGGGTGCTCCCAACCTTGAAGAGAAGTGGGTCCACACCTGGCTGCCTCAAGCTGACCACGCAGGGTTTTGGTGACACCTAGGGAAGTGCCACACACTCTCTCTGCCAGAGCTTAGTGGGAAGAGGGGAGGATATTTTTACCTTCAATAAAGTAAAATAAACGCAGGCTCTTTCTTGATCTTGACCATCCTACCCAGGCTCTGCAAATCTGTGTTTTGGTGCTGATGAGTTGTGTCAACACATTAGGTGCAGAACCTAGAAAATGCCTGAGAATAAGAGAACCTTAGAACTAGGTGTTATTTTTATTTTAAAGACACATTAGCACAGTTTTGGTTTACACTGATGTGGGATGTGTCTCAGGGCAGAGATTCTCCAGGAATAAGCCAGATATTAGGAAAACAGGGAGACTTCAGTTTCTGGTGCAAGTCCTCTTGGAAGCAGGGGCAGCTCTGTACTTGAAGCAGTGTGCTAAACCACTGAGTGATGCCCATGGTCTCTGTCGTGCTTTCCATAAACAAAAATACTTTGCATACTTTAATTAAACTGTATAGTGAATCATTTTGCAGAGCGATATTAATGCTCCAGTCTATGACATTCGTGTGTTTTCCTTGTTGAGAATATTAATGATGTCATTGTGCATTTGCAAGCATGTTGGCAGTTTGTGTGATAATTGTATAATTGTCAAAACTGGAAATTGCACCCTGTGGCTCGGGCTGCAAAGGCCACAAGATTTATTTTGTGTCTCTGTGAGGAGCATTTTATTTGGCATGACTATCTCCATAATCGTGGTCTCACTGAGGCATGTATCTTGAAGTTGGGGAGAACAGAAGAGGTCGTTGCTCTTCCTGGTGAACCTGAGAGGCTCCATCTTCCTGGGAGCTGAATTTTAGAGGATCCAGCTCAGTGCTAAGGTGTTAATATGAAGTAGATCTTGATAGAAAAGACCTCCATCCCTCGATGAAGCTTTCCATGTTCACATTCATGTATTTCATTTGCAGGCTTCCACTCTGTAAGTGGTGGTGGGAAACCATTAATTGTGTTTAGCCTCTTCTTTCACTCCTTTCTCTAACCTAACGGCCCCAGGATATTCTGGCCCTTCTTATCATTCAAGGTGACTGTGACTGACACACAAGTGAAGACCTTCTCTCTATTAGCCTCTAATCCTCACTTGTCTACAGTATCCTCTGTCTCTTCAGATTTTTCCCCTTTTCTTTCAAATATGTTAATCTTTCTTCTCTAAGCTTTCCTACAAACTTTTGTTTCACGCTTTTCCTTTCACACCATGCAGGTTGGTTGTGCCCTGCTCTTCTTTGCCCACATTCTCTTTGCTGCGTCATCACACAGCACATTAAGCTCTTTGGCCACGATGCTTATCCCTTGTGCATCCCTCTATGCCCATGAATGTTTGGAGCCAGACCAAAGTTCAGTTTTCACTTCCAAAGGCTGAAATGGGGACAAAGTCTGTGACTTTGCTAGATACTAAGCCAGCTTCTTACCACCTGGCAAAAAGAAATGAGATGTAAATTTTCCACCTCACGCTTCCAAGCTTCATCTTGCACTGAATCCCAATTGCAATCTGTGGTTCGCTCTACATTCTTAGTGAAGGCAGCAAACAACATCATTTCCATAGAAAGCCTCGGCTCTGTGATGGCCCGGTGAGGTCTCCAGTAGAAATACCGTGGGTGTGCAAATTGCCACCTACTTTTAGGTTAATTATGGATTCCATGATTATAGGTTGTGGAACAACTCCACTGCTAAACTTTGTCGTGTATTCTAGTAATAGAATGTTACGATGAAGAACAACAGTTAGGGAGATAAAGCATAGGATCACAAACCAATTTGGGTTGGAAGGGACCTCAAAGCCCATCCAGTCCCACCCCTGCCATGGGCAGGGACACCTCCCACTGGATCAGGGGCTCCAAGCCCCATCCAACTTGGCCTTGAACACCTCCGGAGGTCCTCTCCCTGCACTCCCTGATCAAAAGCCCCTCCCCAGGTTTCCTGGAGCCCCTTTCCATACCAGAAGGTTGCTCTAATATATAGGAAAGAATAAATACAGGAATCAGATGCACAGCTTATATAATGTGTTAACCTTCCAATATGAGAGGAAGCTTTAGAGCAAAGTCAGTGTGGTTATTCTGTCCAACCTGTGATGTTGTTCTTTGATAAATTTAACTGACAAAGCCAAGACATGAGAAGATGAGTTACAGTCTCGCTTGGCAAAAATGCATGAGGAAAATCTGCCCTTGCCTTCAAAAATGTTCCCATTCAGGCTGCTTTTTTCTGGGCTTATGCCTATATTTTGGAGTGCTGTTCCCTGAAATCAAAGGTGCCCTCTGGTTCCGTGTGCAATTGTGGTCCCCGGAGCTGACTGCTAGCGTACATAGACTTCAATAGACTTAGCACGTTGACTTGCAGCCATAGAAAAGCCCTAGGTGAAAAGTCCTTGAACTTTCTATTCATTGTCTGTCATCGTCTTCTTTATTACATTTAAATTGATTGACTCTGCAATGCAATTATAAGTATAATATTTCCCAAGTTATTTAGCTGTGCTCTATTTTTGCTGGAGGTCTGTAATATATTGAATACTCAGCCCTGACAGAGCTCCTTGTGTATCAGAGTTTCTTCTGTCTGAGAGATTTTGGGCAATGGGTGCAAAGCTCTCCATGGTAAATGCCTTCATTCTGGGAAGCCCGTTCTGTGTGTGTGCTTAAAAAAGTCAGGTAAAAAGAGAGAAGTGGAATCTGAATAATGCATTCTCTCGAGCTAAAGGAAAACCATCACATCTGATTTCTTTTTTTTTTTAATTGTTATAGAGACCATGCGAGTGTAATCACCAGATCTCTCCAGTCAGACTGGAAATGCCATTGCACAAATAAAGATCTCGGAGTACTTCTGTTTGCTCCTAGGGCTTCAGGCAACTCCAGTTGGGAAATTACCCTCAACTCTAGGCTGGAGTCACACAAATCACAACAAGGCAATGTTCCCTCTCTCTCCCCTAGGCACCAGCACATGGCTCTGCCAGCATCCCAGGGGCAGGCTGGGGGACCCAACCTGTCCTGAAGTGCCGTGGACTTCAACATCCTACCTGAAACAGGATTCCTTACCTGCTGTTTCGTTAGCAAAAAGGACATCTCGTAACAGAGCAAATGTAATGCTTGGATAATGTCATCTCTTGGTGAAAATAGGAGCTGTAGTGCACACAGTGATGCCCAGAACAACTTTATATCCATCTATCCATCTATATCTGAAATATAAAAGTGACTCTTTTCTCTTCCCCTTGCCTGTATGAACATATTTTAATCTAGACCCTCCAAACAAAACAAAGACAATAACCAGGTCCTGCAGAGCATGTTCCACCTTCCCTGTAGCTGTGCGGGTATCCATCCTCCCCTTTCCTCTGCAGATCCTCTCTTCTGGGACACAGTTGACATTAACAACTCAGAGATATGCACTCAAAGTGATTAAAAGGCATTGCTCTGTGTTTTGAAAAGTATTTGTTTCTTTCTGTAAATTCAGCTCTTGGATCTCCGAGCTTTCAGCATCCTCATAGCCCCTGTGACTTTGTCAGTGAGCCCACAGGTGGCTTTCCCACCTCGTCTGAGATGATGTGAGGGGGTGGATAGGAGGCTCCTCAGTGCCCTGGTGGGTACAGTGAGATCACTGATGCCTTCAAAGAATAAAAGCAGTGCTATTTTAACTCAACTTGAAAATATAACAAGTTGTTGCTCTTTGTCTAACGTAGATTTGTTAAATTTCCACGTGAATATATAAGTTTGTGAGTCGTGACGATGTAAATATGCATCTTTTGGCTATAAGACCAAACTTGATCGTTAAAGATTGCATGACATTTTTAGAGGGGTACAGGTGTTAACCTTTATCTCTTAACTGGGTGCAAATGTGGGTAATTACTTTGTACTAGATACTGAGATGTGCTGAGGGATTCCTGACTGCTGAGCACTTTCACCCTTGGCCAACACCAGGACCTGCTGGGCTTGCAGGACCAGGATGTGCACTGAGCGCACATGGAGGAAGAAATCCATACTCATCCCAAACACCTTCAACAGGAGGGGATTGTGAGCTGGCTTACATTGGACTTGGTCAAAATTCCAGGGGGACAAAAATCTCCTGTGGGAAAGGCCCAGGTGAGGAAGGAAAGCTGTAACCAGCTTGAGAAGCAAAGTCGGTGCCGGGTTACCGCAGGAGCGAGCATATCAGACCATCTTAACAGGCAGAGTGGGTGAGATAACACCAATAATCCTGGGTTGTGTGTGACGTGTCTTTAACACCTGACGGAGTTTCAAGATGGAAAGGACCACGAGCGGAGAAAAAGATGTGTGCATATATATCTGTGCAGAGCATCTTTTAGACTTTATTATGCAGGTATTTTCAGGAGTTTTAAATGCCATCTTTGGAGCCAAAGATTCAGATAGCACATGGAGGAAAGGGAGAGAAGTTGGGAGGACCTTCTTTTCTGGCTTAAAAGATCCTGATATAGGTAAATTAATTGCCACAACGTTGCTATCTGCCTTGGATGAGATGGGATTTCAGTCTGGTAGAGCCTTTATATGCCTCTCTGGGTGGTGTACACGAGGGGCGTGTGATTTAGAGAATCCATATCAGCTTTTTGTACTTCTGCTGTGGATTCAAAAGTGCCATCTTCACCTCGTCTCACTGTTCCTCACATAGCACTGTGCTAATTGCAGAGAATTCAGAAGTACTGTTGGAGCAAAGCCTTTTCCCTACTCAGGGGAACCTCCCGTGTGAAAGCACACTTGACTGCTGGGGTTTTGGTCATAAATTAGGACTAAGTTAGTAGGATTTAAGTGATGAAAGTGCCTGTTTCTGGGCATCACCTTGGTTGGGAGCAGTCTTACAAAGACACGCTGAGGAGAGGCTGCGCTGACTCTGAAGTTAACAGCCTTTCACCGCAGCATTTAAATTGAGATGTTTTTACCCTATATTTTCTTTCCCATATTTTATTTTATTCTTCCCTCATAGTTTCCTCATCCAGGCAGTGATCGGCCCTGATATACGATAGGGATTTTCACTTGAAGGACTGCGCATCTTTAAAATGTCTTCCCTTTATTCTTCCTAGTTCTTACACATGTAATTTCCCCTTTAATTTGACATCATTTAACGGCACATTACACGTCAATGATGTGATCTGTGAATATTTACAATGTTCGTGTCATTTTTATTTTCTAATCCAATTTAAGTAGCTCTGCTTTTTATGACATCATGAATTCTTCGGTCTTTTTCAGTCTTTTTGGAACTAATTATTCCATTAGTTCCTTTGAACTAGCTCCGTGTTGTCAGTCATTTCCCTCCCGTTTGATCATAAGACCTTTGCTGCCCTCCTTTGCATCTACGGCTGGAGCTGGAGGAGGATGTAACCACTGCTAATAGCTGCACCAGGCACCTCACCCCCATCGCCAACGCAGTTTTACTACTGGAACAAAACTATAGGGAAAGTCTATAAAAATATATTCAACTGGGCAACTTTCTTCTGTTTCGAACTTTTATATCTTTACAGTCAATGTCTTTGCATCGGACATCACAGTGCGCGGGCTCCGGGCTGTAGAGGACATACTTCAGCTCTTCACCTTTTGTTTTCTCTCGGTAGATGAAGCAAAAGCAACTGATCTTGAGTATAAAGTGAGAAAGAAAAGACTAAACGTGTTTAACTCTCGACCACATAGTCTAACTCATTACATTATGACTCATGGCTTTTGCTTATTTTTAGTAGCTGGGTTTGATAAATGAGCAGAAGGCTGGACTTACTAAGAAGTCCAGCTCTCCCTAGGGCTTTCCGAACCCTCTTCTTCCCCATCAGCATCCAAAGGACGCTGAAATGCGGACTGAGCGGTCTCGGACCTTGTTCCAGCGAAGATTCCCAGGTCTGGCAGCAGGACCAGCCTCTCCTCCCTCCCTTGTTTACTGGGAATGTTTAACATCTCCTCTGTAATGCTAAAGAGCTCTGTTGTCTGTTGCTGCCCTCTGTAGTGATAGAGTAGAGACCACAAGATTGCTCCCGTGCAGCAATAATTCTGTTTATTAGCAGTTGCAAATGTGCTATGAAATTCACTCTCACTGCACATCCAGGGGTCTCTTGATTCCTGCTTCTGTTCTTTTCCTTCAGTTAGGGTCGTCACAAAATTATCAGATTGATGGGGTTTCATGTTTATATTTATTTTTATTTGTTTTCATTTAATGTTTAGAATGTGTCAGGGTAACATTTCTGGCATGCTGAGCTGCTTGAACTACAGCACCTTGAACACCCTAAAACCTCTAATAATGTTACACAGACCACAGGAAATAGAAAGGCTGTCCCAGATCTCAAAACAGTTGTTTTTCTAAAAGAGAAGGGCAAAAATACCCCACACTCATTGCCTCATTTCTTTGAAACTTTAGCTGGGCAAAGCAACTTTTTTTTTTTTTTTTCCCGCACAGCCGGATGCAAAATGCATGCTACTGGGGGAATAAAAAGCAAATATTGACATCTGTCTGTTATCTGGCCTCTTATATTGTTAAACAGATTTCTCCTCAGGACAAAGCTCACTGCTAATCATCAGTATTTTATGGTAGCAATAAGTGCAATATAAGATGCGATTGCTGAGAAAATAATGCTACCACATAGGGCAATTACCGCCCCAAACTCCCTTAATGTATTTTTCCCTTTTGGTGTAAAAATTGGAATAATTTATCTTTGGATACTGAAGAGTTTATAAAACTTTGAGTAAAATTAGATGACGTATGGTACAGAGCAATCCTCACATTTCAGAAGATGGAAGTAAGGTCTCTCATGCTGTTGTTTTACAGACATTTTCAAATAGTGTTGGTTATGGACTCTAATTTTTTGCGTAATGGCAAATAACTTAATTTGCAAAAGGAAATATCTCAAGTTGGCCCTGGCCATTTTCCAGGGGGTACAAACTGCTTTGCATGAGGGACTGATTCCTTTTCAAAGCCTGAAGTGTGTGGGTTGTGAAGTGTGGAGCCACGGGTGCTTCAGTTTGTGTTGTGTTTGGTGAAACAGGATGTTTTCATCTGGAGATCGGAACGAAGGCACCGTTCAAAGGGGATCACGCGTTTGTGCCAGCCAAATCTTAAAGGTGTTTGAGTGTTCGTGATGCTCATATGCTGGTAGCGTTCAAGAGAGCTCTTCACTGGCTGTGGCTGGAGCAGTTGAAGTGGGGGAGTTCACCCTTGGTCGTTCTCCATCCATCACAGTGGAGCATCCACTGTGACATCGCTAAATAAGGGTGAAAAATAGCCTTAAACATTCAACCAGAATAGAGGAAAATGAACCTGGGAACTCTAGAACAACTGTTTTTCTGTGTCTTTATTTCAACAGCCCCCAATTTTCTACAAAGTTCATTTTTTGCCCGCATCTTTTAAATTTCGTCTTTATTTCCATTTTCCTCCTCCAGTTTCCTCTTTTCTCTGTTCTGATGTCACCCCTTCCTTCTCAATCTTTTATCTTTTGTTCCCTCTTTGCTCACACAAATGCTTTCCCTTTTTATCTTCCTAAACACATTCTCAATGTCAACAATTGTGGTTTTGTTGGGGTTTTATCCCCTCAAACTTCCGCTCCTAGAGAAAAAGAATACATTTTCCTTGTCCTAAGTGTTTAATCTGATTTTTACTTCAGTGAGTTTTTTTTCTCCAGACTTTCTGAGAGATTTATAAAGGGATAAAATAATGGTACTACTACTGGTGCTGATAGGTAGGGGGAAAAAAAGCCACCTGCATCATTTATGGTGGCTCAAAATGGGCTTAGAAGTAGATGCTGTCCATGCTGCTTTCTTGCTTCCATAGGAAGAATGCCAAGAGGAACAAAAGGAAAGGAAAAAAAGAAGGCAAACAGTCATGGCTCCAAACCTGACAATATTCCAGAAGCATTTGGCCAATGCCCTCAGACACATGGGGTGAATGTTGGGGTGTCCCGTGCAGGGAAAGGAGTTGGACTCGATGGCCCTTGTGGGTCCCTTCCAACTCAGGTCATTCTATGATTGTCTCTTACACAAACTCATTAACTTAAACTTTGCTTTCTTTAAATTAAAGCTGTAGATGTGTAACAACTACATAGAGAGTTCTCTTCGGCAGGCAATTATGGACATCGAACAATTGCCAGAAGTTCTATTTTCCTATCCCCAGCTGAGCTTCCTCTTATTTTTCATTTGTACGACACCAGCAGCTCCCGTACCTCAGCATGGCATCCCCGTGGTTGGCAAATAGGACTTGTGTTCTCAAAAGTTATCAAAATTTTCACCAAAGCATCATTCACATTGGGTTAAAATCCAGTTCCTCTCGCTCCAAGACTGGTGCACAGGCAGCAGAGCACATGGTACATCAAACATTGCTCTCCTGTAGAAGTGGCTGGGGGGAACGTACAGCAAAATACTCAAGGGTAAGGTGTCAAAAGCATTGATTTGGACAATTATCCTCAATCTTGTAATGTTATTTTAAAGATATCAGAAATTAAATTCTACAGATACATGAAAGCTAATTCAACAATAAAAAAAACCACTAAAAGAAAATATCCAGAAAACAATAATGCCAGACAAATAATTCCATATCAAGTAAGTAAAGGAAATAAAGGCAGACATTGTTGTCACTATCACATAGCTAGGTGTTAAATTTATATGCTAATAATTACATATTTGTTAGAAAGAATAGTTCAGTCTGCTCACGTAGAGTGAAAAGCCATGTGGAAAGGGTTTTCTTTAATCCCACCTGCCCAGCCTGCGTGCATGTGTCTGTTTTTGCTCTCCGGGAAAGATCTCTAGGGAAGGCTTAATGCCCCCCACCATCCAGAGTAGCTTCCTTTGCCTTTCAGAAGGCAGCTTTTGAAAGGTTTCCTGCGCTCAGAAGTTTAAAAGAGAGCTACCAGATCCTATCGAATTTGCTAATAAATATGGAGAACAGAGTGGATTTTTTTTTTTCTCCATCAAATTGTCTGCAGTGAGAGGAGGAAAAAAAAACCCCAAACCCTAACAAAATAACATTTTTGCAACCGAGTTACAACTTCGAATCTTTATTGGTGACATATTGCAAAAATAACCCCGTGTGTTAGTGTTTCATGTGCAAATGGGAAAAAAACCCCCACGTATTCTTCTTCTAAACTGAGGATATTTAGTTTGTAATCATTTAGGAGCAATGAAGTGGAACTCCATTAGGTCCATGGCCGTTTTGATGCAGCCCTGCTGATGCTCGGTGTAGATGGTGGGCAATGTAGAGGCAGGTTAAATGGGAAAAGAAATGACTGCAACCATCTTACAAAAAAAAAAAAAAAAGCCTATTTTGTGTCATTAAGCTAGCTCTCGCATTTGTAGTAATCACGATAATGGCTGTAGGTAAAGCAAGCTGCTTGGTTAAGTCTCCCTGTAAAATTGCCATGTGTTTACATTGGGTTTTTATGCTGAAGAAGTATCAAACAACTTGGTGAAGCCGGGTGTTTCCAATGGGATGAAGGGAACTATGAAAAGGTAGTTTGGAATAAGGCATTTAAAATTCAGGACGTTACTTAATTAATTTTCTGTGTTATTTTGATGAAAGCAGGGCAGCAGAAGATCCAGAGAACGTAAGACCCACTTGGTTTCTTTTAACTTAAGGGAAAGCTTGTACACATAAAATTACACAGGCATAAATCTAGCTAGTGCATTTGGCTTATCCTGATTTTTTAATTTCAGATACATTACAGATAATCTCTCATATCAAATCCAGTCTTCAGCGCATACTGAAATGCATTCGTATTATCTGAATATTGATTGTTTTCCCAGGAGGACTGCAATCCAGATTTTTCCTTTTATATACATGCCTGTGTCTATATTTTTCTATTTATTGATTGAACCCCCTCGTAAATTAACTGAATTTTTATTTCCCTGAAGTTATGTTAATTATTCAGGGAAGAGTGGAAAGTAAACCATCCCTGGGCTGTCTGTGATGGGCTAGAAGAATGCAAAGCCAATAGCCCTGGGATGCGGCGCTGAGCCCGAGGTCTGGCTGTGCAGCTCTTGGCTGGTGGGTCTGCAGGTCCTGGGTGGGGGGACCAGGAGTGTTCTCCCAGAGCAGCTCATGGTGCTGAGCACCTATTGTGGGTTTGAACCACATTAGAATCAGTTTTCTACTTTCAGCTCAATCTCGTCTAAGTGACTTCACTTTCTGACAGTTAAATGCATAGTTTTCAGACAATGTTTCTGTCTAGAATTGATAACACTGGGCACTGGGATGCAGAAAAGCCAGTGTTTATCCTTATCCCTGTAGAAACCAAGGCCATCCTTGAGCTGGTGGATCAGAGGTGAAAAAGGTCTCACTGCAGGGAGGACGGACAGGAGAGGTGACCCCAACCTGACCAGCAGAGCTTTCCATCCTGTGCCCATCACACTCGGGCTAAAATGAGAGACCACAAGGGTCTCTCTTCTTCAATGGCTGAGGCCCAGTGAGGACCTCGTCTGTCTGTCTGTCCCTGTTTGTGTTCCTGAATCCAGTTCCTAGCTCCCCCCCAGCCTCAGACCCTTCCCTTGTGTCTGCTCTGCAGCATCTGTGGGGACACAGTCAGCGAGAGCTGGGGAGCAGTATTATATATTTGTATACATTATTATTTTGTTGTTGTTATTATTTCTTCGCTAAACCCATAGTTTTAGTTTCCCACCCACAAGTGTTTTTCCTCTCATTTCTGATTCCCCTTTCCCTGGGGGCGGGGAGGGAAGGGAGCTGGGAGCCCAACACTTGGGTTTTAGCTGCTGATATTGGCCGGGCTGAGGCTAAACTTTAAGAGCACCCTCAGCACCATCAAACTTATAGGGGAGAGTGGGCCACTTGTGCAGGGTTCTGAGGTGTGTGCTTTGGACATAGACATGTTCTAAACCAGCTTATTATCTATTATGTTATGTCACGTTCTCGGAAGCATGGAACGATTTGGGTTGGAAGGACCTGAAAGCCCATCCAGTGCCACCCCTGCCATGGGCAGGGACACCTCCCACTGGATCAGGGGCTCCAAGCCCCATCCAGCCTGGCCTTGAACCCCTCCAGGGATGGGGCAGCCACCCCTGCTCTGGGCAACCTGGGCCAGGGCCTCCCCACTGTGTTGTATCGTGTTGTGTTGTATCAGGTTATTAATAACTATTTGTGGTAGAGAGGATTTATTAGTTTCCTTCTTAATGAAATAAATCCTTTTCCAGCCAGCCTGCCTGAAAGGTCCGGAGTGATAAAATAGCATCCAAAGTTTTAAGGACGTTTCGTTACAGTTTTCCTCAGCTGCAAAACGCATCAAATAAACAGTTTTCAACACTCCCAGCTTCAGGAAATGCTTGACTCTCAGAAAAGCCGTATAATTGAGTGTACCTGTGGTACAAGGCTGTGTCTAATCAGTCGGCTGTGTAGGTGGGTAGTGTCAAGTGCCATTCATCTGCTTCCCCTGAGATCCCTGGAAACACGGAGGAGGGGGAGTGATAAGACAAAGATATATAACCATGTTGACCACTGAAGTACATGGTTAACAACTTAATTACCTGAGTTCAGCTATCAGTCAGAAACAAACCTGTACAATTTAGCCATACTTTATAATTTGCTATAAAAATGGCACGATGATAAGGACAGAGTTGCTAGAATTAGAACCGGCATTAAGAGTGTTTAATTTAATTTTTCTAATTATATTTCTAATAGCTTAAATATGTGCACTGATAAAATGGTTAGCCACCTGCGTTTAAATGCCACCTGATGCGTTTATTTTGGAACAGTGGAAGATTGATATAATTTGAGCTCGAGTTCCTCTGAAAATTCCTTTATTAATGGGTGTTAAATTATTCTTCGTGGTTCCATGAAGTTACGGAGCTGCTATCGTTGCAGGAATCGCTGTGAAATACTTTAAACCTGAAAACTTATTTTCTGAATGGTAGATAGGGGTCCATTTAATTAAAAACTAGAAGTTGCAGTGGCATTTGTTAATTGTGGGAAGTATTTAAATCAGGTGAGTTAAAGTTTTTGCGTGGCACTCCGTGGGTTGAGTGTATTTCCAAATAAACTGTCCCCATACAATATCAATTTATCTAATTAATTTAACAACAGAAAATATAACTAACCCTGTGTTGCAGATTCAGTGATAGGTGCCTCTGAGATTTACTAAATAATTCCCTTTTTAAGCTGAAACTGTGCACTTTTGCCTAGATCTCTCTGCCAGGGCAAAATGAGTATTAAAAAAAGGATTAGAAAATCATGTAGCAAAGCCCTCTTCCTTTCAGATGAGGGAATGAAAATTGACTTTTAAAAAACACTTGTGTTGTCGATCCTGAGCAAGGATGTCTCCAGGCCTGTTTGAAATATGGAATAAATTATAAATAAAACAATTATTTAGAAAAATGCTATTTACAAAATCAAAATTGTTTCATTTCATGAATTGTACGCTGCAGATATTGTTTACGGGGCTATGAAAGAAACATAAATCTGTGAAATCAATGGTTTTCAATTGTTTATTTGTACTCTTCTCCCAAGGAACAAGTGATGGGATGATTAGAAACAGTCTCAAGTTGTGCCAGGGGAGGTTTAGATTGGATAATAGGAAGAATGTCTCCACTGACAGAGTGGTGAAGCCCTGGCCGAGGCTGCCCAGGGCAGGGCTGGAGTCCCCGTCCCTGGAGGGGTTCAAAAACTGTGTTGATACGGCACCTCAGGATGTGGTTTAGCAGGAACAGTGCGGTTGGGTTGATCATTGGACTGGATGAGCTGAGAATGATGATTCTACAACTTATTTTTAAGTTATTTTTAAGTTTAACTATAACCTTAATGATTCTATAACTGATTTTTCTTATTTTACCATCAAACACTAAGCTTGGGCTGGGATTGCAACCTGGAGAAAACTGCGCAGGGCGAGAGCCTTTCTGCTGGGTGAAACAAAATGCAGAATTGGTTTTAATGTGGATTTTCGTTTGTACGAAGCAAGTTCAGACAAAAAAACCAAGCACCCTGAAGGATGCTCAGTGCATCCTAGCAGCCTGCACACGCCCGGACTGGGATCAGCCACGGTGCCCATAGAAACTGGGAAGTTAGGAATCATGATTATTAGCTTCAGATGGACAAAGCGGGTGGCAGCTGCCCCCAGGATGCACCAAAGGGCCAGACCACTTGTCCCTGGTCTTTTCTTTAAAGTTACATCTTTACTTGCTACTTTCTCTAAAGAACTTCACCATCTGACAAGGCCTCAGCAGCGATTTCTCCTCTGTCCCGTGTCTTAGGACGCTGGTTGGACTTGGTGAGGGAGCCGCCTTCTCTTTGGCTCTGCCGTGTGTCCACCTTCCTCACTTTTATAGCCTTGTCATGGTGTGGGATTTTCAAAAGCCACCCAGAAATCCAAGAGCTGGCATTGGAAAAATTATTTTGATTCAAGAGCCAGCATTGGAAAAAGTCAAAGTGTGCAAATCTCGTCTTAAGCACTTTAAACAAGAGGAACACTGATTTTTTCAAAACAAAACACTACGAAACGGCGGGTTCCCCTTAAGCCCCTTGAAGTCCATGGGATTCCTTTTATTGACTTGGCTGAACACAGGATAAGGCAGCAGAAGTGAATGCCACACGTACAAAAGGACCCCGGCTACTTGGCATATGATTGTTTTCAATTTCATGGCCCTTTGATCTCGTATGGATTCTTGTAACATTTACCTTGATAGAAGAAATATTTTCAGTTGCTGGCACCAGAGGTGCATTAATCTTTAAATATTTATATTTTGAGTGCGGGTCTGTGCATAACGTGCTGGGATGTTGGGGTCTGAACCTGGGTCGGCACGGTGGTGCCACGGCGGCTGCTTGTACGTGGTGTTGGGATTCAGGCTGCAGCGGAGGCGGCTCCGGCTGCTCAAGCAAAGCTTGCGTGAGATGCTGTCGCAGGATGCGGGATAGTGAACTGTTGTAATGAGTCCAGAGGAGGCTACGAAGGTGATGTGAGTGCTGGGGGACCTCCTGTACAAGGCCAGGCCAAGAGAGTTGGGGTTGTTCAGCCTGGAGAAGAGAAGGCTGCCAGGAGACCTTAGAGCAGCTTCCAGTGCTGAAAAGGGCTCCAGGAAAGCTGGAGAATTGAGGCTTTGAGATCCCATCCAACCCAAACTGTTGTATGATTCCCTCTGCCAGCCCCAAACCCTGCTCGCTTTCCAGTAATCCCCCCATTTGCCCACAGCCACATTCAAGTTTTTTCTGGTTTCCCAGCCTATTGATGTATTTTCTGTTGCAATCAATCCCATAGTCGGTTAAAATTGATGAATGTACTAGCAGAAACTAACTTTTTTTCCTGAGCCATTAGCCAACCTTACCTCTCATTGAAGTGCTGCCATAAAAGATCATTTGGAAGCCGATGTTTAGAGCTTGGTGCCAGAAGGTAATTGGATGTTGTTATGCCCATGCTTGGGTTTTCTGGGCTGTGTTCAACACCAGCCCATGGTGCAGCATCAGAAGTTCAGATGATCAGGCAGAGAATGATGATAAACCATAACTGAGCCTTATTGTCTTTTTCTGATGAATTTTAATGAAATGTATTAATCTCCATAGAAAAGCAGAAGTTTTTGTAGCTGTAAACATATGCCTGAAATGAACTGTAGATTCGCAGACCCAGGTTTAGATGCTTCCTCGTGCTGAGGATTTTGCCTCCAGCCCAGATGCTGTTTAGTTACGTTCTCTGCTTTTTTGGCAGTGACGTCCTTTATTTGAAAGACTTTATTATATGATGCTTTCTGCCTATGTGATACGGCCAACAGCGTCTGTCCTAAACACTTTCTACCAGAGAAGCTTTGAACTATTGCCCAAAAAAAGGGGGTTTTATCTCTAGGTGCTGTTATCCAAGTATTAAAAGGAGTTTAACTCTTGGAAGGGAGCTGTGGGGCAGCCCAGGCTGCTGTGGCCAGCATTGTCCCAGCACCCCGAGGGATGCTGACCATAATAATGCTGGGGGAACACGCTGCCTGTTGAAAACTGACAAAGCCTTGATGGGTATGAGGTGCTTCACAGCTCGACTGTGCTTAAACCATTACCAGCCCAATGCTTCTTTGCTCAGCACCCTCCCTACTCGCTCACAAAACGATCCCCGTCCTGCGCGTCCGTGACAAACACTTTTATAATGCTTCATTATAACAGGCGGGTGCGAAACAAGTGAGATGTGCGAGTACAAGAAAATGAAATCAGTATTTAATTACTAAATATTCTACATCTAAAATAAAAAAAAAAGCTTAAATAATTCAGTTTGATTTGGTCTAATTAGCCTGATTTCCTAGTATTTAGCCCTAATTATGTGATACATAAGCCCTAATTACATGGTACGTATACAGTGCGCTCTCTAAAGTTAAAGATCAGAACGGATACTGACTTAAATGATAAAATATGTTAAATTATTAATTATAATTAATCTTACAAAATAGGCATAATTAGCTTAAGTACGTTAGATATTCTACTTAATAGCATTACGCATTATATGCAAGGATTGAACATTTTACAAATACTGCATCAAGTGAAAAAATAGTGTCGAATCCACTGATTTAACGAAGATCTCCCCTTGGAGAGGGAGGCTCGGGCTCTCCCTGCCGAAAGGGTGTCTGTGTTCAGTGCCTTTGGTGCCCTGTTCTCTCGCACCTGGTGCCAAGAACTTGGAAATGCTGTTCCAGTCTCTCGGTTTTTCAGACAAAGAGAGCTTGGAAATCCCGTTCCCTTCTCTCTCTTATTTTTGAACAGGCTGCCCAGGGAGGGGGTTGAGTCCCCTTCCCTGGAGGTGTTTAAGGCACGGGTGGACGAGGTGCTGAGGGGCATGGTTTAGTGTTTGATAGGAATGGTTGGACTCGATGATCCGGTGGGTCTCTTCCAACCTGTTTATTCTATGATTCTATGACTTACAGCACTTCCACTGCATCTGGGTGGTAGCTCTCCCTGTATGTCATGAATGACGGCAATGAAATCAACTTGAAAACAGACCAGTCATCAACACTGCAAAGGCTCTCTTTATTTTTTTGTTCTTAAATTGCCTTCTGTAAAAACTGGACCCAAAATATGCCTGAAAAGAATACTTAAAGATTTTCTTTGGCTAAATTTTAACTACATTTATAGAAAAAAACCCAAAACCAAGCCCAAACACTATAATTCATTGCAACATACTTTCTTTTATGGTAACTTTTATGAATATCATTTTCTTTTCTGTTTTTCATGGATATTTGTGAATGTGTCCTAGCACAATGGGAAATGTGTATGCTGTATTGCGGGTAGTGCATGCTTACAGATAAATAATCAACTGTGCTGTCGTATGTCCATCTCATGTAGGAAGGCAAGTGGGACACATCATAGAATCATGGGTTGGAAGGGACCTCAAAGCCCATCCAGTTCCAACCACTCTGCCACGGGCAGGGACACCTCCCACTGGATCACGTGCGTGCAAGCCGGGCTCCTACGTGTGAAGCTGTACTGTAAAACACAAGGGATTTTATTTGCTGTGCTTTTCCATTGCCTATATAGCAGCAAACCAAGTTAATTACAGTGACGACTTGGAGATAAGAAACTAATTATAGTAATGTTCTTACGCGTATGTGTTAGAAATCCCTTTAAATAGTTCGAACTGTTTATACCAATGCAACGTTAGAGGCATTGGCAGTGCCAGGAGCATGAAAGGAGAGGCAGGAGCCCCTGGCAGGGACCTTGGGATGGAGTTTGGGACCTGGGAGCCTTGAATCAGCACCCAGCCTGGCTGTGGGTACCAGAAGGAGGTGCCATTAGCGGGAGAAGCTGCTCACAAATGCAATTTTTTGCACCTCTGGGGATTTTAAATCTCAAATATTTGGGGAATTAAATAAAATATGAGTAGCTTTTTTTCTTATTTATTCAAATTCATTAACAGAGTTGGGCGTACAGGCGGAAATCCCAGAATGCTAGAGACTGGTTTTGCAGAACTATAGAGTTGTTCAAATATTAAAAATGAGAATTTTTGTTACCTATCAAGCTTATTTGTGCAGATTGACAGTTTCATAGATTAAATGAACTTGAATAAGTATTGAAAATACAGATTAACTGAATGATGTATTGGAACCGTTCCAATGGACAACAAACAACATTCATGAGAAAAACTTCCAACTCTTTAGAAGCATCTTCAAAGCTCCATTACAAAACACACAGTGTGAGCTGCATTTCCATGGATTAATGCCACGTGTGCGTTACTCTCACGCCTGTCTTTTCAACTGGACTTAGGCACTGACTTAGTGACGTTCTTCCACCCTGCGTTATATCCTCTGTGAGCTGAAGTCAGTGTTTCTGAAGATGACGGCTGTTATTGTTTATGATGTTGTTCCATATAGTGATGTGTTCTGCATGAAATCCATCAAGTTCATTGATGATTTGGCTTGATGCTAGAGGTCTCTTCCAACCTTAATGATTCTATGTCCCTCAGGGGACCCCCTTCTCCTGACTGGGAGATGATCTGTGGGACTTCTCTACAATGCAGAGGTGCCAGATGTCATGATTTCTCCACTTTTCTACATCTAATGAAGGAGCAATTTGCAGATAATGAATTAAAGTTATTAAATTTCTAGTAAAAATGCTTCAAATGTAGGGCTAGAGGATAAGCATTGCTTTGAAGTTTTGGCAGATAAATTCCAGAGAGAGTTAAATGGCTCCTGGTTTCCTCTGCCATGATAAAAATCTTCAGGACGAGGGGGCTGACCTGTGGTTTAAGTGCAGTGGGCTTTTTAAAACCCACTATTTAATGACTATCTTTGTTCCAAATCCCTTCCAATATTTGCAGTGGAGAGAGATGAGTGCATTTGGACTCGTGGGCTGCCTCTTCTCCCTTGGCTGATACTGGCAAAATGTTTTTCTTTAATTTTCTTGGGATATCTGTTAGTGATAAGTAAGTCTCTGCTTCTTTGCAGTCATTACAATTTATTTGTCTGAACTGCAGTTATGCCTGAGACTGTGACCTCAGATCCTGCGCGGGCAGTGGAGGAGACCTGGGGAGGCTCATGTTGAGCCTTTCTCTTGCATACAGTGGGCTCATTGGAAAATAACTTGAGAATCCAGTAAAACAAGGCATGATTTTCAGTGCAGTGTCTCCTTTCTCCATAAAATACATGTGATGGTACGCAGGGCAAGTCAGAGACACATGGACTGATGTCTTCTCCTGTCCAGAAAGTTGTGGAGGAAAAGTGAAGTGAAGTTGCAAAACAGTCTGAGGCTGTGAGAGGCTTGGGATGCTTTGGGCCAAAAAAGATAGTCTAGTTTAGTGAAATGGGATTCTGAGTTGGCGTGTAGTGATAAGACGAGGGGGAGTGGCTTTAGACCGGAACGGCGAGAATTTAGATTAGACATTAGGAAGAAATTCTTCCCAGTGAGGGTGGGGAGGCCCTGGCCCAGGCTGCCCAGAGCAGAGGTGGCTGCCCCATCCCTGGAGGGGTTCAAGGCCAGGCTGGATGGGGCTTGGAGCCCCTGATCCAGTGGGAGGTGCCCCTGCCCATGGCAGGGGTGGCACTGGATGGATTTGAGGTCCCTTCCAAGCCAAACCATTCTATATTTCTATGACTTTGTATCCTGTTGGCTTGGGATTTGGGAGAACTGGTTTTAGCTCTCTCAGCTGACCCTACCTGTGTGTTCTCCTTTCCTCCTCAGTGTTTGTCCACTCTTTCATGAAATAGTACAGTTCTGTCAGAGCTGATGTGAACATGAATGGGAGTAAATTCTGCCTGGAGAGGATGCCCACCCCGACACAGGGACTACCACCTCTCGGCACCTCTTCTTGCTGTACTGCTGGCATCCTGACAACCACACTCTGGATCCTCAACTGGTCAGCAAATGCGACATCATTTAATACCCGTTATCTTTCCAGGCACCACTTCTCAGACCCAGACAAACTGCTGTTCTCTTTCTATATTGCCTCCTATTTCTGCTCCATGCCGTATTCGTTGTCTTCTCACCCTGTAGCAATTTATGCATTTGAATAATGGAAGGGACACCTTAAATTACGTTGTCTTCAAATATTATGTGGAAGGATAGGATTTGCCATTCTGGATCAGAGTGCTGGTCGATCTCACTGGGGTATCTGCCCTGCAGCAGCCCCTGGTGACCGACGCACGGTGCCTCCTCCTTGCATCCACTGCCGCAGCATCCTACCTGCCTCTGCACAGCGATGATACTGTGCAGGGATCTGCTTTCCAATACATGCCATGAGCACTCTATGTCCTTAAGCAAGGTCTGAGTATGTTCTTTATGGCACGGTTCTGAGCTGGTGCTTTGACACAAAATACCTTTTCATTCTTAATTAAGCTTTCCTTTGGATTTTCTCAGGTATTCACTATTTAAAAAGTATTTCTTGTGCTCTTTTTCTCCCTTTTCTTCCATGTGTCAGTTGATTTAATAGTTTAAGTTTGATTTTCTGGCTCATCCTTTTGCACTATGTACCATGTTTTCAAGTAGATGTAAAGTAATTGTGACAACGTGATACGGTCCTTTAAATCCAGCTTAATTTTACTGGGAATATTGGTGAGTGAGCCTGTGGTGGCTGACACGTCTGAATGTTTTTGCGCACATGGGTGCACAAAAGGGCTCATTGCAACATTGTGTGTAGCACTAGCTCTTTTCTGAACCTTCTCATTGCAATTTGGGTATCTTTTCATCACCCTTTGCACAATGAAGTCTTTCTTTCCCTTGTCAAACTCATGTGCTCGTATGCTTCAGCCCCTTCCATAGAAGTTGGTGAAACACGAAGTAGAAGACTTATTCGAGTTGGGATTGTGTTTCGTGTCTGTATCTGTTCTCTCCATGTGCTGCAGAAGATGTGCAGCATGCACAATGCTGAGTAGCGTACGGGAAACGCGGCTGCCTGGAAATGCACTTTTCTCTTTCAGGAGAGAGGGTTTCCTTAAAGTATTTCTGATGAAGGCTGATATGTGATCGAAGGGGTTTCCTCACTGGGGTTTAGGGTGGGCAGGGACTGTGAGGAGGAGAAGTCCCCAGTGTTAGCTCACTGTTTGTTGTTCCTTGAGCAAATCTCCTCTTTGGACGCAGATGGCCACACGCAAACGGACTCAGTGCAGCTCGGAGCGAGGGACTCTGGCTAAGACCATGCGTAAACACTGTCGTAAGCTGAGCTTTACCAGGGCGCTAATCCATGAAGATATTAAAAATGCTACCTGGTCACACTGCAAAGGTCTAACTGCAGAGCGGGGTTGCTGTGTGCTCTGCGGCACGAGTCTCAGGGTCTCCGTCCTGTGGCTGCCCAGAGCAGGGGTGGCGCGCGCAGGCTGCCCTCGGCGAGGAGCATCCCCGGGGTTGAGCTGGAACTTGTGCTGCTATTCCTGCTGGTAATAAATAGCCCCCTTTGCACTGCGCTTTCCATGCCGGCGGTGGGAGCAGGAGCCTTGGCCATATCCTTGGCTCTGTGGCTCTGCCAGGGGCTGCAGTGCTCAGCATCCCCAGAGCAGCCACATGCTGAGAACGTGCTGATGGGAGCAGGCAATGGTTTTAGAAGATGCAGCTTTTTCTTTATTAGAGTATCCTCTACCATTTTATAAGTTTGAGGCATAGATAACATAAAGCTGCAGAGGTACAAATACATACTAGTGCTAAATGGAAACACTACTAGAAGAGCATTCATATAGTCTTGGATAGAGAATTCCTTCCCACCCTTTCCTACCTGCCCTCCATGCCTTCTACAGAGATCTGTTATTTGCTTCCTCATGCAACACAGTACAAGATGAGCAGAAACAAGAGTTTAATTATGTCAAATGTTGTGTATGGACAATGTGGCTTCAGGCTCATTTTGCTGCTATTTTAGGTAGGAATTGTATTAAAAAGGACAGCCGTGTGCTGAAGTTCATGGCTCTTTGTTGGTATCCAAGCTAGAAACCCATACACGGCACAAACTCCAGGTGAGGCCAGGTCTGTAGCGTCCATGAGCTGTATTTGGTGTCTTGGGGCAGGTATCCTTCAACAGCAGAGCAACATTAATGTTAACAAATTAGAGCTGCAATGTACCTTTATTTAATATTTTTATGCTTTCCAGTCTCTGCTTCTTATTTATTTAAAGGAAATAATCTTTCTCCTTGATAACCATATTCGACTTTTCAAAGTCCTTCTGCAACTTAGGTAAATAAATATTGGTTGGATGGCTTATTTCACAAACCAGGTGTGAAACCAAATGTCTAATCCAGTGCCAATTTTGCTGATATGTGGCGTTGAAGCAGGAAGCGTAATGACCAGGATGTTATCCCTATTTTAAAAAATGGAAGTAAATCCACTAACCAGCTCTTCAAGCTTAGTGGTGTGTGTTTCTCTGCTAAGCTTGGACAGACTGGCTTTGTTTCCGTAAATATTTTTCTCGTTGTTTGTTTAGTAGTAGGTAGCAGCACTGATGGGCTCTTTGTTCCTTTCAGGACCTGAACGGAACCTAGAGAAAAGCTGGGGAGGGACTTTATATGATGGCCTGGAGTGATGGGACTGGGGGCAATGGCTTTAAACTGGAAGAGGGAAGATTTAGGTTGGACACTAGGAAGAAATTCTTCCCAATGAGGGTGGGGAGGCCCTGGCCCAGGCTGCCCAGAGCAGGGGTGGCTGCCCCATCCCTGGAGGGGTTCAAGGCCAGGCTGGATGGGGCTGGGAGCCCCTGATCCAGTGGGAGGTGTCCCTGCCCATGGCAGGGGTGGCACTGGGTGGGCTTTGAGGTCCCTTCCAACCCAAACCATTCCATGATTCTCACCCTCCGGGCCTCAGGTTACCCTCTTCCATGTGTTTATGTACCTTTAATCTAATGTTTGTCTTATAAAATGGATGAGTATAACAAAGATTTTTTTTTTTCTTTTCTTGAAACTGCATAAAGAAATGATTTAAACTAGTACACAAAGGAATTTCTAAATCTTGGTTTATTTTTATTTTTATATATTCTGCATTACAATACAGAAAAAAAATCTGTCCTTCTGTCTGACTAATGTTAGTTTGATGATTATACCAATATTAACTGCTTTACTTGAGTAAGCAAAGAAAAAGTAAAATACCAGTCAGACCAGCTGCTAATTCACAGAGTGTTGTACTATGGTTATTAAAAATACCCAAAAGATGTACCTTTGTGGTTCAGCTTTTTGAATTAGAAGCAGAATATTAATTTAGGCCTGAAGCATGATTAAACATTGTAAGGCCCCTTAAGAATTTTCACCAAATTTTCTTGGATTTCTCTTTATTGGGTCTTCCTCGACTGTGTTTAGCTCTGTAATTGCTTTGCTCCTTTGTTGATAGGTTAAAGCACAATGTGATTTTCTCCATGTCATAATATTTAAGAGGATGGTTCAATGTTCCGCATGTATGATGTGCAGCTGAGGCACGCGGGGACGCAACGGGGGGAGTGGGCTCTGGGGTTATTGTGGCTTTTTTCCCCTTCTTTCTTTTTTTTTCTTTTCCCTCTTTTATTTATGGAGGAGGTTGTAATGTTTATCCGTTTGGACCACAAAACAGAAAATGCAGTAAAACATCTACAGGGGGAAAACAGAGAGAGAACTTGCATTGGTGCTTAGAGCTGAGGGAGTCGGTCCCCGCCTGAGACATTTTAAAGGGGCTCCAGGAAAGCTGGGGAGGGGCTCTTGGTCAGGGAGGGCAGGGAGAGGACAAGGAGAATGGTTTTGAGCTGAAAGAAGGGAGATTGAGATGAGATCTTAGGCAGAAATGTTTTGCAGTGAGGGTGGTGAGGCCCTGGCCCAGGCTGCCCAGAGCAGGGGTGGCTGCCCCATCCCTGGAGGGGTTCAGGGCCAGGCTGGATGGGGCTTGGAGCCCCTGATCCAGTGGGAGGTGTCCCTGCCCATGGCAGGGGTGGCACTGGATGGGCTTTGAGGTCCCTTCCGGCTTAAAACATTCTGTTATTGTCCCGTGCAAGATAATAAGAACAGTGAAGCTAAGCTGAAAGCAATGCTGAATGTTGAAGCAGATCATCAGCATAGAGAACAAGTTAATAATTCATTAATAAATAATGGTTTTTGAAGATGGCAATTACCAAAAAGACCTTCATTTAAATCCTTCATGAGGGAGGGAAGGAGGGAGGAAAGAAGAGGATGTTAAATATGTGTAGAAGAAATATAGAATCAAGAAGAAATTTGACCTGAGTCAGGATACTGAAGTTTCTAGCCAAGTGGCAGGTTCTGCAAGAAGCAGTGGATGACTGTAACAAGCACCATAGTGGCCTCTCGGAGCAGCAGAGTAAAAGCTCACTGAAGCTCAAAGCACAAATTGTTGAACCAGTGAGGATTTCCATGACTTCTCATGGAAGAGCAGTGAGAAGAGACATGACTGGTAGACTTGAAGCACAATCAGAAGAAAAAGCTGGATGTCATTTGTGATTGTAACACTGAAATGAAGTTATCGAGGTTTTATCTGTTATTGGAACATTTTTTTAAGTCAATATTATGAGTTACACTTGTTATCCCTTCCCATAATCCACAGCCTTCACATTTACAAGGAGATTTTGCAAATTGTAGAGTTTTCTTTATTTGAATTGTCATTTTAGGAAGGAAACCTTTGGCTGCCATCGATGGCTCACATAGGAGTTCATTTCATAGCAAGGGCTTTTTAAATAAAGTGACGAGCTCAGTGAATGAAATACAGAAACTGATGCTTTGAGGTTTTCAGTATTGTTTGAGCCCAGCATTTTAGTAAAGAAGAATTAGAAACAGTGTTTTTGCATTATTATTAACATACATCCTTCTATTCCTGCTGGTCAGCAATACTTCTTTTAATTCCTTTGTTGACTTTCCCATTCTTCAGGTAATTTTTGCCCTGCTGCATGTTGAATTCAGCCAGGTTCTGGTTAATTAGGGTGGCATTAATGAGTTATTCTCTTCAGCAACTCCTGCCAGGTTAGGAAGAAATTCTTCCCAATGAGGGTGGGGAGGCCCTGGCCCAGGCTGCCCAGAGCAGGGGGGGCTGCCCCATCCCTGGAGGGGTTCAAGGCCAGGCTGGATGGGGCTTGGAGCCCCTGATCCAGTGGGAGGTGTCCCTGCCCAGGGCAGGGGTGGGACTGGATGGGCTCTGAGGGCCCTTCAAACCAAAACCATTCTATGAATAACTATGCTGCTTATACAGAACTGCTCTGGTAACTTGCTATCATCGTCGTCTTTATCGCTTTTCCATATGGGAAGTGGAAAATCACTCTGAGCGCATAGAAGCAGATAAGTATTGTGGTCCTGGATGTTTTCCTCAAGTTGTTTACCGACTGCTCGGGCTGGAATCACTGGATCTAATTGACTGGTAACAGTATGCAGCATCAGCATGACTGTGTTTGGAGTTATCCGTGCTGTGGCGAGGAGAGGATGCTATAGATGGACAGTGACGTCTCTGCCACTTCAATTAGAGCCGGTACCCGACTCAGCGTGCATCTCGCCCCGCTCGGTGCCTGCACCGG
The DNA here is from genome assembly GCF_032191515.1 of Phaenicophaeus curvirostris. Taxonomy (NCBI): domain Eukaryota; kingdom Metazoa; phylum Chordata; class Aves; order Cuculiformes; family Cuculidae; genus Phaenicophaeus; species Phaenicophaeus curvirostris. Next base: position 41,235,401 of record NC_091398.1, on the reverse strand, counting down.
CACAGCAGGGCAGTGGCCGGGGAAGCCATGGGTGAGGATGCTCGGCAGGAGCGTGGCCGTAGGGACGAGTCCCGCCGTGGGAGGTGGTGGGCAGAGGTCTGGGATGGCCACTGCTGCCCTCCTGGAGCCCACGGGGCACTGGCAGCTGCCGGAGGGGCGTGCACCCCCCTTTGAGAGGGATGGACCCAAGCTGGATTGTCAAAAGTCTGCAGAAGTTCAGGATTTCAGATTAAGAAATGTAGGTGGGGCTTAAAATAAAGGGAAAAAAAGGCATTTTATTGATCAGTTTCTGTATTTTCTGGCTCATTCCACCGTAGTGACAACACTTATAGGATGCTTTGGGACAATCCAAGTTCATAAAAATAAACAAATACACCCTTGCAAAATGCTAGGAACCACTGTATCGGTGTCTTTTAAAATGGTTTTATTTTTAAGTGCAGAAAAAAATGGAGAACTATGACCTATTGTACTAGCTAGAAATGAAAAGGAGGTTTTAAATATTTTATTTTTCCCCAATGGTCTATTTATTCTTTTGCCTTGCTTTTCAATCTTCATGTAAAGTTTGTGCATGGGTGTATGTGTACTTTCCCTCTACGAGCACATACAGTATCGGTAACCATGGGCTGGATTTAATAATTCAAAGTAATATGAAACCCTGCCAGTATGGAAATAGGCTTGTCATTGGCTCGATCTGCTAGCTAGCTAGGATGAAAAAAAATGTCATTTTTGGAAAAATAATCGAAGATTATCAGCTACATGCAGGAATTTTTGGAGTCTCATAGAGAAGAGTCGCCTCCTCTGCCTTTGTGCGTTTAAACTTCCCCACCGACACACGAATATAATGCTTTCTATTAAAAATACATCTGAATATTTATGTTGTACTCCCATCTCTTGTCTAATTCTCAGCTTTTTTCCAAGATACTGGTAAAAAAAAAGAGTCCAAAATGATGCTGTAATTAGTGGAGAGGGTCAGAGTGTTGAAAGAAGCGCTGAGAGCGCAATAAAGAGTAGGAAAAAACCCAGAGTGCAGAAACCTGGGCTTGACTCCTGTCCCCTGCCCGTGCTCCCCTGCCTTCAGCGATCACTTGGCCACTCACCTCTGTTTTTGTCGGATAGGAATGTGTTTCAGCACATGCTCGTTGTTACATGTATGAAAGCGTTCGGTGAAGTCGAGAGCCACCGACCGGGCTCAGGGGAAAGATGCTGCTTGTTAGAGGGGAGAGCTGTGGCCTTTTCTCTTTAGCTCCTCTTCGTGATGGACAGTACAATATTTTTAATATCTTAAGGGGCTTTAAGAACACTTTGTTACTGAAATGAAATGGTATTCAAGGAATATCATGTAAATTACAGCATGCATGCACAACATATATATGTCATACTTATACATGTGTTATTTATTTATATACATATATATGTGTATATATTATATGTGTAGGTAACACATACATATGTATTAACATGTGTTTATATATTCATTTATGTATTTTCTTCACATGCAAACACACTACCATGAATTCGATGCAGATTCCTGTCCATCATGGAGGAAAAAGGGACCTTTGAGCACTGAGTAGTGCTTTGTGAAATACTGTGGCCATCGTGTTCTGAAGGAAAAACTAAACCAGTTTAAAAGTTCTTGATCCCATTAATAACCAAATAATGTGGTCCCTGTGTCCTTTCTATTCTTTCTTTTTATAAAAAGAAAGACATCTTATATAAATATAGATATAGAGCATCAGGACTGGGATTCCCAGGGGGCGCTTTTGTGGAACTTCAGAGCAAATGTGGTTGACGCTCGTTCTTTGTTACCCTTGGGCTACTGGTTTGATCATTGACTGAATGGATTCGTTCTTGTCAGCGCGATGAATTTTTCACTCTTGTAGTAAGTAAATTTTACAATCTTTTCTCACATGTAAACCAAAGACAAGGGTTTTCAGGTGCTTTCTGTTTCAACTGACTTTGGAAATTTAAAGAAGGGATACCAGAGGTAGAGGAGATGAAACCTGAACCCCGAATCCTCCTTTCATTAAACGATTCTGGGAACTGCATTGCAATTCAGAAGCCTGATTTGTTTTTTTTTTTTTAACATGTGGATGGCAGGCGCACGCAACTCTAAACAGCGATGGCAAAATAATTGGTATGAAGATGGAGAAGCTTAATTTTGATGAAGCAATTAGTACTTGTTTCCTGATTGCTCTTGCTCCTGTGAAGAGGAGGTGAAGAAGATCGCGTTGCCTCTTTCAATTCCGCACCATTTCCCAGCTCCCCAGACCTTTTGCCCTCGTATTGGACACCAGCGAAAGTTGCTTTGAATTTTTTTAGCAAGTGTATTGCAACTGCAGATTCTCAAGAAGGTTAAACATAAATTAGTCATAAAGCCAACAAAAGAGAGAGAAGAGGATGAGGCTCTACCGTTATCGTCCAAATTTCCATGTTTTCAGACTGTGAGTGTTTAATTAGGAAAAAAGAAGAAACAAGAGTTAAATTCTTTTGCTCTTTAGAATAATAATAATAAAAAAATACGCTTTGGAAAACACTGCCATTTATAACCTCAAACATTAATGTGCAATGAGCTATGTAATGCTGCAGATCTGAGCAGTGTTTAAGACAACAAAGTGCTATTTGATAGTCTAGCCTTTCTGTGGAACAGCTCTTCTTCCTGCCTTTGATGTGTGGATGGTTTATTTAATCAATTATTAATCAAAGTTATGGCATTCTTCTTATATATTTAGGTAAAAACTAAATGATGCTTTTTCTTGCTTTCTTGTTTAAATAGAATGCGGAAATACTTGCTTTTGAACCAAAAAAAAAAAAAACATATTGGAGAGGTTCCAGTTTCAAATGTTTGAGCAATATATTGTATCGTTAGGAAAAAGGAGGAGGGAGAAAAATAGACGTTTCTGAGTTCTGTAGCTCAGCCAACCGTGCCAGAAGGTTTCTGCTAACCTGCCTTGATAGAACAAAGAGCAGGACAAATAATTTGATTAGTGTTTTCTTCGCCCGGGTGCTGAACCCGACCCGGAGGCAGCGTGCACGGCGGGGCTGGGGGAGCAGGGCGGCCGGACACTCGATGCGCGGAGCATCTTGAGCAGTTGGTAACATTTGGCAGCTTAACATAGGGAAAAAAATGACTGCTAGGGAAATCTCGACTGCCGCTAATTAGCAGCAATGAACTGTGGGTAAGGACGGTACATTTTAATGTGAGAAGAGTTTTACAATAACCGCCACACTGAAAGAAATAGAAGGAAATGCTCCCTCACTGACCCTTGTGGCAGTCTAAGCTGTATATTGCAATAATCCTGTAAATTACTATGCTTTTTTATACAGTAACTTGGAGTTAATTAGTAATTTAACATTCCTCAATGCTATTAAATGTCTTTCTTGCATTATATTATGTTGTTTCATGGTCTTACCTTAACACTAATGGGTTTTAGTTATATTTTCTCAAAACAGTAACAGTAAAATAAATCTGAGCTGAAAAATTAATTAGTTCTCTTTTACCTTTGATTTACCTGTTAGTAACAATTAAGTGGCAATGTACAGTTTCGGAGCAGTGTGAGGTTACGCAGAGATGAAGAGACTCCCGGGATGAGCTGTTGGAGTGGGGGTGGGTGAAGAGGAGGAGTGGGGACTGTGCGGCACGAGCTGTGGGCAGGCATCCCTGTGTCCCTGCATCCCAGCATCCCCACGACCCTGCATCCCTGCATCCCCGCGCCATTGCTGTTAGTGCCAGCGCTCAGTGATGGAGGCAGGAGGAATTTGGCAAAGCACGGCTTGGGGAAATATCCCTGTGATGCCAAGGAAAGCGTTTGTTGTGTAAAGTCAGAGCTACGCGCAATTTAATCCATTTTCCTTGTCATCTTTGCAGCTTCAGGAATCCATGGGCTAATTAGAGTAACCAACAATGATGAAACATGTGATCTGAGTGAAAGTTTAGGATATAATTACGTGGGGCATCAGGTGAAGGAGTCTCTCCCAGATTAATCCAGCACAAATTAAAAGTTGGAGTGCTTTTTTCTCTCCTTTCTTACTCACCAGTCATCTTTTCAGCTGCAATATTTGCTGTCTTTTAAAGCTGCTGGAGTACCCAGTTTGATTAATGGCATTAAATTGGAAGGGGGAAGATTTAGATTAGACTTTAGGGTGAAATTCTTCATTATGAGGATAGGGAGGCCCTGGCCCAGGCTGCCCAGAGCAGGGGTGGCTGCCCCATCCGTGGAGGGGTTCCAGGCCAGGTTGGATGGGGCTTGGAGCCCCTGATCCAGTGGGAGGTGTCCCTGCCCATGGCAGGGGTGGGACTGGATGGGCTTTGAGGTCCCTTCCAACCCAAACCATTCCAGGATTCTATGATTAAGAGAGGTTTCTCACTGCCTGTTTACAAAACTTAAGTGTTTGGAAGTGATGGGAAGTAAGGGAGGTGTTTTCATTTCCTATGGGAGAGATCAAGGTGGGCACCACAATGGAGCGATTCGGTGGAAGCGGCTTTGGGAGGACGGGAGAGTGAAAGGCGCACACAGGAAGGGCTGAATTCAACACAAAACCCTTCCCAAAGACTTTGTCTCTAGGGGCTCTTGCTAAAAGCAGCACTGCTACCATTTAAAACCCCATTCTTTGCAGCTGGATTTGAGCATCCATAAAAAATTCATCCCTGCTTTAAGAGATTTCTGCTTTTCTGTCCTCCCCATTGTTAGACAAATTGAAGTGTGCACTCTGAAGGAGTGCGGTGGTGAACTGAGAATTTATTTACTCATTCGATTCTAATATTGAGAGAATCTGCTCTCCCCGTTCAAAGGGTAGAGCAACAATGCGAGTGACATCGGGTCAGCGGCACTTCACAGCTACCTGCGAGATAGAATTGTTCTCCTGGCAGATAGGAAGTGACTGAAACCTCTTTTTCTCATCAATGTCTATTATGATTGATGGCTCTGTGGTCACACTGAATATGCCCTTTTTAAATAATTCACAATGTCATCATCATAGTACTAGTTTATAACTAGCCTGTTATTTTTACCTTTGTTCATTCACTAACAGCAGGTTCGATAAATTAAGTACTATAGATTTTGGTAGCATAGAACTGATTGAAATGATCATTTTTCTCTTTTTCTTTTTTCTCCTTTTTCTTTTCTTTCTCTTCTCTTTTCTCTTTTCCCTCTTCTCTTTTCTCTTCTTTCTATACTCTCTCTTTTCTCTTTTCTCTTCCATTTTCTCTTCCCTTTTCTCTAATCTTTTCTTCTCCCTCTCCCTCTCCCTCTCCCTCTCCTTCTCCCTCTCCCTCTCCTTCTCCTTCTCCTTCTCCTTCTCCTTCTCCTTCTCCTTCTCCTTCTCCTTCTCCTTCTCCTTCTCCTTCTCCTCTCCTCTCCTTCTTCTCTTTTCTCTCCTCTTTCTTCTCTCCTCTTTCTTCTCTCTTCTCTCCTCTCTCCCTTCTTTCTCTTCTTCTTCTTTGGTAGCAAAGATTTTTAAAAAGCTCCGAGTGTCAGGTATGATAACTTATAAAAAATTTTCACTCAATCAATATGTTATTGTTGATTACATTAATTAAAATATAAAGAAATCACCAAAACTAAAGCAGCAACCTTCATCTCGCTGAGATTCGAGTTCATCTGTCTTTCAGAGCACAGTGAGAATGTGGTTTAGGCATCACAAATGCTTGTTGTAAATTCTGGATGAGAATTGGTCATTAATTGATGCTGAGTATTTTTTTAGAGTGTGCTGGACATAGTCCAAATAAAGAGTGCTCAGATTGGATAGTTGGATTATTTTGGCAGTCATTAGTGGATAAAATATTTAATAATGTGCTTTGCAAATCAGATTTTATTTGTTTAACTTTGAAATTGGGGCTTAGTCAGTCATATTAGACAGTAGCTGAGATTTATCATCTCACTTAACTGCAGAAATGGTGCTAATAATTAAGGGATGATAGGAATAATCATATCGATTTCTTTGCCAAATCTTTGTAATTAGATGGCTTTGAGCAATTTTTACATTCTTTCAATTAATTTTTGTTAAACAGCTGTAAGTAAATACTCGATTCACACAGAACCCATGGTTCCTTCCCCTGCCCTGTTGTCACTGAGGGCCTGGCCCAACACCTTGCTCCTGTTCTGCAGGGCACCCCTGGGAGGTATAAAACTGCGTCAGGGCATTTGTCTCACTGAATCTTGCTGGGCCAGCTAGGAGGAGAGCTCCTATGGCTGATAGGAATGGAAAAGCCTATGAATGGAGTTAGTAGAGAAACAGTGAAGATCTGTGGAGATGCTTCTCTCTATAAGCTTTGTCACCTTACGCTTGCTCGCTGGACTGGTACCTCTGCAGGAGGGCTTAGGTGTGAGCCTTAGGAGCACTGGCACGGAAAAAAACAAGACTTATTCTTGATGATGGTTTCCAGAATCAATATATTTGGTGCTTGCTGTGTGTACTGTGAGTGAGGAGGGATGCTTTCAAACGGGAGTAGGATTATTTAAGACTCTGCAGTTACCATATAGTGAAGTTCAATCATAGAATCATAGAATGGCTTGGGTTGGAAGGGACCCTAAAAATCACGTAGATCCAAACCTCTGCCATGGGCAGGGACACCTCCCACTGGATCAGGGGCTCCAAGCCCCATCCAGCCTGGCCTTGAACCCCTCCAGGGATGGGGCAGCCACCCCTGCTCTGGGCAGCCTGGGCCAGGGCCTCCCCACCCTCATTGGGAAGAATTTCCATATATTAAAGCAGACTCTACCCTTTCGGAAAGTCAACATATATTTATCATGAAGGATGTGCTTGAGATACCTGTTTTCACCATTTTTTCACTGTTTTCCTGGCACTGAAACACGCAGAATGTGCTTTCACACAGTGGTATTATTCTGTTTTACTCTGGGTTTAGAACTTTGTACCAGGGAAAGCCTCAGCAGCTCCTAGGGACCAAGCAGAGGGATGTTGTTTTCTGGGCATGTAGAAGATTTCCCAGCTTCAGAAGTCCTGGGGAGAAGGTTCCTGTGGGCACAGAGCAGCATCCACACCCCTGTGTGCTGCACCCCCAAAGGATGCTGTGGAAGGAGCTGGGCTCCTGTTTCCACCTTTAATGCAGGCAGAGCGTGGAAGGGACACACCCAAACCTGCTGGGGTTTGGAAGAAGCTTGAAATAAGGTTTCTGATAAGATCTTTTTCCAATCTTTAATTTCCTGTTCAAATCCATTCAAGATAACATGTCCAAAATATTTTAAGTTTTCTTAACAGTTGGGGTTTTTTGTTTGTTCTTTTTCTGTTGTGGTTTGGTGTTACCCCATCCCCCCAAAATCTACCTCTACAGAGATTTTCAGTGATGCTCCCTCACAGGAGCGGAGATGATGCTGGAGCTCTGCGCCTCCCTCTAGGACCTCATGGTAGTAATTAATAAGGAGTCAAGTTCTCAACTAACTGTGACAAATTGGAAAGCTGTGAATTTGGAGATAAGAGCGGAGGGTCACAGTTTATTTGTAACTGGGTTATCGACTCATAATAAGCACTTACAGCAAAAAAGCATCATAAAAGAAAATGGCAAGGTACAAGAACCCTCGAGTAATTGGGTTTTCCCACCCAAACAAGATCCATGAGGCAAAAGAATTTCCCTTTGAAGAAGCTGCTATGAATTTGGGGTCTACGGTTTCCATTAGCCCCTCATCATTACTGGCCCGTTGCGAGAGAGATAAAATGCATAAACCAGCCCCAACATTTGATATCATAATCCTATTTGGTTATAGTTCCTAACATTCCCCAATGCGACTATAAAAAATGACAAAATCGTAAGAGGGATAATACAATATTCAGTCTCTTTCATGAAAATAGAAAGATGTGATTCTTTGTTCTGTTTTATATTTTTTTTCATTTTTCAATATTTTGTGATTGATTAAAAAAGAAGTATATTTAAGTTCCAATTTTGTGCACCACAAACTTAGGGATTTAACTGGAAAAAAACCCCATACGTTTACAGGTTTTAATTTTCAGAGTTTGGGAATTTCCTCCTTCTCTTTGGAGACAAAGGGATTAAGAAATAGCAGTGTAATAAAGAAAGTAGTAGTTTATTTTCTGGGGCATAAAAATGAAAGCGGTGAAGGAATTTGGAGATGAAGGAATTAAGGAATAGAGGTGTAATAAAGAAAATAGTTTATTTTCTAGGTGCATAACAATGACAGGTGAAGTGTTGATTCTAACAGATAAGAGTAAAGCTGTTTTAAATGTTTTAAATGCTTTAAAATGTTGCTGGGTTCTGGCTAAAAGATCTGGACTTTATTTAATTTTACTTTTTACCAGTGTTTAGAAGCTAAATGTTACAAACACGTGTTCATTGACAACTGTGTCCTGAAGGAGAAGGAAATGTTGGAATGGGTCTGGAGGAGGCCACAGGGATGATCCGAGGGCTGGAGCATCTCTGCTATGAGGCCAGGCTGAGAGAGTTGGGGTTGTTCAGCCTGGAGAAGAGAAGGCTGGGGGGAGACCCTAGAGCAGCTTCCAGTGCTGAAAGGGGCTCCAGGAAAGCTGGGGAGGGACATTTTCCAAGGGCCTGGAGTGATAGGATGATGGGGAATGGCTTTAAATTGGAAGGGGGAAGATTTAGATGAGACATTGGGAAGAAATTCTTCACGATGAGGGTGGCGAAGCACTGGCCCAGGTTGCCCAGAGCAGGGGTGGCTGCCCCATCCCTGGAGGGGTTCAAGGCCAGGCTGGATGGGGCTTGGAGCCCCTGATCCCATGGGAGGTGGGACTGGATGGGCTTTAAGGTAAAGCACCGTCTGCCTTATCCAACTATTTCTAGTGCAGGTGCAGCTATCGATGCTTGTGATTTATAATAGAGCATTTGCGAGATGAGGATTGGCTGATAGGTGGTGTTCCCTGCAGTGGAGAACTGAGCTCCTCCATGGAGACAGAGCAGATCTCTTGCTGGGAAACGATAAACTGCGTGGGGTGAATCACTCCTGCTTCACCAGCTCGGTGGAAAATCAGGCTGTGTTTTCAGAAGCATCAAGAGTATTTGGTGTTGCAGTGGGCAAGGGCAGTGCCCAGGGCTGCTGAGGGCTGGCCAGGAGCTCTGTTGAGCTGCTGCCATCACCCAGATCAGGGCGAGAGATGATGCTTTCCAGTAGGAACCAGCCCTTCCTCCAGCTCCTGAACGGACTATCCTGAACAAACACCTGTGCAAGAGGGGAAAAGGTTTCAGATGTTAGTGTGAGTGGAGGAATTGTTCTTCAAATGATTAGTTTTGGGGTAGGGAGGTGAACAAGAAGAAAAGCCTATGCCTGGCTGTCAGGGTGCAGTGGCAGAGGGGTGGCTCTGATACTGCCCAGCACCACAGACTGGAAGGAAAAATTATTCAAAGTTTAGAGAGGAAGGGAAAAAAGGATGTTTTTGCTTGGGAAAGCCGGGAAATCAGCAGGTATGGTGAGCAATCAGATAAAATCTTTGGCAGACATTCAGTATTTTATAAAGTAATCTTTGCTGGAGACCCTTTAACTCAGCACCAAGCACAAGCACCCGCTTTTCCAAGTCAGTCCTGTGATAACGTTTGGAATGTTATTCAAACCAAACCATTTTTCACTCTTTTATTCGTCCGTTACTTAGCAAGGCCCAAACAACAGAGGATTGTCAGTGTAGGCTGACCTTTTCCCCTTCAGGAGCACAGATGAAGAGCTCAAACCTCTCCTCAAAGATGAACAGGTACCAGGGGTCTTGCGGGGCATGGGCAGCATCAGCTGTGCCTAATCTTCCACTTTATAAGATGCTGTTAAGCATCTTCTGAGGACTGTGGTAGTGCTGCTGATCCACCACTTGTTCAGTTGCGTATGGTTTGGGATGGAACTTCACCATGCTCATGGTGAGATATACACACTCTGTATAAAATGAGCCCTAAGGAGGGATTTCTCAGTAATGAAGAGCTCTGGGTAATGAAGTCTAGACAAACACAACCTTTCTAATAGATGTTTTGTTTACCCAATGTGGCAGAAAATCTTTCATATCCATGCAAACAGGTGGTAGAGATGTCTTTTGAACGTGGAACGTTGTCCACGTGATATCACAGAAACATGGAATGGTTTCAGTTGGAAGGACCTCAAAGCCCATCCAGTGCCACCCCTGCCATAGGCAGGGACACCTCCCACGGGATCAGGGGCTCCAAGCCCCATCCAACCTGGCCTGGAACCCCTCCAGGGATGGGGCAGCCACCCCTGCTCTGGGCAGCCTGGGCCAGGGCCTCCCCACCCTCACAGCAAAACATTTCTCCCTAAGATCTCATCTCAATCTCCCCTCTTTCAGCTCAGAAACATTCCTTCTCATCCTGTACCTGCACTCCTTGATTCACAGCCCCTCCCCAGCTTTCCTGGAGCCCCTTTCAGTGCCAGAAGCTGCTCTAAGGTATCCCCACAGCCTTCTTCCACGCTGAACAACCCCAACTTTCTCAGCCTGGCCTCATAGCAGAGCTGCTCCAGCCCTCGGATCATCTCCATGACCTCCTCTGGACTCACTCCTACAGCTCCATGTCGTTCCTGTATGGCAGGTTTGTCCATACTCCCTTGCCACTAAATCTGAGTAGTATGTTTGCTGGAAAAGGTCATTTTCTTCGTCTGCGATTGTTCTGCCTGTGGTAGCAACAATCAGAGCTTCTCCCAGACTGAGGTCTGGTAGAGCATCCCAGGCACAGAGCTGACTAGGGGCAGGCAGCAAGGTGGTGGGGTGAGATGCTGCCTGGTGGCCGTGGTCCTTCTGGCTGCCAGCTGCCCATCCGGCAGCAGAAAGAACAGGACACCCTCGTGCATGAGAAATGCTCCCGTTGCTGAGACGTGTTGTGAAAAATCGGTGTTAGGTGGGGCCGCAGCGTCTGAATCGCAGTCTTTAGTTTATGAAAATTATAATTATTTTGATTTTTGTCCACAGACAGCTTGAAATGTTGCAAAACTCTGCAGGTGCTCTCTGTTATAACAAAACCTCCGAACAGATGGTGCAAGGTACCAGGCCAGCTCAAGGGATTAAACGCAAGGCTTTTGAAATTTAAAATTAAAGCTGGATGATCTTGGGAAAATGTGCCTGCCAAACAAGCTTGCTTTAAAAAGAAGTTCTCCAAGTTCTCCATACAACCTGATTTAAATTCAAATTAGACAAAAATTGGGCACTTTAAAAGTGCTTAAGAGAGGATTAAAAATCTGCGATCAAGAAAAAATTTGATGTATATGAATTATTTGTTATTGCAGGAGAATTTTTTTTTTTTTTGTCCAAAAGCACATTTTCTCTTCATTTTCTCAGTAGCACTTCAGTGGAAAGGCTTTACTAGCCTTTCCTTTCCATTGTCTGCTGCTCAGAGTCTGAAGGAGACGGCGAACACACCGAGCCGAGCAGCCCCATCTGGGCTGTTGGTATCAGAAATGATGTTCTCAAGTCCCATAGTTTGGAGCCACCACCCCAGGAGCGATGGGGAAGGGGCACTCGGTGCCTGCCTCTCCTCATGGCAGCTGGGGCTTCGCTCCGTTGCGTGGGTATGAAACTCATTCATAAATCCCACAATTAAAAGGCAAAGGGCTCTCGCTCGGAGCACGCAGCCGAAAGGAGCGGTGGTGCTGGTGGTGGAGGGCGGGCAGTGCCTGCTGCGAGCCCCGCGCTCCAGATGGCCCCTTTGTTTCAGCAGCATTGTTTCCCCTGCGTGGAGCAATTTCTGTTTCTCATTGGCACGGGACATTGTTTTCTGCATATATATATCTTTTTTTTCTTGTAAATCGCTCGTAATCGTGACCCTAGTGGGGGCATTGAGGCTCACAATGAAGAAAAAGCCTACTGGGTGAAAAAGCAGCAATCTCCCCGGCTTTGATGGCCTTGTTGGCCAGAGTTTGGGACTCCAGCAACCAGTTTGCTACAGCTCTATTTAAAAACGAGAGGGCTGGCAAATCCTGTCACGCTGGCTGGTGTTTGCTAAAGCCTTTTTTAATGTGTTAGATAACCTATTAATCACAACTTTTATATTCATATGCAAAATGTGCCTGGAGGACAATTTAATCATTTATTACAGGCGCTTTATATGTTTACTTTCCCTTTCCTTTCCCATCAGAAGAGCCGTGCTCATCAGCCACTCGCTGCGGGCAGCCGGGCACGAGGTGCCGCGCCCGAGCAGGAGCAGCCCAGGAAAGGCAAAACTGCACAAAGTTTCAGCCCACGCCGTGTTTTGATACGGATTTGAAAGCCAACATGATTAAAGTAATTGAAAGATTTTCTCTTATTTTTCTTTCCCATCCCTGTCTCATCTTGTCACATTAAAGGTTTTTAAGGACTTTAATTAGATATACTGGTTACGGAGACGACAGAGAGCAACCCTTTCCCCGCCCAGACACTTGATGGAAGATGATCGCTTTGGCAGGTACAGGCTGGCAAGCTGAACCGATATAAATTAACTAGGAAAGGTTAAATTAGAGTAAAATGAGGATTGCAGACCAATGTATGAAGCCAAGTTATTTCTGAGCCAGTGCCTCATTCTCCTCGCTGTGCTTAGTCATAGCTGCATGAATGGCTTGGGATTAGGAACCCTTTCCACATGGATCATTGTGGATTCTTCCTTTAAAAACAAATTCTGATGTGGAGGGATGAATTGAGTTTGTGAACTATTGGTGGAGGATGGTGTCCCTCTGGAAAACACTTTGTTTTTAGAGCTGTGTAATGGAGCATTTAGAGTGTGGGCATTAGTGCGCTGCAATGGCACATTGTCCCTCAGCATCCTGGCACCGAAGGACAACTTTGGCCATGAGTTACCTTAAATACCTTGTTGAATCAGTACCAAGCTTTTTGGATGGACGTGATTTGGTGTGTTTTTAATGGTCATGAGTGAAAAAAATGGCAATGTGCTAGCAACATACGAATTTTAACACATTTAAATTGATAAACAGTCCACAGCAAGAGAGTGTTACCCATGTGTTGTGCTTTGAACTCTCATGTAGTCTAATTGAACAATGCAAGCAAGTAGGGATTGATCCCATCCTTTATCTGAATTAGAAAAAAATAATCACTTCTGTGTTTTATCAGGATGTCTATTGGGTTCGGTATTCAATTACAGGGTTCATTAAATAAAGATCCCTATAGCTATACTTCATCTTTCCTTTGCAATATGATATCGAGGTGTGTTACCTACACAGTGCATGAGGCTAAAGCTACGCGGCTATGTCGTTGACTACAGTTAGGAAATAACATTTTCCACCTCAAATTGGTGGAAAGATGCATTATTTTCAAAAGGAACATCACCCATTTGCCCTGTGTCTGCAGGAAGCATTGCATTGACAGGACAGGCTGCTTGTACAGCACCATTTTAGAGAGCTGTAATAGTCAGTAAAAATGTTTTTAATTTGTTTGCTGGTCTTTAATCTACCCTTTTGTTAGGGTGTGTGGCGTTGAAGTATTTTTTCCAAGGACTTTGTGGTTGCTATAGATATTTTATTCCACAATAAGAATCACGTTGCATGCAATCCTATGAAAAGATACAGTAATTAATTTGAAAATCGCTAAGGAGTTGATAAGTATTTAAAACCTTAATTACACATAACCTTGTTTTCTCTTGCTGCTCATCAGATACGGTGCCGTCAAAGAGGGGGAGCAGCCTTTTTGCCACCAAGCACTGCTGCTGGTGTCACCTTGCTGCCTCAGGTCCACCCCGGCTGCTCTTTGTGCGTCTCCCAACGACCAGCCAGGGCATTAAGAGGCCAAATCCTCCTCAGAGCACTCACAGGCACGGGAAAGTTGTTCTTTAAAGCTCTGGAGAAATGCAGTGCATTTATCAGCTTTGAGTGGATATCATTGTGTTTATAACAGAGTGGAGGCACCATGCAATTTTGCTCTTGAAATTGGTTTATATAGATGACTGGTTGCTGTGAAGTGTGTGTCAGAGTTGCATGCGGCCGTTATGAAGTAGTACAATTGTCATCGCTTCTTACATGGTTGTTGAGAAGAGCTTGAGAGCCCAGCTCAGTCAGCTGTTGAATAGATAACCCAACACAGTTAACGTGGCATACATTGTAAAGAATTACATGCCTGCTACAATGAGCTCTGGGCCTTTGGTCTAGATAATAATCCTGGTGGGTGCACCACGTGGAGTGGCTGTCTGATCGCTCAGATATGACTGACGAAACATAAAGAAAAATGTCAGTCGGCTGAAAGAAAAATGCTGCTGTAAGTTTGTTTAAGGTTCATGTAAACGGCTGTGCTTTTTGATTTAACCCCGAGTCTCCCAAAGACTCGTCTGTCAGGCTAAATGCGGCTCTCTGTGTAAGCTGCGGGTGAGGCTCTGGTTTGAGATTTGTCAGCTGCGATAAAGGCTTTGGCCATCTCCTCCCATCGTCATGGCCTTGTCTTCTCGTTTCACAGCGAGCAAAGTCCTCGTGTCAATTTACATTTGCTATGCGTGAGCCTAATACCGCTAAAAAGGGTGAGCGTTGGTGACTTTTTAAGTGCCGTGGCATAACTCATTTCAAGGAATTGAAGGAAGCCAGGATAATCGAGCTGGCAATATGGACTGGACTGGAGGAGCAGTAATTAACACTGCTAGAAAAGTAAAGATCTGTAAAAGCTTAGAAGGCTGCTTGCCACTCAAAAGGGCTCAGCTATCGGAAAGAAGAACTTCATGAGAAATGTGTGCGTGGCCTCGAGGCACTGCCAAGCCCACGAGTCAGAGGAGGGCAAGGCTGAGGCTGGTGTCGCTCTGGACCCCTGCGAGGGCACCTCTACTCACCGCATCTTACTTCGCATTCGTCTGTGGCGACTTTAACCCCTTGCGCCACAGCTGCAGTTTGCGACAGAGCATCTAGGAAGGAGCATCTAGGATTGAGCATCTAGGAAGCATCTTGTAAGGGCTGGATGTGGATTGTATGAATGAGAGGGCTGGAGGGGCTGGCACGGTCACCAAGGGGTGACCCATTGCCTAAGCAGTTGCTGTAGGGGAAAGAAGGGGTAAAGTCCTGCCGATTCTTGCCCAAATTAATTATTTTTTAACCAGGAAATTCTTATTTTTTTTAAGTTGCTCAAATTTTGTGTGTCTATTCCTGTTCAGGCAGGAGATAGTTTTGCAGTAACACGGCTGTCTGTGCTGGAACTGCAGGTGGGATCCTCGTGTGACTCGCACGTGGCTCAAACAGCCCTTTCCGACCTGCCCTCAGCAGGTTGCCCAGAGCAGGGGTGGCTGCCCCATCCCTGGAGGGGTTCAAGGCCAGGTTGGATGGGGCTTGAGCCCCTGATCCAGGGGGAGGCGTCCCTGCCCAAGGCAGGGGTGGGACTGGATGGGCTTTGAGGTCCCTTCCAACCTAAACCTTTCCATGTTTCTATGACGTACGTTGCGGCCACTCTACATAGTTATGTTTTAAAGAGCAATGTCTCATGGATGGTGCATGTGTCGTGGCAGATTTGGGGCTGTTCTAGGGTTGTTTTAGTTAGAGCTGTTTCTGCAACACATAAACCCCTGTAGAATGCTTTGCTTCATTTTTGGGTTTGTGGTTTTTTTTGCACAGCAGTCAAATAGTGGTGCTTTATTTATGACACCAATAATACTTCTGTGCCACAACAGGGCACTTTTATTGCTGGTTTTGAAGTATTTGCATTTTTATTTCAAAGTCTGAGCCAAGCAGCATTCTGAAAAAAAAATATCAAAGTGAATAAGTAAGAATGTGACAAAAATATGCATTGTGTGCCCCTCAAGAGTGAGGAGAAGAGAAGTTGACCCTAACCTTTCCATCCATGTGGGTTTGCCCTGGGCTCAAGGAGGAGTGGGTGGACAGTGATCATGCAATGGGGTTGAGGTGGGCTGTGGGGCAGAGGTGACCTCCACCTAGCACCTCTCTGGAAGCCACCCTTGCAAGTGATGTGTTTTGACCAGATTTTGCTATCGAGAGGAAGAAAACGGTGTGTTTGCATGCTTCAACTCAGGTACTCAGTTCAAGAAGGACATTGAGGGGCTGGACCACATCCACAGAAGGGGACAGAGCTGGGGAAGAATCTAGAGAACAAGGGTTCTGGGAGCAGCTGAGGGTTCTGGGGCTATTTAGTCTGGAGAGGAGGAGGCTGAGGGGAGACCTCATCGCTCCTTTCAGCTCCTGGAAAGCAGGTTGTGGTGAAGTGGGTGCCAGGCTCTGCTCCCAAGTAAGAAAGGACAGGATGAGAGGAAATGGCCTCAAGTTGTGCCAGGGCAGGTTCAGATTGGATATTGGGAAAAATTTCTTCACAGATAGGGTTGTCAAGCCCTGGCAGAGGCTGCCCAGGGAGGTGGTGGAGTCCCCATCCCTAGAGGGATTTAAAAGCTGCGTGGATGAGGTGGTCAGGGATCTGGTTCAGTAGTGGACAGGTATGGTTGAACTCGATCTCAAAGATCTTTTCCAACCCCACAGTTCTATGGTTCTTTTTTCTCTCCCTCCTCCTTTTTTTTTTTGAGAAACTTTCTTTAAAGAAATCAACTTTCAGGATCTGTATCTGAAAATATCTAATGATGAAGGTGCCAATCCACTACTTTTTGGTAGAAGCATTAAACTTGAATTGATCTTATATTACATAATCATGGGATGGTTTGGGTTGGAAGGGACCTCAAAGCCTATCCAGTTCCACCTCCTGCCATGGGCAGGGACACCTCCCACTGGATCAGGCTGCCATTCTTATCAACTTCTTGCTCTAGGAAGGGGTTCAAAGCTCATCCCAGAGGATCAAAAAATATTCTTCAGGATGTCTACAGAGCCTCTGTGCTAAATTCTAGTCCTACAGAAAAAGAAAGGCTTAGAGAAATTAAATGCTAAATAATAGAAAGATAGTAGCAGTGTGCATCATTTTAGAGCTAAGGAAGATATATTCACCCAGGTGCAGGAGCTTTTTCTCTTACTTGTAATAGATACCCATTCTTTAAACAACCAAACTGGGGCTTTCTAGTTTAGATTCTCAGAATTGCCCTCTGGAGGCACCTGGCTCTTCCTCTGAATACTTTAACTGAAATCAATAGTGAGAGGATGCAGTTCAGGATTAGACCGAAAAGTGTATGCCCTTCTTATTTTTTTTCTTACTAATTGTATGATATCCTAAAAATCATCGTATGATATCTTAAAATCATTCTGGAGGATTTCGTTTATACATACACGCGACATATGTTTATGCATTTTAATATGAAATCCTTTCTAATGGACCATATTCAAATTTTAGTCTCTAATGATGCAATGTGTGCAGCATGAAATGCAGCAATTTTTCACAGTTTCTATCGCTGCGCTTTACTTATGGGACTAAAATTTCAACTTCCATTCAGAAACCTGGCACAAACCCAGTAAAATCACCCAGAAAATGTAGTTTTACATGAAGTGCTTGAACTATTTGTTTGATTTTCTTAATACAGAAGAGGGTTTTAGACTCCGGGCTGGGGTTTTTATTATGCTTTTCTCTCACCACCAACTTAATAAAAACGTGCACGCAGCTGATTTTGGAAGCGGTGCCTTGAGCAAGGATGGGAAATGCCGACAGCCAGAGCCCTCGACCCCGCAGCACATCCTGGATCCGTTGCTGCGCCAGCTGCAGCTGATGTACTAATGCTCGAAAGGTTATGCTTCCCCTGGCCCTAGGTGTGAGTGGGCATGAAGTTTGTTTTGTGGAGAGTACACAGTCTTGTTTGATGTGCAGGGTTCCTCCGTCGCCCTCCTGCTTGGGGCCAGCCCCTTGGGCAATGTTGAGGAAGACAGGGCTTGGGAAAAATAACCTAATGAGGAATATATACCAGATAGAATATATGTCTAAATATATTTATTCACACATATCTATGTAAGAGAGCTGCCTTCTGCGTTCTCTCCTGAGGGGGAACGGGCAGTGTCAGGCCCTGGAGGAAGCTGAGGGTTCAGGAGGTTGGAAGAACCATCTGCAGCAATGCCGTGCAAAGGGACATACAGTTTTCTACCCTTCCCTTTTCCTTTCTCCCATAACAGCCCCTTGGCATGTTTATCCTCTCAGAAAGTTGAATCATACATTTAAGCACGGAAAGATGGAGTTTTAGGGTCTGTTTCCCCTCTCCTGAGGAGACAGAGGAAGACTCAGGGTGCAGAAGGTGGTGGAGTTCTTCTGGCTCCTCAAGGGAGAGGAAGCTTTTCATCTCTCATCTCTTCCTCCTCTGACAGAGAAATCCAGTGAAGTTCTAGGCAAAATTGCTGAAGCCCAATGCCCCCACAAGGCATACAAAACACTATGTGCACCAGGAGTGCTTATTTGGAGCAGAAACCCACATTTGCTATAGCTCAGCATGCAATGGTGATACTCTCCAATTGACTTGTCTATATGAACCACAGAATTAAGGGCACACTAAATATTACATTAAATATTTATTACTAGGGCAAAATTAGCCCCAGGTCATAGAATCATGGAATGGTTTCGGTGTTCTCTTATTGTGGGTCTGGAGATCCCCATCCCATCCCGTCCCTCCTGTGGACCGTGTCCTGAGATCCTGGCTGTATCTAAGAGATGCTCCTCAGCCCCACGGGTCCTGGGTTCCTACAGGAGCCCTCCAGCTCTACACATGGCACCCTGGATGCCAGTTTCGAAGCATGGATAGAGAACTTGACCTGTGAGTGGGGCAGAGAGAGCCTTTCTGCTGCTCTGTCAGTGGCTGAACAGGAGCACAGCTCCAGGAATTTCTCCTGGTACTCATACAACAGTGCAGGATGCACATAATGTAGAAACTGAATATTATTGTGGCTCTGAAAAATATTGAGGTTTTGTTCTATTATAGTTCTTTTCAGCTTGACTGTTTTAGGGGGTTGTTTTTTTTTCAGGTAAAGTAGTTCTATTTTAATAACTGTAACCAGCCTTGCATCCTTTAGCCTTAAATCCCCACAGCGATTATGTTTCTTTGCTAATGGAAATAAAAGGTGAGAGAATTAAAAATAATAATAAAAATACTTCAGTTCTCTACACTTGAATTCAATTAATGCCTCCATCTTAGTCTATCAAACACTTGAGAGAGCCACAATAAGAGGAAATATAAATATAAGTGCCTAAACAAAGTGGTCAGCAGTTGCACAGCCACGTAAAGCACTCCCTCTTCATGAACGTGCTTAAAAAACGAAATTATCTCTTTTATTTTCTCCAATTACTTTAACTGCTTTCACCTTAAAACCATGCAAATAGTAGTATTAAAACCCATATAAATGGCATTGCTTTTCAGTGCTGCAAGAGGCAGAAGGTGGGAGTCCGTCCCGACGGTCGAGCAGGGGCTGGAGTCTCCTCCCTTTGTGCATTTTGTGAAGCGGTATAATTTGCTCTTAGTGTTTGAAGGAAGCCTCTGCAAATTCACAGGGGTGGGGTTTTTTTAAGTGTAAATCCCTGGGGATAAGTTAGGAAATGCTTCAGTGCTTATAAAAATAGCATTTTGCTTGAGCGGTGGCTCGGCTGGCACTGCAGACCATATATATTTCTTTATTTAGAGCGTCTGAGGGTGTGGTCCGGAGCCTGCATCACTTCCTCTGAGTCCTCTGGCTGTACCTCACTTTCCCCATTGCTGCTTGCTAAAAGCAATTTCAGCCCATTTCTCTTTCAGTAGCCGTTATCTGTTAGACAGACCAAACCTCAAAGAAGAATGGCCTTTCTTACTGGCTAATTATACCAGTTAATAATTATACACTTCTCTGGTGAGACCCACCTGGAGCCCTGTGTCCAGTTCTGGAATCCCCAATACAAGAAGGACATGGAGCTGTTGGAGCGAGTCCAGAGGAGGCCACGGAGATGATCCGAGGGCTGGAGAACCTCTGCTATGAGGACAGGCTGAGAGAGTTGGGGGTGTTCAGCCTGGAGAAGAGAAAGGTCCGGGAAGATTTTAGAGCAGATTCCAGCAGGGAAAGGGGCTCCTGGAAAGCTGGGGAAGGGCTTTTTCCAAGGGCCTGGAGTGGCACAATGTGGGGGGATGGCTTGGATTGGAAGGGGAAGATTTAGATTAGACATTAGGAAGAAATTCTTCCTAACGAGGGTGAGGAGATCCTGGTCCAGGTTGCCCAGAGCAGTGGTGGCTGCCCCGTCCCTGGAGGGGTTCAAGGCCAGGTTGGAGCAACCAGATCTAATAGGTGATGTCCCTGACCATGTTTTTATAGATCATGTTGTGAAGAAGAGATTCATCTTTATGCAAGCAAAAATATTTGATATATTTGTATGTACATGTATCAGTCACAATCTGAATTCTCATGAGATAGCTGGATGTTGGCAGGAAAAATGCCGTAACATCACTGAAATATTTCATACCTGCTACTAACAATTATTATTTTTAGTATGATCGTTATACAGTAGGGAACTTTCTCCTGGAAACACCAGTTAAACTCTCCTGTAGAAAAACTGCACAAGTCAATACCATTTAGTGTTGGGTTGTTTTATTTTTTCCTATCTTATTCTTAAGTCCTGCACCGTTGATTTAAGTATCCTCTGTAATCTGTAACTGTAAAAATATTTTGAAAAATTAAAATGCTTACGCACTTGTACCCATTCGTTACTACCGAGGTGTTAAAATAATTTATTCCATTATATTAACAATCGCTTGATGCATCAAAAGATAATTTGCCATGTAATTTTGTTAAACCTGAAACTGCAGCGTATTTTCTTGATAATACCATTAATATATCAGGAGTAAATAAAATGTTTAGTGGTCGGCACATTAATTATCGCCTTCATCTACTGGTGTTTAAAACTAAGAAATAATTAAATGTGCTTTAATAAGATATGGTTCTGGGAAAGCAGGATCATTTATGAATTGCTAGAGGTGCGTACAGCTGCCTTTCCCTTGAGAGGAGGAATTTATGCCGAACACCCCGCTGATTGTTCAGGAGGTAAAGAACCAATAGCTGCATGTACAGAGGTTTAATTTAAAGTGTGTTTCTCACTAGGCTGCTCACAACACTTAATTAAACTCTGCTGTTTTGGCAATGACAAATGCTGTGGTGCAAAAGGAACCAGAGTAGCAGTGACTGAGAAGCTTGCGTAATTTCTTTCATGTGCACTGGCAGGCAGCTGCAGGTCAGGAGAGAGGGAAAGAATAAAAGCAGATTGATTTAAGGGGTTCGAAGGAAGTTGCCACTTCCCAGCCTCTGTGTTAATTCCCGAAGAAGGATTCCTTACCTGCGAGTTTCACCAACCTGTGTTAGAGATGTTGTAGAACCATGGATTGGGTTGGGTGGGAAGGGACCCCAAAGCCCACCCAGTCCCACCCCTGCCCTGGGCAGGGACACCTCCCACTGGATCAGGGGCTCCAAGCCCCATCCAGCCTGGCCTTGAACCCCTCCAGGGATGGGGCAGCCACCCCTGCTCTGGGCAGCCTGGGCCAGGGCCTCCCCACCCTCACAGCAAAACATTTCTCCCTAAGATCTCATCTCAGTCTCCCCTCTTGCAGCTGAAATCATTCCCCTCGTCCTCTCCCTGCCCTCCCTGATCAAGAGTTCCTCCCCAGCTTTCCCGGAGCCCCTTTCAGGACTGGAAGCTGCTCTAAGATCTCCCTGGAGCCTTCTCTTCTCCAGGCTGAACAACCCCAACTCTCCCAGCCTGGCCTCAGACCAGAGGTGCTCCAGCCCTCAGGTCGTCTCTGTGGCCCTCGCTGTGTGGCTGTGGAATACAATACATTTTTTTCTCAGCATTTTCATCTGAGATGCTCCTGTTCATCATCTTGGGCTCGTGGCTGGAGAAGTTACAAGCCAAGGAAGCTGGCACAGGCCTGGCTGTTCCTTTCCCTCCCCAGCCACAACACCCCTTGACCTCTGCTGGGCCCATTAACACCACTCCGGAGCAAGCAACGCTTCTGTACTGAAAGGAAGGTGATTACAAACGACACATAATCACAGTTTCAGACAGATTGTGTCATTCCCTATTCAGATAAATTTCTAAATACACAAGTTTCTTCCAACTCGGTTAAAAAAAATTTATTTTGTCACGTTTCTGCTATGAAACGTGAACCTGAAATGTGAGGAAACACTCTTCCAGAAGTATTTTTAGCTTCAAATCCTTTATTTTAGGCATATGTGGACATAAATGGGATTGCGAGTTAAACCACAAGCTCTTCTGCTGTTAACTCACTGTTCCCCCACACCCCCATCCACAACATTTAGGGCGACTAATGTAAGTTGTCAGTAATATAGAGTCATGGAATGGTTTGGGTTGGAAGGGACCTCAAACCCCATCCAGTTCCACCATGGGCAGGGACACCTCCCACTAATATATAATAATATATATAGTCTATTTAGCACTTGCCTTAATAAAAAAGCAGTTTAACAGCTATTGCTGAGAACAACAGGGTTTTTTTTCTCTTTTTCCTTCCACCTCTTCAGTCATAATCCAGGGCATTGGAAGGACACGTTTTAGAGAACCATCCCTCAATTTTAGTCTGTATCGAAACCGACGATGTCTGAGGCAAAAAGCCACTGAGATCTTTCATGGTGAAAACCTGCATTGCAATAATATACTGGAGTTTTAGAGAATTCCAGCTAGGGCTTCAATTTCCTCTGGGGAGGTAAAAAACAGCAAAAAAAAGGAGAAAATTATTTGGCCCAGATTCCTTAAGCCCACGAGGAAGGAGTCAGGAGCTGCGTTTAGCCAGTGTTTGTGCCATGAAAGGGAGCTGCAAGCATCAGAAGTCTTAGCTCTGAAGAGATGCCTTTGCGGGCTGCAAGGCTGTGTGATATTCCCTTTCATTTACCGAGGGTCTCCAGATGGATTAGAGGCAGCATTTCCGATGGGCGAGGGGCAAGCTTCTGCTAAGTGATCACCATGCGGTGCTTGAGCAGAGCAGAGTGAAGAAAATGGTTTCTCGCTGTGTTCACCGGAGTCGTGAGGACGTCAGCTATGGTGGTGGTATTTATAAGAATACCTGCACCGGTTAAGGCTTATTTTATTATTAAGGCTTTATTTTTCTCCTTGAAGAGTATTTTTGACGAATTCTAATGTAAACTGCTTTGTTAATTTGATTGACTTTTTTCTTCTTAGCGTGGACTTAAATGAAACCCCTCACAAGTCCCCAAGGGCTGGTGATTCTCTTTGATCTAGGAAAGCCCTTCCCTTTGCTCTCTCCCATGCTTTTCTCCCCTCTCCCTGCCACTTTTTCTCTGCTAGAAACTCTCTTATAAACCTTAGCATCCATCACATTGCTTTCTGCCCTTTGCAGCTGGGAGGGTGTCCCCATATTTCTCCATTGCAGCTGGAAGAGGGAAATGTGGGCAGGTTTCTCTGTCTCTCCACCCTAACTGGGACCACCTGCTCTTGATTTCCCTTTGATTAGCCTTTTATTTCCCCTCCCTCCCCTCGCTTCTCCTTACCCTTTTGGGGGATTGGCTGGTATTTGGAGTGTTTGTAGTCCTGCTCCTCTTCCCAGGACTTTTCCATCAGAGGTTGCTCATGTCCAAAACCTTGGAGGTGGCTGAGTTCAACGATACAAACGCAACTCCTTGCTGTGGTTCCTGAGTGTGTTTGAAGTACTGAGGTAAAACTTTATGTATTACCTTTTGCTGGAGGTAGAGCAATTCCCCTGGGGCCTATTTGCCCTACTCGTTTATTTAAAACTCCAACAATAAAACCAGTCCATTCTGAATGGTAGATAAAATGCAGTGTAATTGATGAATGCCTTTTGGCAAGCACTGTGGAGTTTCCATGGGATTTTCTACATTATTGACACTGTCAGTGGTTTCAGTGGTTGTGGCTACAGATGGGATATTATTACTGTGTTACCTTATTTCCGTCAGGAGGCTGTTGCGAGGTGCAACTGGAAGTGCTGGTGGCATTTGATGTTCATGACCTGCAGTAATTGTACCATTTTAGAGCATGAGGTTAGGAAATGTACAGTGAAGAGTTAAAGGGTGGCCAGGCTGGTGGCTCAACTCTAGGGTGAGGGAAGGGGCGCTGCCCTGGGTGGCTCCAGCACTGCAGGGCAGGCAGGGCTCAAAGTGATCTGCAGGGCTTTCCATAGCCCTGTGCGTTTCCATTGCAGCCAGAAGACCAGTGAATCTGGTGGCAAAGAGCCCTCACTCTCCCAGGGCACTGGATGCTCGGGTTGCACAAACTGCCTGCTCCCTTGCAGCAGCATGGGGGGGTGCTACTTGGAACAAAGATTGAAAACACTTTCCTCCCTGATTGCTGCTGCACTGACAAATGAGCTGTTTAAAACATACATCATGACTTCTGCTTTGTGGAGCCCCTCTTGTGGCATGTGGGTCATGGTGGGGTGGGCACTACATGTGCCGCAGCGCGGTGTTGCTGGCTGTGATGGGGCTGAACAGCGACACGTGTGCACTGCTGGGACAAAAGCTCTGGTGTTTCTTTCCCCTTCATTTAGAATCCACTCCTAACAGTAAACATTACAAACCCCTCTAGATGATTCTGCAAAAGCAGTCATTCTTCAGAGCCTTTAGGAAGTTGGGGTGAGGTGGGTGCTGTTCTCACCTCCCAAGTAACAAATGAGGTGATGAGAAGAAATAGCCTCAAGTGGTGCCAGGGAAGGTTTAGATTGGATATTAGGAAAAATGTCTTCACTGACAGAGTGGGGAAGCCCTGGCAGAGGGTGCCCAGGACAGTGGTGGAGCCTCCTTCCCTGGAGGGGTCCAAAACCATGTAGATGTGGCTCTTCAGAACACGGTTTATTTGGTGTGGTGGGGTTGGGCTGGCAGTTGGACTGGATGAGCTTAGAGGTCTTTTCCAATCTTCACGATTCTTTCATCTGTGTTATGATGGGTTGCTGCCCTGGTTGGAAGGGGATTGCAAATCAGACCAATTTATAGACATATGTGTTTCACCGCTGTGGTGAGAAGCCCCCAAACCTCACAGTATTTACCTGCAAATAGCACCTCCAGTAATGCAGAGGAGCGAGGTAACTTCTTGCACAGAAGCAATGCTGCCAGGCAATTCTTCTTGGTTTAACCTGGCTGCACGATATCCCATCTTCTGCACAAGGCTGTGGGTTGCCTTTGTGGCAGTGCCTTTGGCATTTCAGTGCTGAGCTCTGACTATCCAGAGCATCTCATGGACGTGAGTGGTAAAAAACCCACGTTATTCTGGCTCAGGGAATTATGCAGCCATAGTTGAAGCTGTGGATTTAACATACATACTTGCTTTGTATGCATACAGACTTTTGCTCTTGAGTCTAAATATTTGTTCTGAATCTTTAGCCACTTTTCCCCCTTCTTTCATTTTATCTCCTGCCTTTGCCTGGTTACAGTCTCGAGATGTTTGCCAAATATTCTCCAGTACAGCAAGAAATCCATGTTGAGAGATACCAAATTCCTGTTAGCTGTTAAGGTTGGAAGAGGTGTGTTAGGTAGCCCATCACATAAAGCTTGATAAAAATCCCTGAGTAAATGCCAGCAGAACCCTCCAGGAATAGAGCCTTTAATCTTTAGATTGTCTAAAAGGAGCCTGGTGACATGACTTGGCTTATTGCAGAAAGCTAATTTCAATGACTCTTGTGATATTGTGGACATCCTCAAGTCCTTCGCCCCGTCCTGTTTGAAGACTCAGAGATGGGTTCTTGCTTATGACTACTTTTATTTTTTCCCAGTGCTAAGGTATTAAAAACTACAAAGAAATGAAAAATATTTGGGCATACCTTGGCCCTTCTTACCTTTCAAAGGGCTGGATGCAGCTGTTGGTTCCACTTACCCAGGGCAAGGGCTGGTTTGGATCATCCCTGGTACCATTTGGCTCGGGGCACCAGGATCTTGGGTGCTGAGGAAAGGGTCCCTCTTGTTGTCTGCTGGAAAATAAGGTCTCTCTTCTGATCCAACCTCCCTCAAAGTTGGCAAATAGGAAAGACGGCTCCCTGGAATAACGGGGTGGGCAGCTCATGGGGAAAACACCGTTCTGAGGAACAAAGAAGAGAGTAGAGGGTTTAATGCATTATTTTCTTATCTTAATATTTTGTTTTCAGTGACTTTATGAAGGGGAAAAAAGCAGCAAAGGAAAGACTCATAATAGTAACTTTGCTCTTAATAAAAACCAGTGGGACCTGCACACCTCATCCACGTTGACTTGGGACATTTTTTTTCCTCAGTCAACAAAAATACTTGGCAAAGATTAGACCTTAGGAAGAAATTCTTCATGTCATGGCCCAGGCTGCCCAGAGCAGGGGTGGCTGCCCCATCCCTGGAGATGTTCAGGGCCAGGCTGGATGGGGCTTGGAGCCCCTGATCCAGTGGGAGGTGTCCCTGCCCATGGCAGGGGTGGGACTGGATGGGCTTTGAGGTCCCTTCCAACCCAAACCATTCTATGATTCTATTGCTGTTTCTTGAAACAATATTTCATCAGTAGTGAATATGTAGAAAACCTGGTTTATGGTGTGGTGTGAATCCTTGAGGATCTGAATCTGCGTGTCACAATTTGCTACGGCTCCACCCTCTCTGCTCTTACTCTCCTGGCTGCCTTGACTTACCTTTTGAAAGGGGAAATCAGATTTCTTGGGGGGTTTGAGCACAGGCTACTGACTTGGTGTAAAATATTTTTCTTTTGGTACCTGTTCAGAGCAATGTGTTTTCATCTGATCCTGCCACTTGTTTGCTATTGCATCCCCACCTTCAAGCTTCTGTGTGTGCAAAATCCTGTCTGTGGCTTTGTGGAGCTGCAACGCTCTTGGGAGGAGGAGGCACCGCTGCTGCCACTTGGCAGGGTTATGGACTAATTTATTTTGTAGCCGAATGTGAAGCTTTTTTTCTTTGGCTTTTGACAGGTAAATAAAATGAAAGATTAAAGCTTCAGGAGGTGTAAACTCTTTAAAAGCTAAACCTAAAATACCTCCTGTGGTATAAAACAACTTAAAAGCTGTCAGCATTGATATAGTTTGTGTGACCCACTGGCGTCGCTGAGCGCTGTACGAGTGCCCACAGCCAGCACTGTGGATTTCATGCGATAACTTGAGGTTTTGAGGCTGAGAGGGGAACAGAGATGTTCTGTACTGACAGCACTTCAGACTGTAGGTGTGTTTTATCTTCTAGATCGTAGGAAGAAATATTTTCCTGTGAGGATGGGGAGACCCTGGCCCAGGTTGCCCAGAGCAGGGGTGGCTGCCCCATCCCTGGAGGTGTTCAAGGCCAGGTTGGATGGGGCTTGGAGCCCCTGATCCAGTGGGAGGTGTCCCTGCCCCTGGAAGGGAGTGGAATCGGATGGGCTTTAAGGTCCTTTCCAAACCAAACCATTCTGTGATTCTAATTCACACCTTATGGTGCTACACCATTGCTAACTTAATTTCAAGACAAGCTTTAAGAACCTAACGTTAATATGTACAACTGATGTGTCACTTCCATCCAGACAACTGTAATCAGAGCAGAGACAGCTAAGAGCAGTGCTGTTAGGAAGGGGGGGTGAAACTGGAGTGTAGGAACCTCCAGTTCACGCTGCAAATGAATCACTGGTGAAGGAAGGAGAGCCAAGGGGAAAAAGCTGGGGAGAGGCCATTGGAAACATGAGATCTAAAAACTTAGGTGTTAAGTGGTTGGAGAAGAGGATGAAGAGGAGGCTATTGGGTAAAGAAATGAAGCAGGAAAAGATAGATGTCTTTTGAGGCAAAAGAGGTTGAGTAGTGGAAGAGGATCCAGAGTTGTGGGATGGGTGCAGACGCTGGGTGGCCCGTGCTCCTGGGGGGAGAGCAGGCTGCTCAAGAAGCTGAGTGAGATGAAGAAACCACCGCATAAGTTGGGAGGGCACATACAGAGAGTTTGAATGTACATGTGTTTGCCCCAGGATGCAATAAATACAGGTGTCATAGCCTTTTTGCTGCAGCTGGGTAGCTCTCAGCTCTGCAGTGGCACTGCCACCAGGGACCTGTGCACCTCAAGAGAAGCCCAGCCCCGTCCCACCTGAGCTTTTTAGGGCCAGAAATCCACCTACCTGCTCCAATTTTGTTCCTCTTGGACACTGAAAACAGCATGGCTGTAGTAAGACAATACTCATCTTGGGTTAATTAGTTTCTTTGCAGGGCTAATTAGCTCAAGCTGAGAGCTGTGCTAACACCTGTATTGCTTCTCCAAGGGAGGCGGTTTGTCTGGGAGGAGGTCAGCTGTAATTTTTTCTTATACTACAGATTCAATCGAAGTTCATGTCTGGGTTTGTTCTGAGCCTGGGAATAAAATTCAGGCCAGTTCTTATTTTATGTCAATTGGTTCTTATCTTCTTAATCTGAAACTTCAATGTTTGTCCAGCAGAAGCAGTTAGTGGTTATGAAAGGACTTGGGCTTCTCGGGGAGATGATGGGAATTTTACTTGCAATTTTGGTGGAAGTGGAAGAACGCTGTGTAACACTAATCTCGTATCAAGACATAATCTAGGCACATTGAGGCACTGGATGGATGTTTTTTTGTGCAAAAATTGATAACCAGTTGATCGACAGGAATAGCCGAACCTTGCACGTGCTGCCCTGACCCACAGCTGGGGCTCTGCCACCTCCTCCCTCCTTCTGAAACGCTTCCCTGGTAAGATGGTGAGAAAGGGAATGTCTGAGTGGTGTCACTTGTTAATACTTTTAATTTAACTGTGACTTGGAAACTCAAATGCCAGGAATATCTGATATCAAACACATTGACTGAGTTTTGAGAGCGCACCAGGATCCCTGTGGAGCTGCACGGGACCCGGCTGGGGGCCAGGGACCCCCACTCTGCAAATCCCCCCGTGCAGTTTTCCAAATCACGGTGCTTAATCAACCGTTTCTCCTTTTGACAATAAATTGGTGTCACTTTTGCAGAATAAAAGAATAATTCTTACACAATTACATTAAAAAAACCGAAACAGTTTAACCATTTTGTAACCAAATTGCAAACTTTTTAGGGGCTATCTTCCATTTCAAGAGCAAAGCATGTTTTATAAATATTTCCTGTAACGCACACAGCTCTGCTTCCTCAGCTGGTGTCATGTTCAAAATAAAAGTAAATATGGAAATATTTCCATTTCGCAAAACTAAAACCATTTGATCCGCAGTAATATTGCACTGCTCTGAAAAATTTAAATAATAATAAATATCGCATGCCGCACAACAGTTTTGAAGGTGCTGCCAGTATCCTCATAGCAGTTAATAAAGTAGTCACAAATGATTCTGCCCACTTTTGTCCCAAAGAGGATCATATTTAATGCTCCATTTAATTTGCTCAAATGTCAGGGAACATCAAAAGGGGAAATTTATTGTATTAGTCACTGAAAGAGATATAGTAGGAGCATCGTGCTATCTAAAGATGATTAATAAAAATAGCTATTGATTTTTGCAAAGTCAATAAATCCAGCTGTTCGAATGATAGTATTAGGCAGTTGAAGGGACAAGGCGAGTTTGTTTGGGTCTCTGCAGATGGATCTGCAGCCTTTGCTGCTCTCCCAGCCAGGGATGGTCAAGAAGAAGCTGTGCTGGGTTGCCCCCTCGTAGAATCCCTAGGTTGGAAAAGACCCTTGAGTTCATCAATCCCAACCATACCTGTCCACTGCTAAGCCAGATCCCTGAGCACCTCATCCACCCATCTTTTAAACTCCTACAGGGATGAGGACTCTACCACCTCCCTGGGCAGCCTCTGCCAGGGTCCAAGGACCCTTTGCATGAGGAAATGTTTCCTGATGTCCAATCTGAACCTGCCCTGGCACAGCTTGAGGCCATTCCCTCCCTGGGGTCCAAAGTGGATCCGTATCAGCCACTGATTGCAATCTTTGAAACACAGAGAAAGCACAGCGTCTCGCTTCTTCTGTTCAAAGATAAGTGCAAAAAAACCCGGATCCGTTGCGCTCACCAACCTGCTGGTGAGATTTCAGGTGAGACAGACTGCATAAACACTGTTGAAGTGTGTTCAAAGCATTGAAAAGGGAGATACAAGTCCATAGATCTAAGAGAAAGCTTAGATAACCAGAGGCAATGGCTGGAAGCTGTGCTAGGGGAGGGTTAGGTTGGACATTAGGAACAGGTTCTTCACCCAAAGGGTGGTGGAGCCCTGGAACAGCTCCTCAAGGAAGCAGACACGGCACCAAGCCTGACAATATTCCAGAAGCATTTGGCCAATGCTCTCAACCCCATGGTGTGAATGTTGGGGTGTCCCGTGCAGGGACAAGAGTTGTGGGTCCATTCCAACTCAGGATGTTCTATAATTCTATGACTTTGCAGTTGTTCTTCATTATCACAGTACTTGTCACTCACTGGTTTCCATCGGTATATAGACCTCTTGCAACAACCTAACAAACGTCCCCTGTGGTGGCTCCTGTTTGTGCCATCCCTTCCCCCCTGGCTGCGCTCTGAGGGGGCTGCGCTGCCTGGGCACGGTGCTGCCCCCTCACCAGGGATCAAGGTTTTGCATAGTTTACAGTGTCTTTAACAATGCTATTTTAATGCCTTTTAATTTTCTTTGCTCTGTTATGCACAGAAATGCTCCTCAGCTCTCTCTCTGTCTGGCCTCATCCCTGGAATCCTCCTTTCTGGAGCAGTCCTAGCTGGTTTTTAGAGGGATAAGAATCTCATCCCACCCCTCCCCCACATAACAGGGCCTTGGGAAAACAATTTTAGCAATGAGGGGGTTTTGTGCGTTGCAGCTTTTCCCCCCCTCCGAGGAACTTTTTTAGGAAAAAATTCCAGGAAACCCCCCCTGCCTGTGTTTGCTCAGTGATTCCCACAACCGGCCAAGTTGGGTTTGCTGCATCCATCTCCCAGTGCTGAAAGCCTTGAACTCTGCTTAATACTTTTAAAGAAACCTAAAACAAGCGAGCACTTGGCATTAGAAAGTGGAAAGCACTGGCTGATTTCAACACTTCCTTTTCTGTTTATTTTCTCAGCGAGGCCAGACGTCATCATGCTAATTTTTCTTGAGTTGACGATGGGAAAAAAATTAAGGATGCTAAACTGAGTTTAAAAATATTTCTGCGTCTGCATCATTCCTACATTTCCTTTCTGAACTCTCAAGTTTCATTTGCAAAAATGTTCATTACCAACTTACAGATAGAACAGAGATTGCTGCTGTCGGGCAACCATGAGCACAGGTACCTGGTATTCTGGCGACAGGGGGAGAACCTTTGAAATTTAAGTACTAAAATCATAGAATTACAGAATGGTTTTGGTTGGAAAAAACCTTTAAGGTCACAGAGTCCAACCATTTATCCGGCTCTGCGAAGTCCACCGCAAGACCATGTCCATAAGTACAACATCTACTCAGGTTTTAAGCCCCTTGAGAGACAGGGACTTGCCCACCTCCCTGAGCAGCCTCTGCCAGCACCTGAGAACCCTTTCAGTAAACAAATTCCTCCTGATATCCAACCTAAATCTCTCTTTGTGCCTCTTGAGGCCATTTATCCTTGTGCTGTTACTGACAGGGAAAAGAAACCATCTCACACCTCACCACAACCTCCTTTCCAGGAGCTGCAGAGAGTGATGAGGTCTCCCCTCATCCTCCTCCTCTCCAGGTCCCTCAGGTAGCCCCAGGTCCCTCAGCCGCTCCTTATAACCCCTGTTCTCCATCCCCAGGTCTGTTCCCTTCTCTGGACACACTCGAGCCCCTCAATGCCCCTCTTGAAGTGAGGGGCCGAAAACACGGAGGATTAGTTAAGCACAACCCAGCATCCTGAGAGCTGTCCTTAATCACACCCTCCTCCTCCTCACCCTGCCTCCCTTGGGAGGGTTTCCCATAGATTCCTTTCTATGGGTGTGAAAATGTCTGGTCTACAGTTGGCAGTTTGTCTTTTTAAAGCAACTGAGCTGTGTTTGACAGGCTCAGAGCCTCTGCAATCTCACCCAAAAGTTTATGAGCTCTTTAAAACGTCCATTAAAGATTCACAAGTTGCCCTGCTCATTATTTGACATTATAATTTAAGCACATCCATTCTCCTATCATTTTAGGGTGGGTTTTTTTTTTAAGTTTACTTTCTTCATGGAAGTTTGTTCTAAAAACTTGTGGTGGTAGCTAGTTTCTTGCTGCCAAAAGCAAGACAGAACCTTTACCAAAGGTTTTTTGTGCAGAACCTGAACCAAAGCAGACAGAGGGCCAGGGAAGGGGATGTGTCAGTGTGCAACGCTCTAATGGGAAGGCTGTGGTCCTTCAAGACACTTACGAGGTCTGCATTGCCAGGAAGAATGAAGAACCCTTCTTAGGTGAGCCCGAAGTGCTCCTCAACCTCTTTTTAAAAAGCAACTCTGAACCTCTGCTGGAGCTTCCAATGTCCCAGCAGCCTGGCTGTGCCCAGAGCTCTGCCATCTGGAAGAGGATGCAGCTGAAGGAGCTCACTGTGCTAAGGGAGGAGGAGAGTGGAGGGAGAAGGGTGCAGGGCAGGGGGTCCTCCCCACGAAGGGAAGGATGGTGGCAGGGTGGAAATGTTGGTCCATTATGCCAGAGAGCAGATAATGTCTCCTGCATGAGTATTAGTCTCGGTGGGTGCTGAACCGTGGCAGCTTCTGAAGTAGGCGCCCAAGGAGACCTAATCTGGTGGTGAATGGAGACATTAGTGAACATGCTTCTTTGTAAAAGTGTTCTTATCTCAGACCTTGCATATGTACCACGGGCTGCTGCGGTGCCCGTGATAAGTAGTGCTCCTTGTTTCATAGAATGGCCGAGTAAATAGTCACATAAAACCCATATAATTTGCTGGCTTGTAAGTTAAAGCCCCAGGCAGTCTTATCACTTCTTTTGTCACGTCCCTTACACTTCTAGGGCAATTCCGTGTCAAATTGCTCTACATTTTGCACTCTGACCCAGGAAAAGTGGTAGCCTGAAAAAAAACTTACCATCTCTTCGTCTCCCCCCCCACCTTTTACATTTTGTACTTCATGAACTGAGCTGTTTTTTCCCTTCCAGAGAGCAAAATGTGTCTCTGTAGCTGCACCGAGAGCACATCATTTCACCAGGACTCATCTAGGCTGTCCAAGTACAAAAGAAAAACATCAGTGTTTGACTAACTTTAAAAGTGAAGATATTAATTATTGAGCAGCGGAGGAGATCTTGCCTTAATGCTGATGTTCAGGCAGATACCATATTTATCTTAAAGTACCCCAGAGCAAAGAACCCGAGAGGAAGACTGTTACCTTTGTGACCATATTTATCATGTAAATAGCTCAGAAAAGGATACTGCCAGTTACATCTTTAAAATACAAAAATGCATGCATTTCAGTATTTTGTAAATGCCAGGGAGATGCAGCATCCGTTAGAGTTAACGGTGCGGCACTTTTGTGTTCAGTAGCATGAATCATTAATCATGAGGCAGGCCATATTCTTGTACTGCTTCTGCTTTCATTACTTGGCCTAATTAAACAGTTCTCTGAACTGGAATCTCAGATTCCTCTGTTACAGATTATCATTAATTATGGTGAAAGTGCTCAGAGATGTTGGACTCAATTATATTCTGCTCAACTCTGGCACCGCGTGATTCATTGCACAGCCTGCTTTGCAGATGTACTCTTTTCTTATCTTGCACTCCCACTTTTGTAAATTGGGCTCTGCCAGCCAACAAACTAAGAGTTATGTGCTGCGTTTTCATTAAAAACATGTTGGAGAAGCACACACCAATTAAGGATCCTGTATTTTATGCCCAACGAGGAGCTGAGCACCGGGTTGGGGAGGAAGAGCTGAGCGAAGCAGCCGCTTTGCTTCACTCCAAGGGTGAATTTGTGCACCAGGGGCTGTGCTGGGTGCAGGTCTGGGCTGCTCCTCTCCTCCACCTCTCCACGGTGTGACCTGTCCCAGGAGGGGACCGTGTGCCGCGCTGGTAGCAAACACGGCAGCCGGGGGTATGTTTGCAGTCATCGAGGCTCTTCCTCCACAGCTTCAGCTATTTAAGTGCTGTTAATAGTCCGAGCAGCCAGGATTTCTCCTTCTGATTAATACAAGAAGCAGCAATAGCATATATGGGTGGTGTAATGCTGTTCCTATTAATACAGAACCAGCCTTAACACCTCTTACTTCCACCAGACACAGTTTAATAAATTAACATATGAAGTAAATGCATGGGTTTGCAGGTTGGCATTTTAAAATATTTTATAGTCTAAATTAAGCCAAAATGGAAAGTGATAAAAGTTTAAAAAAAAAAAAAAAAGATGGGGGGATCTAAATGCATCAATGCTATGGGGGAGAAAAAAGAAAAGTTGTTTTTTCCTTAAATATTTTTGTCAGATTCAGGCTTTTATAAAGCAGTGGTGATGCTTGCTGGCTGTACTTCATGAATATCTGTAAGGTGACATTGTGGTCAATCAAGTCCTCTTGCATTGGGTACAAATACATTATGGGAAAAGGGATGCCAGCCGATGCACAGATGAGAAATGCAAACGGCTGTGTGTCCTTCCTCACCGAGAGCGCCCGTCGAGGAGCGCTGGGGGGATGTGGGATGCCCGGCATCACTTGCAACGCGGGCTCCGATAGCAAAAATAACCTTGCAATAACTGCAACGATGCAGCCTGCGAGCGTGTTTGGGAGCAGCCGAGCCATCCCTCCTGCTTCCCTGCCATGAATCCTGAGCTAATGCCGGAGCAAGCTGCACGAGAGCTCAGCTGTTCATAAAGTAAAATAGATTGCCAACAAAATTGCTTATACTGCTTATACATTGTCAACAGATAAGTATTTACAGATTGCGGGTTAACATGGCTTACATGAGAGAGCCGGGGCTGGGGAAATTCGAACGTTCAGCGTGGGGAGAATTTATATTCATCATCATCTTTACGCCGAGCACGAGATGTGTTTTTACTGATATATGATTAGCTAATTCACCTGCGGTAAGTGGATTTGTTTCCCCGTGTCAAAATACACACTGGATTTTATCTACAGGTAGATTGAAGCCGAGAGTTCTTGATTAAGTTATCAGGAAAGCAGCGCGGTTTGTACTCGGTGTTTGATTGCAAAGACAAAAGCTGCCTAATACACAAATAATTGGTGCTGGGACCAAAAAGCACGCAGGATTCTCGCTGTTTCACCCCCAAAAGGTGGGCTCAAAGACCTGCCACTAGGGAAATTGAGTCTGGCTGGCTCATCCTCACCCCTGTTTGCTCCGACTGTGAATCCACCTCACCACGCGGCCGGGCTGGGCAGGAGGAGAGGGTGCGTGAGCATCCCTCCCGCTGCACTGAGCATGCGGGGTCGGGTATGGTGCTATTGGGGTTCTCCTGGACACCCAGGGGATGAGCCTGGGATTTCCCCACCCTGACAGCATCTTCCACTTTCTCCCTGAGTGGCGGGAGAGGCTCAATCCCAGCAAAGCCCCAAAAGTTGGGATGTGGGAGCTTTTGGCCATCGCCACAGGCAGAGTCTCATTTTCCACAGGCGTTGGGGGTTTTAATATATATGAAAATCAGTCATCTTGTATCTTTGCATATGTGCCTTTTGTAATATAATTTTGACAGATGGCGAGCTAGATAAATCTCGCTTCTCGCTATAGAAAACCTTGGCTTGACTCTTGTGCTCTGAAAACTTGCTTTAAACTGTTTTTGCATTTTATTTTTTAAATATAGCTGTATATATATCCCCCCTCCTCTCCCTGGTTTGCTTTTGTTTTTATTTTCTATGTATCTGCCAAGTATTTCCACATACAAATTGCAACTGAGCTCAGATGTCTTCGGTTTGTTTTTTTTTATTTAGCCCTATTCAGTGCATAATGCCGGTGACTTTGCTATTCTGCATGTCTCCTTATTAAAAATAAATGCACTACCCTGTCCCTGTTTGCACCATCTGACAACAATCCGGACAAATTCTTACTATTTAAGGGTGCTGGGGAAAAAAACCCTAAGCAACCCTCCACCAGGAAGCAGTTTTGTCTCCTGCCAGCTCCAGACAGGCTGCTCATTGAAAATGTAATACACTGCTGCCATGTCACAGGTCAGCTGGCAAATGGCAATCTGAATTTTAAAAGGAATATGAATAAAATTCTGTTTTATTTTGAAAATGAACTTTGTGCCCTCCATCATGAATCCAATATATGTCTTAATCTTCTATGCTCTTGAAGCCTGCGGCTCCTGGCTGAGTCCTTTGACTCCTGAACCTAATAAGGAAATAGGTTGTTTTCTCATCCTCGCCTCATTTTTAGAGGGGCTGAAACAAACAGTCCCTATTTCAAATGTAATTGGCAAAGCATAAAAACATGTGTGTTGTATAATTTTTAGGTTGACGACGGAGCCCAGCGCTGGGATGTTTTTATTTTAAAATTTGATTAAGATGTGATACCTCTTGGAAAGCCGCTGTCGAGATTCCCAATCGGAATTTACCGACGTTTCATGTTTACCTTGCGGCCGCCCACGTGAGGCTGATGGGGGATGAAAGGGGCCGGCAGCCCCTCAGCCAGGACGCGCTGCATTTAACCTGGGCTTTATCTGCAGCTGGATCCAGGGAGCTCAGCGTTGGCAGCGAGTCTGGGTCTTTGAAAATTGCAGAGGGATGGAGGGATGGATGCGATCGCTGATGGGTTAATGACAGCTGATTGTAAAGGGTTTCATCCAAGATGCCAGCTCTGCAGCTTGGTACTTGTGGGGTGTGTGTATATCTTTATATTTGGGATGGTTTCTGCTCCTGAGCAGGGTCCGCTCTGTTCCCAGGTGGCATCATGCTGCCTGGCTCTTACTGATCCCTCCTTGGGAACACCGAGCATCCTTTGGGATGTGTGTGTGTATATATATATATTATATAGGATGATTCCTGCTCCTGGGGAGGGTCTCTCTCGTTCCCAGGTGGCATTGCAGTCCCTGGCTCTTGCTGCTCCCTGCTCCGGAACATTGAGCATCCTTTGGGGTGTGTGTATATATTTATATTTAGGATGATTTCTGCTCCCAGCTTAGGAACACCGAGCATCCTTCGGGATGTGTATATCTATTTATATTTACATTTAGGATAATTCCTGCTCCTGGGGAGGGTCTCCCCTGTTCCAAAGTGACATTGCACTCCCTGGCTCTTGCTGCTCCCTGCTCAGGAACGTTGAGCATCCTTTGGGGTGTGTGTATATATTTATATTTAGGATGGTTTCTGCTCCCAGCTTAGGAACACTGAGCACCCTTCAGGGTTTGTATATCTATTTATATTTACATTTAGGATGGTTTCCAGCCCCTGAGCTGTCTGCCCTGTTCCAAGGTGGCACCGCGCTGCCCAGCTGTTGCTGCTCAGGAAGGCTGAGCATCCCTCACCTCCCCACACACCCATGTGCGCAGGCGCTGAATAGGTGCAATCAGGCTCCTGGGTGCTCCCCTCGTACCTCAACTCCTAATCACATCTTTGCGTGGCACCGTGGCCCTGCTCATCAGCTCCAAGAAATTAATGCTGGCATTTGCCTGTGTTTGTTAGAAAAATGCCAGGGTGGCTTTTCTCCCAAAGCTGCCTTGTTGATTTGCTCTGCTCACCAGTGGGGCCAGCTCTGACCTGAAACGGGGGCTTCAGTGCAAGAGGGGCATTTTCTCTCTTATTAAACCAGGGTACGCATTTGAAAGTTCCCGCTGAATTGAGGAATTGGTCCTCAAAGGCAGGAGGAAAAAAATTCCCAGCTTAGGAGGAGATAGCTGTCTTTCTGTCTGTCCACCCATCCATCTATTTATCTGTCTTGTCTATCCCTCTGTCCATCTATTTTTCTGTCTGTCCTTCTGTCAGTCTGTCTGTCCATCCCTCGGTTTGTCTGACTGTCCATATGTCCCTCTGTCTGTCCACCCACCTCTCTATTTGTCTGTCTGTTTATCTGTCCATCTATTTATCTATCTCTCCATCCACCTATGCATCTATCTGTTCATCCCTCTCTTTTTCTCTCCCTGTCTCTGTGTGTAACTCTGCCTATATGGATATATAAGAACGTACCTACCCAGTCAATACTTTCCAGCCCCCTGTGCAGTCACACACCCCACCTTTTCTGACTTTCCTCTCTCACAAGCCATGATCGTACAGCCAGGAGCCGCACGCCGAGGCTCGTCGATGGAGTACAAGTGTTTCGGTGGCAGGGTCCCAGCTCAGCAGGGCACTTGAGCAAGTATCTAGTGTGAAGGAGGAGACTGATCCCCCCGGGGAGCACTCACCCGCGTGAAGTGAAGCATTTACTCGAGTGCTTTGTTGATCAGAGCCTAAATGAGTTTCCCGCAGCAGTGCCTGGGGTAGGTGCCTGCCTGGCACGGGCTTTCTGTGCAGCCCCTCCAGCGTGGTGGGGATCTGCGGCGGCTGAACCCCGCAGAAGAGCATCCTCTCATTCCAAACCCCTCTCCGATATCCTCTTGACTTGCATCCCCAGCCGTTCCTCTGCCCTTCCACTGAACGGGTTCAGAGAAGGCCACAAAGATGATCTGAGGGCTGGACCCTCTGCTATGAGGACAGGCTGAGAGAGTTGGAGTTGTTCAGCCTGGAGAACAGAAGTCTGAATAGAGCAGTGGTGGCTGCTCCATCCCTGGAGGGGTTCAAGGCCAGGTTGGATGTGGCTTGGAGCCCCTGATCCAGTGGGAGGTGTCCGTGCCCATGGCAGGGGTGGCACTGGATGGGCTTTGAGGTCCCTTCCAACCCAAACCATTCCATGATTCTATGATTTAATTCTAGTCAGAACCGTTTTGCTGCTGTATGACCGTTGCTGCGTTCATCAGATAAATCCTTGTACTTGAAATGGGCACATAATGATTTAATTCTGGGGGTTTTTTCAGTGGTAAAATGTTTTGTGTATCAGAATTGAGATAGTGAGCATGTTTTAGGAACTGCCTGGTGTGTTACTCATCACGAGTAGGGGTGTGAGTGCTGTCAGAGGCGGGACTGTGTTGTGGGTCCTTGCTGTCTGCAGAGAAAGGGAGCCCCTGCATTGACCAGCATGCAGGAACAATAACAGTAACAATAAATACAGGGGTTTGAATGGCATCTGTTTTCAAATTGAAAAACACAAAGGGAATTCGCCGAGTTAGAGATGAGCTGGAATTTCCCCAGTGCCTTGGGCAACGCAAGAATTATGGCAGTAATATATCCAGGAGTGATGTAAAACATGGAAACCCCACTGTACCTGACACGCTGTAAGAAGGTCAGGTATTTGGGGGCTGGGGAGTGTCCCTGGGCTGCAGAGCAAAGCAATTATTTCATTACCCATCCATCTCTCATTTAGAACCAGCTCCTGTTTGTGTTTGATTGCTGTACTGATAATGATGATGTTGAGAATTGCTGTGATGAGAAATTGCAATCAGCTAAATAGCAGCAGAGGTTCCCCCAGGGAAAGGGACTTATGTAATCCCACACCGGATTGTTTGGGGCTTCTTCCTCTTTGTCTGGTTGAAAGGGAGCCTGGCGCAAGCAAGGTCCGAGCAGGTAGGGTGAGGTTAAGGTGCTAAGCAAGAGTAACCCGCGGGTTGAGTGGCTTTGGAGTTGTCTGCGTTGTCTGCCTCTCCCCGGCACGCCAGCCTTCCGATGCGAAAACGCATCCGGACGTACGAACCCGTCAGCCTCGAGGGGAAAGCCAACGTGGGATGAGCAGTTCTCCCGTCTCTCGCAGCAGATGGGACGGCACCCACCTCCTCGAAAGGTGTGGAAAAAGGGTTGTATTTCGGCACTAGTTTAGGATGTCTCCATACTTCGTCTGACATGGAAGCGCTCACTAAATGGATCAACCTGCCAGCTCGCATCCCTCTTACGGCTGCTCCGACAAACTGCCGGACTGTTGCTATAGCAATGCTAGCTTTTCAGGACACCCTTCGCTAAAACTCTTCCTTCAGACGCATTGAATTGCTTATCAAACCTTCCTTTGTGCTGGTCCTGGCCGGCTCTGCCCCAGCCAGTACTGCCTCTCGGCTGGAGGAGCGAAGCAAGAATGGTGCTAAAATTGAACTGAAAACTAAACTAAATGAAAACCTGTTGAGAGTCTTCAAGAAAGCATAGTTTGCTCTTTTTAGGGTAATGAATAAAAAGCTGATTTCAGTAGTGAATGAAAGTAAGGTCAGGTCTAAAACAGAATTGCCCCCAGGTATTGTATAATAGTTGCATCCCATTAATTACTGTCCTTGCCTTGTAACTAGAATGGTTTGGGTTGGAAGAAACCTCATAAGCTCATCCAGTTCTAACACCTCCCGCTGGATCAGGGGCTCCAAGCCCCATCCAGCCTGGCCTTGAACCCCTCCAGGGATGGGGCAGCCACCCCTGCTCTGGGCAGCCTGTGCCAGGGCCTCCCCACCCTCACAGCAAAATGTTTCTGCCTAAGATCTCATCTCAGTCTCCCCTCTTGCAGCTGAAATCATTCCCTTCACCCTCTCCCTGCCCTCCCTGATCCAGAGCCCCTCCCCAGCTTTCCCGGAGCCCCTTTCAGCACTGGAAGCTGCTCTAAGGTCTCCCCGCAGCCTTCTCCAGGCTGAACAACCCAAACTCTCTCAGCCTGTCCTCATAGCAGAGCTGTTCCAGCCCTTGGATCATCTCCGTGGCCTCCTCTGGACTTGCTCCAACAGCTCCATGTCCTTCCCGTGCTGAGGACTCCAGAACTGAACGCAGAAGGTTTTACATGTGGGTCCTTCATCCACTATGGATTTAGTTCTTACATTTGTGACTGTGTGAAAAACATTCACGCCATCCATGTTTGAAGAAGAAATAAGGCTACTGCTTCCTGCTGCTTCCATTTCTCCCCTTTTCCTCAGTGATTTTTACTTTTGTTTTAGTTTTGATTGCTATTCCTTATAAAACAGATGTAACAACTGAAGGTGAACGCAGCATGAGCAATCTGCGTGGTGGTAGTGGGAGCAGGTTTAAAAGAGAGGTCCTACTGCAGTAGAGATGATAGTGAGTGTTGTATCTCCTATTCCTTTTCTATGTTTCATGGCATCTTTTCACCTAGAACAGAGAGGAAATTCAAAGCAGGCAAACAGTCTGAAAAGGACCATGTACAGCCGGAGTGAAATGCTCACAGGAACTTCAGCCAAGTGAGACACATTGATTATAACAGAAGCATCTGAAATTACATGGGAAACAGCTGCCACAATTGGCAGATTATGGTTCAAGCACTTGTAAATTTTTATGATTCTAAAATGTATAGTTTTTGAAAGTGTAAGAAAAGCATCTTGGTAGGCTGAGAGCAGTGACAGCTTTAAAAAAAACGTGGCCAGCAAGGTGAGATTCTGCCCCTCTACTCGGCTCTGCTGACACCCCACCTGGAGCCCTGGGTCCAGTTCTGGAGTCCCCAACACAGGGAGGACGTGGAGCTGTTGGAACGAGTCCAGAGGAGGCCATGGAGATGATCCAAGGGCTGGAGAACCTCCTGTACAAGGACAGGCTGAGAGAGTTGGGACTGGATGGCTTTGAAGTCCCTTCCAACCCAAACCATTCCATGATTCTCAGTTGCGTATAACACAAGCCACGTAGGAGTTCTCTCTGCATCACTGGGATGTGGCTGGTACGATGTAGCTGCTGGTCCCGAGCGGGCTCCAGTGGGGGCACCCCTCGAGCAGCACCTCACGGACAGCAGCACGTGTGTTAAAACCCACAGGGAATGAATGGGCTGCAAGGATCCTCCCCCACCTTCCGCAGCAGGATTAGCAAATTGGAGATTAATCCACCCCCCCTCTACCCTACTGGGATTCATTAGCCGAAGGGTTAGAATGATCTTCCAGGTTAAACAAAAGAATTAGGGGGGTTTGCATATCTCTGTAAGGTAGTAATCCTCCAGAGACTGTAGATTATCTCGGTAATGTTATTTTCCCCCTATACATTCCTGTAGCTAAAAAATCTTTGCAAATGATTTCTGGAGCACTTACCGGGGTTCCTGAGAACGCCTGTCTTAAATAAGGGTATTACACTTAATTAAGCATTGTGCCTGCGGGGCCGCGCGGGCAAGGTTCAGCTGAGAAGTCTCAGGTTAGAGGAATTTATAGTTGAATCCAACGGCTTGAGCAACTTTTAGGACTAGAGCTGTCGGCTGATGAGGAAATTTAAGATGGTTTTAGAGTTAAAAATAGGGATAAAACCTAAGAAATACTTTATTGTATCAGTGCGTGAAAAGTGGGGTGAGCACATGTGGCTGTTTAGTCACGCTTGATGAACCCAGAAGTGTTTCCTTTATCCTTCTCCACAATAAGAGGATTACTACTATTTTAAACTGGTTATTCTTTTTCACAATTTTAAATTAGGCTTTGGTAGTGTGGTGATATAAATATAGAAGCCACTTCTCCCAAGCCTGCTATTTATCTTTAAAAAAAAAAAAGGGAAAGGAAAGAGGGAAAAAAAAAACCCCAAAGTTTGACTGACACTAATTTCCCGAACAAGATACCCTAGAAACTCCAGTTTATCTCATAAAATCATAACAGACAGGGTTTGTGATGTCCCCTCCGCAAGATTCTTTATTCTGTCAGTTGATAGCATTTGAGATGACGGAGGGAGATGCGCCGCGCTCATATGCCAGCGAGGAGAACAGAAGCTGTCACCAGCAGTGTAATGTGCTGTGTATTATCACTCAGACTGATCCGGGGGCCCGGAGACTGTCATCTTTTTAGACTGTACAAGTCAACACAAATAAAACTGAGGAGGCAAATGATAATGTCTGAGATAGATCCAGGCTCATTCTAGCCATTACCTTTTATTCAAACCTTAGAGATGACATGATGTGAAAAATGAGCCTGTGTCTAGTTCAGTGCCCATTAGTGTGTGAGCACATTATCTTCC
The DNA here is from genome assembly GCF_032191515.1 of Phaenicophaeus curvirostris. Classification (NCBI taxonomy): domain Eukaryota; kingdom Metazoa; phylum Chordata; class Aves; order Cuculiformes; family Cuculidae; genus Phaenicophaeus; species Phaenicophaeus curvirostris. The sequence goes on along the minus strand of NC_091398.1, from coordinate 41,192,919 downwards.
ACTTTTCACATTGCATCTCCCTGTACATACCATGGCAGTTAGAGCTATGCAGCCCGTCAGCTTTAGGGGGCTGTGAGCACCTTTTCTGCCTTAATGTATAGCAAATATTGCCCCTCCAATGATGTATTGCGAGTGCTTCGAGATGCACCTTTAGGAACCATTCTTTAAGGACACCTCATGTAATAGTCTTCCTCCTTAGCTAGAGCTGATCTAAATAGGTTTGCACCAGCTCCTCCAGCATTCCAAGGATCACTGAGTGGGTTTGCGTCGTGTGGTGGATCTGGAGCTGCCCACTGCACTGGATCAGTACTTGGGAGACTCTTCCCCTGCATTCCCAACACAGCGTAGCCAGCAGGGAGAGGGGGGATTCTGCCCCTCTATTCCTCTCTCATGAGAATCCAGCTGGAGCCCTGTCTCCAGTTCTGGAATCCCCAATGTAAGAAGGACATGGAGCTGTTGGAATGGGTCCAGAGGAGGCCACAGAGATGATCCTAGGGCAGAAGTACCTCCTGTTCGAGGACAGGCTGAGAGAGTTGGGGTTGTTCAGCCTGGAGAAGAGAAGGCTGCAGGGAGACCTAAGAGCAGCTTCCAGTGCTGAAAGGGGCTTCAGGGAAGCTGGGGAGGGGGCCTGGATCAGGGAGTGCAGGGACAGGATGAGGGGAATGGTTTTCAGCTGCAAGAGGGAAGATAGAGATGAGAAATGTTTGGTGTGAGGGTAGGGAGGCCCTGGCACAGGTTCCCAGAGCAGCGGTGGCTGCCCCATGCCTGGAGTGACCAGAGGCAGGTGATGGTGCTGGGGAAAATGTGCCCCTCAACAACTCAATTGGCTGCAGAAGCTGACAGAGGTCAGCCCTAGCGTTCATCGCCTTTAAAAATAACAGGAGGAAAACTCAGCCGGGAACACGAATCATGTTCCCAAGGAGGTTTTAGCACAGTTGCTAACACTATCAGTACCCAAGTAAAATTCCTATTACTCTCCTGTATAACCTTTAATTACCCCCACCACCCCAAAAATATCCCTCAATTACCTTCCGGGCAGAATTATGCATATTTTTAAAGTTCTCCTAGGGATATAACACTAAACGTTGGGTTGTTATGGTTCAGTGGTTTAAATTACAGTGTACTTAATTAAAACAGCGTAAAAAGCTGTCAGTATTCCACATAATTTGAAAGACATTGATTAGTGATTTTCTTTCCTTCAGTGTTACAGCATACTTAGCTTTGCCGTTCTGTTGTCATTTCCTTGCACCTTGGTGTTGAATGGGGCATCATTTCATGGCACTGGAAAAGAAATGTATAGTAGTGACAGCTCCTAGCAAAAGAAGTGACAAGCAAAGAGGCCCCACCTCACATGAGAGGGGGGACAAAGAAATTGGAAGGTTAGGCTTTGGCTAGAAAGGGTGAGATCTTGAAGCTGGTCGTGTATTCCTGTTTGGGGCTGCTTCACCAGGAGAGAAGAGTTGGCCAAAGGCAACCTGTGGGCGATGGAAGGAATAAGTGCAAGGAAAAGCTGTGTATATTGTGTCTGAGTGCCCTAGTAGGGATGGTGATTGTGTGCTATGCTCCTCAGGCTATGGAGGTAGAACCATGGAATGGTTTGGATTGGAAGAAAACTTAAAACCCACCCAGTCCCACCCCCTTCCATGGGCAGGGACACCTCCCACTGGATCAGGGGCTCCAAGCCCCATCCAACCTGGCCTTGAACTCCTCCAGGGATGGGGCAGCCACCCCTGCTCTGGGCAACCTGGACCAGGGTCTCCCCACCCTCACCATTACGAATTCCTTCTTAATGTCTAATCCAAATCTTTCACCCCTCCAATTTCAAGTCATTCCCGTTCATCCTCCATGGTCTTGTGAAAAGCCCCTCCCCAGGCTTCTCCCTCATACAGAGGTTAGCAACACTCTCTGTGCCTTGAGCGAAAGCGTCATGTTGAATTCCACCCCAATACCCTTTTTTCAGTGTTTTATATGGGACCGGATAACCGATGCCGCCTCTGGGACAGCCCGCGTGGCTCCGGCGCTTCTGTAGTACCTGGTGCTAGGTTTCTCTCAGACACCTTCTGGCAGGGCACAAGCCCTCAAGTCTTCTTTCCAGAACATCTTCCTGAGCTTTGGGAAGGGAACTTGTTCCCTGTGAAGTCGGAGCAGCTGCGCTGTTGCTTCCGAGTACGCTGACGGCAGCCGAGCTATTGCAATAAGCTGCGCTGGGCGAGCACTACCACGCTTTGAGATTGTTTTTAATGTAATCCCCATTTATTTATAAACTAATGATATGACAGCACTTGCACTGTGAGTACCTATATTTTATCAAGCCTTTTTATTATGGGAAAACATGAAATCATAACTGTGAACAGGAAAATCTTGTTTAGCCATGGGCTAAATCTAAGCATTGATATATGTTTAAGCTCAAAATTGTGTTTCACTTTTTAGCGGATAAGGCTAAGCAAATAGTTTTTAAAATACAGTTAGAGAAAGGCGTATGATCAGGATTCACAATGTTTTTTTCCAGTTCAGCGAATTTTCAAACCTATTTTCTTGCTGGGAATGTGCAGATGCATTCATGCTTGCTTGAAAAATTATCCTGTTTTTAAGTAATGACTTGCTGGTAATTGTTCTCTCCTTCAAACCTAGGCTCTAGCATCAGTGTGCTCATCCACAAGGCCTGGGCCTTCCAACAAAAGCGTGTTTATTTATTTCCTCTTTATGATACTGCAAAAATATGGTGTGTTGGAAACACAGCACTCAATTGTCCTTAGCTGCTAGTGCTTACGAGTGGTGGAATTGGAGATACTGGGCTTGCGTGGTTTGCCTTGATTCTGCAGGAGGGGCCATCGCCTTCAGTGGACACAAGAGGCTCAGGAACTTGTCCTCGTGGCCCAGGGGCCAAGCTCAAGGCGGGTGGCCGACCTGGGATGCTGTTCCTGCGGGGCTGCCATGCACCCACCCGCTGTGGGGCCGAGCTCTGCGGTTGGGTGGCCCCCCGTGCCCCACGTGGGCATTGGGTGCAGAGGAGCTGTGAGCCCTGTAGGTCGGCCTGTGACAGTCGGGTCTTCCACCCCTCATGCTCTTCCCACTCTTTGCTACTTAGTTTTGCTAAAATATATTTCAAAATCAACTTGTTTCCTGTTTATTTCACCCCTGCAATCTTTTTTTTTCCCCCTTTGTCTATTCTCAGTTCAGGGCTGAACCTCGCAGTCAGGGCTGAGGGATCTTTAAGATATCAATTATTAACTTAAAACCTCACCTCAGCAAAATGGAGCAGCGAGTAGGTGCCCTGATCTGCTTTGTAAGGGATCACGTTGCCATGGGGTGGACTTGGAAGATGGTTTGCAGGTCAAAGGGAGGTCTGAGAAAGCTCCCTAGCATTAGGCTGGAGGAACGGTTGGACTTCATTATCTCAAAGGTCTTTTCCAACGAAGCAATTCTATGATTCTATGAAAAGTGCAGGTGTCCCAGTGGTGGAATTGTCCAGGAACTCAGATTCACGCACCCTCTGGAGTTGGTCATTACCCCGTCGACAAAATCTTTAAGAACAAATTATCTTTGAGAGGTTAAATCTTGCTGAAAAATATGTTAACGAAAGAGGAAAGCATGCAGTCCCGCGATCCAAAATCAATGCGCTGATGATGAATCTTGAAAAGATTCTAGTGAAATGAGGCAGCTCATGTAATTATGGTTGTATGTTTACTGACACTTTGAGTATCCTGCGTCGCTGGGGATGGGAGAGGCAGTTTTGCCTTCGAAGATTTAATAGGTAGGAGGGTGGTCACCTGTTCTAAAAAGGTCTAATTGCCTGGGCTGATTCCCCTTTTCAGGTAATTTATATTGCTGGAAGGATGACTCCCCTAGGGGTACATTCTTTGAAATTGTTGCTAATACAGAAAAGATATTTTTTCATTGTTGAAGGTGAAAAATTGTGCAAATTCCCAAATTGCAGCTGCCCTGCTCCTTTTGGAGCACCTTGTTCCTCTGAAGGGGGAACCTCTTATCCTGGGAGCAGCCGCAGAGGATGGTGAGCAGGGTCCCCCCGGCACACGCCGCACCGGGAATCTGCGGTGGCACCGACAGCAGACGCTCTGCAGTGAATCTTAATTAGGCATATGCATATAGCTCAAAATCTGCTCAAGATGGATTATCTGAATGAATACTAGTAAATTATCCTTTTATTATCCTTTTAGTGTCCGCTGGGGAGATTGCATTGGATAGCAGGCATCTGATACTTTCACTCCCTTGGACTGAGATGGAAGAGCTGGTAAGGGAATGGCACATGGGGCACTGAAGCGATGGGTACGTGGGAAAGGGCTTGGGAAAGAGGAGTGGGCTCTGCACCCCGCGATCTGAACAGCCAACAAACTTTGGGCAGAACCATGGCTCACAAAGGGTTTAAGGGTTGGTACTGAGCATGGAAAAACATCAAAAGCACACCCAACTCTTGGAAATCTTGCTTTGAAAATGATATTATAGGGGTTTCTCACTGCAATGGGAATAATGCCGGTGTCCAGGGGAAAATTGGTCTCTGGAGTGGGCACTAAATAGTCAGAATGGGACACGTGGAGCAGTTTAGCGTTTCTCCAGGAATCTGGAGGTGCCACTTGTAGGGTTACCCTGGGAGCCCTCCGGTGTGAGCCTGTGCTGCATGGTAGCCTCCTTCCATCTTAAATCTGGGAACAATCCCTAGGGCACACCCACAGGGTTTTGTTCAGATGCATTTAACTGTGTGACACATTCCGAGAAGAGTGAGATGCTGCTGCTGCCGCTCTTCTGAGAGCAAGCTCCATATGGTCCTCGTGGGAGCCTGCAGAGTCTCGCGCGCTGGATGGGAATGTCTCACTTGGAGAGTGACAGGAGCTGAAGGGTAATTGAAGGCTTGTGTTATAGCCTCAACAACCAGGATGGAGAGGTTTTCCCAGCTGTCTATGTACAAATTAGAAAGAGAGGAAGAGAGCTGAACTACTGACCCTCTTATTCATCTAATAACCACACGTTCAGCATGTTTCCTGCTGGCAGGTTTTGGTCCTCTGCTCCAAGGTTTGCAAAACAGAATCAGAATAATAGAATGGTTTGAGATGGAAGGGACCTTAAAGATCATCTAATTCGAACCCCCATGCCATGGGCAGGGACATATCCTGGATCAGGTTGCTCCAAGCCCCATCCAGCCTGGCCTTGAACCCCTCCAGGGATGGGGCAGCCACCCCTGCTCTGGGCAACCTGGGCCAGGGCCTCCCCACCCTCATTGTGAAGAACTTCCTCTTTATGTCTAGTTTAAATCTTCCCCTCTCCAATTTACAGCTATTTCCCTCATCCTATCACTCTACACCTTTATAAACAATCCCTCCCCAGCTTTCTTGGAGCCCCCTTCAAGTACTGGAAGCTGCTTTAAGGTCCCCTCAGAGCCTCCTAGTATCCAGATTGAAAAGCCTCAACTCTCTCAGCCTGCCCTTGTATGGGAGATGCTCCATACCATGAATGCCTTTTAAATTTGTTTTGGTTATAGCCAGATTATCCACGTGCTGCAGCAGGAGCCTCCGTCTCCTCACGCTGGTCTTGCTTGGTGTTGGGAATGATACTGGGGATACTTAGAAACAAGATTCAGTTGCAAGGTAGTGCCTAATAGCAATGTCTTCTTGGGGTCTTTGTGGTCTTTTCCCTATTTAATTTGTAATTAACAAGGTGTTGGTGGATCTTCTTAAATTCCTTCTACCGCAAGCAAATAAAGAGCTCTTGTTTGAACTTGTGCAGAGCACAAGTTTTCTCATCCACACAAAAATGGCTATAAAATGGCCTGGCTTCTGCTCCTCAGCAATCCCCGTGTTTTTGCTCGCTGCCCTTCCCTCACATCCCAACATTTATCGGGTTTGTTCAAGTAAGGCTTGAATTTTGAGTGTATTTCCGAGACCTTTATTGCATCTGAATTTCTTTGCTGGGCGTGAGGGTCAGCCCAACTGCTGGAATAGAGCTCCCCAACGGCCAGCGGCGCGAGGCTGGGCGAATTCCTTCACAGACTATTTATCCAGATTGCTAATTCCCTGCACAGATGGCTCTGCATAAGACTGTGGGGGAGAAGAGTGGCTTTTTAAGCCAATTAAATAGAAACCTTGTCCAAGAAGGATTTTCGAAATGCTTATGCATGTGAATTCATGACGTGTTGTGCTGTGTGTTCTGGCAGTGCTGCTCCTCTCGATGGGAGGAGAGGGAGTGATGCACAGAATTTCCTTGGTTTGTTAAGGTCATTTCTGATCTTTTTCTTTTTTTTTTTTCTTTTTTAAAGAAGAACTCCTGAAAGAACTTCCAGTTTGGCAATATTGCAGGGTATTTTAGGAAGAGAAATCTTTGTCATTTCTGTTGATTAATTCTCATTGCCAAGCTCTTCAGCCTGCTTCTTGGTATGTAAAGTAAGCTGTGATTAGTAGTAAGGCTGAGGAGAGGACAGGTATTAGATGACATCCAAAGGGGAAAATCCGAAGGGTGGCTGCCCCATCCCTGGAGGGGTTCAAGGCCAGGTTGGATGGGGTTTGAAGCCCCTGATCCAGTGGGAGGTGTCCCTGCCCATGGCAGGGGTGGCACTGGGTGCACTTTGGGGTCCCTTCCAGCCCAAACCATTCCATGATAATAATTGCAATAAGAAAACAATAGTATTATAATGTAACCAATAGCTGAGATAGAACTAATTGGGCGTATAGACTGGTTTACCAAGATGTATCACACAAAAGGTAGCAAAGATCCTTTTATTTGGGTTTCAAGTCTATACTATATATCACCACTACAGTAGCTGACACAGATTTAGCAGAGTAGGAGACTGAGAATTAATATCTTTCTGGCACAAAATTCATAATCTCAGTTCCCTTTCTCATGGTGTCATCAGAGCCTTGTGTGGAGGAATCCAGCAGATTCCTCTGCAGGTGATCTGAAGCAGATTTAGATCTACAGGAAGCAACTCCCACAGGAGTCAGTTCCCACAAGGAATGTGTGAACATGAGTCAAGTCAGCGATGCATGCAAGTGTTTTGTAAAATATACGACTCAGACACTAAATACTTTTTATATTTCAAGTATTTTGATAAAGCAAACTTTACTAGATGGGTTTGTGTGAAGAGTCAGTTGGATGAGACGGTTGTATTCAGTACGGTGAATCTAACCCCACTCCATCCCCAGCGCTGGGCAGCTGCTCTAATTCTTCTGTGTGATACCAATCGCACTTGAGTCACCCTCTGCCAGCTTTAACAGGTTCAGACCTACACAAATGTCACCTTACTGCGGCCTGACTCCTCCTGTCAAGTCATCAGCTTTCCCCGACAGTGCTATCCAACCAGCTGAAGAGTCTCCAAAGCGGCCCTCCTGCTGCTGCCACCCAAGGACAAGGGCATTCGCTTCGTTCTGGTGTCTCCTCTGCTCAGGAGCTTGCAGTTTGTTGAGTTACCAGTTTCTATCCAGTCTTTACCCTATTCATCCGGAGATTTCCTTTTGCAGGTGGATTGGGTGCATCCATCACCTTCTCTTTCTTTAACTGTCTTCCCTTTTCCCCTTTTTTGTTTTCCTAGACATTTTGTAGACAGTTTGAGTCTTATGTTTGTCCTGACCTAAACCCAAAGATCTCCTTCTGCCCTTCTCCCCTTCCGTCTTTCTTCCTCTCTGTCTCTCTTTCTTCAGCCCTCTTTATCATCTTTCCTTCCTTCCTCCCTCTGATTCTTCTCCCCTTTCTGGCTGATGTGCTGGATATGTAATTTCCTCAGCGGAATGACCGAGACATGGGATGGAGGAGACAACTCATGGGCCTGTTGAACTGGAGGCTTTGTTGTAAAGCAATTTAAAAAGTCATTCAGCCGTTCTCTTTACCTGCTGCTGGGGCTCTGTCTGTGCCCAGGGAGCCTTTCTGGGGCTCCCATGCTCATTGGGAGAGGGATCCCATTGCCTTTGGTCTGGCTTATTAGGGCTTGGGTAACAGCTGCTCTGCCTGCATACGATCTGCACGTGGAAAACAGGACAAGTGGGAGATGAGAGCAAAAAAGGTGTGCAGCAAAGGCTACTGGAGGAAGCAGGAGCTCAGCAGCTCAGTATTCACTGGCTGAGTCTTCCCAGTCATTATTCTCCACTTCCACCACGTCCTGCATTACACATGCATGCGCTGCACCATCATTTACAGATGCAATGAGAAGAAACCAGATCAGATGAGTCTTTGGGAACAGGGAGGACATATGACAAACACAAAAATTAAAACGCTCGGGAATAAGGCAAATACCGAGAGTAAGAAGTGGGAATGAGACAAATATTGGATTAAGACAAACACTGCTGCAGATTCCAATGTCAATTCTGAAAGCAATAGTGAAGTTTGGAGTATGTTGACAATTGAAGATGAAGGGCTAAGACAGGAGGCAAAAAGCCTTCCAGACTTCAGTCCAGTGTCATTGTATTATTTGACTCAGTTGACCTAAATTACTAGGATGTAACCAAATAAACTCAAACATGAGCAGGGTGCTTAAATACATGCCACTCCAGCAAATTAACTGGCATTTTTTAGAGCCAGAACCTCGCAGATGTGGTGATCTTTGCCTGTTGTCTGGGTGGGTTTTTTAGTTATAATTCATTGTATCGGAGCATATTCAAAACAGGCTCCAAATGTGATCCTTTTTGTGTTGGCAAGATTAATAATCTATTTACTGGAATGGAAAGTACAGGAACGGAATTTGAAAAACCCATGATGAGATAAACAGTAAAATCTATTTGTTGAGTGTCAAACCCTTAAAAAGTTATTTTGGAGATTGCTGGTCAGCTTCATACATGACATGTGAGCATGAGAATATCCAAGAATATAGAATCATAGAATCATTTGGTTGGAAAAGACCTTTGAGATCAAGTCCAACTGTATCCCTCCACTACTGAACGATCTCTGAGTACTTCATTCACCCATCTTCCAAATCTTTCCAGAGATGAGGATTCCACCCACTCCCTGGGCAGCCTCTGCCAATGCCTACGCCCATGTTCTGATTGACTTGAGTTCACACCAAAACAGTGAGGATCTTGCCAACAAAGGAAGCCTTTTCTGAGTATGTTTCCAGATTTATAAGAGATGGCACAGGGTTAGAGGCAGATTTCTTTGTGTTAAGCCTGTGCTGGGCTCTCCTGCCCAGTCAGCTGAGCCAGCCACTCTCCTCACGTGTTCAGCTTTGGTTCCTGTGCCTTTTCAAGGCTGCAGGGGAATGTGTTGGGGATGTGCTGCAAACATGCTCTCTGGCATGAGGAGAGGTGAAATCAGGTTCATTAGATCCAGACCATGACATTATCTTACAGAGGCTGAGGATAGAAAAATTTATTGTCCTGGTAATTGCCTTTCACAGCTTGTGATGGAATTTGAGCAGGTTTTCCTGTTGTTCTGTACAGCCTGTTTTCCTTGGGAGGTTTTTTCTTTGTGGGGTTTTGGGGTTGGCAGTGATTTTATTTGTTTGTGAATTGGTTTTGGTTTGGTTTTTTTCCTGCTGACATAGAAAGTCTGTTTTCCAGCAGTATATAGTCGCATTAAGTGCTTGGTTACCGTATTACCCATTACTTTGAGTACTATAGGGTGGACTGGGGCTTCCTGTTGGTCCTGGCTCAGAGCTCGCACGATACCAGCACAGCCCAGTCCTGGGGACACAGCTGGCTGGAGAGTTTCCTTTCCCCTTACACCCCGTGCCTTGCATCTCTCTTCCCTTCTTCCACATTGCCGTACCCCATTGCTGCAGCTACTGCTTGGCAGAGCAATACCTGCTGTAGGCATCAATTCCTGCTGTGCTTAGGAATTCTTAGAATCATGGAAAGGTTTGGGTTGGAAGGGATCTCAAAGCCCATCCAGTGCCACCCCTGCCATGGGCAGGGACACCTCCCACTGGATCAGGGGCTCCAAGCCCCATCCAGCCTGGCCTTGAACCCCTCCAGGGATGGGGCAGCCACCCCTGCTCTGGGCAGCCTGGGCCAGGGCCTCCCCACCCTCACAGCAAAACATTTCTCTGTAAGATCTCATCTCAATCTCCCCTTTTTCAGCTTAAAACGGTCCCACTCATCCTCTCCCTGCAGTCCCTGATCCAGAGCCCCTCCCCAGCTTTCCTGGAGCCCCTTTCAACACTGGAAGCTGCTCTGAGGTCTCCTTGGCACCTTCTCTTCTCCAGGCTGAACAACCCCAAATCTCTCAGCCTGGAAAATATAGTGAAAAACATGGATAGCAGGCAAGTGAATTTTGGAAGATTCTGCTGGATTCAGAAGAATTCAAATATAGCAGTGAGTATTCAATATAATTTTTCACATAAAAGAAACCTTCAGTGCTCTTTGGGTAGACGAGAGTGCGGTACCAGTAGAATATATAGTAGTATGGATATTGTCTGACCTTCTTTAAGATTGTCGCACAAATAAAACAAGCAATCAATATAAATTATATTAAGAAGTAGACAAAGCAAATACCAATTCATAAAGAGTTACAGTAACTACAGGGATTTAAAGGAGGACTTGTGTGCCCACCAAGTTGGCTGCTTTTCAGCTATCTAAATTAGTCTAATAAACTGTATCTCCTCATAAATCTTGTTTCTCTTTAATTAGAACATTGCTGAAAAACTTAAAGGCACAAAAACTTCTGGTGCTGGAGTGCTGGGTTCTGTGGAAAGCAGAGATGGGCATAAAAAGCCTCCTGGGAACAGTGAAGAATATGTTTTTAATAGCTTTGATAAAGGTTTGAGCAACTAAAAATGCAGCAACAATATTGGGAAGCATCTACATGAGGAACTGGAAGTGAATGAGGAATTGATGCTATGTTTATTAGACGGCAATCGTCTTCCTAATATGCTGGAAGATGAATGGTGAGGCATTCTTTCAGCCAAAAGAGAGTAGCAGTGTGTTGCATTTGACATAGCGATTATTGATAGTGATGATAAAGTTCAAAACATCGAACAGTGAAAAACCCAAAAGCAATACTAAAAATGGTGGAGTGGAAGTGGAAAATGATGTGAAATGTTAGGAATGTTTCATTTCAGTACCTCTGCCTCATTATGCTATCAGCAAAATGTAAAATACATAGACTAGATAAATGTCTCATTAAGTATTTCACTGCTCATTCTGGGTACTTGGGAGTGTGCTTGAATAATGAAAAATGTAGAAGTACCTTTATCAAGTGACGGTGGTGGCAGGAGTTAGCACTTTGTCAAAAGGTGTTGTTAATCCACTGTATAGACCAATACTGTGTGGAGGCATGTGGGGTGATACAGCTGCCACTACAGGAAAACAGAGGGATTTAGAAATACTGAGGGTGCTCCATAGAATCATAGAATGGTTTGGGGTGGAAGGGACGTCCAAGCCCCTCCAGTGCCACCCCTGCCATGGGCAGGGACACCTCCCACTGGATCAGGGGCTCCAAGCCCCATCCAACCTGGCCTTGAACCCCTCCAGGGATGGGGCAGCCACCCCTGCTCTGGGCAGCCTGAAGCTCCCCACCCTCAACGTGAAGAATTACTTCCAATGCCTAATTTAACTCTTCCCTCTTCCAGTTTAAAGCTGTTCCCCCTCAGCTTTCACTCCATGCCCTTGTAAAACAGAATCACAGAATCACAGAATAACCAGGTTGGAAGAGACCCACCGGATCATTGAGTCCAAAACCTATCCTTATGTGTGGGGATGCAATCATGCTCAAAGATACTTCAAAAATACCCCCCATGAAAAACCCCACCAGGCCTCCTCCACCCTCGGCTGGGAATGTGCGTGGACATTTATAAACCCATTGGCTGGCCTGAGGGCTGGAAGTCGTTCAGTAGAACGTTGGTGTCAGCCAGGAGAGGTAGCAAGGAGAGGAGTTAGGAGAGGGAAAGCAAACACCATGTGTTAGAATTACGGAGGGTACGGAAATAGGTACCTGTTATGCGCTTTATGAAGATGCAACATGGTTTATTCTTCAGGGAATGGCATAATAATTAGAATTAATAAGATTTTAATGGCAATAGCCTAAGTGCCAAATCTTCACAGTAGGAGGCTGTAGTGCTGTATGCCACGGGAACATTTTCTGCTACGAACAAGCGCTGTAGTTAAAATTACCCTATTACTTCAAAAATGGAAACAAGGCTTGACTACGCTCAACTCAAGGCCGAGCACGTCCAGCTGAGCCATCCAGTGAATCCTGCAGGAATTTGTAGAGTTTAGGGCAAAGAGAATCTTTCCTAGAAGGATGCTTCGAACAAATACCTTGTAGGTACCCAGCTGTCACAGAATTCTTTTTTCCTGAGCCGTGCATTAATAGGAACAGCATTCACTTGGCAGCACTGCAAGGGATGGAAATAATTCAGTTTTTTCAACTTATTCCACTATAAATACTTTTAGTGCTGCTAAGCCCTTACAAAACGCTTTTACGGAAACATATTTCACAAAAGAGCAAGTATCATTACTCCCATTTCCTTTTCCATGTCCACATTCAGTGTAGGTGCCTTACGTCGCACTGAAAAGTCAGATTTACGTAGCACAAGCCTTCCTTGTCTGTTCTGTATTTCCTTCAGGATGCATCCAAACAGAAATTTTCCTTGAAGCAGCCAATATTTTTAGCTTTAAATTAAGTTGAGTTATTGTTCGAATTAGGAATGCCAAGAAGAGCTCAATTTGATTTAAAATGGTCTTTCTTTCAAAGGGGTGACTGTTAATGGTGATCATCCAGGTCAGAAAATTTGTGTAGTTTTTACTCATCGATGAGAAAATGAACCTCATCTTCAAAAAGTCCTGGAGTACTAGGAGTTCTCTCAGCACTGGATCTGGGTATACTGGATTCAGAGCTATCTCAGGCTATAGAAAATACTATTTACTGGGAAAAGGGCTGAAATCACTGATGTGTAGAGGTTTGTAACCCCGCTCTGATGCGGGGAGAGCAGCGGGATGCGTGGGTACCACCTCCAGCCGCTGAGGCCAGTGCTGGCACGTGGGTCCCCAGCATCCCTCCATCTGTGATCCCTCCTCCGCAAACCTGCAGGCAGCACAATTTGAATGAACTTTTTAAGCCTTGTGAAGCCTGGCCAATGCAGACATCCCCGGAGGTGACAGTACATTCAACCAGGACACAAAAACTTCGCCTTTTCACTATTTTAGAGCAAAACTACTCTGCAACACCACCTAGTGCTGCTGGGATGCACGATCAGTGCCAGTTGTACCCCACACTAAGGGGTCCAGACTGGGAGAGCCACAGTCTGTGGATATAAAGTGGCTGCTGGTCCTGCTCGGAGATCAGGACGGGGTGGGATGTTGTGTCCTCAGCCTGGACATCAGTGGGCAGGCACTTACCTTGTTATGACACAGTCGCTTTAAGAACTAATGGGAAAAAGTAAATTCACAATGAAACGAAAGAAGGATTAAAATTCAAACAGCTGGCATTTCAGGCAAAACAAGGAATCATAGCTATAATTACAGAAACGTGTGTGTGTTTTAACAAAATCATTCCAACAGAAAAGATTTCCACCATTCTCCATTTATTTTACATATTTTATAACCTGTTTCCCTCATTAAAAGCTATTTGCTTCCTTTTTGTAATGCTCTTCTCCCTTAAAGCCTTTCTTCTCACTGAGATAATTTAAAGAGGATGCATTTCCCATAGAAACAGAAACTATTTAAGTGGCAGGAAAGAGCTTGGACCCCTATGAAGACAATGTCCAGGTCTGCTCAGTCTGTTTAGTTTCTCACACTCGTCACACACTCCACTGATGGGTGACTGATGGGAGAGAGGTTTGACAGAGATGGCAACATAAACAGCTTGCAAGGATTAGGAGATTGCAGAGAACATAATATTCTGGGGTTAGAAATTCCTTTAGGAGTGTTCTGTGACACAAGCAACTCCTTACAGGTCTCTGTCACCCAGTTTGCAAGGTTTGTCCTCCCAGGGATCCAGGAGGAAAGCAGCCACCGTGCTCCTACCTGGGGGAAAACACCTTCTGCCAGGAAGCTTTCTTATAGTTATGTTGTTCTTTCTCTGGTACAATGATTATTAAGAATTTCTTACCACTGAGGTGTGTAAAGTTGACTCTAATATCAATACCAATAAAATCAATATCATTAGAACAATCCTGGAGGTGCAGGACCTAAACAGTTTCCCAGTGGAGCAATAGAAATTAGATTACAAAGCAATAATATTGAGTGTCGTGTGAGGAACTAGAAGGATGTGTCCTTTCGCTTTTCCAAAAATATGACACTATACAATTTTTCTTTTTACTAATTCTTTTTCATTTGAAAAGCAGTGCTGAATCCTGCCATTCAGCAGGATTTAAATGCTATCTTGCTGGTATTTCTTTCCCATGCATTTTATCTGCAGTATCTGTAATGATAAGACCCAGGTGCACCAAGTCATTGCAAAGAGGAAAAGAGGGACCTCACCTGCAGTAACTCTGCTCCACAAGCTCCTTGCAACCAGTTGCAGCTGAGGCTGAGCTGGGGCAGCGATGAGGTGAGCACCTACATCTCCATCAGCATCAGCTCTGCCCTGCCTTGAATACATCCCAAAGCCCTCATGGCTGCATCATCACTTGAACAACATGTAAATATCTCCTTGAATGCCCTTCAAAAATGGCAATGGGAGGACTAAAAATGAAGATGGGGGGTTTTCCACCAGGAGGGAAGGTGTGCTGGTGGCTGGGTTATGGTGTGGCCAATTTGCTTAATTAGAAATCCAGGCTGGGCCTGAGCAAGCAGGACATCTACAGGAGCATCATATGGCAAGGACCTGGAGGAGATCACCTCTAAATGGAAGCAGATGACATTGACTGCAGAGAAATAAATGAAGGCTTTTGGAACATCAAGTCCAAGTGGTGAGTGGGGAATCACAGGAGGAGAAGAAAAGCCTCACGCTGAAAAAGCATCGTGATAGAAACAGAACTGGCAACCTGCGGAAGTCCGTGTTGAGAAGGTAAATAAGCTCCTTTGAGAAGCACAGGCACAAAGAAAATGGAAAGCTACTTATCAAAGATGCTCAAAATTCATGTTTTAAATATGGACAGAAAAGCTCTGTGAAATGCACACGTTCACTCCTTGGGGTGGCTGTGGGCTGGACAGTGCAGCTTATGCGAAAAAGTGAAGTAATTCAGAGCTGACATAATTAAACTGATGAGCATAATTAAACCCCTCCTGTGATTACCCTGAAGGAGAAGCATTAATAGATGTAAATATGATGAATTCAAAATGCAAGTGGAGAAAGCGAGAGGCTCAGCCCTTTGCACAAGTATTTTTTCTGGTGGGATGAAGAGGTTGGGATCACCAGGTTGGGCTCTCAAGCCGATGCTCCCGGAAGGCTGGTTGGACAGCGATGACCCTGCAGAGCTGTAGGCTGAAAACTGAGCTTTACATTCCTTTAGGGTAAGTGTATTTTCCTTAGGGGAAGTGCATTCATGCAGGGAGTGTTTCTAGGTTTAAAAACAGCTTAAATTTTCATCATCTTGCATTCAAACTGTTTACCTAGGAAAGCTCTTCCTTGTCTCTTTGAGTGAGATACCACACAGCAATGTTCTGCTTCCAGCTATACCGTAAGAAGAGTTATGTGATACCGGTATCTCCTGTGTTTCAAATTCTAATCCACTAAAAGGAAAGACAAAAAAATATAACTTAAGTTCTTCCATACAAGTATCGTCATGGGGAAGAAGATCCAGTGTGCTCAGCAGATTTTCCTTCAGCTTGAGTAGCTGTTTAAATTAATATTATTCTGTAAGTGTTCACAATACTCTTCTCTGCGCTCTCTCATCCATGCTATAGTTTGCAGTTTCTCAAGTCAGTCTGTTCTCCCCTGTGGAATCATCCCAGCAGCATCAGCTGGAGCAGCAGCCACCTCTCCCTCCCATGGGCACCGAGGTGTCCCCAGCGGCAGGGATGCTCCTGAGGCAGCTGGGCAGAAACCACCAGACCCTGCCCTGCTCTACCCGAGGCAAAGCATCATGGATAAACGTTGGCCCAGCTACAAAAGCAGTGAGATTTACTTACCCCGTATTGCATAATTCCATGGGCAGGGACACCTCCCACTGGATCAGGGGCTCCAAGCCCCATCCAGCCTGGCCTTGAACCCCTTCAGGGATGGGGCAGCCACCCCTGCTCTGGGCAGCCTGGGCCAGGGCCTCCCCACCTTCACAGGAGAACATTTCTGCCTAAGATCTCATCTCCATCTCCCCTTTCAGGGAGAAAGCTCGTGGTGGAGACATGTCATTATCAATAAGGTGAGCATGTGTCTCGGTGTGATTTTAACATAGAGCGTGTGGAGGAATGCCAGCTGCTTAAACGTCCCATCGCGTGGCATCGGAACACACCTCCTTGTCCCCAAATGTAAGATTTGTGAATATCAGGTGGCAAAACCCTTGAACAAAGGAGCACAAAATATACCGATAGCTAATTCAACTAGTTATATTCTTTATTATGCTGTCTTTCTTAATGTAATGTGTCTCAGCTGCCATCGGGCAGGAAGCCATTGTGAATAAGCTGTCAAGTTTAATTGGGCTGTACTGTGAAAATACATAAATAAACCCTTTAATAAATAAATAAAGGCACCTCTCTCTGAGGCCAAAAGCAGTGGAATGTGCGCCCTTGGAATCCAAGTGTGTTAAAAAAAAGTTTAAGAAGGTAAAAAAAAAATAATCTGCCAGGACTTATCTTAGAGGAAAACCAAAGAAATTAAGTTTTCTATGTGGATTTCTAAAATCTGCTTTGGGATTAAGGCTGGTGTGAGGTTTTTGGATCCCTTTTTGCAGAACTGTAGGGAACTTTCAATGTACGATAGAAAAGTCCTGAAAAGTACTTTCTGCAGGTAAAAAGAAAAATATGGACAAGATAGGTCTATTAATATACAAATGCAAATGAAGCAAAGTCGGTGTGGAGATAACGAAGCTGGGAAAGGGTCTGGAGAACAAGGCTTATGAGGAGCAGCTGAGGGACCTGGGATTTTTTATTCTGGAGCAGAGGATGCTGAGGGGACACCTCAATGCTCTCCACAGCTCCCCGGAAGGAGGTTGGACCCAGATGGGTGTTGGTCTCTTTTCCCAAGTAATAAGCAACAGGAAAAGAAGAAATGGCCTCAGGTTGTGCCAGGGGAGGTTTGGATTGGATATTAGGATAATTTTCTTCATCAAAAGAATGGTGAAGCCCTGGCAGCGGCTGCCCAGGGCAGGGGTGGAGTGTCCATCCCTGGAGGGGTTCAAAAACCCTGTGGCTGCGGCACTTGGGGACATGGTTTAGCAGGCATGGTGGCAGTAGGCTGATGGTTAGACTGGATGAGCTGAGAGGTCTCTTCCACCCTTAATGATTCTGTGATTCTGTATTCTGTACAAAATAATTGTTTCCTCACTTTAACGAGGTCAAATAAAACAGAAAGATATAAACTTTCTGATGCGCTTCAGTTCCTGCTGTTATGCGTTCATCAATAGGCCTGTAAACATGATGCATTCGTCAATAGGTCTGTAAATAAACTTTTAATAGCGCACTGAGGGGATCAGGAAGAAAACAGTAGTGACCGTAATCAGCACAAACAGGATTTGATGAAGATAGAAGGAGAGATCTAAAGGAAAAATTAGAGGCTGATTGGGGTGAAATGGTGCTGGAGTCATGTGTTTAAGTTAAAGAAAGAAGAAAAGCAGGGAAGGGGAGGCTGTGAATAGCTTTGAAAGAAGGAAAGAGATGTAAAACCTCATTTTCCTGGGTAACATTGAAATCTGCCAGTGGAACTAGTTCCAGGAGGGGTGGTCACCACCACATCACGGTAGCTGGTAGCACTAATATCTGTGCAAACCAGGAAATCAAGAAGATTGACTATCTACTTGGTTGCAGTCTTTAACAAACGGGAGCAATGACGAAGTTGTAAGCGAGTGACTTCTGAGGTGTGGTGAGAAAGGAACTAGGAAAACCATTTCTTAGGAATAGCTGAGCAATGAGCAAGCGTTGCAGCTGAGGAGATACTCTTTGACATCTGCTTGTTTTCTTTCTTGACCCACTGTATGATGCCTTAGACTGTGCTGTATCCACAGTTTGAAGACCCGAGACACCCATTTCTGCAGCTGATGGACACAGCTAGGCTCAGCTGTAGACCTCTCACCACAGATGGTCATTTGGGGAGCCCATCACCAAGTGTTCTGCTCTGAGAAAGCCTTGGTCATCGCCAAGGAAGAGCATTTAAAAGAGAGTTTGATTCGAGGATGTTGTAGTTAGTAAATGCCTCTGCTGGGGTTTTGAATCTTTGTGACATTCCATTTATAGGAAAAAAGAAAGACAAATCTGTTGAAATCTGATTATCTGAGGTGATAATGAGCAGTTAAACAACCCAGTTCCCTGAGTGGGACTTCCAAAGACATTTATATCAGCATCGCTGCCTTGTGGAACACAGCAAACAACTCACAGACAGGCAGACACCTTTACTAGTTCAGTAACTTTTTGCTTATTTACTATTCATTAGTCTTCTAAACATCTGTTTCTTCCCCAGAATTCCCGAAAGCCATGGAATGGAGAGTATTGCCAAACTATATTGGCCTGGAATGAAGAAAATACAGCTTGTTGCTAGAAAAGCCAAGTGTTTCTATTATTTCAAGGCACAATATCTACACTTTTATGACATTATTGTGTAGAAGGTTTTTGTTTTCTTCATTTACCAGCCTGGTCTGGTGGGAGGTGTCCCTGCCCACGGCAGGGGTGGAACTGGATGGGCTTTGAGGTCCCTTCCAACCCAAACCATTCCATGATTCTATGATCTTTATCCAAGGAGTTACTGAAGTGTGATTCATTGAAGGTCTGTCTCTAGCACTGACGTCTTGACCTCCTTTAGTAGAACTGACACAACTGTCATGGTTTGTACCAACTACATGGAATTTGTGCTTTGTCATTGTTTTCTTTTTCTAAGCAAATGTGACTTTGGGTACCAGAGAGCGATTTGGTCCTGGACCACTGCAACGAGCACTCTTGCTGGTGGGAGGCAGTGGAGGAGTCAGAGCTCACCTTTCCCTTGACAGGGCTGGATCAATCGCTGGTTACCCAGCTGACAGACGTGGGAAGACAAACACACACAGAGCATCTGAAATGCTCCCTCTCTTTCTCTCTCAAGTAGCCCTGTCCTCTTTGAATTCTCTGTGTGGGGGAAATCAAAGCGTAGAACAAACACTGTTCTGATATGGCTTTGAAGATGATAACAGCATCTAACAGAGGAGAAGGAGGCTTTGGGGCTGCAAAAAAGCAGTGATTGATATGACAGACAGCCCAACAGAAGTTTACCTCTCAACAAGCAGCAGGAACCTCTTGGACACTGTTTTTGCAGGACCAAAACTTTCCCATCTTCTCATGCAGGTCCACTCTCTTCAAAGCAGCGCAGTCTTTTGAGGCAAATGAGCACCTCTCTGGATCCAGATCCCAAAAGGAGGAATCTCTGCTTGCTGAAGGTTTGTAACTTCTTTGCCCTTGTACAGAGCTTTCCAGGAGGCCACTCTGATGCTGGCTCCGGTGACAAAGCCTGTCTGGGCACTCTGGGAAGTGCTGCCACAAGGGAGGGGGTCAGGAACAGCCCTGTGGTTCAGCAGGGGCTTTCTCGGGGACTGCACCCAGATATAAGCTCAGGAAGAACTTCTGGATAGACAGAAAATGTTGTGTTGATGGGGTAATCGGCTGACACAGACGTGGCACTTAGGGATGTGGTTTAGCAGGCACCGTGGGGTTGGGCTCATGGTTGGACTGAATGAGCTTAGAGGTCTTTTCCAGCTTTAATGATTCCATGATTCTGAATGTAGGACCTTGCAGGGAGATGAGATCTCTTTCACCTCTCAACTCTGCACCTTTTCTGGTATTCAACTGTACCTCCCTCCCCACTGCTCACACGAGGATGAATTGGTGTTTGTAAAGCAAGTATGAAACACGGGCACATCACAGTACTTGACTTTTCAGTGGTAGAGAAAGTACATGGAACAAAAAGAGAAGATCCCTTCTTTGAAAGGCGTTGCCCATCTTGCTGCTATTGGGCTGCCCTTGGCAGAATTGTTTTTCCACACTGTTGGAATACAAATGCATCTTCATGCACATGTGGGATGCTGTGATGTAGTTTGCCCACGCTTAAGGGCACCCTGGCTCTTTGTAGAATGTTTGACCTTCCATGGAAACACAACATTTCTTGGGGTTGCATGGGGGTTGTGTTTCCCAGGCTTGTCCCACCTCCAGCTCCTGCTGATGCACAACAGCACCAGGTTGAAACAAGTCCATTCGCTCTTGTAACAAAACACACAGGCAGGCTTCTAATGATGTTTTGAAACCAAAGCCTTCGTTAAACATCTCCACTGCTGTCTACAGCAGCTTCTCGTGTCTCTGATGAGGTGTCAGGGATGTTGCTAATTTCCTCTCCGGTGTATCTCGCACTAACAACAGCTGAGGGTGACCAAATGGCTTTAAGAACCAGCTCAGCGCTCTCTTTTTGCCTCCATTTAAATCCTGGCAGTGAAAGTAGCAGCACCGGGGCTTTGCTTCTGAGTCCTACTTCCATTCTGCAAGACAGCTTTATACTTGCAGTATTTCCTTTTATTTTACCGGTTCCTTCAGCTTGTGGATGGAGAGATGCTATATGGTCTTCAAAGTGTGCATCAGCATTTGGCAACAAGCTGTTAGAGGGGAGAGCTCTGAGCACAGCTGGAAGAGGCAGAACCAGGTAGTTTTTTGGTTGCCCATTGCACATTGCTGTCTTTCTTCAGCCACTTTCTTTGTAAAACCATAGAATGGTTTGGGTTGGAAGGGACCTCAAAGCCCATCCAGTCCCACCCCTGCCCTGGGCAGGGACACCTCCCACTGGATCAGGGGCTCCAAGCCCCATCCAACCTGGCCTTGAACCCCTCCAGGGATGGGGCAGCCACCCCTGCTCTGGGCAGCCTGGGCCAGGGCCTCCCCACCCTCACAGCAAAACATTTCTCCCCAAGATCTCATCTCAATCTCCCCTCTTTCAGCTCAGAACCGTCCCCCTCATCCTGTACCTGCACTCCCTGATCAGGAGCCCCTCCCCAACTTTGCCGTAGGCCCTGCAAGGGCAGGGAGCTTGGGAAATGAAGGAAGGAAAGCCAAAAGTAGAATGGGAATGATGGACAAACCTCGAGTAAAATTGAGGGAAAAGAAAAAGAGATAAAGCTCAAGGGCCTGAAAAAAACCCCATGAAACATCAGAAATAGCTCCAGATCTCCCTGTTCACCATGTTCTTGGATGGAGGCAGTGATCTGTGGACCAGAAAGGGAGCTTTTACAAATATTAATATTTGACATTTCTTTTGCTGTGGCACCCGAGCTCCCATGAGACAAATATACTTTGTTACAAAATATATGAGAAATTTGAGTCGTAGCTACGCGTCTTTCATCTGCTCAGCTCTCCTCCATGCGTAGGACTGAGCGTTGTCATCTCTGCCCACGGAAGTCTGATATCTAATGTGCTTTGTAACTGCCTCTCCATCACTGATTTTTCCAAGTCCTTGCAGGCGTGAAGAAGTTGGCAAGAGAAGGATCAAGCAATGTGGTAAAGCCAATAATACTAAAAGGAAATATCCTGACATAGAACATTCCCTGTTGTTGTCCAAAGGCACCCAAAGTGTCCAAATGAGAAATGAAAAACTGGCCTGATTGGATGTTTTTCTGGGCACCTCACCATGGTTAAGTTTCCATCTTCATTCGGAGTGTGGAAATCCAACATATTGATGTTCTCGCAGGAAATGTCCTAGGGCGTTACCTGAAGCCCCAGTTTCGACTCTTCCTCCCTCCTGTTTGGAGCACTCCAGCACTCATTGCCTTTGCAATCCTCCTCCTCACAGTCATGACAGCTGGGCATGACAGCTATGTCAGGAGGTGAAAGACAGAAGCCGTAATTCAAACTGATGTCTTCTGTTTGATAGTGTAAGGTACTAAAGCAGATGCTGATAATCAAGATAATCAAATCAAGATAAGAAGATCTGAGGGTTTCAGACATGCAGACACACTGAACCAGATGAGCAGCCCTGGCATTTGTTTTGCTAACTTCAGGCTGCTTAGATTTTCCAACGTTTTCCAGACATTATTTTGGGGCTAGGGAAAAAAAATGCTGTGAATAGTAAGGCTGGTCTTTGACAAGGGTCTAAGCTTCCCCTGAGCTAGTTAATCTTCTTTGACGTGGCTCAGTGGAGACAGAGATTCGTTCAGCATCTTCCTTGTAAGTGCTGGGAAAGATGCTCTTCACAGGGATCTTATTGCTGTCTACAACTACCAAAAAGCAGGTTGTGGTGAGGTGGGTGTTGGTCTCTTCTCCCAGGTAACGCGTGGGAGACCTCCCTCGGCAGTGCTAGCAGGGGAGAAAGGCATAAAGGTCAGATGCTTTACGAGCATAGACCAGTCAATCAATGGCCTCCAGCAATCTGGCTTAAATCAGCCAATGAAGTGGCTACAGGTGTGGTTTACACTTTATTTAACATGCAGAGACATTTTTTGCTCTGCCTGGTGGAGTCCCTTCTCCCAACACGGATTGACAGAGGTGATGTTGTCTCCTTAGTTGCATAACCTGTCACATATAGAGGAAGCCAATAATCTGGGTTCCTAAAGCTTAAAAAAAACAACCAAAAATGGTGTTGCAAACGTCTGGATTTATTTCTTGAAGAAAGCATTTTAAGATGGGTTTGGGAGAATTTGTGTTTGATGAACTTTGTGGCTGGACCTATAACCCGAAACTTTCTGTATCTATAAAGATTCATGGGTTGGAAGGATCAGCCAGTTCCAACGCCCCCACCATAGGCAGGAATGAGCAATAAAATAAACCAAATAAGTGGTCTTCAGTTCTTCAGCTGCTGTTTTTCCTCTACAGGGTTCTCCAGTAAGCTGAGCAGACAGGGAATAAGATGCACCTGGTCATCACTGGGGAAAGATCAGTGTAGGGCAACCAACCCCATCTCTTCTTTGCCACCTGGTGGGCTGCAAGGTGCACTATAAATGTTACAGACCCAATAGCCTGGTTGGTCAAAGTAAGAGTTGTTCTTCTGGTGCTGGATAGAAGGTACTTCATTCATTTAATTTCTGTAATGGGGGTGGTGGTTTGGACAGGAACGACCTGAGCTTTCCTATTTGAGCTTTTTGATGTTGCCACGTAGGAGGTGTGTGTTCTGCCCTTGCGTTTCTGTGCTGCTTTAAAAGCAGGACACTGAGTTGGGATGACCGGGAAGCTGTTGTTTCTGAACCTTGATCTTACCTTGGGAGCACATCAGGTTATAGTGGAAGTGGTGTGTTGAGGCTTTTGGCTTTTGTGTGTAAGTGAAAATGGTCTAAGAGGTGTTATCACTGAAACCATCAGGAAGTCAGAAGTTCGTTTTGCCTAGGCAGCTCCATAATCTTGGTGCAGTTTGTGGTTTTCCTGCCTGTAGACCTGATCCCAGAAGATCAACAGCGAAAAGCCTGTATAGAAGTAAACTCAAGCACCCTGTTATTCTTCTCTTGAATTTAGACAAGTGGAACATAAAAGATACTTAACAGTTTTCCAGTCTTGGCAAAACCCCAAGATAAACATATGCAGTGGTTTTCAAGAGGATTATCTGACCCATTAGGCGAAATCAAAACATGATATTTCATTTCTTTGAAGTAACACACTGCCTTCTTCATATCTTTGATACTAGGTACTGTCTGAAAGTAACCAGAACATTTAACTCTCTTAACTGGAGTGGAGGTGTTCAAGGCCAGGTTGGATGGGGCTTTGAGCAACCTGACCTAGTTGGAGGTGTCCCTGCCCATGGCAGGGGTGGAACTGGGTGGGCTTTGAGGTCCCTTCCATCTCAACGCATTCCATGATTCTAAGTTTACAATAGTTCGTCTCACAAGCACAGAACAAGTGTACCTATAAGGTTTTACCTTGAAGAGGGATATTGCTGGGTATCGATGTCTGCCTGGAGCCCCACTTGGTGGTCTAGGCTTGGTGTTTAAAGGGGGTGGATGATACCTTGCAATATTTGTTTGTTACTGCCTGAACTAAATCAACACTTGAGCTGACCAAGTAGTGAAATTTCTGTGTCTTTACTAAGGTGAATTAATAGGAGTTTCACTTGTGTTTGGTTTTTGGTTGGTTGTTGGTTTGTGGTTTGTTTGGTTTTTTTTTTATCATTATAATCTTTCCTTGAGTTGTGGTTGAACTTGAAATGACAAACATACCTGCAGTAGGCTTTGCTTCCAGCTTTTCAGCTGAGACACTGAGGTCAAGCCGTGGCTGTTCCTTCTCTCCTTGGTACTTCTGAGACAGGGCTCACAAACTGGGAATAAGTTAGTAGGAGTGGCTTGTTTAAAATAAATTTATAAATAAACCATCCTTTTGCCTGTGGGCAGAGTGAATGTCAACCTGAAGCAGACTGATGGGAAACACCACATGGGAGATGATGGGGTTTTGCTTTGCGGGACGGTTCTTTAGGTGAAATAGTGAAATTCAATGGGATTAAATCTTATGCGTTGGCTTGCAAATTCCATAAATGCCTTTAAATTGTCATTCATTGGTCATGGTTAGCACTGAGGTGTGTTAGCTGGACATGGACCCTCTGTCCATGGAGCCAGCGTGGTGTTGGTGTTGAATCATAGAATGGTTTTGCTTGGAAAAGAACTTTATTAAGATAGAGTCCAACCATTGATTCAGCCCTGCTAAGAATGTCACCAGACCACGTTCCCAGGTACAACATGTGTTCCTCTTTTAAACACCTCCAGGAAGAGTGACTCAACCCACTTCCCTGGGCAGTGAGCTTGGAGCATTCTTTGGCTGGTGAAATCTGCATAGGAGAGATGTGGGATGAGCACAGGGATGTTCCTCACAGCACAGCTGGGGGGTCGGTTGGGACAATTTGCTCCCATGGCATTTGCCCTCATGTCCCTTCCACCCCTTTCTGAAAATGAATTGAACCTCTTGTGCTGAGGCTGGTGTGAAAAACCTCTCCTGACTTACCAGGCTTGGAATTCGGAAGTTGTCACGCTCAGAATCAAATCTGTAAGCCAAGAAGATCTATAGCCACGAAGGCTGTATATTCTAAACTTGCGAGTTCATAAATATTTACACATTTGCATGATCACTACTGGCAGCAGTTTGCCTTTGCTAGCTCAGAAGAGGCTGAAGCAGCTCAGCTGCTGGGATGTGAGTAGATTAGCATGGCTGTGAGTGAGGGAAATTGCTCTGTCTCTTCACTTACTCCTTTTTCTTGTTAGCTTGGGGATTCTTTTGCTGTCTTTCATGGAGAGCTGAGCAGCCCGAGGCAGCTGGACACGTGCAGGGATGATGCCTGTGGTGGTGCTGAGCCCCTGACAGGGAGGTGGTGAATCTATTAATTGGATAAGGGCATTTTAGTCTTTTTCTCTTCCACCCTAAAGAACTAGCTTTCTAATAATAACAGGTCTTTGAGAGTCTAGGACTGTCCTCCCATGTACCTATGCACCTGTAGATATTGAAAATGGGTGTTCCACCTGCAGTGTGTGCTCCCAGACATGCAGCTGTGCTGATCCCTACCTGCATGGCTCATGGTCTTACCCAGGTGTCTGGAGCCAGATACAGAACAGACAGGCTGGATGATATAACAAAACGAAAGGGAGAAGCTCGTATTTCCAATAAAAGCACCTTTCCAGTGATCCACTCAAACAAGGTGGAGGTTTCACAGCGCGTGGGGCTCCCCCAAGGTACCACTGATCTTCTGTCTTCATCCTGAGAGCCGGCGGCGTGCAGGTTCTGGGAATTGTCTCAGCATGTAGGAGGAAACCCACATCTTGTTGGAATTTGCATTGTGTCATTTTACATGTGGTTCTGTCTTGTGCCTAGTGATGCAATGTAACCCAGCGTAACCCCACTTGACTTTACGCAACAGGAGTGTCTCCAGTGCCACTCACTGTGGGGAAAGGAGCTGTGGAAGGAGGCGTTTGGGGCTCGGAAATGGATTTTTAAGGGTGAATTTCAGAGTAGATACCTGCTATGCTTACTTTATTTTTTTAATGGCGTGGGTTTTTTATTTACATACAGGATTCTTAAAGTTTGGGTTGTCATTTTTTTTTTTTAATTGAGAAATTCACTGTGCAGAATGAAGTCAGTAAATATATTTTCTGCTCTATCTCCGTATCTAATTTTGTCTGGCAGGAGAAAAGGGGATCAAATCATTGAACCTAAGTGTGTTGATACCATTAACAAACATTGCAGAAAAAATATCTAATAATAATAATAGAGTCTCTTTATACTTTTTTGTGTCTGATGCCATCACGATGGTTGATAACAGTAAATGCAGGCAGTTGGGAAGGAAAGCACACGCTAACCTTGTGTTTCCCCCACCATATGCACTCTTCAAATGGAAAGGAGAGCGCTGTCACAGCCTCTCATGTGTCACCCTGCCACAGCCCCTACGATGATGCTGCCACAGCTGATAGTGTGTGTTTAAGAAAAAAAACCCCAAAGATATTGGCTTCAGAGCAGGGAATTTTTGCGCAACTGCCTTTTCTTGGCTCCAGGGCTCGGCAGGGCCCCTGGCAGCCTGCTCAGCGCCCGCTTTCCTGGCTGCCACTCCGCTGAGGGTCCCTGCCGAGTGACAGCTCGAGAAGCTGGGGCCAGTTCCCTGCCTCTGTGCTGGGTGGTGGCAGGCGGCTGCGCTGGGTTCTTGCCCCGAGCCGCTGGTGCTGGGAGGAGCGTGGAGCATCCTCCTCCAGCTGCATCGAGGGCTTCTCACAACCCCTGGGAATAACGCCCTTGGCTGGTGTGTTTAGCCAGACCCTGTGCTTGGGGGGTGCCTCCAACCCTGGAGATGTCAGTGGTACCCCTTCTCCTTGTTGCTTTGCCCCCCTTTTCTCCTTTCCTTGTTGTCACCTTGAGTTTTGCCCCCCTTTCCCTTCCCCTTGTTGTTGCTGTAGACTTCGCCCCCCATTTCCCTTCCTCTGGATGTCACCGTGGGCTTTGCCCCCTACACCCATTTCCCTCGTTGGTGCTGCAGGCTGCTCCCCACAGCTCCCTTCCCTCGTTTCCACGGGCTTTGCCCCCGTCCCCGTGCCCCCAGCCCTCCCCTCCTCGCCGCAGGCTCTCCCCATGACCTTTAAATGCGAAAGGTCGTGGTGCCGCGATGGGAAGCGCGCCGCCCGGGCTCGGGGGTGGCTGCCAGCACCAGCGACACCTATAAATAAATAAATTAAAAATTAGAATAGCTTCTGATTATAAGGGGCAACTCCATGTGAATCTTAATTACTGTAATTGGTTCTCAGTTACTATGGTGATTGGTGGGCGCTCCAAGAGATGCCTTTGATGGGTGATAGATGTTTACTCGTACGGGAAGCGTCCCCGCTCGAGCGCAGCAGCCCCACCAGAAAATCAGCGTTTGCTGGTAGCTGGGACCCGGCGCGGAGGACGCGCTGCCTGTTGAAGCCACCGCTGACACACAAATATCCCAGCTGCTGTTTGTTGCCACCAGTGGGAACCGCGATGGCTCCGTGGGGACAGTCGCCCCTCGCCAAGGGTGCTCCGGCCGCTCCAGCAGGTGAACACCGGGGCAGGGGCACTTAACAACTGGCATCACTGAGAGCAATTAACCAGCTGCTCCGCATGAGACTTTATTTTGTGTTGCCTTAGGAGCTGCCCCTAATCCCTGCTCCCGGAATAAGGAATTGCTCCTGGCCGAGGGCTCAGCCCCCAGCTCACCATCTCCCTAGGGGTTTATTTGCAGAGGAACCCAGCTCAGATCCTCTCACTGAGAGCGAGCACAGATGCACAGAGCACCCTCAAGCGTTATAGCTTTCTACATTAAAATGAGCATTTTGGGCTTCACAGGGAAGTTCTTGAGCATCAGAACCCAAAAATGTCAGTGTTTGTAAGTAAGGATGCTTGTGCACAATCCCTCATTCTCTCGCTCCGTTCCTCTGAGGCAGAGGATGAACCTACGATATTATTTTTAAGCAGAAATGAGGTTTCTGATGAAAATAAATAAACAGGATAAGGAGCGGTGCTTCTGCTGTTCCAGCTAAAATAATTCCCCACACCATTCCACAGCAGAGGAGTCCGCACGTAGCTTTTATTTCTCTGCAGCTCATGACAAACCTTGATGTAAAAATAAACATTTCTGGAGTGTCTGAGCACAATTTGTGTTATCCGCAATTAATAACATGACACAACGCTGCTGCACCTTGGAGCACAGCAGTGACAACTCAGATGTGCAGCGTCGAGCAGAGCGAGCGGCATCAGCCTGCAGGAACTGCAGCCGCTTTCACTGGCAGAGTCGGCGCCGATTAATTTGTGCGTTGGCCATGAAAAGCCATAAATAAATAGCGCACAGGCTCTCTTCCCCTTCCAACGGCCTCTGCGAGTTCCCAAATTAAAGGTGCTGTTAACCTGGCCCCTCACCAGCCTGGGTCCGAGCCTTCCCCTCATCGCCGGGGCTGCCAGCCCTGCAGACCCGCTCCCCCCTCTCCCTTTTCTCCGTCCCCGGCTGTCAGAGGCGAAGAGTCAGGCACGTGCTCAGGCTAATAATGGACGGAGCAACTGGGATTTCCTTAGGAATAGGGCCCCAGGTTTGGCACAGGCAGCAGGAGGGTCGCTGGGAGCCTGGAAGTGCAGGTGGTTTGATGATGCTCGGCCTCGGCCACTGCTCACAGCGTCTGGACTCTGCTAGGATTTCAGGAGCCACAATTGCCACAATTCAGGACTGGGATCCTACCCCAGCCTGCACCAAAGCACCTCTCTCCCAAAGACTTCATTTGTTTTTCACTTTTCTTGAGCTTTTCAGACTGAAATGAAAGAACAGGGTGTGAGAGCAAAATCCAGATGATTTTAACAGTGAGCAGCAGGTTTATTTTTTTCTGTCAAGAGGATGGCAGCATTGTTAGGGAAAAGGAAAAAGTTCTACCCGGAGCTTAGGGTACAACTAAGGTCTGAAACCCCAACTGACCCTTTAATGCAGAAAGCAGAAATTGCAACCACGAGAGTCTGGTTTTGGATTGCAGATCACTGTGTCAATACTATTGGGTATCGATAGCAGCAAGTTATGGTGAGCAACGATGTTTATTATTCATCCATGAAGCAGCGATGCTCCTGGTGCTTGGATCGGGCAACCACCTTGTTTCTGGTTTTGTTTACCAACCACACGGAGGAAGCCTGTCAATTCAAAGCCATGAGGTTTTCCAGGATTCTTGCTCCAAGTATTAAAAATAAAGATTAAAAGAAGAAATCCAGCAATGTGTTTATTTTTTAAAGCATCTTGACCTTGCTGAGCTCCGCAGAGCTCTTCTGAGCCGTGTTTGGGCTGGCACAAACAGTGTGCTAAACCCCCACCAGAATAAAGACCTTTATTTCTTCTAGAAACTGTGATTATTAGAGAAGTGATAGTCTCTTTTTTCTTTATTTATCTTTTTAACAGCGTAATAAATCTTTGCTTTTTGGCTTTTTCCCTTCCTGGCCCCTGACGCGGCTCTGAGGATCTGGGGCAGGCACTTGGGTGCTGGTGAAGGGAGCCGAGTTTGCAGCCGTTACCTGCGTTTGCCTTCACGGGAGGAGCTGTAACAAGAAATCTCTCTCTCTCAACACATGCTTCGTCATTTAAAAGTTTATTCCAAAGGCTTAACTCTGTAATTTCCCCCTTTCTGACCCTCAGCACCCCCAGCCCCAGCCGCCCTCCTGCTTTGACAGATGAAGGTATCGATGCAAAGCATCTGCTGGGAGAGCAGGGAAGGGCTGGACAGCCTGTGCCGCAGGAGTTAATGGCACAAATCACAAACTGCAACACAAAAGATATAAAAAGGGGAGGGAGGAAGAAAAAAAAAAAGCCACCCCAATAAATCAGTGGCCTGCGGGAAGGCATGAGCTGGGTGCTGGGCTGTGCTGCTCCGTGGGTGCCAAAGCAACTTGCATTGAAATCCCACCAGCGCGGGGAATGGGGAGGGATTTGCAGTTATTGTTGGTACCTCTGCCACCTGCCCGTGTTTCTATACATCCCGGGCGTGTGGATACATATATTTGTGTGTTTGCCATGTGTACGTATCGGGGAAGGAGGCATTCCTGTCGATAGCACTGAAATTCTGCATCTAACCAGGCACCGGGTTAGAGTGATGCTCACCCGCGATCGAAACCGAATTGTGAAGTCATTTACGTTGAACGGTGACTTTTGTTTTGTTTTTCTTGAATGAAATAATTGAACTTAGTCCCTGATTGTTATTATAGGGCAGGAAAAGAATGATTATAAAGCCGGTGCTGGGAAACAAAGCTGCTGTTACGTGTTTAATCCACTCGAGGAAAGGGATCTCAGACTTAGTGAACCGGGCTTTTTGCTATTTTAAGAGGATTCAGGTTTATTTTTTCTTTTAAATAGAGATGTCAGTTAATTTCATTTATAATATGGAGCGTTAATGGAACCAAATCATAAAGATACCCTGCTCGGAGCGCACACAGTGTGTGCTGTTGCACTGCGTTGTCTTCTCTTTAATTAGCGTAGAGCTGCTGGACAATTGCAAGCACTAACAACCTCCACTAAAAATCAAATCCACTTTGTCCTGCATGGCATTAGCATCTAAATCAAAGTTTTTTTCTGGTTATAGCATGAAAAGGACCCTCTGCTTTTTTTTTTTTCCTTCTCTTCCCCCTCTTTAATTTTATTTTATTTCCAGAACAACGACTGCCAGAGTATAGCGAGCAATGTTTTAAGGGGAAAAAATCCTGGCTGTAAATGTGCACAATATTCCACATTATATACATGTCATTTCTGAGCACCGTTGGAACGATGCAGTGTCAAATCTGGATGACAGATTGAGGTGAAAGCTGGGAAGAGAGAGCCTGTGAAGAAACAGCCCTGACTGAGTCAGGCACCCTATAGAATTTATCCTGCAGGCTATAAGGAACCTGTTTCATCACATAAAAGGCGGAGTGGAAGAGGGATAATTGTCTACTAATTTGGGTCCAGGCAGCACGCCGGTCTGACAATGCCATCTAGCGCTGCCGGCCCCCGGGGACCCCAGGACCCTGAGCCCAGTGGGAGCCCCGGGATGGCCAGCACAGCCTGGCCCTGCTGGCCCACAGTGGCGCTCCTGGTGAGCCCCATGGAGCGCAGGAGCATCATCTCCTGGGGATGCTCCCCCGAAAAGGGCAGCATCTGCCCCCGGATCAGCCCCGGCCACGCTTCCCTGAGCTGAGAGTAATGAAACCATACTAAAAACTTCTCAAATAACTGTTTTTTTGGGGACGAGGTTCCCGCTGTGCAGCAGCATATATTAACAGTTCATATTGAAATGTCGTGCCTTTCTGGGTCAGCGGGTACCCTGGGCGATTCCCTCAAATTAGGAGTCTCAAAGGAAGGCAAAACAATGCTTTAAGTGGAATTTGTGTGGATGCTCTTACTTCTCCCCATGTGTGCAGGACTTGCGAGTGAGCACCACTGATGTTTATCATTAGGTTTATTTGTGGCTGGAACGGAGGGATTGCCATTGGGAATAAGGAAAAGAAGGCTGGGAGACCTGAGGAGCTGCAGAGCAATGGGCAACTTCCTTTTATTATTGTAACTATTGCCAAAATCGCTTAAATTTCCCAAATGTCCCCCAGTTGTGTTGTTTTTACTTTGCCCCCACTTGGTAGTAACAATTTCAGGATAAAACACCCCACCTGCACAGACCTGGAGAGCAATTCCTGATTGCCATCCTTTGGAGATGGAGAAGCTCCTGGTCCTTCCAGCAAGGAGGATATTTAACACCCATGCCCCTACATCCCATCAGGGGCGTCAACTCATCCTGGCTCTAAAATGAGCACAATGGACATGGTCCCTGGGTACCAGGGACCTTGGACACCCAGAGGTGGCAGGGCAGCATCAGGAGATCCAGTGCATCGTATATGATGTCATTCAGGAGGATAAAATAATCTTTGTTAAAGAATGACTGTATCTTCCTCCCAAATTCTGGACAATTTGGGCCAATATAGTGGTTCCATTGTTGAATTCTAGGGTTTGCCAACAGCTGGGGCGGTGGATGGAGAAGCTGCCGTGGTGTTGGTGTCCACTCAGACCGAGCACAGCCATTCCCTGGCACTAACCTGCCTCTGCCAAAGGATCTCTCCATGCCTACCGGTCAGTGTGTTCCCATCTGGGGCATTGCAGGCACTGGGGAGCAGGATTGCCCCTCTCTGGGCACCTTCACCACCGTTAGGTATGTTCATGCCTGATACAGACCAGCAAGTTGTTGCTCTATTCAAAGTGCAAATCCTGCCTTGCATTTGCTGTGGAGATAGAAGAGAAAATCTTCTGCAGGTGCAGGGAGGAGCAGGAGCATATCCACAAGGGAGTGACTTTTCCCATTGTCCTTCTTTTTAATGATTTTTTTAATTATAATGACCTATAACTAAGGCTGTTAAACCACGCTGAGGTAGCATTCCCTCTTGTGTAATGCAGATGTACCAAAGCCAGGAAAAAGACTCTCTAGTTACCACGCGTGGGACCACCACCTCCTTACTCTGGAGTAAGGAGATTTGGGAACTGAGCTGTGGCCAGGCTGAGCTCCCAGTACGTGGGATTGGTTGAAAACCCAAACTGTCCTTCATTTTGTTTTTACTATTATTGTTTGAAAGGAGCTATGATGTAGATACGTCTTGAAAATTTGCTCAAATACCATCAGTTTTGGGGGTTTTTATTTTGGTTTTGCCTAAATCCATCCTGTCTGAAGCAATCGTTCTGTCAAGGTTGAAATATGCAATGTAATTTAGCAATGCTTCTACATCCAAACTCTTTTTCCCCATGGAACAAAGGAAGTTCTTTGCTCTTTTTGGTGCTGTGACCCCCTTGCAAGGAGCTGTGCTGCGCAGGCTGAACCACAGCTCCGTGCGTGGGACCTGGGAGATGTGGCTGCAGCATGGATGCTCTGGGTGATGCAGGAGCGGTTCCTGGGAAATCTGCTTGAGGTTTGTCTGAGAGAGGCAACAAACCCCAGCAAGTCCCTAAAAGGTTTTCATTTCATATCGATGGCATTTTTCTGTTGGAAAAAACTTTCCTTTGGAAACAAAAATGATCCTGAGTAGTCCTATAAATCCTAACGGTTCACAAGGTCCATCCAAATCCCTGCCACTTGGGTGTGTTTGATGATGAGTTTTCCAGGGAACAGTGTGAGAATCATCATTACAGAAGTGATGCGAATGCATCGGGACCTTCTCTGGCATCGCCCTTCTGTGAGGCAGGACCAGGCCAGCGCGTGGCGGTGTTATTGGGAAGAATACTCTTGGAAGGAATAAATCATAGAATCGTGGAATGGTTTGAGTTGAAAGGGACCTTAAAGATCATCTAACTCCACCCGCCCTGCCATGGGCAGGGACACCTCCCACTGGATCAGGGGCTCCAAGCCCCATCCAGCCTGGCCTTGAACCCCTCCAGGGATGGGGCAGCCACCCCTGCTCTGGGCAACCCACCCTCACAGCAAAGTATTTTTTCCTAATGCCTAACCTAAATCTTCTCGCTTCCAATTTAAAGCCATTGGCCCTGATCCTATCACTCCAGGCCCTTGGAAG
Organism: Phaenicophaeus curvirostris; assembly: GCF_032191515.1. NCBI lineage: Eukaryota > Metazoa > Chordata > Aves > Cuculiformes > Cuculidae > Phaenicophaeus > Phaenicophaeus curvirostris. The sequence goes on along the minus strand of NC_091398.1, from coordinate 41,159,494 downwards.
AAGTCCCTCCCCAGCTTTTCTGGAGCCCCTTTCAGCACTGGAAGCTGCTCTCAGGTCTCCCTGGAGCCTTCACTTCTCCAGGCTGAACAACCCCAACTCTCTCAGCCTGGCCTTGTATGGGAGGTGCTCCAGCCCTTGGATCATCTCCATGTCCTCCTCTGGACCCACTCCAGCAGTTCCATCTCTTTTTTATGCTGAGGACTCCAGAACTGGACCCAGGGCTGCAGGTGGGTCTCCCAGAGGGAGCAGAGGGGCAGAATCCCCTCCCTGTCCGTGCTGGCCGCGCTGCTGTGGATGCAGCCCAGGATGCAGGGTGAGGACTCAGCGGTGTTTGGGGGGGTTATGGCAACTTTTTAGCTGTCTTGGAGCTGCTGGGAAGAACTGAGAGATTCTGTTCTATTATTTATTATTTTATTAAGAACTCCAGAGGTACGGCTTCCTCACAGAAGTGGGTGGATAAAACGCTGCTTAGAAGTGCCCTTAGATTAATTAATGTAGCTATAACAACTTTATTACAGAAACAGCAAGTGAAAGGCTGGTGTGTACCATAGCTTATCACGGAACACTTAAGCTACAGCTGTAATTGTTTATGGGAACATCAATCTTCCCTCCAGGTTTGGACTGGGTTCAATCCTGCAGCTGTTTTGCAATCCAGAACCTTTCCTTCCTTGCATTTTTTTATTTGCACTCCTACCATTCCCTAACCTGGAGGAGACCCATAATGGCTAACAGGGCTTCCCTCTTGCCACATGCAATTCCATGGCCTATGGATCATAAACGTGCAGCTGAGTAGGTGGGAGTTTGTCCTCTGATGAACCCCAGACAAGCGATGTTCATTCATCCTCTGCATGTGCCACAAACCCAGGGTCGTCCCTTGAGCAGAAGGGGGTCTGGTATGAGATTTCCTAGAGAATAGTCATTCATTTGCAAGAAAAATCGTTGTGATTCAGTTTGATGTTGGAGCAGATGAACTTGAATAGATGAAGAAGGCAAAGACATGTTAAATACACTGTGGGGTTGTAGGCACCAGGCCAAGGAATACAATCATGGTGCATGGTGGATACATCCACTCAGTGGTTGGGGAGCTCTTACTGTACCAGATCAAAACCTCTGCTGTGAGGACCTCAGCAGTGACAGAATGAGGGGGAACAGCTTTAAATGGGAAGGGGAAAGGTTTAGATTAGACATTAGGAAGAAATTCTTCATGATAAGAGTGGGGAGGCCCTGGCCCAGGCTGCCCAGAGCAGGGGTGGCTGCCCCATCCCTGGAGGGGTTCAAGGCCAGGTTGGATGGGGCTTGGAGCCCCTGATCCAGTGGGAGGTGTCCCTGCCCGTGGCAGAGGGTTGGAACTAGATGGGCTTTGAGGTTTCTCCCAACACAAACCATTCCATGATTCTAAAACTGTGGCTGAGGCAACTTAGCAGAAAACTAGGAGTGGATAGACTTATTAAGATGGAACGTGTTTGATCTAAACCCATTTTATTCATTAATATTTATGGTCAATGAACTTCTCTTGCGTTTCTGTCAGGTCTCATCCCGTCACAGCCACACGTTGTTATCAATTTACTGATACCTGCATATTTTTAGAGTTTCTACCCCTCTTGTGCTCTATTTGTGTTGGAGATAGAGCGATCAATGTGCCTGTCCGGTGTCAGGGGCTAAGGAGGTGGCACTGCTCCACTGTCTCAGGCTCTGGGGAACTGTGCATGCAGAATGCTTGGAGAGGCCGATCTTTAATTACTTCATTTGCCAGCTGAGTGATTGCCACCACTGGGCCCACATCCACAATATCCTTGAGAGGTGGGGTGTGTGCTGGTGATCATCGCCGTAGGAATGGGCGCTGGGGTGGGCAGCATCTCCCACCTAGTGCTGCCTTCATCCCAGAGCAGGTGCTGGTCTGCGTAGCTTCCTTGTCACCTTGAGCGTGCTTCCCTGACGTTCCTTTGCTTCTTGCTCTCCTGCCTCATCCACCTTCATGTTTGCTACTACCTCTGTGGCCTCTCCATCCAACCCTCCTGGTCTCCTCTTCCCCCAGGGGTGTCCAGGTCAACAGGAAACTTCATGGTCCAGCTCCATGGGCTTTCACTCCATGGCTGGATGCTTTTTCCCAACTACACTTTCACACCTGCTTTAACCACTTCTAGGTCTACTTCAACAGCCACATTTGTGGGCTTGTGACCAACCATGCGCCCAACAGCTCCTGCTCCCAGAGGCTCATCCTCAGCTTTGTGCCCTCGTGGTGGGACTCTGTAGGTCTAGAGGGGCCTGGATCATCTCAAATAACAAGTGACAGGATGAGAGGAAGTGGACTCAAGTTGAGCCAGGGAAGGGTTAGGTTGGATATTAGGAGAAAATTGTTTACTGACAGAGTGGTGAAGCCCTGGCAGAGGCTGCCCAGGGCAGGGGTGGAGTCTCCATCCCTGGAAAGATTCAAAAAATGTGCAGACTTGGGGACATAGTTTAACAGTCACGGTGGGGCTGGGCTGAGGGTGGGACTGGATGAGCTTAGAGGTCTTTTCCAACCTCAGTAATTCCATGGCTCTATGGTTTGAGGCTGGTGGCACAGGACAGGGCACATCTCATGTCAAGCACGGCACAGGCATCGAAGAAAAAGTGTTATTTAACTTTTCCTACATCCAGCGCTTTTGCCCTATAATGATATTTCTTCATTGCCTCCATTTGTTTTCATAAAAACAATCCTGAAGGACAGCCTTGGGAAGGGAGGGAGTGGTGGGGGGAGTCTGGGCTGTGTCCTGCAGCGGCCACAGCATTCCTGGTGCTGCAGCTCCATCTAGCAACGGGCACTGGGACACCGGGGGACACCAGTGGGGGACACCAGTGGGGGACAGAGGCTCCGCAAGGGTCTGGTCTCTTAGGGGACATGGAGATGGGTGGAAGGATGGAGGTTCCATAGGGGTCTGGTCCAGGCATACGTAAGGGACATAGAGATAGGTGGGGGGACTGTGGCACAACTAGGGGACGGGGGGAATGGCAGCTCCTCAGAGGCTTGGCACTCGGACACCTGAGTGGGCACGGACACACGTAGGGGGACCTTGGCTTCGTGTGGGTCTTGCCCGAATGCACCTGGGGATTGTGAACATGTGGGATGCGGTGGGATGTGGACACAGGTCCCAGCGCATCCCTGCCACCAGCCACCCCACCCCTCCTCGCAGCCACGTGAGCTCATCTCCCACGTCTGGCTGACTACAAATTGCTGTAATTAGTCCATCTCTCCCTTTTTTCACTTCTCCCTTTTCCAAGTTTCTGGTGGCTTTCTGATGCACCAAGCTGGGATAAAGCTGTGCTGCATCTCGGGCTCGGGGAGGCACAGCAATGAGATGCTGGGCTTTTTTATTCACTTAATATTACAGATTTTTAGAGTTTCTTCCAGGCTGCAAAGAGAGAAATGAAAAGGCCCTTGTCACACGCATCAAGGAGGCACAGGCGGTTACCACTCTTTGTAGCAGCGCAATTAGCATGTTTAGCTGATCTCTGCTGCTTATAAATCCACATACGTCTCATGCGAAGCTGTATCAGGTGCTGCCCCTGTGCAGGAGGAGGACAGTTTAACCCTGGTCAGTTGATGCTGGCGTTTTGCACTGCTCCCTGCATCTTGCTCCGAAGTTTTTTGCTCATTGGAATAAACACGTAAACAATCTGCTCACTAAGGCACTGGGAAACATTCTATACATTAAATAATGTAATTCAGCTTAAATATCAGTTCATTATCTGTTGCTCGGTAATATCTTTATCACTGGCAACTGATGGGGGCTGATTATGATGAGTCGCAGCTCACTCGTATTAATTGCAGTTGATTAACGTAGTTTGATAGTACAGATACCCTTTTGCCGCTGTGAGATTTTGCTGGTTTTCAGCTCTCAGAAGTTAAGGAACACAGAGAAATATCTCCCTCTAGTGCTAATGCCTGGATTTCTTTGTGGAATCAAACATTCTGTCTTGGAGAGCGTGCGGACTTTTTATTAAGTCGGATCTGGAAAACGCTGGGTTTGATGCTATCGTCTCAGGCTTGAATCTTATGGCTCTGTCTGAAAGGGCTAACACTGCTCTGAAGTAAAATATCATGTCTGTAAAAGGCCAAGGGCAATGAAGGGAATAGAGATGCATAAGGAGTGGCTGAGATAAGATTAACGTTGCACGTCAAGGTATGAGAAATGTAGGATGCCCAAGCAGGTCCACAGGGAGAAAATTGGTGTTCTGCTTCAGGTGAGCCGAGTTACAATTTAAAGTTTTCCTAAACTGGTGACTTTTGTCACAAACTTGGGGAGCCAGCAGGGAGGAAACGCGGTTCTTACCCCAGAACTTACCCAGCAGGAAACTGGTGGGACTGGTGCTGGGAAACTGCTGGCTCCTCGACCCATGGAAACCATCCAGGGACTGAAGGAGCTCTGCAGTCCTACCAGGAATCAAGCAGCCTCACCTCAGCAGGCTGTGTGCCCTGGGCTTGTCCGGATTTATGTTCAATTCTTGATTGAACCAAACGTCCAAGCCGTGACTTGCCCAGATCCTGTTCCTCTCGCCATCTGGTGGGGGTTCATAACCCTGCAAAGAAAATTGGGGAGGCTGCACATCCTGCACTTGGTTCACAACAACCCCATGCAGCACTCCAGGTGTACAGAGAACTGGCTGGAGAACTGCCTGGGGGTGTTGATTGATGGTCAGCTGAACATGAGCCAGCAGAGGCCCAGAAGGACAAAAATTCAAATAGCGTCTTGGTCTGTATCAGGAATAGTGTGGCCAGCAGGACCAGGGAGGTGATTGTGCCCCTGTACTCAGCACTGGTGAGGCCACACCTCAAATCCTGGGTTCAGGATTCTGGGTCCCTCACTGCAAGAAGGACATTGAGAAGCTGGGGTGCATCTGGAGAAGGGGAACGGAGTTGAGGGAGGTTTTAGAGCACAAGCCTTATGAGAGGCTGCAGAGGGACCTGGAGCTGTTTAATCTGGAGAAAAGGAGGCTTGAAGGGAGACCTCACCGCGCTCTGCACCTCCCGCAAAGGAGGTTGTAGCAAGGTGGGGGTTGGTCCCTTCTCCCTGCCAGCGACTGGACAAGGGGAAATGGTCTCAAGATGCACCCAGGGAGACTTAGGTTGGATATCAGGCAGAATTTCTTTACTGAAAGGGTTCTCAGGCCCTGGCAGAGGCTGCCCAGGGAGGGGGGTTACTCCCCATCCCTGGAGGGGTTTAAAAGATGAGCAGATGTCATACTTGAGGACATGGTCTGGTGGTCGACTTAGCAGGGCTGGATCAGTGGTTGGACTTGATGATCTTAGAGGTGTTTTCAAACATAAAACATTCTGTGAGGTCTGTCTCCAATATGAAATTGCTTCCATACTTCTGGTTCACTCATTAAAAATGTCCTAATACATGTGGGAGTGAATGAAACGGGCAGGGGATGATTGTAGGTGGCTGTGGAGTGACTGTTTCCTGACATTAATTCCCAAAGTTATTCCTTACACTGTATGAAAATCCTCGCGATGGTAGCACTCTAAGTTAAGTGTCTCAAATGTGCATTTAATTTGGATTTAATAACACCATTTTTCCTTATGGAAACTCAGTCAATTATTGAAAGCATTTCTTGAGGTTTAGCAATTATTTAAGAGGTGCATTTACAGTAAAGTAATTAACTCTAATGGCATGTTCGTGGAAATGGTATATTTAAAACAAATTTAAATATTTGTTAGCAGGAGAAAATATTTTATGCTCCATAATTTGATAATCTTCCTGTTCATTGTCACTAAAACTTTTTAGTATCATTTAGCAACTTTATGGAGAATTTTCAAGAGCCTTGGGGAAAAGTCTCATGGGGATGCAGTAACAATAAGTGCTTTTAAAGGTGATACAACTTACAGAATTAAGGCAAAAAATGTGACTGGCATTAAACTATAACCCCCCATCCCTTTCTGTTTTCTAAATATATTTTTTCTTATAGAATAAAAATCAACTAAATGAATAAAGATGGAGAAAAGGCAGGGGGAAAAACCCAGAAAAACCTCCATTTCTTTCATCAAGAAGAGGAATGGAGCTGGGGAAGGGCGTGGAGAACAAGGATTATGAGGAGCGGCTGATGGACCTGGGGCTGTTTAGCTTGGAGAAGAGGATGCTGAGGGGAGACCTCATCGCTCTCTGCAGCTCAGAGAAAGGAGGTTGTGGTGAGGTGGGTGCTGGTCTCTTCTGCCAAGTGACAAGTGAGGGAATGGCCTCAAGTTGCAGCAGGTGAAGTTCAGATGGACATCAGGAAACATTTCTTCATGGAAAGGGTTCTCAGGCCCTGGCAGAGGCTGCTCAGGGCAGTGGTGGAGTCCCCGTCCCTGGAGGGATTCAGAAGCTGGGTAGATGAGGTGCTCAAGGATCTGGTTTAGTAGCAGACAAGTATGGTTGAACTCAGTGGTCTCAAAGGTCTTTTCCAACTAAACGATTCTCTGATTCTGTATTTTCCCAAACCCCCTGTGTCTCTCTGGTAACTGTGGAGCCCTGGGGCTGAGACCTCCTGTCCGCACCACTCCCCTCCTGCAGCAGCAGCTAAGTAGCTGGGAGAGATCCCTGTCGAGAACCCCTGGGTTATTGCTCCGCTTTTAGTGTTCAACCTCTCTTTGTGTTTGCTTTGCACCTTATTGAGTTCTCCTTCTTCCCTGGTTGGGTGTCAGACTCCTTCCAGCTGCCTGTGTGGTTACGGAGCAGGCAGAAGCGATGTGGAACATCTGTGCTTCTGGCCTCACGCTTGGATTGGTGGGAGGCAGGAGATCCATTCTGTCCTCTGCTGCCCCTCCAGTTCCCTGCAGAGCTGGAGGAGGCTCAGGCTGTGTTTTGCTCTGCTGGGGGTGTTGCCAGATCCTGTTCTCCAGCCTTTGGGCCCTCTGCGTAGGCAGTTTGTGGTTCTGGCTCAGTTTCTCTCATCTTTCACTTTCTCAGTGTTTCATCATTGGTCTTCTCTCACTCTGTACATTCCCAGTCTCTGCTCCCCAGCCCGTCCCAGCCTGCCCCAGGCACTGGGATTACCTGCCTGCAGGTAGTGACCCTGGCAAGGGGCTGGGATGCTGGCTGGGCTGGTGGGCAACGTGACGGACTGTGCTGGCTGCATGTCTCTCTGCCACCAGTTTTGGCCTCGTGTTGTACCAGGGAAGGTTTAGATTGGATATCAGGAAACATTTCATTATGGAAAGAAAGGCAGAGGCTGCCCAAGGCAGAGTGGGAGTCTCCATCCCTGGAGGGATTCAAAAAGTGTGTAGACATGGTACTTTGGGACATGGTTTAGCAGGCACGGTGGGACTGGGCTGAGGGTTGGACTGGATGAGCTCAGAGGTCTTTTCCAACCTCAATGATTCTATGATTCTATGCACCTGCCATCAAGGCACAGAAATTTGAATATTATTTTTTTAATAATAATAAATACTCAGAGGTGATGTGCAGGAAGAGCCATTTGTGAGAACCCAGTGTGCCCAGAGTGGGAGGGGGTCAGGGGGGAGGCTGGCTGGGCTAAAGCACGCATGAAATGACCTATTAGGGAGATTAAAATAAGCCCACTTCAGCACAACGGGTGCAGTTACATCATTACGTTTATTGGGCTTTACATTTATTATTAACACAGATATTTCTCATTACTGCCTGCAGACCTCAATTAATTTCTCTCCTTTATCCTTTTCTTTCTGGCACGCTCTTTCTGCCCCTTCTGCTAATTTGAAACAAAGGAGCTTTTCCCTGACAGGATTAAAACAGATGTCTCAGAAATCGCCCCCAAAACTACCTCCACCAGTGTGGGGATGGGGGATGAGTTCCCAGTCTAACTTCAAAGGCAAGAACCAAACTGCAGCTCAAACCAACGTGGTCCAGCGATGGGACCAGGTTGGATGGGGCTTGGATCCCTTGATCCAGCGGGAGGTGTCCGTGCCCATGGCAGGGGGATAGAACTGGGTGGGCTTCGAGGTCCCTTCCAACTCAAAGCATGCTGTGATTCCATAACCCCAAAGCTCTCGTGCATCCTCTGGAAGAAGGGCTTTCCGAGGGGCTCGTTGGCCATTGCACAGTCCCAAGGTGCCACCACCAGCCCAGCCGAGCGCTGGCACGTATCCTGGCATCCGTAGTTGGGAGGAAAATGCGCTTTGCCAGGACAAGGACTCCAAACTCCCTCAGAGGGGTCTTGGAGCAGCTCTATCCTTGCTGTCCACTGGTGCTGAGACACCCTCAGGTCCCTGCTCACCTCAGCCACCTGCAAGGGTGCTCCCACCACCATCCCTCTGTTTGGGGCCAGGAGACCTGCCCAGGGACCCTGTCAAGGGGACAGAGCCGCTCCAGGGTGTCCCCCCACTGCCACCCACTAAGGGGAGCTCCAATCCCAACGATAAACCCTGAGCTTGGGAAGGGATTTGTTCTTATCAGTATTTTCTGTGGAAATCTTCTGTACGTTACAATTTATATTTTAGTCTTCAGAGGTCTCTCCAAATTGTATATTTGTAAATCAAATTTTTCAAGAAATTTGGGGTTCTTTTTCATCTGTTTTCTTTGGTTTTTCCCTTTTTTTGGTGTAGGATTTAAAAACTGGGCTGGTTTGGAGTTTTGAACTTCATCTGGACAACAGAGTGGCAAATTATGTGGATGATCCTGCCTGGGGCTCCCCAGAGCAGAGCCAGAAAAGGTCCAATAGTTTTGCTTAGGAATATTTCAACCATAATCCTGCAAATGGAGGTTTGATTTGCTATCACAGGGCTGCCTCTGCCACACAACACAGAGGGAGAAGTGCCTGGTTATGCTGCTGGAAGTGCTTCAGGGTGGGGTTAACTGCTCAGAGAATCATGGAATGGTTTGGGTTGGAAGGGACCTCAAAGCCCCTCCAGTGCCACCCCTGCCCTGGGCAGGGACACCTCCCACTGGATCAGGGGCTCCAAGCCCCATCCAGCCTGGCCTTGAACCCCTCCAGGGATGGGGCAGCCTGGGCCAGGACCTCCCCACCCTCACAAGAAAACGTTTCCTCCTAAGATCTCACTTCATTCTCCCCTCTTTCCGCTTGAAACCCTTCCCCTCGTCCTGTCCCTGCCCTCCCTGATGAGGAGCCCCTCCGCAGCTTTCTTTTATGCATGGAAATATTCTTAAAAGTTCTCAGAGTTTCAAACTGGTTAAGTGTAACCTGTCTAGTCCATGAGCTCCTTAAAGATGGACAAGCCAAGCTCTAGGGCTTTAATTTTCGCTCTGCACGCTTATTCCCAGAGAGCAATTTGGAGGCACTGTTGGTTTTATACTGGTCTCACATGGAATTTTTCAGGGGATGCTTCCCGGCAGTTCTGCTCTGTGTGCACACAGCGGCACTGCAGCCCCTGTGCTCGGGGACATGGACCCGGCTCACAGCATCTCCTGCAGCCGCCTTGGTCTCTTCTTGGAGAGAAGACCCAGCCCCTGGCAGCATTCAGGTATTGCTTTATTTTCTCTGCCCCAGCTGGCAGCTGGATGCTTTGCCACGCTGCCAGGCACAATCATAGGAAGGGAAAACTGGTCAGCATGAAGTCTGAGAGTCAGATGCCTGATGAACATCAACAAACCTGACCTAACTTTCTTCAATTTTTTAATGTTTTAATTAAGTGCTGCATCCAAGCAACCTTCAAAAAAGCTCCGGTAGATGCAGCCCGTGTGTTTGTCACCAGGACGTTGTGACGTGCCTGCAGTGGGTGTTCACCGCGCAGCAGGATGAGGGCTTTGAGTTGACTTTCCCATCATCTTTGTAAATCTTGGGTGTTGATGCTTCTAGTGGATTGTAAAACAGCTGTTGTGTTGCTACCTTGAAAGGCTGGGAGATGCTCAGGTGGGTGACAGCGCAGGCTAGGGCATCTGGTGGGCATCGACACCAGCACAACAAAGTCTTTCCTGCCAAAGAGCTCACCGGGGCTGGGAATGGAGAGAACCAAACCCTCATATCCCCCAAATTCCTTTGGATCTTAGGGAGAAATGTTCTCCTGTGAGGTGTGGAGGCCCTGGCCCAGGCTGCCCAGAGCAGGGGTGGCTGCCCCATCCCTGGAGGGGTTCAAGGCCAGGTTGGATGGGGCTTGGAGCCCCTGATCCAGTGGGAGGTGTCCCTGCCCATGGCAAGGGTGGGACAGGATGGGGTTTGGGGACCCTTTCAACTCAAGCCATTCTGTGGAAGAGCAAGGTCATTCCTTCACAGCAGCAAGGAGAGGAGCAAAACTGACACTACCAGTGAGGATGCTGCAGACTCTTAGCTTGCCGGGAACTGGAAACCAAATCGCATCCCTGGTTGTCTCCATCTGGTATTTAAATAATTAGCAGGCAAATCTGTGCATTGTTGGTTGAGAGACAGATTAAGGGGACGATATTGCTGTTAGCACAGAGCCCTGGGGTTGCTTGCCAGTATCTTTGTTTGTGCCCAAGCTGAGGATTAACCTGTAATACCACAGCTGGGCTCCCAGCGTGAGCATTTACGGATTTGCTCTGAATGTAAGCAATTTCAGCAGGCTGTAAAATTACAGAACTTAACATGTTTAGGAAAGGTTTTAGAAAATGGTTGGAAGAGATAACTACATAGAGTACATAAGTTAGGATTATCAAGGTCTGTCAACAGAAATGCTGTTTCAGAGCTTTCCCTGCCCGGTGCCCAGCAGCGCGTCCTTGTGGGTGACTTCCAGCCGCTCACAAAGCTGGCACGACTGCAGGAACCTGTGCACCCAGCCTGGAGAAGAGCAGGAGACCTTAGAGCAGCTTCCAGTGCTGAAAGGGGCTCCAGGAAAGCTGGGGAGGTGCTCTGGATCTGGGAGTGCAGGGAGAGGATGAGGAGGAATGGGTTTGAGCTGAAAGAGGGAGATTTTGGACATTTTGACAGGTATATGGGAAAGGAGATCAAGGGTCCAGAATAAACCAGAGCAGATTAAGAAATGTTATCTGTGTGACCCCTTGTACTTGTAGGGCTTGGCACTGCAGTTCTGCTCTCGCGCTGCCTTTCTGCCTGCTGTCAGCTGGGATTTGCTGTTCAGCACAAAGTGGCACAGAGATAAGGAGCCAGGTCCTTCTCAGGGACATCCTTCCGTCAGCACTTGGCCACTGTCGGGTGATCTCTCATGGCCTTTGGTTTGCTGAGGAAATGGGATGGGGAGTAAGAAAATGGCCTGCTCCATGTGGGAACCCCACGGTTTGTGCAGCCCCTTCCAGAAGGTCTGGTGAGGGAGCAGGCAAGGATGGAGCAGAGAGGCCGCGTTACCAGAGAAATGGGTTTCTCCTGCCACCAGGTCAGGCAGCCCGAGCCCCAGAGCTGCAGGAGGAGAAACAGGCTGGAACATACGGTGCCAGCTCTGCAGGTTGGGAACCTGGTCGAGAACTCCTTGGCCCAATAAATATTATCAATGGTCATAGCTGCAAATTAAATCTGTTCTGGTGGAACAGCTTAAAAATGGCTTGTTCTCTCCTCTATTCCAGAGGCTTTTCACATGCTGCAAAAATGTATTACTCATTTTACAGGGTCATATTTTACAAAAAGCAAGTGAAGTTTTTGTTCTCTGTGGACCAACTTCTGCTTTCAGTTTTCCTTGGCCAAAACAAGGACCTCTGTTCTCACCAGGACCTGTCTGAGGGGTAGAAGTCACACTCAACACATCCCTTACCCCAGGTAATGCCTTTGTTTTAGGGTTAAATTTTAATTTTACATTTTAGATTTCCATTTTCAATTTGGAACTGGTTGTTCTCTTCACTCTGGAGTGCTTCATCATCAGTCAGCAAAAATGAACCTCAGTACAGCAAGTGCAGCTGAGCCTATGTCGCCGTCCCTGGAGCATCGCATGCCTGGGTCACAGGGAGGGCAGGGTGGGCAAAACCCATCCTGGACTAGGAATTTTCAATTTGAAGTGCCTTGTGGTTTGGCTCTGGAGTACTTGAATCGTCTCAGGTTAGTGGAATCACAGAATCGTGGAATGGCTTGGGTTGGAAGGGACCTCAAAGCCCATCCAGTCCCATCCCTGCCCTGGGCAGGGACACCTCCCACTGGATCAGGGGCTCCAAGCCCCATCCAACCTGGCCTTGAACCCCTCCAGGGATGGGGCAGCCACCCCTGCTCTGGGCAGCCTGGGCCACGGCCTCCCCAGCCTCACAGCAAAACATTTTTCCCCAAGATCTCATCTCAGTCTCCCCTTTTTCAGCTTAAAACAGTCCCCCTCATCCTCTCCCTGCATTCCCTGATCAAGAGCCCCTCCCCAGCTTTCCTGGAGCCCCTTTCAGTACTGGAAGGTTGCTATAAGGTCTCCCCAGGCTGGACAACCCCTACACTCTGAGCTGTTAAAGATGGATTCTTTTTCCATTAATTTTGTTGGGAATTGCGCCAGGCTCTGCAGGAGCCAGAGCTGCCCTTTTGCATCTTCTGCATTTTCTGGTTATGCACTTGTAACTCAGCCTTATCAAAACTGTTCAAGAGCAACGCTTAAAATTATTTGCAGGGCATCACATGCTTCCTTACAGGCTATTTTTGTCGCCGTTATCCATGTACAGTTTTCTGCTCGGTGCATGGTCCGTAGCTGGGGTGGCAGCAGACGTGTGGCAGGTGGCCTCGAAGCCACCGCAGATCCAGTCAGGGCAGGGGCATAGCAGTGGTGCTGAGGGGATGGGACTGGGGAATTCAGCATGAAGCCCAGGATGCTCCTCTCCAATGCCCTGGCAGAGTGGTGCCAGCAGGAGGTAACCAGCCAGCCCGCACAGCAGGGCTAGGAAAGGAGATTCTGTGTCTTTTTGATAGGAATGGTTGGACTCGATGATCCGGTGGGTCTCTTCCAACCTGGTTATTCTATGATTCTATGATTCTATGATTTGTGGCCAATTATTCCACCCAGGAGCTGCGTCCAAGTCCTGTTTGAATAACCATGTGAAAGCAGTGAACCTCTGTCTTGGCTTCACTTTTCCTAATTCTTTGTGACGTTCCAAGTGGCTTTTGCAAAGAAATTTTAGGGTGAAGAGCACCTTTACCATCTCTTTCCTGAAGAGCAGCCTCCACAGAGAGTGCTCAGCCTGGCAGAGGAGATGCTCCTGCTCCCAGTCACTTTCCAAGGACCCCCTAGGTCATGGTGTTGGGGGGAGAGCACAGTCCTCCTCGCCCCACTGCACATACCACCCCTGAAGTACCCTTAGCCAGCTGATCTCATCTCAGAGGTTATATTAAGCTTACTCTGTTTGTTGAAAACTAATTTAATTAAAATGTTGCTCTGAAGAAAGACAAAAAGGAGTCCTAAGCACAGGAAGGACATGGGTCTGTTGGAAAGGGTCCAGAGGAGACCATGGAGGTGATCCAAGGGCTGAAGAACCTCCCGTACATGGAGGTGCTTCCAAGCCCCATCCAGCCTGGCCTTGAACACCCCCAGGGATGGGGCAGCCACCCCTGCTCTGGGCAGCCTGGGCCAGAGCCTCCCCACTCTCACAGGAATGTATTTCTGTGTAAGATCTAGTCTCAATCTCTCCTCTTTCAGCTGAAAACTGTTCACCCTTCTCCTGTCCCTAAACTCTCTGATCAAGAGCCCCTCCCCAGCTTTCCTGGAGCCCCTTTCAGCACTGGAAGCTGCTCTAAGGTTTCCTTGGAGCCTGCTCTTCTCCAGGCTGAACAACCCCAACTCTCTCAGCCTGTCCTTGTATGGGAGGTGCTCCAGCCCTCAGATTATCTCCATGTCCTCCTTTGGACTCGCTTTAACAGATTTTGCAGTGTTGTAGTTCACCAAATATAGCTTTTCTATAGTGAGGAACGTTGATGAATTTCATCTGACTGTGATCAAAATAACATTTCAGATGTGCTATGTATAGACTTCCATTTCCAGTTACTCACTAGAGCCGTGGTGGAAGGACGCTGGAGCTTTCAACCCTATAAACAAAGTCCCCATTGGTGCCTGTGTCAATGTCTTCATTGAAAGCACCTCCTGGCAGAGGAGTTGGCTCTGTGACACCGTGTCCTTGGGATGGCCAAGGCATTGGGAAAGGCTCTGAACAGGCTCTGGACCTGGACATCCAGCCTTTCTGGTGGGATGGACAGCACTGGGTCCAGGAGCTCATGTCGCTACGGAAAAGCCATTTAAACAATAATATTTCTGGGAAGGACAAAAGGGGCAGCAGCCCTTCATCTATATTTATGGTGCCACAAATGCATGGCAGATGGCATTGCTTTTGTGTCTTCACACTTGCAGTGATGTTTAATTACAGGCCTATAAATAGATGGGTTTATGATTTACGGTCAGCTGCTCTTTCATCATGGTGGGAAAATAAGTAATAGCAGGCACGTCAAGAGAGCAGCTTTATTTTTCCCTTTCCCTTCAGGAAAGGGTCCTTGTAATCATGATACAGATTCTGCCTGATTTCTGCTGCGCTCTGCTCAGAGGATTTGGACAAGAGGGAGAAGATCATCCAAGGGTTGAGCATCTCTGCTATGAGGACAGGCTGAGAGAGTTGGGGTTGTTCAGCCTGGAGAAGAGAAGGCTGCGGGGAGACCTTAGAGCAGCTTCCAGTGCTGAAAGGGGCTCCAGGAAAGCTGGGGAGGGGCTCTGGATCAGGGAGGGCAGAGACAGGTTGAGGGGGATGGTTTTGAGTTGAAAGAGGGGAGATTGAGATGAGATCTTGGGGAGAAATGTTTCATGCTGAGGGTGGGGAGCCCTGGCCCAGGCTGCCCAGAGCAGGGGTGGCTGCCCCATCCCTGGAGGGGTTCAAGGACAGGTTGGATGGGGCTTGGAGCCCCTGATCCAGTGGGAGGTGTCCCTGCCCATGACAGGGGTGGCACTGGATGGGCTTTTCCAACCCAACCCATTCTGTGGTCCTACAACTCTAATTACAGTGGGAGGTTTTTACGCTAACCCGAGTGGTTATTACACGGCCAGATTCTGGAGCTGATGAGATAATAACTGGGTCTCTGCACACTTGGATCTTACCTGAACATAATCCATGTGGCAAAATGAGAACCTTGTGTAAATCTAATGTTTCTCTTGTAAATGCCGTTGAAGGTTTCTTGCTGTGCTTTCACCTTGTAAAAAAGCGAATACATTCCTTACCGCCCGACCCTGTTAAGTCTCATTCAAAAGAAACCAACAGCAACAGCTTGGGTTTTGTGAGTGAAAACTGCAGCCTCCTCACTAGAATTTGATTTTGAAGGGAAATCATAACTGATAGCTTCCACATGCTCGCAGCCATGCAGAAAATATGGGTTTTTTTCTCTGAGAAAAAAAAAAACCTTGGGACAGGGGAGAGCAAGAGGGTGGAAGCAGATTTCCAGGCTTAGAAGCTGGCAGAGGGCAATCAGCCCCAGAACATCTCGTGCTTGCCTTTTACTCCTCCTGCTCTGCTGCGTGGAGCTCAAATAATCGTAATTAGGGGAAAGAACAGTCAAAGCAGCGTCTTCATCAGAGACGCCTCAGCTTTGTCACAAATAATCCTTGTGCTTCATGGGGAGGCTGATCCCAGCAGCAAAGAGGTTGCTGGGGCTCGTGTTCTGCCAGTGTGCTCTTAGAGGTGAAATGAGTAGCATCTGCACAAGGTTTTCCAGGGAGAAAATGAGCTGTCAGAATAAAAGCGATCCAAGTCTTGGTTTTGAAAAAGTGGGGAGAAAGAAACTTAGATTTGAATTAAATATAAAACTTATCCTAAAGCAACATTTAAGCTTTGCAAGCTGCTTATTTTCTCGTGGATGTGGGAATCTGTTGGCTGAAGCGCTTGGACGATCAGCTGTTCTGTGCCAGTGGCTGCAGGTCATGTCAAGGACATGATGCGTTGGCACAGCAAGTGTCTGGTTAAACCCAGGGGCCAGCGGGGTCATCCCAAAGATGGTGCTTTGGTATCACACATCCCTTGCGCTCACCATGACTGGAGCCCATTCCCTTGTGGTTTGGTGCTGGGTAACATGTTCTGTGAGCAGGAACAGGTAATTGTGGAGAAGACGACCCTCAATTTAACAAAATTGTTGTCCAAAATGTGAATTCCAACATGTAGTTTTTGAGATGATGGGTATGAGTTTGCCTGTTTTTATTAAAGTATCAAAAGCTGAGGTAGAAATAATGGAGTTACAGTTTCTAGGCAAGGTTAATTTTATTTTCTGTGTTCGCTGCAGGCAGCCACCAAATGTTTCTTGGTGTGAAAGCAGCACAGGCAGGGCATGACTGATAGAAGCATGCACCTTTCTGTTGGGCTGCACAAGTTAAGAACATTCCTCTTGAGCTGTAACCTGAAGTTCTGCTTGTCCATGGACAAATATTGGCCTCTGGCCTCTTTCAAGTTCCTCTTTTTTGTTTTCTGGTAAATTGATGATAACTCAGCTTGCAATGGAGATAAATTCATGAGTGCTTAGAAGCATTCAGGTTCTCAGTTCTGAGTTAGGAGAAAAGACCACAGGAAAAAGGTCTCTGGGGAGACCTTGGGATGACAACACAGTTTTTACAAGGGCATGAAGTGGGGACAAGGGGGGAATGGCTTTAGACTGAAAGGGGGAAGATTTGGATTAGATGTTAGAAAGAAATTCTTCATGATGATAGTGGGGAGGCCCTGGCCCAGGCTGCCCCGAGCAGGGGTGGCTGCTCCATCCCTGGAGGGGTTCAAGGCCAGGTTGGATGGGGCTTGGAGCCCCTGATCCAGTGGGAGGTGTCCCTGCCCATGGCAGGGGTGGGACTGGAAGGGCTTTGAGTTCCTCTCCAACCCAAATCATTCCTTGATTCTATGAAATTAAAGAATACGGCCAATAGAGCACAGACCACATGAAGGATGAGGTACTTACAACATGCAACCTCTGTGCAGTGTGTGCCACTGAATAAGGTGGATGAGGTGGAATGAGGTCTCTAATCACACCTTCAGAATTCCTGCTATCACAGTGCTTCGGTGAGGGCTTCAAAGGGTGAAGGGTGAGCTCGTGGACACTACTAATTGCTTAGCAAAGCACAATACGGTGCCTTAATTTGTCGGTCAGACCCAGCCAATACTTAACTTGTAGATATCGACTGTAAACTAATTACTCTAATTCTTCATCAGAAGCAGGAGGCTGTAATTATAAATTGTTGGTAGCTGGGTCTGTCCCTAGGGAGCCCCAGTGACAAGGGAAGGATGATCTCCCCTTGCCAGACATGTCTGGTCTCCTTCCTGTGGTGGCCAGTATTAAAGATCCAGCTGACTGTGTGTCTTTATGATATTGACCCAATAATACTGTTTTTTTATTTTTGTTTTTCACATAAACCTCTCAGATTCATTTTATTTTCTTTCTCTTTTTTTCCCCTTCTTTCCTCTCTTTCGTTTTTCCTCCACCAGCTAGAGGATGGCCTTGGTTCCTCATAGGGACAAGCACTGGCCTTTCTGCCTCCCAGCCCCGTGTGATACTGCCAGAGACAAACCCTGTCTGAAAACCATGCAGTGAACAGTCACAAGTGAAGTTACTCGGATGAGGCTGAGTTCGAGCTAGAAACTGATTTAATGCTCATCCTACACCGTGGCACACCTAGTGTGGTTTGTGACCTCCACTCTGGAGGCTGCTGTTCATACCCTGTCAGCACCTGCGATGCTATTTTCGGCAATTCCGAGTGAATATTCCTCTTGTGGCAGGGTAGGAGAGATCAAAACCAGCACAACCTTAACCAGAAAGTGCGTTGGTGTGGGCTGATACTCAACAGAGAGGGTGATTGCCTGAGTCAGCTGCGTGGAACAGCCGAGAGCCGGGAACAAAGCAAAACCATGAAGCATCTCTGTAGTGATTAAAGTGACTTTGAAATGTTAAAGTAGTCTGCTGTTAATTACAGGAGGCCGCTAATTGCATTGGCCTCCAAACCTGTAATTGAGAGAGAGAAATCATTGCAGGATGTGTTCAAGGTTGTAAGAACTAGAATAGAATCACAGAATCATAGGATAGTTTGGATTGGAAGGGACCTTGAAGTTCATCCGCTTCCAACCTCCCTGCCACGTCCCACTGGATCAGGGGCTCCAAGCCCCATCCAACCTGGCCTTGAACCCCTCCAGGGATGGGGCAGCCACCCCTGCTCTGGGCAGCCTGGGCCAGGGCCTCCCCACCCTCATCGTGAAGAAATTCCTCTTTATGTCCAGTCTAAACCTACCACTCTCCAGTTTATACCCATTGCCCCCAGTCCTATCACTCCAAGCCCCTCCCCAGCTTTCTTGTAGCCCCGTCAGGTACTGGAAGGTCACTATAAGATGTCCTGCAGCCTTCTCTTCTCCAGGTTGAACAACCCCAACTCTCTCAGCCTGTCCGCATACAGGAGCTGCTCCAGACCTCAGATCATCTCCGTGGCCTCCTCTGGACTTGTTCCAACAGCTCCATATCCTGCTTATATTGAGGACTCCATAGCTGGACCCAGGGCTCCAGGTGGGTCTCCCAGAGCGGAGCAGAGGGGCAGGATCCCCTCCCTCCCTGCTGGTCCCTCTGCTCTGGATGCAGCCCAGGACACGGGTGGTTTCTGGGCTGCGAGTGCACATTGCCAGCTCGTATCAAGCATCAATGAGCATCCCAAGTCCTTCTCCTCTGGGCTGCTCTCAATCACATCATTCCCCATCCTGTATTGAAACAGCGCTTAGAATAAAGGAAGCTGAAATAGAGTGGTAATAAATATATAATCGATATAGACATAAAATAACCCACAAACAGAGATATGTACAACAAAAGGGAAGAATCACCCCAAATACCTTACGTGCTAGTCAATCTAAATATAAAAAAGTTCTGTTACACAGCAGAGTGATCCCTCTTTGGGAGCTGATTGATTATTGCTTTCCCTTAGAGAAATTCTATTAATCACTTTGTTAAAATAATTTTGAATGATAATTTGCTACATTTTCATATTTTGAAGGCCCAGCCCAAACCTGTGTGTCTTGCTGCCACTGCCTGGAAACAGATCTTTCTGGCCAGGCAACCCTTCAGGGCCAGGGTATTTTGGTTAAAGAAGGGCAGCCTGTATTTTTTTCCCCTAGAAAAATCAGACTATTAATTGCTCTCAAAACTAATTACTGTGCTGGGTTTATCAGTGCGGCCAGTTGACATTTTAGTGCAGGAGCTGGCTCTCTGGCTTCGCCATCAATGACACCTCATGAAAATGCAAATATGTTGGGAAGGAATGAGCCTGCTTATTAAATCTATTGCACTGATTTGCAGAGTGTGGTGTTGAAAACACATATTCCCCCAATCAAAGATAAATGTATTTTATGTGCCTTTTATGACTCTGCTGCTAATCAAAATTAATCAAGGCCAGATCTTTTGATTAGATATTTTTACTGCTGTGGCTACAATTAGGCTAAAGAAGGCACTATGATCTCTAAGTTATGTTATTTTATACAGGTTTTGGGAGGTTTTTCTAGATGTATATGGCTGGGTTTTCCACTCCACAATGGCTTTGATCGATGCAGCACCTAAAACCCTCTAGATGAGAACTGGAAACACGCATCTGCCCCGCTTGGAGAGGGTGTGTGCCACTGCACAGGTGCCGTTGGGTTGTAGCAATAGCCCGATGGCAGTGACACAGCCAGGAATCGCAGGACACCTCCCACTGGACCAGGTTGCTCAAATGATCTTAAGATCTGTGTCTCTAAGTCCTGCGAAACCTGCAAACCCCTGGAAGCATCTCTGACGGCAGCTCTGCGTGCACTGAGCAGCAGTGGAACTCGGTGCCTGTGGTTCTGGCATGTGTGGAGCTAAAACTCCTCATGGGACAGCAACAATTTTGACTTCAAATATTGATGACCCTCTTTGGGTTTGGGTACATTATCGATAACAGCAATGCTGTTACTATTCCTGCTGTTTAACATCTTTATGCGTTATCGGTAGTGGTTCAGATCTCTTGTGGCTGCTGATCTCTCATTTAAATATGCCGTTTCTAGACTTTTATCTAACTTACACACACATCTGCAACCTCTACCCATTAATTCTGTACCTGGAACCTTGCTCGTTCTCTGTTTTTGCTTGCTGACAACTTCCTAAGCTGCCACACGGGTCGGCACAGCCTCGAGTGAATTCTGCAAATACTGGGGAAATGGAGCCTCGATCTCTCCTGGGAATGCTCACTGCTCTCCTTCTTTTAGACCACATTTGATAGGAATGGTTGGACTCAATGATCTTCCAACCTGGTTATTCTATGATTCTATGATTCTATGAAACGCTTTAAGAGATCCATTTTTCCTATTACTCTGTTAACAGAAACCATGAAATCTGTTTTAAATCCTGCTATTAGGTATGTATTTTACTGTTGTCTGGAGAACAAATGCTTTCACGTCACAGATGTAAATTGAAAATTTCACCGAGCCTTCCCCAGCTCTGGCTGGTTTCTCTTCCAAGCCTCTCTAGTGTTCAGTGCTGGAGCCTCACGCATGTTTAACACATCTCCTCGATGTCATTATTGCCCAGGGAGATTCTTTTCCAGCAGCTGTGTCACAAATCCTCAGAGGAGCTGCTGGAAAAGGAAAATGGAACAGTGTCCACTACTGCGGGGCCCCCCTTGGCAAAGCAAACCTCAGAGCTACGCCAGCATCCTTCGGGGTCATTGCTCAGCAACAGCGATGCCTGCATTTCTCCACTGGTCTCTGCCTCTCTGTGCTGCCATGGGATTCATTGTCCCCTCATGGTTTTTTGATCACCTCCAGGGGTGGAGACTCCACCCTTGCCCTGGGCAGCCTCTGCCAGTGCTTTACTATTTTGGTGAAGAAGTTATTCCTAATATCCAATCTAAACCTCCCCTGGTGCAGCTTGAGGCTATTTCCTTTCATCCTACCCCTTGTTACTCGGGAGAAAAGCTCAGGACCCACCTCACCACAACCTTCTTGCTGGGAGCTTCAGAGAACGATGAGGTCTCCCCTTTGCAGCCCCGGGGGAGCGCCCAGCCTGGCCCCGAGCCTGGCGAGGAGGACAGAGCAGCTCAGGAGGGAGCTCAGCAGCTGCTGGGCTGGGCTGATGGACCTGAGGGGTCCATGAGATGGAGGAGATGCGGGATGCGGTGGCTCCCATTGAGACACCGCTCAGATTCAGGGGCTGCTCTTTGGGGTTTTTAGTCGGCAGCTCAAGCGTTGCAAATGAAACAAGGTTATATTTAGAACTATGAATAATTCTGCATTATGAATGAAAAGAACGTGTCATGTGAGACCCACAGAAAGGCACTCTCTGCCTGCAAATACTTTTTTCCACTCGGATGTTGGGTTTCCTTTGGGAAACGGGACTGTAATTCATTTTTGCATGACTCATCCATATGCAAAAAACCCTCGATAAAGGTAAAACCCTCTTATTCTCATACATTGATAATGGGCAAAAAAAGCTATAAATACCTAATGCTGTTTAGATATTTCATACATTCATGGCTTAGCGCTTCCTAAATCTTGCATTTTCAGCTCCTGGCTCAGCCTATTTTCCCTGGAGCATAGGGACTGTGCACAGAAATCATGAATGTGCTTAATTAACAAGGTGTCAGCTAAAAAAATACCACTCAGGATTGCTAGGGAAGGCTTTTTAGTGTGTGCATCGAACCTAGAGGACTGAAAAGAGAGGTGTGATGACTTTACAGTCTATTTTATAATAGAATAAAGTTATGGCCCATCAGGAGAAAGATGTCAGGAAAGATTATGAAACACTTGGCTATCTAAATTCAAACTTGTCTGTAATTCATGAATTGGATTCCCATGGTAGAACATTTTCTTCAGGATTTCTCCTAGCTTTAAAATGCAAGAATGGCATCACAAATCAGTCCCGGAGTCTAGAGAACACCACATGCAAATGATGTTCCCATCTTGCCCCTGCAACCTTTTTACCTGGCCTCTCCCGAGTCACTGCACACACCAACCGATGCTGCAATGACCTTTCAGCCCCAAAAGATGTTGTCTGGTTTCACTTGCTGAAAGCATAAATCTTCAAGGACTCTCTTACCATGCCCCATTTTTCTACTTCTCATTTTTTATGCTCAAGGTGTTCCCCTGCTCAGCAGAGAGCGTATGGCACCATCCTGGATCACATCTCAGGGCAACCCCAACCACAGCTACAGGCTGAGTGGAAAATTGGTTGAGAGTAGCCCCAGGAGAAGGGCTTGGGGTGTTGGGGGAGAAGCTCAACATGAGCCAGAAAAGGTGCTCAGAGACCAGAAACCACCCATGTCCTAGGCTGCATCCACAGCAGAGGGATCAGCAGGGAGGGAGGGGATCCTGCCCCTCTGCTCCACTCTGTGAGACCCAGCTGGAGCCCTGGGTCCTGTTCTGGAGTCCTCAGCACAGGGAGGACATGGAGCTGTTGGAACGAGTCCAGAGGAGGCCACGGAGATGATCCAAGGGCTGGAGCAGCTCTGCTATAAGGACAGGATGGAGAAGAGAAGGCTGTGGGGAGACCTTAGAGCAGCTTCCAGTGCTGAAAGGGGCTCCAGGAAAGCTGGGGAGGGACTCTGGATCATGGATTTTGGGGATAGGATGAGGGGGAACAGCTGGAAGAGGGGAGATTGAGATGAGATCTTAGGCAGAAATGTTTTGCTGTGAGGGTGGGGAGGCCCTGGCCCAGGCTGCCCAGAGCAGGGGTGGCTGCCCCATCCCTGGAGGGGTTCAAGGCCAGGCTGGATGGGGCTTGGAGCCCCTGATCCAGTGGGAGGTGTCCCTGCCCCTGGCAGGGGTGGGACTGGATGGGCTTTGAGGTCTCTTCCAACCCAAACCATTCTATGATTCAGGACCAGCACAGCTAGAGCCATCGGCACCTCCAGCTGGAGCTGCACAGCTTTGCTCCTCTATTGCTGCAGTGGCTTTTCTTGGTCTGGCCCTGCCACACCAGCTCACCAGGGCTGTCAAAGCATGGCTGGATGTTGAAAAGTGCCTGGGAAGGTCATGTCAGAGCTGTAGGGTCAACTCTCACTTCATTGCAGACACCAGAGTGTAGGGCAAGAGCAGACACCCTAGCACTGCTTGCTGCAAGCTCCTGGGAGGCCAGGAAAGGGTTACTGCTAGCTGGCTAATTAGCTCAGGTGCTAATTAGGAGCACCTGTCCTTCTTTATAATTAGGCCCAGGCATGGGGGCTGCCCTGGAAGTGGTTGTCTGGGATTTTGAGCCTTTGTTCAAGCACGGTCCTTGCTGCTGGTGTGGGGAACAGGTAGGAGTGTGGTGTCTGGGGCGTGGGGAGGTGGTAATGGGCCCTTGGGAAGGGGTTTGGGTGGCTGGAGGTGGGGTCAGCAGTTCTTGATGTGGCCTTGGAGTTGATGGTGGCCACCGTGCAGCTAGCCCAGTCCTCTGACTCGATCCTTAAGGCTGAGCAGAAGTGTTTGAGTGAGGGTTTGTGCTCCTCAAAGGTCTCTGTTTGCCTATGTGATAATGGAGGTGCTGTAAGCTTAGATCCATGCAAGTAGGTGACCCTTGTGGTACCATAGTACCATGTGTTTGCAGTTCCCTTTTGGGGCTAAAGCTCTGCTTTTGTGGGTTGTCTAACCCTTTAATGTTTGAGATTAAATCATTTTAGTGGCTTTCTGTTACTGGAAAAAATGCTGTGTGTTAGAGAAAATGTGTCTTCCTGGTACTTGGAAGATTTCAGGAAGCTGAACCCCACCTGAGAAGTTGTGTTAGGTTTGAGGCTTGCAGTGTGGCATTACAGGTTGTTTGTCTTTAGTTCTGGGTTTTCAGATGTACTCTACAACCCCATTAAAGGTTTTTTTTGCAGCAATTTGTACTCTCACAATGGTAAGTGGAGTTCAGCTGCAAACTGAGTTGACTTGACTAACGATGAGGACTTGGCAGGCTGGATGGGGAGATGGTTCAGGAGCTGAGGTGTGAGTGATGCGTGTGGCTGTTTGTTGAAATCGCTGCTGAAGGTGTGAGATGAGAGCAAAGAACTCTTTGAGTTACGGTGGCATCCCTTAGCTCTTGTCCCCTGGACAGGGAGCCTGGCTCTGTGTGGATGTCCACCCTGGTCCTACTTGTGTCACGTCCTGGAGCATTCCGTGTTTTTCACAAGTCTGAGTGAAACGATAGTGGGAGGAAAGCCTGGGAGAGTGGAAAGTGCTGCCAACTCTTTGAATTTGCTTGGGTCAGAAAACATAAGAAGTCTCAGCTCTGAAGGTGTGGTTTGGGGTTTTTTATCAAATAGTAGAAGGAAGAATCCCAAATGTGCATTCGTAGTACACTCCAGTGAGCATCTGGATATGAAATACCTGTATACCTTGGTTGGCTTTTCTCCTGTTGCCGGGACCAGGAATGGGGTTGTTGTAGGATCATAGAATGGTTTGGCTTGGAAGGGACTTTAGATCCCCTCCAATTCCAACCTCCCTGCTGTGGGTGTGTGTGTGAGTGTGTCTTTAAGCTATAAAAACATGGAATGGTTTGGGTAGGAAGGGACCTTAAAGCCCACCTAGTTACACCCCTGGGGACACCTCCCACTGGATCAGGGGCTCCAAGCCCCATCCAACCTGGCCTGGAACCCCTCCAGGGATGGGGCAGCCACCCCTGCTCTGGGCAGCCTGGGCCAGGGCCTCCCCACCCTCACAGAAAAATATTCCTAAGATCTCATCTCAATCTCTCCTCTTTCAGCTGAAAATCTTGAGCAGTTCCAACCTCTGGTACCAGATAACTGTGCTCATATAAGCTCCCCAACCTGCAATGACAAATTGCTTAATCTTCACGCACACAGCTCCTAAAAATATTGAAAAATCTCATTATTTTGTAGCATATGGAATCATTCCAATCAAAAAGAGCTTGTCTTGAATATTTGCTGAAATTTCCAGGTATAAGTGGAAAACATAATTACTGGCTTCGTGGAAAAAATGAAAACACTGTTTAGGCTAGAGGAGATTCAATCTGTTGAAGTACATTTCAATCTCCATCTGATGCTAAAGAGCCATCTGCATTGCAGATAAAGCCATATTTGCATGCAGACCTGGATGTTGTCATCTCTCTTTCTGCAATTGTTTTGATTTGGAGTCCCTTGTACAGACTCATTAGCTGCCTTGCCCATCGTAGTCAGTAAGCATCTCTCTGGAGGCGTTATTTGAGATCTCTTGAGGAGCTCTGATTATCTTCTACAAGTGTTTTTCCCACTCTGATGGAGCTCACTGTCTTGGTCACCTTGATTTAATCTAGAATGAATGCAGTCAGGGTAACTTAACTGGGAGGGGTGAGAAAGTGGGGAGAAGGGGACTGATCGTAGGCTAAATTTCTAGACAATGCAAATGCAGCTGAATACACTCTGGGAGTCTGAATAAAAGGGCTGTGGACAGTTTGCAGGCTTTAAAAACAAACAGAAGATATCCCTCCTCCTCTGTCTCTAAGGAAAATAAGCTTTCCACACTTCATCACTTATTTCTAAGAGTCCAGTATCTGCGTCGACTGTAATTACTGTAGCCCAGAAGGGCTGTACTTGAGGCAGGCTGCTTCTGAAATGTCAATATATGCGAATAAGGATTTTTCTGAATGCTAAAATAGCAGTTATGGAAAGATTTTTTTTCTGTTTCTGTGGCAATATTTGGTTTCTTGATCTTCAGGTGCATTTCCAGAAACAACAGAGGCTTTGGGTTTGGATAAGCCTCCACTTTTACAGTGAATGACAAGGGTATTCCCCATAATCCATGGCCAATTTATTCCACCTTCCATGCTGTTTGTCACACAGGCTACCGGGAGGTGAGGATGAGGCTGAGAGAGTTGGGGTTGTTCAGGCTGGAGAAGAGAAGCCTCTGGGAAGACCTTAGAGCAGCTTCCAGTGCTGAAAGGGGCTCCAGGAAAGCTGGGGAGGGGCTCTGGATCAGAGAGTGCAGGGAGAGGATGAGGAGTTTACAGCTCATGTAAACAACTGTTGCTGCAGAACATGATTAATCAGATGAGCCTGGAAAATGCAGGAAGGACACATGTTCATTAGCAAGTAATTAATCTGTCTGTTATAACAGCTTTTTGACTCAGAGGATGATGATTCCTGGTGAACATCTCCTGTACAAATGGGAGCAGCACTGGAGCAAAAGGGATAACTTGTTAGAAGGAATTAAAGCAAGCATTGGGGTTAATTGCTGTGGAACCCTTTTGCTGTAAGCTACACCAGGAGGAAGAGCACAGAGGGACTGTGATTTCCCAGTGAGCTCTGGGGTTGATTTTGAGGGAGCTGCCTCTGTAAATGAAACCTGAAATTATCGTGCCCATAGGTCTCCCTTTTCAGTACTTAGGGATGATACACTCGGGGATGATGCTGTCTAGTCACTTAACAAGGATGAAATGTCTCCTATACTAATGGCTTTTCTGGTTTACTATGTCTGTATTCCTGTGAAAAACATTGGTTTATGATGTTTTGACATGAATGGATCTGAGGGGGAGCTGCGAATCTCAGGAACTTGTCTTAGCCCTGTGCAGGTGGCTGATTTTGTGAGTAAAAATCAGCTCATTAATTGTTTGACTTTTAAAAATATGGTAAAAAACAATCAGACAAACCCCTGTAGAATTCCCTGCCTTGGGCAGGACACCTGGGGTGGCTGATCTGACCTGTCCTTTGAGGACCAAGCTGCTCAGAGCCTTCTCCGCTCTCCAAGGATGAAGATGTTGCACCCCCTGTCCTGGCATTTGGTCGCCCTTCTGGTGAGAGGGTTTTTTTACCCCAATATCTAAGCAGTCTCCCATGTCCAGGTTCTCCTGCTTCCCCTCAGGAGTGCTCTGGCCTTCTTTTCCCTGCCCTCCTCTCTGGCAGCAGAGGACACAGCGAGGCACTACGGCTGCTCACAGCCCTTGCAGCTCTCGTGGTGGGATGGGCTGCTGAAGAAATGCAGCAGAAGAAGACTTCTTAAATACTATAAATACACTTATAAATGTGCACGTAGGCATTGATCCCTTCCTCTTCATGTCTTTGGAAGCATCTTGCCTGATCCCCCTTTAACCAAGAAAACCCATCCTCCAGAAACCTGAAATAATTGTTCAAAAGCTGGTGTGGTTTGAGTCTTGGAGAAGTCCTAATGCTGTAGGAGGCTTGCTTTTACATTTGTAGAATGCTGTATTTTAAACTCAGTGAAAAACTTTTCTCTGATCTCTAAGCTGTGAGGTGGCATTTTCAATTTGTTCAGAGAGTCATAGAATGGTTTGGGACCATCCCCAGATGGGACCATGAGGGTCATCCAGTCCAATCCCCCTGCAGTGAGCAGGGACACCTCCGACTTGATCAGGTTGCTTGTTAATCTTAAATTTGGACTTCATTCCCACCTGAATAGTTTTGTCCTTTTGGGGAATGACTTCCCAAGAGCTGTCATCAGTGTCCCTCCTGGTGAGAGGTTTCTTTGGTTCTGCAGGCACAGATCCTTACCTGGAAAGTGAAATAGGAGCATGTGCTTGTATGTTCATGCCTGGATTTCAGCAGTGTGCAGCACGT
Source organism: Phaenicophaeus curvirostris (assembly GCF_032191515.1). Lineage (NCBI taxonomy): Eukaryota > Metazoa > Chordata > Aves > Cuculiformes > Cuculidae > Phaenicophaeus > Phaenicophaeus curvirostris. Next base: position 41,132,211 of record NC_091398.1, on the reverse strand, counting down.
TTGCTTCTTCCAGCTCCAGAGCTGTAACTGTGCAACAGCAGCAGGGAATTTGGGAGACCTGGATTATTCCACTGCTAAAAACCTGCTGTAAATGAGATACAGTGGAACCGATGCAACTACAGCGCAGATCAGTGCGTGCTGAGGCAATGTTTTCCATTTCCCCCTTCTGCCCCACCTCGATGCTGCATCTCCCATAAGGGCTCAAGTGCAGCATCTGAGCTCTGCGCAGCTTTTCTTGCGCCCTGTTCATACAGAGTTGGGTGGGAAAGGAGTGAGCTCTACACGACTTGATGTGTCTTCTGGTAGACTTGATTAAAATACCAAGAAACTGGATGTAGGCTGCTGTTATTTACTGTTTGCAGTCAGTAAATGACTAGAAAATGAAGGAAATAGGCTGGTAGTTATGGGCTAAAGCTAAGAGACCTTATAAAGGAAATAGTAATAGTTGTGGGATGTAAAGGGTCATTATCCTTTAGATTAAGGCCAGCTAGTTTCAGCTAATGAACTACAGCCCACATAATGTGCAGGATGAACTCTTACTACCTCACATAGAGAGCTCTGGTTAATCTTATAATTACTAAATGAATAAAATTATTCCTAACAGCATGTAATTTTGTGGTCAAGCAGATAATTATCTTTCTTGCATAAACCAGTAAAAATCTTCCTCGATGTAAATCTGCACGCTCTGGATTGCAACTTATTTGTCTCTGTCCTTACCTAACCCTGAACCAAAGCTCAGTGGCTCAAAGAATTGGGTGTCTCAATGTCTGCTGCTTCTTGTGTTTAAGCTTGTCTGATTGACCCTAGTCCTGTCTTATTTATGCAACACCACTGTGCCTCTTAAACCACATCTACGTGTTCTTTGAACACCCCCCAGGGATGGAGACGCCACCACTGCCCTGGGCAGCCTCTTCCAATACTTCACCACTCTGTCAGTGAGGAAGTTTTTTCCAACATCCAGTTTAAACCTCCTCAGGCACAACTTGAAACTATTTCCTCTCCTCCTATCATTTTTTTTCCTTGGAAGAAAAAACACCCACCTCACCACAACCTCCTTTCTAGGAGCTGCAATGAGGTCTTCCCTCAGCCTCTTCTCCTCCATACTAAACAGCTGCAGGTCCCTCAACTGCTCCCAGAGCCCTTGTAATACGTCTGAAATCCACAGCAGGACTCCAGCGCGTGTCCTACTATAGCTAAGAGCAACCACTTTCGCAGCAGATGGACTGTGACCCACACCAGGACAGGGTTGCCACCACTTCTGGGGCTCTGCAGCTTTGCTATCCCAGGTTTCCATCTGCCTTTAAAGCCTCTTGCTGTTCAGGAGATTCAGGAGAAGCTGAAGATGTCCCTTTCCTTGCACTACACAGTTTGGTCCCTTTTGACCTAATTGACTTGGTTTCAGTTAGGCAACTGCTGACTTTATCCTTATTAAAATTTTATGCTGCTTATAAATAAGAAATAGGTTTCTAATAATAGCGTCCTTTTTTTTCTTAATTAAGGTATTTTCCTTTAATGACTGCTGAGTGTTTTTCTGCTTCGTTGTTCGGTTTTTTTAACACCTTTGCTTAATGTTTGTACAGTTTGAGGGATTACAGGCAGGAGGAGGAAGAGGTTTCCTTTACTAATTATAGAGTCTCCAGTGACTGTGCCATGAGGGGTGATGTGTGAGGTGATGGAGGGCTCTTTCTGTTAATGGGCTGCAGATGCATCCAATGAGTTATTTGGGGAACACTGGAAAAGGCAGGCAAGAAAATAAAGGGAGATGACTGTTAGTATGACTTTGGAAGAGAGGTGGAGTCTTCCCCCATGTGAAGATAAGCTGGCTGAGTTTGGGTTGTTCACCTCAGAGAAGAGAAGACTCCGAGGAGACCTTATTGCAGCTTTTCAGTACTTAAACAGGGCTGATAGAGATGGGGGGGAATTTTGTAGCAGGACCTGTTGCAATAGGACAAGGGGCAATGGTTTTAAACTACAAGAGGAGAGGTTTATTCTAGATCTTAGCAGAAATATTTTGGTGTGAGGGTGGGGAGACCCTGGCCCAGGCTGCCCAGAGCAGGGGTGGCTGCCCCATCCCTGGAGGGGTTCAAGGCCAGGCTGGATGGGGCTTGGAGCCCCTGATCCAGTGGGAGGTGTCCCTGCCCATGGCAGGGGTGGCACTGGATGGGCTTTTAAAGTCTCTTCCACCCCAAACTGTTCTATGAAAACCTTGGCTTTAACCAGTGCCTGAGTGGGCATGGAGACTGCAACTGCCCTTCTGCAACAACGGACCTGCTGGGCATCTCAAGAGCTTGAATTATTTCCTGCCTTCAGAATCACCTGGCTTAAAGTGGTTGTTTCCCAGCAGCATGTGAGGTCTCACCAGAGCAGAGGGGCAGAATCCCCTCCCTCACCCTGCTGGCCATGCTGCTTTGGATGCAGCCCAGGGGACAGTTGCCCTTGGATGTTTCCCTTGTGATGAAAGGTGCTATTCCCATCTCCCAACAATAGTCTCAGTGCCGAACTTTCCATTTTGCCTGACAAAGCCTGGTGATTAGGGGACTTGTTTGGGAGAGCTGGCCCCTTTTGGATGCCTCTAATTGCACTGGGGAAGCGATTGTAGTGACCAAAATATCTCTTTCCTGGGCTGAGAATACTGCTGGGCGGTTGCTCTCTGAAGAAGTGACTCATCTTTGACTGTCAGAATAGCTTTTTGATGGTTTGCTATTTTCAGTTGCCAACACTGATGGAATTTTTATAGAAATGTAATATTAGGAATTACAATTTATAGAAATGTGTTATTAGGAATTATCAAATGTAAGGAATTTTCCCCCAGAGAATACAAATACTTAAATCCTTCCTGTAGGGTAGAAGATCATCTCCTAAAAATTGTCCTTTGGTCCTTAAGGTGGCTGGAGACCATAGAATCTCTATGTTGGAAGAGACCCACCGGATCATCGAGTCCAACCATTTCCACTAATCTCTAAACCATGCCCCTTGGTACCTCGTCCACCCACACCTTAAACCCCTCCAGGGAAGGTGAGTCAACCCCCTCCCTGGGCAGACTGTTCCAGTGCCCAATGACCCTTTCTGTGAAGAATTTTTTCCTTATGTCGAGCCTGACCCTCCCCTGGTGGAGCTTGAGGCCATTCCCTCTCGTCCTGTCCCCTGTCCCTTGGGAGAAGAGCCCAGCTCCCTCCTCTCCACAACCTCCTTTCAGGTAGTTGTAGAGAGCAATGAGGTCTCCCCTCAGCCCCCTCTTCTCCAGGCTTACACTTGCGTGTGTCCTTATCTTAAATTTCTTTTCTGTCTCTTAAAAGTGTTATGAATTATTTGCAATATGCTACTTAGGTGGAGTGTCCATACTTGGAGGGGTTCAAAACACGTAGACGTGGCACTTTAGGACATGGTTTAGTCGGCACGGTGGGGTTGGGCTGAGGGTTGGACTGGATGAACCTAGAGGGTTTTCCAACCTTAATGATTCCACAGTTCTACTATTTTCTATACTATAAGAACGCTGCAGATGATGAGGATGGGTATGTGGAGCACAACCCAGTACAATGCGTGATGCTGTAGCACTCCAGCTTTGCTCTTGGTGGGCACTGATGTTTGTGATGTGCAGGCAGCCTGGGGAGTGCAGAGCACAAACGCTTTCGGCCCCTGCGCCAGCAAATATTGGCATAAGCAGGCTGACTCCTGGCAGCCAGATCCACACAGGGCATTGTCCCTTTTCTTTCCTTTGTTTTCCACCCGCTTCAGTGTGCGACTCTGCCAACAAAAACCTGTTAATTAAATGTCGTTGCGTGCGTCAGAGCCGAGCAGCTCTGTGGGGTGCAGGCTGGTGGGGTAAGGACCTGGCAGCATCTTCTGCCAGAGCTGTTCGTGTAGTGGTGACCAGGAACACAGGATGAAGGCAGAGCCACCCCGTGCTTTGAAGACACGTTTGCAGGCGGGGGCGTAACATAGAATATACAGCAAGCATGTGGTTCTCTTGAGTAGCATTGCTGTGTGTTGAGAGGCAGTGCTAAAAGCTATTCCAGCATAATTTTGAGGACAATTGTGCTCTGAGATTCTTGAGCTGCTTTAACATTGTGTTCCTGGACTGGTTTGGTGCATTTGCTTTATTGCAAATCCTGAAAACAGGGATCCATCCACCAGAAAACCCCTTCAGTGACCACGCACCCAGCTGGTAGGGTAGGGTTTAGTGACTGCTGAGTTCATGGTTCGCCTGTTTTCACCTTCTGAGCACTTACTTCTTTAGGATTATGAAATATTTGTGTTCTCACAGAAGGATTTTGGCCACCTGCTGCTGAACCTGAACTTGAGGCCAAACAGAGCCCACAGGAGAACAGAGTAGCAGCTCTCGGACTTCTTGACATGGGTGTAATTTAGCATGGAGATGAGGAGCAGTACTTGTAAAGGAAAACAAATATTATAATTAAGGACTGAGGATTATGTGTTTTAGTTTTGAAAAGATAATAACAACAATTAGGTAAACAAAACTAAGAAATGGCCCTGTGGCAGGCACAGTATCACTGGGTCTTTTCAGCCTGCAGAAGAGGCACAGGGGAGACCTCATCATACTCTAACTTATTTTTATGTTTACCTTGGGATATTCTGCACTTGTTGTGGCTGTTCCCAAGGTCCAGACCAGTAGAAAAGAGGCTATTTCCAGTAACCTTGGAAGCTGTACTGCTTTAGCACAGGCTTAATGCAAGGTTCCCATCTGCCTCCAGTTAGAGGCAGGCAGGACAGTAAGTTAAAAAAGCAGTAGAGTATCTCCATACTCTTTCCCCTCCTAATAAGTAAATTGATGGTGTAACTGTTTTGAGTGTTATTCTGACACCCTCTTCTCTTATCCAGGGTCTGAAAGACTATAGGAGTGATAATTGCTGTAGTTTTCCTCCAATTTGGTAGAGTATGGAGTAATTTCTACAGGGAAAAGTAGTCTATGCTTCTTGAGTTGAGAAAATGACAGGAAAGACAACAGAACTGAGTCAGTGAGGTATCCAAAATGGTCAGTGTTATGAAGAAAGCAAAAATACAAGAAATGGGAGATAAAAAATTCATATGAAGCCTGAGGGAAGAGGCAAGGGAAGAATAGGTTCTTTCCAAGCTTGTGAAACTCATTATCTCCATGAATTTGTTTGACAACCAAATTTTGTTAATGATTTAAAATAAATAAAAAGGCAAATTCAGTATTAGAGATCCTGGTGAAGCTCTTGGGACAGGACACCTCATCCTGTCCCTCCAATTCCTGATCCAGAGCCCCTTCCCAGCTTTACTGGAGCCCCTTGCAGCACTGGAAGCTGCTCTAAGGTGTCTCGAGCATTCTCTTCTCCAGGCTGAACAACCCCAACTCTCTCAGCCTGGCCTCACAGCAGAGGTGCTCCTGTCTTTGGATCATCTCCGTGGCCTCCTCTGGGCTCTCTCCAACAGCTCCATGTCCTCCCTGTGCTGAGGACTCCAGAACTGGACCCAGGGCTCCAGGTGGGTCTCACAGAGAGGGGCAGGATCCCCTCCCTCCCTGCTGGTCCCTCTGCTTGGGATGCAGCCCAGGACGCAGTTGGTTTCTGGGCTGTGAGTGCACATCTTCAGCTTGTGTTGACCTTCTCCTCCCCCAGCATCCCACGTCATTCTCTCCAGCGCTGATCCTAGTCCATTCTCCACTCAGGCTATAATTGTTCCCCTCTGCCATGTGGTTCTGCTCTTGTTTTCAAGGCTGACTCAAAGCAGCTTGAAAATATCTGTAGGCTGCAGTTGACAGCACTGGGCTTGGAGCTGGTGGTCCCCTTTCAAAAGGGAAAAGCAGAAAAGCTTATTAAGCAGCATAAAAGGTCCTGATGATTAGACTGAACTAATTAGTGAGTGCAGTATCCATGATGTGCAGTGAGTTCAAGGCTGTATCATTTTATTGTCTGTTACAGAAAGACTTTAATGAGGTTTTGGGGGTGTAACGCTGCCACAATGGCACCAACTGCTGTTCCCGGTGCATTGTGCTTCTTCATCACTTTTTTTTTCCACAGTGATGATCCAAAATGTCTACAACGACTCTTCTTTCTACTAACTTGGCAGCAGAAAAAAATCTTTTCCTCCTTTCCATAGCTGTTGAAATATACTTTAATCAGGATTACTCAAGTACCGCGTATGAAGTACAGCACATCTAATGAGAAATTAGAGATGTGGAGCAATGCTTTGATAAATCACTGCTCCTCTGTCTCAAAGGGCTGAAGATTATGCACAGTGTGTAGCTATCACTGGTTTTCTCTGCTGTGGATACTTTATGGTTTTGAAATGGAGTGTGAATTACCTGCATATACCTAGAGCCTCAGCCTGTGATCTGAAAAAAATGAGGGCATATAAATCGTGCTCTTTGGGGATGATTTAAGTGCTTTCTGGAGTGGGGAGCCTTCGCACAGCTGGCAAAGCGTGTTCATCCATACCTCAGCTTCTGTGCCTGTTTTAACTCCCATTGTTCATGCTACCTGCAGCGTGGCTTGGGTGCCAAAGGTGGAGTTGACTTTGGGTGACTTTTTTCTCTTTAATGCCAGCCAGTGCTCTTCTCCAGTTAAGTTAAACCTACCCCAACCCTTGGCCGTAGCAACGGTGAATTTGGTCCTCAATCATCTTGTGGGAGAAGACCAGTAGCAGGAGGGTGTCTGCTGGACTCACTCCTCCGCCCAGAGGATCCAGAGGTAAAGCCATAATGTTGGGCAAGCTTTATACAACAATTAGTCACTAATTAGACTCATCTCTAAGCCAAATATCTCAGTGGATTACAATTATCTAGCATATTTAATGCTGTCTGTCCCAATGGTTTGTCTTTTTTCCCCTATTTTACAAGCGTTTTACTGAATTGAGACAGACCTGTCTCTATAGAAACAGCTTCTGGGGGTTCTGCGGTCAATTCTGAAGTGTTTCATTTAATAAATGCTCTGAGATTTAAAGGCAGGGAAAGTAAAATGAAGAATAGGGAATGACCAATTACAGAGATTTCAAATCTATGAATTAAGGGAATGTTTTACCCTAATGGAGGGGGGGAAAGGGTAAGAAAAATTATGGTGGTTTGTATATTTCATCAGTATTTAATGTACATGAAAGGATTTAAATAGCTTTTCAGCCAACAGCAGCCATCTCAAGTAACCAAAGTTTAATGAAAACTAAATACAAATTTAAGAGTATTTGTCACTGACAGATTTATCTCCCTGTTGTCAGTGTTTTCCCCTTGCTGAAGACAATAGTTCAATGCTTCTTTGGTTAAATTCTCTACTGTTTATTAGACCTTGAGGGGTGGGACTGGGTGGGCTTTGAGGTCCCTTCCAAACCGTTCCATGATGCTCTGCTGGACCCCAGTGGGGCTGTCCTTGCTGATCTCCCCATCCCCAGCACAGCCGCAGCTGTGGCTCTATGCAGCAACTTCATATCCTTGGAAAACACTTGACTACTACCTCATTTATTCTTCCCCTGTGAGCAGATGCCATATAAATATACATTTCTTCATTTCAACTTCCTCAGAAATTATTCAAGCGGGTGAGCTCACTATATCTTGGTTTAGATTTATATTTATTTTTTTTAGGTCATACTTTTAGCAAGTAAATGAAATTCTAATCAATGCTTGTACAGTCTATACTTTCAAAATACCTCGGGAAAATAAATTAATACACTGCTTGAGCTCTGACAGTAGTAGGTGCTGTGTGGGCAGTTGTTTTACAGAAACAGCAGCGATATCTTAAATAGCATGAGGAAAAGTGAACTAAAAAATGCGATGTTTTTTGCTGTTGCAAATGACTAATTCTAGAAAGGGTTTTTGTCGCATTGTCTTCTGCAGAAGGCAAGGGCTTTTCATCAGAAGATATTGTCATTGACAGTAATGTCTAAAACAAACTAGGTGGTAAATACTTAAAGCATTCATATGAAGTTCACTCTAGGAAGTAATTTCATGTTAGTCCCTCCTTGTGGTTTTATGTGGAGTGAAGCAAGTGCTTTGCTCTCGCTGGGTTCCTCGGTAAGAAGTGTGTCCTGTCCAAAATACTTCATGGGGCAGAAAAATTTCATCTTCCCTGGGCTAAGAAACAAGCAGCTGTTGCTTTTTAGTTGTGACTCCACCAGTGCTGACTGTCATGATGGAGCGACCGCGCCAGCCTGTGTGGTGCTTGCCAACCCCCTTGTCCTGGTGTCCCTTGTTCTCAAAGCACTTCTAAGGAGGTGAAAGGGAAAAAAAAGAAATCCCTGTATTGATAAAACAGTAAACTGTGAAGGTAAATATTCCAGTTGGAAAATGTTCTTCCCCCAGAGGGTGGTGGAGCGCTGGAACAGCTCCCAGGGAAGCAGTCACGGCCCCAAACCTGACAATATTCCAGAAACCGTTTGGCCAACAGCCCCAGCCCCACGGTGTGAATGTTGGGGTGTCCTGTGCCGGGACAGGAGTTGGACTCAATGGCCCTTATGGGTCCCTTCCAGCTCAGGACATTCTATAATTGGAAATGGGGAAGGAAAACCTCAGCTGATTGCTTCCTAGAGTTGCTTTTAGAAATTTCTTGGGAAGCCTAAAGGCAATTCAGAAAGTAGCAACTCAAGGACCTCCAAAGGCTCCTCAACCTCGCAGGGCTCTAAACAGCATGTATGCAGCAGTCTGAAAGTACTTGTTCTGAGCTATTTCTCAAATTACTGTTATTCCGGGATGAGAGTGGATGATGGGACCACCAAAGCCTGTTTTGTGGAGGCTGAAGGGCCCCTCTCCTGCTGACCCGCCTCTCTGAGCTTCGTGCCCAGCAAGTCCCATCCCATGGGAGCTGCAGCCTGTCACGGTCCAGCCAGCATCTCCATCTGACTTCGCCCACTTCACTCATTCCCTCCTGAAAGCCGTGACTTCTCTCCAAGTACATGAGCTCCCAGAGAATTTACTCTAGGTTTTGACATGAAATTTCTTCTATTAGAAAATGTGTGCAAAATTCACCAAGTGACCGGATGGGCTTTGAGGTCTCTTCCAACCCAAATTATTCCATGATTTTATTATGCTGGGAGTTTGCTCACAGGCCCCATCAAACTTCTCCAGGGGTGATGACTCCTATCCAATCATTTTCACCTGTTTCTCGCATCTAAAATCTAACAGCAGTTTAAGACTCAAAGTTCCCTCTATATCTCTCAGGCAAGTTAAGGCTTTCCTGTCTAAAATAAATCTTCAAATGTGCATTTTGAAAGGAAGCACTTAATTTTATTGGAGGTTGCTTTGCCACTTTCAGGCTCTGTTAGAATTTGCAGATCAACATTGTATTTCCTGAAGGAAACAAATTTTATTTGTGTGCTTCTAATGGAGCTTGAAGTGACAAGGAAATGGGCTTTTGCCTTGTACACATTAGCACCTCTTAATATTCCAAACATTACCATATAACAGCTTCATAAAAGTCTTTCAATTAAGTATGATTTGTGCAACTGGAGCAGGCAGAGTAGGCGCAAATGACCAATAAACCAGATTTAAGGTGATCCTTTGAAATGATGGATCTCATGCAGTTGAGTTCTTCAACAGTCCATTACTTGTAGAAGGGAAAAAAAACAAGTGGTTACTGTCAGCTTTACTTCTCACGGTTCCTGAGAGAAAAGGAAATAGGTAAAGGAAAAGAATAAAATGAAGTTTTCTAATAGGCTGGTTTAGTAATTGCTATTTCTACCAAAATGTGTATGTTCTCCCTGAAAGCTGGGATTCTGTTGTATCCAATAAATACAAACAAGGGATAATATATGTGAAAGTGCCCTGTAAACAAGGGGAAACAAAATTCACAGCTGAGATCTTTGTAGCTGGCAAGTCCAGAATCTGCATCAGGGTTTAAATACTTATTGCAGATGTGAGCCAGAGCACCTGCTGCGACAAATGTTCCACCAAGCTCTGTTGGGTTCCTGAGGAGGAACCTCCAGGTCATAGAATTGCTTCATTAGAAAAAACCTTTGAGATCATCCAGTCCCACTGTACTTGTCCACTACTAAACTGGATCCCTGAGCACCTCATCCACCTGTCTTTCAAGCCCCTCCAGGGATAGGGACTCCATCACCTCTGTGGGCAGCCTCTACCAGGGCCTGAGAATCCTTTTGGTGAAGACAATTTTCCTGATGTGCGATCTGAACCTCCCCTGGTGCATCTTGAGGTCCTTTCCTCTCATCCATCACTTCTCACGTGGGAGAAGAGACCAACATCCATCTCCTTTCAGGTAGCTGTAGACAGCGATGAGGTCTCCCCTCAGCCTCTTCTTCTCCAGACTAAACAACCCCAGGTCCCTCATAATGTTTGTTCTCCAGCCCCTTCCCCAGCTCTGTTCCCTTCTCCAGATGCTCTCCAGCCCCTCAATGTCCTTCATGGAATGAGAAACCCAACCCTGAACCCAGGATTTGAGGTGCAGCCTCACCAGTGCCGAGTACAGAGGGAAGATCCCTTCCGTGCTCCTGCTGGCCACCCCTGGCTGATCCAACCCAAGATGCCTTTGGCCTTCTTGGCCACCTGGGCCACTGCTTTCTCACATTCAGCTGCTGTCACCCAGCAACCCCAGGTCCTTCTCTGCCAGGCAGCTTCCCAGCTGCTCTTCCCCAAGCCTTTATCTACGGCAAAATGTTGTCTTGTACTTTCTAGGTAACAGACCTACTTCCAGCAATACAACTCCTTTAAATCTGTTTTTGCTCAGGAATTGTGCTCAAATTCTCTTGTGGAAGTCAGCTGTGCAGAGGTCAGTGATGATCTCGATGGCTTTTCTGCCCTGAGAACCCAAGTAATTAAGATATCTGGGGGAAATAGGAGAAAGAGAATCCTTCTAACTGGAAAAAGTATATGTATTTTTAACGAATACGTTCTATTCCGGCCAGCAAGATCAATTCCCAGTTATATCTCCCCACTCCAAACATGACTCACAGAAAAAGCATAATTAACTTCTTACTCAAACCTTGTGTTCTCACCTCAGGTCAAAAGCTGTTAAACAGGGAAGGAAATCTCTAATGGAAATGCCTCATGGAAGCACACAGAAAAGCAATGAAGGCAAAGTGAGCGACAGCCAGGTTTGTAACAGCTCCCCCGAGGTCAAGGCTGTGTTTCTGGTGGCTTAGAAACAAATTCTTGAGAAACTATATTAAACTAAAATGTTAGGGAATGAGCTCTTTGGCTCTGTCTGCTGCGCTCCTGCTGCCCGTGGTGCCCAAGCTCTGGCTGCTCACCCCAGCACATGAGGGAACGAAAAGGCTCAGGAGATGGAGAAATCAGGGATGCTGAACACCTGAGACCACAGACATGTGGTCACCACTGAGCAGCCTTCCTCAACATCTGCTATCAGGATTAAAGCAGAAGTTGTTGAAGTATCTCTGGGACCACTACATAGAAACCACAATCAGGCAAGGCTTTTCCCATCCCATCACCCAAGTCATAGAATAATAGTTTGGGTTGGAAGGGACCTTAAAGATCATCCAGTTCCAAACCCCCTGCCATGGGCAGGTAAACATCGCAATAGATCAGGTTACCCAAGATCCCATCCATCCCACCCTTGAACCCCTCCAGGGATGGGGCAGCCACAGCTTCTCTGGGCAACCTGAGCTGGGGCCTCCCCACCCTCATCATGAAGAATTTTTTCCTAATGTCTAATCTAAGTCTTCCCCCTTCCAATTTAAAACCATTGCCCCTCATCCTTTCACTCCAGGCCTTTGTAAAAAGCCCCTCCCCAGCTTTTCTGGAGCCCCTTTCAGCACTGGAATCTGCTCTAAGGTCTCCTTGCACCCTTCTCTTCTCCAAGCTGAACAACCCCAACTCTCAGCCTGGCACCATAGCAGAGGTTCTCCAGCTCTTGGATCATCTTTGTGGCCTCCTCTGGGACCCATTCCAGCAATTCCATCTCCTTCATGTGTTGGGGATTCCAGAACTGGACACAGTACTCCAGAATCCTTGCTTGGAAATGCTTTATCCAGGTGCTTGTACACAGAGCTGTGTCCATGTTTCCGTGTGATGCACGGCTGCAACCCAGCCCGGCTGTGCAGGAATGGACCTTGTGCCCTTCTGAGCCTGTAGGGTAAATAAACATCAAAACTGAGTCTTGACTTCCGAACTCATGTACAAAATGAAGTTGCAATCCCATTACAGCCGGTGGCCGGCACGTTCCCTGGCAACCAGCCTGACCTTCTTCCTTAACGATATTTCTTGCGGTTGCTTCTGAGGAGCAGAGTTGAGTGCTGGCATGTGATGGGCTGCTGGGGAAGGTGCTTCATGGCCAGCTCTGCTGCCTCCCAGTCATCATGTTCTTTGGCTCCAGACCCATCTGTGTGTGTTTAGCACAGGCTGTAATCCAATTAAGCAATACGAGGCATTTATCACTCATCTCAATTAAAATAGGAATTGGCAGAGAATCCAATTAAAATCTGGGGATGAGTTAAATGGACCTTATCAATTGTCTGGCCGGGTATGGCCCTCTCCTTGCAGAAGCCTCACCTGTCAGCTCACACTGACCTCACTGCCCTGAGCACCACAGTGTCCAACTGTGCCAAGGAACAAGTGATAGGATGAGAGGAAATAGCCTCAAGTTGCACTGGGAAGTCTTAGATTAGATATTAGAAAACATTTCTTTACTAAAAGAGTGGTGAAGCCCTGGCAGAGGCTGCCCAGGGCAGCAGTGGAGTCTCCATCCCTGGAGGGGTTCAAAGACGTGTGGCTGTGGCACTTGGAGACATGGGTTAGCAGGCAAGGTGGGGTTGGGCTGATGGTTGGACTGGATGAGCTCAGAGAACTCTTCCAAGCTGAACGATTCTGTAGTTTGGGCCCTTTTCAGTACTGGAAACTGCCCTTAGGACTACCTGCAGTCTTCTCTTTTCTCCAGGCTGAACAACCCCAACCCTCTCAGCCTGTTGTCGTACAGGAGGTGCTCCAGCAGTCGGACTCCACCACCTCCCTCTGCTAGTGCCTGAGAACCCTTTCAGTGAAGACGTTTCTCTTGATGTCTGATATGAACCTGCCCTTGTGCAGCTTGAGGCCCTCTTTGCATCAGCAATTAGTGTATTTTGGGGTGTACATAACCAGAACTCATACCAGGTGCAAGACCCAGTCAGTGCCTTTCACTCACACAAGTTTCTTTCAGTTAACATCAATTTTTGTCCAAGTGAGGACTTCAGATTTCATCTCCAAAGCACTGGGCTCTGACTTTAGCTCATTTTCCAAACAGCAGCGTTCTCTGGGGGGAGCAGGAGCCACCTGTGCTGCGTGAGGACTGCAGTGCGATAAAGCTAACAAAGCAATGTGTGAGGTTTAAAAATATTATTAACTTCTCTTGTTATCTGGTGGCATCTCCTGTGCTGTGCGTGGCTAGGAAGACGGCAGCAGCTCCCCCTCAGCCCTGCTCCCTCTCGGTGCCAGATAAGCCCGGCTTGCTCACGACACGCTCCAAGGAAGTAGATTATTGGTATTTTTTAATCTGTAAATGCAAGTGAGGGTGCTGAGTGTCGGGGCAAGAATACTGCTTATGAGGCTGGGTGCTTGCAAGATGCTATGGGTGCCTTCAACGCAATGCTTATATGTTGAGAAAATTGCAATAAAGTTTTATTTAAAATACTGCAATGCCACTTCTGTCCACACAGATCAATTTTACGGTTATTTAGTAGAAATAAATTCAGTCTGGCACAACGGAAAGAGGAGAATCTAAATATAGCAGCCGCAGCAGGCCCTAATGTCTCATTTTTTTCCAACTGCCATATTGGTTTTTAATAGGGCAAGAGATGCTGTCGGTGCTTAAGGAAGCTGGATTGCTCCCACGGCCTCCGCAGCAGCTCTGCTGCACTTGGCGTCTGCAAAGAATTGATAAGCGGAGCTGGTAAGAGAGTGGTAGATGATAGCTACGTTACAGGGCTGATGTGCCCTGGGGGAACCTGTCAACCAAGAGGTCTAGAGGGGATGTAGGAAGCAGCCTCCGTGTCCATAGGGGTAAAGGGAACCTGTATCAAGTCATATCGTATGATTGTGGAATGTTTTGGGTTGGAAGGGACCTCAAAGCCCATCCAGGTCCTGCTGGCAGCCCAAGTTGGTGAGGGAAAGAGTAAAAAGCACAATTTCTTTCCTCCTGATCTCTCCGATCCTGCGCCAAAAGCACTTGGTCTGCAGGTCCAGCAGAGCCCCAAAAAGGCAGCAGTTCCACACCATTAAACTAAATTAATTTTGTATTATCATTACTAAGTTACCTGTTGGAAGAAGAATTCTCCCTCCTTTGTGAAGGGCAGATTTTCTTTCTGCCAAGACATTCGCAGCTCGATGAGCAGAATTAAACTCTAATTTGGCAGTTAATGTGTCCACAAGCTGTCGTGAAAGCAAAGAAAACTTATTAAACTTAATCGGGTTTTAGGTTTTCATTATTTCTGCTCTAATAAACCCAGAAACCGTCCTGCAGGAAGGCAAGAGCTGAGAGGACTTTGGAGGGGAGGGCTGGGAGGGCTCCACCACCCTGGAATGAGCGTGATCCCTGTGCAGCAGGGATGGTTTCCCATCAATAACCCCTGGATACTGAATTCCTGGAGTCAGCTCAGTGCAACTCCTTCCCCCTTTCTGCCACGTGCATTTATACTCATAAAACTAGACACACACATATATGTTTTTATATATATAAATATGCTTGGCGTCATTATGTTTGTATACAGATTATATGTGTTACATACTTCAGTGTTAATAATACGTAAATATCTCTTGATAAAATGCCATTTGCTGGCTGTGCACCTTTCCCAAGTAGGTGTTGATGTTCAGGACCTTGCCAATTATTCAACATTTGTGAGGCCACATCCTGAATCCTGGGTTCAGTTTTAGCCCCTCGCTCCAAGAAGGACACGGAGGGGCTGGAGGGCGTCCAGAGAACGGGAGGTGAGGAGGTTGTTCCTGCCTCTTCCCTCTCCCTCCTTGTGATGGAGTTAATTATGGGGGCTGGAGGGATGAAGACTTGTCAGTGCCCTGCTGAGATATCAGACCTGTCCACCTCCTACCTGCGACACTTTGCTCTCCCAGATCATTAAAAACAGAGGTGTTTTCAGTTCTGTGGTGCCATATGAGTGAATGTGACACAAGATGTTCACAATTAACTATTTCTTCTTTTTCTTGCTGAGCAACTGTTGTATGACCTTTCAAAAAAAGCAAAGATTTTCCCCTAAAATCAGTGATCGGTGAGGTTTCATTTTCATTTGTCCAGTAAGTTATTTAAAGCAGTCAATCCCTTCCCTTGGGTGACCACCTTCCAACTCAAACTGTTCCATACTCTATGATTGTGTCCTGGGGGGGTCCTGGCTATGCTCTGGTGTCCCTGTGAACACACCCTGGGATGGAGCAGGAATTGATGAGAGCAAGGATCCCAGTGAAACCAGAGATGATGCTCTTCTAACTAACATTTAAAATTTAGAAAAATGAATAAAAGTGGATGAGGTGCTGAGGGACATGGTCTAGTGATGGATAGGAATGGTTGGACTCGATCCAGTGGGTCTCTTCCAACCTAGTGATTCTATGATTCTAAGCTTTAGAAACCATTCTTTCAGTGCTCCTAGCCCCATCCTTATTTTACACAGCACAGTGTAACAGTCAGTGAGTATTCTGAACCTGGGAAGATAATCAATGATTTTTCCCCTTTACCCCACAGGCAAGAAAAATTTCTGTACCGTGCATGGGTCTGCTCTTTGGCTGAGTCAGTGTCAACGCAGTCACAGGGAGGCTTGATAGAATTTATTTTTTGCTAACTACTTATTCTGAAGTACAAGAATGATTTTTAAGAGGGAGTAATCACAGCAGCTGGTGCCTGCTGGGGCATTGACCCAGCCTCTGCCCTCCCTCGGTGTCAAGAGGGGCTTCAGCAGCTGCTGTGTCTGAGGCAACTGCAGGCATTTGTCTCTAAAGCTTGTGTTTTATGTGATTTCATCTTCTGATACTTCTCAAAAGACTATGGTATAGTTACATACACACTAACAGTGCATCTTGTGCAGCGCAAATCCTTTCAGGGTGGACGAGGTGCTAAGGGACATGGTTTAGCGTTTGATAGGAATGGTTGGACTCGATGATCCAGTGGGTCTCTTCCAGCCTGGTTATTCTATGATTCTATGATTAAGTAAATGAATTTGAAGTGGTTTTCAGGTTGCTGTTCTCTGAAATGTGTTTTTTTTTTTAAAGGGTGACCTGCCATTTTCAAGGAATGGAAAAATGGAAGAGTAAAGAAAAGCCATCGACCCTCCTCACCCCACACCTTCCCACCAAACCAATACTTAATGGTGTTTGTGCATCCCGGGAGCCAGGCTGGGCAGCGTGGGGAGGGTTTCTAGGGACCAGGATGCGAAGAGCAAAATCCCCAGCGAGACGGGGAGGTGCGAGGCAGAGCGATCGCGCTGCAGCGATGCTGCTCTGCCCACAGCAGGATCCTTACGGGCACCCCTGGGATCCAACCCCCACATGAACCTGGCCACACTCAGAGGTGCCAAGAAAGCAAATAACACTGTGATCATTTTCTATAGGTGCAGCAAATCACTAAAACCAAGTGTGCGATGGTAAAAATGCCTGGATTCCCGGGGACAAGGGGCTGATCAGCATGCTCAGAGTGCCCCCCCAGCTGCTGTTTCAGAGGAACGGTTCCAGAAAAACCATCTCCTCATCCTGGTCTCCCCTGGAAACCCTGGGAAGCTCTTTCTTCTCGGCTACCTGCGGGACTGGGCAGGGTAATCTCCTTTTTGTTCCTGCTCTCTGCTGAATAATTAATTTCAAAACACAAAATGGAAAACATCGGGGGGAGTGTAAAAAAAAGGGGGGAGAAGCTGTTACCATGGCACCGTAGGACAGGCTGGCTCCATCCTTCCCCACGCCTGCCGCCCGTGCGGGGTGGCTCGTCTCAGCAGTGACTCAAGGCCAGGAGAGCACAGGGTTTTAGGTCCAAAGGATGGACTCAGTCCCTGCCGAGTGCTGCATCCCATCGCTGGGAAATAGTCCTGGAGCCTCTGGGATCCCTGGGGTGGCTGGGTGAGACCTCTGGGGGATGCAGCTCCCGCTGATGCCTTGCAGCACACAAGAGCTGCAATGCAGTCACAGCTCCCTCCTGGTTACACAGCTCGAAAAAAGACTGAAATCAAGCTTTAAAAGCCACTGCGAGGTCTGGCACTTGTATTTCTGTTCTCTCCCTTCAGGTCTGCACCAGTCGGAGGCTTCGTGCTGCAGGGTGCGAAGTGTCAAGGGCAGGGTGGCAGCGCTGCGTGAGGATAAATTCGCACCTATAAATAAGGGATGTGTCCTAAACTCCTGTACTATTAATAAAGCACATTGTACCAGTCTCATAAAGTGCATGGGTTGTACATACAGAGCTGACAAATCCTCCTCCTCCTTCTCCACAAGCACATCTACGGCGCTTGTTGCTCCTCCACGATACCTTTGAAAAACTCCATCTGGTATATTAGCATTTCTTCTAATTAATGTCAGCTCTAATCACAGCCACCTCCAGAAAAACACAGTTCTACACAAACTACTGTGAAAAGCTCTTTCCCAAATAGCGACAACATTTCAAATTGGCCTGGCTGCGCATAACAATGTGCGCGCCAGGAGCCTTATTGAGAGCAGAAAAATGGGAAAGTACAAGGAATGTGTCACCCAGTGTGGAATGCTCACTGCTGCTTTCCCTGCATCCAGGCAAGGATGAACAGAAGGGTTTTAGGGAGTCAAGGCCAAGTGCAAGGTCCTAAACCTTGTAATCCCAAACACAGCTACAGCCTGGGTGCAGAATGGATTGAGAGCAGCCCTGAGGAGAAGCACTTGGGGTGCTGGTGGGTGAGAAGCTCAACATGAGCCGGCAACATGCGCTCCCAGCCCACGAAGCCAACTGGGCTGCACCCAGAGCAGAGGGACCAGCAGGGAGGGAGGGGATCCTGCCCCTCTGCTCCGCTCTGGGAGACCCACCTGGAGCCCTGGGTCCAGTTCTGGAGTCCTCAGCACAGGGAGGACATGGAGCTGTTGGAGAGAGCCCAGAGGAGGCCACGGAGATGATCCGAGGGCTGGAGAACCTCTGCTATGAGGACAGGCTGAGGGAGCTGGGGTTGTTCAGCCTGGAGAAGAGAAGGCTGCAGGGAGACCTGAGAGCAGCTTCTGGCACTGGAAGGGGCAGTCTAAGGACTAGAGGGGAATAGTTTAGAAAATCATAGATTCATAATGGTTTGGTTTAGAATGGACCTCAAAGCCTACCCAGTTCCACCCCGCAGCCTTCTCTCCTCCAGGCTGAACAACCCCAGCTCCCTCAGTCTGTCCTGGTACGGGAGGTTCTCCAGCCCTTGGATCATCTCCGTGGCATCGTTTGGACTTGCTCCAACAGCTCCATGTCCTCC
Source organism: Phaenicophaeus curvirostris (assembly GCF_032191515.1). NCBI lineage: Eukaryota > Metazoa > Chordata > Aves > Cuculiformes > Cuculidae > Phaenicophaeus > Phaenicophaeus curvirostris. The sequence continues at coordinate 41,113,905 of NC_091398.1, read as the reverse complement.
CTGTGCTGAGGACTCCAGAATGGGACCCAGGTGGGGTCTCTTGACACTGGAGTAGGGAGGTAGAATTCCCTCCGCCCTATAAAATATATGATTTATTTTATTAACACCCTCAAAAATAATGTTTTAACTTTTAACACCCATTTCTGCTTCCGCTTGCTTCTTTTTTCCTATGTAGGACATCACTGGATTTTCTGGTTCCTGATCTTCCCGTGACAATAGGATATTTCTGCCTCTACCAGACCAAAAGTCAAAACATTTTTTTTCTTCCTTTTTTTTTCCCTCCCTTATAACAATCCCAACATCGCTGGCACCAAGATTGTGGTTATTATTAATTGAATATATTATTAACTGAATACATTATTAACTGCATTGAGTACAGCCCACAACTTTCATATTCTGCTTTGCTATAGTGATTTCTCACGGGCTAAAACCTGCAGTCTTGCCCTTAAGTCTCAGCTGATGATCTGTGGGGAATTCGATGCAGTGGTTTGTTTTTTTTTACAGCTGATAACGAAGACCTTGCAGAGAACAGGCAGCTGAAGGCAGCCAGGACCACAACACATTTATTCCGATCTATCACCATAGAAACAGATAATCCGCAAACGGTCCTCTCCTACAAAACCAGTTTATGAGCTGGAGCTGCCTGGGCAAACAGCGCTTCCCGCTCTGGTCTGGATGCGCCGGGAGGGGAAACAGCCTGGGGAAGGGAGTTTGCACAGAAAACTCACCCCGACACCAGCGGGTGGGAGATGCAGGGAGTAGCCACAGCCAGTGTGACGGGGGCATCACCAGCATCGTCCAAGCGCCTCTGCAGAAGGAAGCAAAGGGCTCATAACCTCGGTACCACACAGGGTTTAAAGACCGAGGCAGAATGATGTGCGGCGCCTGGAAAGCGCCCGAGCACGTCCAGCTCCATCACTGCCAGAAAGAAACAGCAGCCTGAGTCGGGATGGGGACTGACAGCTACATCAGCATCTTTTTTTTTTTGCACATGCAGTTGTTTATAGGTTAAGATTTTGATGTCTAGATCTAAGGAGACAACAAATTGTGCTCACAACATCCAGACCTACAAGCACTTCTTCCGCTGTTGTCGTTCTGCTCCATTAACTTCGGTTCTGAAGTATCCGAGCGATATCTGACATTTCTCACAGCGTGGCATTTCCTCAGCGTGGATTTCCTGAGGGTTGAGCAAACCAAGTGTGTAGGCACAAGGAAAAAAATAAATCATATAAAATACATAAATTATGCAACAGCGTTAAGGTAGGGAGGCCTCGTGGTCGAATAGTGTGTGTGCAGAATTTAAAACAACTGCTTCTACAATGTCTGCCCCATGCAGGACCTGCAGTGGAGCTGGCACGCAGCATTCTAACTCAGTAACAGACACTTTAGGGATAGTATATCAAAATTAAGAGTAGGGCTTCTCAAATAAACAGTTGTTTCTTTGTATTTTAATTTTAAATTCTGAGTTATGCAGGAGGAAGGGGCCATTGACTTTCTTGAATGTTTATCAGTAATGCCTGGCACACATTTCAATTTGTATTTTCACAGAATCACAGAATGACCTGAGTTGGAAGGGACCCACAAGGACCATCGAGTCCAACTCGTGTCCCGGCACAGGACACCCCAACATTCACACCGTGGGGCTGGGGGCATTGACTAAATGCTTCTGGAATGTTGTCAGGGTTGGTGGCATGACTGCTTTCCTGGGAGCTGTTCCAGTGCTCCATCACCCTCTGGGGGAAGAACCACTCTGTCAGCACAGACATTTTTCCCAGTATCCACTCTAAAACCCCCTGGCACAACTTGAGGCCATTCCCTCTCATCCCATCCCTTGTTCCTTGGGAGAAGAGACCAACACTCACCTCAACACAATCTCCTCTCCGGGAGCTGCAGAGCGCGATGAGGTCTCCCCTCAGCCTCCTCTTCTTCAGGCTGAACAGCCCCAGGTCCTTGAGTCAGTCCCCAGGCTCCACCTCCTTCCCAGCATCATTCCCAGCTCTGGATGTGCTCCCAGGACCCAATCCAACATCTCTACCTTGCCCTGCAGTCCACACACGCCGCCTGCCTGGCTCCCCTGTTGCACACCATCAAAAGTCGGGGAGAAATCAATTCTCTCCACTTAGCCCTCCTCATTCACTTATGCCAACGGGAAGGGCTGACGCAGAATAAATGACTTTATTCCTGTAAACATCAACGGGAAATTATGTGCTCTTCGGATGCACATTTGTATTTTAGGATTCAATAATCTCATTAACAAGACTGTAAGATTGAACTTTTGTAGAGAGAGATGGAAGAGACAGACGTGTTTATGAGATGTTTTCATTTATGAACTCATCTCATGTGATGCTTTTGGTGCCTGGGATGCTTTCTGCCCTCTGTGTCCCTCGGAGGTGGCAGCGCCGTTGCGTTGCATCGCCTTCCACCCTGCTTAGAGCTGCCCTCAGCCAGGCAGGGGCCGGTTTAGAGCTCGCACGCAGCAAACTCTGTGTTCACACAGAGCTTTATTAAAGCAATGTGACTTGGGTGTCTAAAGACACAGTTAAGCCACACTGACAATCGCAAAACCCATTCCTATACTGGCTCTCTAGCACTCCACATCTACATTCAAATTGCCTCAATGTACATGTGTTGCCCTTTTCTCTTGTTACCAAGGAGAATTTTGTGACTAAAGGAACAAATTATTATCAAATCTTATATTTGAGTTTGTTGAGAGTTTTCCCCGATTATTGTGAAACGGAAAATATAAATTTGTAATGCACTCAGTGAAAGAAGAATAAAATAATTTATCATCTCAAAGGGGACCTTTGCAAATGTATTTCAAAAAATTAATCAATTTTGCCATAAAATGTGGGTTTATCAATATTAGCAGTGAATATAAAATAATGTGTATAGCTCCTTCTTGGAGCAGGGGGCTGTTTAGGCTGAAACAGAGGAGGCTGAGGGGAGACCTTATTGCTCTGTACAACTACGTGAAAGGAGGTGGCAGAGAGGTGGATGTTGGTCTCTTCTTCCAGGTGATAGGACAAGAGGGAACGGCCTCAAGCTGCTCAGGGGAGGTTCAGATGGGACATAAGGAAAAATTTCTTCACTGAAAGGGTTCCCAGGCCCTGGCAGAGGTGGTGGAGTCCCCATCCCTGAAGGGGTTTAAAAGGTGGGTAGATAAGGTGCTTGGGGACATGATTTTGTAGTGCACAGGTACAGTTGGAGTTGATGATCGCTAAGGTCTTTTCCAACCTAGGGATTCTGTGATTCTGTGAATCTAAGGTCATGTTTATATTCAGCCTCAGCATCATCCCAGTGTAGAACTTACTTTTGTCCCTGTGTTGGGCCGTGCATTAATTTGGCTTTTCTTTCCTTTGTTCCTCACGAAGGCTCCAAGAACGCTTAAGGAAACGATGCCTGGAGCCTTCCCAGGGAAAGTCTGGAGGATGCCAAGACAAAAGCCTCCCCAGGTTATTCCAACAGCTCTCCCTCGCTCTCCCTCTTTTGCACGTCCGTCCATCTGTCACAAGCTCTCCACCGCACGCAGTCAGGGTAGAATGAATCCAAAGCCCTGACGCCAAAGGCAGTGCCCAAAAAACTGAGCTAAACCTACAGACATTTTTAGACAGAAATCAATGTAAACATGTTGAGGGGAAATGGGGAATAAATCTGAATTATTGAACAGCACTGTTGACTGCTGGCCTATGGGATTTTTGACCTAACACTGTTGACCTATGGGATTTTGGATACACAGACATCACATCATATTTTTTCTTAGGAACATATATGCAATTATTACATGTACGCTATACGTATGTATATACGTATTATACTTTATATATACATATTATATATTCTTACCTGTATATTGCCTTACCTCCTGTACCTGGATACACAGACAAAGCTCCACTGAGCCCACAATGTTGCAGTCACCAGAACTTCTCAGCTGAGTGAGCTGTAGCAGTTGTGATGCTCAGCGATGGCCTGTTACTTGTTTTAAATTATTATTTGTTTTAAATCTATGATTGCAGCTCCCTTCAGGGCTGACCTAATCTGTAAATCCTGCCCTTGCTTGGATTCAGAGCTCAAACTCCAGCAGCTGCTGGCGTTCCCCCTCTTCCCCGGCAACACCCCCACCTTCTCCTCACCATGGGCAGAACAAAGCCCTCACACCTCATAGAAAGGTGCTTAAATTCTTCTCATTTGCCCCAACACAGGATAGGAAGGTATTTGCATATGAGCTCTTGCATCACTTTCTCTCTCATCCTTCCTCCCTGGCAGATGCGCTTCCTATGCAGGAAGGGACATATATATATAGGGGCAACTTATATTGTGGTGGACTAGTGATACGAGGCTGGGACTCAGCACGGTGAGCCCTTAACTGGGAAACATAAAGCATGTTATGCTTTTATAACCTTCCTCCAGCAGCCTCCTGTGGGGAGGGAGCTGAGATGTCAGCTATCATCACACAGCTTTTGTCATTCTTTTCTTGTTTCCTCTGCACATAACATACGTTGCCCACACTGAGTGGCAATACCCACTCACAAATAGCTTAATTTATAGTAAAAACCAAAGAGGAAGAGCTGCTCTCCTCATGGGAGAGATCTGAGATCTCTATTGATTTCTGCAGCTTTAATTTCTGGGGCTGGATGGGGGAGATGACCATAAAAATTCCTACTTCTCAACGCAGAGAAAAGGAGCTCCCGGTCTCTGTGCTGCAGAGATGGGATTTCATCAACGAACGCCAAGTGAATCCTGCGGGACACTGGGGGCTGCTGGAATGACACAGCCCAGAGGGTTTCAGCACGTACCTGGGCTCTGCCCTTCGCTCTCCTCCAGGAAGACTCCCAGCTCCGCATTCCTGGCGCTGGGCTCAGTCACCGCGACTCTGAAAACATCCCTTGACCAAACTCAGGCTCTGTTTTTACTGGGTTTAGGAGCAATCAAGAGCTTGGTCTTTCGCACACGCTGACTGTGAAATCAGGAGCCCTTCAGCAGCTTGAATACACAGGCATTTATGACAGCAATAAAAAGGGGACGAGAGAAAAGACAAACGCATTGAAACCGAACCAGTCTGAAGTTTAATAGAGCTTTAGGTAAAACTGAGCTTGCAGTATTAATGAATACAAGAGTTTGCTATCTTGTATAATCCAAATAAACTTGTACATTTATACAGGTATAGACTGCATGCCAGAAAATGCATTGAGTGTCTTCTAATTTGGCTCTGTACAATTTACAACAGAATTCAAGCATAAATCCAGCAGTAGAGCACACAGACCGGCTGTGCAATCAGTCACTTTTTCTTAGCGTTAAGCGTTAAGGCTGGGCTAAAATGTTAAACAGGAACTTAAAAAGAAGTGGCCACACCAGTCAAAGTGAAATATCAATGAGAAGTAACTTCCTGAAATCCAGAACTAAAGAAAGTTACCATCCGTGTTGGTACTTTCACTCTCATTAAAGAAAGACGTGGGTATTGTCACCTCAGCATAAGCAACGCGTTGCAAAACAAGCCCCAGCCCTCAGAAATCTTGCATCGAGCAAGGACGGGTGCATATTTTGATTTTAAAAAATCAAAATTTATAGTTAATCATAAATTAGTATTTTCTATGGCATTAATTTCATAAAAGCGAGGATACTTTGCCAGTGTTTCCCATACCTTCAGACTGTTTTATACAGGCAACTGAGGACACTGCAGGACATTTTACAGCTCTAACACTTCTCCCTGTCGCCTATTTTAAGTTCCATTTGTAGGATGCATCCACACTGCTCCTACTCAACTCACTCTTGTCCACAGATTCAGCCCAAAGTCTCCCAAAGAAAAATGCCCCTTGGCTCTCCAAAAAGCAGGACTCTGCAGCCGCTGAGCTGCCACCCTCCCCGCTGCAGGCGCGGGATGCCAGGCACCTCCCCTGTGGCTTTGGGGAAGGAGGATGGTGGTGGCCCCGGGATACGGCTGGTGAAACACCATCGCTCTTCGTCTGAGGGCACGGCACGTTCATTTTTCCATAAAGAAATGTCAACCAGACCATGGGCCATCCACCAGGGGGATGGCAGGGGAACTCAGCAAGGACGAGCAGTCCTCAGGGGAGGGGAAGGGAAGGAAAGGGGAAGGGAAGAATTTTCAGTTGGAAGGGACCTACAACAATCATCTAGTTCAACTGCAATGGCATCAAATGGCAGTGGGTTGGTTGGGTCATGCTGCTGCAGCATCCCAGGAAGGAGGCAGCAGTTCCCCATCCACCTCAAATAAACCAGAGGAGTTTTTGAGGAGAGGTCAGGCTCCTGGAGACCTTTCTTCTAAAACCAGACCAACCTGCTCAAGCCTGCTAGCAGGACTCATTGCTCGGCTGTGCCACTGGATGAGTGTCTACCCTGCTGATTTATGCTCTTGGCTCTCTGGTTTGGCCTTTGTGGCGTTTTTACTGCTGACACCTGGCAATTGTGCATGGCTATATTTGCTGTTAGTCAAGGACTGGCAGAAGAGTTAGAGGTGGCACAAAAATCAGCAGTATTTTACAAGACAACCTGAGGAAGAGTTAGCAACCGGGAGAAAAGAAGTCCTGATTTTACCTTGCCACATCAGCCACCTGCTCACCGCACACGTAGAACACAGGATCAGCACGCAGGGAGCAATGCACGCCCTCCAGCAATAGGGTGCAGAGAACTGCAGTAGAGCCAAAGGTGTAAAAAGCATGCAGTGACACTCAAAAATCATGATAAATGATGAAAGGAACTTTGGAAGTCAGTATAAAGTCCTTGGGCGTACAACTGGCAGGTCATCCACTGCAACCTCCAGGGAAAGCACTGAGCCACAGCAGCGTCTGAGCTTCTGGGTTCTTATTCCACGCCAACAATTATAACAAAACCAATGTTTTTCCTAAAAGATCATCAGTTCTGTTGTTATCAGTTACAGAGCAAGCGCCAACATTCGTGCAGGGTGGTCCAGAGCCTGTGACTCAGAAGAGCCTGTCTGTGCCTGCAGCTATGCGAGCACCTCCCGACCCATGCGTGTCCATGCTTGGGACCACCTGGCCGTGGTCTCAGGAGTTTTAACTCCTGATGATGTCACACAGAGCCCTTTTCCTGGCCGCTGCTGCAGGTGGCTTTCGTATCTGGCTCCCTGACGGTGCCATCCACCCCTTCATCTCACCCAGATCTCCTCCTGCAAGGAGCCCCCAGGAAGCCATCACAACCCCGGCCCCAAACACAGACCACGGGCACCGCAACAGCAAACCTCCAGCATCTCGGGGAAGGTCTGGGATGACGTGGGGTGCTCCAGCACCACAAGCCTTGATGACAGGGGCACCCACACAACATCCAGCCTTCCTGGCTCAACCCCACCAGAGCACAAGAAGACGGAAACCCAAACACAAGCACAGAAAGAGGCTATCAAACCAAACATTTATACAAAGTATTACTCATTTCGAAACCCACAGGGTCAACTTCAGTTAAGAACATGTTTAAACATCATTTTCACCACAGAGAAAGCAGTAAGGAGCGACGACACTGGCAGCGGAGCCGGGGAGCCATGTGCCTACCCAGGCTTGGGACTTGCTGTGACTCTGCAGATCTCCAGCCACAAGACCCCAGCTCACGCATCACCTGCGTCGCTACTGGCCCAACCGGGCTATCAAAGCACAAGGGAGGGAAACCTGGACGCTGCGGAATTACAGGGGAATTGTGACTCTGCTTTTCAAGTGCAGTTCATCTGGAATAAATACCTGCTTGGCTTCATGGAGATGTTCAGCTAGTTCCATGTTTAGCTACTCCATCAACATAAGAAATCAAGCACATCTGTTTATTTAAAGTAGTTTTCTTGCACATATAAATCACCAAGATTATAAAAAATTTTTACTAATCGTATCTAAACTGCAAATTTTATTCATGTGTTTATTGTTCTGACTAGGCTCATTAATACAAGGTTTTTCTCTAAACAATGCCTTAAGAAATACATTTGCATTTTTTTCCGGTAGCCCAGATGCAGAAAAAGAAACCTCAAGAAAATATTAAAGCAAAATAGAAACCGGCAGTTGCTTTAAGGCCAGCAGATTCGGTGTGAGGAATTACTAATACGTCTTCTTTTAAGAAAATAAAAACACATGCACCATAACGACTTTGTCGAACAAAACATCACGATCCACACCAGGAAAGAAAAACCAACCCAAACCATTTTCAAATCAAATTATGACTTACCCTGAAAGTCACCCACTCGCGTGTTTTTGCCAACTCCTCCCTCTTCAGAAGTACAGGGGAAAGGAAGCCCCTTTCCATATTTTTCAGGATATACAGTATAAATATAGTAGGAGTCATGCCATAAAACTATATGCAAGAATTGCACACTAGTATTGCATGCGCGTTGTGATACTACATGCCAACGAACACCAGCTCGCCCATCGTCCTGCCGTCCGTACTTACAGCGCAGCCGCCTCCCAGGGGCTGCTCCTGCCTCCCGGGGACCGCAGAGTTCAGCACACGGAGGGCCTGCTCTCCTGCCCACGCTGCCCTTGCCAAGTAGCAGTTCGAGCTCCAACGACGGTTCCGAGCCCCGCCGGGTTATGTAAAACGATCCGAATTCATTTTACGCAGTTTAGGGGGCAGGTTCCCTTCCATCCTGCCGCCGCCCGACAGCTTCTGCAGCTTGGGCGGCAGGTCGGCCACCGACTGGCTGATGGGATCCGACATCATCTTTGTGGTTTTAGACACCAGTTTCTCCTCCGAGTTCCCGGGGACCGAGCTGATCCGCTGGAGTTTCATGGGTAAATCCCCCATGCTGTAGGCCTTCTCAGAGGTGGTGGAACTCATCCTGAGGAGTTTTTTGGGGAAGTCTTCCCTCCCAGTTATTTTCTGAAGTTTTGAAGGTAGTTTTGTGCCAACCTCGTCGAGACCATCCAGGCACTCCACCGAGTTATTCCTTTCCTTGCTGTTGCCCACAGCAGGCGCTATCAAGGGAGAGGACATGAGCAGCATCTCCTCCTGCTCCTTCACGCTGTACGGTGGGGTGGGTACCTCAAACGTCGCGTGGAACTGAGAGTAATCAACTTTAAAGAACCCCTCTTCCAAGGAGATAACGGGGAAGAACCGATGACCCCAGAGCACCTCGTCCTCGGTATAGGATGTCCTGGCTTGGCACGTCATCCCTGCAACGGCAAGGGAGAAAAACTCTCACCAGTTACGGAGAATTGCAGATACACATAAATCTTGGGGATTTTACGAACATTTCAGTTAAACATGTTTTTAAACGTATAAAGAAAAGGCACTGACATGCACGGGGAAACGTGTTTCAGCTGAGACAGAGGACATTGAGATGAGATCTTAGGCAGAAATGTTTTGCTGTGAGGGTGGGGAGGCCCTGGCCCAGGCTGCCCAGAGCAGGGGTGGCTGCCCCATCCCTGGAGGGGTTCAAGGCCAGGTTGGATGGGGCTGGGAGCCCCTGATCCAGTGGGAGGTGTCCCTGCCCATGGCAGGGGTGGCACTGGATGAGGTTCGAGGTCTTTGCCAACCCAAACCATTCTATGATTCTATAACCTTTTATTGCACTTTATTTAGGGAATTAAAGTTTTAGCTTTGCACAGCGATTTCTACTGCTAATAGGTCAGAAGATGTCACAAGACATAAACCTCACAGCTTTCTGATCTACCTCCTAGGAGGAAACTATAAAAATAGTTTTTTTCTGCATTGAATGCAGCCCCCACGGCCTGTGAAGGTGCCTCACCTGAGCTCCCACACCTGCAGGAGCAGACCCTGAGATGACACAATCCGCGCCCCTTCCCTCAGCTTCAGACAGCAAAACATCTTCTACTTCATGTGCATTTTCACCCAGTCACCATCTGTTCTGGTTCTGTTTACCAAATGAAATGGAAGCAATCCCATACCTAACAGGTTTAGAAAAAAACTGCAATTTTTAGCAAAATGATAATTAGAAGGAGAATTTCTCCCATCTGTGCCCTTTACTCCGCAGTTGCTCATCAGCCAAACCTTCACCGTGGAAGCCCAGACCCTTCCCCCTCTGCTTCTTCAGACCTGACTTCTGAGGGAGATCTCATTAGGAACTGAACGGAGCTGATAGCGAATGCAAATAGCGGGAGCCGTGTTTGGAACCCAGTCTGCGGTGCCTGGGAAGCAGATGGCTGGTTAACTCCAGTGACCTGCGCTTTAGATAACAAATTGCTTAAAATGCAAAGCTCTCTGTAGACGAGTTGATAGTTGGTGACCTCACTACGGCACTTCGAGCTGCACCTCTGGCATGATCCCATGGGAACCTTGCTAGGGTGGCCACCCAGAGCCGACTGCTGTGGGAAAAACAACCCGCCTGGCTTTTGCTTTGGGTTGGCAACACTAAAAATAATAGAATTAAGCTTTATTGTAAAAGCTGGACTTCGGGTTAGAAAGGACTTCAAAGTCCATCCCACTCCAACCACCCTGCTATGGAGCAGCCACCCCTGCTCTGGGCAACCTGGGCCACGGCCTCCCCACCTTCATCAGGAAGAATTTCTTCCTAATGTCAAATCTAAATCATCCCCCCTTCCAATTTAAAGCCATTCCTCCTCATTCTATCAGCCCATGCCCTTGGAAAAAGTTTCTTCCCAGCTTTCCTGGAGCCCCTTTCAGCGCTGGAAGCTGCTCCATGGTTTCCCTGGAGATTTCTCTTCTCCAGGCTGAACAACCCCAACTCTCTCAGCCTGGCCTCGTAGCAGAGGTGCTCCAGCCCTCGGATCATCTCTGTGGCCTCCTCTGGACTCACTCCAACAGCTCAATCTCCTTCTTACACTGTTGACTCTAGAACTGGACCCAGGGCTCCAGGTGGGTCTCTCAGAGCGGAGCAGAGGGGCAGGATCCCCTCCCTCCCTGCTGGTCCCCCTGCTCTGGATGCAGCCCAGGCTATTTCTGCCTCCTGATCTATCATCCTGCCGTCTTCCACACCTTCTGCTGCCTGCAGGCTTTCAAAGCAGGAATTTTATCCCTGGATCATCTGAAACACAAGAAAATCAGCTTCACGTGTTGTTCTGTTGATGCAACCCTTTGTAAGCTCACCAGAGAGAAATATTTGCAGGTATATCATTTTTCTTTCAAATCAATGTACCTCATTCTCCACCAAACCCAAGGGCACAAATTCTTTCACAGCCTCTCAGAAGGAAGAGCAGCCACTAACACACTTGTCTCGTCTTTACAGGGAATACCCATCCTGAGCAGACAATGCTAAGAGGTGCTAACGTGCTCTGATAAACCCTCGAACAAGAAATCAATTCTCAGGCTTCCTTCAAGCTCCGCTGCGTTCCCCAGCTCTTCCTTGCCTTTCCGTTTGGTCAGCCCAGCCTCAGCTCCGCAACACCTTTCTGCTATCGCATTCCGAGCAGCCAGCCCTGTTGTAACTGTCTCCTTTGCATTATTACAGTGGTAACAACAGAGTTGCATAAGGCACTGGATGACCCGAGCCATTATCCACATCCCTGCACAGAACAAGCATCAGCTCTTTGCAAGCATCCCACGCAGAGCCCGTGCTCCCTCCTTGGGAGAACTAAAGCCAGCCGCGGTGCTTGGGAGAGGCACGGTCCTCAGGGATGCAGCCGGAATGGGAACAGAGTACATCCCACACTGGAAACTCATCAACTTGCTCAGTGCATCCAAAAGCTGCTAGGCTGCTTCCCACAACAAGGGTGACGCTCACCACAGATGCGGTGGGCTCATACATCCCCCACAGCATCGGCGTGGGGGCAGAAATGCATCACTCACAGCTCGGCTCCCCCTTTACTTGCACCACGAGCCGCATCTTCAGCAGAATGCCTGGATGGGAAAGCACCAAGTGGAAAATCAGCAGCTGCTTCCACATTGACCCATGGAAGCAGTACCTCCATGCCACCTGCCATAGACAGATCTTCTTGGTAAACCACCTCAGGCTTATTCTCCATTAGTTTATGCTCAGATAAATACAGGCCTTTTACTTTCATGCAGAGGTCATTTCTTTCTGGACCTTTAAAAAAGTACAATAAGCGGCTGAGGGCCCTGGGGCTGTTTATCCTGGAGAAGAGGAGGCTGAGAGGAGACCTCATCACCCTCTGCAGCTCCTGAAAGGAGGTTGTGGCGAGGTGGGTGCTGGGCTCCTCTCCCAAGGAAGAAGCAACAGGATGAGAGGAAATGGTCTCAAGTTGTGCCAGGGGAGGGTTAGATTGGATATTAGGAAATATTTCTTGACCAAAAGGGTTGTCAAGCTCTGACAGAGGCTGCCCAGGGCAGTGGTAGAGTCCCTGTCTCTGAGGAGGGTTCAAAAACCATGTAGATGTGGCACTTGTGGATGCAGTTTGGTAGACACAGTGGGGTTGGACTGGATGAGCTTAGAAATCTTTTCCAACCTTAATAATTCTACAAAAGCAGCCAGAGGCTGGCAGCCACACCGGGCCACGCCAAGGCTGCTGATGGTCATCAACAAGGTGGGCACAAGCTCACACTACCAGCTCCAGCCATTAACATCAGCTAATAAGTTTTCCTCTCCCTCTGTTGCTATGAGAGGCTTTTTGGTGTTTTTGTGCTTTATTCCCCTCTGAGCAGTTCTCCATCAGCAGGGTACGCAGCCAGCAGATCCTTCGATGCCTTCATCATATTAATGTGCCCGTTAAAACGTTACTGAGTTGTCTATATTATTAATATTCATTTCCAGCATAAATTCTAAACTCCTGTTTGGAAGCGAACACACTCGATGCAGTGCGTGTAATTACAAAACCATCCATTCATCACAGGAAAAGGTTTCAATGCACTTTGCTCATTGCTTCTAACACCCTGCCCATCACCAAGCACTCACCCAAGCTGCTAACGGCCAGCGACTGCAACGCACGTTATAGAAAAGCTCTGCCTGCCTCCAAGTCCCAACAATCCACCTCAATCCACCACCAGGCACATTTATTCATATATTCCACCATAAAACCCAATCCAAATGTCCAATAAACCCCCTATTACTTCAAAAACAGAGGCTGCAAAACCATAGTTCCCTATGTCCAAGGGATTAGCAGGCAGAAGCACCGCTCCTATTCAGTCTGAATAGCCCGTCCCTTCACAAACCTCCCTGCTGGGTACTTGGGATCACCTCTACCCAGGTCCTCTCTTACTATTCCCAGGAATTATATTCCTTCCACAGAAATCAGCAGCTGTAAGAATTATGAGCTTAAAGGAAGGCATCAGTAAAGTTTGAGGACTCACCATCACAGAATCAGTAAGGTTGGAAAAGACTTCTAAGCTCATCCAGTCCAACCATCAGCCCAGACCCACTGTGTCTGCTAAACCATGTCTCCAGGTGCCGTGGCCACACACTGCTTGAAGCCTTCCAGGGATGGAGATTCTACTACTGCCCTGGGCAGCCTCTGCCGGGGCTTCACCACTCACTCAGCAAATAAATTTTTCCTCATATCCAACATAAACCTCCTCCAGTACAACTTGAGGCCACTTCCTCTTGTCCTATCTCTTATTACTTGAGAGAAGAGACCAGCACCCACCTCTCCACAACCTCCTTTCAGGTAGTTGTAGAGAGCAATGAGGTCTCCCGTCAGCCTCCTCTTCTCCAGGCTGAACAATCCCAGTTCCATCAGCCGCTCCTCCTAAGACTTGTTCTCCAGACCCTTCACCAGCTTGGTTGCCCTGCTCAGCCCCTTCTCGTGGGTGGAGGCTGAAATTGTGTTAGAGAGAGCTTCAGTGTTAGAAGTGACTAGAAACGTTGCTACCGATTAGAATTCAGTCATTTCTCCCCATCCATATGGACCTGGCATCCCTTGCAGAGCCCAGTACGTAACGTCCCAGTCTGTAATTTGGGAAAAGCCCAGCCATGCATAGTTAAGAACATTCTCTATTAATTTCCTTAAATAAATCATCTCCAGCAGACGAGCATGGGCTGATACATTTCTCTCCTCAAGTTTGATATGGAAGTATCTTTTATTTCTTTTTTAATAACCATGCCTTCTCCTCTCAGCATTCGCTCTACCTGCAGCAAGTGTTATCGCTGGAGAAAACCACATCTACCTGTCACATCATACATTATTAATTACAAGTTGTTTTTTCTAATGAGGTAGAACTCTTGGTTTTAGAGCCCTAGCTGAGCTGAAAAAGTGGATGCAATTATCCCACCCTCAGCCGAGCAGCAGACTATTTAAGCTCTTATTTTGCTCTCTCTCTGCCTACGGCAGGTTCAGACTCAATATTCCATTCCAGGAAACACCAGTGACAAACAGCGTTGTGCAAATGCTCAGACAGAGCTGACAGGGACCGGAGCTCACTCGATAAACACACAACACAGAGGAGGTTTGGTGCTGTTGGGGTGATGCTGGGGTCAGAATTCACCAGCTTCTGAAAACTTACTAATTCCGCTAAGCATCCTGACAGCTCCTAGTTTCCCTACAGGATAAGGCCAGGTCCTCGAGAAGGCAAAGACTTCCCAACGGACAGTAGTTGTTGCCACCAAACCCACCAAAAATCCAGTCTCATAGAATCATCGAGGTTGGAAAAACCTCCCCAGCTGGCTTGGTGAGCCTGAGCTGAGGTGCAGTCCTTGCTGTGGCTTTAGATAGATCAGACGTGTCCTAAACTATACGGTCCCTCCTGAAGTGACCAGAGAATGGTGGAAACAGCTGAGAGCTGCCTCCCCAAATTAATGAGGGGGCAAGATGGAGGACAAAAAAATCAGTAAATAAGCACTTTGACTAATTCTATCCGATAATAACCCTCAAATTATTTCCAAATTTCTAAAGTACCCAGATGGAGCTGCCTGCATTCAGGCAGTTGCTGGAATTGGAACAAATCACAGACATGCTGTTATTGCTGTGGACCTTGTATTTCATTACAAAAGCTGGATGGTGGTTGAGAAATCACAGATCACAAATAAAGGCCATGAAGACGATCTGAGGGCTGGAGCACCTCCCGTACTAGGACAGGCTGAGAGAGTTGGGGTTGTTCAGCCTGGAGAAGAGAAGGCTGCGGGGAGACCTTAGAGGGGCTCCAGGAAAGCTGGGGAGGGGCTCTGGATCAGCAAGTACAGGGATAGCATGAGGGGAAGAGTTTTGAGCTGAAAGAGGGGAGGTGTCCCTGCCCATGGCAGGGGTGGGACTGGATGGGCTTTGAGGTCCCTTCCAACCCAAACCACTCCATAATTTTATCATAAGCTTTTAACAGTGCCCTCCCCACCCCTGATATCTGCCAGAAGCTATTCAGGCATACAAAGGTCATACAGCTCTTCTCTCTCTCCAAGGTAATGCCAGAAACTCCCTCTTAAATCATTTTGGGCTGCAATTCACTGGGCATGGGGACACCAGGAACATCGAAAAGTGAATCTGAACCAGATGGAGAAAGAAAGAATGATTCTGGCATTATGACAACTCAACAGCATCATCAAATGGCATCATCATCACCATCCCAACAGCACCAAAAAGGGCACCCTGGCATCCCACACACCAGGAGGGGAGTGAAGAGAAATTCTCCAGTAGAAGCTACGGAAAAAAATGCACAAGTACAAGAAATGCGTGCTAATAATTTGTCAGATTTTTTCCTTATTAAGAGCTAGAGCCCTGCATGTCAAACCGCCTGGACCTAAGCTGGCTCCAAGACGCTGCCCACACGGCTGGGTGGCTCTTCCCTTCATATGCTTTACTTAGCATTTTTGGGGCTGGGGGGAGTTACTTCCCTTAAACCTGTGGTTTAGCAGTAAAGCCTCAAAAAAAAGGACCACAAATTAATCAGCCAGCAAGGTTAAATAAATTACGAACCATAAAGGTAATTTAGAAGTGCAGTCTAAGGCCCATGAAGGCACCGGCGGCTGGACTTGATGATGGTTGGACATCAGAATTGCAGAATCACAGAACGGTTTGAGTTGGAAGGTTCCTCAAAGCCCAACCAGTGCCACCCCTGCCATGGGCAGGGACACCTCCCGCTGGATCAGGGGCTCCAAGCCCCATCCAGCCTGGCCCTGAACCCCTCCAGGGATGGGGCAGCCACCCCTGCTCTGGGCAGCCTCTGCCAGTGCTCGACAACCCTCTAACTCCATAACCCTTCCTGCTGCTATGAAAAAGGGATGAGGCTATTGTAGAGCTGATCCTTGGGTGTTGCTTTGCATCTCATCCCAGCACCTATTTGTGTCACGATCTAAGAAACCAGGGATAAACCTAAAAAGCAAAACAGGCACTATATCCATCACTCGTTACAGAAAGAAACCTTCAGATTAGCCACAACTATATAGTCATGAATTCACAGCACACCTTTCTGCACTTGTCACCCTTGGGACTGATTTTCAATCTTGTCTTGCAGGAAACACCTTTTTCTTTTTTTCTCTTCAAGAAAATGTCTTTTTTTTTTCCAATTGAAACATTATTTTAAAAAGTAATGAGAAACCCTGAGTGCATCGATGGCGAGGGGGCTGCTCATCTCCTTTCTCCTAAAGCAACCAGGCTGCAAAAGTACGGCCGCATCGAAGCAGACGCTGACAGCAGGAACCGCAGATTGACAGAATATCATATTGCACTTCAGACTGTCATCGCTTTAATGAAAAAAATCCCCCCTGAAATCACCATGGGAAAACGTTAATGTTAAAAATAGCTGTTCTATCCAAAGAGATGGGAAGCGTTAGAGTTTAGACACCACGCTTTCTGTCTGCTTAGGATCCCTTCCGTCAGGCTGTGCATTTCTCAGCCATGGGTAGTACAGCTCGTCAGGCTGACTCACGCGGAAAATAATGTGACAGTGGTATCGAGAGGAGAAGCTGAGGGCAGCCTTCTCTCCCACTTCCAGGTCTGACCTCCTATTTTGGGTTCCCATTTTCTGGCTTAACACAGAACTCTGATATCAGCACAGGGAGGACCATGGAGCTGTTGGAGCAAGTCCAGAGGAGACCACGGAGATGTTCCAAGGGCTGGAGCAGCTCTGCTATGAGGCCAGGCTGAGAGTTGGGGTTGTTCAGCCTGGAGGAGAGAAGGCTGCGGGGAGACCTTAGAGCAGCTTCCAGTGCTGAAAGGGGCTCCAGGAGAGCTGGGGAGGGACTCTTGATCAGGGAGTGCACGGATGGGACAAGGGGAATGGTTTTGAGCTGAAAGAGGGGAAATTGAGGTGAGATCTTAGGCAGAAATGTTTTGCTGTGAGGGCGGGGAGGCCCTGGCCCAGGCTGCCCAGAGCAGGGGTGGCTGCCCCGTCCCTGGAGGGGTTCAAGGCCAGGTTGGATGGGGCTTGGAGCCCCTGATCCAGTGGGAGGTGTCCCTGCCCAGGGCAGGGGTGGGACTGGATGGGCTTTGAGGTCCCTTCCAACCCAAACCATTCCATGATTCTCTGATTCTGAATTGCCCCAACAAAAGGAGGTCAGAGATGAAACCAATTCACCACGTAGGCGACCAAAGGAGCCAAGCAAACCCCAGAACATGCACATGTATTTATGCGAGAGTCAGCCATCAGTCTTATGCTAAACATTTTAATTTCTCATTGCGCTGAATAGCAAACCCAGGCTTCTGCTCTGCTCCTCAATTTAGACACGTTGTTTATGCTCTGGCACTATAAATACCTCCCGGTTTATCCAGACTGTGCTGTTCTTCCAGGAGCGATCTTGACACTTAAAAAATAGCGCTGACAGCCAAGGTATTTTTCTTATCAGCCGGTGCCCTTCTTAGGGCAATTTTTAATCACTCAGACACACGTAGTTTTCTGACACCTTGCAGACAGCTCATCTTGATGCTTACCAGGACCACAGCTCCCCGTCGCCAGCACAAATTACAGCTGGGTTTGAAAATGCAATAAAACTCTGTGGAAAAGCAAGGCACCACTGCACACAACGATGCTGTTCCCCTGTAAAGGGATGCAGGAGGCTCCTGCCAGGTGAGCCAACCTCCTTTCTATTAGCCACTAGCTATAAAAAAAAGGGAATAACAACAGCACGGCAGCATTCAGCACTGCCCTTCCATACTCGGTACCTTCCATTCTTTTAAACAAGGCCAGAATCTCAGCTATCAGAACAAAACCACCTACTACACACTTCATGTGACAGCAGTTTATACAATCTGGCCTGGTATTTTTCTTATGTCTGGTTTCTTATTTTTTTTTCAAACCAAAACGCTCATATTATTCCGAAAAGCTCCGATCCGTTCCCTTCTACCTACGTGCAGGAGTGCGTCAGGGCTGATTTCAGCCCCTTCAGCTCCTTCCTTTGAGCAGCTATTTTCTTTGCAGAGCCATCTGCCACAGTCCCGGTTTTGCATCATTTCCCTCCTACTGGGATGTTATTGAATAAGCAGGAGCAGCACCAAAATGGAAGGATTTAATTCCTTGCTTCACGCCGTTCTCTGCTAGGATGCACGGAGGGTGCTGCCGGTGTCGGGCAGGAGGAAAGGGATAGAGGGAAGAGAGGGGATGGTCACGAGGAGAGGCAATGCACCCCTTTTCCCTGGATGGGGATATTTCTAGGATGTCCTCACAGAGCTGTCAATACTCACAGTGACATTAAACAGAGCTGCCCATCCATGCCCTGACAAAGAGCAGCAGATACTCTCCAGAGCTCCCCTCCAGCCTCAAGTATCCCATCATTTTTACTGATAACACAGTCTGACAATAACTTCCCTTGTGCTAATAGGTGATAACGTTTTCAAAACCCTGCAGCAGACAGAGAAAGTTCACTACCAGCAGCACCACAGTGCATCACAGCCCTCCCACTCCAGGAGCCGAGCGGCCGGCAGCAGAGCCAGAGGAGGTTGAGATGCCCTCACCCACCTCCTCGGTCCCAGCCCGGGCACTGCATGCTGATCAAATGACTGAAACTCTGCAAGGCTGTGGACACAGAATGGTTCAGTTAGACCTCTGAGATCATCAAGGCCAATCATTGATCCAGCCCTAGTTAAGTCCACCACCTGACCACATCCCCAAGTACACATGCTCATCTTTTAAACACTCCCAGGGACGGGGACTCAGCCACCTCCCTGGGCAGCCTCTGCAGTGACACCTCCCAAAAGCTCAGGGTGCTCAAAGCCACATCCAACCTGGCCTTGAACAGCACTTTCCATAAAATGCAAAAAGCAGCAGCAGCTGCTGCAGCAGCAGCCACAGCCAGGGCAGAGAACAGCAGGGAAACCACCGCTCTTCTTGTTTCATGCCCGCTCCGTCAACAGCGAGCATTAATTTTAAAAGCAAGAATTTCTCAAGTCTCCTTAATTAATACCAGAATATCTTTCTTCCCTTGTTTAGCAACAAGAGTGATCTCCCTTCATCTCCAAGCTGCCTGAATCACCTCCTCCCCTTGACTGCCTGAAGGAAAGCCCAGGGTAGCTGTCCCTGTGCTGGATTTCTCTTCAAATTACAAGCAAGCTTTTCAGTAAAGATTAAAAAGCTGCGATTCATTGAGTTCTGGCTCCAAAGTGCAGCCAAAAATGCAGTTTTTTTCTTTGTAGCACAATGCGATTTTCCACTGGGGCTGCTGGGGAAGAGACACAGGGAGAAAGGAAGAAAACCAGAAGTTTGTGGGTCAGAGGATGCCTGAGGAACACAGGGCTGGAGTGAAACGTGAGGGACATCTGCCAAGGAGCCAGGTAGAAAAGAGAAAGGAAGGCATTTAAAAGGTATTATTCCCTTTGAATGAGAACATTTTAATCATGAGGCAAGAAACCCAAACCCAAACCACAACCCATCCCTTTGAACAGACGATTCCTCCAGCAGCCCCCTGCTTCTCCAAACCCCCACCCAGCCAGATGGCACCGAGCACCGAAATAGAGCACTGAAACCCGCAGGGCTTTGGCAAGCCTAAAAAAAACCCCGAAGAAGTGTTTCATACTAGAGACCACCTTCCTAGGATGGAAAAACACCTCCTCTTTGTATTGAACAGTGCCCTTCACAGGTGTTTGACAACACGGTCACACAGTCAGAGCGGTTTGGGGCTCCCAGTGACAGGAGCATCTCCCAACAGAGGTGACAGGGACCTGCTGCAGCACTGGCTCCTCCATCCCAGCTTCTCTGGACGGGAAAAGGCTCCCAGGGGACGCCTGGGAGACTGGTTTAAATATACCATCAACCTGGCAGCCAACTTCGAAGCCGAAAATACCGTGCCATTTGGTATGAACTGCATCAATAGAAGGATGAAATATAATACAACATGGAGTTGTGTTTGGAAATAAACTTCCCTTATTTAGAGTTGTTGGGCTAACACAGGCATTAATTTGTTGAGTATTGTCACAACACTAAACATTCAAAGGCAATCGATGCATCCCCAGAACTGCTCCTGTACCAGTGTGACCTCTGCTCCTGCCCTGCAGCCCCAGCTGCCCTGTGGCCGCTTCAAACAGAAAATTCAACGTGGGACACCCCCATACAGACCACGAGCCGCCCATGAAACAGAGGGAAAAAAAACTCATTTATTGCCCTCTCTTGCTGCACTAGTATTTAAATATTATGGGGATCACCAACTTCCATTCAGAGGGACCTGGACAGGCTGGAGAGGGGGCCCATGCGAACCTCAGGGGGTTCAACAAGGACAAGCACAAACACAGGATAGGTAGAGAATGGATTGAGAGGACTTGAGAGGACTGCTGGATGAAAAGCTGGACATGACCCAACAATTTGTGCTCACAGCCCAGAAAGCACCCGTGTCCTGGGCTGCATCCAGAGCAGAGGGACCAGCAGGGAGGGAGGGGATCCTGCCCCTCTGTTCCGCTCTGAGAGACCCACCTGGAGCCCTGGGTCCAGTTCTGGAGTCCCCAGCACAGGGAGGACATGGAGCTCTTGGAGCGAGTCCAGAGGAGGCCACAGAGATGATTCGAAGGCTGGAGAACCTCTGCTGTGAGGCCAGGCTGAGCAGCTGGGGTTGTTCAGCCTGGAGAAGAGAAGGCTGTGGGGAGACCTTAGAGCAGCTTCCAGTGCTGAAAGGGGCTCCGGGAAAGCTGGGGAGGGGCTTTTTTAGCAGGGTTTGTTGTATTAGGACAAGGAATAAGAGGGCAACTTTAGACTGGATATAAGGAAGATGTTTTCTCGTGACGGTAGTGAGGCACTGGTCCAAGTTGCCCAGAGAGGAGGTAGAAGCCCCAGCTCTGGAAGCTTTCAAGACCAGGTTGAATGGGGCTTTGAGCAAGCTGATTGAGTTGAAGGTGCCCCTGCTCCGTGCAGGGGGTTAGACCAGATGGACTTCCAAGTCCCCTCCTACCTAAACCATTCCCTGACTCTATGACTGCGCTCCCACTCCCAGGTACCCCATGGCACCTCAGGGCCAGATGCAGGGACAACGGAGGTACTCAGCTGCTGGAAACCAGGGTCAGGGCCCCAAGCAGAGGGGAGAAGGGGACAAATTACCTCCTGCTTTAGGACAGGGGCTGCCTGCAGCAAACACAGAGCGAATACTTTGAAAATGGAACTGCCTAACGCTGGCAACACCCGAACAACCCTAAATCACCACCCTCTGCGCTGAGGGACTGTTCTGTTCCTTTCTGCTACACAGATCAATTCTGACACGATGTTTAAACCAGCACCTCTCTAAGAGTGCCTGTCTTGCACTTGAAACGTTCACAGCTCCCAGCTCCAGCACCAGCATCTCCCTGCCTGGTACGGCTTCTGTCATGTATTTAAAATTAATGCACGGTGCTTAACACAAGATCCCTTGAACTAAACATAGCATTTGCCGCACACGCTTCGGTTTTAGCTGACAAACACTTCTTGCAAACACGTCAGGCGCGCAGAATTTCCTAAGAAAACGATGCATCAATTTGTCAGCGCTGGGGGAAATGAGAATCAGGCTGGACTTGACAAGCTCTGGGCTGGAAAAGTCTCGTCAGGAAACCAGACACACCTTGCTGCACCATACATGCATAATATATAGATACTGAAAGAATAAGTCATGCCCTTTGGCCAAGCCCTGCGTGCCCCTTGGCCCAAGACTGGCCTCAAAGGTTGCTACAGGGACATCACTTATCTGCATTGGTTTGTAATGTTGAGAATTACAGCCATCCAGTACTTGAAGGAGCCTACAGGAAAGCTAGGGAGGGGCTCTGGATCAGGGAGGGCAGGGACAGGATGAGGGAGATGGTTTTGAGTTGAAAGAGGGGAGATTGAGATGAGATCTTAGGAAGAAATATTTTTCTGTGAGTGTGGGGAGGCCCTGGCCCAGGTTGCCCAGAGCAGGGGTGGCTGCCCCATCCCTGGAGGGGTTCCAGGCCAGGTTGGATGGGGCTTGGAGCCCCTGATCCAGTGGGAGGTGTCCCTGCCCATGGCAGGGGTGGGACTGGATGGGCTTTGCAGTCCTTTCCAACCCAAACTATTCTATGATTCTATGAATTGCATTTTAATTACAGCAAAGACACAAGAGCAAGAGCATTTGTATGGTTTTCAGGAGTGATCCATGGGAAGAACATACGGGCAAAGGCCAGGAGAAATGGGAGGATACTTTGCCAGGAGAAGCCCACCCAACATACACAGTTTTAAATACTGTACTTAATCCCAGCAGTTCCTACAGAAAATAAACACAGCTGTATGAAGCAGAGTGGAAAAGCAGGCAGCCCGTCACCATAGAATCAGTAAGGTAGGAAAAGCCCTCTCAGCTCATCCAGTCCAACCACCAGCCCAACCCCAACCATGCCTGCTAAACCATGTCCCAAAGTGCCACAGCCACACGCTTTTTGAACCCCTCCAGGGATTCAAAACTCCCCCACTGCCCTGGGCAGCCTCTGCCAGGGCTTCACCACTCTTTCGGTGAAGAAATGTTTCCCCAAATCCAATCTAAACCTCCTCTGATACAACTTGAGGCCATTTCCTTGCAAATACAGTCATTCCTTACGCTTCATCTCCTCAGAGCAGTTACAGGTTTTCATGACAATTGTGTATGTGTATACATCCTGAAATGCCTCTGAGGTTTCAAAATGATCAAGAACTTCAGCAAGAACACCTTAGAAACCAGGATTTTCTGCTCATTAAGCAGTAATTTGCTGATAGCGTTGCAGGTAGTTCCTGGAATATGTATGAATGTCTCCATCTAATCCAACATCTGTTTACATTTGTGGAGGTGAGGAACGTTCATTCCAGGTTTCTCCCCCTCCTTGGATTGTTGTACATGCTTCACCACAGGCTCGTTAGCAGCTGAAACAGATCTGCTGTGCTCCCTTTGATCAGGACAAGTCAGATGTGACGTCTCTCAGCTGTTAGCAAGGAGGCAAAATGATGTCCTCGCTTGTTTTTGCTGTGCACAAAGCTCCACCGAGGTGTGAAACCCACATACCAGCACACGCCACTGTTGGTAACACCTTGGTTATCGGCTGTGCCCACAGCTCAGCCTGACCAGTTGGGAACGCTGCTAAAATAAAAATGGTGATTTTTTTAAGGATTTTTTTTTTTTTAGCATTAATTAACAGGAATGCAATTGCTTTAATTTTCCTAAGAGCCCCAGACTGAGCACCCAGTGGAACATAACTGGATTTTATTCTTCCCATCTGAGCAGCCCCTGGCCACAAAGAGCAGAGAAGTAAGTTCACATAATCACAGAATGACCTGAGTTGGAAGGGACCCACAAGGGTCATCGAGTCCAACTCCATCGAGTCCCTGTGCAGGACACCCCAACATTCACACCATCAGGCTGAGGGCACTGGCCAAATGCTTCTGGAATATTGTCAGGCTTGGGGCCATGACTGCTTCCCTGGGAGCTGTTCCAGGGCTCCACCACCCTCTGGGGGAAGAACCTTTCCCCATTTCCAGCCTAACCCTTCCCTGCCATCTTTTTGCTGTTCCCTCGGATCCTGTCATTGTCACCAGAGAGAAGAGCTCAGCACCCGCTCCTTCTCCTCCCCGTGTGAGGAAGCTGTAGCCTGCAAGGTCTCCCCCCTCAGCCTCCTCTTCTCCAGGCTGAACAGACCAAGCAACTTCAGCTGTTTCTCATATGGCTTCTCCTCTAAACCCTTAAAAAGCCTTACTATGTGTAATTCAAAAACATTGGGTCTTTCCACAAATCTTAGATGTGAAAACCAGCCAAATGTAAGGTCTCCCCTTCCTGTGTGGCAACCAGAGCATCTTCCCATTACCTCCCCAACCCAGCTCTGCTAAACCTGGCTTCCTTCCAGACACCCTTCTGAAAACAGGTCTTTGTGCATTCAGCAATTTCATGTTGGTCTCCCCCCCCCATATTTGGCTGATCCCTGCAGAGGATCCAGGTGCATTCACATCACCAGGTGCACAACGTTTAAGAGCTGTTCCCTTGTGTGCTGTGTCATCAAACCCCTCCCGTCTTCAAATAAAGCATCAAAGTCCCAAAATAGAACAGGACCGACATTTCCCGATGCAAAAGCAGGAGAAGCAGAAAAAGGCTCCGAGTTATTGAACGCTGTTTGCTTCCTATGGCCCCTTCTTCCATTATGGCTCATATACAAAGCATCAAGAAGATAATATAGCAGAAAATCATCTCCCGCAGCGTGCACAGGAGTGAGACTATTACGGCAGTCAGCGAAGGTTAATTAGCGACTCTTTCTCTTGCAATGTGATGCCATGCAGTGTACTTGTTATTTCCATGTGCACCCCAGGAGAATAAATAAGCCACGACTCAGAGCCGCACTGCACAAATAACCAAATGCCTACAACGAGCTTCTAATTTTATATACAACCCCTTTTCTTTACATTCCAATCGTGCTGATATTAACTCTCAGTGAGCTCATTTAAATCCTGTAAATCTGGGCACTTTTTGACATTTTGGGGAAAATCATGACTTTTCTTTCTAAAAACTGCAAAACGAGTCAGTATTTTTGACATTTCCACGTGAATTTTGCATGGTACTCTCCTCCACATCCAACCCTGGATTCTGCTTCTCTGGGAAACACCTGGTGGGCTGCAGAGGTTCCTGCTATACAGGGCGAGACTGAATCAGTTAACGTGAAGCACTCCGAGCTGTTTAGAAGGCAACACCACAAAAAAGCTGTTCAGAAGCAAGAGCAGCTTTCACCAACTCCCAGCACTTGTTCAGTTTTAGGAAAGGTGAAAAATAAATACAAGAGACTATTGCGAAAGCCTTTGAAGAACACACAAAATCTAGCAAGTGTTTCAGAGATTAATCGTTTTCCCAATTCAAAGATTTGCTAGTTATTTCCCAAAATGTGATGGTGGAACTGGTCAAAGCTTCAGGTCAAACCCATGCAGCCAAGGGAAGCTGGCACCTTGGCTTTGTCCACAGCTGCAGGAATGACCTGGTGATGGAGGAGGAATGCGAGATGGAGGAGGAGGGCAAGAGATGGACACCCAACAGAGATGGACAGTCAAGAGAGATGGAGGAGGAGGGTGAGAGATAGGTGAGAGAGACAAAGGCAGAGTAGGAGGATGTGGAGGAGGATGTGGCTTCTGGAAGCACTCAGTTTGCCAACAAGTACCCTGAAAAAGCACCACCACCATGTTTTCCCTATGGAAAACCACTCCTCTTTCTCCACCCACCCCAATTTCTCCCTTCCATGATACCATTGTGTTCAGAGATTCAACACATCAGGGACAAGCACTGCCAGGACTGTGTAACATCGACCACAACAGAAAGAAACTGAGCAGGGTGGGCTCCCCTCCGGCTTTCCCCTCTGCTGTCTCTGCCCAGAGTGCTGTCTCAGCACAAACTATATATATTGCATTATAATTATAATGTGTAATTATGGATATATAATACATATAATACCCAGGCTATAGATATATCAATATATCTATACCTATGTATCGTAGTATAATTGCAATAACAACAACGATGCAATAAAGGCACAATTTATCAGAGTAATTTAAAACATGATGATGATTACTGTTATTATTTTAAAAACAAGGCCAATTTCCTGGCCTGGAAGCCAGGCCATGTCATGGCTGTAGGCACAAGCACTGTGGATGCAGCTCCCCTCGGCAGCGTGGAGCAGGAAAACCCTGTTCTACAAGGGCAGAATCAGAAAAAAAAAGACTGGAGCCCAAGCTGCAGAGTGGTCTCGTGGAGAAGCTGCAGCAGAGGCTTGGTGGCTTCCTCTGCAGCTGGGGCTGCTGAAGTTCTTTCCATCATCTGGAGGGCTCAGGGCAGCCCCAAGGGAAAAGCAACTCCCTTTTTCCACTCAAAGACAACAAAGGTGACTCCTTCTCTTGGAAGGGATTCAAGGATGCCCTTTCCCAGCTGTCGGCACCCGTTGCTAGGATCTGCAGCTCTTTTCCTCTCTCCCCCTGAAGGGCTTTTGTTTGCAATGCCAGGCTCCCTATGTACCTTTCAAAAACTAGTTAAATTTGCACAACCACACAGCAAGGTGGTTCAATTCCATCACTCCCTAAGCCAAGTCCAGCTACACCTCATGAACCCTGGCTCCCAGCCGGACTCGTGCACCGCCGTGACCAGCTACCCTCCAGAGCCCATTTCTCATCCTCTCCATTTGCAAAGAAATAAATAGTCCTTTCAATTTCTTTTCTTCTTTTCCTCTATTACTCAATTCTCCGTGCACTGAGGTAGGAAAAACTGCTTTGTGCATTGCCGAGCTATTATCCTTCTCTCTCCAAAAGACGCAACGTTCCTGAGGCCACATCGAGAGACAGGATCTGCTGCTTCATTTCTGTTGCAGCCCCTTCTATAAAAAGGGATGTGTAGGTGCCCTTTGGGGCCACCACACAGCCCTGAACACAGCGCAAGCATCGCTTCATGGAGCAAAGGTCTGCTTCACCCCACCACACTGGGTTCACCACCTCCATCTCCTGCCCCTGTCTTCCTTATCCCCAGACTCCAGAAGTTAACTTCTAAATGGAGGGTTCTGGATCAGGGAGTGTGGGGATAGGATGAGGGAGGATGGTTTTCAGCTGAAACAGGGGAGATTGAGAGGAGATTTTAGGGAGAAATGTTTTGCTGTGAGGGTGGGGAGGCCCTGGCCCAGGCTGCCCAGAGCAGGGGTGGCTGCCCCATCCCTGGAGGGGTTCAAGGCCAGGCTGGATGGGGCTTGGAGCCCCTGATCCAGTGGGAGCTGGGACTGGATGGGCTTTGGGATGCCTTCCAACCCAAACCCTTCCATGATTCTATGATCTCACACCTAGAGGCTCCAAAATCCGGCTGTTCCAAACCCCACCTGGGCCAGAGCCACCTCCACGTTCTCAAGGAACAATCACAGCAGCCTAAACTCTGTATTACATATCCTGAAAGTTATTAATTATTTTGTTTGTGTTTACTAATGTTCTCAGGTTGATCTATTCGACGCTAATGAGCCATTTACTCTCAATTAGAAGCCTCTCTCAGAACACAGCTCTAATTCCAGCGAGTTCTGCTGATGAATTAATTACAAGGCAAGAGCACCATCCTGCAGGAGCCTCTCCTCCCCTCTGAGGAAGGTTCCCTGAGCCAGGGCATCCAGAGGATATTATTTCCCTTAAGGCTACCGTCAGTGACACCTTTGCATGGGTAGCATATATCCATAAACCCACTGAGAGTAGAAAGATGAGATGGTTTCTCAGGCATCATTGAATGCTTTGGATTGGAGGGGGCCTCAAAGCCCATCCAGTTCCACCAGGAGCACCTGGCCTTGCACCTCTCCAGGGATGGGGCAGCCACCCCTGCTCTGGGCAGCCTGGGCCAGGGCCTCCCCACCCTCACAGCAAAACATTTCTCCCCAAGATCTCATCTCAATCTCCCCTCTTGCAGCTCGAAACTATCCCCCCTCACCCTGTCCCTGCTCTCTCTGATCCAGAGCCTCTCCCCAGCTTTTCTGGAGCCCCTTTCAGTCCTGGAAGCTGCTCTAAGGTCTCCCTGGAGCCTTCTCTTCCAACAACACCAACCCCATCAGCCTGTCCTCATAGCAGAGGTGCTCCAGCCCTCAGTAATCTTTGTAGTCCTCCTTTGAAGCAACATCCTGAGGCATGTTTGTCAGGCAGGTTTTGAAGTCCTAAGCTCTCCCCAGTACAAAAAATAAAAAGAAAATTCTTTTTTCATTATGTATAAGGCACTTAGAATAAAGCATTATATGAATTTCCCACTGCTTTACAAACCCGCCCAGGTCTGGCTGCTGTGAGAAACAGCCACCAGCAGAGAAACCTTGCACGGCGATGCCTGCTTGGAAAGAAATATTAAATATAAATCTGTGCTATTTCATCACGCAACATTAAGTCAGCAATGTTCCGCTGTGGGAAATTTCATCCCCATTACTGCGTACCGCGTGAATTTAAAGCATCTGCAGCATAATGAGGAAGGAGCTCCAGCAAAACGCTGTGAACGGGCTCGGCGCTACAGTTTGCATCCCGTTAGATGATGGCAGCACAGATATGTGAAGTGTTGTGCTACAAAATCAAAACGCAAAAAGGAATGAATAATGAACAGGGCTTTAGAAGGGTAGTTTGGAAGATACATTTAGAGAGAGGCTCTAGGGTCTGCTTTCTATCCCGTACTTGGACTCTGGACCTTTGGTTGCTGCTGATGGATTGAGCACCCCAGCCCCCCTGTACTCCACAGTTCTGTGACGCGTTGCCCCATCACCGCTATCAACACCCAAGGTTTTACAAATCTACGCACAACTTTGCATACAAATATCTCTCAGTATAATAGCCCCAAAGATACTCTTCAGGCAGTGAGGCATGGATGAGCCCAAAGCAATGCCCTGATGCCTCTTCGCTCTCTGTGCCCATCGCTCCTCGGCACAAAGATCCAGGGACCTGGTGTGATGGGTGTAAGATGACAGCTCACCTGTGGGCACCTTGGGGTGAGAGGAGAACACCCAGGTAGCCCCAGAGGACATGGAGAATATCAACCCTTTTCCAGCAAAGTTTCTATACTGTAGACATCACCATTGACAGGCTGAGAAAGTTGGGGTTGCTCAGCCTATAGAAGAAAAGGCTGCAGGGGAGACCTTAGAGCGGCATCCAGTCCTGAAAGGAGCTCCAGGAAAGCTGGTGAGGGGCTCTTGATCGGGGAGGGCAGGGACAGGACACAACTTGAGGCCATTTCCTCTCATCCCTAGCACCCACCTCACCACAACCTCCTTTCAGGAGCTGCAGAGAGCAATGAGGTCTCCCCTCAGCCTCCTCTTCTCCAGGCTGAACAGCCCCAGGTCCCTCAGCTGCCCCCAGAACCCCTGGGCTCCAGACCCTTCCCAGCTCCGTTCCCTTCTCCAGACAAGCTCCAGTGTCAGGTGGAACCCTAAGCCCTGCAGAACCAGCCCAAACACTGACCCGCAGGCTGAAAACATCAGCAGCCATGAAAATCCTCCTGGAATAGTCCAGCTTTAATTTTCAAGACAGCGAGAATCTCTCTTAGAAAGCATTAGTGTCACAGGTGCCAAAAGGCTGTTTCTATATCACCGTGATACGGTGTTTGCATGGAACAACAGAGGGGTTTCAGCTTCGCTTGAGCAAATTCACTCCGTGCTGTTCCCAAAAGAGAGGAGGTGAAGAAGAATGTTGTGTTTGCACAGGTGAACCAGGGGAAAGGCAAGCTACCACGGAAAACAGAAAATGTAGATCCCAATGACAACATCAATAGAACCTCTATGAAACGCAATTTCCCATTAGGAGTAACAGCAATAACATGATTTGAACAATAAATCTTAATGCCAGAGCGAGCCACTTGAGAAACACAGCAATCTGTGTGCTCTTCAAGTGCCAAAATTGGGCTCGTTTATGCTCAGAAAAATATTTTTGCAATTTTGTTTGTTGTGCGTTATTCCTCCCACTCCTTCTGGTTTTAAATATTCTAATGCTTTTGTCTCTTTTTCTTACGCCATTTCCTTCCTTTACCAGCAAAATACTTCTTGGCTCACTCCAGCCCCAATCTGGCAGCGGCACTGCAAGAGAGGATCTCGGAGGCTGACAGCAGCTCCCAAACTCATGGTGAAATTCAAATTCATGCCCCTGGGAACCCCTCAAACCAACCCACAGAGATGATCCAAGGGCTGGAGCACCTCCTGCATGAGGACAGCTTGAGAGAGTTGGGGTTGTTCAGCCTGGACAAGAAAAGGCTACAAGGAGACCTTAGAGCAGCTTCCAGTGCTGAGAGGGGCTCCAGGAAAGCTGGGGAGGGGCTCCACGGTTTTGCAGGAGAAGCCCCTTTCCGATGTATAAGCATGAAATGGCTGATAGCAAACAACAGAAGATAGATTGAAAGACCTGAACATGCCACAGCCTAGTCAGACACATGTCCTTAATCACAAGCAGTTAGTCACGCTGTCTCCTCGGTGATTTATGCAGGAGATGGGAGCACTGGGCTTCATCCTGAGCCATCCCAGCAGACACAGATCAATATCTTAACGAGGAGCAGAGGAAATCTCGTTAGAGAAATTGCAGCTCCAAGAGGCCACCTCATTTTTACTCCATTTATTTTGGCATTTTGGTATTATCCTATGGGCTAAAATGGAAACTGCTTTCCTGCTCTGAAAAATTAACCTCGCACTTCAGCTTCTCAGAAGCAGCAAGAGTAACATTTCCCTACAAGGTAGGAATCAGCTGAAGGGGAATGGTTGGACTTGATCTTAAAGGTCTTTTCCAACCGAAATGATATTTTATGAGGAGTGGCTGAGGGCCCTGGGGCTGTTCAGCCTGGAGAAGAGGAGGCTGAGAGGAGACCTCATTGCTCTCTGCAGCTCCTGAAAGGAGGTTGTGGTGAGGTGGGTGCTGGGCTCTGCTTCCAAGTGGTGATTCCCAATGGGACTGGGGTGCCCGACTCACACCAGAGCAGCCGTAGGACCTCACAGCATCTCAGAATCATCCCTTCCACAAATACTCCATACACTCCGTCCTCTGCCTGTGGAAAGGACGCAGACGCTGCCTCCCCCAGCAGCAACTCCAAGGGCACAGCATCCCTTCCTCACCCAAAAAACAAAGTCGCCAGCGCTGCCGCACTGCAGCTCCAGGCTGGGCAGCACTCGCCCTTCCCAGACGTTCCAACCGCTTTTCAGGTATCTTTACAGACGCAACTGCTATCCACGGGTAGGTTTTTCACCTCCCACCCAGCACCCTCCCATTCCCAGCACCGCCTCGCTGCCAAAAATAGCTGTGCTGGGGGAACCCATCACAGTGAATGACTTAAGGAGGTGATTACTTTTTTAAGCCTTTGCCTTTTTCATAGGTAAGTAGGCTTCTCACAGCGTGTCTTAGCTCAAGCGTTGGTCATTAATTTCAGTTTTTTAAGCCAGCAGAAGCCCTGCTTGCTCGGGCTCGCTGCGGACAACACACATTAACAAAAGCAGAGCTGCCGATCAGCACCTTCAGGACATCTATATGGGTTTCCCTTCCATTACTGAGCATGTCTGGACCTCGCCGCGCCCATGTGCAGGGACCCCAAGGATGCTGCTGCGGGGGTGCCTGCGGATCCACACCCCTGCAGATGCTCCCTGTGCTTACACCGGGCTGTAAAAACCTTCCTGTACACATCACACCTCCTGATTCATGTCCTGCCACCAACAGATGCATTCTCCTAATTGCCAGGGATATTTAATGCATTTCATGTTCAACTCACAACAACATCAAGGGCTTGACTTCCCATCGATACACATATTTTGTAAGCATCTTGCTGCTGGCAGAACAAAAAACGCAAAAGAAACAAGCAGTTCTGCTACCAGGCAGTAAAACAGTCTATGAGGTCTATTTATCCAGATATTTATTGATTGTGGGATCAGAGCCAGTTCCACGTGGTACCCGCATGACACTGTGGCAGGCACGATGCAGTCCTGGGCATCGATGCAGTCCTGTTGCGTTAAAACACTCCCCGTTGTCAGAGATTTACTTCACTTCCTTCCTAGAAGGAATCTTTCTGCTGAGGTTTTGTCACAAATGACAAAGATTCAAGTCACCATCGCTCAAGGAGGATGCTAAGACCTTGGCAATGAACTCTGTGCGCTTACAGGACCACAGTGCTCCCCAATACAAAAAGCACCAGCAACATCCCGGGTTATCCTGTGTCCAAGCACAGCAAGCGGTAATTTAAACATTAAGTCCAGGTACTCCTTGCAAAGAAAAGCTCACCAGCATCAATCCCAAGTACAGACCCCGCCAAGAAGCTCTGGACGATGGCATTGGTGAGGGTTGGTAATCAAAGAATCAGAGAATGGTTTGGGCCACCTCCAGGGATGGGGCAGCCACCCCTGCTCTGGGTAGCCTGCGCCAGGGCCTCCCCACCCTCACAGCAAAACATTTCTCCCTAAGATCTCATCTCCATCTCCCCTCTTTCAGCTCATAACCGTTCCCCCTCATCCTCTCCCTGCACTCTCTGATCAAGAGCCCCTCCCCAGCTTTCCTGGAGCCCCTCTCAGCGCTAGAAGCTGCTCTAAGGTCTCCCTGGAGCCTTCTCTTCTCCAGGCTGAACAACCCCAGCTCTCTCAGCCAGTCACTGCATGTGATGTTCTCCAGCCCTTGGATCATCTCTGTGGCCTCCAACACAGCTCCACGTCCTCCCTGTGCTGTTTACTTACAACTCGTGTATTTGCTGTGACAAACACAAGGATGGAAATTGCAAGGCGCAGCAGCTACGCCTGCAAAGATGACAACAAATTCCGAGCTTTGGTCTCTATGGAGCAAATGCAGCTGAAAAGAAAAGGAAAGGAATGGTTCTTTGGATCGCTGTCACTTTACAGACGCCTCCTGAGCAGCCCCTTGCTCCTCTGGGTGACTCTAACAGCTACCTGGAAGGCAGGATAACAACAGCTTTGAGCTTCTGAATGTGAATGGGTTAGGATTGGATCACTTGGCTGTGCTGGTAATGAGCACTTTGCGCCTTCACAGCTGAATTCTCAAGTGAAAGAATAAAAATCCTCACGTTTGTAACAAGACTTAATAGCAAGAAAAACCATCTGAAGACTGGAGGATGCTGATGCTCAGCAGTGCCTCTTCAGAATTTCCAAGTAATGAAAAGGTACAAGGAAATTTTCTATACTGAAAATGTGAAAAATTATCATAATGTGGCACAAAGGAACACAGTAAAGCACAAACTGCTCTGATCCCTTGCTTTGCATCAACGTGGTACTAATTAATCCTGGTTTACAAGCTGAAGTCAAGCTAGAAGGACTTCACCAGCTGCCTACCAGCTCCAAGCCTTTCCCAGGAACTACTGGCATAACCAGCTTCACTTTGCACCCTATGGTATCATGAAACCTTTCAGGTGATTTGCCACCCCATCGCTCCTCCACCGCCGGATGCACAGCCCTGGACCCGTTCGGGTCCTGTACTTGGGACCCAACAACTCTGTGCATCACTCCAGGTGTGGAGAAGAGCAGCTGGAAAGCTGCCTGGTGGAAAAGAACCTGGGGTTGCTGGGTGACAGCAGCTGAACATGAGCCACCAGTGGCCCAGGGGCCAAGGAGGCCAGCAGCATCCTGGCTTGGATCAGCCAGGGGTGACCAGCAGGAGCAGGGAAGGGATCCTTTCCCTGTAATCAGTGCTGGTGAGGCTGCATCTCAAATCCTGAGTTCAGTTTTGGCCCCTCACTCCAAGAAGGACATTGAGGGGCTGGAGTGTGTCCAGAGAAAGGAATGAAGCTGGAGAAGGGTCTGGAGCCCAGGGGTTCTGGGAGTGGCTGATGGACCTGGGGCTGTTCAGCCTGGAGAAGAGGAGGCTGAGGGGAGACCTCATCGCTCTCTGCAGCTCCATGAAAGGAGGTTGTGGTGAAGTGGGTGCTGGGTTCTTCTCCCAGGGAACAAGAGATAGGGCAAGAGGGAATGGCCTCAAGTTGTGCCAGGGGTGGGTTAGATTGGATATTAGGGAAAATGTCTTTACTAACAGGGTGATGAAGCCCTGGCAGAGGCTGCCCAGGGTGCTGGTGGAGTCCCCATCCGTGGAGGGGTTTAAAAGCTTGGTAGATGAGGTGCTCAGGGAAATGGTTTAGTAGTGGACAGGTATGGTTGGACTCTATGATCTTACAGGTCTTTTCCAGCCAAATGGTTCTGTGATGCTATGACACCCCCTTCAGCAGCACGGAGTGACCACACCACCACAGCTCCCACACGGATCCACATCCCCAGAGCCACCAAGGGGCCACAGCAGCACCAGCCGTGCAGGAGGAGGGAAAAAGGCAGGGGATAGGCAAACACAGCCCCATCACGCTAACCTCAAATCACGGAGAAACACCACACAGCATAATCAAACACTTTTCATCAGCTAGAAGAGAGCAACGTTGCAAGCAAGGGCAAAAATGGATTTGTCAGAGCAAATCAGGTCAAATCAACTTAATTTCCTTCTGAAGCAGAGGAACGGGGCTGCTGAGTAGGAGAGAACACGACTGCCTGGAAGAATAGAATTTATGGCACAATAATATTAAGAAACTAGAGGAAGAAATGAAAAAGATGCAATACATGAGGAAATGGCTAAAAGGTGCAGCTCTTGAAGCAGGAATATATTTACTGCACTGGTACAAAATGAAAGATTTTCCATTTGAGTGCCATTAAACTCCACTTACGGTGACAGCCTCGCTGGAAACCCCAGCCTAGTCTCCAGGGCAGCCCCTGCCGCTCGGAAACAAACATCTCCATCCTTTATACTGCCCACGCCTGGGATTTTTGGGGTGTCCAGGACCAAAGGGCCGAGACCCCAACTCCTCAGGCAGTCCCGCTTGGGAGTTAACAACACGGAGAAAGACCCTGCCCACAGGCAGCCCCATAACCAGACCCACACGGTTCCAGCTGTGGATGGGATGTAGCTCATGGTAAACTGGGTATTCTAGAATTGTAGAATGCCCTGAGTTGGACTCGAGAGCCCTTGTGGGTCCCTTCCAACTCCTGCCCCAGCACAGGACGCCCCAACATTCACACTGTGGGGCTGAGGGTGTTCCCCAAACGCTTCTGGAATGTTGTCAGGCTTGGTGCCGTGACTGCTTCCCTGGGAGCTGTTCCAGTGCTCCACCACCCTCTGGAGGAAGAACCTTTTCCCAGTGTCCAATCTGACCCTCGCCCGGCATCTCCCTGCTGTTCCCTTTGTGTTCAGAGAGAAGAGCTCAGCACCTGCTCCTCCTCCTCCCCTTGTGAAGAAGCAGTATTCATATTTCTCTTCTCAGATATGGTCGATATCCTGGAGGCACAGCTCAGATTTATATCAGAGATCAAGTTTGAGTGCTTCCGAGTTTTCTGGATGACTGCATATGTCACTCCCCCAGAGATTACCAGCTCACGCTTATCCCTCCAATACTTATTCATGGAATAAATTGAATGAGATTTGTAGACCAATGGTACAAGGTCCGCCTGTGCCGGCACACACAGCACAAGACGGTTTGTTCAAGAAGAGTATTTGGTTCGATTAAGTGCAAATAAGTATTTTGCAAAGGCATGACTCCTGATGAATCACCAGTTATCCCGATTATGTACGGTGAAAGGAAAGCTCCTGCACAGCTCCAGATTAAAACCACTGTCATTTTTCTCTTCTATCTCTCCAATGAGGCCTAAAGGGGGAAAAGGAGACAGAGCCACAAAGACTTTGTGCTGTGAAATTCCGTACCCTGGGGAACTGCTGCCTTGTGCGGGACGAGGGATGCGTTATCCAAAAGACAACGGCTGCAAGTTGTGCAGGGGATGCAGCTGCCAAACCTGTTCTCTCCCAGTTGTGCCTCCTTAGAACCAGCACACAAACCCTTACACTTTGGCAATCTTTTCCCAGTACCTTAAATCTTTCCATTAGCCATTTCCTTTTCTGGTCCAGCTGAACCCTTGGGCCGTGTGGTGCCTGAGCAGCAGCTGCAGGACGGGCAGAGGAAAGCTGGGCAATGAAGGTCCCAATCTCAGCACATCCTCGATTTCATAGAATCACGGAATCACTAAGGTTGGAAAAGACCTCTAAGCTCATTCAGTCCAACCATCAGCCCAACCCCACCGTGCCAACTAAACCATGTCCTGAAGTACCACAACTACACAATCTGTGACACCTCCAGGGATGGGGACGCGCCCCCTGCCCTGGGCAGCCGCTGCCAGGGCTTCGCCACTCTTTTGGTAAAGACCTTTTTCCTACTATCTACTCAAACCCTCCCCCAGCACAACTTGAGGCCATTTCCTCTCATCCCATCACTTGCCAGTTGGCAGAAGAGCCCAACACCCACCTCACCACAACCTCCTCTCAGGAGCTGCAGAGAGCAATGAGGTCTCCCCTCAGGCCCCTCTTCTCCAGACCAAACAGCCCCAACCTCTCAGCTGCTCCCTGAACCCCTGGGCTCCAGCCCTTTCTCCAGCCCCTCAGTGTCCTTGTTGTACTAAGGACTTTGCTTTGACAGTGACAAACGCGTCTTCCTGCATGACCGGCAAATATTGCTTTTTCCACTAAGTGATTTTATGTAATGGGAGCACTGGAAAAAGATTTGCTGATCTGCTAAGACCACAACATCTTAAATGGCTACTTTATCAAGTTTAGGTCGTGCTTAGAAAAGCAAAGAACAGCGTTTTCATTATGTAGAACTCTTGAATTTTTATTTTCCCATCACCTGCCCATCTAAAACACATCATTGATGTCTCAGCATTCAAACAGCAGCAGGGTCTCCCCCCTTGGAGATATTCAAATGCCATCTGGACATGGTCCTGGGCAACAGGGTCTAGGCAGCCCTGTCTGAGCAGTGGAGTTGGATCAGATGATCCCCAGAGGTCCCTTCCAACCTCAGCCATTTGTGATTTTGTGATATTTTTTAAAGAATTGGTTCAGAGAAATGATTTCTAAGCTAACTGAGTCATTCAGTTATCCCTGGTAAAGCTGGCTTGGGATCCCCATGACCCTGGTCCCCTCCCACTGATGCAGAAGGTGAGGTCTCCCCTCATGCCTTGCCAAAGACAAATGGAGCCAGGACACATGTCCAGGTCCATACTCCACCAAACCCAAGCTACAGGTGGCTTCACGCTACCATCACGCAGACAGGGAAACCCAGAGCATGTAAAGAGCCATAGATGGTGGAGCAACACTGGCACGCACAGTGCTGTGCAAAAGTATGCTCTGGACCTTCAGCTCCTCGCTCTACCTCTCTATCTGAATTTCTGTCCTGCCAGTGCAGTGACACTGATGATACCTTATGAACACTGAGATCTGGTCACAGAAATAAGAATCATAGAATCATTAAGATTGGAAGAGACCTCTAAGCTCATCCAGTCCAACCATCAACCCAACTCCACCGTGCCTATTAAACCATGTTGCAAAGTACCACAGCCACATGTTTTTTGAACCCCTTCAGGGATGGAGACTCCACCACCGCCCTGGACAGATTCTACCAGAGCTTCACCTTGCCTTCTGTACAGAAATATTTACTAATATCCAATGTAAACCTTCCCTGGCACAGCTTGAGGCCATTTCCTCTCATCCTACCACTTGTCACTTGGGAGAAGAGACCAACACCCACTTCACCACAATCTCCTTTCCGGGAGCTGCAGAGAGGGATAAGTTCTCCCCACAGCCCTGTGTCCCTCGGCTGCTCCTCATAACACCTGTTCTCCAGACCATTCGCCTGCTTCATTGTCCAGCTACTGTGAGACAGCAGGGAAGGAGCGCGAGCAGATGAAAAAGGTACAATTTATGATGTCTACCAGCTATCAACTGACGCCACACTTTGATTCTAGTTAGCTTCTCCATTAAGTCTAGAGTATTTTTCCTCTCTTCTATCTTCTGCCCACATCACTTTGCCCACATTTGCACAAAACCCCCAAATCCAAATGGCAAGATAAGAAACAGAATAAACATATTTGATGCTCCACCTTTAAAGCTGCTAAATTTGTGCTGGGGTCTCTTGGAAGCCTCAGCTTCTCAGCAGTAATGCATGGGAAAACCACTTTTAAACAGCCCTCAACATGATGGAAATCACATTAGCTTTCAGATCTGTGTTACAGTTCACCCCATCATTCTCGTGTCTCTGTTTCTGAGAAAAACCTTCTTATGCAGACACAGCTCCAGAATTCAGGGTATTCATCTCTTTAAAAGTAAAACCAGCAGTATACATCTTTGATTCCATTTCTGTTTATTTAATTAAAAAGCCTGGCAGGCTGTTTGATTTCTTTAATCAGAAAAAAATGACGTTAAAAGGTTTCTAAAACAACATTTAATGAGTTTTGAAAATGGATGCCGATACCACCCTATCCAAGTTTCTGCACATTTCAGTTCCTTATTAACAGCTTATCAGGACGTCGCAGGAATGCAACAGCAGTTGTGAAAGGCTACGAACTCCTAAATGCATGCAGAGGCCACCTCCCAGAAGGGGAATCCACCCTAAGAGCCAAAATTCATTCTCCCCGTAAACCACCAGGAAGTTTGCTGACAAGGGAGCTTCAAATTCTCCATCACAACAATGTGAAATCAGGACAATAGGTTTGGAAAAGAAACACTATGAGTGTTCTTCAAAATTACATGTTATCATAATAATGGAGGGGTTGGATATATATCAAAAATAATCCTGAATGATTAGCAATTACCCTTATGAATCATAACTGTTTTCGGATTCTGAAAAGCTGCTTGAACACCTCAGCTGTGGAGCTTTGCCATCACTGACTGACACTCCAAAACAGGGAAAGAAACCAAATCTCAGAGCCAGCACTGAGCATCCTCCAGCATTCCCAGGGAAAGCTCCTACGGTCTGGCATTGGCATGACCCCAGAGCATGAGCTTTATTCTGCAGGTCATGCAGGAGGTAGGTGGGAGGGTCAAGAGCCACCCGTGGTGACCTAAAGCATCCAAGCCCATGACCCCCTAAAAAACGCATCTCTCTGCTGAGATATTTTGCTTCCATTTCCTAAAAGAAGGGGCTGGATGGAAAGAGACCCTTATAGAAACATAAAATCATTAAGGTTGGAAGAGATTTCTAAGCTCATCCAGTCCAATCATGTGCACAATACCACCATGACTACTAAACCATGCCCCAGAGTTCCACATCTACACTGCTTAAGTCCCTCCAGGGATGGGGACTCCACCACCGCACTGGGCAGCCTCTGCCAGGGCTTCACCACTCATTCCATAAAGAAATTTTTCCTCATATCCAATCTAAACCTCCCCTGGTACAACCTGAGGCCATTTCCTCTCATCCTACCGCTTGTTACTTGGGAGCAGAGCCCAGCACCCACCTCACCACAACCTCCTTTCAGGAGCTGCAGAGAGTGATGAGGTCTTCCCTCAGCCTCCTCCTCTCCAGGCTGAACAGCCCCAGGTCCCTCAGCCGCTGCACATAACACTTGTTCTTCAGACCTTTCCTCAGCCTCATTGTCCTCCTCCCCTCCAGGAAGAGATGGAGAACCCAGCACTGCTGAGCTCAGCTCTGCTGCTCCCAGCCAGGAGGGACCAGAAGACCTCTTCCCTCTAGAGATGCACTGGGTCTGCTTCCCAGTCCCCGTGTGTCATTATCTAAACAACCTAAAAGCTGTAATTAAGGAGGGTAAAGAAAGCAGAAAGAAATGTTTACTTTTCCAGAAATTAAAGTTTCAGTGATGAGGCAGTAAATTAACTTAATCAAGTTGGGAGGCATCTATGAGAAATCATTTTTATATGATTTAATGAGAGAAGGCATCGGAAATGGTGATTTTAATCAGCCAAGTGGGATTTATAAGCGAGAAGATCTTGCTTAAACAACTCATTAGACTTCTCCAAGAAATCTTTACTGTCCCCGCAGACAGGCAAAACGAGATCTATTGTATATATTTACCAATTCTCTAAATCCCTTGGTGACACTGCATATTGAAAATCAACAGATTAAAGGAAAAAAAAAAAGTCTCCATAAGCACCTGCTAAAGAAAACCGAGAGGCTCCAAGTCCCTATCAAAAGGCAGAGCTGACTCAAACCAAATGCTGTTATGGCTCTTAAATCCCTATTTATTATAAATCTAAGGACCATATCAGAATGAGAAATCATAGAATCATGGAATGGGTTTTGTGTCACAAGGACTAAATTAGATCCCAGTGACTAATTAGTTCCAGACTAAACCTCGTGGTGGGCACACCAGTACAAGCAGAAGAAAAGATGTGCTAAGAGTATATCAAGAAATAAACCCTTCAGTTATTTACTCTTATTTGCTTGCTGTCTAATTCTCAGTGCTGGGGTAAGGGGATCTGCAGGACATGGAGAGGTGCATCGGTAGCTCTGTTCTTCACAAAGGACAGAGATCCGAGTGCAATTTCACAGCACTTTTCAGGCAGGCACAGCAAATAATTTACTTGAAAACCAAACCAGGAACGTAGGCAGCAAGCCCCAGCTCCCCTTAAACTCTGTGAGTTGAAGAAGTTGGATGAATATCAAAGCCTTTCCCATTAAATATGCTACAAATTACCATGAGCAAAGATACAGGGTAGGACCCTGATGCTGCAGGGACACGGCTGGGGGGAGCAAGCAGCACAATTCCCCTGCAATTCCTTTCTGGAGTGGTAAGAAAACCATTTATCGCTGTGCTATTGATGCTCTTCAAGTCAATTTTGCACCAAAAAAGAAGACAGCAGCTTTAGAAAATTGGCTGTATTATAGCGTTGCTTAATGACTGCGTGCAGAAGCCGCCTTATTTTATCAGATCCTCTGAACTGGTTGTCAAGTCAGGAGGCGCAGCACAGAAGCCAAGCGGCACATCTAGCATGGGGGAAAGTGTCTTCTGAAACCACTACTCTGTTCAGCACACACTCTCTGACTTGGGAACGATGATATCCAAGTGAAATTAACTGTGTTCACAGGGAAATATTAGAGCTGAAGTCCAATCTTAAACTTAAAATAATAGTTCCCAGGCAGGGTTTCCCAGAAGATCACAGAATCGTAGAATCATGGAATGGTTTCAGTTGGAAGGGACCTCAAAGCCCATCCAGTCCCACCCACCTGCCGCAGACAGGGACACCTCCCACTGGATCAGGGGCTCCAAGCCCCATCCAACCTGGCCTTGAACACTTGCAGCTGACGGCTGGACTGCATGAGCAGAGAGGTGTTTTCCAACCTGAATGATTCCATGATTCTACATTATTTCCAGGAGCCCTATGCTGCACAACCTGCACTACTGGTGGAGAGGTTGAAGCCTCCTAACCCTCAGCCAGCTCAGCTCCAGTGCTCACGCTTCACAGTGTCGGACCCAGCGAGGGGTGCTGTAGCTTACAATAAACCACTCGTGCTTGTGCCAAAGGCACAGCCATGAAGAAGGCCTTTTCCTCCTCACCAACACCTGTGGCACCACCATCTTCATATCTCCATCCCCTCACTACTGCCAGTACAGGTTCTCCTCCAGCCCAGCTGCCCTCCAGCTCCACACTCCCCTCCTTTCTCATTTCTTCACATTTTCAGAGATATTTTTATAACTATAAAACCCTTTCATCCCTCCATGTTTTATCAAGATTGAGCACATTTTGCTCTATTTCACCCAATATTCATCTCATCTTTAAAAACTAGGTCACAAAACTTGCAAGTTTTAGGTTTTAGAGACACAGTAAATACCTCCTTTATTGTTAGTGCTTTCTGTATGATGCTGGTCTGAAATATTTACAAAAACAAACTCCAAAGTATACAAACATGCCACTTTGTTTTAAAATTCCAGTGAGTTATTTACAAAATTCCTTTTCTCCATACATTTTTTTGGTATAAAACAGAGAGCTAGGAAAAAAAAAAATGCAACCTGGAATTGTTTGGTTGGCTTGCAAGCCCTGAAATCATAGAATCATAGGATCACTTGGTGAAGGAAAACCTGCCACTGGATCCAGGGCTCCAAGCCCCATCCAACCTGGCCTTGAACCCCTCCAGGGATGGGGCAGCCCCCACTGCTCTGGGCAACCTGGGCCAGGGCCTCCCCACCCTCACAGCAAAACATTTCTGCCTAAGATCTCATCTCAATCTTGCAGCTCAAAACCGTTCTTCTTGTCCTGTCCCTGCCCTCCCTGATCCAGAGCCCCTCCCCAGCTTTCCTGGAGCCCCTTCCAGCACTGGAAGCTGCTCTCAGGTCTCCCCCGAGCCTTCTCTTCTCCAGTTTGAATAACCCCAACTCTCTCAGCCTGGTCTCATAGCAGAGGTGCTCTAGCCTTCAGAACAATTTCATAGCCTCCTCTGGAGCCGTTCCAACAGTTCCGTATCCTTCTTGTGTTGGGGACTCCAGAACTGGACACAGGGCTCCAGGTGGGTCTCACAGAGCGGAGCAGAGGGGCAGAATCCCCTAGCTCCCTGCTGGTCCCTCTGCTCTGGATGCAGCCCAGGACAAGGTCGGCTGGTGCGATCACAGATATTCTGAATTATCCTTCAAAGTGTTCTCCCAGCAGGCTGGGAAGCGAAGGGAGCATCTGCTGGGCAGGAGCTGCAGCATCACTGCCAGGTGACGCCACAGGCATGTGGCACAACCCTTCCCACCACGGCGTCCCCGCAAAGCCCAGCCATCGCCAAGATCTCTCTGCCTCGCAGCACATCACCTTGGTTACAGGCACATTTGCCCAAACTCCCTTCCACGTTTTCACTTTGTAGGAAAACATAACTTTGATTGGCTCCAAGCATTTGCAGAACTGGACCGCGTCATCGGATTAAAGGGCAACCTGAAGAGCCCAGCTTTTCAAACACACGCAGGGCGTGTAAGACCCGCAGGGCGACATCTGCTTCCCAGAACATTTGCTTTCTGCACTCACCCGTCGTTTCCACGATGCCCTCCAGGATGACGACGATCTCAAACTGCTCCGTCTGCATGCTGCGCTGGGACAGGTCGTAGAAGGGGCTCTTGGCATCTATCACGTGGCAGATGGTGAGCGGGGATACGAGGAAAAGCTGGTCGGCCCCCGTGCTGAAGCCCACGTCCAGCTCCAGCTGATCGAGAGGCAGGAATTCACCTTCTGGGGTCTGGCGGGACTGGACCGGGGAGAGACACAGAGAGAGACGGTCAGTGATGGAGCAGCCAGCACCAAGGCACCCTGACAGCATCCCTGGGGCGCTCCTCACCACCCGGCACGCGAGGCAAGCCTCGGGCCAGCCACATGGCCATGGAAGGGCTGGAAGCCCAGTGCTGGCCGTGCACTCATCCTGCTGCGATTGCAGCTCAGCAATGCAGGAGCCCTGGAAGGATGCCGGCCACCAACACGAACGACGGCTCTGCCACTGACCCACAGCATCGCCCACCTGGTGGGGAAGGCGACATCAGCAAACCTTTAGACTCTGGCAAGCAGAAGCCACTCAAAACCTCACTAAATTCATGTTGTGACACAGTGAACCCAGACAAGGGCCCACAGCCACCTCCAGGACCTCTCCACAAACAGAAACTCCTTGCAGAAATGGCAGCAGTTGGATTCATAACCAATTCACCAATAAGAGGATTCTCCAGCCAGATTCATCACCAACTCATCCAGAA
Organism: Phaenicophaeus curvirostris; assembly: GCF_032191515.1. Classification (NCBI taxonomy): domain Eukaryota; kingdom Metazoa; phylum Chordata; class Aves; order Cuculiformes; family Cuculidae; genus Phaenicophaeus; species Phaenicophaeus curvirostris. Next base: position 41,070,784 of record NC_091398.1, on the reverse strand, counting down.
GAGGGGGTTCTCCAGCCAGATTCCCCCAATTCACCCCTAAGAGACGGTTCACCAGCTAGATTCGTTACCAACTCACCCATAAGAGGCGGTTCTCAAGCCAGATTCACTGCCTATTTCTCAATAAGAGAGGGTTCTCCAGCCAGATTCAGCGCCAATTCACCCGTGAGGGTTCAACAGCGCTGGCTCACACCAACCTACAGCAGCCCCGCACCAGCCAAGCACACAGTTCCCCAGCGAAGCTTTTAGATCTCTCTCCTTTTGACACAAGAAGCCTAGAGAAGAGGATGCAGCTACAGCATTAGAGCTGCCCACTAAGACAGACCACAATTTACCAGCCACATAATGACTGCATAACATCACGCCTAAAGCTGAAACCTCAAATCCCGCGCTCGGGTGTCTGCACCTCGCTGCTGCGACGCTTCGCATCCCTGCTCCACGAGAAGCAAGGTCATGGGTACAGCCGTGCCCAAACACTCCCTCTCCAGCTTTTATTTCCCCAGGAACAAGCAGGAACAGAACATTACAGCCCTTCCTGGTCCTTACTTTTATAACAGAAGTTTCCATTATGCACTGCTCTAATTGTAAAGAGAAGTTTTACAAGCTCTTATAGTCATCATACACAGCCAAAACCCAACAGTAAGTCTCTATTTGAGACGTGTTTCTATCCATCCCGACACTCTGAACTGATGTGAAACTGCCCATACTGAGGAACAGGACTTCAAACAGGATTTGGTTTTCCAGGAACAGTACTACACGTGCAAGAAGAAGCGTAATCTTCCCTCCACCTTTTCCACCTTCATTAGTCAGACCCGTAATCGTGGTGGGGTGGGCAGGTGCCTCATCGGAGAGGGGCAGCACAACCCTCATCTCCAGACAATCGCCACTCCTGCAAGTGACACCAGTGGCTCCCAGAGAAACCCAGTCCCAGCACTGGTGGCTGCAGGGGGGTGGAGGATGCTGGGTGCCCCCAGCGAGGGGTGCAGCCAGGGACAAGCCCCCATCAGGGGTGAGAAGCGACTGGAAGCCGAAAATGAAAAGGCAGCAGACAGAGTGGAACAGGATTATGCGCCTCACTTAGGATTTGGTTTCTATTTTTAACCTTTTCCCTGAATGGTGGCTGGATTTTACGGAGATCAAATTCCAGAGAAACAATTGTTGTCTTTCACTGCCACAAAGTTCCGGCTACGAAATGCACTTAAATCTTTGTGTGTGAAAATTCCGATTTATCTCACCATCCCCTGCTACCCCATTGTAGCATCACCAGACAGAGAAAGGAACAGCTAGAGCACATCTGCACAAACACCCTGCTAGGGGTTTTCGTTTGTTCTTTCTTTAATGAGAAGCCTGCTTTCCAACAGAAAGACAAAAAACACAAGCCAAGCATCACATAACCTCCGTAAGCAGTGCGAGGACCAGCTCCAGGGAGGGAACTTCAGCCGAAAGAGGGGAGGCTGAGATGAGATCTTAGCGAGAAATGTTTTGTTGTGAGAATGGGCAGGTGTTCCAGGCCAGGTTGGATGGGGCTTGGAGCCCCTGATCCAGTGGGAGGTGTCCCTGCCCAGGGCAGGGGTGGCACTGGATGGGCTTTGAGGTCCCTTCCAACCCAAACCATTCCATAATTCTCCGATTCCAATTTCATATAGATTTTGCAGGCAGAACAGCTTTCTTCTAAAAAAAAAAAAAAAGAAGCATTTCAGCAGAAAATCTGCGAGCAGCCCTGCAGTTAACTCTGCCCTCCCAGCCTGGCAGTAAATCTGCAGTACAGGTCATACGCAAACCACAGCGAATCCCCGAGGCAGTTACCCTGCCCTACCCCATCCCCGCGCTCCGGCAAGCCGGAAAAGCTGTCGGTGCATGGCAGCACCCCCAGGATGAGAGAGCACTCTCCCTGCTGCAATCCCCCTTTTTTTTTTTTATTCTCTCTTTTTTTTTTTGTGGCCAGGAGGCTTGGCCAAGCCTTGCTCCCCCACGTCAGCCAAAGGATGCTCGGTGTACAGGTTTGGGAGGGACTGTGCAGAGCCAGCTATCACCGTATCCACAGAAAAGCCACATTTTAGCCCTTTATCACTCTCTTCCTCCACATTTACAGCTGCCTGCGTGCCCAGCTCCCATGGGCACCACCAGGAAAAGCCGCGTAGCCCGAGAAGGCAGGGGCACAGCGGGATGCTCACCACACAACCCGCCACCACGGAGCAGCCACCGGCACTGACACCACCGCGTCCTGCCCGGTTGTGCAGCCCACACGCTCCACAGCGGCCACGGTTCTGCTGGGAGATGCCTCACAAAGCACCTTTCCCCTTTCCCAACACACCCGATGCCACAGGGCGCAGGGAGAGCTTGCTTTGTTGGAGCTGCAACCGCAAGCTTCCCCGGGCTCCCCGCATTTTCACGCTGGTTTTCACAGCTGCCAAACTTTTACCCCTCCAACTCCAGCACTGCTGTCACAAACCCAGGACAAACGATGCCTGTGAACATGCTCTTCCCCTGATTTAAAGTTCAGGACGTTTTGTGGAGCCACACCAAGTTTTACGCTCTTTAAAATTCCCCTTGCAGCAAATCTGGATAAAGAAAGGGCTAATTTCATAATTAGTAACGGAAATGACTCATTTTGACCCTTTAAAGCTATTAACAACATATGTTAAACACGACAGCGTGGTCTCTCCTGACCCAGAATGGCCTCGTCGCACAGGGCGCTTGGAGGGGTCACGGCGGTGCCCTCTAACACCGGGTCATTACTCACCAGGCTAATTGCACACCGCTCAATTTACCCCTCTAAACTCTGGATACGAGAAAGCTCTCAGGGCCAGCTCAGCCCAGGGGAAAGAGGCGCAACTGAGCCTCCAGCTGGTTATTCAGCGAGCAAAGAGCAGGAACAGACGCCTGGAGATCAGCTGCAGCGGGCACATCCCCATCCTCTGCCAAGGAACCCAGTGAGACGATGCCGATTCTCTCCATTCCTCATCCCTCCAGGCTGCGGAGCGCCAGCAGGACCCTCCTTTTGGCCAGAGACTCCCCAGAGGTTTAGGGCGCAGGGGGTTCCACAACCCTCACAGATTGCAGGGACGATCCTGCCTGCAACATCCCCGTCGGAAACACGGATCCCAGCCCAAACACCGCAACTTCAGCCGCCTCCGACGCAAAAACACGGACGCTTTGCTGGATCAGGACGCAGCAGCCGAGGGATGAGCATCCCTCCGCACGGGGCAACCAGAGGAGCCAGCCGGGACCCCCACTGGGGGTAGGGCACCCGCATCCCCCACCGGCTGTGGGAACGTGCGGGATGCTCTGCATGTGCTCAACGTCACCCGAGCCATCCCCTTCCACCCACTCCGCATTTACTTCATCTCCCCTGTGGATATGCAGCCGCTGTAGCAAGCCTCAAATAAATACTTGATTTTCCCTGGATATACAGGGGCATCGGTATTCTGCTTTCTATGAAGTTCGCAGACCATATAAGCAAAGTTCTCCCTGCCTGGACTCGCCGTGGTCTGAGAACACAGAAACATGCCAGAAAAGCCAACAGCTTTGTCTGAAAATGCACAGCAAGGAATTCAAGCTACTAAGCATTTACTTCAAAGCATCAAGGAATAGTCTGGGTTGGAAGGGACCTCAAAGCCCATCCAGTTCCACCCGCAGGAACGCCTCCCACTGGATCAGGGGCTCCAAGCCCCATCCAACCTGGCCTTGGACACTTCCAGGGATGGGGCATCCCGGCCAGAGAAATCCAGAAAGATATGAATGTCCGTATACGCGGTGTGGAACGCAACCATTATCCCACCTGGTGCCCGAAGGCAACAGAGTGTTGCAGGGACGTTGAAGCAGCCCTTGGAACGAGCGAGGGACGGCAAAGCTCTTATGGAAAGGGTGTTCAGAAGGGTCAGAGGTGGGAGGCAGAGGGGGGCAGCGGGACGTCCCGGTGGGACCACACTTACCTTGAGCAGCTTGCAGCGGATCTGCGCGGAGACCATGTGGCTGTTGCGGAGGTTGCCCACGCGGAACATGAGGGTGAGCTTGCCGTCCCGCATGGAGATGGCGGCGTGCTCGCTGAACATCAGCGTCTCGGCCCGCTTCTTGGGCTGCGACATCTTGATGAACATGCAGCCGATGAGGAAGGCGTCCACGATGGAGCCCAGGATGGACTGGAAGAGGAAGAGGATGATGCCCTCGGGGCACTTGTCGGTGATGTAGCGGTACCCGTAGCCGATGGTGGCCTCGGTCTCGATGAAGAAGAGGAAGGCGGAGGGGAAGTTGTAGACGTTGGCCACGCAGGGCGTGTAGCTGTCGTCGTGCGCCTTGTTGAGGTCGCCCCGCATGTAGGCGATGACCCACCACATGGAGGCCATGAACAGCCAGGCCACGGTGTAGGTGAGGATGAAGATGAAGAGGTTCCAGCGCCACTTGAGGTCCACCAGGGTGGTGAAGAGGTCGGACAGGTAGCGGCTGGTCTCCCCGCCGAGGTTCCCGTGCTGCACGTTGCAGCGCCCGTTCTTGTCCACGAAGCGCTGCCGCTTGCCCCGCGGGGCGGCGCGGCCCGGGGGGAGCCCGGCCCCGCTCGACGACGTGCTCACCACCTGGTACTCGTCCCCCAGCTTGCGCCGCAGCGCCGACATGCTCCGCGCCCCCCGCGCGCCGCTCCGCTCGCCGCGGACACCCCCCACGCCGAGCCGCCGGGCGGACCCGGCGCCGAGACACCGCCCCCCCCCCCCCCCCACCGCGCACCGCCCCGCGCACCGCCCCCTGCGCGGCCCCCCGCACCGCCCCCCGCGCAGCTCCGCCTGCGCGCCTGCCCCTCGCACCGCTCCGCGCAACGTCCCCCGCGCAGCTCCTCCTGCGCAGCGCCCCGCGCACCCCCCCCCCGCTGCGATCCCAGCCCTGCAACGCCCCCCGCGCAGCTCCTCCTGCGCACCCGCCCCGCGCACCCACCCCCTGCGATCCGAGCCCCGCGCAACCCCCGCGCAGCGCCCCGCACCCCCCCGCTGGGCTCCCCACGCCGCCCTCCACCCCCGCCACGGTGGGTCATAGGATCACAGAATCACCAGGTTGGAAGAGACCCAGCGGACCATCGAGTCCAACCATTCCCATCCATCACTAACCCATGTCCCTCAGCACTTCGTCCACCCGGCCCTTAAACCCCTCCAGGGAAGGGGACTCAACCCCCTCCCTGGGCAGCCTCGGACAGGGACCAATGACCCTTTCTGTGAAAAGATTTTTCCTAATGTCCAGCCTGACCCTCCCCTGGTGGAGCTTGAGGCCATTCCCTCTCGTCCTGTCCCCTGTCCCTTGGGAGAAGAGCCCAGCTCCCTCCTCTCCACAACCTCCTCTCAGGTAGTTGCAGAGAGCAATGAGGTCTCCCCTCAGCCTCCTCTTCCCCAGGCTGAACCCCCAGCTCTCTCAGCCGCTCCTCATAAGGAGGCGCAGAGCAGTGGGGTTCTGGAGAGCAGCCACGACAACATCCAAGAACAGGAGAAGAGCAAGATCCTGTCCCAGGGAGAGGCCCGGATGGAAAAGCAGAAAATCGGTCCAAAAATTGAGACAGATCCATGTTTTCAATCTGAGAGCCAAGTGACCCAAACCTGGAAGGTGTTTCTAGGGTTTGGTGGATGGTTGGCCGCTGGGGATGTCCAAGTTGTTTAAAAAACAGAAGAAGGGGGTGATGGAGTTGAGAGGCGAAGCCACCGAGGCCAGCGCAGACCCGAGTTAAGCAGCAGGGCCAGCAGCAGGTCCTAGAGTAGAAACACAGCTTCAGGGAATGGGTTTGGTCAGAAGGGACCTTAAAGATCATACAGATCCACCCAGTCAGGCTTGGAGCCCCTGATCCCATGGGATCCCTGCCCATGGCAGCGGGTGGAACTGGGTGTGCTTTAAGGTCCCTTCCAGCCCAGCCCATTCTGTAATTCCAAGGTCAAGAAGGGAATCATAGAATCATAGAATGATAGAATAACCAGGTTGGAAGAGACCCACCGGATCGTCGAGTCCAACCATTCCCATCAATCACTAACCCATGTCCCTCAGCACCTCGTCCACCCGTGCCTTAAACCCCTCCAGGGAAGGGGACTCAACCCCCTCCCTGGGCAGCCTCGGACAGGGACCAATGACCCTTTCTGTGAAGAATTCTTTCCTAATGTCCAGCCTAAACCTCCCCTGGTGGAGCTTGAGGGCATTCCCTCTCGTCCTGTCCCCTGTCCCTTGGGAGAAGAGGCCAGCACCCTTTTCCCCATCCAACCCACCAGCTGGTTGATTATTTTTCTCACAATTAGTCGTGCCACGGATACACCCAGTCCTGCCACCGGGATGGGACGAGGAAACGATGCCTGGCAGCAGAATGAGACACTCATTTGGATGCAGAGCCACTCAGGAAACCCATGTGGGGATTACCAATTCAAATTCAAACGGAGATTCTAAACGTTCTTGGGTTGCAGAACAGAAACTTCCACCGTGAATCATTAAATTAGTTCATAAGCCAACGCACACCAGAACCACAACTAACAAACTGCGCGGTTGGCTGAGCTTCTGCGTCCCAAGCTTCTCCTTGGGGGACCAGTTCTATTGGAGGTCCAAAGTTCCTGTTGCAAGCTCACCCTAAGATCATCCCAAATCCCACCCAGTGCCACCCCTGCCATGGTCAGGGACACCTCCCACTGGATCAGGGGCTCCAAGCCCCATCCAGCCTGGCCTTGAACCCCTCCAGGGATGGGGCAGCCACCCCTGCTCTGGCTAAAATTAAAGGCTGATTTTGCATCCCCCACAGCAACAAACCCTGCAGGACACACGGCCGCATCGGGCTGTCACTGTTATCTGTGATCTGCCTGTTGGGCTCCTGCCCTCCCTTTCCACCCTTCCACCCCTCGTACTGAAGTCTGCAAGATGCCGTCGCGATGTTGGACAGAACAAAAACATTCACATTGGTTAAAAAGAGAGAAAAAAATCGTGTTTCCAGTCCTCTGACTTCCCTTATAAATGCTTTTTCAAAGCCACAGTGGCAGAGCTGACCCCAGGTCACCTGTAGGCTTTTATGAGCTTCCTATGTGAAGTCTCGGATCGTTAATTCTTCCCCAAATAAACTCACACCTTCCGTAAATGTGCAGTGAGTTCTGTCTCTGATGGAACGTAGGCAGCTAAAAATACACCCAATTATTTCTGCTCAAAATGTCAGCACAGACAGGTCTGGAAATTGTTCCCTCCCTGTCACAGCTCAAATAAACCAGCCTAGGTCTCCTTTCCGAAAGAAAGTTCTGTTTGCTCCTGAAATCTGGGAGAGAATCATAGAATCATGGAAGGGTTTGGGTTGGAGGGGACCTCAAAGCCCATCCAGTCCCATCCCCTGCCATGGGCAGGGACACCTCCCACTGGATCAGGGGCTCCAAGCCCCATCCAGCCTGGCCTTGAACCCCTCCAGGGATGGGGCAGCCACCCCTGCTCTGGGCAGCCTGGGCCAGGGCCTCCCCATCCTCACAGCAAAACATTTCTGCCTAAGATCTCATCTCAATCTCCCCTCTTGCTGCTCAAAACCGTTCCCCCTCGTCCTGTCCCTGCCCTCCCTGATCCAGAGCCCCTCCCCAGCTTTCCCAGAGCCCCTTGCAGTGCTGGAAGCTGCTCTGAGGTCTCCTCAGAGTCTTCTCTTCTTCCAGGATGAACAAACCCGACTCCCTCAGCCTCTCATCATACAGGAGGTTCTCCAGCCCTCGGATCATCTCCGTGGCCTCCTCTGGACTCTCTCCAACAGCTCCATGTCCTCCCTGTGCTGAGGACTCCAGAACTGGACCCAGGTGGGTCTCTCAGAGCAGAGCAGAGGGGCAGGATCCCCTCCCTCCCTGCTGGTCCCTCTGCTCGGGATGCTCGCGAGGTTTGGCGTAGGACCATGAGGACTGTGACTGTCCGCACTGTAACGCATCAAGCACGGGAAAAGCAAAAAACAGCCAGAGAGACCAATTTATCTGCTCCTTGGGCACTTACCGAGTGTTAACCAGGGAGAGCTTGCAGGTGCTTGCACGTTACGGGTTGGTGTCCTCCTGCGCGGTGGGCCAGCCGCCGGTGTCCCCTCCACTGAGGGCACCATCTTTCTTCAAAAGCTCCTTCCAGCTCCCTGTGGGCAGGGGCGATGCTGATAAAAGCCAGTAAAACGCATGGGGGGTCGCTTGTCTGGAGTCCCAGTGGGATATGGGGGCGCGGAGGCCAGGGGCGGCGATGGCCTTCACCTCCCCTGGTGCATAACCCTGATGTCACAAAATTAATCACTTGATTAGAAACCACCAGGGTTAACTTGCTAAGGCAGCCTGGGTCTGCCCCTCCTCCTTTCTCTACAGGAAAACAACCTCATTTTTAATTCCAAGATCCCACTGTGTTTTCCCCATTCCTGTTTGTTTTTTTTTTGTGCAGCACTTTCCTCATCCCCTTTGTGCCGTCCTGTTCAATGTCTCGCCCCAGGCTTTATTTATTGCACACAACTCCAACTTTATTCCAGACAGAAAACTATAAATCCCCCCATGGTCTCGTGTCCCGCCTGTCCTTACATTATTGGAGCACTTCATAAAGCTAATTGTGTTCTACCACAGTCCTGGGAGGCAAAGAGATTTTATCTTCCCCTCCTTTCACGGGTTGGAGCTTAAGACAGAGAAAACGAGGTCAAAAGTGTTTTGAGAGCCCCATTTAGAATATCTGGCGATGTGATCTTTTCTAGCTCTTTGCTCTATGTTGCGTTTGATGTGATCAGACAAGGGTTTTATCAACTCCAGTCGCAGCCCTTCACCCAACGACACCATAGAGCATCGATGCGAAGCAGCAGCAACGAGCAGAGAAAGGGGCTTGGGCTGTTTAAATGCCTGCAAGAAAGAAATCAGACCCCTAAAGCACCGACCCCAGACCCATAAAGGACTTTGCTCTAGTCACCAGGGGTAAGGTGATCCAAGAGACAAATGCTGTTCAGCCTCACTTGACTCTTCCAACTTTCCTCTTTAGTTTACATCTTACTGGGGTCATTTACTGATTATCATAGAATCATAGAATAACCAGGTTGGAAGAGACCCACCGGATCATCGAGTCCAACCATTCAATCATATCATGCACATCCCCTTTCTTTTGTAGGAAAGCATAAAGTAAGAAACAGAAGAAATACCACAAAATGAGAAAAAATATATTTGCAGTCACGTCTGAGCACCTGGGTTTCCGGATGAGGTAGAAACCCCATCCACCCAGGGAGGGGTGAATGCACAAAGTGCCCAGACAGGTCTCAGCAACATCGGTCCCAAAGCCACTCCATCTCCAGGAGACCCCGAGAGAGCAAGGGGAATCACCAACAGCTCTTTCGTGGCGTGGGGATACACCCTAAATCAAGGAAGCCCTCCCTGAGTCGCTGCCTGGGCTCGTTCCAGAGGCGAGTAGGAGTGGTGGGACCCCGTCTTTCATGGATGAACCTGGAATTTAGTTAATTTACTCTCCGAGGACGTGGAATTCTCAAGCACCACAAACACAGAGACCTGTCCCGGTGCCCCAGCTCCGGTGCTTTCAGCTCCACACCCTGGCCTTTAAGCCTTTCCATCCCTTCCCGCATCCCTCGTGCTTGTGCAGCACCACAGCCACAACCCGGCAGCGGGGGCTGCAGCCACCACCCCCTCCATCCTGGCTGGACGTGGCCATCACTCTGCAGTGACAGCGGGGCCTGAATGCCATCCAACATTTTCAGACTTCATTAAATCATAGAAGCATAGAATCACAGAATCATGGAATGGTTTGGGTTGGACGGGACCTCAAAGCCATCCAGTGCCACCCCTGCCATGGGCAGGGACACCTCATCTCAATCTCCCCTCTTTCAGCTGAAAACCATTCCTCTCATCCTATCCCTGCGCTCCCTGAGCAAGACAAATCCAGTGATAAATCTCCCAGTGACTTCAGCGAGAGCAGCTCTGAGCCAGCAGACCTCATTAACTAGAAAGCAAAAACCAACACCCACGCGTTTTAACTACAGGTTTGCATCCAGAATTCCGTGTCTATAGGAAGCAAATGTTTAAATCTGATCTTTTTCTTGGGAAGCATGCGGGAAAAAGCTCTCCTCCTGCCTGATGGGAGCTCTGCTGCGCATCTGGCTGTGCCTGCAGGACCACACCAGGAGCAGCCTGCCCTCTCTCCGACTCCTGAAGCAGCACTGGGTTTTCACTCTCTCGAGAGCTTTTGCAGAGCTGGCAGAGGTTCAAAGGCAAGAGATAAAAGTGCCCATCAGATGGGAAACCAGCCTGGTTCTGGCCTTATTCATATCAGAAGTTTATTAGCATAATTATAGATGCTTTAACTGGTTCCATATCGTTCCTTGCCTACTTCGGCATTAGAGATTGTTATCACTGAGAGCGTATTGAGACCAGGATAAACACACCCAGTTGTCCAAGCCTTGCATGGGAGACAACCAAGGAACCTCAGGAGCCACAGCCTGCAGAATGCAAGAGGATGGAAAGCCCTGAGCCAGCTCTGAGGGGATGACACATGGGCCAGGAAGGACAATTACCACCATCTACAATGCTAAATGCAGACGCTTAATGATACCATGAAAGGCTAAGATCATTCCCACTGCTTATATGTGACCTACAGGAAAAGGGGCTGCAGGAAATGTGGGGAGGGGCTCTGGATCAGGGAGCTCTCTCAGCCTGTCCTCATAGCAGAGGTGCTCCAGCCCTCACATCATCTCCGTGGCCTCCTCTGGACCCGTTCCAACAGTTCCAAATCCTTCTTATGTTGTGGATTCCAGAACTGGACACAGGACTCCAGATAGGGTCTCCACTGAAGTGCAAAGGAAGGAATTACCTGCTTTGTTATCTCCTTTTGGCACTCGTAACTTCAGAGCATTCAAACCCGTTCATTAGGCTCTTGTAAAGGCTTGGGCTATAAATCCTTCCTTTCTTTCTGCTGCACCTACGAAATGCCAAAAGCCTTTACGATCCTTCCAATGAAAATGATTTAAAACACATTTTTCTCCCATCTCAAACGCGTTCTAGAAATGCGCGGCTCACATTCCAGCTCCTGGGATTTCAGAACTGCCATATATTTTCCTTCCCGCATAGAGAGGTTTGATTAAAAGTGAGAATGTCAAGTCCTGCCGTGCCTGCGGTGGGGGCGGCTGGGGAGCCAGCAGTGGTAAGGACAGAAATCATCCCAGGAGAAGCAGCAAACGACTTTCATGTCCAGCACTTTGCATCTTGAAGAGTGGAAAGAAAAAAAGCTGGAGGTCATATTATAAACACAGTTCTCCCAGCTGCTCACAACATATTCTCAGAGCCCAGAAATCACCCGTGTCCTGGGCTGCATCCCGAGCAGAGGGACCAGCAGGGAGGGAGGGGATCCTGCCCCTCTGCTCCGCTCTGAGAGACCCACCTGGAGCCCTGGGTCCAGCTCTGGAGTCCTCTGGAGGGAGTCCAGAGGAGGCCACGGAGATGATCCGAGGGCTGGAGCACCTCTGCTATGAGGACAAGCTGGGAGAGTTGGGGTTGTTCAGCCTGGAGAAGAGAAGGCTGTGGGGAGACCTTAGAGCAGCTTCCAGTGCTGAAAGGGGCTCCAAGGAAGTTGGGGAGGGGCTCTTGATCGGGGAGCAGATGCTTACCAGCCCAGGTTATCCTTCAAAAACAGATTTTAAACGCTAATTACTTATGACATGGATTTACAGAACTCGTCCCCCAGAACTAGCACCCAGCAGTGCTGCCTGGGCGTGAGATTTGTCCTCAACCCGTGGCTTCATCCACAGGGAGGTTTGGCTCCATAAAACCCTGCAACAGATCTCAACAGAGATAAAACCAGGTACATTTTTTCCGGAAAGCCAGCCAGAGGGTTGTTTCCCTCACTGTAATTTTAGCTTTATAATAAGTCCTAATGATGAACATCTCTGAGAACAGCAAAAAAAGGCAAATCCCTCTCTGTCTGCACTCATTCCTAACACATAGAATATGATTCATTTAAATGATTCCCATGTGCTAATTAACGTAAGCTCTGCAGTTAATTGCATCTTTGCAAAATAGCTTAATAATCAGAGTAGAAACTTGCCAGTCATTGCTGTTAATCACCTGTACGCGATGAATGTAAACTGCAGCTCATCAGAAACAAACACACACAACGCGCGTCTCGAAGCCAACCTGAAGCAGATAAACTGTGATAAAAAGAAACAAAATCTTTTTTTCTCAATAGCCACATAAGCAAGGATGCTGCTCTGAAGGACACCACGTCATGAAATGAGACGTTAATTCGCAGCACTTTGTAAACTCACTGATAAAAGGAGACTTTTAACAGTGTGGAAGGATGAATTAGAGAACTAGAATTGCTATTAGAAAAAAAGTCTTTATCATCTTCCACGTTATCATTCCTTTGTCAGTAGCTCGATAGTGATGCCGATGAAGGCTCTAATACTACACCGATAACACTCCAACCACTTTGCTTAACGTGCTTGAAGTCACCTCCTGGAGCGGCTCGGTAAGTTCTGATAAGAAGAGAGGGGGGAGAATATTTTAATATTCTATATTTTAAAAATAAAGGAGCTGTAAATGTTAAAGAAAGCAAATCTGGAGACTGAGAGAAGAGATTGGTTCATGTCATCGCTGCGGTGGAAGTTATTCCTGGGCAATACCTAACGTAGCAGGGCAAACCCCAGGGGTTCAGGTGTGAGATGTGGACCCTGCTGTGCCTCCTCACTCCATTTGATGCATGGCTGAGCTCGGATTTCCTAGGAGCATCTGGAAAATCCAGCCTTGAAGTCCAGCTGGGGAAGAGATGAAGGCGACCACACCGACCTGCCCAGCCAGACGCCGTGTAGGGTCACCGCTCCATCACCCACACCGTGACCAAAACGGCTCTGCTGCCTATTCCCCACCTTGCACATGTAAATAAAGGGTGTAAAAACGCAGGGGTTGTAGCGGAAAGGTTGGGGTTTTTTTTAGCAGATAGCATCACTTCACCATGTAAAACACCATTCCACCTAGAGAAAGACAAACACACCAGAAGAAAACTAAACCAGTGTATTTTAATTCTACAAAAATGTATATAAATATTTAAATGTACAGCAAAGAGTACCGGAATGCCATTTAATTACTGTTACAACATTGAAAATGTTTAAATCTTTAGCCACCATCTATTTTATATATAAATTTCATTTCTTTTGTGTTCCCAGCACTTATTCAGGAGCCTTCGTAAGCGTCCCCTCCAGCCTCCCCTCTTTTTAATCCTACTTCGAAAATACCAAGCAGAATTCCCCCGTATTTCCAAGAAGCTCTTGGACTATTCCAGCCTTTTCCCAAGGCGCCGCTTACCGAGCCGTCCTGAACATGTGCTCACAGAGGGAAAATGAAATGAGATGGGAGCGGCCATGCATCGCAGCAATGGCTCTGGCTGGATGCTGGTGCCTGTAGGAGAAGAAGCACGGACACAGAAAGCTACAGAAGCATCAAAACACATGGTTGGCGTCCACCCAGCACCACCGGGCACAAGGAGCTGGTCTTTATCCACAGGTTTTGTGTGGTGTGGTCTCACCAGCTGGCTTTGTGGGGATAACTATTTGGCATTTGTAAAGTTCTTTACATTTTAAATGCGTTGTGCAAACAGAGGTCAACCCTCCCAACACCCTTCTGAGATGTTTTATAAAGAGGGAAGCAAAGATCTGTGGTCCCTTTGCGGATTCTGAACCTCAGACACCAGAAGAGGCAACCTGGCGAGCTGCTTTAAATGATTTTAGCCCAAATAACTTGCCAAGGCCACAGGTGAACTCAGGGGCAGGAGGTAGGGCAGGTGCCCAAGCATGCAGTAGCTCACGTTCATTCACTAAAACCCACCGTTCATCATCTCTGATGCTGCATCAGCATTTAAGGGACCCTCACCATCACCACTCCACTCTCCATAAATGAGGCTTGGTGTGAAATTCCTCTGGAATGAAACTTGTGGGGTTTCTATGTCCTTCCCGAGGATGTAAATCCAAGATCTGGCCCCTCAAAGCCCATAACTCACCATGACTGAAGCTGAACAGCTACTTCTGTGCTTCATCATGCGGAAGACCTACAGCAACGCTTCTGCTCCAGCCGTGAGGGATGTGCACACTTACTCCTAAATGAGTACAACCCAGAGGCATTTCTGTCCTTCACCCCCTCGCAGGGCAGGGACGCAGCAGCACAGGCAGCGACCGTACCCAAACTCTGCCGCTCACTGTCTCAGTCAAGGGATTATACACTTGATATTAACCTTCTAAGGAGAAAAATACTCTTCTTTTTCATCTGTTTTTGAGATTGCACCTCAAGCCCAGGCAGCTGCACATCAACCCTGCCACCACCTTCCAGCTATGACGTCAAGAAAACCTCATGGTCTGAACAGGGCAGCAGAGGAGACGTGGCAGCCCCCACCTTTGGCACCACCAAGTGTCCTCTCCTAATGCTCCTGGATGCTACAGGACCTTCCACCACATCTACTTCTGCAAGGAGATGCCAAAGCCAAGGGCTGGGATCCGTGACCTACCAGCAGGAGCAGCTGTGCGTGTGGCATGAGCCCTTGGAAAGGAGACGAAGAAACACTTTATTAGTTCTTTTTCTGCATGGAGATTGGTGTTTAAATTTGTTGGTGATGCTTGCGTGCTCTTTCCAAGAGGCAGGATTACAGCCTTCTGTTTCGCTACCTTTTAAGCCGTATCGTGTACTTTTGAGGCGATTTGAAGATGAGAACTGGAGGCGTTCAACCCTCTTTTGGGCAGAAAGACTGGACTGGAAGAGCTTCCAATCTCAGTTAATCCGTGACAGTCTAGCTCCCATGCATGCACAGCAATCGCTGTCCTGATTTAATATCCTTCTATTCTTCATCTAATGACGTGTATCAAGAAAATATGGATGATCTATAAATTTATAATACATACATATATATAGTGACACTATTAATCCATCACGACCAGAGCATCATACAGAAAATAGCGTCATTTTTAATGACCTAGTGCATAAACGGACCTTTTGAGGAACTGTGAGTGACCATGGGGAACCATTTCACCACTTACCCGTGCTGAAGCCACACTCCTGTGCTGAGATTTAGGTCTCTCGAACCCTCCAGGCTATGGGAAATGAGATTCGTGTCGAAAACCCAACCCAGCCCAGCCCATCGCACCTTCAATAACCACGCTAACAAAGTTATTAAAAATATAAATAAGCATCTGTCATTGCAACTGAAGCAAGAACATCTGGAGCCAGAATTCAGAGTTGACCAGGTTCATCCTCCGCGTATGGGATCCGCAGGTGAGGCTCTCGCCTAGGTCTTGGCCAGGATGCAGGAACTCACGAATGCTTACGGGCAGCAGCCAGGGTCGGTGTTCAGACCAACTCTCAGTCTCTGCCAGTCTCAGTTTTTGGTACCTCCATCTGCAACCCCCTTGCAGCTCCCCAGGTGTCCGGCCCAGCCATTTCTCTTCCCAACACAGAGGACATTTCAATCTGCAGCAGTCTGAGTGACCTACGCGTGTCACTCCTCCTCCTTGACATTGTTCCTGCACCTTCTGCTGCTATCTCATTTGATTTAATTTCCATTTCTGAGTGCAGCCTTTGCTCAGACTTGCTGCTGTTCCAAACACCAAATACCATTGGATTTCCCAGCACAAACCACAAAGCTTCCACTCTGCCTGGAGACTCAGTGTCGTTCTCCACCGAGTCCCACTCAACAGGAGAGAACAGCTAACAACGCCACCACGTTGCCAAGAAAGACCAGCACCAATACATCCAGTTCAGGAGACGCCTGCCAGGATGGTTCCCAGTGCCGGTCAGCCTCATAAGGCCTTTCACCTTGGGTCACCTCTCCATAGCCGTGTGTGACACACAGAAAACACTCTCCATCCCAACCTTTTTGACGTGGGGTCCATAGAGGTATCTCTGGAACCGTTTTTGAGCACATTTGTGTTGATGACAGCACATTTTTTAACACTGATAGGCTCAGATGAGCTACTTTTGAGCAGTCACAGGCACGTGTAGACCCACCGCGTCAAGGAAACCCTCCTGTGACATTGCTCTGACAGCTGGGATTTGGAGAGGGCTCCAGCACCACTGGCCTCAGCGAGGAGGAGGAGGACATCCTGGCCGAGGCAGCGGATCTGCGCCGACTTCAGGCACCCAGGGTCATGTTGCGCAGCAGCCACTGCTGGGAACGGCTGTCACCGCACTCCCTCATGGTGGGAACCATCTTCTCGTCCTCCGACGGCTCATCCAGACACTGGTTGCTGTTGATGTGCCTCAGGGTGAGCTTCTGCAACAGAGAAGGGCGAGAGCTGCAGCAAGAGAATTACAGCTGAAAATCAGTAACTGCACTCTGGGTCTTATTTCAGTCTTGCAGTCACTACCAAAGCCACGAGACAGGTTCTCATCCCTGGCTACTACTCTTACAGCTCTACAAGACCTCTACCACGCTACTCGCTTGTCCAGCTCACCTTCTCATGCACGGCCAAGCAACCCGGGGAGAGAGCGCCTCTGCTGACCCCAGCAACAAATAAATGCAACAGAAAAGTACAAAATAAGTGCAAGGAAATACAATCTCAAAGCAAAAGTAATTTGGATTAAGGAGGTTAGACTCCAGCAACCAGAACACGGATCCATTTCTGGTCAGTGGGACACACTGGCCAAGTGTTATATAAACAATGCGAACACACAAGTGAGAACTCCCTTCCCAATACATTTTTATTTCTTTGGGACACCCACCCCATTGTATCCCTACCTCACGGTGTTGTATTTCTGAGGAATGAGACGGTCAGGAGGGAAATAGAACTTATTGTGAAGAAACAAACCATCTTCTGTTCAAAAGCACGAGAGGAACACCATAATAGAGAGATCCAGGAAAGTTCAACATGATGGTGTGCACTCAGATAAAACCAGACAGGCACATCTTGTGGAATGCTGGATGGGGCCTGGAGCGGAGGTGTCCCTGCCCGTGGCAGGGGGGTAGACTTTGAGGTCCCTTCCAACCCAAACCATTCCTTGATTCCACGGTCTGCAGTTGACAACCCCTCCATCGCTCCCCTGGGGCTGGACTTGATGATCTTAAAGGTCTTCTCCAACCTTATTGATTCTATGAACCACCAAGGGAACGGGCAACTTCAGGACTGAAATCCGGTTTGCAGCTCCTCCCCTGGAGCAGAGACCAATTTTACATCATGCACCATGCGAAGGAACAGAGAGGAACAAGGGTGGGGGGCAAAACTCTGCAGCCTCCTGTAGGAAGGAGAAATGATGAACCAAGCAGAGCCTGACCCACAGCCTCAGAGCAGGGGAGGCTGCTGGCTCTGAGTATAAAAACCACTATAATAAAATATAAACAACACTACTGCGACCAAAGCGATGCAGATGAGGGGTAATTTTAGCCATGATGCTGCCTCTCTGCTAATGAACTCCATTTACATATCTTCATATGAATAAAAAAACGACTTTCGCCTGGTGTTTCAATAAAACCGCTGGGAAACGCTAATGTTCAGCCCATGATGATGGAGTTTTACCCAAACCTAAACCTGCGCCGCGTAATTTCACACTGCAGCTCATCCCGCATCGCCACGTCATGTATTCCCACTCCTCGTTTGCAGCACGAACATTCTTTCAACAGCTCAGCCCTAGAGATTCGCTCCTTGATTTAAACCAAGCTGTTACGTGATTCTCCCTGAAAAGCCTGCAGGCATCGAACAAATCACCGAGGGGCCATCGGATATGCATGAATATAAGGCATTTTTTCCTCTAATTACAAAAGGAAAGAATTAGTAGCGCTAACAGAACCCGCTTGTTTACTAAATAGCCCTGCTCGGAGCATCGCCGATTCTTCGCTGATATTGTTTTAAGTGCAATTAAGCTGCTATCATTTTCTCCTTTAACCAGAAACACAAACAAGCCTAAAACCACTTCTGCTGCCTCCCTCAGCTGCTCTTTTTTATTCAGTGCATAATTTCATGCCAGGCAACCATGTCATTGGGATTTTTAGCCGTCTCATACATTTCTTCTCTCTTTCTGTGTTCCATCATTATTTATGCTATTACAAAAAAAAAAAGAAAAAAAAAGAAAAAAAGGGCCCCCTTTGCAAAGAAAACAATTAATTACTGGGCAATCTGATCCCCTTACAGGCCAGCCTCAGGTTTCTATTCTGCTCGACCGCAAGCTCACACGCGTGGGTGCAGAGGTGCTGTAGAGCCACGCAGATGGACCCGAGCAAGCCCTGTGGTTTCCCGCTTACCAAACGTATGCAAATTATAGCTCTGACGAGCAAGGACTTGGGATACATGATGGGAAGAGGATGAAGCACAGATCCAGTGGCCATGATAGAGATCGGTCGTATCAGGAACTGTGGAAGTTCTCCTTAAAAAGTGACTTTTGTGAATGAAAGACACCAGCAAAATGTTGCTCATAGCAGAAGAGGCTTAGAAAACGGAAAAGACTTGCCTTGAAATAGGAGATCCTGCTGACTGCAGTTATTAGGGGTCTGCACTAACGAGAGAGGCTTCCACCTGTTTCCAATGGGATGCACTCGGAGATGAAAGCCAGGCTGGACGGGGCTTGGAGCTCCTGATCCAGTGGGAGGTGTCCCTGCTCATGGCAGGGGTGGGACTGGATGGGCTTCGAGGTCCCTTCCAACCCAACCCATTCCATGATTCTATGGTCTTTAAGGTCTTTTCCAAACCAAACCCTTTCAGGACCATTAAGATCTCTTCCAACCCAACCCATTCCATGATTCTATGAAGGCAACATTGTTTGACTGAGGAGCAGGTAAGAAAAAAGCACAACCCTAGCACATGCAGGGCCCCATTGCGACCTGTCACAACTCCCTAGGAATGAAGAGCAATGACTGGCACAGTGGTTTGATTCCTTGAAGGGTTAACAGTTCCATATTATCTGCTGATGTTTTGAAACTAGCTGTGACTAATATCTCTAGGGCTGAATTACGGACAATTGGGAATGCTCAAAATTAATGTTTCTGAAAAATATTATGGAATTAGCAATATTCAACTGTCTTGGAATAGGGACCAACCCTACACTTACTGTGAACAGCAACAGTCTCACTGACATCAATAGATCATGGAGGTAGATTAATCTAAAATTAGTTATAATTAATAATAACTAACAAAAAACTTGTATACCATCATATATCTCTATAATCATCTGACAAAACAAGAAAGAAATTCAGTTGAGTTGAGTTGAGCACAGGCAGAGAACGGAGAAGCATTTTTCTTGGAACACCTTAAATCATTACAAGCTAGATTTGCTTTTTAATACCAACCTCCAACCGTTTGTTAAAGGAAATAGTCAGTGGGACTGTGATATACTTTTCTAAAGACTTCCAGCCTGGTGTAGTTCCTTAGCATCCACGTTTGCAAGGGGCTGCCATCGCAAGCCTCCACCGTGGGCCCATGGGTGCCATCCTCTATCCTGCTTAGGGTCAGGCACGACTGGGTGATTATGTGAAGAAATGTACGGGTCTGCACGACAGAAAGATGGGAAAAGTGAATAAAACCGGCAAAGACAAAGACAAACAAAGGGAAAAGCAACAGATTGTTGGGTTAGACAGCAACAGCAGCGAGGGAGACAAAGCAAATAGCGCTCTTGGGGGAACTGCTAATGGTTAATGGTGCCTGTGAATGATCAGGGGGCCAGAGGAGCCTGGAGAGGGTCCAAGGGGTGGAGCACCTCTGCTATGAGGGACAGGCTGAGAGAGCTGGAGTTGTTCAGTCTGGAGAAGAGAAGGCTGCAGGGAGACCTCAGAGCAGCTTCCAGTGCTGAAAGGGGCTCCAGGAAAGCTGGGGAGGGACTTTTTCCAAGGGCCTGGAGTGATAGGACGACAGGGAATGGCTTTAAGTTGGAAGGAGGAAGAGTTAGATTTACACATTAGGAAGAAATTCTTCACATTGAGGGTGGGGAGGCCCTGGCTGGGGGCAGGGTTGGAGTCTCCATCCCTGGAGGGATTTCAAAGCCATGTGGATGTGGTGCTTAGGGACAGGCTTCAGTGGTGGAGTTGGCAGTGCTGGGTTAAGGGTTGGACTCGATGATCTTAAAGGTCCTTTCCGACCTAAACGATTTGCGATTCTATGAAATGAACTTTTCTGATGTGATATTCCTGCGTTACCAGTCTGACACACATTTTCCGTATAAAACACTGGCAGGCTGACACCAGACAGCGACGATCCAAGGCAATAAATTTTGGCACGTTGGATCGGTGTCTACAGCAAGGCGCTAACTCACGTTGCGTTCACACAGCACTGCTAGAGAGCGAGCAAGGTGCTATTCTAGGTCGGCACGGGGGCTGCAGCCGTCACCACTTACCTCAAAGCTATATTCCCATTTCCCCACGTACTGACAGAAGGGGAAGAAAAGAAAATCAGAGTCAAACAGCCACTCAAGAAACATCGATGCGAAGACCCTCACCTCTCCGTGAACGCAAATTCAACAGCTTTGTACAGAAATCCCGTTTTAGTGACAAATAACATGAATTAGTCAAGATCGAACCCTGACATCATTACTTGTGCAGGAGGAAATGGAACCACTTTCAACCAGATGCAACCTATATCCAGCATTGCTGGTTTCCTGGGATCATTCGTGGGCATCACCCATGAGATTTCACCCCACCGTACCCAGTGAAATTGGCCCAGACGTCACCAGGTGACACAACTGGAGCCCCCAGGTATGTGAGCCCAAAGCAGGACACACTCCACCTGGCTTTCATAGAATCACAGAATCATTTCATCCCCATCCTGATGGATCCATTTGGCAGCCAAACACCAGCTGTGTGTGGCTCCAGCCAAAATATCTCCACCAGGTCCAGTGCCTCGGCACAGGGGGAAACAAACTGGTTACCAAAAACTGAGGAAAACTGGTTAGCAAACTGGGGAAAATCAGTTTAATTAGATAAGCAAGGTCACACACGGAGAGAGAAGCTCTGGCTCCAGCCCATCACAATTCCCAGCTCTTTCTCCGCTGATCCACCACCTCTTTTCCCACCCCTATTTCAAAGCAAACAGCATTTATGCATTATAAATATGTTATAACACGCGTGCCGATGGGCTGATGGGAAGCCTTTGAGAGCTGGGGAATTCTACCTTGGCACATCGATAGAGCTGATTTATAGAGCTGCCCGTGCAAGGTAATGGGCAGCTTGAGAAAGGGCCAGGAATCTTAATGGGCTGTTCAAGAAGCAGGGAAAAAAAGCATTAAAATTCAATAATGGAAAGCAATGAGATGGGAAGGATTGGGGGGGGGGAATAGAATTTTCCTGCCAAAAATGTAAAAACATTGAGAAAACAAGGTTTGAAAATGCCACAAGCAATGACTGCCTGAAGCACTAAAAGATTTTTTGCACTAGAAGTGGAGAGCACTGCACAGAGCTGGGAACAGCTCGACCAGGTGAGTGAGAGCAGCCGCAGGAGAAGGACTCAGGGTGCTGGGGGAGAAGCTCAACAGGAGCTGGCAACATGTGCTCCCAGCCCAGAAACTACACATGTCCTGGGCTGCATCCAGAGCAGAGGGACCAGCAGGGAGGGTGGGGATCTTGCCCCTCTGCTCCGCTCTGTGAGACCCACCTGGAGCCCTGAGTCCAGTTCTGGAGTCCTCAACATAAGAAGGATATGGAGCTGTTGGAGAGAGTCCAGAGGATTCCACGGAGATGGTCTGAGGGCTGGAGCACCTCTGCTATGAAAAATGTCCCTCCCCAGCTTTCCTGGAGCCCCTTTCAGCACTGGAAGCTGCTCTAAGGTCCCTTCTCCAGGCTGAACAACCCCAACTCTCTCTGCCTGTCCTGGTTCGGGAGATGCCCCATCCTATGCTGTGATTCCAGGGAAGCAGCTCGCAGCAGTAAGGCAGGACTTACGCCAAGCAGCCCAGTCCTCCTCACTTCCAGTCAGTTTTTGATCCAGAGGAGAGGCGGCGTTGCTGTGTTTCTATTCTATTCTCCTATCACTGAGCAGGAAGTTCATAAAACTCATTTTAAGGGGTTTTTGGAGAAAGACGCAGGAATACTTTATCTCCTTGCACACTCACTAGTGCTGTGCCATGATGAAAATCCCTGCAAACACCAACTTCAGTGTTCGCTTCAAGGTGAGAGCGATCATTCAGGAGCTAGAACGTTCCCTCCACACTGTAATGTAGCCACCTTGTTTCCTTCTTGAACCCTTAGACCAGTGCAATCTGCTAACAGTTACCATCACCTCACTCACAGCTACTTTTGCTTAATAAAAAAGGGTATTTAAACTCCATTCTGAGGTGTTTTGGGGTTTCTCAGAAGGTTTAGAGACCCTGGCAACGCTGTGGTATTCAGGCAACCTATAGAGACACCACTGTCATCACGCAAAACGCTGTTTCCATTCAATAGCTCTGCGGACACTCAGTCACCGACTGATTTATTTCCATTACAACCAACAATCCGGCAGCTCCATCGCAATTTTAAGTGACACAGTTCACCCAGGCAGATGTCTTAAAGGCATTCGACCCTTGGCCAACCTCATCTGTGACCTGACCGCCTCAACCCAAGAATAACATTAACACCAGTTGGAAAATTTAATGGAAGAGCATAAATCCCACTTCCAACCACCCAGCAATCGGCAAATTCTGGTCATCGCTCGGAACGCTTCTTCTCCCTCCAGTGCAGGGAGCAGGGAAGCACAACACAGTGGTGGGCGAGCACAAGACTCTATGCTGTGCCCACACCTCCCCCTGGGGATTCCGGAGGTGGATTAACTAATTTCTTTGAGATTAATCAAAACAATGACTTTGGAACCATTTCCTGCATGGGAAACCCAGGTCTCTTCCCACTACATGTGCCTTTTCCCAAGATCAGAGTAGCTCTGGAGCTCTTGTGACCCTGTGCACATGGGCTACATCAAGCTCTTCTGCGTGTTTTGTATTCCTGAGTATCTCAATCCTACTTTATTCCCCTTAGGATCTCATTCTCATGCTCTTTCAGTTACACCAGAAGCTTGGGGTGACTCCAGCACCCACAGAGCAAACGCCTGGTGCTGAAGCCAGGGTCAGCACCTCACTCCTCTAAGCTCAGCCAGCTCTGTCTTGACCCACAATATGAACATAAATTCCTGTCCTCCCCTTATAAATGCTAGGAATATGGAAGAGAACTTAATACTATTAATGTATAAACTCCTGGGAAAGACTGTTTGTTTAATGTATTATATGTCTAAATATCATCATGTAAACTAAACCAGAACAATACAGAAATTTAATAACAGCGTGTAAATAAAACTATCTTAAGATCTCTGTTAAGAAACACCTTTTTATTCTTATTTGCACTGCTGGCCCTTATCAAGCCTTAACCCCTCAATACTTCTAACAGGAGCAGGGATGTGATCTGTAACCATGGTGGGACACCCAGAAATCACCTCAATTCCATTTCTGACATGCAAAAATGAGTGCAATTTCACTGGAAAAACAAATCAATGGATCCCAGTGATCCAGGCAACGGGTTGCAACTGACTCTCTGGAGAAAAATATGTAAAAAAATCACAAGTGAGTTGCTTTCCCAGGAAAAAAACACTGGATATTGAGTGTGTCTTCTCCTACAGGGATATATCTGGTGGCTGCAGCACAGACAGTCCCACCAGGTACTAAACACAGCACCGAGACCAGTGCTGTCCTCACAGGGAACTTTGGAAGCTGAAGTCTGATTGTTCACGGAGTAGTCACGAAAATATTCATGCCAATAAATACAAAGGTGCATAAGGCACCCGGCTGTATTTTACAGGAACAACAGAAGCCAAACTGTTGTCTTGGAGATCTCTTATATAAAAAAAAAAAAAAAAAAAAGAAATAACCTGCTGTATTCCTGTTTTATGAGCACCATCTAATGGTGGATTGGAGTTTTACACAGCTCTGTGGGAAGCTTCCGCTGTGGATCTCTTCTGCTAAACTGAACAGCACGTTTCCGATGTCAAAAGCAACAGGGAGCACACCTGGCTGAAGAAATTCAGCTGGTGGTGCAGAAAGGCAGAACTGGCCGTTTCTATGACACATTGGAAATACTTCTCAAAAGTTTTTTAAATATGCCACGTTTTGCTCTGCAGTCATGGAAATATCATAGAATCGTTCAGCTGGAAAAGACCTTTGAGATTACTGAGTCCAACCGTCCCTGCCCACTACTAAACCAGATCCACCTCATCCACCCGGCTTTTAAACCCCTCCAGGGATGGGGACTCCACCACCTCCGTGGGCAGCCTCTCTCATGGCCTGAGAACCCTTTCCATGAAGAAACTTTTCCTAATATCCAATCTAAACCTTCCCTGACACAACTGGAGGCGCTGGCAGAGGCTGCCCAGGGCTGGGGTGGGGTCTCCATCCCTGGAGGGGTTCAAAAAACACGTAGATGTGGTGCTTTGGGACATGGTTTAGCAGACATGGTGGGGCTGGGCTGGTGGTTGGACTGCATGAGCTCAGAGGTCTTTTCCAACCTTAGCAGTTCAATGATTTTACACATAAATATTGTGAGGCTGAGCGCACCGTGCCCATAGTGTTTGGTGATGTTTAATTTCTTACAGAGAGGGATCAAGAACCTGCAACACCAATTTATGACCTTGGCCACCAGTCACCGCTATGCTCCTTGGCTCGTTTGAGAACAATCTAAAACTGATCAAAAATCAATTATTATCGGCTTGCAGGAAGGAGGGTACAAGACCTTAAATCTGTGTTTAACTGGAGGCAAGAACATCCTCAGAAATACCTAAAAGCCATCAAAATACTAATGTATTTTTGTAAGAAGAAAAATAATCTTCTTCGTTAAAGAGAAAATTGGTTTAAATTCAAATGTTAAACTCAAGAATGTACCAAAAGTCACCAAATAAACTGCACCCCAACAGTAGGTATGGTTGTTGTTTTTCTACGTGGCAGTTCAATATGATGCCATGGCAGGTTTGTAGGCTTTTTTCTTCCCATAATACATCAAAAAGATCCCATCTGGAAGAAAACACCAATATCTTTGCAGGAATTGCACTGCACGCGCACATTTCAAAGCGAAAGCTTAAAATGAATGCTTCCATTTTCATCTGCTGTTTCCTGTCTCATTTCAAAAGAAGAATTGTTCGGTTATAAAAGACTGAGATATTTACCTGTATTTTCTATTAATTTTACAAGCTCGCCTTGAGTCACCAAATCCCTTCTGGCTGCTCTCTCTCAAACCCAGGAGAAGCCGCCTCCCACCCCATGGTGGTGCCAAACTAAAGAGGTGACTGGGAGATACTAAATGATTAAAACCTACTTAAATCCAGAGTCGATAAGCTTTAAAAGAAATAAAGTGGGAAAACGTAACTGAAAAATAAATAAATAAACCCTGTTTTCCACTACAATAAAATAAAAAATGAAGAGCAGCTCTGTAAGGCTGCAAGGTAACTGACTTCTTCACCCATCTGAATATAAAATGTTGTGGAAACACAACTTGGAATGCTGAAATACTCTGTCCTCCCAGGGCTGGGCTGTGGCAGGAGAGCCCACAGTCACACCAGCTCAGCAAGCCCTGGCACACCCAGACTCCCCTGTGATACAGCCATGAGGAGCTAGGAATAAATCCTGTGTCTGAAGGCAGCAGGTACCTCGGCATCATACTCCCAGAGCTGGTTCCCCCTCATGTGGTGGCACTTCAGCATGATGACGGGGCCATTCAGCCGCGAGACGTCCAGGCACAGGTCGTCCGTGCGGATCTCCTTGTCAGCTGTGTAAGAAAATACCTGGAAACAGAGAGACAACTGGCTCAAGTCCTGTTCGACTGCTGTTTAACAACAGACGTGAAATCACAGAATGTTCTGGGTTGGAAGGGACCTCAAAGCCCATCCAGTCCCACCCCTGCCCTGGGCAGGGACACCTCCCACTGGATCAGGGGCTCCAAGCCCCATCCAGCCTGGCCTTGAACCCCTCCAGGGATGGGGCAGCCACCCCTGCTCTGGGCAGCCTGGGCCAGAGTGGAGCAGAGGGGCAGGATCCCCTCCCTCCCTGCTGGTCCCTCTGCTCTGGATGCAGCCCAGGACACGGTTGGTTTCTGAGCTGTGGGTACACGTTGCCAGCTCACGTTGAGTTTCTCATCAATGAGCACCCCAAGCCCTTCTCTGCAGGGCTGCTCTGAACCACATTGTCTCCCAGCGTGGATTGAAACCGCAGATTGCCCCGACCCAGATGCACTTGGCCTTGTTGAACCTCATGAGGTTCATACAGCCCCATCTCTCCAGCTTGTCCAGGTTCCTCTGAAAAATCATCCAACAGTCTGAAAATCACTGATAACACTTGTATGACAAATTGTCTCACTCAGAGTAGCAGCTTGGGTTTGAGAATCACTCCCAGGCATAGATCATACAGCTCCTTCATCTTTTACTGTGCTCATTATAAACAGATTTACTCATCGCCATTTATCCTGAAGCAACTTCTAACTTGAATTTTCAACTTATTTGTGTTGTTTCTTAACGGTAAACATGTTTGCATCAGGCTTTTTCTTCTACCCCGAGACGTGTTTTCAGAGAGATGTTTTTGGCTTCAGAGACATTTTCAGCCTCAGAGATGTTTTCTTCTGTGCTTTATGGAAAGCAAATACTTATATTTTGAAATGTATTTCCATTTGCAAATTTCTTTTTCCTCTCATTTCTGATAATTGCAACACACTGCTCCATTCTATTCTTTCAAAGAATAAGTGGTGTCTGAATTAACAATTACAGAGGATGGATTTGAAAAACAAGCCGTCTTAAGAAAGGAAAATGAAGGCTAATTAAGACGATGTAAAATTATCAGCCTAGCATTTTGCTACCATCCGTATTACTTACAGATATAATTATATTAATGCCATATAAAAATAGCAGCTGAGGAGCCCGCTGCATTTTATAGATGATTAAATAGTGTATTTCACGGTGTAGGGCAGGACAGGACCTCCCAAGGAAGAGCCCAGTCTCCTGCTACCTCCATGCTAGGAACGTGGTCGACCTCCCCTCTCCTTCCAGTTCCCCCTGGCTTTCTTCTGCAGGTCCCCAAGCCCCTGATCCAGTGGGAGGTGTCCCTGCCCGTGGCAGGGGTGGAATTGGATGGGCTTTGAGGTGCCTTCCAATCCAAACCATTCCATGGTTCTACAATTCTGTGATTGTGTGAAAGCAACGCTCACAGGAACCCCTGAACGGTGCAGACATCGCCAAGCCAGAAATGACTTTCACATCTTGGAAAGTTCATGTAAACCTTGTTCTCAACCTCTAACCGCCACAGCCAAGAATTCATTTATCCTGGTGCTCAAGCCCAAGGAGACAAATGCTGTAATTCCGAGCAATTCACCTCAATCCTGAGAAACACTGTAATCACCACCAGCTCTCACAGACTGACGGTGGGAAACGGCCGATGTAATAAAGATAAAATAAAAGAAGACAGGTTGGCACCATCTCCTGGGGACACGCACAGTAACACCAGTTGGGATCCACAGGGAACAACTTCAGGTTCCGCGAGATTTCCAAGGGTTGCTAAGGAACTTGGGTTTCTCCCATTCCGGGAACTGGGAAGCTCTGGTGCGACCCCTTTGTGCCGATCAATGACA
Organism: Phaenicophaeus curvirostris; assembly: GCF_032191515.1. NCBI lineage: Eukaryota > Metazoa > Chordata > Aves > Cuculiformes > Cuculidae > Phaenicophaeus > Phaenicophaeus curvirostris. The sequence goes on along the minus strand of NC_091398.1, from coordinate 41,043,292 downwards.
CCTCCCTGGCGTTCAAACCTTTGTCCACAGAACCCTTTGTCCTTTTCAAAACCACTGTTATTTTATGAGAGATTCGTGTGCATTCAGCTTTTTACACAGAAACTGAAAATAAGTCTGATTTGGGGCTCCACAGGGACGGGGCGGGGGAGGCAGGCGGGTTGTTGCTCTTTTTCTGTGTTTGTTTTGCTTTGGGTTGTTTTTTTCTTGTTTTTTTTTTTTTGTTTGCTTGTTTTTTAATTCAGTTTTTCCTTTTAGATCATAGAATCATGGAATGGTTTGGGTTGGAAGGGACCTCAAAGCCCACCCAGTGCCACCCCTGCCATGGGCAGGGACACCTCCCACTGGATCAGGGGCTCCAAGCCCCATCCAGCCTGGCCTTGAACCCCTCCAGGGATGGGGCAGCCACCCCTGCTCTGGGCAGCCTGGGCCAGGGCCTCCCCACCCTCAGCGCGAAGAATTTCTTCCTAATGTCTGATCTAAATCTTCCCCCTTCCAATTTAAAGACATTCCCCCTCATTCTATCACTCCAGGCCCTTGTAAAAAATCCCAACCCAGCTTTCCTGGAGCCCCTTTCAGCACTGGAAGCTGCTCTAAGGTCTCCTTGCACCCTTCTCTTCTCCAGGCTGAACACCCCCAACTCTCTCAGCTTGGCCTCAGAGCAGAGATGCTCTGAGGAGCTTCAGATCATGTTGGTGGCCTCCTCTGGACCAGTTCCAACAGCTCCATCTCCTTCTCATGTTTGGGACTCCAGCACTGGACGCAGGGCTCCAGGTGGGTCTCACCAGAGCAGAGCAGAGGGGCAGCACCCCCACCCTTGCCCGGCTGGTCCTGCTGCTCTGGATGCAGCCCAGGACATGGTAAGATAGAGCTGTTGCTTCAAAAAGGACGGCATCCTACACATCTGCAACAAAAAGCTGTTGTCACCTCCAGGATCTCACAATTTCATTTTGCTGCGCCAAATTCACACTTCTTAGCAGGTACAGCAAACGTTAGGACGCTGCATTTTATCTACCCAGGCCTCATCACTGCAATGTTACACGTCCAACGCTGCTCTGCCCGCATTCCATGGTGACTATTTCTCCCAATTTAAAGCAGCAGCAATTCAGGTTTTTTTCCAGAGACTCTAAAACAAAAGGCATTATTCTTGTTCTGAGTGTGCTGAATAAAAGACCCCATCATTTAACATCCTTTGTTCCCTATTAGTCACAGTTATTACAACAGGGCTAAAGATCACCAAGGGCTCCATTGTGCCACGTCCTGAGCACAATCAGAGTATCAGACAGCTCCTGCCCCAGCATTCAGCACCTTGATCCATAAGAATGACAAAAAGTCGGCAAGAGGAATCATAGATCTGCAAAACAGACTAAAAACTATAAGCAATAACTGGGTTTCCTCATAATGGGTCTGTTTAGAAGATGAAAAGCTGCAGAGAAAGCCAAGTTAGGGAAAATAGGAGACTGTAAATGATGAAAAAGGCAGAAAGAGCAAAGGAGGGCTAAGTTACTTCCTGGCAGCCCCTTATGAAATCTAGTGTTTCCAGAATCACAGAACCACGGCAGGGGTGGGACTGGATGGGCTTTGAGGTCTTTTCCAACACAAACCGTTCCATGATTCTGTGACCATTAAAGTTTGAAGCAAGCTTGGATCATCTGCAATATCCATGCCAACACAACAACAAATCCCCCCAGCACCCCACTCCGAAAACGGCTCTCACACAAAGGGCCCCAGTTAACATATTCCATTTTTCTTAGTTTTTTAAAGAAATTCACATTGTCAGAATCTCATTATCCTGAAGTCCTTTAAAACACTTCAACAGCTGTGAAATATTCACCCCTGCCTCAAGCCGGATTGCGCCCATGCATCACGCTCGGCTCTAATGAGCCAGGTATTATTCTTGCTTCATTTTCATTCTCAAGTAGCTTTGCTCGCCGCTATTTCTGTAACCACACAGCACCCCCGCCACCCTCAGCATTCACCCGTCTCAGCTCAGTTCTAATTTCTAATTAGGCTGGAATTTAATAAAGATAACTTTTAATGGGAGTTGTGTGTGAGCACTAAAGGATGAATAATGCTCTGCCAGACCTCCTCCAGCTGATGGATATCGCACTCTGTGCACGTAAAGGTAGGGTAGCAGCAGCTCCTCGTTCCACCGCTGCACATGATGCTGAGGGCACCTTCAGTAGGTTTGCAGATGACACCGAGCTGGGTGGCAGTGACAATCTGCCTGAGGGCAGGCAGGGTCTGCAGGGGGACCTGGACGGGTTGGATCCATGGGGTTCAACAAAGCCAAGTGCCAGGTTCCACACATGGTGCACAACAAACCCCTGCAGCATTCCAGGCACAGGGAAGAGTGGCTGGAAGGAGTGGTGGAAAAGGCCCTGGGGTTGCTGGTCAACAGCAGCTGAATGTGAGCATCCAAGAAGGCCACCAGCATCCTGGCTCAGATCAGCCATGGGTGGGCAGCAGGAGCAGGGAAGGGATCGTCCCCTGCACTCAGCGCTGGTGAGGCCACATCTCAAATCCTGGGTTCAGTTTTGGCCCCTCAGTCCAAGAAGGATGCTGGGGGGCTGGAGCATGTCCGGAGAAGGGAACGGAAGGGAAGGGTTTGGAGCCCAGGGGTTCTGGGAGCAGCTGAGGGACCTGGGGCTGTTTAGTTTGGAGAAGAGGAGGCTGAGGGGAGACCTCCAAAATGATAGAGAACCAGGGTGTCTATGTTAGAGCTGCAGCAACTGGTGACTGCAGAGGGAATCCCATTTCTACTAGGACAAATAACTGGGTACCCAGGAACAAGCACTCTCTGCCGAGTCTCAGTTGTACCCGCTGCTTCAAACACCACGTCTGCAAACCAGTCCCGTTTTCTGTAGCGGGACAGAAACACTGACGGGTGATGCTGCAGCTCCTGCACTGCTCTGGGTGAGTTCTATCCCATAGCGGCAGGACCTGTGCTTACACGACACCAGCCTGAAGAAATTAGTGTACAAATAATGCCATTTTTTTTCTTTTTCCTTTCCTTTTACCTGATTTCCTCCCATGCCATGGCAGTTGAAGATGCCCACTTTTTCATTTTCCTTGCGGCCCATGTTGTCTAAACACTGGTTGGTTTCAACATTCCTGATCTGAAGAAAGAAAGAGATGAAAGAAAGAGTGGTGAGGAGCTGGCAGAGGCTGCCCAGGGCAGTGGTGCAGTCTCCAACCCTGGAGGGGTTCAAAAAACATTTAAATGTGGCACTTCAGGACATGGTTTAGCAGGCGTGGTGGGGCTGGGCTGGCAGTTGGACTGGATGAGCTTAGAGGGCTTTTCCAACCTCAATGAACCTAAGATTTTAAATGTTCTTTGAAAAAATTGCCTGTAAATGTTGCATTTGTGCAGAAAAAACTATGTCACTGTAGGAGAAAGTACATTATCCATGCAATCAACTCTACGAATAATCTATTTTAACTTGCAATTTGTAAATACGTCACGCTCCTAAACAAAAATGGAAATAATTACTAAGAGTACAATGAGATTTTCAATTATGCATTAAGTGTGAGTATGAACAGCATTCAAGGCAAATCTTTCATAGAACCGTAGAACCATGGAATGGTTTGGGCTGGAAGGGACCTCAAAGCCCATCCAGTCCCACCCCTGCCATGGGCAGGGACACCTCCCACTGGATCAGGGGCTCCAAGCCCCATCCAGCCTGGCCTTGAACCCCTCCAGGGATGGGGCAGCCACCCCTGCTCTGGGCAGCCTGGGCCAGGGCCTCCCCACCCTCACAGCAGAACATTTCTCCCTAAAATCTCACCTCAATCTCCCCCTTTCAGTTTAAATAATCCCATCCTTTTTTCTTTTATCACCTTTTTGCAGACTTAGAATTTCAAGTATTTCCATGAGAACTGCAGTTTGCTTGGGGTTTTGCAATCCCTTGATTCATTAAAACAAAGGACTGGAATGAAAAGTGACTTGAAAACTCACACATGATTATTATGCCCTGGGTTTATAACAGATTTCTTGTCTTGCTTGTATTTTGCCCTCACTTACAACTTTACATGATTAAAATGAGAAAAGACTATTCAGTATCCATCACATTTTTCATATTCACTGCCTGTTCAGAGCCATATTTTTGTCCGCTGAGGAGATTCCAATCTAATGCAGTCGCTGTATAACAGTTATGTTCTAAGGGAATGGAAAATGCAGTTGCAATAAAGGCTTAGCAGTCTTCAGGATCTGCCTCCTAAGGGTGCAATGAATAAACTTCATAAACCATCTACGAATTTAATTTCCAGTCAACTTCATATTTTCATAATTTCATTTAAAAATTGCACACTTCCTTTATAAAAGCCACAGACCTGCATAAACCAGTTGCACAATAGCCACGTAAAATCCAAGTTAAATGGTAATACAATAATTATTTCTAGTGTGTTGAGTGGTGCAAGTGAACTACACATGAATATTTTCTACTTTCAAGTCATACCCACACTACCTTGCAGTAAATTGAGGATGATTATCCCAAATCTGTTGAAATTAATCTTTCTTTTTATAGCTGTTTATGCCACAAAAGAACAAGATACACACCCACACAACTTCCTGAGTCCCACTGCTGACCACTCATTCCATTGAGACTGCACTGCACTAGAGAATTGTTGTCTCAGATTCATCACCACCCTGGATTCTCAGCAGTCAGCAACCCCACGTCTCCCATCAAAGGGCTCCTGAGTGCTGTTCCCTCTTGGATTTGAGGAGAGGAGAAGTCCCATCACCTCCTGACAGGGCCACCCCAATGCTCAGCGCATCATGGACCATTTGTGGCCTAAGGAACCAGCTGCACCAAGGAGTCAGATGGTTGTTTTACCCAAGAGTGAAGCCCTGGCCCAGGCTGCCCAGAGCAGGGGTGGCTGCCCCATCCCTGGAGGGGTTCAAGGCCAGGCTGGATGGGGCTGGGAGCCCCTGATCCAGTGGGAGATGTCCCTGCCCAGGGCAGGGGTGGCACTGGATAGGCTTTGAGGCCCCTTCCAACCCAAAGCATGCCATGATTCCATGAAAACAACTGAGAAATCCACTTCTGACACTTAAAACCCATCCGTGACTGCTGATGGGACCTCAGCTTTAGGTCTAAAATCCTACTTTACTGCTCAACTGGCAGCCAGCAGCTATAATCATCAAGTATGAGCTTTAATTCATAGATCCTGCCTGAACTGTTGTTGCCATAGAAACCGAGGCCGTGTTGGGAAAAATCAGGTGTGTTAATAACTATTTTATTACTTTCTCATACCTTTCAATGCCAGCCTGACTATATCATACAAAACATTATCATTTGACACTTGTTAGATGCATTCTTTCCTTGCTGTAAAACCATGTTTCGCTTCATTTTGTCATAGTTAAACTGGAAACCCTAACATGGCTCTTATTTTTCACTACGCTTTCAAGTTTCAATAGTAAATTACTTCCCTAGAAGTAAAAAAAGCCATTTGCTCGTTGGACTGCTATTCTATCCATAGCTATCTTTAAATCAAAGCACCTGAGAGCTTTTAAAGTCAGTGTATGTACAACTCAATAGAGTATATTTAACAGTGAATTAGTTGAATTTTAAAGAGGATTGAGTTCTGGAGCCCCTCTGCTCTTAGGCCAGGCTGAGAGAGTTGGGGTTGTTCAGCCTGGAGGAGAGAAGGCTGCGGGGAGACCTTAGAGCAGCTTCCAGTGCGAAAGGGGCTCCAGGAAAGATGGGGAGGGGCTTTTTTGAAGGGCATGGAGTGATAGGACAAGGGGGAATGTCTTTAAATTGGAAGGGGGAAGATTTAGATCAGACATTAGGAAGAAATTCTTCATGATGAGGGTGGGGAGGCCCTGGCCCAGGCTGCCCAGAGCAGGGGTGGCTGCCCCATCCCTGGAGGGGTTCAAGGCCAGGCTGGATGGGGCTTGGAGCCCCTGATCCAGTGGGAGGTGTCCCTGCCCATGGCAGGGGTGGGACTGGATGGGCTTTGAGGTCCCTTCCAATCCAAACCATTCCATGATTCTATGATTCTTGGTGGAATTATCAGATTGTTGAGGATATCTGTGATACTCAGTGCCAGGCAGCCTGGCTGGAAAACACAGCCTCAACGCACATACACATTTCTTGACATTAAAAAAGCAAAAAGAAGCTTTTTCTAAGCATGTCAACGATAAGTGGTGATGCAAAGTTTCCTTCAACTTCTGCATTTCCAAATATCAGTCACAAACCTCAATTTTCCTACTCGATATCAAGGATAAATTTTTAATGGTGAACACACACATTCAGAAAAGCAAGGCAAGATTTAAAGCAAACATGACCTGCTCAAATAGAGAATAAATAAGATACAGAGGAGGCACACAGGCACTTTAACCCCTTCTCTAACACCACGGCATCTCATTCGCCTGCACAATGTCCTAATTGCTTTAATTCAGCACAAGAAAATCGTTCATACCTCACCAAGCGAGTAATAGCGCCGTGGAATCTGGGAGTCGGGATAGATGTTTTCCAAGTACCATGAGAAGGGCTTACACTTCAGGTTTTCCCTTAGTGCTTTCCTGACGGATACGTCACCATAATCCACCTTCACGACACCTGGAACGGTTGATAGAAGAGATGATCAAAGCACAGTTTCTGCAAAGCATAAATCACAGCTCCCACTCCAGTTGTCACGATTTCCCCTTTATTGATATCCACTTGCTGGAATCACGGCACAGAGACCCATGAAAACGTGTGCAACCACCACCCCGCAGACCTGTGCAAGCACTGAAGAACTAATTTAGCAAATTGAAATGCTTGGAAAAATGACATTTTTTTTCTTTTTTTCAGCTAATTTATCAATCCAGAAAGCCAGCACCACTGAACTCCTCCATTTCTTCATATTCCAAAGCATTAAAGAAAGGAAAACCATATCCATCCACATTTTTACAGGAAAATAACATTGCCATCTTCCATCCTCTTAGCAATCCAACTTTCGCAGGCTTTCCCATACTTTCAGAGTTAAAGATCACCTTGAAGCAGCACCTGGACCGTCCTTTCCAAGGCCACCACGCTCCAGAGAGGAGGCACCCACAGAAGGAACCGCGCATCACAGAAAGAAAAAGGCCACTCCTAAGGTGCGTGGCAAGCTTGAGTTATTAAGAAAGATAATAGAAAATCAAATATTCACTGTAGCTTAAATTACTCTAATTTTAGATGAGAGCTACCGTCCAAACAAACAGTAGGCAAAGCATTAGTAACCACCAGCACCCAGCAGCAACAGCTTGAAAGACGCTCCCAGATTCATATCTGAAATTCATCTGCTTTTCTTTATGTAGATGATCTTATTTGGAAATCATCACAGAGGTGAAGTTCCAAGGCTATCAGGATACTCTGCTAGGAAACCAGGTCCTGAAGCACAAGATTATATCAGTTTTTAACAAAATTCAGCACATAAAAGCAAAACCCCCACAATTCAACTTATTTTGGATAACCACTCTTAGCCATAACTGCAAAACTTTATCAGTTACGTCTTTGACAGATTTTGTTTCTGTATCATTATGTAATTGTGGGATATGATGTAACTCTAGATAAATAACTCCAGTACAGGATACCCTACAATTTATTGCTGAAGGCTGAAATGAAGGCAGGCACTCCTGGGAACACTTGAGCATGAACACAATGGCTCAGGATGACTGATGCTTCACCAGCTCCGCATCAGCAAAACCTTCTCAGAAACCAAACATTCTTCATCGGTGCCAAGAAATTAAGTGGCACTTGGGCAGGGATCAGGAAAGCAAGGAATTTCAAACTTCAGTCAAAGGAACCCTTCAACCGTAGCCCATATAGAGAAATTAAATCGTAATAACTTAGGGGATGGCAGAAAAGTGAAGGCAAATCAAAACTGGGTTAAATCCAGGAAAAAACTTAGCTCAGATTAGTGGCATTTGTAGGTACTGGTGGTGGTGGAAGAACAAGAGCACTGGCCTGACTTCAGAATCCGTCTATGCAGTGCTGAGCTGAAAACAACTTTGCTTTCAGAAAAGAGACTTTATTTAAAGAAAATGAATTATGCTTTCCAGGCAGGGTTCTACAGGGAGTGGGGCCCTGTGCGAGCTGCCTCTTCGGGAGGAAGGGACGTGCGCTACTGCTATGATTTGTGTTGCTCAATCCTTATCTATAATGAAGTTAATCTTCCTCGTGGAAGGCACTGGAGGTGTTAGGAGAAAAGCAATATCTGTGCTTCGTAGTGCTTTGTGCTGTCGGGATCTGATGAAGCTGAACATGAGGAAAAAAGGATATTAAGGCGTTTATAGTCCGAGAACGCAAACAGCAGAGCCCTTCCCCACTGCACGCACACGCTTGGATATTCGAGTTTCAAACCAAAGCAGAAATGCTGCTTCTCAGTGAAAATACCCCCTGGATTCATCAAACACCGTGTTTCTATAGTACTTTACAGTCCTCACAGGGATTTTTATTTCCACATTTGGTTCAGCCCCCAAACTGATGAATAGAAAAGGCAACAAAATTTTTTTCCACACAATCTAACTTGAATTCATACTTGAGTTTTCTGTAATCAGGTAAGATCCAGCAAAATAAATTCTGGTTTTACATTTAAATAAAATGTAGCCGTGGAGGTGAGGAGTCTTTGGAGGGTTGGCATGCTCACCTTGCTGGGGCAGATCTATCTGAAGGCTCTTCAGGTCTTGGGATCCCATGGGAAATGTAGAGATTGTGCCCTTGTGCCCCAGCACAGCGGTGACGGGTACCAATCCCCCTTCCATCCAAGCTGTCATTTCCCTTTCCTCCCTTAGGCTCCTAATACATGTTAATAACCACTGAATTATGCAATGGTTTGGGTTGGAAGGGACCTCAAAGCCCATCCAGTTCCACCCCTGCCAGGGGCAGGGACACCTCCCACTGGATCAGGGGCTCCAAGCCCCATCCAGCCTGGCCTTGAACCCCTCCAGGGATGGGGCAGCCACCCCTGCTCTGGGCAGCCTGGGCCAGGGCCTCCCCACCCTCACAGCAAAACATTTCTCCCTAAGATCTCATCTCAATCTCCCCTCTTCCAGCTGAAACCCCTTCCCCTCACCCTGTCCCTGCACTCCCTGACCAAGAGCCCCTCCCCAGCTTTCCTGAAGCCCCTTTTAAGAATAAGATTCCCTGCTACGACTCTGACAGTTCCTCCTTTCCTCTATTTTCCATAGTCCTCCCCTCACCCGAGTCAGGATGGCTCATTATCAGCCCCCACTGCGCCGCATGTAGCGGTGGTGGCGCACACCCTGCTTTGTCTCCGAGCAAGGACCTCATCTGTATGGATCTCCAGTAAACATTTATATTCCCTTCCGCTCAATTTAAACCCAAGCTATTATGAATCAATACCTATTTATTGTCACTACTCGCTAAATAATCGATGGGACTCAGAGGAAACATAAAAATAAATAACGACCAAGAAGTCTGCTTACGCTTAAATAAGGAAACGTTGGTAAAATGTCCTTAGCGTAAAAAAGAAATGAAGCTGCACAAAGTGTAGCGTGGAAAAGAAGGGATTAGCAACCTCTCAGGAAAGGAGCAGATTGTTTTCACAGAGCAGCAGATGTGTTTCAAGTAGAACAAATTAAATGGTTGCAGCATTCCGTTACACCTGCATTTTTTCTCACGGGCATACAAGGACATGGTTTCCGAATTGGCTAAATGTGTCATTTCAGCAGAAGACGACGGTAATTCATGATGATAAAGATGACAAAAATTCATCTGGAATGAAACAGAAGTTGCAGAACTGGGAATAATTTCCTTGATGTAAGAATAACACTTTGAAAACTCAATCCAAATGAGGCTTTTTCCACCGCTTGCTGCCTCGAAAAGCCCACAAGAAAACTGCATTGAACCACTATTTCACGGAATCATGGAGTCATTAAGAACTGAAAAGCACTCTAAGCTCATCCAGCTCAACCATCAGCCCAACCCCACCGGTCCTGCTAAACCCTGTCCCCAGGTGCCTCAGACACAGCCGGTTTCTGAACCCCTCCAGGGATGGGGACTCCACCACTGCCCTGGGCAGCCTCTGCCAGGGCTGGTCAATCCTCTGTAATATTTCCTTGAAGTAAAATTTCCTCGTATCCAATCTAAACCTCCCCTGGTGCAACTTGAGGCCATTACTCTCATCCTATCCCTATCCCTTCTTACTTGAGAGAAGCGTTATTCAAAATATTATTCTGTGTTTGCAAAGGGAGAGCAATGTGACCAGAGAGGCCAGGCCGTGCACAACCATTCGTGGTCCAGCTCGGAAATCCTGTGCTGCATCCACCTGCATCCAGGCTGGATGGGGCTTGGAGCCCCTGATCCAGTGGGAGGTGTCCCTGCCCATGGCAGGGGTGGAACTTGGACATACTTTGAGGTCTGTTCCAACCTGGACTATTCCATGATTCCACCATATATTCTCAGAAATAACATATGAATCGCATCATGCTTCTAAAATGCCAGGGCTTTCATCTTATATCTGCACCAAACCCAGACATGGTAATTGATAACACAGGAGTTCCCTAATGAGCCAAAATAGTAATTCCCTGATATCTTATTTATATTGCCAAAATCCACACATAACTATCAAAAAGTTAAACAAACAAAAAAGTGTGCTAACCCCAAAACCCCACCGTCCTCCCTCTCCCTGAGAAATCCTTACACCAATTCATGACCGATTTCAGATAAACAGAGGCAGTGGCTTCATAGTATAAACTACGGCACAGAATGAAGATTCCGAGCTTCTCATGGGAAGCCATCAGCTATGTCTACCGAGAGAAAATACGATCACAAATTCTAACACAAGATACTGTCTCACTCCAGAAAATGAGTCAACATTGTCAATATCTCTGCAAATAAAGCATTATGTGACAGCGTGTTCCACTTTTAAAGCTCATTCTATGGATAAAGATTAAGATTTTACGTGCTGCTTTACCATATAAACATACCTGTAAGGTGCAATACCCATACACACATATTCTAGAGAGAAAGGTAGAGGTAAATTAACTCTTACATCACCAATTTTGTCCAGACGTGTCTCTTATGGAGTCAAAGAACAGTGTGGGTGCTTAGGAGTGTCTACGTGAATGCATTCACATTGTCTGGGGCAGAACGAATGCTTTCTTTGAGCTGATGGAGCAGGAGGAATTGCATCCCATGGTTATAATGCATTTAGCCTGGTCCAGCTGAGCACGGAACCGAGATGGGACTTTCAGTAAGGTTAATGCGCTTCTTTCGGAACGGGGCACTGGCAGCCCCAGCAGCCCTCTAGGACTGAGACGGTAAATAGCTACGGCAAGAGTGAAAATATGTTTATCAGGAGCTCTTGCTTCTGAAATTGATACAGTCATTATCAGCCTAATTAGATAATGACACTCGAAAGGAGGATTGCACCTCATCTACCAAGTAAATCGCAGTGAAACACAAGCACTTACCCAGTAATCCCAAATTAAAGCAATAAAGTACTATATTTAACACCGCAATAATGCTTTAAATGAAGGGCTCAGAAAATAATGTAAGTTTGCATTTTAGGTCTACTTTAAAAGGACACAGGAGCTGAATCCCAACTGATTATTAAGGAGATAAAGTGGTTTAGCAATGCACTAAGTGTACCGAGAAACTGAACTATTATGTGTATTATCTTTTTCAGCTGACTCTGCGAACGCCAGCCTATTCTGAGCAGGTAATTATTCCCATCCAATGATTAGATACTGTATTTTAATGCATAAATTGATATAACTGCCTGCATTTAGGAGCGTACAGGCTGAGCAGAATGAGATATACGGGAATGACTTGAAAGAGAAGTGAATGCGGATGCCAGGAATAGCGTGTGGGTGGCTGGAAGAGGCTGAGAGAGACGTCTGTGCGAATCCATCTGGGTTTCCACATACGTGCTTCTGTGTGTTGTAAACTACAAAATAAGATGCATGGGTTTGCTTAGGAGAAAAAGACGTCGGTATGATAGCAAAGAGCTACCTAAGGAGTAATCGTGAGCAGCTGATTTATATTAATTACACCGATAATTAAATGGATAATAGAGAAAATAGCTGCAAGCTGACTGCTTCGAATAGAACTATGGAATCGTGGAAGGGTTTGGGTTAGAAGGGGACCTCAAAGCCCATCCAGTCCCACCCCCTGCCACAGGCAGGGACATCTCCCACTGGATCAGGAAGGCTGCTGACAAACGGTTTGTTAAAGACAGTCTGGAACTCACATCTGTGTGTAGGAGCTGAAATTAAAAAGGCCTACGGCAAGAACTGGTCTTTTCAATGGGGGAAGGGCTGTCTTCTCTGCTCGGAATCCAGCTGATGGAATGCAGGCTGGGAAGCCTAATATTGCACATCCAAGTCATATAATGTCGCTGACAAAATCCTTTCCCGCTGTTGGCTGAAACCTAGGAAACTGTAACCCCACGATGCCTGCTAGACCATGTCCTGAAGCGCCGCAACTACATGTTCTTTGAACCCCTCTAGGGATGGAGACTCCACCGCTGCCCTGGGCAGCCTCTGCTAGGCCATCACCACTCTTCCAGTGTAGAAATATTTCCCAGTACCCAACCAAAACCTCCCCTGGCGCAACTTGAGGCCATTTCCTCTTGTCCCATCACTTGTTACTTGGGAGAAGAGACCAGCACCCACCTCACCACAATCACCTTTCACAGAGCTGCGGAGAGCAATCAGATCTCCCCTCAGCCTCATCTTCTCCCAGCTAAACAGCCCCAGGTCCCTCAACCGCTCCTTATAAGGCTTGTTCTCCAGAGCCTTCACCAGCTTCCCTAATCACTGTGTGCTATCTATGTGATTTCACTGAGCAAAATTTGTATGTGCTGTGTGCGAAATACTGAAATATAAATGAAAATCACCAATAAAAGCTGTGTGTTTAGAAGAGAGAGTTTCTCCTTGGGACTGGTGAGACAGAAGGACGTGGTGAAGATACTTCATAGCACTGTGTCCCATGCTCCAAAGGGCTCCTGCCCTTCCATCCAGTGACCCAGAGCACCTCTGCTATCCCTGCTGTTGATTCTTTCGAAAGGACCTTCAGTGATCGTAAGGAGGATCTGGCCAAACTCGTGGACTAAAAGGGTCAAAGAGCTTCCCTGCATGGCTGCAAACCAGCCTGATGAGACTCATGTTCTGAGGAGAAGCCTTAGGTAACATTTTTACCTTGGGAAACGGAATATTGATGGTTTTGACATGTGGAAAGGACATTCCCTTGGACTGTGAAAGCACTTTTGCTGTTATCTCTCAACTTTTAGTCCATAGGCACATAAACACGTCTATGCTTACCTCTACGTACCTTAAAGTTATACTTTCTTTTTTCAGACAGTTTATACACGATAATGCGATCAGAAAATACTTACTTACCTGGTGATATTATATAGAAGAAGTCCTTAAACTCATCCATCCAGACCTCTGCCAGCCTCCTGTTGTTCTTGTTGATGACATGTCCTGTGCCACCAGGGAAGGTGTAAGGCGTGGCCTTTCGGAAAACGTGGCCAACGTGTGAGCAGGTGACGATCTCCAGGGACCCGCCGCACTGCCAGATCTGAAATCATAGAATCATAGAATAACCAGGTTGGAAGAGACCCACTGGATCATCGAGTCCAACCATTCCTATCAAACACTAAACCATGCCCCTTAGCACCTCGTCCACCCGTGCCTTAAACACCTCCAGGGAAGGTGAGATCCATGCAGAGATCTGTTGGCTAAACCAAACACAAACCAGGGTGAGTTTATAGCAGGAGGGACTCTGACAGGCAGATGTGGAGCTACCAACTGATTTATTTCCCCAGGTCACAATTCAACAGGGAATTCCAAGCAAAAGTTTAAGGAATACAGAGGGGCACAACTCTCGATAGCTATAAAAGTGCAATAAAAGACTTTCACTGCAATGTGCAAATGGTTCACCTCCTTCTGTGTCCTTACAGCACAGACACACACAAACCATGCTCTTCAGTATCATAGAATGGGTTTGGTTGGAAAAGACCTTTAAGATCATCGACTCCAACCATTGATTCAACCCTGCTAAGTGAACCACCAAACCATGTCCCCAAGTACAATATCTACTCATCTTTTAAACCGCTCCAGGGATGGGGACTCACCCACCTCCCTGGGCAGCCCCTGCCAGTGCCCAAGAACCCTTTCAGTAAAGAAATTCCTCCTGATATCCAATCTGAATCTCCCCTGAAGCATCGTGAGGCCATCTCCCCTTGTCCTGTCACTGGCTACCAGGAAGAAGAGACAGGGCAGGGCAACCTGTATATGTTTTTCAAAGCAGAATCGTGTTCATGAACATCACAAGCAAAGCTACAGGACATCTGGGCTACTGCCACAGCCAACAGCAGAAGGCAGCAGGCACACCTACCCTGAACATCACGGAACCACAGAAGTGAAACACAGATGCAAAACTTAAGTTCTCAGGTTCCTATGCTGGTGAGTACTAGGATCAACTTTAAAAAAAGGAAAGCTATAGATAAAAGAAGAGAATTTTATGAACTCTTATGAGGGCAGATTAAGATGAGATTTTAGGAAGGAGATTTTAGGAGACTTTGCTTTAGTCTCCTCCTAAGCAGGACTAATATTCACAGCATCTCCTGGGACTAAAACACAGTGTTTGAGAACCACTGGGTGTTTTCACCAGGAATGCCGGTGCTGTCTCCTAATGAGAGCTCCTTGACGCAGACCTAAGTTACCATAGTAACTTAATGCAGATTTCACTTAATTAGGGCTAAACCCTTTTATATAATTTCATTAGCATGCCAAGTGATGCACTCTGTTGGGATAAGGAATGACAACATCAAAACATTCCCACATCTAACACCTCGTGTTTCACAGCTCAGTGACAACCAGCCAGCTCAGGTGGAGCATCAAGCTGAGGGACACCAAGGAACAGGACCCTGCCCTCTGCCTTGAGACTGCAATGACTCCTGCTGAGATGCTTCCAGAGCAACCTGGGAGGAACTCACCAGACAGGAGAGGACTGACCACACGCAATTTCGGGTGCATGTTAGCCCCAGTCTCTGCCTAAGGACCAGCACTGCCCCCCTGCCCACCTTGCTCCCACTCTAACCATTCCCCTTGGCAGGAAATTCCTCCCACACCACCACTTCTTAAAAGCTGTGTTCATGTCCAGTTTTTTTAAGCACATTTTTGTCTGTCCTTGGCAAAATCTGCTGTCTATCACAGTCACAATACAAATGCAGACGAACCTGCACCCTGTTCAGAAGAAAATGACTTTTATCTTTCCAATATTATTAAAGAAAACACATCAATGTTCCTGAATATTCCACAGCAAAATGACTACTTTCCAAAAGTTCCAAATCACAGAATCATGGAGTGGTTTTACACACCTAACATTCTACTCACCAACACACAGAACTAGTGTCAATGTCACCGTGTACTTCTGGAAAAACCCCTGCCTGCAGGCAGCCTCTCCAGGAGTTCCACACTGTTATCCCTCTAATTGCCCAGTGCTGCTCTCCCAGTCACCCAACCCAATGATCCTGCTAAAAGCGCTCCCTTAAACATCTTTAAATGCTCTCTCACATCAATAATTCTGCAGTTGAAACCTCACATACAGTCAGGCTGAAAAACTGGTATTAATAATGCTTCGTGCCTCATCAATAGCTTTGAGTCTCATTAGTATTTATAGGAAAAAAGCAGTGACCTTCAGGATGCTCCTCCTGGATCCAGCAGCAGGAGCTGGGCTGGGACAGAGCGAGAGGCTTCATACAATCATAGAACCATGGAAAGGTCTGGGTTGGAAGGGAACTTAAACCCATTCCATGGGCAGGGACACCTCCCACTGGATCAGGGGCTCCAAGCCCCATCCAACCTGGCCTTGAACCCCTCCAGGGATGGGGCAGCCACCCCTGCTCTGGGCAGCCTGGGCCAGGGCCTCCCCACCCTCACAGGAGAACATTTCTGCCTAGTACCTCATCTCAGTCTCCTGGAGTTTGGGGTCTATTTTTCAAACAGCAGACCAACACCCCCTTTTATTTGACGATAAAGCCACCCAACACAATAAGAGCTCTGGGAGCGCCCTTAGGCTGATGCCTATCACAGTCATCTCCCAAAAGCTGATTTCACCTCAGGGTTTTCCTGACGCACTGAGATATTCTGGAAACCCGACGGATAATTGCAGGTTTGGAAGGCGGCTGCTGGAGGCACCTCCCACCCCTGGACGCTCCCTGCTAGCAGTTTTCTGCAGATGCTTTACATCAGATTGGCTTTACAATTCAGAGGCCTCGGGATTTTATTGATCCAGCCACTTGATGGACTGTACATGGGTTGGTTTCTTTGCAGATGAAGGCTCTAAATACCAAGACACAGCATCGCGCGGCTGCCCGGCATTTCCATGGTGATCTCCGGGTGCTGGAAGCACATTGTTTTATTTCTGTTCTTGACACCATGCCCTCTTATTTAGGCTGCTGCACGCTTTCCAGGCTGGTAACGCCTCTTCAAGTTGAAATGGAAGAACCTTCTGAAGACATAAAATAATGTCCTCTACTATGATGCTCCATAATTCATCTGCTTCCTCTCCTCGCTCTTCTCCTCTAGTCTTAATAAGAAAAATTAGACTAACAGCAGAGTGGCTTCCCTGCTTCTATCCCAAGAGCTTTCTGCAGGGAGCATAACTAATGCTGGTTTTCATCCTTCCATGTATTTTGGGGCTGAGATTTTTAATTTAAAGCTGAAATTAAGATCTCATGACAGAATTTTCACAGAATTTCTATGTTAAGCCTGTGGCTGGCTCAATCACATAAGCACTGAATAGAATTCAGGTCCAATTTGAGACAGGACTCTAGTAAAGATATTTTAGGGAGGGGAAAAACAACTCTCCAGGTATTATTATTTACATGTATTATACAAATTATAGTGGTAACGAGGGAGCAGAACCAGAGAAACTGCACCACAGACAGAGGTCTCGGCTCCAGCAGCACCACAGCTGCCAACACCAAACCACAGAATGACAGAGCAGTTTAGCTTGGAAAAGACCTCTAAGATCATCCAGTCCAACCCTTAACCCAGCACTGCCAACTCCACCACTGAACCCTGTCCCTGAGCACATCATCTACATGGTTTTTAAATCCCTCCAGAGATGAGGACTCCCCCACTGCCCTGGGCAGCCTTGGCCAGGGCTTCACCACTCTCTCAGTAAAGATATTTTTCCCAATACCCAATCTAACCCTCCCTGGCAGAACTTGAGGCCATTTCTTCTCATCCTGTTGCTTGTTCCTTGGGAGAAGTGCCCAGCACACACCACACCACAACCTCCTGTCAGGAGCTGCAGAGAGCGATGAGGTCTCCCCTCAGCCTCATCTTCTCCAGACTAAACAGCCCCAGATCCCTCACGCAATCCTCACAACCCTTGCTCTCCAGCCCCTTCCCAGCTCCGTTCCCTTCTCCAGATGCTCTCCAGCCCCTCAACGTCCTTCTTGGAGTGAGGGGCCCAAAACCGAATCCAGGATTTGAGATGGAAACCAAGGTACAGGGGCTGGCTGACCCGAGCCAGGAACTCCAATGCCTTTCCAGAGCAGCCCAAGACGAGGACAGATCAGCACCGCTGCACTGCTCAACTTGTCAGGGAAGGTTTTCAAAACAGATTAATATTATTTGAGCAGGAGCATGTATTGAGAATCCCCGATATAGGGTATCTCTTCAGCATCTGCTAGAAGCCAAACAGACACTCACATGCTGCTCTCAGCAGAAGATCAAATGCTTCCTGCCAAAACAAATCTTCTGCGTCAAGGAGCGGGAAAAGGCCATGGAATTGTAAATTATTTCATTCTGCTGCATTTACAAGGCCTGACAGAAAAACAATCAATATTTGTATCGTAGTTAATGAAAACAGCCACGGCCAAAAGGAGCCCATGGAGAATCAACATCCATGTGGTCTCCAAGATGGACGCGTCACAAAAATCACTGATCCTGCAAAAGGGTTTCTGTAAGCGATAACGAAGGGCTTTGAGATCCCCTCTACCAGGGTTTAAAGTCCATCAGCAATTCCAGTCATAAAATTCCAATGGAACTGTTGAAATGAGTCCAAGGGAGGCCACGAAGATGATCCAAGGGCTGGAGCACCTCTGCTGTGAGAACAGGCTGAGAGACTTGGGGTTGTTCAGCCTGGAGAAGAGAAGGCTGCAGGGAGACCTTAGAGCAGCTTCCAGTGCTGAAAGGGGCTCCAGCAAAGCTGGGGAGGGGCTTTTTGCAAGGGCCTGGAGTGATAGGACATAAGGGAATGGCTTTAAATTGGAAGAGGGAAGATTTAGATGAGACATTAAGAAGAAATTCTTCATGCTGAAGGTGGGGGGGTCCTGGCCCAGGCTGCCCAGAGCAGGGGTGGCTGCCCCATCCCTGGAGGGGTTCAAGGCCAGGTTGGATGGGGCTTGGAGCCCCTGATCCAGTGGGAGGTGTCCCTGCCCATGGCAGGGGTGGGACTGGGTGGGCTTTGAGGTCCCTCCCACCCAAACCATTCTATGATTCCATGATTTGCACTCAGAGAAAGCCTCGTTTCTTTGACAATGAGAAGCATTACTAAAATATAGATTATTTTCAAAGCATTTTTGTAAATCTTGAAATTTTTGCATGTTTCCAAACAGCAACAAAATGTTTCATGCAGTAAACCAGACCCAAACAATGAGACAACCCCAAACCTCTGGAGCATTTACATTAAGCCGTGACTCACACGGCAGCCAAAGCGCCCTGTCCGCAGCCCAACGGTGTTGACAGAAAATGAAGGAAAACGGCAATTACCCTAAAAGACATTTCAAGATTCTCGCCACCCCAGATATCCATTCCTGCATCGTAAGTTCCTATCTCTTCAAAGTAGTTTCTGTCAATAGAAAATAGGCCACCAGCCATAGTAGGGGTCCTAGTTGAAAACAAACAGAGAAACAAAAAGAGGAAAAAGAAAGGAAAAAGACCTTTTGAAAGACACTGTGGAATTTATTCAGCGACACTACAGTACATTTCACTACCTCAGACAGTTTGACTAGGAATATATTCTATTTACAGCAGCTTAAATATAAACTACGAGCAGTAATAATGCAGTTTGGACTTAACGCTCCGTGTGCTCGCCTCTCGGGCAGAGCTCCTGACAAGAGCGCTGCCCGCTCTGAGCTGTCGGAGAGCTTCTTACCGTCCAAATCCCACTGCCGAAGGGTGTTTTCTGGAGCGTTGTAATGGTAAAGTGGATGGAATTTTGGCCCTCTGCACCCAGAATGGCAGTTCAAATCCAATCTGAAATGCTTGCTGAAGAGAGCTTAATGCCTCGGCTTTGCCTTCGAGGGAGACTAAACGTGCATAAAATTACCAGGCATAATCTCTCTTAACAGGATTATCAATCCTTACAACAGGCAAATCCAGTCAGAAGGCAACTCCTCTTTGTGTGAAGATGTCCTGCCTCCCCGGGAATTCCTGCTCTGTGTTTCCCAGCATTTGAAGCCCACGTGGAATGAGAAGCACTCACCCCAGCTGGCAGAAGATGGCTCTGAGCCCCAGTGCACACCTACCAAACCCCAGCTCTCCTACAGGGGTGCGGTGCCCACACACCACCACGAGAGCACGGCTGCAGGAGTTGCCCTGAGCACAGGGTTGAGGCTCAGATGTGGCCCTGCAGCTGGTCCCGGCATCCCCCACCCACAGAGCTCCAGCACGACGTGGGGCGACAGCACCCACACCCAAACACAACCAGGATTTCATAGAATCACCAGGCTGGAAAAGACCTCTTGGATCATCGAGTCCAACCATTCCTACCTGCCACTAAACCATGTCCCTGAGCAGGTCAGGGTGCTCAGCATCCTCAGAAACGCCACAGAACGATCATAGAATCATTAAGGTTGGAAAAGACCTCTAAGATCATCAAGTCCAACCATCAGCCCAAGTGATTCAGGCTCTGCCATGGGCAGGAGCACCTGCAGATCTGCTGGTGAGGACCTCTGGGTGTTAACACCACTGTGGATCAAACCAAGTATCCATCGTGTTTCCACCCTCAACTTCAAAACAACTGCAAAGTGGGAGAGATTGGATTTTGAAAACACTGGCTCAGTGCATCTGAGTCCAACCACATGGAACACACCAGGAGCTATGGCCGTGGCACATAAGGGACTGGGTCACAGAAATGAGCTCATCCCTTCCATTACTGAGTAAACTGCCAGGAATATCTGGTACCCAGGAATATCCGGTATTCAGTGCTCAGATCAGGCACCGGATTCCAGGCAAGTGCAAAGTTCCCAGCTGCTCTGCCCATTTAAAGCTCCATTTCCATAAGAGCTTCTGTGCAACCACTGGTGTAAAACAAGCTCCTACAATTACTCTGAAAAGTAAGACAACAGTGGGAAAAGGGTCCACGTGCAAGGCAGGAAAAAGCTGGAAGAGGGGATCTGCAGGCACAGACCCATGGCAGAGCCTGAATTGCTTTGGGTGATGGTTGCACTTGATGATCTTGGAGGTCTTTTCCAATCTTCATGATTCCATGGCATTTCTCAGATCTTCCTTTAGTAGGTTTCTACGTACTACATGCAACACTAATTAGCTGCTGCATTAATTAGCTCATGAATGCCCCTGTTTGCACACACAGTGACCATGTTTCATCGTGGCGTGCAGGCGCTCAGACCCCCCGGGACGGTGCTGAGCTGCACAGAGCTCCTCCTGTGCCGGCACTGGACCCAGCCCGGGCAGCAGAGAGTCCTCACTCACCCTCAAACTCACCAAACCCAGGTCATTCTCCTGCTGTGCAGTTATTTCCCCTTCTACCAGAGCCAACCACCACTACTCCCAGAAAAAAAGTGTGGCTGAGCAATGAACCTGAATTTACCAAGCCTTCATTTCTATTTTCTACCTGTCCTCTCAGCACTGCAAGCTCAGAGCCAGGGCGCTCATCCAGTCCAAC
Source organism: Phaenicophaeus curvirostris (assembly GCF_032191515.1). Taxonomy (NCBI): domain Eukaryota; kingdom Metazoa; phylum Chordata; class Aves; order Cuculiformes; family Cuculidae; genus Phaenicophaeus; species Phaenicophaeus curvirostris. The sequence continues at coordinate 41,022,431 of NC_091398.1, read as the reverse complement.
CATGAGCCCAACGCCACCGTGCCTGCTAATCCATGTCTCCAAGTGCCACAGCCACACAGTTTTTTAATCCCCCCAGGGATGGAGACTCCAACCCTGCCCTGGCAGAGGCTCAGAGCCAGGGGGATTAAAAAATTGTGTGGCTGTGGCACTTGGGGACATGGATTAGCAGGCACAGTGGCATTGGGCTGACAGTTGGACTGGATGAGCTTGGAGATCTTTTCCAACCTTAATGATTCTATGAAATTTCTTTCTGATTACCAAAACTCTATCAGTCCACACTGTCATACCCTCTCCAACCTTACTGAAGCAAAGAGTGCCACTGGTTTCAGACGGATAAAATCCTCCCCACTCCTCTGTCTGCAACAGAAACCCTCACCCCCTGCCTCCTCTCCTTCTGCCACCTCTTTTCTTTCCGTGGAGGAAAACAGCCTTTGCCTGAATGGTAAGAAATGTCCCATCCTTGCACAGATTCAGCTTTAAGTCATTTTCGAATGATACAGCGGATCTGGATTCTTCCGAAACATCCTCAGCAACTGCTTAGGAAAAACAAACCGTGTTTTCCTAAGAACTCACTAACGGAAATCAGAAGGACTGAGTGTCATGACACAATATGGAAGTAACTACGCATCAACATCCACCACGGATTCTCCAATAACAGAGACGCAGCAGGCAGGACTCTTCTCTGCTATGGAAATCACACGTGACACAAACAGATCTGCAGAGCCCTCTCTGGGAAACAAGCTGCATCAGGTATATCAGGAAAAGGAAGGGTTCCTACGGGTCCTTTCTCAGCTTTGTGCCTCTTAGCCATGTTTCGCCTGTGTGGAGCCACACTAACGACTACAGTAACACATTATGATTAACTCTAATCATCACCCAAACCCATTTTTAGTTTTATTTGGGAGCTAATGTCTGCTTCTCATGTCTGTAATTACTGGCAGCGAGCAGGGTTCCCATTCCTGTACATCTGCACTTTGAACTTCCCAGAAGAGGAGCTGCTCAGCAAAAAGCATCTCAGCAACGTTGGCTTTGCTGAATCCCTTCAGTCCCACAAAGCCAGCCCAGCACGTGGTGCCGGGGGAAGAAGACAAGGAGGGGAGGGAAGGCGAGGAGGGGCTGCCTGGAGCCATCCCGAGGGGTCCCAGACCCCACCACGGCCAGAGATGCTCAAGCTGGGAGCTCCCCATCACCACGGAACATCACTTCACCTCGTGTCCTCCAACCTCCCACCCTGTGCATCGGCTCAGACCCCCCCAGCACTCACAAGGGGGACATCACTAACAAACCAGACCAGTATTTACAGAGCTTGGAGTAAGGTTTTTCCACCAGTTTCAGATACTGCTGCACATCATCTGGGCAGCATCAACCGAGTCAATTCTAAGTTTAATAGGCCATAATAAGAAGAAGGTAAATACAATATGCCCCTAATATCTGATTTTGTATTTCTCCTCTCAATAACTCATTTATAGCTGAGAAAAAGATTTTCTGGAAGAAACCACAGTTTTTAGTATTTATAGCACTAGCCTGGAGTGTTTTCAGCTTAAAAAAAATGAAGGGCAAGTACAGAAACATCTCCAGAAATGTGCTGTGCAGAGACTGCAAATGCCCAGCACAGAAACCCTCAATGTTCTTCGTGCTGCAGACGGAAGCAGACAAGATGTTTGGAAACTGATCTTACTGCAGACAAGTTTTTTCATTGCCGCAGGCAAAAACCACAGAAGGAGAAATGAGTTCACTTCAAGGCAGAGGATGTTCTGCAAAGGACAAACATCATGCAAGGATTTTGCAGAGGAAAAAGAATGAAAGGTTTAGCAAGAGCGTTGGCTTTAGCTGGCGCTGCCTGGGAACATTTACCGCTCACCCAGGCCACACCTGAGAACAAACTGCACTGCTCAGAGCTCCCTGCAGTCAGAATTCCCAGATCTACCCACATCAAGCACATCATCAGCAGGAAGCTTCACCTTGAAGCTCCACCTTTGGACAGGGCAACCATCCAGCGTTTGCTCCCAGAGGGCTTGCTGGGAGCAGAAACAGGCTGGGCACTACAACCAACACATTTTGACAATGGATAGGACAAGAGGAAATGGCCTCAAGTTGCCTCAGGGGAGGTTTAGGCTGGATATTAGGAAAAATTTCTTTACCAAAACAGTGGAGAAGCCTTGGCAGAGGCTGCCCAGGGTAGTGGTGGAGCCACCATCCCTGGAGGGGTTCATGGCACTTCAGGACATGGTTTAGTAGGCATGGTGGGGTTGGGTTGTATGGGATGATCTCGGAGGTCTTTTCCAACCTAAATGATTCAATGATTCTATTCTATGATTCTAATCATCTACAAAGTTTACAAAGCCGAGGTTGCTCCAGTGATGGTGGAAGTTACGGCATTTATCCTGTATGAAACAAGCTGAAATCCTGAGGTGCGCAACAACAGCAATCTGCAGTCTTTGCTACTCCAACAAAAGAAACAGATACATACGTGAGTTGACAAGAGTCCCTAGGTGTTGTTGTACCTTCCGAGTAAGAATCCTACCCCTACAGCAACACTTGGACATCCTGACAAGCTCCACAGTGCAGGTAACATTTGCCATCAAAGCCAATTTTCACGCTTGATTTCTGCAAATACACCTGAAAAAACGTGTTTCAGTGGGTCCTGAAGAACCTCACAGAATTAAATCTGTCCTGAACTCCTCTGTCACCAGGAACCAGCTCTTCTTCAGGGATTCCTTCTAAGGGTCCTCATCCTGTTCTCATTTTGTAACTCCAGTCCTAGCCAAGTCAAGCTATTTTATAGCTATATTTTTCTTTTAATAATTTTAAGAGCCATTCACACATCTGATTCTGGATTAAGCAGAAGAACTATTCCATTAACTAGAAGTATCACTCCAAGAGGAATGGTTTTGAGCTGAAAGAGAGGAGATTGAGATGAGATCTTAGGGAGAAATGTTTTGCTGTGAGGGTGGGGAGGCCCTGGCCCAGGTTGCCCAGAGCAGGGGTGGCTGCCCCATCCCTGGAGGGGTTCAAGGCCAGGTTGGATGGGGCTTGGAGCCCCTGATCCAGTGGGAGGTGTCCCTGCCCATGGCAGGGGTGGGACTGGATGGGCTTTGAGGTCCCTTGCTACCCAAACAGTTCCATGATTCTAAAACCAGGCTCACATGCTTGTGCCAATGACAGGGGCCACTCCTGCTCCAGGTGACCCGGCCTGTTTCCCAAAAGCATCTAAAAGATCCAGTCTGTCCCTGACTCCAGGCTTTAGGGACAAATCTGGCCCATTTTCCAGCACAAGGAGTTCTGGAAGGCCTTTCTATGCTCTCCTGCTGCCTCACCTGGCCGGGTGTGGCAGAGCGGTGCTGCGCCGGCTGCCCTCAGTTGGCTCTCCCTTTATCTGCCTGTTGCGGGGTATGCAGGGCTGGAATTCTGTCCACTTCATCATGGCTCTCTGACATGTTTGAAACCATCACATCCACTTGGGAAAGTTATTTTTTGGATTTTTTGGGTTTTTTCATCTTTTCATGAAGACCACAGGAGCTATTAGAGCTGAGGAAATAACTCGTTGCAAGCCATTTCTTCAATTTGTTCTCTTTCAGCTTCATTTAGAATTGTTCTAAAGATTTTGTTACAGTCTGTGGTTTGAGCAATTAAATGGAAGAGGTCAGGAACGATCACAGGGATTGAGGATATAATCTTAGATCATTTGTGACTCAGTGCGCACAGACATTAATTTTATTTTCAGGGCAATACAAGCACACAGCTTAAGTGCAAATCATCATAACTGAATACTTGGGTTCAAAGTTCAGAGATATGTTCTAATATTTGCCTTAAATCAAGAAAACCAGTCACAAAAACCCAAACATAAACTTAAAAAGCAGGTCAGATTTTGTTACCCAGAGCAGGGGTGGCTGCCCCATCCCTGGAGGGGTTCAAGGCCAGGCTGGATGGGGCTTGGAGCCCCTGATCCAGTGGGAGGTGTCCCTGCCCATGGAACTGGATTGGAACATGGTTGGAACTGGATGGGCTTCGAGGTCCCTTCCAACCCAAACCATTCCATCATTCTATGAATTACTGAATGGCAAAAAAAAGAGATATAAATGAGTTTTCTCAGCTCTGATAACTGCATTGCAGCATTAAGGATGGAGCAGATTTTGGTCCTCCCACCCCTGAACAGCTACCTGACGTGTGTTCTCTGGCACCGCACCAAAATCTGAGCTCTTCAGCATTAATATCTACACAAGCAAGTCCAGAGCAGAGTCACTGACTCCCCTTACCTCACAGGCAAGGTCCTGTCTCCTTTCCTCCTGTCCATCTCCCTCTGGGGAACCGGATACCAGCGGAAGTTCAGTTTCCAGTTAAACCCTCCGTACGTCATATCCGATCCCGCCATGTACTCAAAGGTGTCATCGCTGATCACATCGATGATGGGGCAGACGACAGTTTTCCTGGAAGAAAGAAATGGGCTTTTTAAAGACAAACTATTTTTTCATGTTAGAATGCTGAATACTGCACTTATTTTGAGGTTTCTGTGCCTAAAACCCCATCTTAAAGGTCTTTTCCAACCTAAACGATTCTGTGGTTCAGGCCTCCTTTGCTCAGGGCCACTCGGCCACAAACAAGGCAGTGCAAAACGCCCCCTTTTCTGCTGCCAGTGCCTTTTTAGTGACTCCTGGAGCTGAAAGCTGCCAAACCCAGCCCTGCCCAGGCATCCTGCTCCTCTCCCAAAATCCCTTCCCAACAGCAGGAGCAGCTGCCAGACGCTTCACCTCAACACCATGGGCTACACCACAGTGACAGATGCTCCTCCTGTGCCGTATGGTTTTCCTACACACCTTTTAGAGGCAGGTATTGTTGGGATTATTTTATCACAAGTGCAAGGATGTCTTATGGAGCACCTGCAATGCATTCCATAAATGAGAACACTGAGTGCAAATTTCACAGTATGGGAGGTTCCAGAGACAGAAAGCTGTGCCTGGTTAAAGCAGGGAGAAAGGCCACCAGTAGGGTGGGGGCACCCAGACCCTGTGGGAGTGAAAGGCTGAGGTTGCTGGCATCACTGGCGTTGTCACTGTCAATGTCAGGGACAGGAGTCCTGCCCTAAGGATCAAACACTTATCACATGAGATGAGAAATCGGATTTTGATACAAACATTAGAGAAAACTCCATCATCCTGATAAGCCTAGAAAAGATTCAATGTTCATTTCAGGCCAATGAGTGCTTCCCATTGCTTTCTTTCAGAAGTGCGGGGACTCCAGGGATGGCCTGAAGGCAGGATGGTCCCCTGCCACCCTTACCTGTCCTCCTTTATCCTGGCCAGCAGCGGCTCCAGCCAGCCCAGCGTGCACTCGCAGTGCGCGTCCAGGAATGTGATCACCTGCCCTTTGGAGGCTGCTGCCCCACGGAGCCGCGCACGGATCAGCCCCGACCTCTGCTCCATCCGAATGATCTTTATGGAGACTTCCAGGTTTTTCACATAATTCTCTAAGGAGGCCTTCAAAAACTCTGCCAAAGAGAATTTGAACAAACGAAACAGAAGGAAACCATTATTTTCAGGTAGATACACGACTCCAAAGGTAACAGGAGAGATTCTGCGGCACAATCAGCCCTCTGAGGGCTGCCACATGTGAACACAGGCAACACATCTGGATGCACATAGAGTTTATCCACCATTTCAACACAGGCTGGGGGCCAACACGATTGCGAGCAGCCCTGGGGAGAAGGACTTGAGATGCTGGGAGAGGAGAAGCTCAACATGAGCCAGCAACGTGTGCTCACAGCCCAGAAACCAACCGTGTCCTGGGCTGGATCCAAAGCAGCGTGGCCAGCAGGGAGGGAGGGGATCCTGCCCCTCTGCTCCACTCTGTGAGACCCACCTGGAGCCCAGCATCCAGTTCTGGAGTCACCAACATAAGAAGGAGATGGAACTGTTGGAGTGAGTCCAGAGGAGAGGCTATGGAGATGATCCAAGGGCTGGAGCACCTCCTCTATGAGGACAGGCTGAGAGCATTTGGTTTGTTCAGCCTGGAGAAGAGAAGGCTGCGGGGAGACCTTAGAGCAGCTTCCAGTGCTGAAAGGGGCTCCAGGAAAGCTGGGGAGGGCAGGGACTGAAAGGAGGAGGGGGAATGGCTTTAAATTGGTAGGGGGAAGATTTAAATTGCACATTAGGAAGAAATTCTTCACAATAAGGGAGGGAAGGCCCTGGCCCAGGGCGCCCAGAGCAGTAGTGGCTGCCCCATCCCTGTTGGTGTTCAAGGCCAGGTTGGATGGGGCTTGGAGCAACCAGATCCAGTGGGAAAACCTGAAACACAAAGCCCATTTGCTCCTGGCACAGGCAGTGACAGGAGAGCTCGCTGAGAGGTGCATGTCTGGTTCAGCTCTGATTCTGCTCAGCCCTTCCCTCAGGATCCCCCAAACCCAGCACCAGACGACCACGTGGTCCACAACTCCTCTCTGCCCAGCCCACCTCTCTCACTGGCATCGTCCACCAGGATGATCTCAGAAAGCAGGCGGGGCGGCGAGCGGTTGATAACGCTGTACACGGTGCGGAGCAGAGTGCTCCAGGCTTCGTTGTGGAACACGATGACCACACTGGTGTTTGGCAGCTCATCAGGGTAGATCTTCGTCTTGCACCTGACAAAAAATACAGCAAGAAATTAAAAAAGCAGAAGAAAAGGGGAATTAGTATTTAGGAAAATCCTGAAGAACTCTACCAACGGGGACAGCCTGGAAAAGCGGCTTCAAGCCAGTTGAGCAGGACACGTTCCAAGCTGTTATGGATCGCTTTAAGCTCCCAAGCCAGAAGCCTGAATGCAGAAGGAATTTCAAATCCTGCTTTCTCACTAAGATGACACAGCAGAGCATCCAGACGAATGTGCGCCGCTGTGTTCATAGCTCCCTCAGGCTACAGTGCTTCTCGCTCCCACTTGGAACACCAAGAAATCAGCATCCAGGAGCTCAGCATTAACACAGCCTGAGAACGCCAACAGAAACCCCTCAGCTGCACGCAGGACACGGGGCAATTATAAAGTGCACTGAGTCGTTACAGCAAGGCCAAGTACATCTTTTTATTGTGACAAATCCCAAACTGCATGGTTTGAAGGACACAGGCATCCAAGATCTTCCCATCCCTGGTGGCTTCTCAAAAAGAATGACATTACTCTTCTTGAAAACACTCTATCTGCCCATTCAATGGAAGAACAAGACATCGATGAATTCATCTGTTATTATTTCACCTGACATATTATATAGTATAAATATATTTCAATTATTTTACCTGAAAATATAAAAGTTAAGGCAAACTGACTGACAGCAAACAAACCCTCCCGACGTAGAAGCAAATTAAAGCTACTGCCTTACTACAAAAGACCACACAAAATCCTGTGTATTTGTTCCAGATCTTGGAACATTTCAAAACCTTGAATTCACCTACATCAACCAGCCAGCCCAGATCAAGTCACATCACTTGAACACCACAAATACGGATTTCTAACTGTTGTGACTTCAAATCATCTCCACTTTTCTGGTTTTGCCATCTCCTACTGTACGATTTTCTGGCTCTGCTGTTCCCACTGTGACCCTGGTTCAGGAAAGCCCTTCCAGAAGGGACAGGTGAGCAGATACGGACTTTGTTCACCAGCAGTGCAGAAAATTAAATCTCATGTAAAGGGAGAAGAAACAATGCACAGCTTTCCAGTGCACGTTCTTTGTAACGCCACAGATCTGAAGCTTCACTAAAAAATTCCTAACAAATGATTTATTCATTAGTGGTGGCTGCCCCATCCCTGGAGATGTTCAAGGCCAGGTTGGATGGAGCTTGGAGCAGTCAGATCCAGTGGGAGGTGTCCCTGCCCACGGCAGGGGGTGGAACTGGATGGGCTTTGAGGTCATTTCCAACTCAAAGTACTTTAAGACACCATGATTTACATCCCCTGCATCCTCCAAGCGTGACCCAGGCACACTGGGTTCATTTCTGCCTCTGCTATTTGACGTCAAAGAGTCCCGATGCAGCACAGCTCCAGGAGCAGACACCTCCTTACGGAGACCTCCTCAAGCAAGGGTCATGAAAACAAACGAAGAAGGTCCCTGAAGAAAAGTCAGCCTGTCCACACCACTTCTTTCTTAAACATCATTTCCCATAATGAAACTCTTTTTAACCTTTTCTTCTGCCTCACTGGCATTTAAAGGAAGAGAGATGAAACAACACTGTGACCACAGCTTTCAAAATACGAGGTGAGGAGAGAACACAGAGGAATACAGAATATCACTGACTTTTATAACAGAATTATTAAGGTTGAAAAAGACCTCCAAGCTCATCCACCAACCGTCAGCCCAGCCCCACTGTGCCTACAACACCATGTCCCAACAATCCATGGCTACACATTTTTTGAACCCTTCCAAGGATGGGGACTCCACCACTGCCCTGGGCAGCCTCTGGCACAGGTAAAATATTCATGGTGACCTATGGTGCCACACAGACCTATATCCGTAGGTCGTTGGTCACCAGATCTGACAACAGAGCCTAGTTCTAATACATCACAGACAGACACACAGCAGTTTTAACATCATTATGGTGACAACCACTGATGTTTGCAGGTAGCTACCCCAGCTTCATCATTTCAGCAACCTAATTGATGATACAACTATCTAATCAACTATCAGATCCATCAACTATAATTTAGAGGCACAGTTCAGCCAAATAAATCAAGCCCTGTACTAATTACCACCCCCTCTGCTTGCCTAGAGGTGTCTTGAGGGGCATGAGCCCAGCAGGACCCTACGGCCACATAAGGGCATTCTGCATATTCCATGATCATATTCCATGATCAGCTCATTCCGTGGGCCTGCTCACATAGTCCCCTGGGTGCACCAAGGGACGTACGGGGATTTTGTTGATATCCCATGCGCTCACTGCATCGCTAGATTAAACCAACTCGCTTTTTTTAACTTGGATCATTTGATTTCAATAGAAAATGTAATTGGTGGTGGTTTATCTCCATTACATCATTAAATCTTTACATACATGGTTTATTACCTGTTACTGCAGCAGTCAGCCCACCAAGGGACTGGTCGGGTGTGGATGCAAGCCCTGTGCTGACCTTCACAACATGCAGGGTCACAAAACTAGACAAGAGTCTCCAAGAGGAGCAGCTCCACAACAATTTTTTCCCGTTTTCTGGGATTTCTGGAAACCCCCTTGCACTAGAGAAAAGCTGGTTTAGCAAAACAGAGGTCAAGGCTGAGATGTTAACAAGAGAGCAGCACTGCCATCCGCGGGCACACGCAGTCCCAGCTCTGAGACGGGTAATGAGATCTCCTGAGGTTTTCAGATGTATTTTTGGGGTTGTTGATATTTGTGCTTTAGCCATCATACAGGTTTTGTACAAGTTCTGGGCTCCCTCTAAAGCCAAGTGAACAACACAGACATGGCAGCTTAAGTTACCTGGGCACTAGGATGATTCCAGCCACTTCAGCTGCAAAGGAATCATAGAATCATAAAATCACCAGGTTGGAAAAGACCCATTGGATCATCAAGTCCAACCATTCCTATCAATCACTAAAAAAAGTGAAGTATGATAGGACAGCAGAACGTTACCCAACCTTAAGGACCAGAAACTTGAAGACCAGATTTTACAAAAGCAAGTATTCTGGAGTTGGAAACTGTGCCCAGATGACAAGGGACTAGAGCTGGTGAAACGGTGAGTGACTGTAACACGGCTGCCCTGGTCATTGGCATGACTCAAGTCTGGGACCATCACACTCACAGTGAATATGTTTATTGCTTGAATTAAACAAAACACGTCCATGCCCGCTGACACATACGTTGCACAGCTAACAGCAGAGAGGTGCCACATGGGAGCAGCCCTGAGGAGAAGGGCTTGGGGTGCTGGGGGGTGAGAAGCTCAACGTGAGCCAGCGACGTGCGCTAGCAGCCCAGAAACTAACCGTGTCCTGGGCTGCATCCAGAGCAGAGGGACCAGCAGAGAGGGAGGGGATCCTGCCCCTCTGCTCCGCTCTGTGAGACCCACCTGGAGCCCTGGGTCCAGTTCTGGAGTCCTCAGCACAGGGAGGACATGGAGCTGTTGGAACAAGACCAGAGGAGGCCACAGAGATGATCCGAGGGCTGGAGGAGGACAAGCTGAGAGAGTTGGGGTTGTTCAGCCTGGAGAAGAGAAGGCTGCAAGGGGGCCTTAGAGCAGCTTCCAGTGCTGAAAGGGGCTCCGGGAAAGCTGGGGAGGGGCTCTAGATCAGGGAGGGCAGGAACAGGATGAGGGGGATGGTTTTGAAGCTGGAAGAGGGGAGATTGAGATAAGATCTTGGGGAGAAATGTTTTGCTGTGACGGTGGGGAGGCCCTGGTCCAAGTTGCCCAGAGAAGCCATGGCTGTCCCATCCCTGGAGGGGTTCAAGGCCAGGTTGGATGGGGCTTGGAGCCCCTGATCCAGTGGGAGGTGTCCCTGCCCATGGCAGGGGTGGCACTGGATGGGCTTAAGGTCCCTTCCAACCCAAACCACCCCATGGTACCATGATCCCCAATGAGGCTCAGCACTCCATTTACGCTTCCAGAGATGCTGTTGTTGCAGGTCCTATTTCAGCTTCCTAGCAAACAGTTCTGGCACCGCCCCACGGGGACCCTGCCATGGCCAGGCCAGCAGTAAAAGGCAAGCGGAGATGAATAAAGGAGAGAAACAGCAGGGAGAGATTGAGAGAGAGACTGAAATCCCACCCAGCATGCAGCCGTGCTGCTCTGGAGGGCAAGGATTTTGCTTTCACCACCAGGTCTTTGTTCTCTGGCAGAAGTGAGACATTGATTAGTTTTCACTGAAGTCACTCAAAAGCCATTTCCAGGAGCATTTGACTCACTTTAAAAGTTAAACAACAAAGATCAGTAATAGCACAACCATACAGTGGGTGTATAATCACTATTCTCGCTCTTAAAGTGCTTCCAACCTCCATTTACAAGACATGCAATGGAAAACTATCACAATCCTTACAAATGTGACTCATTTGTACCCTGCCCACCACCCCGCTCCTGGATGGGCATGGCCATGCTCTGCACCGGACGCTCATTCCACCTCTTTGAGGGTGGATGCCAGTTTTTTGATAAGGCCAGTGAAGGCATGTGGCACACATGGTCAGGGAGGTGCTGGAGATGGTGTGAGACCAGCAGAAGGGCACAGTCGGGAACTCCTGGCACACCTAAACGTCCCCTTCTCAGCCAAAGGGAGTTGTTGGGTGCCAACGGCCACTCACACTCCTCTGCTTTCCCTCAACAACTGCAGCACAGCTTCCCACCGCACAGCTGCTCTTGCATCCCCACCGTGTCCAAGAGTTTCTACCAAGGGACTGCCTTCTGCGCTGAGCATCTAATCACAGAATCGTTTAGGTTGGAAAAGACCTTTAAGATCAACAAGTCCAACCCTTAACCCAACACTGCCAACTCCAGCACTAAACCACGTCCTCAAAGCCCATCCAGTCCCACCCCTGCCACGGGCAGGGACACCTCCCACTATGCAACCTTGGAGCCCCTGATCCAGTGGGAGGTGTCCCTGCCCATGGCAGGGGTGGGACTGGATGGGCTTTGAGGTCCCTTCCAACCCAAACCATTCTACGATTCTAGTCCTGTTGTTCAAAGCCAGGTAGGAGCAGTCCATCAGCAGACTGCTGGAAGCCTCCACACACAGATTTCAAAATTCAGTGTGCGTTTCCCAGTCTGCGCACGCTACCACAGAAATGACGGGGAAATTACTTCTTATTGTGCTCTTACTTGCAACAATAATGCATAAATTTTTAATGGAGTTTACAGAATAAGGCAGAGAGGAGCTGATTTCTCTGAACGAATGAACGCATATAGGCAAGTAGGAGGACAGCCATCAGGGAGGACATAAACCAGGAACATAAATTACCTGCACAGACTAATTTCCTGGCATTCTCATGGTGATTTCTGATTACTGCATTGCAACAAAGGGAATTTTCTCTGCGTGCCACAAGCAGCTCCAAAACCCACCACCGTTTGACAGTACAGCGGGACAGATACCCCAAACCAGAAGATGACCAGCGTCACATCCACCATGACCAGATACAGAGAACAGATGCCTCCCCTGGGTGGTGGACAGAGCATCCACCACGTGGACAGGACCGTCTGGGAGAGGTGATTTCAACTGGTCCTTCTCTCTGCCTGGAGTAGGAGACACCCTGCAATGCCGAAGCCATCTAAACCGATGGAGGTCCCAACCCTGGAGGGGTTCAAGGCCAGGGTGGACGGGACTTGGAGCAACCTGATTCAATGGGAGGTGTCCCTGCCCATGGCAGGGGTGGGATTGGATGCGCTTTGAGATCCCTTCCAACCCAATTCATTCCACGATGCGATCACAAAAGAAAAACATTTACCCTCCCTAGGCAGGGCTAAATTGCATGGAGAACAAATAACAGGCTCACCAAAACCAACCTCACCAGAGCTCCCTGCCCTGTAACATGGAGTTGGAGGCACTAAAGGATTTTAACAGCTGTTCCACACAGGAAATTTCCATAGGCAGCGATGGCCACTTCTAAACTCCCTCTTCCAGAGCCTTTTTCCTCGTCCTAGGACCACCTGCCAAGGTTTTGGCTTTGAAAAAGCCCACATAAAACCATTGTTCTGAGTTTAAGCCACAATTACTATTTAGTAAATCTTAATGTGAGTTTGTTTCTGATCAGAAATGTGTGCTCATCAGCACATCACACACACAATCACAACGCAACAGCTAGCTTCAACCTCAATTTCACTAAGAAAATCCAATTATAAAGGTTGAGCTGTTTGTAGAACAGCGCTTGCAACCTTGCTCATCCAGAAAAGATCGAAGATGGATTTCTTCCCCTGCTGGAGAAGATACTTAGAAATAAAATTAAACACTTCTATGTTGAGTTAAATTGGGTTTAAGATTTAATCAATAGGTACTTCAAATTAGACCTGACACTGATTAAAATCTTCAAGCTGGCCATCACCAGCAGAACTCGGGCAATGCATTGATAGACAACTCTAGACATGATGGGAAGCAAGTTAAACTGTGAGTGTGATGGTCACATTCAATAGCTGGAATAACAAAATCAAAACAGGAGCAGAGATAGATGGGACTCAGCCATGCTGTTTCGTTATAGCACAAAGAGCTGGGTGTTGTGGTCTCCTGAGAAGAGGACACGCTCCTACAGAAGTCGGAGCAAACTCTCCTTGACCTCAGGGAGGTGAGGATGTCACATCAGGTCTATTCATAAATGTTCCTGTTTGGGAGCAGGACAAGACAAGAGACAGATCCCCTATTTCACAGCACCAAAAGAGAATTAGCCAGCAACCAATCCAGCCTTCCTTGTCTTCCCATAACTCATAGAATCATAGAACGGTTTGGGTTGGAAGGGACGTGAAAGCCCATCCCACACCTTGCCCTGGGCAGGGACACCTCCCACTGGATCAGGGGCTCCAAGCCCCATCCAACCTGGCCTTGAACCCCTCCAGGAAGGGTTCGTACACCTTGATAACAGTAATCTGATCATCACCTCATGATTCCTTAGACCACAGCAGTACCCACAGCCACCTAGGTTATTATGGATTTCCCATTAGGCATCATGGCCAGCAAGAACCTTTTTAAGTTCCCATTCTTCTGTTCATCTAATTTTGCTCCAGAAAAAATCCTGCAGGAAAAGCTTGCATTTATAATGTAAAAGGCACAGTGAGTTAAGACACTCAGTGCAAATCAGATGATTCTGTCCCCCATGTCAATAGAGCTACATCTTTCTGTCAGACAGTACATACATTAACCATAAAATCATATTCTTCCCTAACAGCAAAGCATCATAAATTGGCTTTCAGAACAATTTAATACTCCCTAAAGACACAATACGTACAGAAAGCATCCGTCTGAAGAAGAAAATGAGAAAATCAGTGTTTTTCTAAATCCTATAATACTTTCTGTCCTTTCAACAAAGGATAGGGAACTGCTTTTCATCAAGAAAATACACTTAGAGAGATTTCTCTCAGTATTAAATCGCTCGTCTCCCTCAGACTGAGCCCAGCTATTCATGAAGCCAAACATCTCACTGGTGTCTTTCATACACGCTGTCTTTTCAAGGGCTGCTCCTGGGGAAAGGAGAAACCTTTCCAAAACAGATCGAGGCTTTCCAAGTGCCACCTTGCTCCAGCGCGTGCAACGCTCAGTTCTCGCTCCTCTGTGGGTTGCAAAGGCTCTGCGGGCGAGAGAGGAGCCACAACGCTGCTTGGGCAGTTTGGACATCACAGAATCATGGAATGGTTTGGGTTGGAAGGGACCTTAAAGCCCTGTTCCTTCAGGGAAGTGGTGGCTGCCCCATCCCTGGAGGGGTTCAAAGCCAGGTTGGATGGGGCTTGGAGCCCCTGATCCAGTGGGAGGTGTCCCTGCCCATGGCAGGGGTGGCACTGGATGGGCTTTGACACCCCTTCCAACTCAGACTATTCCATGATTCCTTAAGCAGCCACCGCTACCAGCACACAGGAATCAACCTTGGGACACGGTGGGAGCAGGTGCCATGCAGCTGCTCCCGGATTTACTGAGCACTCACCCATCCAGTCTGACGTCGGGCAAACTCCGGTTCAGCGCAATCAGGTCACTGGCCATGAGGTTAAACTGGTTGATTTTGAACAGCTCTTTCATCTTCTCCTGGTCGTCCTTCGGTATGAGCACAGCCTTTCCCATCTCTCCGGGTCCTTCTTGGTTTCGAGAAATGACAGCTGCAACACAAGAGAGCGAAAGCCAGCGGTCAGCACGTGAGCGGCAGTTTCCTTCCTCCCCACCAGAGATCTGCAGGTCTGGCATCCAGCAAGGAATGTTAAATAAAGGAATAATGCATGACAATCCTCTCCGTGCTCCAGGGTGAGGTTTCACCTCTATCTGGATCTGAATTTATACCCGGCTTCTTTCTAAGGTGATTTAAATCCCCAATTTGTTTGCTATTGGCTGTAATCACAGTGGCACTAAGTGACTAAGTGACTATTCACATCGAGAGCCAGACTTTCCACAAGCTTCTGCAGGCACAAAAGGGTTGGAAAACGCTTTTATAGCTACTGAAAATACCTGAAGTTGATGTATATTAAACTAACTCTAACCAACTTCTCTTATTTTTTCTCTAACTACCATGCACGTGACAGCAAAATCCTGTCCCCGTGGTAAATAATCAATCAATCTCAAGCACCAAAATAAATCCATCCTGGGAAATATAGTTTCCCCACCCTGAGAGAGTATCTTTCACATGTTATTAGAGAGTAGTCTTGAGAAATGTTTGTACAGGCAATATTTAATTTGAAAGGCAATTGTAGCATCATCTCATCCAAGCACACGAACCCAAACAAGACACTGAGTGCCTCTTTAGGAAACGGGATGTGAAAAGAGAAGAAACACCCCACGTATACAGATAATTATGATCATTACCCTAAAGCATCAGCCCACTAAAATCCAACAGAATCATCATCCGCTCCCTCCTCCAGCCTCAGGGTGCAGCTGAGCAGAAGAGGCCGGCTTCCCTCCCATCTACGCGTTACTTCAACCAACAGAACAAGAAACACCTGCATCTTTACCTCATTTTACACTCATCCTTTAAATCAGCCTCAGAATCTATTAATAGTGATTAATTGGTCTTCAGTGCCAACCACTACCTGCTCCTCCTTCCATGGACCTTCTCATGCCTCTAGTCCCGCAGAAGGCGACTCACACACGTGGGCCCGCTGGGATCGCCCCTACGGATGCTCATGGTGACCGTTAAGCTCTGCACTTCTACACCATCTTCCAACATCAACAGTTTACTCCAATGAAGGGATCTCAGTTCGATTTTTCTGCCATCACACTCCGTTTTCACCTTTAGCGTCAAAATTACTTGGACTAAAAGTGGCGCTTAATATCCTGAAAGACAGTCACCTGGGAAGGTTTCTCTGCTGCCTGAAGAGTCATTAAATCACTTATTTTTGCAATCTAAAATGTTAGACAAACAAACCCTTTCCTACAAAATGCAGAGGATGTAGACTAAGAACTTTATAAGAAGAAATCGATGACTTTGCAAGCATATCGGACACCAGCACTTGCTGCAGTTACTGACATAAAAAGATTTCAACAATAAATACTACGATTCTAAGCATGGAAGTGTTTTCCTGCAGTTCTGGTTTATGCTTCGCTTCAGCAAAGAACATTTTACATTTGATATATCCTTTTTACCCTTCCCTTTGAGCAGAGGCAGCTGCAATGAGGAGTTATTAGCTTTAGCTGTGATCACAGAATCATGGAATGGTTTGGACCTCAAAGCCCACCCAGTGCCACCCCTGCCATGGGCAGGGACACCTCCCACTGGATCAGGGGCTCCAAGCCCCATCCAACCTGGCCTTGAACCCCTCCAGGGATGGGGCAGCCACCCCTGCTCTGGGCAGCCTGGGCCAGGGCCTCCCCACCCTCATCAGGAAGAATTTCTTCCTAATGTCTAATCTAAATCTTCCCCTTCCAATTTAAAGCCATTTCTCCTTGTCCTATCACTCCAGGCCCTTGGAAAAAGCCCCTTCCCAGCTTTCCTGGAGCCCCCTTGTGTACTGGAAGCTGCTCTATGGTCTCTCCATCGCCTTCTCCTCTCCAGACTTACCGTTCTCTGCCTACAGTGCTGCCAGTGGTAGAATTATTTAACCTATGCTCTCCCCACAGAGAGGCCAAGCCGCACCTGAAGCCACCCCTGCCTCTTCTGAACCACTGGTGTCACTCGATGAAATTGAACCCCATTTGAATAAAGAACAAAAAGCTTTTGTCTTTCAAGGGCATAAATTCAGATGCTACCAGCAAAGTGAACGAGGCTGCTTTAATTTGCAGCAAAACCCTCCCGCTGTGATTATCTTTCAAGATCTGGAAAGCAAAACGATCTACAACTCTCTGCAGGCTGCTACACCTTGTCGCACTCACGTGGTTTCAGGAGACGTGCACACTTAAGAGCTCTTCTAAGGAGGCATCCGTATGCACCTCACAGCGCCTCTGTTAGCTCCATTTAATCATTGAAGCTAAAAAGGAGCAGTGATTCAGCACTTCTACTTGTTAACTTACCGAAGCAGCTTCCAAATATTTTTGAAATGTGCTTTTTTAAAGAAAAAAATATACGTCTATCAAAAATAACTTTACCTCCAAGCGCAAGAATTAATGGCTCATCTCCTCAACAACCATCTTGGTGCGCGCGGGGATAATGGAGCTGACACAAAGCGTGCCCACAACGAATAAAAATGCTATTTTCCCTGCATTGTGCCTGCAGACTTTTTTCATCATCTGTCGGCGGAGACAGGACTCCTTTGGAAGCGAAAACAACCTCCTCACAAGGGCTTATTGAGGGGGAGTGGAGAACAGAGAACACAAAATTCAAGATAAAGAAAGGGGGAAAGCAGCAAAGCCCAACAGATTTCAAAGCATTCAATTTGCTTAACAACTCAGTCGAGGCACTGCTCAGGGACTGCCGCACAAATAAGGATGGTGAGATGCAAGGACTCATCATCCCTGCTTTTTTGTTGGGTTTTTCAACCCCTAACGTTCATCTTGGTGCTGTGCTTTGACAGCAACACCCGCGTGTTGGTTAGGAGCAACAAAAGCTGTGCCGGCGCGGCGATGCTGTTGTGCAGAGGGAGGCACAGAGAGCAGGGGCAGCAGGGTCCATCCCGCAGAGCCAGGGCACCTCCTGCACATCCATGGGCATCCCACCTTCCCTGGCGGAGCTAGGATGGGAACGTCCCCACCTCCAAGCAGACACAGCGAGGAGGACGGCAGCCGTGTCCCAGCACGGCCAGCCCCACAGTGACCCATAAGTGGCAGCGATGCTGATGAACACAAACCCACAGCTCTTGGGTTTAACCACCGAGCACGCTGCCAACACTCTGAAAGGTGGGGGCGTTCTGTGTACAAACGTGATCCAAAGGCACAGCAAACCATGGAAAATATCCATGGCATCAAAAAGCGTCTTCCTGCTTCAGAATCTGCCCAGTCAGTAAGTTATTCCAACCGGAGTCATGCATTATTAATCAGTTGGAATTTGTAGAAGAGAAAGGTGGAAATATCACTTTATACTTTCGCATTACAGATAAAAACCTTGGTCTCCTTCAAAGGCAACGTTCAGAGGTTCAAAACCACGAGTTTGCGAGCCGCACGGGCTGCGAGCTGCCCTCTGAAATGTGAAACCTTCCTCCACAGGGATGCTGAGACCCCTAATTATGGGGATATGAACCTCCTCTGCAGGGAGGATCCGACCCAGGAGATCTGGTTGCCCCTGATGGGACTCCTGAAAACTCTCTTTCTCGCGGCTGCATCTCCGTAGTGAACAGAAGAATCTCAATACAATCCTGATAATTCATCACAAATAATTTGTTGCCATGAACTCCACAGAGAATCCAATAAGCAAAAGGATCAGTTCACAATCCTTTGCTGTTTCCATGATGTATCTCCGCTGCTCAGACCTACACACCGACTTATCTTAATCCAGAACATCACAAATCCTCATTTTAATTACACGGTAGCAATAAATCCTGTAAAGTTGTCATAAACATCATTAAACCGATCATTTACTTCCCAGTATTTCTCAACGTAAGAGTTCCGTGATTCTGAAAGAAATGAATGTCGCTTTCTTATAAAAGGGTTTGGCTGTAAGTTCTGCCATGAACACGCTTGCTTTAGCATTTCTGCTGCACGTCGCGTAGAGACAAACCAGCCAACACCGACTCTGCTACAACAGCCTCAAGGCAGAACACCTGAAGAGGTACGAGGAGAGCTGGAGGGAGGAAATAAACTGAACCTCTGATTTTTAGAACTGCTTTGGATGCAGCCCAGGACATGGTTGGTTTCTGGGCTGCGAGCACACATTGTTGGCTCACGTTGAGCTTCTCATCCCTCAGTACCCCAGGTCCTTCTCTGCAGGGCTGCTCTCCATCCATTCTCCTCCCAGCCTGTATCCATGCTTGGGATTGCCCCAACCCAGGTGCTCTTGGCCTTGTAGAACCTCATGAGATTTGCACAGCACCACCTCTCAAGCTTCCAAACCTTCTTGAAAAAAACATACTCCTCGCTAGCAAGGGGCAGAGCTATTTCCAGGCAGGAAGAGGCACTTGCTGGATTTTCTACTGCTGAGAAAACCCAGAGGGACCTGGGCTCTCAAGGGACCACACGGTGAAGATGCACACGTGCAACCTGCTGCCCCAGAGAAAAGTCAGAACAGGCAAATCCCACCTTCGCAAAGAGATTCAAATCCACCTCTCGTGGATTTGCCATGGAAAATCACAAGGTTTAGAAAGGAAATGCTGCGCCCCACCTCATCCTGGAGAACCATGGCAGCACGTGGGCAGAGAAGCCCATCTGCAAGATCTGCACCTCTCTGAGCACACAGCATCTTCAAACATTCTATTTCCACAGCCACGGTTGCTAAATTCCACTTATGGAATGGATTTCTACAGGAAAAACAGTTTTAATGAAATATTCCATTATTGCGAAGAAAGCAGCTAAATTTGATATGGCTGTAAAACATTTTTTAACAGTTATTGTGCTTGATGCAATGTAATGAAAACTAAATGCAAAAAAAGGAATTTTCCTTCCCCCCGAAAGAACCAAAGTTCAATTTTTATTACAAGAAAAGATAGTGAAAAATTTTCTATCGCTAAGAAAAACACATCCCTGCTGAGGCCCCTTGACCTAAATCGTGGTGCACTTTTGGTAATACATCTTCTTTTTATGCCTAGTTTAAATCTCCCGACTGGTGGAGGCTGCAGTAAGTCCTGTGCTACCATGTCACAAATCACTGCAACTCCTGATTTACATTAAAGAAAAAGGGTGGACTGCCAGCTCTCCCAGACACTAAATCACACCAGTCGGGTAGGCGAGATCTTCTCGATATTCAACACACATTGGTCGTTTCTAGACTTACACCCATAACTGAGAAAATAGCTATAAAATAATAAATGCTATAAACAAGATGTATCTGTGATTCTTCACGTTATGACCAATGTGTCCACAGGCACAGCTATTTTTGTCCACTCACAAAGTCATTCCATAAAGGATAAGGAACAAGCGGCAGGATGAGAGGAAATGGCCTCAAATTGTGCCAGGGGAGGTTTAAATTGGATATGAGGAAAAATTTCTTTATGGAATGAGTGGTGAAGCCCTGGCAGAGGCTGCCCAGGGAGGTGGTGGAGTCCCCATCCCTGGAGGGAATTAAAAGCCGCGTGGATGTGGTGCTCAGGGACAGGGTTTGGCGGTGGAGTTGGCAGCGCTGGGTTAAGGGTTGGATTCAATGATCTTAAAGGTCTTTTCCAACCTGAAACCAATTTCCTGATTCTGTAAGTCAAAAAAGAGCTGGATACTGAAAACAAGCTCAAAACCACTTGTCTCATTTCTAATGCAAGGCGAAGAGAAATGAAAATAGATTCATAGCCATGTCTTACAATTTTAGCATAGCTTATTATTCAGAAATACAGAAAAAAAGCCCTTTAAAGACTAACAAAACCAGGTACAGAGTTTGTATAGAGTGTAGAACAGCAGAGGTGACCGTCAGGCCCACAGGGGAGCGTGGGAGGCAGGGAAGAGCCCCACAACCCCCTCACGCCTAGGGGACACAGGGCAGAACAGGGTGATAAAACCCTCTGTGTGTGCCGGGAACGCCAGGATGCCTCCTGAGGAGTTCCCGTAATCAAAATCATCACCAACAACCCTCATTCCTGCATTAATAATGAGTTTAAGGGCCAAGCTGATATGAAAAGCATCCGATTTGGCCTTAAACAACACCAGCAGCGTCTGTAGAGTAACAGGAGCTTCTTCTTACTTGCAAGAGCTCAATTCTGCACATTTTATTATTTGCATCAGACTTTAAACATCAGCTTTCAGGCCACAAACATCCATCTTAATCTTATTAGAAAAAGCTGTCTGAGGATGAAGAAAGGCCCAGATTATCCTTTTCGTAACAGTAACACATCCCTTCAGTGATCGATTTAATCCATAATTTGCCATCCACGCACACCAGCCGAGGGCCCAGCCTGTACAGACAGTGACACAAAGTTCAGCCAACACAGGTTGTATCTGAAAGATGCAAGAAGGAAAGAGAAGAAAAAGAGAAAGAAATAGAACTGGAAAAAAATAAGCAATCTGAGCTTACACCGCAAAGTGTCCTAACAGCAGAATAACTGGAAAATCTAAACCCGTACCTGAAAACCATTACAAACTGGCTTTCCAAACCCAATGCATCCTGCCCAGGGCAGCAGTGGAGTCTCCATCCCTGGAGGGGGTCAAAAAACCCATGTGGTCACGGCAGTAAATAACAGTCCTCTGGTGAGAAGCATTAAAATGGCAAAGTTAAAATATTAACAATGCTGCAGAAATAAACCTAGCTCAGGAAAGAAGTGAATTTATATAAAGAGAATAACCAGAGATTTGAAAGAATACGACGGCAAAAAAATAATCTAGAAAACCAGAACTGTGCTGTCAACAAAAACGACTTGTAAAATGCAAAAATCAAAACGCAGTAGTCAAAGATCATAGAATCACAGAATCATAGAATAACCAGGTTGGAAGAGACCCACCGGATCATCGAGTCCAACCATTCCTATCAAAATGATGATTGGATCGCAGACAAAACGAATCCAAAGAAGAAAGAGGTTTTCAGAGCCAAGGAATTAATGTGTTTGTGCACGCATGAGGGCAAGCAAAGAAGGAGAAATTTCTACACAAACCCATTTTAATTACGTTTCAAACATGTGCTTCTAAAACTGAGTAGAACCTATTTTCAGTACAACAAGAAACCTGCAGGAGAACAGGCAGCCTGCCTTTAGAGGACAGAGAAACATGCTGATTCTTCTGAGGAGGGTTTTGAGGGGATGTGACATCTTGTGAGTGCTTCAGCCGTCACGTATGGCTGCAGCAGCTGAGAACACGGGAAATTTGTGAAGCATTAGCTAAATTAATGGATGCGTGAGCATCATCATTAGGAAGAAATTGCATCCGATGAGGGTGGGGAGGCCCTGGCCCAGGCTGCCCAGAGCAGGGGTGGCTGCCCCATCCCTGGAGGGGTTCAAGGCCAGGTTGGATGGGGCTTGGAGCCCCTGATCCAGTGGGAGGTGTCCCTGCCCATGGCAGGAGGGTGGAAATGGATGGGCTTTGAGGTCCTTTCCAACCCAAACCATTCCGTGATTCTATAAAACTAAATTAAAATTAACTTAGATACTATTTGTTTAATCAGTAGATTAATATTTTGCTCCTCACAAGAGCTGGTAACATTTCCAAGCACTAATAAGCCCCATGCTGCTCCTCTGTGTCTGTAAAACATCATTCTTGGCATTTAAGAGCTGGCGCAAAGAAGGCAGGCATTAATTCAGACTCTGCAGGCAGCACTCGCAGCAACAGCGCCGGAGCACAGCCAAAGCCATGCTGCACGCGGTGCTTCCAGAAGCAGGACACGGGACGCGGGAAAGCACACAGCAGCACGCCAGCATGCCTGCTCCCACCCAGCATCACAGTCCTGCACAACAGCAACCATAAACACAACAGACAAATACTGCTTTCCCTGCAGGGAAAAAGGAAAAACGGAATCCCACTTGTTTATATATGATGGCCCCTTGTGTTTACTCCACGTTCCTGAGCTGACTGTGCAGAAAGAGCCTTTTCCAGAACAAGCAAAGCCAATCACAAAGTCAACAATCACAGTTGCTCTCATAGCTGTGAACATCTCAGCATTCCGAAAAGGCAAAATGGTTTTAAGCTCAAAGAGGGGAGATTTCAAGTAGAGATAAGGAAGACATTTTTTATGCTGAGTGTGGGGAGGTCCCGGGCCAGGTTGCCCAGAGAGGTGGAAGAAGCACCATCCCTGGAGGGGTTCAAGGCCAGGCTGGATGGGGCTTGGAGCCCCTGATCCAGTGGGAGGTGTCCCTGCCCAGGGCAGGGGTGGGACTGGATGGGCTTTGAGGTCCCTTCCAACCCAAAACATCCCATGATTCTATAAGAAGTTCATACTCAAGACCTACCTTTCACTACCTGAAGAAGGATGAACGTGTCCTCAAGGAAGCGCCTTTCTGTGAAATGAAGAATCTGATGCGATTTTGGGAAATATCTTCAGAAGGAACCATTCTGTTTCAGTCCTGCAGCAGCCAGCGTACCCATAAACAACCCAGCGCTAACGTGCAGCTAGATCTAAACACAACATGATGGATGTGAGGAGAAGGACCCTCTGGCATTACGGCTCTATGCATCCACTGGCTTGTTTTTATACTGGGGCATAAATATCAATACACGTCAAATCTGTGTGCCACAAAGAAAACTATTCTTAACAGATTGCCTTTTTTCCCACCTTCTCCCGACATAGCCCAGTGACTGCATTAGGTTAGAATAATTAATCCAAAACTAATTTAGCAAATACAAGGACCTCCTGGTTGATCCACAGAAGGCCCACAGGCTGCAGAGCTGGATTATAAGTAGATAACAAAAGAGCATCTCCCAGGACCAGGAGATGAGGAGAAGCCTGAAGAGGCTGAGGGGGAGCCCTTACCACTGAAAGGAGGTTAGAGGGAGGTGGGTGCTGGTCTCTTCTCCCAGATGACAGGTGACAGGACAAGGCGGAATGGCCTCAAGCTGCACCAGGGGAGGTTCAGACTGGACATGAGGAAAAAATTTTTCACCAAAAGGGTCATCAGGGACTGGCAGAGGCTGCCCAGGGAGGTGATGGAGTCCCCATCTCTAGAAGGATTTAAAAGGCAGGGAGATGAGGTACTTAAGGATATGGTTTAGTGGCAGGTAGTTATGGTTAGACTCGATGATCTTAGAGGTGTTTTCCAACCTGGTGACTCTGTGATTCGATGACTAGCGGACATCCCCATCCATCTGTGCTCCCCTGCTCCCAAGTCAATCAGAGCCAACTCCACTGGGTGCTGCTGCTCTCCTCTACCTGTGCCTGGCACAGATGGACCCAGCAACACTTATCGGAAGTGAGCGGCTGACAGCAGCCCTCTACATCATGGAATCCATTACAAAATTGTCACTGGGGAGGAAACCCCAGAAGTACTCAGGTAAATTTATCACCAGCCTCTTAGTTTGCAGGATAAAACACAAGTTTGATATTTACAAGACAGCACCTTCAAGAGAGGACACTGCCAGGACACTTCCCATAGCGCTTTCTCCCTTCCTGCGTTAGGAGGTGAAACGAGCATCGCTTCTCCCAACCCATCTCCTCCACGAGCCTCGGGGAAGGTGCAGACAGAGAAAATAAGCTAAGAAAATGCATTGTAGCCCTCTTATTTGCTTCGTTTAAAGACACACAAATAAAAGCCTCGACTGCCCTACCAACCTGCACCAACCACTCACAACAGGCAACCTGCAAAGCATCCTGAGGTGACCCACTGGGAGGGCTCTTTCTCCCTCGTCTCAGCTTTGCACTTGGGCTTGGGATAGAAACACAACTGCATAATAGCTGAATTTTATCAATAAATGAGAAGGCTTTCCACTACAGCACAGGCTTCTCACGCACAGTGATGAACCAGGATGAACTCTGCCTCCAATCTTCAGCCCAGTGAGGATAAGCTAAGTTTCAACTCACAGAGAGAAAATCCAAGAGGTGACTGGGGTGGACAGACCACAATCCTGCCCCTGAGCTCCAACGACAGCTAGTCTCGCTGCCGGATCCTACATCTGGTTCTGCTGCTCTACAGCTGGAATTCATTTGTTATTGATATTATTTTCTACATATATTTCTTTCACTCCATCATAAACACCACCAAGCCCTGTATGGACTAAGCGTACACTCTAGAACACGAGCACAGAACCACCCAACAAATCTCCAAATGACACTTTTAACCTGCTTACAACTCAAGTCGTGTCCTGAACAGATTCTGCCATCACTGGAGATTCCTTTCCTCCACAAAGCCAATGCCTTTGAAAGCTTATTAGATAGAGTCCCCTCCTTCAAAACTTTCTTGTGCTTCTCCCTGACAGATGGCTGGGTGCCACAGCACAAAAAGGATCTGAAGCTACTGGAGTGTCCAGAGAAGGGCATGGAGTCGGTGAAGGGTCTAAAGGGGAATCCATGCAACAGGGGGCTGAAGTCACTTGGTCTGTACAGCCTGGAGGAGACTAAGGGGACTAAGACCTCATCGCAGTCTGCAGCTTCTTCATATGGAAGGGGAGGAGGAGGAGCAGGCGCTGAGCTCTTCTCTCTGATGACCAGTGACAAGACCAGGCAGAATGGCAGGAAGATGCACCTGGGGAGGTCAGGCTGGACATCAGGAAAAGGTTCTTCCCCCACAGGGTGATGGAGCACTAGAACAGCTCCCAGGGGAGCAGTCGTGGCACCAAGCCTGACAATACTCCAGGAGCATTTGGACATCACCCTCAGCCCCACAGTGTGAATGCTGCAGTTGTCCTGTGCTGGGACAGGAGTTGGACTCAGTGGTCCTTGTGGGTCCAACTCAGGACATTCCATGATTCCACTAAGAATGAATTCTGCTGCTTGGACTGATATTAAGCAACAGAGATCCAGAGCGTTCTTACAACCACGCGTAGGACGCTGGGTGACAGTGTCCGAACACACCAGGCCTGGGAACAGCAGCAAAAACATCAGGGTCAGTGCACACCTACAGCTTCCCTGACCTCTGCTGGTCCTAGACAGTCAAACATTAATGCTTCTTACCTTCTCAAGCATGGATCACCATGTTGTAGCTGAAACTGCACACTGAGACTTGGCCTTTCCCTTTCCACCATCCCACTCACACCTCTAACTTTGATCACAAGGGTTTAAACTTTTCCTAGAAGTCAACTAAAAGAAACCTTAAATTTCACCCTCAAATACGTACCAAAGCACTGAGCTTGACGGGACAGAACCAGAGCCACCACTCTGCATCCTTCTAAGCCGAACTGCTGCTGGGATGGCAAAGCTTTCCCATGATCCAGCCTGTACATCAGGGCCATCGCTAATTTTGTAAAGCTCACAGCAAAAGGCATTTTTAATAAAAAGTGTGCGTACAGCTATTTCTAAGCTAAAATTAAGACTTACAAATGGAACTGATGGCAGCACTTATCCACTTACGCTGCTTCAAGAAGCTTTTGTAACTGTACCCTGTGTGATAATTTAGGAAGGTCGTCTTCCTTCTTTTTCCACATTTATGATATAACAATTCCAACCATAACAGCAATAAGAATCTGAAAATACAGAGCTGGGAGCTCCAAACTGTCACTGAATGCCTGATCCCTTCCTTGCCGCAGGTCTCCTCGGCACAGTAATTCACATTAGCAATTACCCTTCCATTCTGGCAGCAGGTTTTAATTATACCTTACAATATTACCAAAGAAATACACTATTAACTCCTACTCCTAAAATTGCTGGCTTTCTTTTATTTTATGTTAGAAATCGCCATCTCTCTGGTGTTTACAAAAGCACCTGAAATTCTTCATGAAGAGGAGTCCTAAAAAGCTATCAGTGCTTATTATTTTCTCATCGTATCGTTATCACATTCCATTGACTTTAAACTGCTCTTTTATCATGATTTTCCTCTTCTCTTCTCTTCTTTTCCTCTGATTTCAAAAGAAATCAGGAGCCACAGAGAACCACAAACAGAAGGTAAGTCACTGTGCTACTGAGGGAAACACCGGCGTGTGAACAGCGCTGAGCCACACAGCATGGGACGCGATCGTCCCTTCTGCTGCTGCATCGCAAACACCCAGGACATGGGAAGATGGGGATGGAGAGCAAGGAGGGTCTCGTAGGAAGTGTCCCTGCGCGTGGTGGAACTGGATGGGCTTGAAGGTCTTTCCAAGCCAAATCATTCTGTGCTTCTATGCCTCTAAGTAAAGTGACGCTTCTCCAAGGAGGCAATTCCCAACTCCTGATCCCAGCGTACCCCAAGGGTAACATCAGTCCAGAGAGTGCCCATCCCTCCTGGAACGTGGGAGGAACGACTCAACTCCACTATGCCGCGCAATGTCGATGATGGAACGAGCCCCACCTCCACAAAAACACCCACGAGTTCTTCATCTCAAGCTCATTACAAAAAGCAACTCGAGACAAGCACACTCACACCAACCATTAATCTGCCCATACCAGAGTCACAGCACATTCGACTCACAATTATGACTTTCACTGAGGGGCAAAATGAGACAAATTGACATTTTATGAAGTTTAAAATAGGATAATTTAATGCAGTTAAGCTTTAAGACTATCAAAAGTGGAACCAACTGCAGAACCCACTAGTATGAAGTCCCAATACGCCGTAGTTAAACTTACGATCTCCACTGGAGCAGCAAATAAGGGAGATTGCTGCTATATAAATCCTAAAACAAGAGAATTTAACATGGCTAAATTATTCCTAAACCATGAAAGACTGATGAGCTTTTATTACAAAGGGCTCTTATCATTTAATGGAGATAAGTCTTTTACGATTAAAGTTTTGTTTGGTTTTTGGATATCAGCACTGCGTAAGGAATATTGAAATGAAAACACCCAGACCCTAAGAAGCTTAAAACGCTGACCTAGAGGCAGTTCTTTGAATCCAAGGAACACCAAGGAATTGACCTTCCATACAGTTCAAACAACTGAAGAAGTGAAACAGAAATATCACACATGGGTTACAGGAGGTTACAGCAACAACAAAGTGCATCACCAAAACACATTTCCAAACTCATGACTTTTAAGACAGAAAGAGGTACAATAGTGTAAATTATAGAAATAATTAGTTATTGAGCTTGGTCCCCTTCTTGCTTGATAAGCCACAGAGCAGGAATCTATCAGAGCAATTATAGAATCATTAAGGTTGGAAAAGACCTCGAGCTAAACCATGTCCCAAAATGCCACATCTACTCATTTTTTTGAACACCTCCAGGGACAGTGACTTTATGTGTTGGTGCCTCATGCATGGAAAATTCTCAGGAGACTCCATAACGTTTTACATGCACTTGCTGAAAAAACAATGTCCAACATACTTTTAACAATCAGGGTCCAAAGAACAAAAGTTCTCTGCGCATCCCTGTCTAATTGCACTTGGCAAACATCTACAAACAACCACTTTTAATTAGTCATGAAAACAACAAGAACTTGATGCAGGTTTTCATAGAATCATAGAACAATTTGGGTCGGAAGGGACCTCAAAGCCACCCAGTCCCACCCCTGCCAGGGGCAGGGACACCTCCCACTGGATCAGGGGCTCCAAGCCCCATCCAACCTGGCCTTGAACCCCTCCAGGGATGGGGCAGCCACCCCTGCTCTGGGCAGCCTGGGCCAGGGCCTCCCCACCCTCACGGTGAAGGAATTCCTCTTTATGTCCAGTCTAAAGCTGCCCCTCTCCAGTTTATACCCGTCCCCCCTCATCCTATCACTACAAGCCTCTGTGAACAGTCCCTCTCTGACTTTCTAGTAGCCCCTTCGGGTACTGGCACGTTGCTATAAGGTCTCCTTGGAGCCTTCTCTTCTCCAGGCTGAACAACCCCAACTCTCTCAGCCTGGCCTTGTACGGGAGGTTCTCCAGCCCTTGGATCATCCTTGTAGACTCTCTGGACTTGTTCCAACAGCTCCATCTCCTCCTTATGTTGAGGATTCCAGAACTGGACATAATATTCCAGACGAGGTCTCACAAGAGAGGAGCAGAGGGGCAGAATCACCTCCCTCAACCTGCTGTTTTCATCCATTTAATCCCTGCACAATGCCAAAATATGATGGAAATTTGCTTTGAATAGAAGAAAACAGATGCAAAGCATAAACTAAACATTACATTTCTGAAAGCAGAAAGCTCCTTCATAAAATAAAATACACGCTAGCCTTTCATACTTAAAATACTCTATGACATAAAATAGCAAATTTATTCCTGCAGCATTGTGTATCCAAATCTGCTTCTGACCATTGCAGTTTCACAACATAACTCGACCATTTCCTGTTTAAATTAATATCAATTAACATTATTCAATTTTTGGTGTCTTTCAGTGCTGCAGTCAAAGTGTAAAAGTAAGCAATCTGCGTATAAAAATATTCCCCAGAGGAATAGACTTCAAATTATCTAACATTTAAGAGCAAGCTGTGCAAGCCACAGAAAAGGAAATTACTGAAAAGCCAAGCCAGATCTTTCCAGGAATCATTCCACCAGTTGCAGGTGGCACGGGGACAGCTTTCTGCCAGCTCCTGCCTGTTGGGCTTGGAGCTAAAGCAGGACCAGTTTCTGACTTCAGCTCAGTCTTTTCTGAGTAACTTCACTTTCTGACAGTGAACTGCATGGTTTTCAGGCAGGGTTTGTCTCTGGCAGTGGCACACGGGGCTGGGATGCAGAAAGTCCATCCTTTATCCTCATTCCTAAAGGAATCAAAGCCATCCTCGAGCTGGTGGGGCCATAAAAAGGTGAAAAAGGTCTCACTGCAGGGAAGGGTGGACAGGAGAGGTGATCTCAACCTGATCAGCAAAGGATTCCATCCCATACCCCTAACACTCAGGATAAAATGAGAGGCTACCAGGCTCTTGCTCTCTTCTTCCATGACCGACATCCAGCGAGGACCTCGTCTGTTTGTCTGTCTGCCCCTGTTTGTGTTCCTGAATCCAGTTCCCAGCTCCCTCCCTGCCTCGGACCCTTCCCCTCGTGTCTGCTCTGCAGCCTGCGGGGACAGAGTTATCTTTTCAAACCTCAATGATTCTACGATTCTGCAAGGGACTAAAGGGCACATTTGGTTTTAACTTACTCTGCCCAAACATCTCCCTTTCCCAAGCGCCACCATGGATTTTTTTGCATGCAGATCAAGTACGTGTGTGTAATTAATGGAGACTCAAGAGAGGGAAGGGCTATTTCCAACACAACACCAAAGAAACTATTGGGCAAATATACTTAGCATGATACCGGCAGAAAATTGAGCAACTGAGGAGTTCAATGCTTCCAATTCATTTCCAACTTTAATCAAGCTCTACCAATAAAGTCATAAAATGCAATGCAAAAAAGATGTATTTCCACATTAAAAAATTACAGGATTACATCATGCCTTAATCAAACCCAGCCAATACTTTACAGTGAAAAAAAGATTCAGATAAGTAAAGAAAGACAGTGAGAAAAGAGACTGATGTGCATGATCAAATCAATAACAGCAGCTACTCTAGGCGTGTGCAAAGAAGCACGGGTTCAGCATTCACTAATCCCTTCAACAGGGGGAAAAAGGGAAGAATAGAACCCTCACAGCTGCAGGATGACACTGAAAGCTGAGTAAATTGGGAGGTTCTGCGTGTCTGCATTATGGATATCAGGGGCTCCAAGCCCCATCCAACCTGGTCTTGAACCCCTCCAGGGATGGGGCAACCTGGGTTGCTCTGGGCAACCACATGGAATTACTGATCTCACTCCCAGAACGGATTTTTCTTGATGGTGAGACCCTGTCTGGGTTTGGTTTGCTTTAAGACATAGTAGAATATCAAGGACAAGAGGGATGACACAGGAATGAATTTCACTCTGGTTCTTCTGTCTTTATTATGCAAATGAAAGCTCCCTGTACCTTGTCAGATGCAGCTATCGAAGCCCTGGAGAGTGACTGTAGCTAAAAACTTCCATTACAGCACAAAATACGCTGCACAGTATCCACTACAACCAGTCTCAAAGGAAGGCATCGAGCTACAGAAACCATCACAGCTTTACGCAGATACTGTGATTTCTCATTATTATTCAAATTCCACACTGCGCTAATACCGACAAACACATTTTTTTCTTAGTGATAAAACCAATTAGTATTTATTTCAAAAGCTTCCCCAAAATTCCCAACCATCCTGCTTCAGAAGAATAAAACCAGCAGTCAGAAAAATGGTGCCTTAAAGCCAGCACAAACACCACTTCTTCACAAAACAGAGAAGTTGCAGCATACGGCAGCCTCTCTTCATGCATCACTTCTTATTCTGCCCCTCTTCTTGGGAATTCAGACTTCTCCAGAGTTCTGTTGTGGTTCTTAAAACCTCTACAGGACTCATTCAAGATGAAAACCTCCTCTACAGCAAAGAAGAGACTCAAATATACCGTGCAATTCCTAGCACAACTTAGGGAGTATTTAAAACTGGGTTCCGAGGGGCTGATGGCAGCCTGAGCTTCCCGACATTGAACGCAGAATCGTTTAGGTTGGAAAGACCTCCAAGCTCACTCAGTCCAACCATCAGCCCAGCCCCACCGTGCCTGCCAAACCACGTCGCAAAGTGCCACATCTACACGGTTTCTGCACCCTCCCAGGGATGGAGACCCCACCACTGCCCCGGGCAGCCTCGGCCAGGGCTCCACCACTCTTTCCATAAAGAGATTTTTTTCTCAGTTCTTGCAGACAGACCCGTGTACACTGATGCCCGTTACAGAGCTTCATTCACAGTCCAACACTAAGGAGTCAATAACAAGAAAGGAGTCGTCATTTTTAGACAACGTCCATTACAAAAGCTTCTGATGACAGAAGTACATGAGGTTTTCATGACTCCTTCACGGTTTTCATAAAGCTGTTTCCTCCTAAGGTACTGACTGGCAATGAATGGTGCGAGCGAGCAGGTGTAAACGGTGACAGGTTCTTTGCAAAAGAAAAGCCAGCGCTTGAAAAGAATTTCATGTAATCTTCTGATTCATCTGTTGAACACAAAAAGGAAACAGAGAACCTAAAAGCCTGCAGAGCAGCTGGGGAGCATATTCTGTCACTGCCAAAGGAAAGCAGATCACTGAAAATTTGAGATTTCTGTTAATCCTGATAAGAATGACTTGAAGTTTGGCAAGACAGTTAAAGCTGGGCTTCTTTCTTCTGTCTCGCAGTACAAACCATCCAAACATCTTGCTATCAGAACAACTGTTATTAAGAAAAGTATCTGTTATTATTGGAGTCCAGAGGAGACGATTGGAGACGATCCAAGGGCTGAAGCACCTCTGCTGGGAGGACCTGGAGCCCCTGATCCAGTGGGAGGTGTCCCTGCCCACGGCAGGAGTGGGACTGGATGGGCTTTGAGGGCCCTTCCAACCCAAACCATTCCATGATTCTATAATGTGAAATCAACCCTCCCCTACACTGCACACGCACAGGAATGGATAACCACAAGCATTCTCAGCTACTCATCATTTTCAAGTGGCTGCCCCTCCAATAAGAATTGTTAAGTGCAAAGTATCAATTCCTGCAAGTTATGTGTTTTCCTGCTGATCTCACACATTCAAGTAGCGTGAGATCATTTCCCTTTAAGTATTTTCAATTTTTTACAGGTCCTTGCTTTTGTACTTA
Organism: Phaenicophaeus curvirostris; assembly: GCF_032191515.1. NCBI lineage: Eukaryota > Metazoa > Chordata > Aves > Cuculiformes > Cuculidae > Phaenicophaeus > Phaenicophaeus curvirostris. The sequence continues at coordinate 40,990,237 of NC_091398.1, read as the reverse complement.
CAATTCTATATTACACGTATTAAAACTACTAATATTAATTGATCTATCAGGGCAAACAAATTGTCACCAATTTACATGAAAAGTATTTTTCTTTTGTACTATTAGAACTAAAAATTTAAGCCGTTAATGGGAAAATCCACAGATTTATTAAATATTTGCAGCCCCAGCTGGCAAGATATGTCAATGCCTACACTGCACTTGTGAGCTCCGACCCAATGAACGCACCGGGATGAAGCAACGAAAATAAACAAGAAAAGCTTAACCAAAACCATGGAAGAACTGGGAAATAAATGTAAAGGGCTACCAGGCCGAATCTCCTGATGAGCTGCACCCACTAAAGATGCTCTGATGAGCTAGGGCTCCATTGAGACCCAAGGAACCTGCAAAACCCTACGGAAGCTTTAGGACAGCACTGTCCACCCGGTAGCTTTTATATTTCAAAACAGGGTGGAATATTCAAAAAACAAAAATAAACAAGATAAAACCCCCAAGAGTTTATGCCCTTCTCACTCAAATCTGAAATATTAAGTAAAATTAACAATATTTATTCATACCTTTAAGATATAGGACAGATCCACGCCTGCTTTTCACACAAACAGCTCAATTCCAAAATATCAACCAAAAAAAAGCTAACAAGAATCATTACAAAACCCTTAATGGCTCAGACAAAAAAAATCCCATTTCAACAAATAATCTGGGGACTGACAACTGCAACTTTCTAGATGGATTTAACTGCAGTTCTGCCCCAGAGTTATCCAACTTTTGGCAGCAAGGGAGAACATAATCTCAATTTTGTCACTCCCATGTCATCTTTCTGTCAGCTGCTACAGATAGAAAGCATTTCTGACATCTTCCAATATTGCTGTGTTTACTGTCAGCAAGAAAAGAGTGTAGTTTTCACTACCCACTAAACAATTCCCTGGATAATTCCACACAAACTCAAATCAGGCTCAGCTCAGCGGACTGGACGCAGGTGACACTGCGGCAGGACTGTGGGATGTACAGCAATGCTGAAATACATTTTCATACTGCAAACCTGCATTTCTATAATTGTATCTATGCATTAGAATGAGCACAGCATGCTTCACGCTTGGAAATACATCAAAAAGTTTTCCTCAACAGCATCTCTATGATTTTGATACACAACACTCGCTTAGATAAATTCTGGAGATAGAACAGAATCACAGAATTGCAAAGGTTGGAAAAGACGTCTAAGCCCATTCAGTCTGCTAAACCATGTCCCCAAGTGCCACAGCCACACACTTTTTGAACCCCTCCAGGGATGGAGACTCCCCCACTGCCCTGGGCAGCCTCTGCCAGGGCTTCACTGCTTGTTGCATAAAGAAACTGTTCCCAATACCCAATCTAAACCTCCTTTGGCACAACTTGAGGCCATTTCCTCTCTTTCTATCACTTGCTACTTGGGAGAAGGGACCAGCCCCCACCTCACCACAATCAACCCTTTAACAGACTTGCGGAGAGCAATGTGGTCTCCCCTCAGCCTCCTCCTCTCCAGGCTGAACAGCCTCAGGTCCCTCAGCCGCTCCCAGCACCTCTGGGCTCCAGACCCTTCCCCAGCTCCGTTCCCTTCTCCAGATGTGCTCCAGCCCCTCCATGTCCTTTCCCCATCCCTGGAGGGGTTCAAGGCCAGGCTGGATGGGGCTTGGAGCCCCTGATCCAGTGGGAGGTGTCCCTGCCCAGTGCAGGGGGGGTGGAACTGGATGGGCTTTGAAGCTCCTTTTAACCCAAAGCATTCCATGATTATTCTCATGTCTGATGTTTAAAGTATCTAATGATAAAAGTTAATGGGAAGTCATGGAACAATTTCACTACAGTAAAAATTATCTGTCAGTTCATCCCCAGACAAGAGTCCAGAAAACATGACACCTTTCTGGCTGGTGCTGGTCCATTCAAAGCCCTCAGCCCCACATCTCTCACTCTCACAGCCTCCAGTGATTTTTTTTTTTTTCAAGTTTGCAATCAGAAAAAGGCTTGTGCCGAGCTCGTCCTCCCCTGAAGCTTCAGAAACGCTTTTTGTTTTCCTTGAACTGCATGATGAAAATCTATAAATACACTTAATGTGTTGCCACAATATCCAAATCAGCGCTTTAAATTTCATTTGTCAACAAATTTGTGACAAGATTTCGGCGCATCGCATCCTCACCCATCCCTCTATTAAATCTTTATGGTTTGCCATTAACAATATTTGCTGCCATTGTCGCTGCAGACAGCCCGATGCAGGCAGTAATCTGACAGATAAACACGTTACCATGGCAACCCCCAAAATGAATGCCTTATTTTCTTAAACTTGGCCAGAACCCCCAACTTTTACTGCAGCATCCAAACGTTTCATTCAGTTGCCTTTATACAATCATAACATAGACCTTTTCTCTTGAAAAAAAACCACAAATTCATTATGGGATTTGAATAAGTGAACTTTCCTCTTACACCGAGGTTTACTTAAAATAGCATTTTAGTAATTTTTACTGATTCCATGAGAAATTTGTTCTGTTGCACTAAAAATAAGAGCTGCATAGAAGCATTAGGCACCAGAATTATATTAAAGATGGTGAGGTGATAGAGTTGCCATCCCTAGAGGGGTTTTAAAATCCAGGTAAATCAGGTGCTCAGGGATGGTTTAGTGGTGGACAGGTACGGTTGGACTCAGTGATCTCAAAGGCCTTATCCAACCAAGCGATTCTGTGATTTCTCACAGCTTCACGGAGATCAAAAACATACACAAGTTGCATTAAAAGCAACATTTATGTTGTGAAGGCAAGCACTCAATTACTATTCCACCTCATTGCTCATGTGCACTCGTTTTAATTAACCACGCTTCCTTCACAGTCGCTGCTCCACTCATGGCACACGCTCCCCACTTCAGTATTTACAGAGCAATAGTTCGCTTGCCCCCAGCTCACTGCATATTTTACTCTTAGGTTACTGACTGCTCTTAGAAGAGCCTTCCAATAACCTGTTGATGTATATATACCCTCAGCACTCAGTCCTGTCACCTCCTCTAGATGTACACCTCCTCTATAACTACCTGAGAGGAGGTTGTGGAGAGGAGGGAGCTGGGCTCTTCTCCCAAGGGACAGGGGACAGGACGAGAGGGAATGGCCTCAAGCTCCACCAGGGGAGGGTCAGGCTGGACAGCAGGAAAAAAATTTTTCACAGAAAGGGTCATTGGTCCCTGGCAGAGGCTGCCCAGGGAGGGGGTTGAGTCCCCTTCCCTGGAGGGGTTTAAGGGCCGGGTGGACGAGGTGCTGAGGGACATGGGTTAGTGATTGATGGGGATGGTTGGACTCGATGATCCGGTGGGTCTCTTCCAACCTGGTTATTCTATGATTCTATGACACCAGGCAGTGTTGCCAGCGCAGCACCGCGTTAGGCATCCCGAGGTGCATCCCAACGCCTGCACCAAACACCAGGAGAAAGCAGCAGGGACAAAACTCAGCCCTCTGGCTGTGGATCTGCCAGGACGGGGAAGCAGAATTCGGATATTCTCACTGTTCCTGCAGACACCACTGATGCAGAGGCTGTGGAATGGCTCTCCAGTGTTAGTCTTCTTCCAAAGGAGGGTGTACGGTTAAGAAATAAATATTGTTTCTTTCAATAGTGGCACGAAAATAGATGCAAGTAAAGATGTTTCGACTGAAAGCTGGCTTGGGGTTGATGAGGATAACACTTACAAGTTGTTAAGCAATGCCACTAACCCAGCGCAGTGATAGCTCATTTTTATAACACTCAGCTTTTGTACTTGTCACTCGTACGACAAGCACAAAAGCTGAGTGTTAGAAAGACGTACAGCAGGACATCACAGGGGCTCCTGGCAGCGCTGTTCCAGTCTAGGGACCATCACTGCCTACAGTTCAATATCTATGGGAAATTCATCCTCATGAATCGTTTAGAATGCGATAATTACAACTGAAGAGGCATGGAATGTTTACCTCTTTCACCTCCAAACACAGCACTCTACATCAGCACAATCTTTCCTCTCTAATTACTGACCACGGCGATGGATTAAGCGACTTCAAATACTGGATTGCCGCACCCCCTTTAAATATCTAATAGTGTACCAATTTGTGCAGTGTCTTTTTCACTATCCATATGGAAATACTCACCTCAATTAGAGGTGTTCGCAGGCTGACCAAGGCACTATCAACAAGATAAAGGTGATGGCACCCATGCGGGTTCTTTATAGCAACAATTCCATCGTGTAAGCTCAGGGCACTTACAGCAAAGACGTGTCAGCAGTCCACAGGATTGGAAGCTACAGGACGTGTCCCTCCCCTTGTTAATATTGGTCTAGACTTAAGCTTATTCTCTTGACATAGGATTGTAACATTACAGGTAATAAACTAACGGTTTAAGTGCAGTTCTGGGTCCTACTCTGTCTCCCTTGGGGTGTAACACTACAGAAGTTTAAAAAGCATTTCTAAGTGCTCCACCAGAATACACAGTTTCAGCAGAAGTAATCAAAGACATTTTGCTCATCTCCATCACGCGGTGAGAGATTACTCCGGATTTCTTTTATTTTCAAACATGCATCCTGGCACGGCAACACCCACAGCTGTCTAACACAACCAGAAACACTCAGGACAATGGAAAAACACAAAAGTTAAGGGAATTAACTTCAAATTTAGCTAACTGGAACATAAGTTTCATTCAAGAGCACTTACATTTATGTTTGTAGAGAATTTCAAGTCTGTGGATGAACCAGCACAGCACTCCACAAGCTCAGTACTAAGTCACCAAACCTTCAGTCAAACCACAAGGGTGAAAAAGTGTCTTTGCTGTCATCATTTCAGTGAGTCTGTTTAGTGAACTAAAAGCCATCACCTCTAAAACAATGTTTTCCTAAATCCCAAAGCTTTTAGATAATAACGTTCAGTGATTCCTTTTTACTAGAATCATAATTTAAGCCCAGCCCGTCACTGATAGAGCTGAAGCATCAATGAAGGACGTGGCTTTAATCCTACAGTTTTGGCTACTTTTCCCCGCTTTTAAACAACCTTAAGGATTAAGTAGATTAACTCTGCTTTTCCTCATTACATTTGTTCACAGCAGAATCCTTCCAGAACTCAAGAATCTCACATGAGAGACAAGCGATCGATTCCTAATAGAACTCTGCTACTGTCCTCAAACATCTCTCATGCTTCCATCATTCTGTAAAGAGTATTATAAGCAAATATGCTTCCAGGATCACAGAGAACGTGCATAGTGTAGAAACAGCCTCAAAAGTTCTCTTCCCAGGCTTTAAAGTAGAAACAACGTTATATATTCAGTATAACTTGTTTCTCAAAACCAAGAGCAAGAAGCAGCATCAGCTTTAGAATTTCTGCACAGAAACCTCATCTTTTATAACAGGCACTGACATGGAATTCAGTATTGGCTGAACGTAAGAAAAAATCATTTCATTTAGTGAAATGCAGAGTACTTACAAACAAAAGGTCTGCTATTATTGCATTGTGCTAACAAAAAGAAGTGTCAAAAACATGAATTCATAACTGCCAGTTCCAAATATTGTCATTTCAATTTGAGTGGTGGTGACAGGGACATCTGTTTATGTTTGGGCTTTTTTTAAGCCTGGATTGACTTAAAAGCTGTTAACATTCAAAAAAAATCTAGCATGGAAATAGTTAATATTTTTCTTTACAAGTTATCCAATTGCACAGCAAAAACCAAACGAACTAATTAAAGCCATTCCACACAATGTAATCAGTTTTGAGAAAAACGCAATGTACGTTCCAAAAGCAATCCCTGGTCACTTGCCTGTGGCTCACGCTACAGTAAAATTGGTCAGTTTACCCATGATATCCCAGATTCTCACCTAATATTTGTATAAACCTATAGTAATTTCATTACACAGAGGAAGAAAAACACTATGACAACAAACAACATCCTTTTCACTTGGAAAACTAACTGAAATTGATTTTATTTTTAGCATTGCATACCTAGTCATAGGACTGGAAGGTGACAGTGAAGTCTTCCAAACACAGTTAGAGCTAACACGTCACAAACCCATCGCTGCTGGTATTTTCATTTGGAATTATTACAAAGTTCCTGACTCCACTGACCCATAATCCTGATGTGCTTTTCCATGGACAACAGCGATTTCTTCTCTGACGAGGCCGGGGATCAGCAGTTCAACACACACATGTTTATTTATGGCGAGAGGAACAGCCTCAGACACAGTTTTTGCTTATCACCAACAGTAAATGCGTTACCAAAGCAGCTGCACTGGCTATAATTAACCTTGTTTCAACCCTATTAGACATTGGAAGTGTCTTCTTCCTACCATATGCTGAATCTAAACTGCTTAAGAACAGGATGTTAATTCACAAGGAAAACCAAACACCTATATTTCATCAATTCCCATCTCCTCTTCTTGGGAATTTCCCATAGACTTACAGCCTTATCTGCATTCAGGAGGCAACGTGACAGTTTTTACACGTTACTTCCAAGTCCATCACAGGTTCTAAATCCCTACTTGTGTCTTTTTGATGCACAGAAGCACACGATCTCTGCCTTGAACTGCTGCTCTGGAAGTTGGCAATTACGAATCTGAAAACTTACAGCTTCTGTCAAGGTTCAGTTTTCACCAGCTCTCCTTTAGCAAATTACACTGCTAAAAATATCTGGCGTGAGACAAGAATCTCTGCTCCATCTGCACTGGAGACTCAATCCTCGTGTTTTCATACGGTAAAGGCAATTTAAGTACCTTTTAAAGCGATTGTTTCAGCCAGAGTTAAGAGTTTAAAAGCGAGCTTACAAGTAAATATCTTTCACAAATGAGAACAGAAACACAGTGCATTGACTCTGTTGGAGCAAGTCCAGAGGAGGCCACGGAGATGATCCAAGGGCTGGAGCCCCTCCGCTGCGAGGCCAGGCTGAGGGAGTTGGGGTTGTTCAGCCTGGAGAAGAGAAGGCTGCAGGGAGACCTGAGAGCAGCTTCCAGTGCTGAAAGGGGCTCCAGGAAAGCTGGGGAGGGGCTGCTTCCAAGGGCCTGGAGTGATAGGATGAGGGGGAAAAGCTTTGAATTGTAAGAGGGAGGGTTTAGATTAGACACTAGGAAGAAACTCTTCCCAGTGAAGGTGGGGAGGCCCTGGCCCAGGTTGCCCCGAGCAGGGGTGGCTGCCCCATCCCTGGAGGGGTTCAAGGCCAGGTTGGATGGGGCTTGGAGCCCCTGATCCAGTGGGAGGTGTCCCTGCCCATGGCAGGGGTGGCACTGGAAGGGCTTTGAGGTCCCTTCCAATCCAAACCATTCTATGATTCTATGACTCTCTTGCAGGTCAAACGACTTCTGATAAAAAGTATTCTTAATAAATTCACTCGCAGTTTTCTCTTCCACGTATTGGACACATTTTGTACTTCAAGAACCACTACAGCACTAAAGAAACCAACTACAGGTGCTGCTATTTGGTCTGTTTGAACTGGAAAAATAATTCAGAAAGCACAGAAGAAACCAAATAGCTCCAAAAAAGCCCCATGACCTTCAAAGGTAACTTGGCTGTGGCACTTACCCCTCAGCGCAGGCAGCAGGGACCTCTCTTTCTTGTCGTCACATTTATTACATTCACTGAAGTATAAAAGCAGAAAGACATCCACAAGCACCCACATGAGAGAAGTGGCCAGAACCACCTTGCAGTAAACAAATCTCCTCATCGCTTTACTCGGTGTCTAGCTCAAACGCCGTTGAAAGACAGTGGCTGCTGAGGGGCACCAAGCTCACACGATTAAAACCCAACATGGAAGCAAAGATGAGAACCCCACTGCAAGGAAAGAAAACAAGATCTGAGTTAGCCAAGTACACACAGTGTGAACTGAAACATCTATAGGAAAGCGCAGTGTTAAAGTATCTGGTTTTTTCCATGTATATTCTACCATCCTTCCATGAACACTGATCACTTCGACCTGCATGGACGTCATGGCTGGTCTACAGAGCTCACCTTCATTTAGAAACACACGCAATATAAATATCCCTTTTGTACAAACTTTAACAGAGATTACACAGATAACAAAGCAATGCTAACAGACAGTTCTAACTGATATTCATCTCTTCATTGAACATAAAACCACCACAAACGTCTTGCAAAGGAAACCTGCAGTGACCCACCTACATATTTAGGCTCTTGCTTGGTCAACAGGAGCCCCCCTGTCTGCTCTCAGCACAGATGTGTAAGTCAGAGGAGGGCAGATAGAACCTCACGCTTACCAATAGGAGCTGCATTCCACGTTGAGATGGGGAGCTGGGCTTCAGCCATGCTTCCAGAGTGCTATCTCCGCGCTGCTCCACCAAACGGCTTCCCAAGTGCCTGCAGAAGACAGCAAACAGAAGGAAGCCCTTATCACTTAACTGTCTTTTCTAGCAGATAAAGTTTCTTGTAAATAAAATAAAAGCTCTCATAAGTTTTGTCCACATTTTAACCCACTTACCTTAATTAAATGTAATTTTATAGGTATCGCTTTTCTATACAAGATCCAAAACTCCTCAGTTTTCTTACCCAGCAGCATCATAATTCCTAACTTTCCCAGTCTAACTCTCTCCTGGCCTGGCTTTCCTTACACACGGTCGCATCCTTGCCACACCACCTCCCCCCGCAACATCCCATCCTGGTGAAATGGCTTTCTGTCCCTCCCAGAGTAGCACACGCTCCCATCAACTCCCACAGCAAGTAGGGAGACAAGAACCAGCCAAGCAGTCCAGTTTCTCTTCTCATTTAAACAGCAACAAACCAGGTGAAAACAAAGAGAAGGAAGCTTCCTTCCAGGTGATTTGAATTTTAAATAGTTCCAAATTGTAAGAAATATATATTATGTTATAATTACAGTTATAGAATCACAGAATCATGGAGGTTGGAAAAGACCTCTAAGATCACCAAGTGCAATCATGAACCCAAAACCACCGTGCCAGCTAAACAACATCCCAGAGTGACACGGCCACACGTTTTTTGAACCCCTCCAGGGATGGAGACTCCACCACTGCCCTGGGCAGCCTCTGCCAGGGCTTCACCACTCTCTCAGTAAAGACGTTTTTCCTAATACTCAATCTAAACTTCCCCTGGCACAACTTGAGGCCATTCCCTCCTGCCCTATCTCTTGTTCCTTGGAAGAAGAGCCCAGCACCCACCATCCCACAATCTCCTTTCATGGAGCTGCAGAGAGCGATGAGGTGTCCCTTCAGCCTCCTCCTCTCCAGACTGAACAGCCCCAGGTCCCTCAGCTGCTCCCAGAATCCAGCCCCTTCCCTGCTCCGTTCCCTTCTCTGAACACGCTCCAGCCACTCAATGTATTTGGAGCGAGGGGCCCAGTTCACTTGAACCAATGGAATGGAAAAGATGGAATGATTTAAATACAGGCTTTCCAATGATTTTCCTATGTAATCCTTAATAAAGTTCTCCATCTGTCTTAAATCTAAACACAACCAATAGCTCTTTTTCTGGCTGAAGGGATTCACAGCCAGTGGATTTACAATTTCCAGGGCTCAGGAATCCCTGTTTCAGGTTAGCATGATTCATTTCCACATCGGTCAAGGGGAACAGTTTAATTACATGAAGAAAATTACAAATAAAAAGAGCAAATTAATAGAGATCTTGATTAGAAAAATGAGAGGAGAAAGCAGCTGATGCGTTAACCCCCCCAGGCAGTCCCTGTCTCCATGGTGGCTGTAATTGGCTTTTGTAGTGCTGAGCAGAATAGGTGTTTGTTCAGCACCCGCCGCGACACAAAGCGCTTCCTCCCCGAGCTCTTGATAATATAGGAGGAATTTTTTCTTCCTCAGTTCTTGTTTTCATCCAAGCGAGTGAACCTCCAAAGCGCAGCAGCCGGAGATTGGTGATCAGCAATCCCTTTATTCTCAGCGCTGTGCGGGTTGGAAACAAACAGGACCTACAGAAACGAGGCGTTCGCCGGCTGCGCGGCATCCCGGCGCTGGGATAACGGCGGCGCAACAGGCTGGCATCCAGCAAACTTGCATTTTTAAACAATAATTGACTTGGAGACTCAATATTCCTCCTCTTGCTTAAAATAAACAAACCCCACTGTAGTCTGGTAAAGCCCAGCTAATTCAATATACTCTCATCTCATGCAGGAACAGCATCCCACTACGAGGGACCAGCAGAGTCACCTGCTGCAAAGCACTTTTGACCCCAAGCTCTAACCATGAATCCCATCCTCTGCCACTAACATGTTCAAGGAGGTGTTTGAGCCCAGGTTGGATGGAGCTTGGAGCCCCTGATCCAGAGGGAGGTGTCCCTGCCCATGGCAGGGGTGGGACTGGATGGGCTTTGAGGCCACTTCCAACCCTGCATCACCAGCTCTTCCTAAAACTGCCACGTTAAAATGCTGTGGTAAGAGAATCACAGACTGGTTTGGGTTGGAAGGGATCACTACTGCTCTGGGCAACCTGGGCCAGGGCCTCCCCACCCTCACTGGGAAGAATTTCTTCTTAATGTCTGATCTAAACCCTCCCCTTCCAATTTAGAACTATTTCCCCTCATCCTATCAGCCCATGCACTTCAAAAAAGCCCCTTCCCAGGTTTCCCAAAGCCCCTTTCAGTCCTGGAAGCTGCTCTAAGGTCTCCCTGGAGCCTTCTCTTCTCCAGGCTGAACAAACCCAACTCTCTCAGCCTGGCCTCACAACAGAGATGCTCCAGCCCTCAGATCATCTCCGTGGCCTCCTCTGGATCCATTCCAACAGTTCCACATCCCTTTTGCTGGGGATTCCAGAACCGGACACAGGACTCCAGGTGGGGTCTCAACAGAGCAGAGCAGAGGGAGGAGAAAGAGCAGAGTAGAATGTTGTGGAGGTTGCAAAGCTCCAAACAACCAGCAGAATTAAAGATAGGCACGTCAAGGTTTTGCAGCTTTCTCACGTACTAAAAAAATCCCCTCCGCAGAGCCCACTTACACGGCAGAGCAGATCTAGTATAAGGAAGGAATTGTTCAGTATTTCTTCTTGTAACTCGCCTCACGGCTCCACGCCGCATTTATTTCACACCAGCCAAGCCATGCTCAGAACGAACAATATTTAATTTTCTCTGGGGCTCAAAGCCACGGCATTCATCACCACTCCATCCAGCTGCCTCAAAAGTATTTAATTTACTCTCACAATACCTCTGCGAGATAAAAAATTGCTATCCCCTCCATAGAAACCACGGAAGCACAGACTAAGGCCAAGACTTTGAAAAGCATCCACCAGTTTTGCTCTACCAGTGATGTTCCTAGAGTCGCACCCTTCAAATTTCCAACGCACAGCCCATGTTAGAGCATTGATTCCCCCAAATCCCCAATTCTTGGGCCAGTATTGTCCTGGCAGTGCTGAAAAGAGACCAGCCACTTGGTATGATTTGCCTGGATGCTTCAAAGCCATCCCTCCCCTCCAACGCTGCTCTGGCAGGATCAGCATCCCCACCGCACGTGTCGGTTCCAATCTGTCATTGGACGTAATGGACTAGAAGTATTTAAACTGCAAATACTAACATCTTCCTGCAGCACTGAACAGGGCTTTTCATATCCTGCCTGCAGATTACCTTGATCTGGACTCCTTTAAGGACCATCCACCTAATTCACAGACCAGTGGATTCCTCCAACTGATTTTTGTCTTCACTTGTTATTAGTGAGACTTGTGGCAATTTTTCACTTTGTTGTGGATTTAAGAGACAAATTGCAGCAGCTTGGGGGTGGTGGCAAAAGGAAGCCCCACACAGCAGCACTTCAAGCACTGAGCTAAGAGGTCTTTTCCAGCATTGATGATTCCATGAACCACGGTCAGAAGAGACTCAAAAGAATTCTCCCTCCGCACATTTTCAAATGGCTGGTTTCTGTAAATCAGTACAAGCACATCCTTGAACGGCCTTTTAATCTGTTGCAACTCATAAGACTTAAGATTAATTAGGTGTCCTAATCCTTGAGTGAGACAGAAATAAAGTGTTTACAAAAGCTCCTCCAAAGAAAATCAGAATTGCCCAATTTATCACCCAGTACTTTTACTGATTCAATACAGAAGCGCAGTTAAGAGTTCTACAGTACGTCTCCATCCTCAAACTAGGATTACATCATCCAGATTAATATCATAACAACTTCAACCTCAGTCTCCCAAACCCATGAGACTGCAACCCATGCAAAGCAACTTGTGGTACCCATCCATGCTCCCAGGAATGCCAGAACTGACCAAGCGCATCCAGATGCTCGGATAAGAAAGGATAAAAACAGAAATCTACTATTAGGAAAGCATTGCCTCAAACAAAACCACCAGTTTCTCACTGAATGAAATCTAAAACACAGTTAAACATTATTTTTCAAGACAACATTGATCTTAATGTGTGCCATAAAAGCTTAACGAGGTGCAACCAGGAGCAAGGGCCTGATAAAAGGCAGCTTAACCTGTATTAAAGGAACACACACAGGACCAGTACATGAGGAGGAACGTTACACCTCCTTCCTTTGCCAGATGTGGCCACATGTGCATGCATCTACAGCCTGCTGTGGCGCAGCATCAAGCAGCGGTTGCTTAGCAACGAGGGGGGGCTGCTCCCCTGGGTACCAGACTCTGCCAAAAGCCCCCAGAGCTCCCCACCCGCTCCCCGATTTCTGATGCAGCACACAGCTCCCTCACCAGCCTGGCTTTCCAGACTGCAGGGAGATTCAGGGCTTGCTCTCAGGGAAGGGATGGGATTCATTTTTTCCTGCTGCTGAGAGATTCTTGGCTCCTTCAGCCTCCCTGGCAGCTGAGCTTGCAGGCGCCCAATAGGTATGTGGGACTGGCTGGCACCAGGAGGGAGGCACAGGGAGAATCACAGGACGGTCTGGATTAGAAGGGACCTCAAAGCCCATCTAGTGCCACCCCTGCCGTGGGCAGGGACACCTCCCACTGGATCAGGGGCTCCAAGCCCCATGCAACCTGGCCTTGAACCCCTCCAGGGATGGGGCAGCCACCCCTGCTCTGGGCAGCCTGGGCCAGGGCCTCCCCACCCTCACAACAAAACATTTCTCCCTGAGATCTCATCCCAATATCCCTTCTTCCAGCTTAAAGGAGGAGAAAAGAAGAGGCCTTCTCCTGCCTCCTGGACAGTATGCACTGAAACAGGTTTAGCTGTGTTCCAGAAGGGCTTTAACAGGCAGGATGGTGGCAGCAGCAGATACCTGCACGGCTACCGCAGAGCTTTGCCTCCCCAGAGGACAGGGGCGAGCCACGTCTGCAAACCACATGACCCTTACCACTGTGGTTGAGAAGCACACGTCGTGGGTGTAATGCTTCACTGTCGAAAAGTGGAATAAAAAAATGCCTCTTCCTGATAATCCGATACTTGTATGGGTGTTTCGCAGTACAAATTTGATTAAATAGGACTGCATACAGCTGCACATTCCCACAGAGACTGCTTCCCCAACACCTCTGCAGAGCACCGAACTACAAATAGAACTCCTCGTCTTCCTCTCTTCCTTTACAGCCCTCTAAACCCAACAGAATTGGAAGGGAGAACACGCGACTGGTGGGGAGAGGGGCAGCAAGCAGGCTCAGTTGGCCTTTCGGGGTGCGTATCCCCCACCGTACCCAGCCCTCAGTCGGCAGGCGCGTTAGCAAGATGAGTGAGTAAATGGAACTACATTACTGTGAGGACTCCGGTGGTAATTTCCTGCCTTTTCATTATTTAATGGAGGCACACTGCATATTCTACAGTCTGTTATCTGTCATGTAGACCATTCCTTTACTGTGTGTGGCTTAACAACTCAGTCGGCACCGGAATTTATCCTGTATGGTCGCAAGCAGCTCATTTCACAGTCTTTCAAGCAGTCCTCGCGTACAGACTTGAAACGATTTAGGCTAAAAGGCAAAGAAACAGAAACCTTCAGAGGGCCACTGGTCTGATTTGACCATAAGAGCATCCTATGTGGGAATGGAGGGGTTCAAGGCCAGGCTGGATGGGGCTTGGAGCCCCTGATCCAGTGGGAGGTGTCCCTGCTCGTGGCAGGGGTGGGACTGGGTGGGCTTCAAGGTTCCTTCCAACCCAACCCATTCCATGACTCTAATCAATGCCAGATCATTTTATAAAACAGCTAATTCCGACATATTTAATTACTACTGCCGACAAATCCTCATTATAATGCAGCATTTGACACTCAATGATGTACATATTAATGAACGCTACTAACAGCAGCAGAATAGTTAATGTTTAAAACATGAATGCAGCTCAGTAGTAAAAACATCCATAAAGCTGCATTCCAGCCTTCCCAAACTGATCTATAGCACGCATTGCCCCAACAGAGGCACTTTGATCCCACTTCTGCAAAGACGAGCAGGTCAGCTGGAGAGTAATCAGAGAGAAGTTTGCTGGAAGACATTTCCAAGCAGGAATAAGAGTGATTGCCAATGCCTTTTTCACACCTAAGGAAGGCAGACCAAAGCTCAGCTTATCTGAAATCTCAAGTTTCCAGCCCTCACCTCTAATAAATCAAAGGATGATCAAGTGTCTGCTCCTCGTAGCTTCCCTATTGAAGCTGCAGGAGTGAAAACAGACAACAACGTTTAAGCCTCAGCCACAGAAAGATGTGGGGTGATTATTTTTGTCCATCTCTGCTGCAGAACGCGAGCCCAGCGCAGGCGGCACCGCACCAAACGGCAATTCCCCAGCCAGACCTGATAAAACTCTACTAAAATAGAACAGCATCCTTGTGTACCAGCACCATAGCATCATGGAACACCATTCAGCTCCATCCCTGGAGGGGTTCAAGGCCAGGCTGGATGGGGCTTGGAGCCCCTGATCCAGTGGGAGGTGTCCCTGCCCATGGCAGGAGTGGGACTGGACAGGATCTGAGGTCCCTTCCAACCCAAACCATTTCATCATTCTAAGCTAAAGTCCACTGCTTACGCTTTGAGTTAAACGTTCCACATCACATTGTAAATTAGATTAATCAGAATTGCTAGGAGAGCAATTAACATTAAAAAAATGAAGCAGCAAATTGCTTTAAAAACTACCAATGTTTGCAGCCCTATCTTTCTAAGGCGTAGCTTAATTTTAAAATAAACACATTCAAAATACATTTCGCCTACAAAAATCCTATGATTCAATTGATCTAATCAAACTTCAATATATACTACGCTCTCCAAAAACCATGAATCAGCATTTAATACCATCAGCAGCTTCTTAATTCATGTACTGCGATTTGAAGAGCTCACGCTGCTGGAACTGTCAGTCTCCAAGATCGGTACAGGAAGCTCTTCCACGTTTAGTAAGAAGGAAAAAAGAAAGGGAAAAAAATCAGGTATCTCTAGTTAGAGCTACCCTGCGTTTTGTGTTTTAAGAATTAAGTTTCTACCCTCCTCTTTCCCAAAATAGGCTGCTTGACATTTAAAAATAGGCCTGTTCTTCATTTTAAAATGCATTTCCATGACTCAGAAATTAAAGTGGAAAAGAGTTATTAATGCCTCTAATCAAGAGTCTTTGCAATAAAAGTAACAGATATAAATAAATTAGAAGTGTTGGGTCACCAACTGCAGAAGCTTCTCCTGGCCTTGGAGCCTCCCTCTCCCTGACCTATCCCAACCCCCCCACTGGCTGATCCCCTTGGAAGCTGCTCCATGACCTCGTCACAGCTAATTAGCAAACTAACTCAACTATATTTATTCTGGTTTCAGATGACGCGTGCTCTCCCACACACCAGAGAAATTAAAAAGCAAAAAGTACTGGAGCAGTGTTGACGACTTGACAGGTACCACCCAGGACAAGTTTTCAAGCTCTTCAAACAGGAACAAATGCTGGAGCAAATCAGGCAGGGACACAAGGACCAGGGGGAAAGCTACAGGGTGAGTATCCAAGGAAGAACGCGGCCCAGGCAGCTGTGTACCAGATGATTCCCCCACAAACCTTGAGAGGAGAAGACTTGGGGAAGACCTTATTACCATATACCAGTACATAACCTAAAATGGTTAGACCAGATAATCCTCGAGGTACCTTCCATTCTGTGATGATTTTAAGGTCCGTTCCAACCTCAGCCATTCCATGATTCTATTGGAGTGATTCCATAGCACCCCACATCCCCAAAAAGGGTGGTGACCTCCTGGATGGACACCTGTCTGCACGCAGATCAAGGTCACAGAATATTGCGGAGCTCAGCACGACACAGTCCTAGTGCAGAAGGGTCAGAGCACAGCACTCATCAGCAGTCACTGCCTCGCTTCTCCAATCCAAGAGAACAAGCTTGGAAAAAATTAGGTTTTGAACACTGAAAAGGCCACTTTTGACAACCAAGAAGTTGTCACATCGCACTAACTCCAATGTAAAACTGATCAACACAAAAGCAGCAGAATATGCACTGCCCAATCCTTTTATAACTCATTTCTTCAAGTGTGTGAAGAAAGCAGGTTCGCTCTAAGTGCCCAGCTGTCACTAGAATTGAATATAAATAAGCAAACATATTTTCCTCTGCCCATAAAAGCAACGTACACTCAAACAGAACTCGGTTCTCCCATCTTTTCAGGAAAAGGATTCTATTGAATTCACCTGCTAATGCACAAAACCCACTAGAATCGCGTTTTACACAGAAAAATATCAGAGAGTTTCCTGGTTTCCTATTTCCAAGAGATTCTGCTTTTCTCCTTTGCCCTTAATTTCTCTGTCACCCAACCGTGGGCTTAGGGAGGTCTCTACCACATTTTGCCTCAACCCAAACCAGCTGCATTTGGCATCACAGGTAAAGAAATGCAACCCGATTCTGCACATTCCCAATTATAAACCGGTCAGAAGCTTTAGCTAAGGTTGATAAGGGAGAATAGGTTGGAAAAACTTCCTTTAGGAATGGAGTTCTTGGGGGTACAGAGGGTGGGAACAGATTTCACCTGTCTTGAACATTCAGGAAGAACCACATTTTGTCCAGGGTAGACAGCCATTAACAGACATAAATCCCAGAATAATGTAGGCTTAAGTCCTCCCTTTCAGTCCTTGCTCGTTCCTGAATGGCAGAGTTTACACTCCCGTTTTCCTAAAGCTCATCCACAGTCAAACAGGAGAGGGAGCCTGGCTTTCCATTCTGTTCCACCAGCATCAGCTCTCCTGACAGCGCTCATCTCCCGGAACTCCCAAATGCTCATCCCCTGTCTATGAACACTGAGATAAGAAGATACAGCACATGCTTTGCTTCTTAGACCACTGCTGCGGCAAAGAAATTGCTTCTAAACCTGAAAAACACAACCCCAGGGGAATCCAAATTGATGACACGGCACACACTAAAGCCATCCCAAACCACTTTTTATAGAATCATGGAATGGTCTGGGTTGGGAGGGACCTCAAAGCCCATTCAGTCCCACCCCTGCCATGGGCAGGGACACCTCCCACTGGGATCAGGGGCTCCAAGCCCCATCCAGCCTGGCCTTGAACCCCTCCAGGGATGGGGCAGCCACCCCTGCTCTGGGCATCCTTGGCCAGGGCCTCCCCACCCTCACACCAAAACATCTCTAAGATCTCATTTCAACCTCCCCTCTTCCAGCTCAAAACAGTTCCCTTTGTCCCATCCCTGCCCTCCCTGATCAAGAAGAGCCCCTCCCCAGCTTCCCTGCAGCCCCTTTCAGTTCTGAAAGGATACAGAACAACAAAAACAAATATCAAAGCTAAAACGTTATCAGAAAATAAAGCAAGCACCACTTTCCAAGTTATATCTATTTTTAACTCTCCTCGTTGCCCTCAGCCCCTCTGCGTGGTTTTACCGATGCACACGGAACACCAAGATCCGATGTGCTCCCATCCAAGGGCACAGAGGAGAATTTAAAACAAGACACCCTGAAGAACAACTCAAGCTCTAAGGCCTCATTTCTCTCCTGAAAGCCCAGCAGCCAACAAGCAGTTAAAATAACCTCAGTGTAATTCTCAGCACGTCTTAATCTCTCATTAATCTTTTCTCTTACCATTTCCAGCCACCCAGGAGCACCCAAGTTCTCATTTTGCAACACAGCAGCTCCAGCAGCTATTATTTTCTTTACTATTTCAGACTGATAAAATTTCTTATCAAAACATGTGAAATAACTTCATTTCCCATTAGCTTGGAAGAAGTTCTCACCTGATTCTTGGGAAAATACTTGCTATCCCAACTCCCTAATGCTCTGAAGTCCTTCCTAACGCTCTCCAAGTCTCATTTCCACTTGGTTTTGACTCTTTACATCCACGCAAGATGAATACAAGCAAAATCCTGACGGCATTTCCTACTGCCAGCCCTGCTCGGTGCACACGGGCTGCCTTCGGAAAACTGGGAGCAAACCAGGCTGGTCTCCACCCAGCTCCGAAGCCTACGGCTGAAATCGCAGCCCAAACCGTGACCCAGCTCGAAATACAGTCTGTGGTCTCCCAGCGCCGCTGCATCCTGGCTCGCACGGGGTAATCTGTTAATTAGAGAGCAGAGTACGTGCCAGGGCTGGGATTCAGTCACTCTTTGCCATCCATCCCTGCCCAGAGCCGGCGTGTCAGGTCAGGAGCATCACCAAGCTCCCAAACAGCCCTGAGATCAGCAGGAAAGGGAATGGGATAGAGGCAGATCTACCTGCTAAGCGTGGAGCCCTGTTTAGAAAGCTCTCAACCGCGCAGAAACCTCCCCGCAACGGGCAGGAGGGGCACAGGGAAGGGGAGACGGGCAGCTCTGCCCGCAAAGCGCATCTCCCCATCCCTGGGATCAGCAGGAATGGGATACAGACAGTCCTATATATCGCTGCTCCCAAAGCTCCCACCACATCCAAGGGTCCCTGGAACCAGCCCGAAAGGGAATGGGAACCGGATCCGGACAGAAGTAGCTGCTAAGCGCTAACCCTGCTTATAAAGCTCTGCGACAGGCACAAAGGTTGCTGGAATCAGCAGGAAAGGGAATGGGATACACACAGTTCTCTCCACAAAGCGCATCGCCCAGCTCTCCCCTCCACCCATACCAGCGGCAGCCCCCAGCCCCAGCACCCCCAGGAGCCCCCCCAGTAGTCCCTTGGCACTGGGAGCACCTCAGTAGCCCCCAAGAGCACCCCCCGAGAGCCCCGTAGCCCTCTGGTTGCCCTGTAGCTCCTCAGTAGCCTCCTGGCACCAGTAGCCCCCAGCACCCCAGTAGCCCCCTGGTACCAGTAGCCCTCCCAGCCCCCCAGTAGCCCCTAGCACTGATAGCCCCCCAGCCCCCCAGTAGCCCCCAGCACTGGTAGCCCCCACGCCTCCACGGTACCTGCCCAGCACCAGTAGCCCTGCACCTCCCCAGTAGCCCCCAGCACCAGGTCACTCCAGTAGCCCTCTGGCAGCCCCCCCGTAGCTTCCCCAGCCTCCCGACAGCCCCCTGACATCAACCCCCTCCCCGGTAGCCCCGCAGCCCCCCGGCACCAGTAGCCCCATAGGTCCCTAGTAGCCCCCAGCTCGCCAGTAGCCCCCGGCACTGGTACCCCCCCCACCTCCCCAATAGCTCCACAGCCCTCCAGCAGCCCCCAAGGCACCCCCCGAGCACCCCGGGAGCCCCTCGGTTGCTCAGTAGCCCCCCGGCACCGGGAGGCTGCCAGAGCGCTCGGGGGGTGGCGGGGGCTGCCGGGACTGGGGAGGCTACTGGGAGGCTCAGGGGGGCTAGCGGGGAGCTCGCAAGGTGCCTTGGGGGCTACCGGGAGGCTGCGGGGCTACCGGGAGGCTACCAGGGAGTTACCGGGCTACCGGGGGGCTGTTCAGGGAGCACCTTGGGGGCTACCGGGAGGCTGCCGGGGGCTACCAGCGGGTTCCACGGGGCTATTGAGAGCTACCGGGCTACCAGGATGCTCGGAGGATGCCCCGGGGGCTACCGGCGGTGCGGGTTCCAGGGGGTCTCGGGGGCTACCGGCGCCAGGGAGCTACCAGGCTGCTCAGGGGGCGTCTCGGGGGCTCCCGGGAGGCTCCCGGTGGGGGCCACGGGGCTAGCAGGGGCAGGGGGTGCCGGGGTGTCCCCCTTACCGCAGCCTCAGCACCAGCGCCGCCGCCGCCTCCTCGCCATGGCCCGAGCCGCCTCCAGCGCCGCCGCCGCCGCCCCGCCCCGCTCCCGCGAGAGCCCCGGGGAGGGGGGGGGGACCCAGCGGGGAGAGAGAGAGGGAGGGACAAGGGGGTGGGTGGAGGGAGAGGGGAACGAGAGAGGGAAGGACGGAGGGAAGGAGGGATGCATAGAGGGAGGGAGGGAGGGAAGGAGGCAGGGAAGAAGGGAGGGAGGGATGCATGGAGAGAGGGAGGGAGGGAGGAAGAGATGGATGCATGGAGGGAGGGAAGGAGGAAGAGAAGGAGGGATGGATGGAGGCAGGGAAGAGGGGAGGGAGAGAGGGATGGATGCATGGAGGGAGAGAAGGAAGGAGGGATGGAGGGAGGCAGGAAAGAAGGGAGAGGGGGAAGGAGGGATGGATGGATGGAGGCAGGGAAGAAGGGAGAGAGGGAAGGAGGGATGGATGGATGGATGGAGGCAGGGAAGAAGGGAGAGAGGGAAGGAGGGAGGGATGGATGGAGGCAGGGGAGAAGGGAGGGAGAGTGATGGATGCATGGAGGGAGGGAAGGAGGAAGAGAAGGAAGGATGATGGAGGCAGGGAAGAAGGGAGAGAGAGAGGGAAGGATGCACGGAGGGAGAGAAGGAAGGAGGGGTGGATGGAGGCAGGGAAGAAGGGAGAGAGGGAAGGATGGACGCATGGAGGGAGGGAAGGAGGAAGAGAAGGAAGGATGATGGAGGCAGGGAAGAAGGGAGGGAGGGATGCATGGAGGGAGAGAAGGAAGGAGGGGTGGATGGAGGCAGGGAAGGAGAGAGAGAGGGAAGGATGGATGGATGGAAGCAGGAAAGGAGGGAGGGAGAGTAGGAGAGAAGGAACAAGAGAGGAAAGGAGAGAGGGATGGAGGGAGGGATGGATGGGAGCAGGCAGGGAAGGATGGAGGGAAGGAGGAATGGATGGAGGCAGGAAAAGACAGAGTAAGGGAGGGAATGAGGGGGGAAAGGGATGGAGAGAGGGAACAAGAGAGGAAAGGAGGGATGGATGGAGGCAGGGAAGGAGGGAGGGGTGCAAGGAGGGAGAAAGGGAGGGAATGAGAAAGGGAAAGAGGGAGGGAGATGGAGGAAGGGATGGAAAAAGGGAAGGATGGAGGGATGCAGGGGAAAGGAGAGAGAGAAGAAGGAGGGAATGAGGAAGGGAAAGGGAGGGAGAGAGGAAGGAGGAATAGAGAAAGGGAGGGAAGGAGGAATAGAGAAAGGGAGGGAAGGAGGGAGGAGGGATAGAGAAAGGGAAGGAGGGAGGGATGAAGGGGGAAGGAGGGGTGGATGAAAGGAGGGGTGGAGAGGTTGAAGAATGGTGGAGAAAGGGAGGGAGAAAAGAAAGGGATGGAGGAAAGGAGGAAGGGATGGATGGAGGAAAGGACAAAGGAAGAGGGAGGAATGAGGGGGAAAGGAGGAGTGGGGGGATGGAGAAAGGGAAGGAAGGAGAGAGGGATGAAGGGGAAAGGAGTGATGGAGAAAGGGAGGAAGGGAAGGAGGGAGGGATGGTGTGATGAAGGGAAAAGGAGTTTAGATCTTAGGAAGCAATGTTTTCTTGTGAGAGTGAGGAGGCCCTGGCCCAGGCAGACCAGGGAAGTTGTGGCTGCCCCATCCCTGGAGGGGTTCAGGGCCAGGCTGGATGGGGCTTGGAGCCCCTGATCCAGTGGGAGGTGTCCCTGCCCATGGCAGGGGTGGGACTGGGTGGGCTTTGAGGTCCCTTCCAACCCAAACCGTTCTGTGATTCTATGAAAACAGCCAGACCTCCCATTTACCTGATCAGCCAGGCAGAGACTGCGTAGAGGTTAACTTTCTTCTCAGTGGGTGGTGGATAGAAGATTTTGTATTTTGATCCAGCAAGTCATTCTCAGTGCCCCTTTTCCCTCTTCCCGTCCGTGTGACCACACTGGGCAGCTCTGAAGCAAAGTGAAAAAGTCCTGACTTAAAACATGATATTGTCAATTGAGTAATACCTTTATCGACACTGAAAACTAACTGCGTAAGCCAGCTGCTGCGATACAAGGATGAGAAACCTCTTGGCACTTGGTATTTCTTGTTCGCCTTGCAAAAGAATTAATGAACGAGTTTTCAAGTATGTTCTAAAACAACAGTTAAATAAATGATTTGATGGCCTTTTTTTCTTTTCTCAAAACATACTGAAAGACTGCTTGGAAGTTAACATTGCTTTCAGGTACAAAGGCTGCTTAGGGCATGGGTCATACAGCCTGCAAATACTAAATGATTCCTACAACTCAATATAAGCAAAGCAGGGAACTCAGTCCAGTGCTGGTGTGCAAGGCTGCAAATCCAGTCCCGTGCATCTCCAAGGCTGAACGAGTCAATTCCTCCGCATTGCAGCTTTCTTATCTCTAACCTCACACCAGAGTTGTGAGCATTAATTGCTTCCTGTAGAGGATACTAAGATGCAGAAATGGATGTTGCCTGTATTAGTGCAAAGTTTTCTTTCTCTCTTAGTCTGTAATTCTAACAGCAGCGCGTTTGTTCTAAGTGGGAAAAAGTGAGCTATTATGGGAAAAGAAAATAACAGTCCAGGAGAGTTTGGCACCCTAAAACACTGCTCTCTCTCAAAAGTAATAAATACTAAGGATTTGGTGAGTATGTTATTCATTCAGTCTTAATGCCATCCTAGATTCTGGGCGTGCAATCGGTTTCGAAGAGCAGTGTAAAACCACTTTGGATCAGTTCTGTCTCATGGAAGGACCTTTTCTACCACCTGACTCGTAACCATGTGCTGTCACGAAGCAGAAAGGTTCCGTTCTCAGTGTAGCTTTCTCTTTAATTCATATAATGGACAAGTGCTGTCCTTGCTCATGAAAATAAACCTCCAAATGTTACTGAGATGCTTGCTTCCAACCAGCTCCTGACAGCACAACTGCACCAATCCTCATACTAATGCCTAACAGAGATACGCTGTGTCAAAAAAATCTATACTTCATTTTTCCCTACTTGTTCAGAACTGGATTCCTCTTTAATCACAGTTATTCTTTGTCTGTGTACCAACACTTCTGCCTTTGGCATTGTCCTTGTCCCGAGGTTAAGGATGTTGATTGCTCACAGTTCCAGGTGATTTTGGTATCAGTGGCGAGTACTAAGCTGCTCTGCTCCAGCCACGTCAGTGGTTCTGTGGTGACCTACCTGGTTTGTCTGCTATTATTTCTGGGTTTTTTATCCTTCGATGCATCATGCCCAAACGGTACCTAAAGGCAATGAAAAAATTCTTTCTTCAAACTTACATTATATGGCACTACCCACTGTCCCACGGTAAGAGAAGAATGGACACGCCTGATTGCATCAAAGACACCGATCTGGAATGGAGGCTTAGAAAACACTGTAAGAAATCAAGATAATAGAAAATATTTCCTGTCTCAGCAACCCATGTTTCCAGCAGTTTGTGATGTGGGGTTTCCAGAGCGGGGGCTGCCTTCTGCCCATCGCGTTTAACTGCTATTTGTAGATATTCTATGAATTTCTCTTAACACCTAGTTAAATCTAGTTTGGGTTTTGGTTAAACAACAGCTTGAGACAGAGAGTTCCAAGATTAATTATACATCTTGTGCAAAAGCTCCTCAGCTCCGCCACATTAGCTGTATCTGTGCTGGTTGGTATTCTCCCTGGCTGCTCTTCCATCTATGTGGTCTCAGAAACAATAGACAATCATTTTTAATAGGATTTTTTATGATACCTGTGATTTCACGGGCTTCAGTCTTTCTTCTTTACTGGCAGAAGAAAAGTCCGGGTCACTCAGTTTCCCCTTCACGAAAGCCACCCCATATCTCCACTCATCCTCATCTTTTCCTATGGTTTTCTGTGTGGCTTTTTTCCTCCTACTAGAACTTTTCTTTTCCCCTCCCAGCGAAAACAGGAATATAGGACATTCCTTTGCTTTCCAGATACATACGTGATATCACAGTCAAACCAGTGATCAACGGGCTGATGGTGTGACCTGCTTCACAACTCTGAAGCTTTTACAGCCTGGGCTTAAATAAAAGCAGTGCTTTTCTTGGTGAGCACTCCTAAATATTGTGTTGCTTTATTTAAAATGCATATAGTGTTGTGCCGAACCATGGATTCCTAGCTCTGCCAGAGTACCTACCACAACCTTCTAAGCAATCTGTCACGCCAGAAGGTAACCTGTTTTTTTTTTCCTGGCAGGTGTAGTTGGAGAAAAAAAATTAATTGTGTGTATTTATTCTCTAGAACAGATCCTTTGACTTGCGTGTGATGATCTGCAAAAAGGAAAACAAAGCTGAAGGAAGAAGCCAATTTGTTTTCATCTGAATTTTACATCAATAATTACAGAAAATAGAGATCTCTTGCCTACCACCTAATAGAAATGAAATGGGCTGATAGATAACAGACAGACAGTTATTGCATGTGTGCTGCCTTTCAGTGCAATTCATTTATTATTTTTGAGGTAATAGCATCCTATACTGTTCTACTTTCTCAATTTTATTGCTTTTGCTGTATTACCTTTCCAAGCGCCCCAGCCCCAGGTAAACCCAATGTACCTATTCATCACCCCCAAGAAGTATCATTTATAACATTAAGGCAATCACAGCTAACGCCTCAGTTGGTCCCACACCTCCTCCGACAGAGACACCCTGTTCATCTACACAGCCCGGATTTACCCTTTGGAAAGGAATTGGATAACCTTCGAGATCAATTTTCCTGCCCTATATGCAAAGGTTGAATTACCCTTGCATTTAAATACTTGATGCCCTATACTCCCTTCCCGTCCTGAACACAAATCTTTGAGCTGTTTTCGAGCAGGGTACGACACTCGGTCCGCTCCTCTGATGTGCTGGGGGTGCGCGATGATAAATTCCACACATTTGGCACGAGTTCAGTTCTTTCAGACTTCAGTTTCTCCAGAACTCTTAGGCAAATGTCAGCTGGGCTTTGTGGTTTAATTTCTTTTTTTTTCCTTGCACATCTTGGTAACCACCCACCTCTTGCTTTCCCTATTTATAAAGTGTAAACCTCCGGCTGCTGCTTGCTAGTTCTGTCTTTCCAGAACCATTGACCTCTGCTTATGTTTTCTTAATTAAAAGATAGAATATACTTCTCTGGCAATGGAAGCAAAATAAGGACATCAGCATTAATGCTGCTCTCTGGTTTGCACCTTACTTAGATCATAGAATGGTTTGGATGGGAAGGAACGCTGAAAGTCATCCAGTCCCTTCCAGAGACACCTCCCAATGGATCAGGGGGCTCAATGCCCCATCCAAGCAGGCTTTAAACACCTCTAGGGATGGGGCAGCTACCCTCCATCTGGGCAACCTAGGCCAGCATTTCACAACCCTTGATGCAAACATCTCTTCCTAATAACTAGTCTAAACTTCTCTGATGCATCAGTCTGCTTCATACTTAAAAAGATGAGTACATTCAGTAAAGCTGGTAAACACAGGTAGCCGAGTCTAAACTTTACACCCAATTCGAGTTTCTTCCTACAGCTATGGGCCAAGAAAGACTCTCAAATCTCTGTGAATCCTGTTTCATGTGCAGTGAGAAGCTGATGTAGAACAGCCCAAGATCTGCATTTACCCAGGGAACCAACCTGTGTTGAAGCACCGAAGACCGTTTCTTCTCCAGGTTCCTCTGAACCTGATAGCCTGCTGTTTGTGCTCATACTGGAGCCACCACTCAAACCTCTGCTCAGTACTAGTTACTGATTGTAAAAATAGTATTCCAGAATTGTCAGTTTGAGGATGAGGTGATCAAAAGGGCACAGGTACTTCTGGATACAAAGCACTTGTGAGGCGATAAATTATTATGGAAAATCCTTTTTGCTCTGAAATCAAACCTCTGTTATCCAGATGCATCTCTATTTGGCATTACCAGTGAAATTTTTTGTCATCAGCACATTCCTCCATTACAGAAGGAAAGGATTTATAGCTTGCTTTCCCTCAACACACATTATCATTTCTGTTACCGTCATCTTCGCAGTTGTTAAAAGCGGTGCATGAGGTTTTTTCCGATAAAAGGTTCACCTCTTTCAGACATTTATTACAGGTTTATTGCTTCTATTCGCTTCTCCGTGAAGCGGTTTCATTCATTGTGGGAGTGTCTGAAGTGCAGACTTTTCATTACCTGTGACTCACCGTTCCCTTCAGGCCAGAAATGGTTTCATCTTGACTGGTCGTTAAAAACAGGAAAGGCATAAAACCAATTGAAGTTAATTAAGCTAAGAAAGTTCATTTGGGAAGGAAGAGGGAGGTGAAGGTACAGTTTTTTTTCCCATGTGATAGGTCTACCTTTCCGGAGTAGAGAGAAGGTGGGTTAGTCACTCTTATAGAATCATCTAATGGTTTGGGTCAGAAGGGACCTTAAAGCCCACTCAGCTCTAACCAGACAGCTCCCCTGGATCAGGGTGCTCAGACCTTTTGGTTTACTTTACAATAAAAATGTCCCCTTCCACTGCTGGAAGGCTGAGTGAACTTTCTGTATCACCATCATGGTGATTGTGTTAAGACAACATAGTCCTTAACCGAGAAGCATCCTTTGTCCCAGATAGGCAGTGCACCAGATGGAATCATAGAATGCTAGAGGATGTTTCTGTCTGCACACAGATGCTAAAATCAGATTGCATAGTCACCTGTGGAGGAAAAAGCCATCTCATACCAGTTGGTCTCAGTGCTAGAGAATGGTCCTGGGCAAGTTTCATGTGCTCATACAGGTGGAACCTTCAGGAGCCTTCCCCCAGGTCCTAAACTCACCATAAAGACCTTCACGGATCAGTGGGAAAAAAAAAAACCCAAACCTATTAAAACCTACTAAAGTTTTTCTCTTGTGCAGGACAGCATCTGGTCCTCTGTCCAGAAACACGTCACATTTCCAGACTTGTAACATCTGCTTTTATTCTTGATACGGGTTTAGGTGTCAGATAGAGGTCTGCTGCCTTCCAAACCTCAGCACCAATTCTGATCACGTCCACTCTAATCATCACTCTAGCTTGTTCTTTGTAAAACTGATATAATAAATGAGGGTGCCATTTTAGTAAAACTCAGCTTTCATTATCAATACAGTTTATCTTTCCCCTTCAAATAGTCTTCTTTTTAAGAATTAAAACTCCTATTACTAGCATTGTCTTATCAATTGCTTTGGAGTTTTTTTTCTTTAATTTGTGCTTCTGATCTCCATCTGCACAAAGGGCAAATTGTACTTCAAAATCCTATACAGAAGCAATGCTTTGTGAATATTGGAAATAATACAGCTTTCTGACTAGAAATAAAAAGTGGCTTGAATTCACATCATGAAACTACCTTTGGGACTTCAGCACATGTTCTCTTGGAAACCTCGGAGGCATTGATCAGAGAGATTACTGTCTTTCTGGTCTCGGCTCAGAGAAGAAAATGTGCTACAAACTCAATTAGAGTTCTAGAAAATAACATAAAACCATTAGAAATAGCAGTCTGGAATAGAAAACACCAAAATGATAGTGGGAGTTTGATCTAGCTACGTGCAGGTCCTGCTTGAAACAACTCAGGAGCCACGAGAGAAGTAAATCACACAGGGAAAAGGGAGGTTGGCAAACCCAGACTCATTGAAGTTACTCCCTTGGAGCGAATGGGGAAGTTTATCGCCCTTTGAGAATCACACAATCATTGAGGTTGGAAAAGAACTCTGAGCTCATCCAGTCTTGTGCCTGCTAAACCACATCCAAACTGCCACAGCCACATGCTTCTTGAGTGCCTCTAGGGATGGAGGCTCCACCACTGCCCAGAGCAGCCTCTGCAAGGGCTTCACCACTCTGTCAATAAACAGATTTTTTCTAACAGTCAATCTAAACCTCCCCTGGCACAACTTGAGGCCATTCCCTCTCACCCCATACTTGTTATCTGGGAGCAGAGCCCAGCACCCACCTCACCACAACCTCCTTTCAGGAGCTGCAGAGAGCGAGGAGGTCTCCCCTCAGCCTTCTCTTCTCCAGGCTGAACAGCCCCAGGTCCCTCAGCCCCTCCTCACAGGACTTGCGCTCTAGACCCATCACCAGCCTTGCTGCCCTCCAGCCCCTCAAAGTCTTTCTTATACTGAGGAGGCGATGGCTAGACATAGCTCTGTGTATTATTGTTTTACCTAAGTGTCTATTTGTACTTCAGAGCATTTTTAAATTCGAAATCACCCTTCCTTGAACTCTGAACTGAATGATACTCTAAACAGACTTGCTGCTTACAAACAGTCATCAAGAAACACCACGCTCTATCGGGGTGTTCTGGGCGGCGCTGCCTCAGAGGGATCATTTTGTCTGGTCTGGGAGGCTTTTTCGGAGCATCTTTTTTTCCCCTGGCACAAAGCTCAGCAGGCATGGTTCCCTGCTGCCTGCATTCAGCCCAGCAGGGCAGCACATAAATCATTTATCAAGGGTGTGGAGGATCTGTAAATAATCATCAGCTGGGTTTGAGGAGGCCTGAATTGCTACGCTTGGTCTCCCAGGTGTGAGCTGCATGCAGCCACTCTGCCTGCAAGCGAGGTCTACAGGGCACTTCCAAGCCGAGCTTCTCCAGACGTCCCTGCTTCTCCTGCTCCGTATTGCAGGAAGGGGTCTGTTCCCAGCTTGGGAGGTGAAGGGGTAGCTCGGTGCTGCAGAAAAAGGCATACAAAGGTCTAGGAATGCGGCTGCAGAGCGTTGTGCCATAGCATGGATGCATTCAGTGTGAGGGGCAGCCTCTGCGCTGCATCCCCTGCATCCCTGGATGCACCGGGAACTGACTGGAATTTTCACTCCAAGTGAGCAGGCAGGGTCCAGGGCTATTTAACAGGAGAAAATTGAACATTGATTGGAGGCAGGCGTAGAATCCAACTACCCACATCACCTTACCTTCTCTCTGGCCCAATTAATACTTAATGACTCCATACAAAGTGATGCAGCTTTAATAGGATGGACTGAGAGGAATTTCCTCCGTGCCTCATTAGCCAGAGGTCTCCCAAGCTCCCGTGGGAGCTGTAGGATGAAGTACTTTTGGGTAGAGGAGGAAATGAAATCTGAGTGCTCACGTCCTGGGGGGCAGCGCAGCCACAAGCTGGGGCCACGCCAGAGCCCCCGCTGGCACCTCCGCTCCTGCCAAGGGCACAGCACCAGCAAAACCCACACGGTGCCACCCGACCGAGCCTGGCAACTACATCTGAGCACCTGGGCTCCTAATTCCCTTCCTTCCCCACCTCTAGGGAAAGGAGAAAGGGAAAAGAGAAGAAAAAGACTTGGCCGGGGGGGAACTAAAACTGCAGCTTTAGTGTAATAATAATAAAACGAAAGAAAATAATAAAATAACAGAACATATATAAATATATGAAATCTCACCCCAGTCCTCGCTGACTGCATCCCTAGGGATGCTGCAGAGCAGACACAAGGGGAAGGGTCCGAGGCTGGGAAGGAGCTGGGAACTGGGTTCAGGAATGTGTGGGATCAGGGGCGGACAGACAGATGAAGTCCTCACTGGACCTCGGCCATCAAAGAAGAGAGGAATACCCATGGGGTCTCTCAGTTTTATCCTGAGTGTTATGGGTATGGGATGGAATGCTCTGCTGGTCAGGTTGAGATCACCTCTCCTGTCCGCCCCTCCCTGCAGTGAGACCTTTTTCACCTTTTTATGGCCCCACCAGCTCGAGGATGGCTTTGATTCCTTTAGGAATGAGGATAAAGGATGGACTTTCTGCATCCCAGCCCCATGTGCTCTCTGCCAGAGACAAACCCTGCCTGAAAACCATGCAGTTCACTGTCAGAAAGTGAAGTTACTCAGAAAAGACTGAGATGAAGCCAGAAACTGGTCCTGCTTTAGCTCAAACCACAACCAAATCGCAGCACATTCTGCCTCGTATCTCCTGCAGGCACGTTACTATGTGTTAAATGTTGCATTCCTAATTTCCAGGCTAATATTCACAGAGCGTGATTTGAGAAAAGTGCAGCGATATTTAAATCAGAGCTATTCACCTGAAGTAGCTCTTAGATATTTATGGCATTAATTCAGGCGTAATGGCTTTCTGCCTGGGGAAATCTTTCACTTTAATAACACATAGATCACATCCAAGTGTGACCTCATTCATATTTGGAAAACAGAGATTTTATATACAGAGTTTTCTGGGGGTGCATTTCGCTGTTGTCAGTAACTACTGCCACAGTTTCAATGAGAGATCACATTTTATGTGTGTAACAGTGGCCAATGACAGTTTTTTGGCTCAAAAATAAACCACAAACGTTCCCACTTACAAATAAATGAACAGTCATTACCCATTGTGTTGTAAATTTGGTGTTTCACCACACATTTGCATTTACTCTGGTTAAATGCAGAGGGATTTGGCCTCAGTACCTATAACAACAGCAGAAATATTACTTCGTGAAGAAATGGAATGTGCTATAGAAGAAAAAACTCGATTTCCCTTTGTAAGTACACTTTTCCCGAGGCATTACCCAAATGTCATTTATATTCCTTGCAGAAATCGCTATGTAAAAAAGTGCATTCATTTGGTTTAATTTTGCAAGGCGTTCTATGAATCCATGCGGTTCATTGAAATCTTACTTGTGGTGGGAAGGTGCCACCCACACCTCAGGAGAGCATCTGCTGGGTTGTAGTCAGCCTCCAAGTAACGCTGGAACCTGGAAGGGGCTTAATTGCCTCCTTCAGTGCTGCTGTCAAGATATCGCGCGTGGCAGAACACACCAGGCTGCTGGCAACCATTCACTCCTTCCTACTGCGGTTTGTAACTCTGCCAACAGAAATGGAATCGTAGAACCACCAGGTTGAAAGAGACCCACTGGATCATCGAGTCCAACCATTCCTATCAAACACTAACCCATGTCCCTCAGCGCCTCATCTGCCTGTCCCTTAAACACCTCCAGAGAAGGTGACTCAACCAGTGTGGCTTTCTCCTGCTTCTCTACATATAAAGAGGGATAACCAGCAGGAAGGGAAGGAGGGGATCCTGCCCCTCTGCTCTGCTGAGAGCCCACCTGGAGCTCTGCATCCAGTTCTGGAGTCCTCAGCACAGGGAGGACACGGAGTTGTTGGAGCAGGTCCTGTTGCAACTTGAGGCCATTCCCCCTTGTCTTAAGACCTGTCAGTTTCGAGAAGAGACCAACACACCACTCTCTACAACCTCCTCTCAGGCAGTTGTAGGCAGCAATGAGGTCTCCCCTCAGCCTCCTCTTCACCAGGCTAAACAACCCCAGGTCCCTCAGCTTCTCCTCATAAGACTTGTTCTCCAGCCCCCTTCTCACCAACTTCAACATCCTTTTTATAGCGAGGCCCAGAATTAACACACTATTCGATATGTGGCCTCACCAGACACATCTTTTCTATTTTCACTGACATTACAGAATCTCAAGGTGGTTTTTCTTTCCTCTGGTATCAGCCCCATCAATATTTTCCCTCCTGCAGCCCTTAAAATCCCACTACAGCCAATTAACCCTGGCCGCATTCCTTTAGTTGACCAGCTCTGATGTAAGAGTGCTGTTTGCATCTGAACTCTAACTAGGATTTCCTACCACAAAGCTGTAACATTGTTCATTCATTTTTAATGCTTTTTGTCAATTTGTCATTTGGGGGGAGACGTTTACACCTGTAGTAGCAAAACAACCTAATCTGATCTCATTACTCCATGCATCCCAAAATGAAAATCCTAGTAGAAAAAATGCTCTTGAATGTCTCTGAATATGTAAAAGAATTTAATATTTCATTTCCCATAATTTCTGGAAGCCTTTTGCATCGTATGCATCCTATCATCACATTACATCTCCTCTCCCAGCTGTTCTGGCCATTACAAGAACACTGTGCATTACGGCAGCAATTTGTGAAGGCTCCATCCACAACTGTTGTTCCTCATTTGATTTTTAAGATTAGCATTCCACGCTATGCCCTTATAAACCTTTTCTCTTCCTCCACCCTTGGAAGAGTAGCAACATTTTCTCTCTTGTTTCTCAATAGTCCTTTTTTGCATTTTGTTAAGTTAAGGGTAAAGGGAAATTAAAAATCTGTCCTAGCATGCTGAAGCAGAGACTGGGGCATCCTTTTTTTCCACGTTTAATAGCTGTTTTCATAAAACAATGTAATATTATTAAATACAGTTATGCAAACATTAACTGCAACCTATTGAATTACTCATTTTCTCCCTCCTTTACTGCTTTAACCACAGCACTAGAGTTAAATGGTAGCATTCTGGACAAAGCTGAAGACACCAGTCATTAACACTATTCCCTGCTGCGGGTTCGTGATATTATAGCTTATCCTGCTGGAGTAATAACATTGAAAGGCTTCTATTGTCCAAGATTAATCCAGTCTGCACTTGCCATATCCTTTGAGCATTTGAAGAGCTACAGAATAATGGAATGATCTGGAATGGACATTAAAGCCCATCCAGTTCCAGCCCCAGGGACACCTCCCACTGGATCAGGGGCTCCAAGCCCCATCCAGCCTGGCCTTGAACCCCTCCAGGGATGGGGCAGCCACCCCTGCTCGGGGCAGCCTGGGCCAGGGCCTCCCCACCCAGAGGTTAGAGGTTGTCACGCCAACAGCAACAGAGATGTGGCACAGATTATTTTTTTTTTGCTTTTAAAGGCATGTAAGTAATAAACTCTAGTACTTAAAACACAGGATGTAACAGACAAGCTAAGAGAGAATGCAAAGATCAGACAACGATATAAAAATTTTAATTATCTCAGAAGCAAGCAAGCTGCAGGAGAGCAAAGAGAGAGGCAAAGCCACAAGGGCATAAAGAAAGCAATTTCACAGGATAAAGACTCTCTCAAAAAAGCTAAAGTATTTATTTGTACAGTTCGTTATTATAGAAGAAACCGGGAAAATTACATTTCTTTAAATATAACTGGTAGACTATCACAGAAATATCACAAGCGGACTCGCAGAGGTCAGGTCAAAGTGGTCAGGTTCAAGTGCTGTGTAACTTTGTGGTCAAATAATGCTTTTCTGAGAGAGCTGCAAGAACCCAGGGTATTACAGACCAAAAGCTGGTAATACAGTCTAGGAATAATGGTGTGAAACAAGTAAGTTTTGTACTTGAAAGCCGCTAGCCAAACAAGCTTGTTTTCATCGAATATGACAACTTTTCTAGAAATCAGCTAAACACGATAGAATCACAGAATGGTTTGGGTTGGAAGGGACCTCAAAGCCCATCCAGTGCCACCCCTGCCATGGGCAGGGACACCTCCCACTGGATCAGGGGCTCCAAGCCCCATCCAGCCTGGCCTTGAACCCCTCCAGGGATGGGGCAGCCACCCCTGCTCTGGGCAGCCTGGGCCAGGGCCTCCCCACCCTCACAGCAAAACATTTCTCCCCAAGATCTCATCTCAACGTCCACTCTTGCAGCTCAAAACCGTTCCCCTTGTCCCTGATCAAGAGCCCCTCCCCAGCTTTCCTGGAGCCCCTTTCAGCACTGGAAGTTGCTCTAAGGTCTCCCCAGAGCCTTCAAATGATAGTAAAGAACATACAGATTAGCTTGGGGGTTTCAACATAGGATGGAATCCTTCAGTAACATCCAAGAGCCTAATCAGAGGTGAAGACTGCCTCAGAGGGGAAAAGCAAGAAGTCTCTGGGTATTTTAGTAAGCTCAGCAGTTGAGGAGAACAGCAAAGCAAACTTATTTGAGAAACACAGCTTGTTCCAAGAAAGTGAGCCTGAACACTGATGGAACCTCAAGTATTACAGAGAAAAGACCTGCATGCGATTGTGCACAGACCTCTGATGCACTCTGCACTGATACTCACTATTGCTGTGGCAGACAATATTAAATCTTTAAAGCACAACAGAGACAACAGAATGGCTGAGTGTAGACAGCACAACCAGGGAGAAGAGTGGCATGTGCAGTGAACCATTCAGCCTGGAGCTCGTGTCAGCTCCAAGAAGACACATTCAAAACGTCTACACAGCATAGAAACAGGCAGGTATCTTCCCTTGGTACTTGGGCTGTTTTCATCTCTTCAAAGACCAACGATGTTTTGAAAGAAGGAGCAGTTCCACAAAGCTGCCCAGAGCAAAGGCAAATGGATGAGCGCGTGTTTAACCGCTTTCACCAACTCTCATTGAAAATACCACATTTTGAAGTGTTTGGATAATACAAATCAAGAGTGTTGTTCAAATGTTGGATCGTGTTTCCAAAGCTGATGTTTCCAAGGACTGATTAGCAATTAGCTAAGCTTGTCTCCAGGAATAAACTAACTCTTCAGATTTGTCCCTTTGCTTTATATAAATATAAACTCAGTAGAAACTCCAGCATACACAAAATTCAGTTCAGATCATCATCTGCCACCTGAACAACAGAGTTTGTTCCCTTCATCAGCATACTGAGCAAAATATTCATCTTGTGAAAGCTCCCATTTAAAAACAACAAGCACGTTGTTATCAAGCATGGTAATGATATTTCAGAGATTGTCTTAGGCTGTAGGGAGTATGAGCAAAGCCTAGAAAGAACATTAACAACAAGGATGCTAGAGTTTACCTACTTGGTGCACCCTTCATCTCGCAGAAAGGTTGATAGCTCCCAAATTGGTTGGCATTCAAGTGACGAACTTGATGACCATCTGTTTAGGGATTCACTATTTACTTATCTCAGCTGTATGGATGGATGCCAGAAATGAAAGGGTTTGAGACGCGCTTGTAAGAGAAGCAGAGGATTTTAGCTGTTCAGCTTTAAATCGTAAGATTTTTATGATAACCTTGAAGGAGGAGGAAGCCACAAAGATGATCCAAGGGTTGGAGCACCTCCCGTATGAGCACAAGGTGAGACAAGTGGGGTTGTTCAGCTGGGAGAAGAGAAGGCTGTGGGGAGACCTTAGAGCAGCTCCCAGTACATAGGAGGCATCCCTGTCCATGGCAGGGGTGGGACTGGATGGGCTTTGAGGTCCCTTCCAACCCAAACCGTTCTGTGATTCTATGAAGCAGAATGAATAGACCCATGACTACGGACACTAATATGGGTTTAGCAGGCGCAGTGGGATGGGGCTGACGGCAGGACTGGATAAGCTTAGAGGTCTTCTCAACCTTAACGATTCTATGATTCCACAAAAATATGTTGCCTTGCTTGGGAAACTGATGCAACTATAAAAAGGATGGTTTGGAGAAGTTATAACACAAATAAATTTTTCGCAGTGGCTTAGAGTAATCCATTAGCTAAATATTTCTACTGCTTCCGTTTTATAACCCGTAAGCTGTACCCGTACCGAAGAAGCTATAAATTATTACATGAAAAGCAATTACAGAGGATAGTGTTTGTTATACTGATTTGTGATCAGTAAGGCAGGGCGATTCATCCTTCTACAAGACAACCCGAACAATAATTGTTAAAATCTAACAGCTTTGAACAATCACATATTTCTCAGAGGAGCAAATGATGTTTGAGACTCTCCCATAAGATCAACAGAGCCACTTAAATCACACAGAACCTCTCATCTAGGAGAGAAGTTTCCTCAAATCCCATCATTTTTAACCAAACTCAAAGGAGTCTCTGAATATTGAGCACGAAAGCCATAAAAGTTTGAAGATGCACCTTCTCGTGAAACCTCATCTAGGTTAAAATCTGAAAAGATTCTGATCTCACTTTGATAGGGAAGAGGGAAAGCTAATGATAGGATAACCTAATAAGCAAAGCTGGGGTTAACCTCACATCCCTGAATTATTGTGGGGAGGCTCTGGGGACAGTTTTTTAGATTCCAAACCATGCCTGTGTGCATCAG
This sequence comes from Phaenicophaeus curvirostris, assembly GCF_032191515.1. Lineage (NCBI taxonomy): Eukaryota > Metazoa > Chordata > Aves > Cuculiformes > Cuculidae > Phaenicophaeus > Phaenicophaeus curvirostris. The sequence goes on along the minus strand of NC_091398.1, from coordinate 40,954,569 downwards.
CAAGGAGAGCTTTATACACAGCACATTTAGAGCACACTTGAAGCACCTTATTTTTATGGACACTGTCATGAATAGAATAGCTTGGGTTGGAAGGGACCTCAAAGCCCATCCAGACCCATCCCCTGCCATCGGCAGGGACACCTCCCACTGGATCAGGGGCTCCAAGCCCCATCCAACCTGGCCTTGAACACCTCCATTTCTCCCTAAGATCTCCTCTCAATCTCCCCTCTTGCAGCTGAAAACCATTCCCCTCCTCCTGTCCCTGCCCTCCCTGATCAGGAGCCCCTTCCCAGCATTCCTGGAGCCCCTTTCCATACGGGAAGGATAGGAAGTATTTTCCCCATTTAAGCCCTCTTGCTCTCATGCCCGTTTCTTTGGGAAGCCCTGACTAGGGTGCAAAAAGTGTATTTATTTTTACTGTTTTTCAACAGAAGCTGCTGAAGCTGTCATATGGTAATTTGGGGAAAGGTCTCTTCCACAGTCCCAGAATTCCTCTTAGAAAAATGTGTGGATATTAAGGCTTTAAGGCACGTGTATATTCATCCCCGAGGTTGCTGCTGCATTAAAGGTTAACAAAACCAACATGCACTGTGCCGGTGCAGTTTTAAGTCCTCCTAAAAGCCGTGTGTGGGCGATTTCCCTGCAGCAGCTGAGCTCTTGCCACCCCTGCTGCAGGAACACGTGTTGTCCAGGAGCAGCTTTTCTCAAGGAAGGCTCCAAGCTTGATCCCAGCCAAGAATAAGCCCTCCTGGCTTACCCTTAATGCCCCTCGTGACCTGCTTTAATGGATAAACCTTGCTGAGTGACGTCTCGCCCTGCTTTTCAGCACCCATTACCAGCTCAGCCGTTGCAGCAGCATCTCCATGGGCCTGGGCTGAGCATCTTTGCTTTCTCCAAGAGCCCAGGAGGAGGGAACAGCCTCCCTCGAGCTCCCCGGTGCACTCTGCCTCCAGTGCGGCTGGCTTGGCTTTTGGTTGCATTTGGGGAAGATCAAAGGGTCTGGTTGCACAGAGAAACCCTCTTGTCTGGGCACTGAGCAAGGCAGCTCAGATATCCAGTAGAAAACGGTTAAATTTTAAACATACTCTTTAAACAGTAATGCTTCCTTGATTTAATTTTATAGCCCCTCCAGCACATAACTCTTTGCAAATCCTATGCTGAGAGCCTGGATTTTTTTGTGCTCACGTTCAATATTTATTACACCATGTCTTATGTTCTGCTTATTTGAGCATCTTTCTAATTTTTGTACCTCTTTCTGGGCCCTCAGGTTTGGGGGTTTTTTTTATGGAAGAAACCATCATCTACTGAGCCTGCAAACACAGCTTGGTGCAAGCAAGCCGGTGGTAGCAACATTTTGCAACCCTGCAGCCCTTGTGCTCGCTGCTGTGAGCCACCAAGCTCTTATCAACGTGCCCACAGCATCACTGCTGGAGCTGCAGGTACCCACCATGGAACAAAACAGGGTCAGGAGCAGGACAGCTACATCACAGGACCTACAAGAATTAACACTATTGAATTAGATGCTGGGGATTAACCTGGCTCATTAGCACACACACAGTATCAACGCAGCCCAAATCCACTGGGGACCTGAGTTAAGACTTTGACGTGAGGGTGAGTTGTTCCTTGTGCTCAGTGCTCCCAACCTGTGTTCATCTCTGCCCAGGAGAGATTCTCACACAGTCACCTCACTCGATGTATTTTTAATTTCAAAATAACAATTATAGCAAGAGTCAAAAGAAGATCCTGGAAACCTTCCAGAGCTTCAAGTGCAATCCAAGAAACAGCCTTAGACCAAAGTCAACACAACTGCAAGGCAAGAGCACAGAGGACACATTCCTCCTCTGCTTTATCTACCTCCTCATGATTCCCACAAAAGCTCAAATAGAATCATAGAATAGTTTGGGTTGGAAGGGACCTCAAAGCCCATCCAGTGCCACCCCTGCCATGGGCAGGGACACCTCCCACTGGATCAGGGGCTCCAAGCCCCATCCAACCTGGCCTTGAACCCCTCCAGGGATGGGGCAGCCACCCCTGCTCTGGGCAGCCTGTTCCAGTGCCTAGTTACTCTCATTGTGAAGAAATTCCTCCTTATGTCCAGCCTAACTCTGCCCCTCTCCAGTTTATCCCCATTGTCCCTCGTCCTCTCCCTCCAAGCCTTTGTGAACAGTTTCTCCTTCCCAGCTTTCTTGTAGCCCCTTCAGGTACTGGAAGCTGCTCTAAGGTCTCCTTGGAGCCTTCTCTTCTCCAGCGTGAACAACCCCAACTCTCTCAGCTTGTCCTCATACAGGAGGTGCTCCAGCCCTTGCATCATCCTTGTAGCCTCCTCTGGACTCGCTCTAACAGCTCCATCTCCTTCTTAAGCTGATGATTCCAGAACTGGACACAATACTCCAGATGAGGTCTCACCAGAGCAGAGCGGCGGGGCAGAATCCCCTCCCTGCCTGCTTTTGATGTAGCCCAGGACACGGTTGGTTTCTGGGCTGCAAGCACAGGTTGCTGGCTCATGTTGGGTTTCCCATCAACCAGCACCCCAAGCCCTTCTTCTCAGGGCTGCTCTACATCACATCATCCCCCATTGTGTAGTGAAATCAGGGATTGCCCCAGCCCAGATGTAGGACCTTGCACTTGAACCTCATATGAGTTTTATTGGAATAACAGCCACACAAATTGCATTCCAGATTCACCTTGGGCACATCCTCAACCAACAGCAAGGGCCAACCAGAGATGCTCCAATATTGATCGTTGGACTGGATGATCTTAGAGGTCTTTTCCATCCTTACTAATTCTATGTTCTAATGTATGTCATAACACATAGTCCAGATAAAGAGAATTTAGTATAACCAGAAATATTCACGCTCCAGGTGCTCCTGCACATGTTGAGTGAGGGAAAAACAGCAGCAAGACAAGATTGATCTGATCAAACAGCCCAGATTGTGCATGAAAGATTCATGACCACTGAGTGTAAAATAAAATAAGTAAAAAATGAAATAAAATAGAAGTTATTTTAAAACAGCAGAGAATAAACTAAAGAAAATTCCATGCGTTGTTGGCAGGAGATGAGCTAGTGGCAGCGTTTGCTCCATCTCCAGTGGATAAAGAGGTTGAACCACACACCAGGTCCCAGCACCCCCACACCAGCGAGGCTCTGTGGGAGCAAGGTCTCCAGCAAAACTGGCTTTGAGGATTTGATGGAATTAGTTCTAAGCACACAGTGGGGATCTGAGGTCTCTCACACTGCCCGGCTCCGAAGGCTGGCAAACCAAAACCAAGGATTCAAAAAGCAGTTTCTCCAGGTCGTAACATACCCTGCAGCTCAGGAACAAACTTGGGTTTATGATAACATGAAACCGCTGCTGCAACCATGGCAAAGAAAGGCGTATTTCTGCCTTCTTTCTGCTTTTTCTTTTTTCTTCCAATTAGAGAGAAGCCATAACCCACCACAGATCCCAGCTTATGGGTTCTGTCAACTGCTGGAATCTTTTTATGGGATTAGCATTTCTGATCTTTTCAGAAAATGAATGTTTTTAGGGTAAAATAACCCACAGACGCCTGATTTCTCAGTATGGAACAATCACGGTTTGAACTAGGCAGCATTTAGAAGGGTTTATTTTCCCTGTTGTGGCGTGGCCACATGAGTTGTAGCACAGACAAAGAATAGAAAACCTTCAGTGAAAAAAAAAGCAACCAACACAAGAAATGTGGGAATAGTTTCCCCACTATCTGGTTACCCCAAGATCCAGCGTTGCTTTGGCAGGTCACACTGGAATGTGGTTTGCATCCTCATCTGCAACCTAAGCACAAGAGCTCCCTTTGGCAGGACTCATTCCAGCCTGGAGCACGTAGCACTTCTGTACCAACATGCCACGTGTAATTTAGTGCAATTAGGCGTGATTGACAATTTCTTCTCAGGAAAGGCTGTGAACAAGGCGGGATAGGAGAATAAATAACTTTTCTCACCTAGCAAAGTCAGCATCCCTGGGGCAGAGCAGCTCATTAGCAGGGCCAAGCGTGGATGATGAGGCAGATGTCAGCTGCCAACAGACGCCCCCAACCCTTCTTCACCAGAAATGCAAACGTGCCCACATGTAGGGCAGGACAGGCACAGAAAATTGGAGTTTTCCATACATTTTAGTTAGAAGAGATTCACCTCTGACTCCAGCCCGACACTCAGACCCTCAATCAGTGTGTGATGGTGAGATCGATCCCTCTCTGACCCAGTATGTTCCTTCAAACTGCTGAGAGGATTTCACATTGACCTGTCAAAATGGGATCTGCTCAGCCAGTAAGCTCAACAGAAGCTGTTAAGGGCAACCAGATCCTGATTCCCTGTTCACTGGGTACATCTGGAATAACTCAACAGGGTCTTTGTCTTCTATTGCTTTAATCAGCTTTCCTGCCTTTTCACTTCTGCGTTCCATCCCCATTCCAATGCTTTCCAGTTTGATAACTAATGAAACTGCAGCTCCAAAATTAGTAACTCATTAGGGAACAAGAGCTGTAACAAAAGTCTGTTCCCTATGGTCTTCTTAACCTGTCTCAAATCCCATGACATTCTGAATGCGTTTTAAACCTCAGTGTAAGTAAATGACAGTCTTTGGGTGACACCCAATTATTCCTTCCTTGAATACAATAATTTTTGATTTCTCTCGGTCTTCTTAAGTTCCCTTCCTCTCAGCTCTCAACATTAGTCACTAGGAGCTGAAAGACATCCAGAAAGCCCTTATTTTCCTACCAGAGGAGATAGTGCTGAGCATCCCTGCTTCTCAGCCCAGGCTTTGCTGATGCCACCCCTAGGAAAGCTTCCCTCTGCAGAGTGGAAATGGCTTAACTTGCTGAGACTGTAAAAGGCCTCCAGGGCTGAAGAGGTCAGTCCTAAGAATATGATGATCATAGAATCACCAAATCATGAAGCTGGAAAAGACCTCCAAGATCACCCAGTCCATCTGCCAGCCCAACCCCACCAAGCCTACTAAACCACGTCCCAAAGAGTCACATTTACACAATGTTTGAACATTTCCAGTGATGGGGATTCCACCACTGCCCTGGACAGCCTCTTCCAACACTTCAGCACTTTCAGTCAAGAAGCATTTCCTAATATCCCATCTAAATATCTCCTGGTGCAATTTGAGGTCATTTCCTCTCATCCTATCACTTGTCACTTGGGAGATGTAACCAACAACCACCTCACCACCACCCCCTTTCAAGGAGGTCTCACAGGAGAGGATATATAAACACACACACTGAGCTTATTTACTTCTATGTTCTGACCCATTTTGTAGTAAAAACCCAGTTACCTCAACTAATGTTTTCCACTTGACCACAAGCAGCAGCACCAATTCCTAACAAACACGTAACAGGAGAGCAGCAACTAAAAAACATGGACAAACTACTTCAATTTCCTTCTTTCACGCTTTCAGAACAACTTGATGGAAACCAAGGAAGATCACAACATCCTTAACCGATTTCATTTTAGGGCGAGAGCAACGTCAGCAAGATTAAATCCTCCCAACCACAGCTTGAGAAGGAATCTCAGACAGCGTGGAAGGTGTGAAAAATGGGTTATTAAATCCTAGTCTTGGTGTAACTTTTGTCCCTGCTCCAAACGTGCTCATGCTTTCAGCGTGCACAACTAAATGTAAATGTGGATAGCAAAGCATCCAGGGAACTGGGCATGAGAACTGCTGTTATTTTAATGGGCATTTTGTGCCCAATTTCCTTTCCCAGCATGCAGAAAGGGAGTTGTCAGAGGTAGCACACAACTATTACAGATATTTCCTTTTAAACAGAGGGGAAAACTAAAAAATAAACACTGCTCCCACTTCCAGTCTGAACTGCATCCCCAACACTGAATTCCAGCACCTGGGATGAGCTCGTTCAATGGGCACAACCCCCAACTTTCCCATCTGGACAAGCCACATTAACAGATTGTGTGGAAAGAAGTTTATAAATTGGGCAGATTTTATATATTTAGTGTTTTACAGATGTTTTCTTTCAACATAGAAAGCTGTGTGGGGTTCTGTGCAACACTTGCAGTAAAATAATCACAGAATCGTGGAATGGTTCAGGTTGCAAGGGACCTCAAAGCCCATCCAGTCACACTCCTGCCATGGGCAGGGACACCTCCCACTGGATCAGGGGCCCCATCCAACCTGGCCTCGAACCTTCTCTACAAAGTGACAGGATTCACAGCCAGGGCCATTATTCAGAGGTGATGGGGAGGCAGCCACCTGGGCCACCAGCATCACCAGGCACTTCCAGTTCCCTCTGCCCATCCCTTTTTAAGTATTACCTCAGAGCAAGGGAAAAGCAAGGGTTGGGACTCAAAACCAGGGCACAACTGCTGTTCCTCCACCAACACCGGCCTTGCCTGCTTCCTTGGACACCTCCATCGATCCTGTGAAACTACACTCCAGAAGTGCTTATTTAAACCGAGGGGGAGAAACCATCATAACACTACAACAGCAGTGAAAGAAGCCTCTCAGCAAAGCCTTTCCCCCATTATCTTTATACTACTCATTCCAAACATTTCTTTTCCTGATGATTTCCAGTTATGAAAGCTTTTTTCCTGACAAACAGATCACTTCAGCATCATGATTCTAAGCCAATAGTTCTCATGCGACTGGTAATTAGAGACTACATCTAATATAGTCAGAAAGACTTAAAGGTCAGGCATTAAATGCTATGTGATTAAGTAAATAAGAGAAGTTTATTGCTCTTTTGTCTCACTCTGTTGATTACAGGGCACTTTATGGCATTTCGGTAGCCCGGCACTGTGTCTTCAGGAGCGGCACAGAAGGTTTACTAAGTAGTTCTGTTATTAAAATGCTTCCAAAAATAGTTCATGCCACTGCTACAGACCCCTAGAAGGGTTGTAATATATAAATTCCAACAAATTAAGACAGCGTGCACCCTTATTTCCTTCCCATCAATCTACTAGTGTCATCTTTGACCCTTCCCTCACTGATGCTCAGGACTCAGCCCACACTGATTTCCTTCCTAATCTATCAGATTAAGGCTTCAACACTGCAGTTCAGAAGGCTGGGAATGTCAGGACAGAAAGTTGAGCTGCAGGCTGCTCCACAGAGGAGCAGGTGCTTTGAAAAGAGAGGGCTTCAAATGTAAGCTCTGTTCCACTTACGCCTTTTGGCTGGTTATGACAAGAATGATAAATATTTTTGGGGGACAAAACCAATAGCAAAATAATCCCCGAGATGCACAACAAAGTGAGGGAGATGGAAAGAATGCCACATAGAGGTATGTTCAGAAGCAGCTCTAGCCCCCATCTCAGTGCAGTTCCTTTTAAAAGCTATTTCTTATTTTATGATGACAAATTTATTGTGAGAGGATGGAAAAAAAATTAAGGTTTTATATTTCTTGCACATACACACAAATCAAAAACCCCCATAGAAAGACTTTTCTATTGAATAGATATATTTTTGCGGTTCCTCATTGGGACAAGCAGTTCAAGGATGCTCCAAGTCTTATTTACAGGCAATTCCAGAGGTCTACAGCTCGTTTCCTAATCCTACCAGGTTCAGAAGGGACATTTTGATCCTGTTTGCAGTCAAGTGGGGACTGACTGTGCTCCGTTGGGGATTTCAGTGCATCAGATGGGCAATGAGCACAAAAAGCAGCTGCAAGAAGCCAACGCAAACCCTTGTGCCCACCTTGCTCTGCACCCGCTTTGGTAGGGGGGCACCTGGAGAAGGTGTCTCCAGCACCCCAAGTGCCCCAGGGGAGGTGGGATCCACCATCCCTGGATTTTAGTGGGAGCTGGAAGAGAGGGCGAGCCAGAAGATTTTTTAGTCCTGGAGCAAACATCACAGAACCTGACTTTGTCCACAGCCAGGACTGCACTGTGTTACTGAAGTGAGAGCAATAAATGACAGCCAGTTCCAGAGAAATTGGGTGGGTTTTTTTCCTCTTTTCACCTTTAGACACACAAAGAAATGGTTTTATTGCTGTGTAAAACCAACAGTATGGTATAAAGTGTGTTCCAAGACTGCTTAAAATGCTATTTTTCAAATCAAGGATTAACAACTCATTAAATTTTATTAAAGCCCTCAGAAGCTGTGATTTTTGCTCCTTTGATAATTGAACAGTTTATCCCTCGTGCTGCTTTCCTTGGTGATGGTTTAACTTTTGCCTTGGTCTAACAGAGGGATGAAGGCTGGCTCAGCATATCCCCACCGATCCATGCAGCTCCCACAGAGCTCTGTGGGCATCCAGCGCCACAAGCAAGAGGCTTCCTCAAACAAACCCCCCCACATCTCTACTTCTTCAAAAGATATTTCACTTTAAGCAATCAATACAGTTGAAAAAAAACAATCACCACCAACTTTTTTCTACTCCCACCACAGAGCCAAGGTTAACTCTGCAACCGAGCAAGGGAGAAGCTGGTACGGAGGAGGACAACACGAGATGCTGCCCCATCCTCCCACCAACAGCAGCACAGAGCGGGTCACAACGATCCTTTACATGAGCTCAGACTTATTTGTAGCTTCCTTTTATGTTTTCTTTCAGCTTCGGGACAGATGAAGGTAACAGGGTTTACTTTCAGCCCCGTGGGTTCCTAGGGCTGCTGTAAAGGCCAGTAAATATCATAACATTGATACGCTCCTCCATAAAACTGAAATTTAGAATCATGGAATGGTTTGGGTTGGAAGGGACCTCAAAGCCCATCCAGTTCCACCCCTGCCATGGGCAGGGACACCTCCCACTGGATCAGGGTGCTCAAAGCCTCAGATTTAATCCCGTAACAATAGTAATTTTTATTAACTTTTTGCCTCCAGCAAGAGCTCTACCTTCCATCTACCCCTCTGGTCACAGTCTCCATTTCTCTCATTTCCAAAGAGCAGATGTCCTTTTCCACATCTCATTCTGCACATCTCTTCAGACCTCATACCCAGCACACCTACAGGGACAAGGCACGTAGTACACGCCATGGATATTTGAACTTTAGTAATCCGATAACATTTACCCAAATTCCTCCTCTCGTGGAATGCTCTGCTGCACTAACACCATGCAGCACTCTATCTAACAAACCTAGTGGGGTTTTGCTCATTATTTTCACCCCTGTCTACAAATTACACAATTTACCCTTCCATATCTCTCCCCACATCACATCCCAGACCTCAGCAAGATTGCTTTGGGTCTCATGGCATCACCCAATATAATTAACACACTTAATTGCTTACTGCCCTTGATATCAGGTGTTTCCTTGGAAACAGCTCTTTAACTGACACAGAGGCATCCTCCAGAGCGAAGACAGGATTTATACCTTCTGCCTCTGAAAGCCACTGGCCGTGCAGCTCTGGGTAGCAGACATCACCTGAAAGCCGTATCCCTCTGCAGACAGGCCACAAAGGGACACAACCAATTCCTGGCAGCTAATAACTGCAAAGGTTACCCTTAGAATCATAGAATCCCAAGGCTGGAAAAGATCTTTGAGATCACCGAGTCCAACCATACTAAACCAAACCCATAAGCACCTCATCCACCCAGCTTTTAAACCCCTCCAGGGATGGGGACTCCATCACCTTCCGGGGCAGCCCCTGCCAGGGCCTGAGAACCCTTTCTGTAAAGGAGTTTTTCCCCCAGTGTCCAATCAGATTGGACCCTTAGTATTTCAGACTATTTAATTAGAATATGTCTCTGAATCAGTCAGCCAGGATATGAGTTTTGGTCATTTAGAAGAGTCCTACATCACTTTCCTTGACAAGTAGCTTCATCACAGGATTCACTAAACAGGTAAACAGGGTACAGAATGAGATGCTGCTCATGCTTAGCGTGACCTGCTGCTGGTGAACCCACCCAATGACTTTAGGCAGCAATTTTCCAGGGAGAGGTAGCATGGGCTTTTATCTGAGCTTCTGCAAAGCATTTTATCACTGCTAGACAGGAATTCATTGCAAAAGATGGGAGATGTGGATTGGTGCAGTGCTCGCCAAAACAATTAAGAGTTTTACATCAATGAGCAAGTACAGAGAAGCTGGAGGATGGTTTCAGTGGGATCTTCAAATTGGTCTCTTCTCCCCAGTGACAGGTGATAGGACAAGGGGGAACAGCCTCAAATTGTGCCAGGGCAGGTTGAACATCAGGAAAAATTTCTTCAGCAAAAGGGTTCTTGGGCACAGGAGCAGCTACCTAGGGAGGTGGTGGAGGCATCATCCCTGAAGGGGTTTAAAAGCCAGGTGGATGAGATGCTCAGAGATGGTTTAGTAGTGGGCAGGTTCAGTTGGACTCGATCACAAAGGTCTTTCCCAACCAAATGATTCAAGAATGGATTTTGACCTGATCCCACATCACAGCAGCAGAGTGACAGCATTAGAGGGAAATCGGAACATGATTAGGAGAGGTGCATCGGACAGGATCCACCACCACTGAATTTACTGTTTCTATAATGAGAACATGCTCCTCTGCGTTCTCAGGCTGCAAGGTCATGCCATGAGGGTTCATTGGAAAGGTTTCTCTTGAAAGCTCAAAATTTGAGCAGCTTGAAAAGGCAGTAAGAAGGAAACACCATTTCACAGCGACTGTAAACAATTGGATGAGTACCCTCAACAAGGATGCAGAGCCTCCCCTCAACTGTTTTACTCAGTCCCTTTATCTGTTGTTATACAGTGCTGCCTGACATGAATTGGGTCTGGAGCTGCTGCTGCGAGCAGGAGATGAAGCTTTGGCCTCCAGAGGTCCCTCCCCACCAGCTTTACAACAGGCAGTGAAATGTTTATTCACTGCCAGCCTACAAGAGCATGAAGTGCTAGACGATTTGGCCACAGCACAGAGCAAAGCAAGGAAGCACCATGCTGCAACCAAACCAACAGACTCGCTGTGCCCCTGGGGCTCCCCACGCATCCCCCACCACCTCCTGCATCTCTCACACTTCCCTGCTGGCAGAGATATATTCTATGGTATTTCTGAGGATCAATTTAAACAAGAGATTTAAAAGCTATATATAAGCTGGTCCACAGTTAATTCCCTCTTGCTCACTCAAGGAAGCAGTTTGGACATTGCTGGAGGGAAAAGAGGAGGTGAAACCTATGCCAGGACACCCATCACTGGGGGAAAGGGATGAGCTGCTCAGAGGAGGAGCAGAGCCTGCACCTCTCCCATTGAGTGAAAAGAAGAAATAGAAGAGTCCAGGCTCTATTTTCATACTCTGGCAAGTGTATCTGGGAGGAGAGGGATCAATCGGCGTGTTTGCTGTTTGCACAAGCAGGCGTCAGAGCAGAACTCACACGGAAAAGCCTGGGAGCAAGACCTCAGGCTGCTGAATCACTAAATACTTGTTGCAGCAGCACGGGGCATGAGGTGACCAGTCCCACTCAGAGCAACAGTGCTCCAGCCTGGGGGGAAGCTGGTGCGGGAAGCACAGGCTGGGCAAACCAAGTCACCTGAGCTGGCAAAACCATCGTCCTCAAAGAAAGATGGATCTGTGGATCCATACAGCTGGAAGGGACATGGGAGACACTCCTGGGCTGCCCCACCATGTGTGAGCTTGTTTCTGAAGAGCCCCAACCCCCCGCACTTGCCTGCAGATACAATACAGCCATACCAGACCTAATTATGCTTCGTGTTGCCTCTCTGAGGTCCAGCTGAATGGCAGTGACCGTGTGGAAATGAATCCAGTTCAGCCTCTGCATGCAGCCAGAGACACCCCAGCAGACATCAGGTGAGAGAGAAAGTCAGTGGGCAGGGGGTGGAAAGAGACACCTCTTGATGGAAGAAAGCTTTGTGCTTCTATTCTTCTCTATTGGCAAGAGATAATGGAATTTATTTTTTTTTTACCGATTTACTATTTTAGGGGAAAAAAAAAACTTCCCAAGAGTAAAAAACATTTTCAAATTGATAAATCTAAATATAAGGAATTGCCCCTTGAAGAGCCATCCAGGACTACACACTGCGAAACTGGTCTGAAGCAAAGAAAACACCTAGAGGTACAAAGAACCCTTCTCACACTCCCCTTCTTTCAAAAAAAGCCCCCAAATTAATTAAAAAACATTTCATACCTTCCATTTCACATTGTACTTTCAGGATCAAAACCTCCAGCATCTCCTAGAACAAGCAGCAGACATGGACGTAGCTCAGAACACTGTTATATATAAATCAGGCACCAGCACCTCAAAACCCACCTTGCCCCAGGCTCCTCTCCAGCCCTGCGTGGGGCACCTTGCCCTGATGACCACCAGGTGGGAAGGGCTGATCCCCAGCACCTGGCTCCAGTTACTTCCTTCACCGCTCCTAAAGCAAGAGATCACTTCACCCTATTAAAATGGTCACTTTATAGGTTTAAAAAGCGAATGATGACTGTTCTACCCTGCCTGAACTGTCGTGTGTAACTGCTGTGCCTGTAGGAAAAGCAGCACGACGGCAGTAGGCAGAATAACGGGCTTTCTTATTTGCTCTTCATAAAAAATAGTATCTTCCCCATGAAATCAGAGCAGATCCCATGAGCTAAGGCACTGAGGGGTGCTTAAAATATCAAATAGAATATTAGAGTCACAGAATCATAGAATAACCAGGTTGGAAGAGACCCATCGGATCATCGAGTCCAACCATCCCCATCAATCACTAACCCACGTCCCTCAGCACCTCGTCCACCCGTCCCTTAAACCCCTCCAGGGAAGGGGACTCAACCCCCTCCCTGGGCAGCCTCGGACAGGGACCAATGACCCTTTCTGTGAAATTTTTTTTCCTAATGTCCAGCCTAAACCTCTCCTGGTGGAGCTTGAGGCCATTCCCTCTTGTCCTGTCCCTGTCCCTTGGGAGAAGAGGCCAGCTCCCTCCTCTCCACAACCTCGTGGAATGGTTTGGGTTGGAAGGGACCTCAAAGCCCATCCAGTTCCACTCCCTGCCCTGGGAATGGACATCTCCTACTGGATCAGGGGCTCCAAGCCCCATCCAACCTGGCCTTGAACCCCTCCAGGGATGGGGCAGCCACCCCTGCTCTGGGCAGCCTGGGCCAGGGCCTCCCCACCCTCACTGGGAAGAACGCATCCCTGAACCAAGCCCTCCAAACCTATGGCTCCTCTGGACCCATCTATGCCCTTGTTTTCCAAGCCTTCATTATCAGCTATTACACTTTTAATAACAAAACGAAGCTGTGAACATTTATGCTCAGAAGCCCAGAGGAGCCTGTTGTGAGATAGCAGCTCTGCTGCTGGCACGGGCTCTCAGCTGGAGACTGGGATGGAAGAGGGAACATCAGAAGCCTGTTCTCAAATTAAAAGAAGCTCATTACAAGCACCTGCCTGTTCTCTTAGTTAAGCTCGCCTGATGAGGGCCTCGGGGGAGCTGAGCAATAGGAGTATTTTTCCACCTCGAAGTAGAATAAATAGACATAAAATCAGTCCACAAATGAGAGTATATTTATAGCTAATTACCGGTGGAACAGACCTGGAATGGAGCAAAGTGCATTTTGTGCGCCCCTTGACTGGCGTGTTTTATAAATACCCAATTTCTCATCTCCTCAGATAAAGTGGTCTAACAGCCCGACTCTTGTTTTCATTGCCTTGATCAAAATAGAACAAACTAAGGTAATGAGCGAAGTGAAAATGTAGCGGGGGGGGGGAAACCCACGTTTTTCTGCCCTTTTCTAACATTTCCCTGGGGAGATCCCACTGGATCAGGGGCTCCAAGCCCCATCCATCCTGCCCTTGAACCCCTCCAGGGATGGGGCAGCCACCCCTGCTCTGGGCAGCCTGGGCCAGGGCCTCCCCGCCCTCATTGGGAAGAATTTCTTCCTGATGTCTAAATGAAATCTTCCCCCTTCCAGTTTAAAGCCATTCCCTTGTGTCCTATCACTCCAGGCCCTTGGAAAACAGCCCCTCCCCAGCTTTCCTGGAGCCCCTTTCAGCACTAGAAGCTGCTCTAAGGTCTCCCCGCAGCCTTCTCTCCTCCAGGCTGAACAACCCCAACTCTCCCAGCCTGGCCTCATACAGGAGGTGCTCCAGCCCTTGGATCATCTCTGTGGCCTCCTCTGGACCTGTTGCCACAATCGTAAAAGCATCGAATTCTACCTTTAGACTATTTTTATAATGGGTTTTTCAAACTGGGGATAATTGGACTTATGAAACCCAGTGAGGCACAGGAGCAGAGGACAGGGAGCAAGGAGGGCTTGCTGCTGGGGTGGCTTTGGTGGGGCGGCCTTCCCTCTGCTCCCAGCACCACGGGTCTGTTCAGCAGTCACGTTAACCACGATGAGTGAAAGGGTCCTCGGGCCCTGGCAGAGGCTGCCCAGGGAGGTGGTGGAGTCCCCATCCCTGGAGGGGTTTAAGACGGGTGGATGAGGTGCTCAGGGATCTGGTTTAGTAGTGGACAGGGTACAGTTGGACTCGATGATCTCAAAGGGGTTTTCCAACCTAGGGATCCTATGATTCTTCCCCTATCCTAGAGTTTTACACTAATAAACAGGACGTACTCTGCCCCCAGCACCCATGGCACAGATTTCAGTCAAGTGCAAGCTGTATCTTGGCTTGGATCAGACACAGCGTGGCCAGCAGGTCCAGGGAGGTTCTTCTCCCTCTGTACTCGGCACTGGTGAGACCGCTCCTCGAATCCTGTGTTCAGTTCTGGGCCCCTCACCACAAGAAGGATGTTGAGGCTCTGGAGCGAGTCCAGAGAAGAGCAACGAAGCTGGTGAGGGGGCTGGAGAACAAGAGGAGCGGCTGAGAGAGCTGGGGGGGTTTAGCCTGGAGAAGAGGAGGCTGAGGGGAGACCTCATTGCTCTCTACAACTCCCTGAAAGGAGGTTGTAGAGAGGAGGGAGCTGGGCTCTTCTCCCAAGGGACAGGGGACAGGACGAGAGGGAATGGCCTCAAGCTCCGCCAGGGGAGGTTTAGGCTGGACATCAGGGAAAACTTTTTCACAGAAAGGGTCATTGGTCCCTGTCCGAGGCTGCCCAGGGAGGGGGTTGAGTCCCCTTCCCTGGAGGGGTTTAAGGGACGGGTGGACGAGGTGCTGAGGGACATGGGTTAGTGATTGATGGGGATGGTTGGACTCGATGATCCGGTGGGTCTCTTCCAACCTGGAGATTCTGTGATTCTGTCCCGGTCCCCATGCCCACTAGGTGTCACTGTACGACCTGTGTCCCCGTCCCTCCTGCTCATAGGAGGTGTCACTGAGTGACCTGTGTCCCTTTGTCCCCATCCCTGTCCCTGTGTCCCCTTCCTCATGTGCCTGTTCCCTGTCCCCCCACTCAAACTAGGTGTCACTGTGTGACCTGGGTCCCTGTCCCCATGTCCTCACACTCCCGTCTCCCCACTCATATCAGGTGTCAACGCATGATCTGAGTCCCTGTGTCCCCATCCCTGTCCCCATGTCCCCATCCCTGTCCCCATGTCCCCGTGTCCCTGTCCCCCCACTCACACTATGTCACTGCATGACCTGTGTCCCCATGTCCCTCTGTCCCTGTATCCTGTGTCCCAGTGTCCCCATAGCCTGCTCACACTAGATGTCACTGTGTGATCTGTATTCCCATGTCCCCGTGTCCCCGTGTCCCTGCCTGCCATTCACACTGGTATCACCTCGAGGCCTGTGTCCCCATCCCCGTGTCCCCATGTCCCGGTGTCCCTGTCCCCACTCGCGCTAGACATCACTGCATGACCCGTGTCCCCCTGTCCCATGCCTCTGTCCCCACTCACACCAGTTGCCACCAAGCCCAGGGAGGGTGTCAGATGGGGGTGACGAGCCCACAGCCCCGTCTCCTCCTGGATGCCAACTGCTGCCTACTCAATGGATCCAAACACACATCTCCATCCTCATCCCCAACCCAAGTCACCTGCAAGGCTGGGGGCTGCCCCACAGGCAAGCTTGGGCTGTCCCCAGCCCTCCGTTCCTGGAAACCAGCTGCTGCCTACTCACTGGATCCCAAAAACACATCCCTATCCCATCCCCATCCTCAACCTATCCCTATCCCCAGCCCCAGCCCAAGTCACCTGCAAGACTGGGTGCTGCCCCACAGGTGAACTCAGCGAGTCCTCAGCCCTCTGTGCCTGGATGCCAGCTGCTGCCTGCCCAATGGCTCCAAACACACAGCCCTATCCCCATCCTCATTCCTATTCCCAAACCAAATCACCTGTGAGGCTGTCCCACAGGTGAACCTGGGGTGTCCCCGGACTTCTTTGCCTGGAAGCCAGGTGCTGCCTACTCAATGGATCCAAAGCACATATCCCTATCTCCATCTTCCCCTTCACCCCACCCACATCCCCATTCTCCACCCAAACTGCCTGCCAGGCTGGGTGAGCTCAGGTGTCTCAGGTGTCTCCAGCCCATGCACAGCCCTGCTCCTCCCATGAGCTTCTCCACAGCCAGAGGTGCTAGGGCTCCCTCCTTGGGCAATGCCACCCCACCAGAGCAGGGAGGAGGCAGGAACACTGCCAGGAGCTGCTGTTCCCAGGGCTGCCGCACATACCGCACAAATCCCACCCAGGACGCTGCCCCCGCACCCCTCTCCCCATCCCCAATCCCCACGAGTCAGAACTGGGTGGCTTTTTACCGGGGATCTTTGCCCAAATCTGCCTGTCTGCCCACTGCTAAAATCATTTGTGCTTTTCTCTCCCCCTTCTTTTCCCACGTTTTTTTTTTTCCACATCGAAACACTGCAAACAGGAACATTCTTTTCCATCCCTAGCACCACTAAGCACTCTTTAAATCACCTCCTATTTGTTGGTGTCTTCTTGCCTCCAACTATGCCCTAACCTGGAGTAGGAGAGAAGAGCGATGCCTTCCCAGAGCCTCCGTGTGCAAGTCCTCTGCCCTCACCAGGCGCTGCGCTGGACGAAACCCACATCCCCAGAGCTTTTAGCAACTGTTCTCATCAGGTAAGACAAAACACGCTTCACTCCTCAAACCTAATCCAGGTCTGGGATGAAAATCATAAAGATTAAAAGAAGAACAATGATGGCAGGAACTTTAAGAGGTTAAACTGCTCATCTTGCCTTCATTCTGCTGTTAAATTACAGCAAGGAGGGAGGAACAACATGGTTTTGCCTGCTCAGACCAAGGCTTTATCTCATTTCCTTATCACAGCAAACTAATAAAGATGAAATATCGGTGTGAAAAAGCACCACAGACAGAGACCCTGTTCTCTACGTGGATCCAGCTCTCCGTACTCTTAGCCACCAGCTTTTCTGAGCTGAAAGCACACGTGGGACCCTCCTGACACAACTCCAGGGTGGGAATCTGTTCCCTAGCAGCTGCCAAGAGCTGGAAAACGGTGAGGAGCACGAGGGGCAGACCCCGACCCACATCCACCACCAGCAGCAGTTGCTGTGTTGAGCATGGAGACAGCCCACGTGCAGCAAAAAGGAGCCCCGCAGCATTCAAACGTCTCTTTTCAGCACTTTCCTCTGGCTAAAATAACAGCCGGCATTCCACTGCTAATTAGAATTAATACTGTCCTCTTCCTCCAACAGTAAAAACAAAATGTTCCCGGTGAATCCCATCTGATAAGGCAGCAAAGCTCACCCAGCCTGGCCTGGGGGGTGGGATGCGCTCGGCACAGCACAGCAGCCCCGCTGGGCTCCGCAGGGAGGGGACCCTGCGTGGGGACCACCCCCCAAAGCCCCGTGCCCGCAGAATGGGGCATCCAGAGAGGGCGTGAGCCAAGGGTCAAGCTCGGGCTCTGGAGGGTTGTGGCACTTCATGATATACCCACCACGCTAGGATAAATCAGCCACATTTTTCCATGCCTGGCCTCAACCTCCTTGCTACTTTATTCCCATGAGGACCAGCTCCGGACAGTATAATGTGTCGTGTGGCCATCGCAGCCCACCCAGCCGGGCAGTGCTCGCCCGCAGCCCCCGGCAGCTCCCGGCACACCGACTCATAGAGCCAGAGGACGGTTGGTGTTGGAAGGGACCCCAAAGCCCATCCAGTCCCACCTCTGCCATGGGCAGGGACACCTCCCACTGGATCTCCCCTCCCTCCCCGTCCCCCCATTCCCATTCCCCTTCCCATTCCCCCCTCCCTCCTTCCATCCCCTCTCCTCCCATCCCCTCTCCTCCCTCCTCCCCCATTCCCCCCTTCCCCCATTTCCATGCCACCCCCCCTCCTCCCCATCCCATCCCATTCCCCTCATCCCATTCTACCCCATCCCATTCCCCTTATCCCATCCCCTCCATCGCATCCCATTCCCCCATCCCCTCCATCGCATCCCATCCCATCGCATTCTATCCCATCCCATTCCCCCCACCCCATCCCCTCCCCTCCCAGCCCCTCCATCCCATTTCCCCATCCCCTCTTCTCCGCCCACATCCCCTTTCCCCCCTCCCCTCCCACCTCTATCTCCATCTCATCCCATCCCATCCCATCCCATCCCACCTCCTCCCTCCTCCCCCATTCCCCGCTCCCCTCCCTCCCCGCTCCCCTCCCACTACCCCTGCTCCCCTCCCTTCCCCTCCCCTCCCATCCCACCTCTATCTCCATCTCTTTCATCCCCATCCCATCCCATCCCTCCTTCCCTCCCACCTCTATCTCCATCTCTTTCATCCCCATCCCATCCCATCCCTCCTTCCCTCCCACCTCTATCTCCATCTCTTTCATCCCCATCCCATCCCATCCCTCCTTCCCTCCCACCTCTATCTCCATCTCTTTCATCTCCATCATCTCCATCCCATCCCATCCCATCCCTCCTTCCCTCCCACCTCTATCTCCATCTCTTTCATCCCCATCCCATCCCTCCTTCCCTCCCACCTCTATCTCCATCTCTTTCATCCCCATCCCATCCCATCCCATCCCATCCCATCCCATCCCACCTCCTCCCCCCCTCCCCTCCCCGCTCCCCTCCCCTCCCACCTCTATCTCCATCTCTTTCATCTCTATCCCATCCCATCCCATCCCACCTCCTCCCTCCCCCCCTCCCTCCCCTCTCCCCTCCCACTCCCCCCGCTCCCCTCCCCTCCCACCTCTATCTCCATCTCTTTCCTCTCCATCCCATCCCACCTCCTCCCCTCCCCTCCTCCTCCCCTCCCCGCTCCCCTCCCACTCCCCCCGCTCCCCTCCCCTCCCCTGGCACTCCCCGACTCCCGGTTCCCGTCGCTGGGGCTGTGCCGGCGCGGGCGGCGGGGCCGCTGCGATGAGCGGGGGCACGGAGGCGGCGGGGCTGCGCGGGGGGCTCCCCGCGGGGCTGTCTGCGGGGCTGGAGCGGGCGCTGCGCTGCTGCACGGCGGCCCCCGCGGTGACGGACGGCGGGACGGCGGCGGCCCCGGACGAGCGGAGCCTCTACGTGGCGCGGGTGGTGCAGATCGCCGTCATGTGCGTCCTCGCCATCACCGTCGTCTTCGGCATCTTCTTCCTCGGCTGCAACCTGCTCATCAAGTCCGAAGGGATGATTAACTTTCTGGTCAAGGACCGGCGCCCGTCCAAGGAGGTGGAGGCGGTGGTGGTGGGACCCTACTGACCGCCCGCCGCGCCCCGCGCCCCGCGCTGCCAGTAAAGCCCCTTCTGACGGCGCCTCCGCTGCCTCCTTCTCTCCTCGCCGCCGCGGGTCCTGCGCTCCCCAACGGGCGGCCCTCCGGGGCCGGGGTTCTGTCCTCCCGGTGCCTCCTGCAGGGTCGGGGTTCTTCTCTCCTCGCCGTGCGTCCCGTCCAGGGTCGGGGTCCCCCTGTCCTCCCGGTGCCTCCCTCCAGCATCTGAGTTCTCTTGTCCTCGCCGTGTCTCCCTCGGGGGTCGGGGTCCCCCTGTCCTCTCGGTGCCTCCCTCCAGGGTCGGGGTTCTCCTGTCCTCGCCGTGCCTCCCTCCAGGGTCCGGGTTCTTCTCGCCGTGCCTCCCCTCGAGGGTCGCGGTCCCCCTGTCCTCCGCCACCATCAGTGCCTCCCCTCCAGAGTCGGGGTTCTTTTGCCCTTCGCGGTGCCTCCCCTCGAGGATCTGGGTTCTTTCCTACGTGGTCACCGGTGGCTCCTCTCGAGCGTTGGGATTCTCCAGTCCTCCCCAGTCACCTATGCCTTCTCCTCGAGGGTCTGGGTTCTCCTTGCCTCCATGGGCACCGTTGCCTAGCCTCGAGGGTCCGGGTTCTTCTCTCCTCCCCAGTGCCTCCCCTCCAGGGTCTGGGTTCTTTTGTCCCTCGCAGTGCCTCCCGTCGAGGGTCAGGGTTCTTCTGTCCTCCCCGGTCCCCTATGCCTCCTCCTCGAGGGTTCTTGAGGGTCTGGGTTCTCCTTTCCTCCACAGGCACCGGTGCCTCCCCTCCAGAGTCTGGGTTCTTTTCTCCTCACCGGTACCTCCTCTCGAGGGTCGGGGTTTTTCTGTCCTCCCTGGTGCCTCCCCTCCAGGTTCTGGGTTCTCCTTTCCCCCGCGGTCACCGGTTCTTCCCTCGGGGGTTGGGGTTCTTTCCTCTGCAGTCACAGGTGCCCCCCTCCAGAGTCGGGGTTCTTTTGTACTTCGCAGTGCCTCCTCTTCGATGGTCGGGTTCTTTTCCCCCTGGTCCCCTATGCCTCCTCCTCAAGAGTCTGGGTTCTCCTGTCCTCCCCGCTGCCTCCCCTCGAGGCTCTGTCCTCGGTGGTGCTGGGGATGCGGCTGCTGCCCCACGCTCCCTCCCCGCAGGTTTTTGCCTCCAGGCTGGGCTAAAACTTGTGTTTTCCTTGCGTTTCGAGCCTCCCCCGGTTGCACCGGGCTGGGAGGACGCGGTACCCGGCTCCCCGGGGCGAGATGCGCCGTGGGGACGTGGGGGATCCCGTCCCGTGGGTCAGAATCACGGAATCATTAAGGCTGGAAAAGAACTCTAAGATCATCCAGTCCAACCCTCAGCCGTGGGTTTTGGGAAACAACCCAGCGCACCCCATTTGTGACCCTCTCTGTCTGAGTTTTGATGCTGTAAAACCGCTATCCTTACTTGTTATTAATCCACCTGGAAGCCCCGTCAACAGGTGACTTCTTACGGGTGCATCCAAGGGAGGGAGAAATTTCTCCTTGCACAGGATTTTATGATTTATTTCTTTTATTTCTCTCTCTGAGAGGTTTGCATGGCTCCGTATCGCCTCCCGGGGGGGTGGGGGGTGCGCTTGTTGTTAGTGATAAATCAAGGGATCCCTATTTGCTGTAGGAACCAGCATAAAGACTTGCAGTGGGATGGGGGCAAAAAAGCTCAAGGAACCGGCTTGCGGGAAAATATCTTGTGTGACACCCCAAGTCCTGCAGTAAGGCTGTTAATTGTCAATATTGATTCCTGCTGATGAGAATCAGGGCGCTTCTGGAGCAGCCGTGCAGGCTTTGGGCTGCTTGGTGGATCATGAGCTGATGTGAAGGTGGCCAAGCCACTGGATCGTTAGGATTCGTCTTGTACCTCAAATCCTGGGTTCAGTTTTGTGCCCCTCACTCCAAGAAGGACCTTTAGGGGCTGGAGCTCGTCCAGAGAAGGGAACAGAGCTGGAGAAGTGCTGGAGAACAGGGGTTATGAGAGGTGGCTGAGGGACCTGGCGTTGTTTAGCCTGGAGAAAAGGAGGCTGAGGGGAGACCTCATCACTGTCTACTTGAAAGGAGGTTGTGATGAGGTGGATGCTGCTCCTTTCTTCCAAGTGACAGGCAATAGGACGAGAGGGAATGGCCTCAAGTTCTGCCAGGGGAGGTTTAAACTGGGTATCAGAAAAAAATTCTTCACCAACAGGGTTCTCGGGCCCTGGCAGAGGCTGCCCAGGGGGGTGGTGGAGCCCCCATCCCTGGAGGGGTTTAAAAGACGGGTGGATGAGGTGCTTAGAGATATGAGTTAGTAGTGGACAAGTACAGTTGGACTTGATGATCTCAAAGGTCTTTTCCAACCTAGGGATTCTGTGATTCTATGATTTTATCTTTAGGAAACGTTAGCATATGTTTGGATTTTGATAGAGAAGGTGAAACAGCATTTACAAAATGCACCTGAGCTGGAAGAGGATGGAATGAGGCTGGAGTCTGAGACAGCCAACTTTTAGTAGAAAATGAGACAAAACGGGGCATCCCAATGCCATCTGATTCCCTCAGACAGCAGAAACCTCAGCCTGTACTCACTCATTTATGTCTGTGTTAAAGGGAAAGACAAAGAACAGACCTGCCTGTTTTCTGGGGAACAAATAAGTCATGGACTTTGTCATTACATCAAAATAAATGTTACTGAGCCATGTATCAGCCGAAACGTTGGGGAGCAATTTAGCCCCAATTCCCCTCCTTTCTCTTCCCCTTACTGCTGCAGAAATGATAGATAAAGCAGAACGTTAGTATAATAAGAGGGGAAACTCCTAATCTAGATGTTTCAGTCATTACAAAGCTTTTCCAACTTGCAGTCTTGCAGAGAACACAATCTTTCCCGTAATCTGACTTGCAAGGAGTGTGCTGTGTGTTTGAATATTTTTTGAGAGCTACATTCATTAAGTGTTCTTTATTAACTGTAGCAAATGCTTGAAGCATAAAACATTTTGCTCAACCTTAGCTAGAAGCCACAGCTTTTTCCAACACTGTAAATCACAAAATCATAAAACTATAGAATGGTTTGGGTTGGAAGGTTCCTCAAAGCCATTCCTAGAGAAGTAGAAAATGATGAGAGTCACCTGGTAGACCTGTCCAGCTCTCATTAGTGGTCAGACAGGAGCTTCTAGAGGGGACCTTCGCAATTTGTGAGGAAACCTTGCCCCCTGTGATGCTCAGTGAGTGCTTGTGACTTTGCAGCAGGACCTCTCCCAGGAGGATTCACACTGGGACCTCTCATGCAGCCTCCCAGTAACTGTTTCAGAGAGTGCAATGCCCAAAAAGTCCATACAGCCCCAACCTCAGAAAGTCCCTAATGCGATGCTGTTTGCAGTTTTTGTTGAGTATTATTGACAAAAACAAGCTCAGATCTCTCTTTTCGTGGATCAAGGTTGAAGTAGCCTCACCCCAGGCTGTCTGCATACCTAATTGCTGTCTACAAGCAATTACATCACAGTTCTTGCAGAGCTTTGGGCCACCTCAGCCCTCGTGCTCAGACTTGGCTGCCAGTGTGCAAAACACCGGAGCCGGAGCTCCTTCTGAGCATAAAAACCCTCCAAAGATCATCCTCCTCACACCTCGGCAGCCAGCCAAATGGCACCCGACGTTTCTGCTGCTTCTCAGCTCATCTCCTCTTTCCTCCCAGTTAGCCAGGAATGTGGGCTTGGGAACACACGATAATAGATTTCACTTTTTCAGCTCAAACCCCATGCTAATCCTCCAGAACAAAAATCAAGAGGCATCTTAGCCTCTTCCCAAATACTCTCTGAAGTGGTTTGTTCGATATTCTAACTGGGACAGGCTTAGTAAAAACACTCTGGCAGCTGCAATTGCTTTT
Organism: Phaenicophaeus curvirostris; assembly: GCF_032191515.1. NCBI lineage: Eukaryota > Metazoa > Chordata > Aves > Cuculiformes > Cuculidae > Phaenicophaeus > Phaenicophaeus curvirostris. Next base: position 40,931,301 of record NC_091398.1, on the reverse strand, counting down.
AGATAGCCCTGTGGATGCACTCAGGCGCGGCCGTACAACTTTAATTGTGTGCTTTCCACTTCTTGTTGCTAATAATCAACCCCTGATGTATGCTGAAAAGGTGCATTTTAGCAGCTCGGACACATGCGGGTGTGGGGCTTTATTCCAATCTCACATTCAGGCAAAATTCACCTTTTAAAGCTTTAATAAGGAAAATAAGATCCTTCTGTTCATTTGCAGTTAAAACAACAAAACTTCACCATAAGTGACAGGCACAGCTTTATGATTTGCCTTTATATTTGTCACTTTAAGTCACCACGGAACGATCCCGACTCATGGAGCATCCCTGGCACGGGTTGCTCACCTCGGACCGGGACTGGGAATCCACAATGGAAATGCGTTCCCCAAAACATCTTCACGTTCAGCTAGGCAACCTGTAATAACGTGCATTTGAGCCCGTATTAATTATCAGTAAAGAATGAGTCATTAGAAGTGCTCCTCCTTTCTCGACAGCCCCATTTGTGTGCATGAATGGATGATGCTGTTGCTGTTGATTTCAGCAAACCGTGACGGGGCTGCCTAACCAGTAATGCTGAGGGACAGCAAGTCTTCTATATCATAAAATAGCAGCATCCTCTTTGTAATTAGGGTTTAAACTTGCTGTCCAAAAGTGAAATTTTTCTGCTAGCTCACCATTAGCAAGTGAGAGCTGTAGCCCAGTGCGCCCACCCGCGTGCCTGGAGCTTTTCTCACAGACAATTCAGCCGGCTGAGCTGCTCCTCGTCTCCGCGGCACCATTACTGGCACAGCAGTACAGGATTTTTGATTGAAAGACAGAGAAAAAAAGGTATGCGAGAAGGCAGGAAGCAGTAGGAAGTGTTCAAAAAAAAAGGAGGGGGGAAAGGACCATGAATAGCACTGAGGGGCAACAAACCGAAACTTAATGGGAAGGAAAACTTGCTTTTTGTAGGATCATCGAATAGAATAGAATCATGGAATGGATTGGGGTGGAAGGGCCATCAAAACCCATCCAGTCCCACACCTCCCACTGGATCAGGGGCTCCAAGCCCCATCCAACCTGGCCTTGAACCCCTCCAGGGATGGGGCAGCCATCTCAATCTTGCCTCTTGCAGCTCAAAACTGTTCTCCTCATCCTGTCCCTGCTCTCCTTGATCCAGAGCCCCTCCCCAGCTTTCCTGGAGCCCCTTTCAGCACTGGAAGCTGCTCTAAGGTCTTTCCTCGATCCTTCTCTCCTCCAGGCTGAACAACCCCAACTCTGTCAGCCTGTCCATGTACAGGAGCTGCTCCAGCCTTCAGGTCATCTCCATGGCCTCCTCTGGACGTGCTCCAACAGCTCCCTGCCCTTCCAGTGCTGAGGACTCAGCTCTGAACAGGGAAAGCTCACCAGTGGGTCTCCAGTGCCCGTGCTCTGGGAGAAGGTGAATCACCCACGGACTCCAGCCCCTCGGTGCCTCATAGGCTGCAGGTGGGATGCTGGTGGTCCAGGCTCTGCATCATCCCAGCATCCCCAGTAAAGCCAGAGCCACCTCACCGCCCCTTAACCAGCAACTGTATTTTACAAACGCAGATGACTGCTGCAGAAACAGGTTTTAGAGGTGTCAAGAGCACCTGGTTGCGCAAAGGCTTTGTTTTTCTCTTGTCTCAAACCTGCACACGTGCTTGAATGCAAAACTTCAACAGCATCATCTTCTCCCTTCCCTCCTTCTCTGAATATAAATCCAAGCCAAGGGATATCAAAGACCACACAATTCATCCTCTCTGTAATATATTTGTAGCAGGGTGCTTTCTTTTATGGGACACCTTTATTTTTTAATGCCAAAAATTAGACTTCATTCATCACTGGGGACCAGACACAGTCGCTAAGGAGAGAAACCAAAGGAAGCCTGAGCTCCTCAGGACTCAGCGTATCCATCACTTTGGCCACCAGCAGCTTGGGACCTATTCCACCGTTACAGAACATATTTTTAGCCCATGGAAAAACAGTGTCATGAGCGCATGATATGAAAAACATACAAAGCGATATATCACTTTTATGTCCTGTAGTCCATCATAATCAGGTTAGGATGTTTTTTTCCCCCAACTTGCTTCTATTTTGGAAGCCTCTCCAGGGAGGAGGCGGTAGGAACGTAATGGCCCATCAAACCCACAGAAGCTATACTCAAAGCCATCCACCACATTGAAGGAGATGGAGCAGCACAGCTCCAGGATGAAAGAGGAGGACTGGAGATAAAGGAGAAGGTGCTGGTGGAACCTCGCCAAGGCAGGGGAGTTGCTGCCCACCAGTGCTGTCCGCGGCCCTGGGTGATGGTGTGCAGCACCGTGCCATCTGCTCAGGGCAAATTATCTTCCTTTTCTTTCATTCTAGCTACTTTAATTTCCTGTGTGTCACAGCAAATGCAGGGAAAAGAAAAGAAAAACACCCTTTGAGCTGGGAGAAGTGAGGTCTGAGTTCTTCCCCAGCTCTGGGAGATAGAATCGTAGAATCATAGAAGGGTTTGGGTTGGAAGGGACCTCAAATCCATCCAGTCCCACCCCTGCCATGGGCAGGGACACCTCCCACTGGATCAGGGGCTCCAAGCCCCATCCAACGTGGCCTTGAACTCCTCCAGGGATGTGGCAGCCACCCCTGCTCTGGGCAACCTGAATGTGCTGAATGCGCCACACACGCCTGCCAGGTAACCTGAATGTCTTGGGGATGAGCTCTGTCCAGAAAAGACGGGCTGGGTTGGAAGAGCCTGGGATGGAACAGAGCAATTGTGCTCGTTTGTAGGAAAGTCCTGCAAATGAGTAATATTAGTCTGTGGAATAATCTCTATTGGAAAGATATAAAAATTCTTTTATTTAGAACTGTTACTCTAAAACTAAGAATCTATTCTCTATGAGGTATTTATGCACCTGCAAGAAGCTGGACCTGGTCCTCTAATATGATCTCTCCATCATTGTCTGATAAAATTCCCCGGTTAAGCTAATTGCTGTGTTTTCCTGAAGCTACGGGAATGGAAAGTGCCAATCATGCTGTAAATATTAATTACACATAACAACTACTCAAAGGTTATCAAGCAAAGAAAACAAGCTGAGTGACACACTTGCAATTTAAAGAAGGGGAGGAAAAAAGCAGTTTTCTTTAATTCCCTTCCCTTGCAGAATATCACTGGCTGTTTGACAGCAAGGGAGATGTTCCCATCCTGTTACCATCAGGGCATTTGTGTGTGTAATGGAACTGCCACTCAAAGCTTTCAAAATATATAGTCAGGGTGTCACAAATCCATGCAAACATTCATTAAAATCCCTACACGGTTAAGGAAAGCTATGTCTCCCCTTCCTGTTACCAGATATAAGCTCAGAGCTGCTGCAGAGCTCGCGTTTGAGATGGACATGGTTGGGATTCTTTGAAGCTCTTAGTCCCTACATTGCAATCATACACAAACCACCCCCTTGTCTCACATCAGTGTAAGGAGCAGAAAGATTGGGTTCACATGTGCTCATTTGCAGAGAATCGCAGAATCATTAAGGTTGGAAAAGACCTCTGAGATCATTGAGTCCAACCGTCAGCCCAACCCAACTGTGCCGGCTGAACCATGTCCCCAAGTGCCATGGCCACATGCTTTTTGAACCCCTTCATGGTAAGAGACTCCACCGCTGCCCTGGGCAGCCTCTTCCAATGCTTCACCACTCATTCCATACAGAAATTTTTCCCAATACTCAATTTGAACCAACCCTGGTACAACTTGAGGCCATTCCCTTTCATCCCATACTTGGTACCTGGGAGAAGAGGCCGGCACCCACCTCACCACAACCTCCTTTCCAGGAGCTGCAGAGATTGATGAGGTTTCCCCTCAACCTCCTCCTCTCCAGGTTAAACAGTCCCAGGTCCCTCAACTGCTCTCAGAACCCCTGGGCTCCAGACCCAGCTCCGTTCCCCTCCTCTGGACACGCTCCAGCCCCTCGATGACCTTCTGGGAGTGAGGTGCCCAAGACCCAGGATTCAAGGTGCAGCCTCACCAGCACCAAGTCCAGGAGGACGATCCCAGGACTCCAAATCTCACTCCCCATCCACTTGTACCAATATTAATCCCATCAGTAAATACTCAGAACTCCATCTCTCTGGTTTTCAGTGGGGGCGAACCTCCTTGGCCTTCCTATGTCACATTGGAAGAGAGGAAACCACACGTTATCTTAAACAATTTTGTTCTCTGCACACTCTATGTACTTGCTATCACTTTTCAAATCAGACACCGTGACCATTTTTATACATAAATGACCTCTTGAACTTGAATAAAGCACCGAGACAGGATATTCTTTAAGGAAGGAATTAATTACCCTAGGGGGACAAAAAAAGCGTGATTGGAAAATGGAGCACAGCAGGTATTAGCTAATGATACCCTGCATTTGTCATATCTTGGACAGACAATGAAAATACATTAATTAAAAGCAAGCTTTAGGGAAAATATTATTACATTGATCTGTAATAAAAGCTAAAGGCTTCCAGGAGATCCGTTGTGCTGCGTCGGGGCTGTACGGTGGGGCTGTTCAGTTAACTTGATTAAACACACGATGTTCGGTGCTTGGCAAGGCACGGAACAGCAGCTCGTTGCCGTGGGAGAGGGAGAAGAAGGAGATGGGTCCTCACAGGGGACCCGGGAGACTGAACATATCTGGGAGGTGGGCAAGACTTCAGCTCCTGACTAAATGCTACAATTTACATAGATCCTGTTTACCCACCGTCAGTGGATAAATTACAACCCCCCGCTCAATCCAGTGACTCTCCTAGATCAAAGAAATGTGGATCAAGGGAGAAAACCACCATTTCATATATTCTACCTAAGCTCGGTCAATGCTGCCTGTGGCACAGACCGTACCTGTGGGAGTTCAACCGTACCTGTGGGAGGTGTGAATGAGACAATAAAAGCACTTTTAATAAAAGTCTTCTGCCAAGCATTGACATTCTGTCATTTGCAAACTAAGATCCAGAAGCATTTAAAGCCTTTAAAGCCCTTGTACTATTTTTAATTGTCATAAAAGGCCAATGCTGTGCTGCGATGCTGACGTCCCATTCCTACCACAGCTCAGTACCACATCTATCCAGGACGTGTAACTTCATTCTAGCCTTGCAGTCCAGTTGGGCAAGGAGATCACAGCTTGCTTCATTTCTCAGCAGCGTTGCAAAGATGCATTCCTCTGATTGATTGAAAAGACGGCTTTTAGCAAGGCATCTACCTCTTGGAAAATGTGAGCTGCCATTGATTCAATCTAGTGCTTGGAGATGAAAGCCCTAAGACTACTTCTCCTGCTCTTAACCAGTCCCAGCAGGATCGATAGCCCCCACTTTAGCGAGGGAGACGAGGTGCAAGAGGCAGTCGGGTGGCGGTGGCTGAATTCCCAGCCAGGAGGATGCTTCTTCAATTATTCTTGAAATTCTCATGTCAGAATTCCAAATGAATTCTGACAACCCACACACACCCGGAATACAGAACACCACAAAGCACTTCAAGCCACTGTCTGTCATCGCTGCGCTCTCCCTTGGAGGCAGAGCACACGCATCCTCATCTTCACTGCTCGCACCGCTCCATGGATTCTGCCGGCCACGCACCATGAAGGAGGTTTCAGCATGGTTTGCGTGGGAAACAGTGTTCGATCAGGGAAATGATGGTCAATTTAATATTAAAGTGGGAGTTTTGTTGTTTGACTTGCAACACCCTTTCTTAAATAGCAAACCACAGCAAAGGGACATTATCATAGAATCGCTTGGTTGGAATAGACCTCTGAGATCATCGAGCCCAACTGTACCTGCCCCCTACTAAACCAGGTCCCCTGAGCACCTCATCTACCCATCTTTTAAACCCCTCTGGAGATGGGGACTCCACCGCCTCCCTGGGCAGCCTCTGCCAGGGCCTGAGAACCCTTTCAGTGAAGAATTTTTTCCTGATGTCTGATCTGAACCTGCCCTGGTGCAGCTTGAGGCCATCTCCTCTTGTCCTATTGCCTGTTACTTGGGAGAAGAGACCAGCACCCATCTTTCTACAACCTCCTTTCAGTCAGTTGTAGGCAGCGATGAGGTCTCCCCACAACCTCCTTTTCTCCAGGCGTAGGAATCCAACACAGGAAAATGGAAAAAGATTGAAGCCAAGTAGTAAAACCGCTCAGAGAATGGGATAGTCACCTTTGGAAGAGAAATGATAGACTGATCTAAAGGTGATGGATGGTCACACTTACGTACCGGGCACTCTTCCAAGGAGTGACAATCCTGGAAAGATTCTTCTCGCAGAGAAGGACGTCTACGGCAGAGACCTGAGTCCTTGCAATGAGTCATCTCGCAGGGCAAGAGAAGATGTGAAAGGGTCTGAAGGAGTCTCCGGGAGTGCTCCAAGACCTGGGAGTCCTTAAATGGAGAAAAAAATGGTGGTGGATGTGCAAGCTCAGGAGGGCTGGGGAGCTTTGCCTTTTATAGCTGATAGTGCCTCTGGCCTCCCTAAGAGCCTCATGCTTTTAGCTCCCAATTTCCTTTACATCCACAAAAAGGCATCACTCAAGAGAGGTCCTGCTAAATGGACACTGGAAATCAGGCTGGTGAGCATCAGAGAAAAGATGCTACCTCTCATCTTTGGCCTGGGGGCTCTGGGTTGCAGCAGCATTCCTGCTTTTTACTACAAACACTCCAAAGACGCGCAGTTCCCTCAGTTATACAGTCCGACCCCCTGCCCCAGAAATCAACTTCTACCCCCCAACTGCAGAAAAAGCTTTATTTGGGCTCTCCTTTATTAGCTTTTTATGGCTTTATAACTGAGCTTCTGGGCTTACCAGAGCCACACTTATCACTTTCCTCTGCCTGTGCAGCACAGGTCCAGCCTGACCAGTGCACTGCAATTTAAATCAGCTGAAATGACCTGACCTGCTCATTCGTTGATATTTCTGCTATTTCACAGGTATAAATAATAAAAACCAAAGCAAGCGTCTACACATTTAAAAGCCAAAAAGCTACCCTGTCACACGGCAGAGGTGGGAGCCACTGGGAAGGTGCCCTGATGCAGCCAAGGTTCATACAGAAAGGAAGAGTTGGACTTGATGATCTTAAAGGTCTTTTCCAACTTAAATGTTACTCTGATTCTGTGAATAACAGGAAACCTGTCCTGTGCTCCATCATTCAGGAATCGTCCTCTGCCAGCAGCAGCAAACAAAAATTCAACAGAAACAAAGATAAAAGCAGCTTGAGCATCACAGTTGGTCCAGCATCCCAGTGCCTCTCAGTGAGCAGCCACTTCCACCCTCTAGGGCGAGGACTGGTGGGAGTCATAGAATCCTTTATGTTGGAAAAGACCCCTAAGATCATTGAGTTCCCTGGGAAATTCCTCCCATGGGCCCCCTTCATCCATCGCACTGTGTGAGCAGAAAGCCCTCTGACAGCCAGCCAGGGTCAGCCTGGGCAGGTGAGGGACCGTTTTCCTTCAGGGTGAAGATCAGGGAAGGTGTAAGTAGCAGAGTATAATCAGGAAATAGGGGCGAGGGGAAAGAAACAAGAGAAACACCCTTTTAGCTCCCTGTTGAAGTTCTGAGCCTCCCCAAGGGCTTACAGAGAAGTAGTGGGCGACCTCAGCTCCTGCTGGCGCTTGGAAAGGTTGAGGGGTTTTATGGAAGGAAGAAATAACAGGGCTTCATCTCCCTCAGTCAGTCTCCGAAGCCTCTTCCCCTGGGGCAGGATCACAAGGAAAGCAAAACACCTTAAATCAGCTCCTGACCATCTCCAGTACAAGACAAGAGGAATGTGCTGGGTCGTAGCACAGCAGGGTTGTAATATATTGGTGTTGAAAGACGGACACAGTGCTAGGAAAATGATTCCACCACTGTTTATGTTCCCAGCACAAGTTCTGCCGTTCTCTCTCCACATCCCAAGGCAGACGAATATGGAGAATTAATTTTGTCGGAGCTTTTGTGCTTCCACCACCAAACGATAAGTCTCTGCGTTTCTTTTTCATCTGGCATTTCCTTCTAGTTCAGCGACCCACAATAGGAAGAGAGAGAAGCGGGGAGCGAACAAAGCCCCCACTGGGAGGCAGGCACCGGTCCTTGCCAAAGGGGCTGTTACTGGGACAAGAGGACAAGATGCAATTCAGAAAGCTAAAGGTATAATTAAACGAAATTGAGGTTTGTAGCTTTGTGAGTTAATAAGAAAAAAACCAAACCACATTCATTTAGAGAACAGGAGCTGGCTCAAATATTTAGGAGAGGCAGACAATCAGCGCTAGAGATGTTTTCGCAGGTAAAGCTGCTGCAGCTAATTTATAACATTACAGATGAACCTGTCACCAGAGCTGACATTGCAAATTGAATTCTCTATTCCCTCTGCAGCCATACCAATATCAGCTCTATTAAATCTGTATTTAAAATAGGCTGTTGCATGTAGGGCTGAGATAAATGGCTCGGTACAATTGTAACAGCTTCTCACCCACAAATCCTCCCCTCCATTCCAGCCAGTGCCGTGGGCATCACACCCACAGCGTGGCCGCCCATGGCAGAAGCCCTTCAGAATTCTGAGTTCTACTGAATTCTGTATGCAATGAAAAGGGACCCGTTTTAAGTTAAAAACTAGCTGCCAGTAAATCATATTTCAATTATTCGTACCCAGAAACTGTATTTCACTCACATTCCTGCAGCGTTTCTTCCTGTTACTTGCCCCAAAGAGCAGATTTGGAGCTAAACAAGTAATCCTATGGGAATCTTCCATTGAAAATAGCTACCTTATTTACTATACTATTTGTGCTTCAACTAAGTGGACCTGATGATCTCAAAGGTCTTTTCCAACCTTGGGATTCTATGATTCCATGAAGTGTTAAATAATATTCTTTATATTGCAATATTTCATGACTATTTATCCTAGACAAGTAAAAAATTCAATGCACATGCTGAGAAGGAAAAGCGGAGCCTGGTGGCACCTGGGTGACTGCAATGATGACCAATTTTGGTATCACTCATCAGCTGTAAGTAACAATTCCAGGGAGCTGGATGCAGCCAGCAGCAAAACGGGCTCGCTCAGTTACGATCCAGAGGAACAGCTAATGCTCCTATAAACTATTTGTCACTCTACTAACGAGCAATTTGGAAGGGATTAGGTTTTACTGCCTGACCCACAATTGACAGTCCCTGGACTATACATCTTCAGTTGCTTAAGAACACGGAAGCAGAAAGTATCTCCCAGGCACTCATAGGTGATTTAAAAGTGCTGCTAGATGCATCATGTTGCCAAGTCTTTTAGATTTTACATCAGGAGATGGGATAACACAGCAAATGAAGAAAAGAAATAGCTAGAAAGAGAAGCAGAGAGCATAAACACCATCCGTGCAGCACCCTGTCGCCTCCCTGCGCAGCAGCCGTGTTGGGTGGCTCACTGGAAGGAGTCTCACATCCCTTCCTCAGGTCCCACACAATAAATGCCATCTCCACTCCCCACCGCATCCCCCCACTGCATCCCCTGCCCGTACCCAAGGATCCAGTGGCATCTGCAACCAAAAGGTCCTGGTGAAGCTGCGGTTGGCTTGAAACCCCTGTATTTATAGAAGGGGGGAGGTTATGGGAGCCCTTCCAAGGCTGCCAGCCGCCTGTGTAAATTGTGATGATCACGGTTACTAATAACAGCAGAGGAGTCAGGAGGTTCCTCCTGGAGGCAACGTGCACAAGGCATTCTCCATGGGCGCTTTTATCAGTTGTTTTTAGACAGGCTGAATACTATGAAGGGTATCAGGAGTAAATTGATCATTGGTATAATTTCTTTTCTTAAATTATTCCTGTCCTCTGTTCTTCATGGTGCTCTTCACTCCTCTACTCACGATCTCCTTTTGCACAGGTAACTCAGAGGTTTATCACAAATGAGTGAGTTCACTGGGTACTTTATTACATCTCCAGTGCGTGGTACCCTGGCCATTTGGCAGCCGGGAGGCACCTTCTCTTGCAACTGCCTGAGAGTTTCATAAGGCTCATGGAAACAGAGCTTCCTGCTGCTCACTTCACATTTTTAGAATCAATGCTGTATTTGCATGAAAGGGGGAAAACGTATTTTGCCTAATTGGAACTCATTAATTTGAGGGAACAGATGGCAACTGTGAGACAGAGATCTTTAGTTTGGCCTGTAAATGTGACATTGCATCTGGGTAGTAGGGACACTTTTCAGCTCCTTCCCACCACAGGCTCTGCTGAATACGTTTAACGATCATTTGCATTTGGCCAAGCACTAGAGAAGGATCCTAAAGCTCCTTAGATGTCGGACTGCTGGGGAAATTTGTCATTAACCTCCATGCTGCCTTTGAAAATACCATCACACCATTTCAGGTAACGCTTTCATTCTTCATGAATGTGGCAGTTATTAATGCCACTACTATAAGCAAACCCTAGAGAGTAAGGACATATGTTCTGTCCCTATGCGTGGTACATCATTATTTGGTTGGTCTCTACCAGTTCTTGTAAAAGCAAATAAATTGGCTATTTTTCAACCTACGTGACCTTCTCCTTCAGCTGCAAAGGGTCTCACAGTTCCCTGCAGTTGTATCAGCTGGATGGCCCTTGTCTTACTGAAGAAACGGGGCTCCTTCGGTGCTGTTTCAGTTGGGTTCCTACCCCATCGTGCCTGGAGAGGTTGGAATTACCATGGACCACATCCCTAGGAAAGCTTAAGAGCCAAACTCTTTGTCCAAGCAGATTTTGTTGTGTTGATTTTTAATTATTTAGGAGAAAGTCAAGATCTAGAAGCCAGCAGGTTGCATCCATGACATAGAAACGTGGAATCATGAAATCATTGAGGTTGGAAAAGCCCTCTAAGATCTTCCAGTCCAACCAGGGAAAGCACAATCCACCCTGGGGGGGAGCTTCTTTCAGTCTCTTATTAAATCATTTTCACTGTTACTTTTTTCAGTTTTGGGCTAAGAAAATGGAAATTCTTGGGAAATGGAGCCTGAATGCCAATAGGAGCCAGAGCCAGGCAAGCACCTGCCAGGTATCTCAACAGAGTGATTAGATTTCTGTGGCTACCATGTGAATTGAATTGAGTTAAAATAGAAAATAAAGGAAAACAAAGAGATTTCAGGCAGGGTGGAGGAGGTTTTAGTCACATCTCATTTCAAATTGAAAAATAGCCTACTATTGTACGGGATTCAGAAAAGGATTAGAAAATGTCCAGGATATAGAAGAGAAAAATAAAAGATGGAAGTTCTTATAACAAAACAAACGTGAACGATAAAAAGAATCTGCTATTGTCCATTTCTGTGAGCGAGAGAGGTGGCCAATCTCTGCTCTCTGAGGCTTTTTTGCTCGATATAATGTCATTTCTCAGGCATGTTACTGTCTGATAACCAAGGGTGAAGCGTTTGTTTCAAAAAAATGCGCTACGGTCAGAAAGCTGGGGATAAGAAAGGCTCATAGAAGCTGATTAGTGGTGAAAGAAGAATGGAGATGCTATCTCAGCTGCTAGCACAGCCTCCTGAAAACTTCCCTGTAATAATTATGCTGAATTAGATTCTGAAACACAAAGCCCTGCAGATAGCCTGTTATAAGCTGAATTAAAAATCACAGATCAGAGGCTGATTCAAACCACAACTTATCAGCACGTGCACAGATCCAGGAATGGAAAAGGAGTTCTTTTTGAAAAGCATTGAAATCAGAGTTCTGTCTGGCAGCGCTCCCCAAGCTTCACAGAATCACACAGAATAGGTTTGGTTGGAAAAGACCTTTAAGACTGTCGAGTCCAACCATCGATCCAGACCACGTCCCCAGACACAACATCTACCCGTCTTTAAATCCCCTCCAGGGATGGAGATTCAATCCCCTCCCTGGGCAGCCTCTGCCAGTGCCCGAGAACCCTTTCAGTACAGAAATTTCTCCCAATATCCAACCTAAATCTGAGAAGGGACTGGCTGGTCCCTAAAAGAGCAGTACTTCCCCACCCTCACAGGAGAACATTTCCTCCTCAGATCTCATCTCAATCTCCCTCTTTCAGCTCAAAACCATTCCCTTCATCCTGTCCCTGCACTCCCTGACCAAAAGCCCCTCCCCAGCTTTCCTGGAGCCCCTTTCCATACTGATCCTCGGAGCCCCTGATCCAGTGGGAGGTGTCCCTGCCCATGGCAGGGGTGGGACTGGATGGGCTTTGAGGTCCCTTCCAACCCAAACTATTCTATGAATGTCAACTACAAACACTAGGTTAAAGTTGATTAAGAGAATTATTCCTTATAAGTAAGTTTCATGTCCCGTGTTTTGCCTTTTAAAGAACAGCAGCAACCTGGAAATGCTTGCCCTCTTCAATTGTTTTTACATTCCTTTGTTATGAATTGATGGGAGAAAAATAGATAATGCACAAAGTTTAATGCATAAAATTAAACGAGGACTTCATGGTTTATTCTTATATCAAAGATGAGGGGTGGATTCACAATGCAGGAGGCAGAGTGGGTTAACATCATGTCTAAAGACCTTTGAGGAAAGCAGGGGCAAGGTTGAGGGTCCCACTGGTGCCCTCCTCCTTTTAGTTTAGAATAAGTCCCATTTAGCCATATCCAACCTGTCCCTCCCCTTGTCCCACGTGTGACCACATGGAAGGGAGACCCCCAAAACACTACCAAGAGCCCTTGTTTTGATCCCTCTGCTCTGGGGATGAGGCAGCAGCATGAGCTCACCAGCATAAAAAATGTTTGTATTGTGCTAATATAGGAAAGGCAGATGAGGTTTGGTTTGTTTCAAGCCTCTATCAGTTTAAAAGCATAAACAAAGTCTATTATTATTATCGCTATTTTTCTGAAGATTGTATTGAATTTCAGCTGTCCTGTGTGAGGGTTTAAAATGAGCTCTGTAATTGAAAGAATCCCCCCTCAGTCTACCTTTGATTGACCACTATGCCATCGGATGTAATTAATAACCTTTCCCTCTGCACTCTGAAAAGGATGGATACAGGATCCAGAGCCCCTCCCCAGCTTTCCTGGAGCCCCTTTCACTACTGGAAGCTGCTCTGAGGTCTCCCCACAGCCTTCTCCTCTCCATGTTTGGGATTTGAGCACCACTTGCCCCCGCAGCATTCGCCCTGCTGACAGCAGCACCCATTGCACTGGCAGGAGGAGCTATGAACTCTGCTGTGACAAGTGAGCAAGATGCCAGGTCTTTCCCTGTCCTTCATCTCTCATCTTCTCCCCTTCAAGCAAAGCCTCTATGCCTGGACCAGGATGCTCGTGGTGAGAGGTCCACAGATGCTCCCGGCAGCTCCCCAGTGCACGGCTGCTCCCTGGGTTTGTTTTGTTCTCATGTTAATTTGCAAATGACTAATGAATCTTCCTGCTCTGTGTGCCTTCCAGAATTGATATTAATCAATTCAAGGCACAAACAAAACAATTAAAAATCAATAGCTATGCAGCTATTGGAGAGCAGAACTTCAGTAAGGTTACTACTTGCAGGAATAAGGAAAATAATCAGCCATGGTGATAGTCAGGAGAAGCCCCCCCAGGGCTCTGTGCCTGCTCACCACCCCCAGTGACTGTGCAAACCATTTAGAGTAAATAACTTAATATTATTTTATAACTAATGGTCATGATAAGGCTTGAAAATCAGACTCATAGCTAATATCTCATTTGTGCGCTGGGCAACCATCTCCCTGTAGGATAAATAGGAGTTGTGCTGGAAAGGTAGAGCTGCTTGTCCTGGGTCTCCTTCTCTGTTCCTAAAGAGATCATTTTTACCCATAAAACCACCTTTCAGACTCTTATATCTTTACAAATTCACGTTAGTAGCTTCTGTCTTTGGGTTAAAGCCATAAGCTGGTTGCCCCAAGGCACCGTTCCAGGATACCTACAAGAGGAGCGCGGCCATCCTCCCATAAACCCAGCCTACTCTGGCATTTCAGTCATTTCCTTTCCCCTACAGGTTAAATATGACGTGAAGAGTACCAAAAGTCTTAGCAAAGCTTCCTAATCACCGAGAAATTAAGAGTAGTTGTCTGGATGTGCTGCCACTTATCAGCCTGTCTGCTGCAGGCACAGATTGTTTTATTCCTTAACTCAATCTGGCAGCTGTGAACCTCCCTCCTGCCTCTTCTGAGCTTCTGTTGTGACTTTCGTGGTGCAACTGGGATGCAACACTGCAGCCCTGGGTCCAGCTCTGGAGCTTTCTCTTCTCCAGGCTGAACAACCCCAAGTCTCTGAGCCTGTCCTTGTGCTCCAGCCCTCTGCTCATCTTTGTAGCCTCCTCTGGAAACACAGGCTTTGCCTGTTGCCCCCACTCAGAGCTGATTTTCCAGCCCCTCAGGAGGAGAAGAACAGAGTGCACCCACCTCCTGGTTTGTGCTACTGAAATAGCTGTGAGATTGCTCCAAAATATTATTTCCCCGTGAAAAATAGTCTTAAAGTGAGCTGGAAAAGAAAGTGAATGAGCAGGCAAAGGAAAGGAAATGCTTAGATACAGTAGGAATAAAAGAAATCAGGCTTTGTTTAATCTTCCCAGCGAGCGGAAAAGGCTGACCTTCATCTTCTTGAAGTATGAAAAGATCGCTATGGTTGTCAAGAGAGTTTAAATTTATTAGTTTCTCCGGAAAGCATTTTGGAGTGGATTCCTGGTATTGCAGCGCTTCGCTTTTTGAAACTTCTGCTTTATTGAATTTCTTAAAAGTAATATATATATGATTTTTTTTCCTCTTAGCTGCCGGTTTGGTTTGCGGGGATATTAGGCTCTTGCTGCTTTCTGAACACGTTGTTAATGGCTCTAAACTCAGTGGATGTTACCGGTTACCGACCTGCCTGCTGCCCTTCCTCCCTTCTCTCTCATTTGGAAACAGGACAGGCTTGAGAGCAGCTCACGGTCACAGACAGGAGCAAAGCTGCTCTTCAGATCATTGAATGGGCTGAGTTGGAAGAGACCTTAAAGATCATCTAAATCCAACCAAATATAAAAGGAGATATTAAGAAAATAATACATTAAGAAAACAAAATATTAAGAAAATAGTATATTAATAAGACCCCCCCCAATTAATTGCAACCCTTGGTTATAAATGATTACAACTTTCAGGGCTCCATCTATTAAAAGTATGTCTGTTAGCCCAAAGAGCACTGCAAGGATCAGCAACGATTTTCAGGGCAAACAGAGAAGATACTGAGCATCACGAGAGAGGAAGGTTAATTCTTTCTTTTCACAAGATGAGGTTAACACCAGGGGAGGAACCCCAGCCTCAGCACTGCCCCAGGTAACCCAAGGCACACGAGAAATATTTCTGGGTGCCTGCAGCTGCCGCCCTCCAACGGATGTTGCTGGGTGGAAAAGCAGGTGCAAAGGACCCAACATCCACCCTCCCAGCACCTTCTTTGAGCCATTTACCCAGCAGAGCTGGAGCACTAGGAATCAGTCAAGTCAGGAGGCGTTTCCAGGAGCATCCCTGTTCCTTTCAAGCACGACCCTCGCTTTAAGAAAGCATTTGGGTACCCAAGAACCACCCTGTTGTAAGCATTTAAAGAGCATTTCTACACCGAGAGAGAAAATATGTTCACAGTGTTGCTAGCCCAGGTCAGCAACTGTGGTCGGTCGGGGCTGACTCCGACAAAGCCTCTTGGCTCGGCTCCTCAGAGGCACTTAAGAGCCCGTCTCCGGTGACAGCCCCAGATCCATTTAAAAGCTGGCATTTACCCACCCCAGAGGATGTTATTCTGTGCTGGGTGTTGGGAGGCTAATGCAGGCCCAGTGCTCTCCTCTCCAGGTGGCGAGAGCGGCTCTGCCCTCAGCTCCCCACGGGTTCCCACCTAATGGAAGTCTGGGCTGTGGCCAAGCTCTGCTTTTCTAGTAATTTTTCTCCAGAAACACAAAGCGACAGCATCAGAAGAAGAAAGGATGTTGATGAGAGGACAGGAGCAGCTCACCGCTGGTGGTGAGGCACTAGAACAGGTTTCCCAGAGCAGGGGTGGCTGCCCCATCCCTGGAGGGGTTCAAGGCCAGGTTGGATGGGGCTTGGAGCCCCTGATCCAGTGGGAGGTGTCCCTGCCCGTGGCAGGGGTGGGACTGGATGGGCTTTGAGGTCCCTTCCAACCCAAAACATTGCATGATTCCATGACTCAGGACTGGTTCATCTTCCCCATATTCAAACCCAAGCCTTTCTCCTTCATGCCGTGCTTAGCTAGAATCACATAACTTGCCCATCTTGAAGCTGCTGACTATAATGAAAATTATCTTTCAAATGGCCCCTCACTGTGACTTGCTCCTTTTGACACAAATCATTAAAAGAACTCACAGTGTGGGCAGGACAACCATAGTCACCACACTCCTACCAGCACTGGCTTTGTGGCTCCTGACAACCCAAACACCAGGCGACCTTGAATGCCATAAAGGGGAGGAAAAGTCCAAAAATTAACACGGGTTCTCAAAACCTTCAGTAGAACGAGCTCAATGCATGGTTTTTAGCCATCCCATCGAACAGGTAGACGTTGACTTTAACCATGGAGCTCCACCAATCGTGGGGCTGCTCAGCATCTGCAGAGCCAGTCGCCTGCGTGCTGAGAAGAGAGGAACCTGAGCACGCACGTGTCACCTGCCAGGAAGATGATAAAGGCTTAATATTAAACAATGAGTTTATTAAAGTAAGTGATGTCCCTGAGCGATGGGTTTTTAAAACACAACGATTTCTCGCCAATGCCTTTTGGGGAGGCTGGGCTTTGCTGAAAGATCCTGGAAAGAAACAAGGCTCCAGGGAAACACTGAAATTATGGGTGTGCAGAAGAGTTCCAGCTGCACAGAAGTTACACGCTGCTGTAAACTCCAGCTTTCTTAATTGGAAGTATTTAGTAAAATTAACTATGTTAAAACAGTAAATTATATTCATTTTGCAACGAATTGTAAATATAGCACTATAAATATTAATGAACATGCAAACACACCAGCATGGTTTTAATACATGCATTCAAAATGTGGCAATTTTAACTTCAGATCACATATTTTGCCAGCTGGGCATTAATTGCAGAAGCCCTGCTTCACACTCGATCAGCTATCTGTTTACACCATGATCAAAACAAATAGTGTGAAGTGGGAAATGGAAAAATATTGTTTCAAACCATTTCTCTCTAACAGATGCGAGCCCAGCACCCACCTCCCCACAACCTCCTTTCAGGAGCTGCAGAGAGCGATGAGGTCTCCCCTCAGCCTCCTCCTCTCCAGGCTGAACAGCCCTAGGTCCCTCAGCTGCTCCCAGAACCCCTGGGCTCCAGACCCTTCCCAGCTCCGTTCCCTTCTCCAGACACGCTCCAGCCCCTCAAAGTCTTTCTTGTGTTGAGGGACAGCTAATTGCAGAGCAAAACTGCATTTCACACAAACAAGAAGCTTAATATTTGACTCAACTGCAAAAAACAGGTGCCATGTAAAATGAAGAGGCACGCGGCGAGATGGGTGCTGCATCCTCAGACAAACCAAACCCAGGCCTTGGCTGAGCAAGCAGATTAGTCTGGCTTTTATAGGATAATAACTTAGTAGTATTTACTTCCATGCTAATCCCCCCCCAGATGAATTATTTCACTAGAAGTGGCTTGCAAAAAAAAAAATAACATCTTACAGACCTCAAAATGTGGGTTTTCAATGAAACCCGAGCAACTTATTTTCACCTAGAGAGCAGCCTGAATTTGGATCCAGCAGAAAGAACAGTGGGTCTGGAGCACAAGGGTTACGAGGAGCGGCTGAGGGACCTGGGGCTGTTCAGTCTGGAGAAGAGGAGGCTGAGGGGAGACCTCATTGCTCCCTGAAGCTCCCAGAAAGGAGGTTGTGGTGAGGTGGGGGCTGAGCTTTTCTCCCAAGGAACAAGGGGTAGGTTGAGAAGAAAGTGACTCAAGTTGCACCGGGGAGGGTTAGATTGGAGAGTAGGAAAAATGTCTTTACTGACAGAGCGATGAAGCCCTGGCAGAGGCTGCCCAGGGCAGGGGTGGAGCCTCCATCCCTGGTGGGGTTCAAAAGGCATGTGGCTGTGGCATTTTGGGACCTGGTTTAATAGGCACGGTTGGACTGGATGAGCTTGGAGGCCTTTTCCAGCCCTTATGGTTCTATGAAAGTCAGGAGAGCTCACTGCCGGGGGAACATTGGTGCTGCTAAACCAAACCCAGAGCCTGTTTTGCTGCCTGTCACAGAGGATGCGCTTGTGTCTGAAAGTTAACGCAGCTGCGCTGGGGCAAACCTCAGCCACCTGGCTGGATTTCCTCAGCCTGTTTTTGACAGGGAGCAATGAAACTCAAGTCACCTCCAGTTTAAATATTTATATTTTCATCAGAAATATAACAGCTCTCCTATGATGTTTGATTGTTTTATATTCCCCCTGTATGTTTAGAGGCAGAAGTCTAAATATCTGTCACTGAGAGTGGCAACTCATTATATATTATATTTGCTAATGGTTTCTGTCCTTTCCACTCATTTTCAAGTTTAATTTGTGCTGCGCTCCCTGGGCTCTGCAGGTCAATGTGATTTATAAATTCACAGGTGTGGTTATAATTTACCAGCATTTCAGAAAAACAGCCCTGGGACACTGTGGCACCACCCAGCTTTTTAAAAACCCAGTCCCGTGGGAGCAGGCTAAGCCTAAAGTCATCGTGGCAGCAGGGAAAACCACATCCTGGTCAGAGCCGGCTGCCACCCTAGGCTGGTGTTGAGCTTAGCCTGAGGGTAGGCGTGGATTTAGGCAAATATTGGCTTTCAGACACATCTCGTGTGTGCTGCGTGGGGCAAGCAGGGGAAAGATGACTGAGGGGCTGCTACTGCGTGTGCCTCCAGCCAGGATGCACCGTTGTCCTGCTTGTATCCCATGTTAAACAGGGAATCAGAAGCAGAGGGGGTAAGACAGCAAAAAAAAGCTTCTTACCCTGATTCTTATGGGCCCCCAGTCCCACCCGGTATCCCAGACATGGTACCAAGGAGTTATAAACAGCTTTTCTTGTTGACCGCATAAAATCATGGAATGGGTTGGGTTGGAAGGGACCTCAAAGACTATCCAGTCCCACCCCTGTGATGAGCTGCTCCTGTCCTCTCCCCAGCTTTCCCGGAGCCCCTTTCAAGCACTGGAAGCTGCTCTAAGGTGTCCCCAGAGCCTTCTCTTCTTCAGGCTGATCAACCCCAACTCTCGCAGCCTGTCGTCCCGTAATAAATGGGATGTTTTAAGGCTCCAGAAGTGCTCAGAGGATGCGCACACTGAGCCTGCAGACCACAACCAGACAGGAGGAGCCAGTGGTTTGGTGCCTCCGGGTGAAAACACGGATCAATGCCACCCCGGTTTCTGGAGCACGTCCTGGGTCCCGCCTGTCGGCTGATTGATGGTAAATAAGCGTCATCTGCGAGAACTCATATTGAAAGTGAAATAAGACACAGAATGAAGGAGCGAGAGAAAGAGTTGTTCCTGGGATAAAGCAGGCAACAAGGCTGAGTGCAGTGAGAATCAGGGTGATTTCTGGAATACACAGTATTTGCTTTACAGGAATATTCTTTAAGCAGATAATGTAGCTGCAGAGGAGTGTTTACTGACCTCCTACTCAGTTCCTGTGTGTTATCATATCTCTGTATAAGCAATATTTTCAGGTTTTTGTCTCGTTTTCCATTGCAGTGAGGTTAGGGGCCAGCGTTTGCTGCCTGATGATGCGCAGAGCTCCAGAAAGCAAGCAGAGGTAACCTGACCCTCCTGCTTCCTTCGGCAAGCTCCTGCTTGGAGATTTGCTTTTTCATTTTCCTTTGGCGTATTTGGATGCCTCCCTGGCTCCTGCCGAGCCTCCTCCTGCACCAGCTGTCCCAGCGTGGCTGGGGGCCCTGGGAAAGGCGCCTTCCAGCAGCCCCACCAGGATGGAGGCACCAGCCTCCTCTTCCAGCGTACCCAGGAAAAATGAAACAGAACGTTAAGGCTCAGCATCCCATAAGCCTGGAAAACTGAGATAGCCAAGAATTTGTCTCCTCCCTGCACTGGCTAGGTTTTCCCTCTGATTTAAACCCATGTTGCCACGCAATGTGTCATTTCCCAGAAGGGGAAAAGCATCTCTGGTGTTCCCAGGAGTCACATGGAAATTAGAAATATCTTCACTGACAGCGTAGTGAAGCCCTGGCAGAGGCTGCCCAGGGCAGTGAGGGGACCATCCCCATCCCTGGAGGGGTTCAAAATCCGTATAGAGGTGGCACGTCAGGCAATGCGTTAGCAGGCACACTGGGGTCAGGCTGGCTATTGGACTGGATGAGCTTAGAGGTCTTTTCCAGCCTCAATGATTCTATGGGGTCCAACCAACCCATTTTGGAGACGCTCTACATGTGCAGAAGATTCAGCACACAGTTATTAATATTAATTCAAACTTAGGGGTTTATATTTCACACATTGCAACGCTCCGTTGAAAATCAAATTGCTGGGTAGATAGACTGAACTAGATAGACTGAACATAAAACCAGTCCAGTACAAAATATTTCACCATTTGCTCCATTTCACGTAACGGCTGTTTCTGTTATTAATCACTAAGCCATCAGAGCACCATTTCTCTGGAAACAAATGCCTAAGAAACATCCTTCTCCTTGAGTGACGCCCATGGAAAAAACAAAGCTCTACGGAAGGCAGAGGTAACAGATGTCAGTCAGGCTCCCCTGGTCCCCTCTCTAATTAAGTTAGGAACCAATCAGCTTCTATTAACTTCTTTTCTTAATAATTTTTCCTCTAGTTTAAAAATATCACATTCCTGTTCTGCGAGCAGCGACTGCTCAGGCAACTTTTACCCTTGTCAAGACTATTTGCCTTTTCTATTGTTATTTTTATGGCTTTGTACAATTTTGCTACGCACAAACCACCAGAAGCAGGGAGCAGGCAGCTGCTGCTGCAGCAACCCCACCCAAGCAGCAACCTCATCCGTAGGAAGCCTTTGTGAGCCGTCCTTGGGCACCAGGAGAGTTTGAGTAACCTCCTTGTTGGGGCAACGCGATCCCACATGGCCGGGTCAGTCAAAGGATTTATCTGGCTTTTTGTATCCTAGGAAAACAGGATGGGGGAAAACCATTTTCTTGCTTAAGTGCTGTGTTTGTAGCTTTGGGAAAGGTCGTATCTGCCCGATGGTTTCTCCTGTCTTAACCTATTCCAGCAGGATCCACCACATCACTTCTACCTGGAGTCCTGTGTCCAGTTCTGGAATCCTCAACATAAGAAGGACGTGGAGCTGTTGGAACAGGTCCAGAGGAGACCACAAAGATGATGTGAGTGCTGGAGAACCTCCCATAGGAGGACAGGCTGAGAGAGTTGGAGTTGTTCAACCTGGAGAAGGCTCCAAGGAGACTTTAGTGCAACTTCCAGTGCTGAAAGGGGCTCCAGGAAAGCTGGGGAGGGGATTTTTACAAAGGCTTGGAGTGACAAGTGGGAATGGCTTTAAATTGGAAAGGGAAGATTTAGATTAGACACTAGGGGGAAATTCTTCAAATTGAGGATGTGGAGGCCCTGGCCCAGGCTGCCCAGAGCAGGGGTGGCTGCCCCATCCCTAGAGGGGTTCAAGGCCAGGCTGGATGGGGCTTGGAGCCCCTGATCCAGCGGGAGGTGTCCCTGCCCATGGCAGGGGTGGGACTGGGTGGGCTTTGAGGTCCCTTCAAACCCAAACCATTTCACGATCGCATGATACAATCTCAGGTTTCATGAATGCCCATGGTATGTCATCCCACAGCACAGACACCCTCTCCAGACACTGCTAAGCACAACAGCAAAGCTTATCAGAGTCCAGAGCTGCCTTCGACAGCCCCATATGTTGTTTGCTCCCCACATTATTTTTTCCCACCTCGTTTACTCCTCAGCCACATTGAGTTCAGTTATACCCACTTATGGCTTTGCAATTAGTGACAACCTAGCACACACGGGTTGGAATGAAAGGTTAATGCTATTCCGACATCTCTCCCAAGGAAGCAACAAGGGTCAGCAAGTTTTTGACGTGCCTTCTTGCAGTGCTTGAGAAGCTGCGTGCTGCTGCAGCCACGGAGATGCAGATGAGATCCGTGGAGAGGAGATCATCTCCAGAGGTCATGTTTCCAGAGATCACAAACACAGGTGCTGGAACTAATCTAATTCAACTGCTAAATTAAACATGGTTACTTCCCCAGGGACCTCTCCCTCAGAGCAAGGTAAAGCTGTCAACTTTCTCAAAACCTCGTATGGTCGTGGCAGATTTGAGACAAGAGTGCAGAGGTTAATTATTCCCCAAAATAAGAATGCTCAAAAAGAACATCTAAGTTGAGTTCCTCTTTGTTTTGCATTGGGAGCAGTCCATACTCTGAGCCAAAACCAGGAACGCTGGTGCCAAAGCATCCCCTGAACACCACCACCTCGCCTCCTGCCCAGCCTGCAGCTTCATTGGGAACGGCTCCTGCATCTTGCTGGCAGCAGCACAGGAGCAGGAGGAGCCCCACGTCCCCTCTGCATCTCTGTTGGCATTTGCTCTGCTGCTGCGGAGTTTAATGCAGGGATGAAGGACATCGAGTGGTTCCCCTTCATGGTGACCACACTATGGGGACCCTGTGCATGTGCTGCTGCCTTACATGGTCCTTCAGGCAAAGGGACTTCAAGGGAAGGAAAGCACCAAAGGGGAAGATGTGCCATTTGTTAATACAAACCTTGCTGTCCCCACGCTCCACAGCCTGGAGAGGAGCCACAAAAACACACTTCTCTGCCGAGTGCTGGATGGGAGCTGCCAGAGGAACCCAAGTGCAATTGCATTTCTCTGCTTCCCAGGGGGAACAAAGAAATTAAGTCACTCCAAAATTATGCGTGTTCCTAAGGTGAAAATGAATTAAAATGAGACCGCCAAATTGAATCAAAATCCAAGTAAGGCTGCAAAACTGAGCAAGCCTTTCCAGAGGCTTCCTAAAGTCCTTGCAAGATGGTCAGGATGGGCAATGATAAACAAACGAGCTGCAATTTATGGGTTATGCCCCCAGAAGTTATTGACATGCAAAAATACAATAAGAATGCCAAGGGCAAGAGGAAAAGGATGGTTTGCAAGAAGTGATGACAAAACTAGAAGTGCAGCACTTAACAGATGAAGAGGTTCATCTCGGAAAAGCGATTTATAAACAGCAGAGGTGAAACCTCCCAATAATTCTCCACTTCTCTCAGCAGAAGTATTCGCAAACAAGCACAGAAAACACACCTTGTTGTGATGCCTAGCTACTCAGAGCAAAGAGTCAGTAGGTTGCCAGGCCATGTGCTGAAGGACAACCTTCCACTGAGCTGGGAACAGCAGCAATAAGCTGCCCTGGGCACTTCTGGAGCACAGCCCCACTCCTGTGCAACTGGTTTTGGAGATGCTAGCACCTCCTCAGAAGTGTCCAAGGCCAGGTTGGATGGGGCTTGGAGCCCCTGATCCAGCAGGAGGTGTCCCTGCCCATGGCAGGGGTGGGACTGGATGGGCTTTGAGGTCCATTCCAGCCCAAACCATTCTGTGATTCTACTGTTGATTCGGAAAAGTTTTCAGAATATCTTGGACATCCCATTTCTGCCCCTGGAATTAAGCAGTCTGATTGGAGGAGAAGATTTGCCTGGCTCGAGTGCCCCATAACAGAATAGATTGGGTGGCAATTTATTGTAGCATGGTATAATTGCTTGTGACAAAGTGCTTCCATGTGTCAGCCTGTAATGCAGCTTCCCAGGACAATTGATTTTAGAGAGGGAGAGAACCTGAACTTATGTAACAGTTGGATACAAAGGCATTTCCTACAGTATTTAAACATCCCTGGTTTTTCTCTAGTCTTTTAAGTACTGATTGTAGCATTAAAAGAAGGCAAAGAACTTGCTTTATCACAGAGGCATTTTATAGAACCCTGCAGCCACTACAACAGATCCTCGTGGGAGAAACACAACGTGACTTTATGCCTGGTGAAATAAGCTGATTTTTCTCTCTTGCCTGCCTTGGAGTTGCACAGAAAAATCCATTAGGTTTCAATATCGCTGCAGGGCGACTATTTTTTCCAGGGCACTCTTTGGTGTTGCCCTGTCAGTGTTGAACATCCCTGCTACACTTGGACATTTTACATGATTTCTGATGTCTATTTGAAAAAAAAGCAAAGTTGCCAAACACTAAACCCCCCGAGTCTGTGCATCCAATCTCTCCGGACCACTGAGGCTGCAGACAAAAGGGTCTCCCATAGCCCCACAGCTCCTGAGCTCCATGATGACTTCACAGCCAGTCCAGCACTCGTGTGGGAAAACCAGAAGATGACCATGTTAGCACCTAGAAATGTGTTTACATAAGAAGTCAGACGCTGTGTCTCCAGGTACAGCCCAATTGGTATTCCTTCTGTGAAAGGCAACTGAGGATGTGAAAGCCACCTTCATTTGGATGGGGAACAGTCCCTCTTGAAAGAGGACTGACCTCTCAGCCCTTGTCTGCTTCGGGTCCGTGATGCTCAGCATCAGGACCACAAAGCTGGAAGCCCTATGAGGAGCTGCTGAAGTCACTTGGTCTGTTCAGCCTGGAGAAGAGGAGACTAAGGAGGACCTCATCAGAGTCGGCAGCTTCCTCAATAGGGAAGGAGGAGGAGCAGGCACTGAGCTCTTCTCCCTAGCCACCACTGGACTTGAGGGAATGGCAGGACAATGCCAGGGGAGGGTTAGATTGGACATTAGGAAAAGGCTCCTCCCCCAGAGTGTGCTGGAGCACTGGAACAGCAACCCAAAACAGAGCATCTGTGGGAAAGCAAAACTTTCCTGACACAAGACACGTGTCCTGAACCAGCTCCACCACCCAGGACAACACGACAGGGGCAGAGCACAGAGACTAGAACCTCCCAACTGAAAGTTATGGGTTAAATGAAGCATTTTATAGACATGCATAGGAGCAAGATTATGGCTAATGGATCAGAGGCCACATGTGGATAGCAGGGCTTAAAAAAATACATTTTCCTGGCTCTGTTACTGCGAAAGATGTACAAACTTCATTAAAAATGGCCATCAGCCATGCAGTGGAAAACATAACAAAGCCATCCACAGCCCGGCTGGTATTTATCTCTGGTTATTCACTCCCGGCGTTACCAGTGATGCTCCCAGGCTGCTTTTCCCATGACAAATTCATATTTTGACAAGTTTAAAATCTGGAAGTTCAACTCTTCAGCAGAGAACAGCAAATAAAATCAAGAGCACACATAGCATATTGAAAAGACTACAGCTTCAGAGAAAAAACCCTCTGAATTCAATAATTTTCATGTTCCAGAGAAACAGCAGTCAATGTACAAGAGATTTCATCGTCACTGCCAGAGTTTTGTTTTAGAGGGATGCACAAAGCCACCAGCAGCCTCCCATTGCCCAAGGTCTTTGTTTTGCCTGATAGACAATAAGGAGGGAAAAATCTAATCACAGCAAGCTTACAATCTGCACTTCAATATTAAAGTCTGTCATTTCCTCTTATTGCAGGACCCACCTTTGACAGCTCTCTCTGCTGTTTGTTAAATGTCAGGGCCCTGCATCACCCTGGAACAGAAGAAACCCAAGACAGGAGCCTCGCAACGGGTTTAATTCACATTGATTTATTTTCACATATATACCAGGATGGCAACAGGGTTGGGTGGTGCAGGTGAAGGTTTCCAAGAGCCAAAACCTGCCCATGCTGAGAGCAGTTCTGCACTGGGGGGGTCAGAGGAGCTTGCACAGAGAGGACCTTTGACTAACACAATGGGCTTTGCCATCAGCAGAGACAATAACCCCAGGCAATTGGGCTCCTCCAAGAGAGTCACCACCCAAGGAAGAAGGTTTGCTAGCAAGGTTTAACCTGACTTCAAAATTTCCCTCTATTCCTCTCTCGTGGGACCCCACCTGGAGCCCTGGGTCCAGTTCTGGAACCCTCAGCATAAAAATCCAGTGGGAGGTGTCCCTGCCCAGGTCAGGGGTGGGACTGGATGGGCTTTGAGGTTCCTTCCAACCCAAATCATCCCATGAAGAGTTACGTATGATCTGGGAAACTCCTTTTCCCACACTATGGAGTGAGGCTCATACTGCATTTGGCCCAGTGCTTGTCTGCAGAAAAGACCAATTCTTTGCTGGTTTTGAAAACTGACCTTTCTTCTCAGGCACAAAATGAGAAGCATGAGCACTTACCACAAACTTGTCTTAAAGAAGTCCAGAGAGTACAAACCTCAAAACAACACAGTCACATTGACTTCTGCCTTGACAGCGTGAAGAAAGGGTGATGGGAAATAAAAATACATTCATGTAAATCATCTAAACAAGCCCCCAAATGGGTTTGTTCAGCCAGTGAGGATGCAGGCATTAACCCCAGGGAGAAATAGTGAGACCTCTGGCAACTGATGAATATTAAAATTAATTTTCCATCAGGTAACACTTGAGATATCCAGATAATGGTCTTCTGCTGAGCATGGGAGCATCATATTAGCCCCATTAGAGCTGTAAAATTAACTTGAGATCCTGCAGATATGACAGGTTTACCATTCACCCATGGGATTTGGAAGAAAACAGCAAGCAGCATAAAACAACAGAGAGTCCAGACACACACTGAGCATCTCCATCCCATGGGTGGTGGTGGCCGACAAGCAGATTGCTGAACAACCCCAACTCTCTCAGCCTGTCCTCACAGCAGAGATGTTCCTGCTCTCAGATCATCTCTGTGGTCTCCTCCAACAGATCCCTATCTTTCCTATGTTGGGGATTCCAGAACTGGACACAGGATTCCTGGTGGGGTCTCATGAGAGAGAAGTAGAGGAGGGGGAATCACCTCCTTTGACCTGAACCATTGGTCCATCACATGCTAGTTTCCAAACAGGTTCTTGCAAGAAGACTGAAAGTAGAGCAAGCAAGAACAACCTCTTTGTGTGACATTAAAAAAAAAACCACAGTACCTTAAAAATAAAATGTATTTTTAGAAATCTTTACATTTACATAGTACAATACAGTCATTACTGAGAAAACTCCAACAGCGGTTGCTGTCAGCTTCAGCTGATCTCCAGATAAATAAAATCGAGGCTTTAACCTTGGCTTCAGTCATTTTACAGAACTGGGTAGAGATTTATTTGTGCACACCCTGTAAGTTTCTGAGCTGTTGGAGATGTGGAACTGGGGTTGTTTGGGGTCTTTTGATTTATTTATTTCATTTGGGTTTGGTTTTTTGTTCATACAATAACTGAACGTAATAATAAAACTGAAAAACCCATTGCTAGACTCTGAAGGCAAAATAAAGTCCAACATCCCTTTCTGTAATTGTTTTAATTGGGTAAAAGTCAAGTCTTTTCATGTCTTTTCTTCAGCAGCAGCTATTGTTTGTGGAGTCGAGGACCACAAATTAAATTTTTAGTGCTGTGTTCAGATAAACTCATTTGTTATTATAACGATTTAATTCATTTTAAGGTCTGGAGGAATCACTACAATAACGTGATGAGGCTTCTTGCTAACTGACACCTCAGTAACTCACCCAGCATCTGCCCTGGCAAGACCATAAGTTGTCTTAGAGCTGGAGCATCTCACACCCAGTCCTCATTTAGAGACCTGAAGGTCTGAATAATCCATCACATGGTAATGGTTCATTATGCTCACTCCTAAATGTTGACACTGCTTCTACCACTAAATCTTCATTTCCATTTCCTATAATTTCCAAGCAGAATTGCTTTCTCCACACTCCATCCCCTTTTCTTTATGCCAGTATCTTCTCATTTTGCCTGCGTTTTTCCTTAAGGAAAATATTCATATTTAAAGTAAAATACAGTTAAATGAATATTCCTTTAATGGAAATAATCTGGGCCACTAAGCAGCAGTTTAGCAGCTCATAAAAGGACCAAGCGGGAGAAAACAAATTGCACTATTTTAAGATCAGCTCCCTCTGCTGCAGTTAAGGCATAATTTAGTCTTATTATAAGGCCAAATTCTTATCATACTTCATGGCTTTGAGAAATACTCTGATGACTCCATTGATTTCCATCCTAGTCTAATTGCAAGCCAACTGCAGTTATTTTGAAGACTTAATTTAAATAGTCATAGCAATTACCTGAATTGGACATCCAACGCAGCACCTTAAACCATGGCCAAACCAAGAGCAGATCCCCACGCGGCACCGTACTCCACCTCCCCACAGCAGCTGCTGAAGGCAGCCAGGAAAAACTCATCTCATAGAATTGTTAAGGTCGCAAAAGACCTCCAAGATCATTGAGTCCAACCATCGACACAACCCCACTGTGCCTACTGAACCATGTCCCCAAGTGCCACACCTAGGCACCTTTTGAACCTCCACCACTGCCCTGGGCAGCCTCTGCCAGGGCTTCACCACTCATTCCATAAAGACATTTTTCCTAATATCCAATCTAAATCTGCCCTGGTGCAAGTTGAGGCCATTTCTTCTCCTTCTATCACTTGTTACTTCAGAGAAGAGCCCAGCTCCCTCCTCTCCACAACCTCCTCTCAGGAGCTGCAGAGAGCGATGAGGTCTCCCCTCAGCCTCCTCTTCTCCAGGCTAAACACCCCCAGGTCCCTCAGCCTCTCCTCATAACCCTCGTTCTCCAGCCCCTTCCCCAGCTCCGCTCCCTTCTCCAGATGCTCTCCAGCCCCTCAATGTCCTTCTTGGAGTGAGGGGCCCGTAACCGAGCTCAGGATTCAAGGTGCAGCCTCCCCGGTGCCAAGTGCAGGGCACGACCACCTCCCTGCTCCTTTCCATCAGCAGTGGGGTCCCTGCCTCAGTTTCCACTTGTACAACAGCACGAGGGATAACATCAACCACCCCTGCAGAACAAGAATTAAAAAACCTCTGATAGATTAGAGGTTAAAATATTATTTAAATTAGTTAGGGACAAAAGCATGCATGGTACTGTTGGACTGAATTTGCAGTTCAGCTTAGGAGCAAGAGGAAGCAGACAATGGTAAAAAAATATTTTTATCCCTGCACAATTAATCTTTTGGATCCTTTTTATTTGATCTGAATATATTTTGTTTGTAAAATAAACATTTGAGTGTAGACTTAAAATATCCCCACACGAACTGTTCACGCTGTCAGTCCTTATGAACTAATTGCCACTGTTTAACTGCCCAAAACTTTTCAATATGATGAGCCTTCTGAAGCCCATTTTTATTCTTTAAATCATTCCAGTATTTGTTGAAATAAATGGAATAGCTTCAGTTTTATTTTTGATTAATTTATATTTAATCCCATGACTAAACCAAAATTATCCGGTCAATAGCAGCCAAGTTTCCGTAAGGAAATTTAATGCATTTTGATGCAAGGAAGTTAACGCTTGCCCGATACTAAATCATAGTTCCTAAAGCTCTTTACCAAAGTGCCTTATTTTTGGCCAACGTATTATTGTGGAAAGACGACTGCTGCACAAAGGGTGACGTTCACCTCTGTAGGAGCAACCATCAATGGGTTTGAACATCAAAAAGCTCTCAAAACCACGCAGAGTGGAGCTAAGCATCCTCTGCAATTGCAGCAAGACTTGCACCCACACCCCATGGTGAGATCTTCAGACCATCCACCACTGGCTCAGCCCACCTGGCATGAGGCACCCTGCTCTGCAAGCACACCTTGCTGCAGCATTGAGTTATTCCTACCCAGCTGCACATCCAGGGTGCTAAAAACATGGTTTTCCTTCCTTCTGTTGGTTTATGGTGCATGAAAATCAAGGACCAGGGACCAGAAGGAAGAGCATCTCCACTCTTTGCAGACAAACACCATTTACCAGCTATCATTGCATTATGGAGGAGGATATTTGCCAAAACCCCATCTTCTCCCTCCATCTGCCACTCCCAGCACCCTGCAGGGATTTTTGGGATGAGCCTTCAATTTAATTTCCATGCTCTGTGTCATGTCAAGCTGAAATGATGCAATCATAGAATCATTAAGGCTGGAAAAGACCTCCAAGATAATCCAGTCCAACCACGAGACCCTCATTTATGACACAAGAGCCTCTAAACTGCACCCAGCTTCAGGGGGTCTGGGTTGGTGGAGCCCTGAGGGGGTCAGGGTGCAAAGTCAAAAAAGTCAGATTCAGGTGGCACCCAAAGACCATCACATCCCATCTTCTCCCCACCATCCTTCTTCACTGTAAACTAATAACAGGGCTGGCTTCACAGAGGCGAGGTGGAAAGCGATGCATGGAGCTCCTACGCCTGTTCATTATTCACTGCCTGATTGGACAGCAGGCTACTCAACTCCGTAGCCTTGGGTAGCTCACAATACAATAATGACACAATAAAACTCTGTAATATACTTTTCCTGCCTCCCATCCCAAGGCACTGCACAAACAAGATTTAAGAGATAAGGTCCATCCTGGTTTTACGAGGAGAAAGCACAGTAAACCAAGACTGAAAAAAGGATCCACGACACCAGCTATATGTTACTCCAAGTTCACACAGAGCAAGAATTTGATTGTGTTATAAAATGTATTTCAAGCCTTTTTTCCCCCCATCCTTTTTTATTTAAGTAGGGAAAAACGAGGAAGCTGCCCTAAGCAGCGTGAGCTTGCATGAACACATGGTCGACATGAAGCATCTGCCCACAAAACAAACCGCTCAGACCTGGCGACGTTCCCAGGAGTAACAATAAATCCTGCAAAAGTTGTCAGTCAAGTCTCAGAGGACAGAGAGGGGTAGAGATGGGAAGATGGTGAAGATGCCTACTAGAAAATATTGTGTTGCTGAATTGATCTCTGACAGGCACCTCAAGGGCAGCACAGCCGGTGAAAAGGCTTCTCTCAGACTTAACCATAACCAGTTTTGAAATGCTCGGCTTCCAGTGTCCTTGAGTGGATTCTCAGTGTCTTGAGAGCATCATGCAGAGCAGCAGGAAAAGTCAGGCAAATTCAATCATTAAGGCTTAGAAGTGCCTGCGTGGGTTATGATGGGTTTCTTTCACAGGAGACGAGACCAAAGACATAAAAAAACCCTCAGCTTGCAGTGGATGAGTACTTTGTAAAGACTGTTTTGTAGCAGCTGAGTGAGTGAGATCATAGAATCATGGAATGGTTTGGGGTGGAAAGGACCTTAAAGCCCATCCATTTCCAAAACCCTGTGATGCGCAGAGACACCTCCCACTGGATCAGGGGGCTCAAAGCCTCATCTAATGACCCTGATCAAGAATGACCATAAAAACCAAAGAATAAGGGAGAGGCCAGTTCCAGCTGCTGGACAAGTAGCTCCTCTTTATTGTGTCCTGCAGGTACAAAGCAGTTGTAAACCATGGCAAAGAGATCAAACTGGGGTGATGGCACAGGACTGATTTGCAGAAATGTCCTCAGCCAGGTTAACCACCATAGAAAATAACACATGTCATGTTTAGGCCCATAATTTCACATTTAGGAGCCGATTCAAAAGCAAGTTTCATAAATGAGAGCTGTAATTCAAGATTAATGCCATTGAGCATCCTGCTAATAAAACACGCACAGCTTTGTGAAGGATGCCCAGAGAGATTTACATCAGAAACAGACACCAGCCTCTGACCCCCCAGCCCACCTGCTGAACGAACCTTCGCACCAAAAGAGACTCCAGGCTGGGCTCATTTTTCAGGTGTCCCTGTAAGCACGGAGGTACCAGCACCAGGGCAGAGCTCACCCCTATCGCCTCTCCTTCCCCAGAGGGCCTGGTTTCTGCTCTGAGCCCCCCCTGCCAGCGAGGCAAACCCCACAGCCCTGCCCTGTGCACTTTGCAAGGGATCTGGAAAGCGCCCTACAGCGTATTCCGTCGCTCTCCCTACACATAAGGAGACGCGTGTTTAGGATACACGTGCATCTCCTTTCAAAAGCAGAGGGACCAGCAGGGAGGGAGGGGATCCTGCCCCTCTGCTCCATCTGTGAGACCCACCTGGAGCCCTGAGTCCAGTTCTGGAGTCCTCAGCACAGGGAGGACATGGAGCTGTTGGAGGGAGTGCAGAGGAGGCCACGGAGATGATCAGAGGGCTGGAGCACCTCCCGTATGATAAG
The DNA here is from genome assembly GCF_032191515.1 of Phaenicophaeus curvirostris. NCBI lineage: Eukaryota > Metazoa > Chordata > Aves > Cuculiformes > Cuculidae > Phaenicophaeus > Phaenicophaeus curvirostris. Next base: position 40,899,432 of record NC_091398.1, on the reverse strand, counting down.
AGGCTGAGGGAGTTGGGTTTCTTCAGCCTGGAGAAGAGAAGGCTCTGGAGACACCTTAGAGCAGCTTCTAGTGCTGAAAGGGGCTCCAGGAAAGCTGGGGAGGGGTCTGGATCAGGGAGGGCAGGGACAGGATGAAGGGGACGGTTTTGAGCTAAAAGCAGGGAGTTTGAGATGAGATCTTAGGCAGAAATGTTTTGGTGTGAGGGTGGGGAGACCCTGGCCCAGGTTTGCCCAGTGAAGCTGTGGCTGCCCCATCCCTGGAGGGGTTCAAGGCCAGGTTGGATGGGGCTTGGAGCCCCTGATCCAGTGGGAGGTGTCCCTGCCCACAGCAGAGGTTGCAACTTTACGGGTTTTTAAGGCCTCTTCCAACCCAAACCATTCCATCATTCTGTTTCCTTTCCAACTCTATGAAATCAGGCTGAGGCAGAGCTAGCAGAAACCAGATGGGATTTGAAAAGAACCTTTTTCCACCAATTCTGGCATAAGAGACTGAAACGGGAGAAAGAAAACCAGCAGCAGAGTAGGAGGCTTTCATTGCACTCCCAGGAGTTGATCTATATTGCAGCTTTATCATGTACACTGCTCAGAAATATTTGTAAATACAACTTGGAATTGCAGTGCTAAACCAGCTGAGCAAGGAGAAAAACCCAAGCACATTATCAGAGCTGCAATACAGGCTGGAATTGCACCGGTGAGAGCAATTTAAAGATTGATATTTATTTCTGTCACTATAGAAATTACATTTTGGGAGGAAAAAAGGGGACATTGTAATATAACAGCATTTTGTTTTACCATATTACCTTTAGGGGTGAATTAAATCAGAGAACCATGTTTTATTTTCTCTATTTAATTGGACTTTTTCTTTGCTAAAATAAAAGAAATATTTCAAGTCAGTAGATACACCCAAGAGCTATTCCTCTCCTACAGTGATTTGCCTTTTAACAGCATTCACAAACATCGGTCTTGTGACTTGGCTGCTGGGACACAGCACGGTAACGTTCATTGAATCATTAAGGTTCAAAAAGACCTCTAGAAATCTAGAGCTTTTGACAGAAGATGAGAGAGTCAAGGCAACAGGTTACCGCAAAAGCCACATTGAGTAGACCAGAACTCTCTTTTTTCATTTATATTTGATTTTGGGGCATAAAATGGGGAAATAAATAGAAGAAATTTGAAATTAGATGTGTGTGGAGATGAAAACACTCTGAGGTATTATGCTTTGACATGAAAAATTACTGACTAGATAATTACTGGTGTATTCAGCAAGTCAGCCAGGCTTTGTGTGGACTTGACCATACAATTTTGCTTCCAGAATGCAGCAGCAGGTTGGGTTTGTTTAGGAGTTACATACACAACCAGCAGTTACCACTTCCTGACATCAGTGATTGTATTATATTGTTAATTGAAGATGGATAGACTATTGTCACACACCTAAAACAGGCAGAGAAGAATCAAGAGAGATGCAAGGACACCTCCCATTGGATCAGGGGCTCCAAGCCCCATCCAACCTGCCCTTGAACCCCTCCCCATCATCACAGCAAAACATTTCTCCCTAAGATCTCATCTCAATCTCCCCTCTTTCAGCTCAAAACTGTTCCCCTCAACCTACCCCTGCACCCCCTGAACTAGAGCCCCTCCTCAGCTTTCCTGGAGCCCCGTTCAGTACTGGAAGGTCCAACCTAACCCAGCCTGGGCTTAGGAGCCTGATTTAACGTTCTGAAGACATTCATCATATTGACTCCCACTGATATAACTTTACTTCTCCATATTCCCGTTGATGTTTCTGTACCCAGCCCAGCTGTTGCAGGAGAAAATAGCTCTCATGCCTGTAGATGCAGCATCTGGTAATATGCACTGTCTGAGGGGACAAAAAACCCAGTTTTCATGCAGGAGGGCAGGTGGGGAGGGACAGTCTGGGTTTGTCAGCATTGGCTGCCCCTGCAGTGCCCCACCTAACCCGCTCCGTTACACCGAGCCATCCAGAGAGCTGGGGCTTCAGGCAGAGCTGACAGCTCATGCAGTGGAGACCTTGAGAAGTCCCACAGGGCTGGCAGTGATGCATTCATGGAGTATTTATAGTCCTTTTTACATTACAAATGCCAACCCATAGAAGCAGAGATGTAAGCCTACCAAAACACGCTTCCTTTAGACCAACACCATGCGCTACTGCACCATCTGACAAGTTCTGTCTGTCCTCTGCCACGAAAGAACTTCCCAGCAGTTACTCTATTTGCTGTCACCCCAAAAGGTCACCCTGAGCACAGGCGAGGATTGCCCATGTAGTCTAGAAAGTAGCATCTTCTGCTCTAGAATATAAGATTTTATAAAATAAATCAAAGTGTTCCAGTTGAAGCTGCTCCATAACGCAACTCCAGCCCATAAACTCTGATAAAGCCGCTCGTATCACCTCTTTCCCCCTTCCAATTTAAAGCCATTTCCCCTCATCCTATCACTCCAGGTCCTTGTAAAAAGCCCCTCTCCAGCTTTCCTGGAGCCCCTTTCAGCACTGGAAGCTGCTCTAAGGTCTCCCTGGAGCCTTTTCCTCTCCAGGCTGAACAACCCCCAGTCCCTCAACATCCTGACACGCTCAATCTAATTTTTGCACAAGGACAGAGGTTGTCAACAGGGCTAAAATACTTTTTCCAAGCCCATTTTCCAGTCACGCACAGCTACTGCTTCAGGTGGCAGCATCCCTCAACAAGGCATGGAGAAGGGAAGGGTCATAACCACAATGACAGGAGCAAGAAGGTTTCCAGTTATCAGGCACAGATCAGCAACACCTTTGCAGACAACACAATGAGAGGCAGTCAATTTATCCCTAACTTCATGGTTGGGTGCTTAGAAACTAACACTAAAAGCATAGTTCATATGGCAGCTTTATTGCACCATAAAATAACATGATAGGGGACAGTCTTTGTTTTGTACATAACTTTACTGGGTAAATCAGAGTTTTAGGACCTGGATTGTTACTATCAGGACTATTTTCTGCAGCAGATCATGGTCTGTCAGCCCTGTCGTGCATACAGACATTAACTCCCTTCCTTGAGTTTTTAGGTTTTAAACTATCTGCATCACATCATACCTTTCAGATTTAACCTTTGGAAGGCTGCACCCTGGATCTTCTGGCAGGAGACGTGGAGCTGATACACAGTCCCAGTTCCCGGTAGATAAAACCCAAAAGACTGCACAGCACCCACCCAGCTGGCAGCACGCTGCCTGCGCCCAGCATCACAGCCCACAAAAAGGTGTGGGGTGAGGGTGGTGGGGGCCACAGCACCCCTAAACCCCCCTTTGCATCCCTCTTGGTTAGTGGAGAAGACTCAAGTTGCCCCCAACACTCACTGCCTTCATCCAAGCCCAAGTATTCTGTGTTTCCTAGAGATAACGGCTGCCTTCATGCTCACATCTGAAGGTCCCTATCTGTAAAAGGCAGTCCAGAGATTGTTGTTTTTCATGGGAAAAGCTACTTTCACTGCGTACGTGTTGCATTTTCTCTGCATCACTGTTTGTAGTAAAGCAGAATCAATGCACCTGGTTGGCAACACAAGTAAACTATTAATCACAGGCAGTGACAGCCACTATCAGCCAGGTAACAATGAGGAGACCATTTGCATTGCCCAAAACAAAGGGAGGAAGAAAATAAAAATCAATGCATTTCTTTAAGATGGGCTCCTTTTACAAAAGTGACATTTTTATGATACATCCTTCTTAATACTTACTCCATCCGCTGGATAAAGGATCCTTGCTCATCTCATGTGACTACATTAAAGGAACAAACAACCCCTCGAAGTCCTGCCTGATGCTCTGAACAGGCACCCTGGCCCTTGCCCCACACCCTCGGTCACCCCTAGGGAGTTAGGGGGCCTACATGACCTCTTTGGGGCAAAGACCTGAAATTAGGTATTTTGCAAGAAATCAGAATTAGACAAGGTGTAAAAGTGCATGGACAACTCTTCCTACTGATGTGAAATAACTTAAAACACATTAAACCAATTCCTCAGAAGTCGCTACAGCCCTTGAGAGCCCATCTCTAGGTGGTCCAAACACACCCTCAAATTGCAGTGAAGCCAGGAAAGGGTACGGTGATTTTTAAAGGTCTCTCTTTATACAATTCACTTCACTAACCTCTATTAAGTATTTAACATCAAGGTAGCAAACAGGAGTTGCTCTCTCCTCAAGTCTGCTCCGCGCTCTTCAAACACACCCATGAGCATCACTTCATTGCTCATCCATCAGCACAAAGAAAAGGCACAGAGAGAAGAAACAGAATCCTAGAAAGGTTTGGGTTGGAAGGAACCTTAAAGCCCATCCAGTCCCACCCCTGCCATGGGCAGGGACACCTTCCACTGGATCAGGGGCTCCAAGCCCCATCCAGCCTGGCCTTGAACCCCTCCAGGGATGGGGCAGCCACCCCTGCTCTGGGCAGCCTGGGCCAGGGCCTCCCCACCCTCAGTGTGAAGAATTTCTTCCCAATGTCTATTCTAAATCCCCCATCTCCCCTTCCCCCTCATCCTCTCACCCCATGGCCCTTGGAAAAAGTCCCCACCAGCTTTCCTGTCGGCCCCCTTCAGGTACCAGAAGGCTACTAACCCCTCCATGTAGCTCGTTGAGACTCAGAAGAACACTGTGCAAGGCTTTACTTTTATTTATGTTGAGTAATACATTATTCTCTAAGTGGCCTTTTATCTCTGAAATCAAGGATGCTGCTCATAAAGCAAAAATACTGCCCAGTAGAAGAACACGTGGTGAAACCTTGTCCAGGATCAGTAACGTCGCCGTGTGAACCAAGCCACCATCCATCACACACAACCAGTTAATAGGGTGTCGGGGTCACAGCAGCTGCCTCGCTACATAACAAGACAGCAAAAGCAGTGAAACATTCCCAGCTTCACTTCAGTCTTTGTGTTTCTACGGAATGGAGCCCTTGCTGCTCCTTTTCTGGGGAAAAAAGGCTGATGGAGAAGGACAGAGCTCAGCACCTGGGGGGCATCGCTGCTGGGAGAAGCACAAGGAGGGCAGAGCTTGAACAGCAGAGGCTCTTTCATAAATAAAATGTGGGGGTTTAGCAGCTGCTCCAGCTGCACCAGGCAGGTGTGGGAGCCACAGGGCTGAAGGTGGCACCACCCCAGGGATCAGAGCAGGTGCCCTGTGGGGGATGGCAGAGCTGACTTAATTGTTAGAAGACAGAATGAAGAAGAGAACAGGAGAGATGGTTATTGACTCATTTCCACAGTTCAATTAAAAGGGGAGCGTGATTGTTCAGCACTCAAGTCATTTAGTGCATGCAATTAAGCTCTTCAGTCCTACCTTGCAAACAAGCAATTGTTACAGCAATTCCCAGTTTTAGGATCACAGAGTCATTTTGGTTGGAAAATACCTTTAAGATCAAGTCCAACCCTTAACTCAGCACCGCCAAGCCAAGCACTAAACCACATCCCTAAGCACCACATCCACCTGCTTTTAATCCCCTCCAGGGATGGGGACTTCACCACCCCCTGGGCAGCCTCTGCCAGGCCTTGACAACCCTTTCAGTGAAGATATTTTTCCTAGTATCCAACCTAAATCTCCCTTGGTGCATCATGAAGACATTTCCTTCTTCCACTTTGGTCTGAGGAGTTGCCAGTGAGGTTATTCCCACACTGCAGCCCAATGAACAGCACCGTTGTGTTGGCAAACAGGAGCCCTCGCAAAAATCTGACCCACACAACATAAAGATGATGAAAGTTACTCAAAAAAATATGATTATTTTTATCTGACAGGGACATATCTTCATTGCCAAAATCATGTAGGGAAAAAAAAAAGAACTTCCAGTCATTTTAATAATGACACTTTTCTACAACCTATTTTTGTAGCACCAGAAGTGTTTCAAATAGCTCTCATTTTAATGAAAGCCAAGAGCTTTGCACAAAGCCAAGGCAACAGCAAGATGCTGGGTGCTACAGAAAAGAAGCTGCAACAGGAGAGAATACCTGATTGTGTTGTGCTGGTGCCCAAGGGCTCAGAGCTGAAGGACGTGCTCAACTGCACCAGGAGCCGTAAAACACAAACCGACCACAACAGAGCTAGAATTGAAAACAAACAAAAAATATCTTGGGGTGAACCACATTGGCTTTTAGTTAGAAACACAAAGCAACCGTGAGATTAACTATTTGGTGCCACAAGATCCTGCCTATTTAACAGCTCTGGGGTAATTCAGGCTGTCTGGAAAGGCTGAGTAGGAAGGGAAAGGGGAGCAGTTGGGGAGCACATCCAGCCCAGCTTCTCTTACTGCCTGAACAGAGGTCATGGTGAGGTGGGGGCTGGTCTCTTCTTCCAGGTGACAGGTGATAGGACAAGAGGGAACAGCCGCAATCTGCTCAGGGGAAGTTTAGATTGGACATTAGGAAAAATTGCTTTGCAGAAAGGGTTCTCGGGCCCTGGCAGAGGCTGCCCAGGGAGGTGGTGGAGACCCCATCCCTGGAGGGGTTTAAAATAGGAATGATAGGAATTTGATAGGAATGGTTGGACTCGATGATCCAGTGTGCCTCTTCCAACCTGGTTATTCTATGATTCTAAAAGCCGGGTGGATGAGGTGCTCAGGGACCTGGTTTAGCAGTGGACAGGGACCAGCATGCACAACAGGTAACCTGGAATTAAATTTTTCAGTGATTACAGGAGTCAACTCCTACAGTGAACTGGCTCAAGGAGGAATCTGCCACGGGATTTTCTGGAGGCCACCGCTGTGAGATTTCCCACTTGCCACAAGCATCACACTAAGGAAAGCGGTGATCAATTCTCAATTATTTTGAAAACACGAGTCATTTTTCATCACACAGTGGGACAGGGGCCCTGCACACCAGTGTGATGGGATAGACCTGCTGAAGGGCAGGAGGAGGACATTTCACCTTCGTGGTCAAAGAGCCCTGGAGCTTCCTTGCCCCTGGGTGGAGGCAGCCTCTGTTTCTTCACTGGAGCACCGTGTGGTCTCCAGACATGAGCATCCAAGTGCTGGATAGGGTGAATATGAAAATGCAAATCAGCGTGCTCAGACGAGGCTGTGCTCCTTTGGCTATTTTTAGCTTCACAGAGCACTTTAAATCCCCGCTGGGTTCTGCATAACACACCAGGGGTCTCTTGAACCAGCTCAGTCCAGGCACATCAACCACTCCCATGGCCCCATGGAACCCCAAGCAGTGCTCTGAAACACAGCAGGACCCACTCCCCACCGAGTCACTTTGGAGGTCGTCCCTCATCCTGCTCCTGTCCCAGCCTCACAGGGCAGGGATAGGAGGATGGGGGAACAGTTTTGAGCTAAAAGAGGGGAGATTGAGATGAGATCTCAGGGTGAAATGTTCTGCAGAGCTGGGGACTGGGAAACTCATCTCACAACAGAGAATTGGTGCATCCAAATTGTGTTTTAACAGGAGCAGAGGAAGAACAAGACTGGATTAAACCAGCATTTTAGCATTATCCTGCCCAAAAAATTAGTAGGTAAGTTTGGAGCAAGCTCCTGAGTTATTGAGGTGGGTGTTGCTGTTTATCCCAACAGAGATGTCAGAGAGGTCTGGCCGAAGCACCACATGGATGAACTAGTCAAAACCAATCCTAAATCAAGGGACTAACATTTCAAATAAGGAAATCATGATTATAAGAGAAGAGCTACACAAAACCTGATCCAAGTTCAACATCTTCATTAAGCGGCTGATATTTTCATTATCTGTAAAGGAAGAAGGCAAGGGCTTCATAACAGCAGCAATAATTACCTGCTTTTATACTCCTCTCCACATTCTGGGAACGCACCTGCAGCTGCACGTGCTGCCATCCACAGAAATGCCAATATCAAGTAATTTGTGAGCGCCAATGATGCTATGATTTATTACAATAAAAGGAGGGCAAAAAAATGAAGGAAAACAATTTTATGAAAACAGCAGCAGAAGTCTTAAATACGCAGCAAGTTTCAAAATCACCTGCCTGCTGCTCTCAGTGAAGAGCTCTGCTCCTCTGTGCCTGCAGAGGAGCACAGGGTTTCGCAGAGAGAAACCAGCAGCTTGAGAGGAGCATTTGCTGGGCAGGGACAGGATCAGGATCTTACTGCATCAGTGCTTGCTGGCAGAAGCTATTGATCAACATTAGCACACGATCAATGATGCTGGTTAATGACTTTGAGGTCCTTTGCAAGAGGGGATTTCGTTAATGGTTGGTTTGTTACAACTCCAAACAGCACAAGATGAAGTGCAAAGCCAAAGAACCTGGGCTGCAATCACACATCTGATAGACTTCACCATGAAGGAAACTTTCCCACCACCAGGAACCCTGGTTTGGGTTCACCACCCACACTTTGGGGCTTGAAGGAACCACCCCTCCCACAGGTTTCTGTTACAAGAGATGTGGGGATCGCCGTTTGCTCCAGAATGGGGTTTCTTGGAGTGCCCAGCAGACAAATTGGACACCGATAAGATACACGAGAGGGATCCGAGATGCGAGTCCGACCTCAGCACTTAGAGGGACCCATAAAAAATGACGTTATTTCATAGCAGACGCGTTCCACAACTCCACTGACACTTTTAACAAGCACAGTGAATTGCCCACACTTCTGGAACACACTGGCAAAACAAGGAACCGGAATGAAATCCTCCTTCCTTTCTCCTCTCCCGTGCTGCACATTAACCATCAGAGCTCTGCAGAGCCAGCTCCAGGGTGTGCTTACTGCTCCTGGCTTGCATCCTTCCCCTCCCTCCCCTCCTACAAGCACAGCTTGAGAGAAACAGCAAGAAACACAATGTGCAGATGACATGAAATCAATATAAACCACTTGCGAGGAAGGGGAAAACAAGGGAAATGGGCTGTCAAAAAAGCTTGCAAAAGTGTCAAAGAAAAGCAGGGGGTTGGAGAGGAAAGGAATAGGCTTTGGATTAGGAAACACTGTGCTGAGCTTCTGGGGAAGGGAGCTCCCGTGTGCTGGAGAGGTACTGATTGTAGAACCACTGACCAGAAATTCTTATTTTCCTATTTTCATTTCAGAGACTACATTGCAACCAATGCTTTGAAATTATATTTATTCAGATGCCTCTTATGACAAAATTCTTATTTGACAGGTTGTCTATCAAAAAGTGTTCTCAGTTGCAACAATGTCCTGAGTCACACAGCAACCCAGAGATCCTGACCTCTACCTGTTTTGTTCCGCAGTCTTGTCAACAGGCAACCGACTCACATGATTGTCTGTAAAAATGCCTCTCAGAAAAGCAAATATAATTCCAGGTTGCTTGGGAGAACAGTTCTTTTTAACCAAGACTTAGCATAAAATTGCTTCCTCACTCCTTCCCGTTATTGCTCAGCTCTGATTTTATTCTTCAAAAATTAGTCAAGACCCAGACAATGTCAAAACAAAAAACTGAACTGAGCGTGCAGCGATGCATCTTGGGGTAATTTGTTCTGTGAAGGGAAGAAAGAAAAACCCTCCATGTTTATTATAGTCCAGGTGACTTTAGACTGCAAGCACACACACACCTCCAAAACATTCAGGTAGCCAGGAATAGCAAATACTAAACTTTGAAGCATTAGGTAGAAGACAGCTATACATTCATCTCCTTTACAGATCTGGGCGTGGATTAAGTTCCTCAGGGTTTGATTAGGATGATTAGACACAACCCCCTTTTGAAGCAGGTGACAGTCTCCACACCAGCTCATGAAAACACAAAAGCAGACCTGTGTCAGAGTCAGAGGTTTCCATCCCTGCACCCAGACTGCCTTATTCTTCATTTCTATCGAGTCTGTAAAGAGCTGCTGGGAAGAGTGATGGGGGACATGTCATTTGATATGCAACAGCTTCACATGTGTCTCCAGTTGTCAATTAAGTTTAAGACATTATTAAAGAACCCACAGACTTGAATAGCCATCACCTCTGTGAGGCTGGCACTGAGTGAACTCACAGTGTCTCACATCTCAGAGATAAGCAGCAGCAAAACATTTGTTTCTTATCAGGTCTGCAAGGCTCATTTGCAGGGGGAATTATCCATTTCAGTAACCAAAACGTTGCTTCTTTCAAGAGACCCTCATCAGAGCAAAGCCAACAAATAAAATGTCAAACTCTGACACCGTAGAAGTTCATCACAATGAAAGCTGGATTTCATTACTCCACCTCTGAGGGCAACTCTACACCCAGACCTTTCATCACAATCAGCTACAGACAAAACCGAAGGAACACAGTCCATGGATGAGCTCCCATGGGAACACACAGATGGGATCCTAAAGCTCAGTGGATCTGGAGCACAGATGTCCCAAAGCCAAACAGTGCTTTTAGAGTTCTCTCAGCCTAACAGGTTTAAGTTATTTAAGCTCAATCTCACCTGAAAATGCAAGACCAGTTTCTCTCATGCTTTGTTAAATAGCTGAACATTCTCTGATTTTAATTACAATTATGCTTTGCTCAAATTATAGCTCTCTCCAAGTACCTGAAAGGAGGTTGTAGCAAGGTGGTGGGTCTCTTCTCCCTGGTAACCAAGGACAAGGGGAAATGGCTTCAAGATGCTCCAAAGGAGATTTAGTTTGGATACCAGAAGGAATTTCTTTACTGAAAGGGTTGTCAAGCACCAGCAGAGGCTGCCCAGGGAGGTGGGTGAGTCCCCATCCCTGGGGAAATTTAAAACACAAGTAGATGTTGTCCTTGGGGACATGGTCAGGTGGTGGACTTAGGGCTGGATTGATGGTTGGCCCCTATGATGTTACAGCTCTTTTCCAAACAAAACAGTTCTATGATTCTGTGAAATTAGAGCTTGGTAGTGCCCTGTGCATGCTTCAAACAGCTTTTCAGAGGGTGATCCCCCTTTCACAGCTCTGTCCTGTTTGCTGTACATAAAAGCAAGTGCCTTACATCGCTTTCTCTCATTTAAAGCCTTACCTCAGCTTGAGTACACGTCCCCTCCTGGGATCTTTATGCAAGTTAGGTTAATCAATAGCACCAGATTTAATACCTTCTTAATTATGACTGAAGTCCTAACGAGTCAATACATTCTGGGGGGAACTGTGTCACTATATTTAACTGTTAGGTACATTCCAGTCTTGCCAGCAGGTGTCCAGCCGCACATCACCCACGGCTCTGCCTGCATCCCATCACAATAACCATCACCACAGACACCACACCAATCCACGCTTTATTCTTACTCTGCAACAGGGAGCATCTCCTCCCTTAAATCCCCATAGCACTACTAGCTCTACGAGAGGTTGGAGAGAGTAAATCCAACATCAGAGAGAATAAATCCAGGCGGTGCCGTACATTATTTATAGCCCTCACTCCATTCAGACAGAACAAATAACATATTCCAGCTACAACTTGCAGGCATTTAGTGCAAACCAACGTGTTTTACTGCCTAGTTAACTTCATAAGTAAGAATTTATCTATTTGGTTTAGCCTGCAACACATCTGGCTGGTAAAACAGAGCTGAGTAAGTGCAATTACCCAAGGCACATGCTAGTGATAAACTGCATCCTGGGTGCCTTATTCACACAGAGTCTTCTAAATTTCCAAGCAAATTTTAACCAAGTAAGGCATCTGAATCCAGCCTAAAGCTGAGCTATAAACCTTACAACGCCATCTTCCAATTCCAGGGATTTCCTGGTAATTAAAAGACAGCAGAGAAACTTAGTCTACTGCTGATTTATAAGGACTGCTACAAGTGGAAGAGGAGTTTCTTACGAACAGACCCAGCAGTTAAAGAAACAGCACTGATGGGAGCAGCCTGCAGGTGTTGGGAACCCACCAGTCCTCCTCCTCCCACATCACACGTGGGACCTGGATCTGTTGTAGCAAGTCCAGAGGACTCCACAAAGATGATCTGAGGGCTGGAACACCCCTGCTATGAGGCCAGGCTGAGAGAGTTGGGGTTCTTCAGCCTGGAGAAGAGAAGGCTGCAGGGAGACCTGAGAGCAGCTTCCAGTGCTGAAAGGGGCTCCAGGAAAGCTGGGGAGGGGCTCTGGATCAGCAAGTACAGGGACAGGACAAGGGGGAACAGTTTTCAGCTGGAAGAGGGGAGATAGAGATGAGATCTTGGGCAGAAATGTTTTGCTGTGAGGGTGGGGAGGCCCTGGCCCAGGCTGCCCAGAGCAGGGGTGGCTGCCCCATCCCTGGAGGGGTTCAAGGCCAGGCTGAATGGGGCTTGGAGCCCCTGATCCAGTGGGAGGTGTCCCTGCCCAGGGCAGGGGTGGCACTGGAGGGGCTTTGAGGTCCCTTCCAACCCAAACCATTCCATGATTCCATCAATACACATATAAGAATTCTAATGGAAAACAATCACATGCTCTAACATTATCATTGATCTAAAGCTCTTCTGGGCTTATCCTCCAGAAATTGGCTCTCTTTTCCCATTGAAGACATGGCTTAGATGTGGAAGGGGGTGATGCAGTGACACACTTCACCTTTCTCCTTCCAAGCCAGGCTTGTTAAACAGCTTCTGAGGAAGGTTCAGCTGCTCTGACTCACTGTTGTAGGAGAGGTTTGGGCAAATTGCTTTAGGGGCTGCTCCCAGGTAATTAAAACAGGCTTTGCCTCTCTGCCCTCCAGGCTTATTTGAATTTATCCCAATTGTTACAGCAGGGAGTCAATGGGATTTTTCTACAGGACCTAGTTCTCCAGGGAAGGAGCAACACTAACATTCATTAAGCAGTAGGTGGAATCTGTAACCCTGTGCTAGTGGGGTTAGAGCAGCTGTGTGGTCAGATTGCAGAGAAAATCAGTCTTGAACTCCTTGGCTGATGGGAGCTTGCAGACACTTGGGTGATTTGCTGGGCACCAGCCACAGGCCTGGCTATTTAAAAACTCCAAGCAAACACGTTCCAGTGCTTGGCACATGGGCTTTTAGCTAATGAGCATCCCAGGGAGTGGATGCAGCTCGTGGCTCTGGCTGCCAGAAAATTGCAGCATCTGAGCAGCAGCAGTAATGGAAAGTGCAATTAAGGCATAGAGGTCAGCTTCTCTCCACCCATGGGCTACAAAGTTGTGTGTGTTTACAAGTCAAAAGCATCCTGGACATCATCTGCTAAGTTCAAGGTGCCAAAAAAGAACATCAGCTTGAGGTCTCCTTACTTGCAAGGCTGTAAGCACATCTGTAGGAATCCCACTGTTTCCCAAGCATTTTTCTTGAGGTTTTTTGGGAAGATGCTCCTCACAGCTGGGTGTGTGTTAACTGCATGGAGAGATTCCTCATGGAAGCGCAGCCCTAAGGAGGTAAATCTCGTTCCACACAACTAGGTTCAAATCAACACAATCTGCTCATGACTTTGTCAAAGACTCAAGTAAAAAGATACGCAAGAGTTTGATGATGCTTTTAGTGGTTTCCCAAGAGAAGAGTATAGGGTTCAGCCTTCAGTAATGCTTCCAAAACACACTATGTGGAGGGAAAATTTACCTTTTGAAATACAGCCTACTGAATTTATTTATAATGTTCTCCAAGCATTTTGGATGTCATGTGCCAGAGTGCTCACCTGAACACCGAGATCCCCATAAGCGCTTGGGTTCCACGGGTTCTGCTCTTGACCTGTTTACAAAAACTTTACAATGGGGAGCAAGCAACACAGCAAGTCAGCCTGAGGGTGGGAGCTGCCTACCCATCATCCTAGGACAGGACGAGCTTAGGAGTATGAGTTTTGTGTTAAGGAAAAGGTGAGTTTCAGGAAACCAAAATGTGCAAATAATTTCTGCTTTTAATACCATGTATAAGTTGGCATTCCTGAGGGAAATATTATCTAAAACATACATAAAATACATTATTCTCATTTAAACATGTTTTTCACAGCAAAACATCACTGTGCTCCAAAAGCACACCCTGCCCTTTATTTATTTAAATTTTCAGTGCATTGCTGTCGCTTCTCATGTTCTTCTAAGTTCTTCTGTCACCAACCAAGTCCTAACTCATTTAGCATTGATGCCAAGAAATGATTCCTCCCCACAGCAGAACCTCAGATCTAATAATTCCCAGCAGGAAAAGTTAATTGAACAGCCTTCTGGCTGAGACAACATTTCATTTTCCTCTTTTAAAACGAATCAGCATCTGCAGGTGTTTGGGCCACTTTCTGGGAACAAGAAAAGGGGAAAGTGCTTCCATCTCAGAGACTCACATTATCTCTGATGAGGGACAATTTGTGAAATGGCAGGTTTATCACAAGAGGGGGAAGTAAGGAAGAGTGCGATAATGAAAGTCTGGTAACCTGAAGACTCTTCAAATAGACTAGAAGTTATTGGCCAAAGGAGGAAAGCTCAACAAAAGCAAAGGAAGAGAGCAGTGAGGAAAATAACTGCGTCTGGAAACAGGTGAAGACAAATTTAAACTCACTACATTGAAAAACATATGAATCGCAAAGCTTTGGGTTGGAAGGAACCTTTGCAGGTCGCCTGGTCCAACCCCATCTTGAATTCAGTTTGCGCAGAGCCCTACCAACCTAATCTTGAATGCTTCCAGGGGTGGAGCCACCACCACCTCACCATAAAAAATTTATTCCTTATATGCAGTCAAAACCTCTCCTCCTTTACCTTAAAGCCTTTCAGGGGGATTAGCTGAGGGTCAGTGATTTACTTTCACCCCATCTTGTTTACAAGCTTGTATCACATGGACTCTAACCCTCTTGTCTCTCTCCCAGAAATTCCACTATTTTGGTGACAGTCGACAGTCTGGACAAACTTAGCAAGGGAACATCATCTACATAGCAAATAACATAAATAAGGTGCTTTAGGGGTCCAGCAGAACATACACCACACAGACAGGGCTCTTCCCATCCCCACCCCTGCAAAAAGCCATCCCAGCTGGCACACAGGATCACCCAGGCCATTGGCACTAGTTAAACATCCTCAGGGCAGAGGAGCTCCATCCTTGCAGGACCTTCTGTCCCAAAGCTAACTCTAAGCCAGCACAGCCCCCTGCGGCATCGCGATGTTTCAGACATCACCCAGCACACACATCCCACCACTGAGCAATCCTGGGTACCAGAAGGCTTATCTTAAATATTTAGACTACTCAGCTCTCCCCCCTCAGACTCAAAATGAAAAATGCATGACATTTGTGGTATTTATTTTTCATCTGCAAGTATCTTCAGGTTTTTCATAAAATAAATTCCATGCTAAACTTATTTAACTTTCAAAGTTCTGTTTCTTCAGGGGAAGAGAGAAGATTAGGTGTTTTTCCAGGGGAAAAAAAAAAAAGAAAACCTGCTTAAGAATTCAATTAACTTGTGAAACTCCCATTAGAGACTATGAAGGAGCATCTGAAGTCACTTGGTTTATTCAGCCTGGAGAAGAGGAGACCGAGGGGGATCTCACTGCTGTCTGCAGCTCCCTCACAGGGGGAGAAGGAACAACAGGTGCTGAGCTCTGCTCTCTGGTGACCAGGGACAGGACAAGAGAACAGCAGGAAGATGCCAGGGGAGGGTTAGATGGGACATTAGGAGAAGGTTCTTCCCCCAGAGGGTGATGGAGCCCTGGAACAGCTCCCAGGGAAGCAGTCACAGCACCAAGCCTGACAATATTCCAGAAGCATTTGGAGATCACCCTCAGCCACACAGGGTGAACATTGGGTTTGTCCTGTGCTGGGACAGGAGTTGGACTCATTGGTCCTTGCAGGTCCAACTCAAGACATTCTCTTATTCTAAGCAATCTTGATGCTTTCAACAGGAATTTAAAAACTGAGACACCCCTGCTTTATGCATTTATGTTAACTGACCAAATCCTAATGAAAACCTGTTTCAGCCAGAACTCCCAAGAGTGGCTCTGGTCTGATATCAAAACAGCAGGCTGTTCTTGTCCTCATTTACTCTTCCCTTTGACTCAGATTTGATTTTATTGCTCACAACAAATGCCAAACAATTCCTAAGACAATGGAATACACAGAGGCAACTGAAGAATGCAGCTTTCCTCCAAGTTTAACAGAGAAAGCTGCATTCAGTACACAGACAATTTGTTTCCACGGCCCATTTATCCTCTGGTCCTTCGAGGTACACAAGTGGGAGCTGACACAGTGAAGTACAGGTCAACTAAGATCAATTAATTCACTATTTCCAACACCACACGAGATCGCGGTTATTACAAGAGAGCAGAAGAGTCAAAAGCAGCAGTTTTTCTCTCATCTAGTAATATCTTCCTTACAGCCATTAATATCCAGGATTTCAGTGGTATCCTTAAGGAATCGCATGAAAAGGTACCTAAATTTGGGAACTCAGGAGGCTTCGGCTGAAGCTGCTGGCTTACAAAATTCAGAGCCAAAGCCAAATTATAGCAAGGTGGAGCCTATGTGCTAGGATTAACTTATGCAAAGATCAATTCAACATTTGCACTCCATCCTTAGTGCTGTCATCAGAACCTTCATCTCCATCCAGATGTTCATTATGTTTCTCTATACTCCTCAAAGAGAGGCCACAGTGTCCAGGCCCCAAGAGAATCTGAATAGTTTGGGTTGGAAGGGACCTTAAAGATCATCTAGTTGCAACTGCCTGTGATGGGCAGGGACACCTCCCACTAGGTCAGGTTGCTCGAAGCTCCGTCAATCCTCTACACATCCAAGAGCGGCACCACTGCAAAGTGGACAGCAGGAGAGGTGGGCAGAGAAGAGTCATTGTAGAGGTGAACAATTACAAGATTGACTTCATTATAAAGTTAAGTCACCCACAGGTTCTCCCCCAACCCATTTTCTGCCTGGTGGGCTGTGGGCAGCCCCAACTACAAATTCACACTCCCAGCACAAAGCCATCTACAACCTTCCAGACTTTATTGCTTTCCCATTCTGGCTTTGAGCAAAGCAGAGGAAGCAAAGCTCCCAAAAGTTCTGTGATGATTTAGGCTTCTCTGGAAACCCGGTATGACTTACATGTGCTCATAAAGTACAAAAAATAAAAGATGCTCGTTACCCACACAGACCAAGTTGGTAGATTAAGCACTGTGCCCCCTCAGCCATGGAAAATTGACACTGCTAAAGCTCCAAGCATCCATCTCAAATTACTTTGTGAATCATTTTCCCTTCTGGGGGGAGAAAAAGCAGCAGCTACGCAGCTATTTGCTGTTTCTATCATTTCACCATTGCCACCTGCTGTGCAATATTTTATGCTCCATTTCTTCCAGTTAAGCTATTTCTAGATGAAAAAAGGTAATTTGTGCTGTGCAGGTATGAGAGATATTTATGTGTTTTTCTACAGTGCTAGGCAACACCTGGAGAACAGGAACACAAACCTAGCACAAGGGACACCAAACCTACAGGCAGAAGAAGCTTTAAGGAGGCCAGAACCATTCTTTGTGCCTGTTTCATTTGAAGAACAGGGATTGTCTGCTATACTATTTAGAGGAACACTGGAGCACATGCTGAGGGAGCTGGGGTTGTTCAGCCAGGAGAAGTGAAGGCTCTGGGAAAGACCTTAGAGCAGCTTCCAGCACTGAAAGGGGCTGCAGGAAAGCTGGGAAGGGGCGCTTCATCAGCAAGTGCAGGGATAGGACAAAGGGGAAGAGTTTTCATCTGAAAGAGGGGAAATAGAGATGAGATTTTAGGGAGAAATGTTTTGCTGTGAGGGTGGGGGGGCCCTGGCCCAGGCTGCCCAGAGCAGGGGTGGCTGCCCCATCCCTGGAGGGGTTCAAGGCCAGGCTGGATGGGGCTTGGAGCCCCTGATCCAGTGGGAGGTGGAACTGCATGGGCTTTGAAGTCCCTTCCAACCCAAACCATTCCCTGATTCTATGACTTTCTCTTGCTGTTGCACAGAACAAAGTGTCAGGACTGCACTGACTCTCCTTCATTCCCAGCCCCAGTGATGAATCCGATGCCTGAAGCCCAATTTTCTTCATTTTTGGACTCTCACCAAAACCAACCCCAGAAAGCCTGCCACTTCCTTTATAACCTCAGAAGAATTATTACAGCAGCTGCTAACTATTCTGGGACAGAGACACGGCTCCTCAAAACTACACATTCATCTTTACAAGAAAAAAAACCTAATGATTTCTTTGCCAAGCAAATATTACTCTCAAAGATGCAGCAGGATATTTTATTTAACAATAGTGCTGCAACCAAGATAACCCACACCCACCACACTTCATGTTTGCCACAGATCCAGGTCCTGCATTTGGGTCGCAACAGCCCCATGAGATGCTACAGGTTTGGAGAGAAGCAGCTGGAGAGCTGCTGGAGGAGAAGGACCTGGTGGTGTCAATTGATATTTGGCTGAATGCAAGTCAGCAGTAGCCCAGGTGGCCACAAAGGCCAGTGGAATCCTGGTCTCTATCACAATTGCTGTAGCCAGCAGGAGTAAGGAAGGGATCCTTCACCTGTACTCAGCACTAGTGAGGCTGCACCTCAAATCCCAGGTTCAGTTTGGGGCCCTTCAAGGAGGACACTGAGGTGCTGAAGTGCCTGGAGAAAGGCAACAGAGCTGGTCAACAGTTTAGAGCACAGGGCTTATGAAAAGCTGCTCAGGGAACTGGGATTGTTCAGTCTGAAGAAAAAGAGGTTGAGGGGAGATCTTGTATCTCTACAAGTACAGCAGTGGTTGGTCACTTCTCCCTGGTAGCCAGTGACAGGACAAGGGGCTTCAAGGTGCACCAGGGGAGATTTAGGTTGGATATTGGGAAGAATTTCTTTACTGAAAGGGTTGTCAAGCACCAGCAGAGGCTGCCCAGGGAGGTGGGTGAGTGGCTGTCCCTGGAGGGGTTTAAAAGACAGGTAGATGTTGTACCTGGGGACATGGTCTGGTGATCAATTTAGCCAGGCTGGATTGATGGTTGGACTCAATCTTAAAGGTCTTTTCCAACCAAACCCATTCTGTGGTTCTATGGTCAGGGCTATAGGGGTGCCCTGCCTCAGGGATGGCATTATTAGAGGAGTCCACTTATGCTCACCAGGCTCACATCCACACCACAAGCGATGCAGAGGAAGGCAATCTCAGCCTTGGTGGGAGGTTTTGAGTGTGCAGCACACAAACTGTTTCTGCTTTGCAGTCATTTAACCCACTCCCTGAAAGAGCACACATTTTCTCTCCACATACTTCATTGCCAAGGACCACACTGCTGTCAACATTAACACCTGTATCTCTGGAGACAGTAGGATTCTGCGCAATGAGAGGCAGTATTACTGCCTATCTGCTGATGCTATGATGTTGACTCAAGCTTCTCCAACTCCCAGCTCTTCCAGGATGCAGTAATTGATAGCACAGCCACAAAAGTTAAGAGAACAAGATAAGCCATTTCTAAGACACTATTGACACACCTGATGTTAAGGCTAATCACCATCCACCTTCTGCTTGCACCAAGGAGGTGCAAGGTGCAAGTTGTGCAAGGACCACCAGGGTCTTAACACCTCACTTATTACTGCCTGAATGACCATCTTCATAGTCAGCATTAATGCATCATCAGTTCTCCCCAAGCACGGGCTGGGTAGCCCTGCCCTCCATCAATTTTATCTGGTGCTCTAAGAGCAGGATCTTTGGGTCCCTCTTCTCCTGGCTAACCAGGAGGACACGCATCCACATCAACCCTCACACTCCAAGGGCTGAAAGCAGAGCCCAGAACTTTGAGCACACCTAGAAGCAAGGGATCCCCAAAAGCTCCCTTTTGGCCCATCTCAGCCAGAACCAGAGCAAAGAGACTCTGGGAAAGACACTTAACTCTCAAAAAGGACTATAAATTCACTTAGGATATAATTAAGGGTACGAGTTAATGGAGTCTAGTCGAAAATGTTATTTTCATGCCTTAAAACAATTTAGCTGACAGATGAGCACTAACACCCAAGATCACAGCAAGGGAAGGCAGAGGCTTGACTGATTACATACTAAAGAGAAGGGTAACTCAGGTAGGGTGAACGAGATGAAACAGGATTTTCCACAGCCAGGTTTCACTGAACAGCATCACATCCTCAGGAGCTGCTATTTTCTGTGATGTACTTGGTCCCTCCTCCTGCTTACAACCCAGCAACAACCTCTAATAGACTGGACTAAATTAAATGCTACAGCGCAACCCCCCTGTGACCAATTTTAACTTTTGCCTGTAAGAAGGAGCTCTTATTTTGCACAACTCCATCACTTTGTTGCTGTCCTCTGTGACCCGAAGTTAGCTAAACAAATTTTTATGCCTTCTTCTTGGTTTTTTGTAAGAGTGCCACAAACATTTAAAGGTCACTTATAGCTGTGTTTTAGAAATAAATAGCCCTCACCAGCCTTCCCTCCACTTTACCTGACATTTCACAGATGGATTTTGGCTTTTGTGCCCTCTGAGCATCTACTTGACCATGTTGCAAGCCTCTCTGCAACTACCTAAAAGGAGGGTGCAGAGAGGTGGGTGTTGTTTTCTTCTCCCAGGTGATAGGAAAAGAGGGAATGCTACATCAGGGGAAATTTAGATTGGACATCAGGAAAAATTTCTTCACAGAAATGGTTCTCAAGCACTGGCAGAGGCTGTGCAGGGAGGGGATTGAGCCCTCATCCCTGGAGGTGTTT
Organism: Phaenicophaeus curvirostris; assembly: GCF_032191515.1. Lineage (NCBI taxonomy): Eukaryota > Metazoa > Chordata > Aves > Cuculiformes > Cuculidae > Phaenicophaeus > Phaenicophaeus curvirostris. Next base: position 40,879,008 of record NC_091398.1, on the reverse strand, counting down.
AAAATGCAGGTAGATGAGGTGCCTGGGGACATGATTTAGTAGTGAACAGGTATGGTTGGAGTTGACGATCTCTAAGGTCTTTTCCAACTTAATGATTCCATGCATCCCCAGGGGCAGTTGCAGTGATCTTTGCTGGTTTTGGAGAAGCCAAGGTGCCCATTGTGCTGAGCCACCAAGAGTATCAACAAAACTACAAAACCTGCTTTGAAAGTTATTGAGGTAGCAGGGAAATGAGAAACAAACAATAAACCACCAACAGCATCAGCAGGGAACATGCAAACAGTCACTGTGCTCATGGTGAGGTCTCAAAGGACACCACAGCTCACCAGCACCAGAGCCTGGGTCCACAGCATCGTCCTCCAGTAGGGTCCTGGCCAGCTGTTGTTCCCACTGCACACAAACACACGGTGACAGCTCCCAGGGGAGCAGTCACAGCCCCAAGCCAGACAATATTCCAGAAGCATTTGGCCAATGCCCTCAGCCCCACAGTGTGAATGTCGGGGTGCTGCTGTAGTTTCATGGAAGGTGAAAAATATTAAGACCTGGTCCAGTGTTTTTGCTTAAAACCCAATACTTTGGTCATCAGACCCATGCACACAGCCCTGTTCTCATCACAGCCGTACACGTCTCATCACCTCCAGCTGGCAGCAGGGTACTGGCCCTTGCCAAACCCCTGCTCCTCAGCAATATGGATATTTGAATAACATGGATGCCAGACCCAGGGGCACATCAAACAATAATTAAACAGTATCACAATGAAGAATGCTGACCTTTTACAGGGCTCAAGGGAAAAAAGCCATGGAGGGAATCAAATGGTTCCCATCAAGTTTAATAGGATTCACATCAGTCCCAGTCCAAAAATTGTTATCCAAATGCTATTGAAACAATGATCATCTGCCTGTGCTGTCCCCTCGAGCAACACATGAAAAGTAAGACAGTTTACACAAGGCTGTTTTCCTCTGTGTGTAACAGCTTCCGTGGTGCTGTCTTCACTTTACTCAGGGTAGCATCTAGAAAATAACCAATTGCCCATTTGTCATGCACAGCCATGAGTTGTTTGTTTATCAGCTGAATTTTCAGTACAACTTTGTAGCAAGGAGGATCGGTGGTATTCTGCCTTCATTAAAAAGCACATTTCCATTCACCATGCAGGCTGAAGAGAATTTCACTGAACACCTTTGACATGCAAATATACTTATCTCAATTTTGTTGCGTTTCTGAAGTTTAGCAAACACAGAATCAAGGAATGGTTTGGGTTGGAAGGGACCTCCAAGCCCATCCAGTCCCACCCCTGCCATGGGCAGGGACACCTTTAAGCCCCTTTAAGCATCAGAAGGCTGCTTTACGTGGATCAAAACAAAAATGATGCCCTCCTTCCAATTCCTGTATTCCTATTTGTCCTTGTGCACAGGCTGTTGGGGCTGGAGAAGCACTGCACACTGAAGAGGATGTTTCTCAACTCTCCCAACACCTCCCTCCTCCAAATCAGCTTTTGCATTTCCATCAAAACATAACTGATTCCCCATGGATTACTTGGGAATATCAAATGCCCATTTACAGGGAGAGAATCCCCCTTTTCAGCACCCCCCCAAGAACAGAATGTACTGCCGAAGGGAAAAGTCAGTCAATTCCTTTCCAAGCTCTTAGAGTTGATGTGATCCATCACTGAAAACCCCTCCAGTCTCATTTCTGTACAACCCACCACCTCCTATAGCATTTTGCCATTCATAATTACATTGTCTTTGTTCTCCCCCCACACTAAAAACCATGACTTTGTTTTCAGAGGAAAATCCACAAAGACAGAATCATAGAATGGTTTGTGTTAGAAGGGACTTTTTCATCCAGTTCCAAATCCCCTCCATGAGCAGGGACGCAAGATAGATGACAGTGTTCTTCCACTGCTCACTGGTCAAGATACAAGTGGGATAAGAAATACTAGTCAACTCTAGAGGAGGGCCTTTGCTGTTTTCTTCTTCATTAAGATGCTAAAAAAGTCTTAATGATTGTGAAGCACTTCAGTTATTAACATTTGTAGACATTAAGCCAAACATTTAAGAGCTGCAGGAAGTCACACATTGCCTATTGTTTAGCCTGGAGATCTCTAATGTTTCTTCCCCTCATAAACAAAGGTACAAGCAGCCTCTTTGTTCTAAAGGGCATTTGCAAGAAACCCACTTACCTCAAAGCTTTGAGCTGCTCCTTCTCCATTTGGAGTCTCCTCTCTGTGATAGCACAGCTGGCTACCACAGAAATGAATTCTGTGCTCCAGGCACTGAATTCAAGACACTGATGGGAAGCATCCAGCAGCAGTGAGAGCTTAAGATCAGTCATATAAAGAGCATTTACTCTAAAGGCTGGAAATACATGGAAGTCCAGGGGCATCAATAGACTCAAGATTAGCCTTTCCTCACCATAAAAAGGTAACACGTAGATACTGGAGACTTTTTATTAAAGCACTGCACAGATAAAGCCCAAATTCTCCTCCTTGGATAAATATCATGAACATCTGAACCTGTAAGTACCTGGAGTAACGCATCCAGTTCTGGAATCCTCAGCATAGGAATTACATGGAGCTGTCGGAGTAAGTCCACAGTCCCCTCATCCTCTCCCTGCCCTCCCTGATCCAGAGCTGCTCCCCAGCACCCCTGGACCCCCTTTCAGTACTGGAAGTAGCCACTGGATCAGGGGCTCCAAGCTCCATCCAGCCTGGCCTTGAATCCCTCCAGGGATGGGGCAGCCACCCCTGCTCTGGGCAGCCTGAGCCAGGGCCTCCCCACCCTCATAGTGAAGAAGTTCCTCCTTATGTCTAGCCTCTCCAGTTTATCCCCATTGCTCCCAGAGCTATCACCACAAGCCTTTGTGAACAGTCCCTCCCCAGCTTTCTTGTAGCCCCTTCAGGTACTGGAAGGTCCCTATACAGTCTCCTCAGAGCCCACACCTCTCCACACTGAACAACCCCAGCTCTCCTGGCCACTTAAACATTACATTTCTAGTAATCTGTGTATTTTTCACTATTCAGCTGTTCTCAGTCTGTCAAACAAATGACTAGAAGCATTTTGGGAGCAGCAGCTCTTATTCTGGAACACGAGCCCAGCACAGGGAGCTCCGCGCACACCAGGTTCGGGTTTCGTGCCTCCACCACACAAGGTGAGATGCCAAACTCTCATCTCTGCAGAGATGGGCTACGGATCAATGGGAGGGCTGCACTGCAGAGCAATCGATTCCTCGCCTGCAAGGGGAGTCTCACTTTGACCAGAGACAGTTATTAAGGCATTTTGTTCTTCCAAAAGTTCCCAATTACATCTTCTGAAATATTACACTCATTTCACAAAGCCTCCCCTAAACCATATCTCCTCAACGCTTCGGTACTGTAATTCATTCCACAGGAGACATAGCAATAAAAAACAGAGGAACAGATACAAATCATCTCAACACCTCCTCATCACTCAAGAGGCCAGCTCCAAGATTCATGATCTGGTAATGAGATGAGTCAACTGACTGCTGCAAATAATCTGGTCATGAACAGCACACAAGCCTCACATGGAGCATCCACAAAGCCCATCTAGCAAGACATCAGCTTTTCCACCTTCATCACTGTCAAAGCCTTCATATGAATAAATGAAGCCAGACTGCTTCCTAACATGAAGCTTTGAATTAAAATGTGATGACTCTACTGTAGCAGAGACCCTTTCCAAAGCAGGATATTGCATAATAAAAATAAAGCATTCCAAGCTGCACAAAGAGCTTATCTTTAATGAGCTTGCCCAGAAATTCATCATTGACAGGAAAACTTATGCTGTAAAAGAGAGATCCCCATTGCCCACCTGCGATGCTGCAAAAAAAACAAAGAAAAATGCAATAAACCCCTGGTTTTGAGGCAAACTTATTCCAGCTTTGTTACTTTTAACATCTTTCAAGTCACTGATGCCATCTTGCTTCATACAAAAAAGGCTTAAGTTATATACAACAAAACCATGACAATATTGAAACCAGAAGAACACCCCCAGTCCAGAAGAGACCACCAAATTCATACCAAACTAGTCAAAACAACAACAGCCCACCACACACTATAACTCTCATGCTTTAAGCATAATATATATGTTGTATATATAATATTATTCTCATTATTAGGCAACTCAAACTGCCATCCTACCTTCATGGACAGGGTTAAAAACTCAAAAAACAGAGAGGGAGCCACAGGGCAGCACTGTCTGAGGAAACAGCGGCTGATAATACAACAAATTGGGCACATCCCAAAAGTTGGAGTATTAATAGGTTCATCTTCTCCACCAAAACTTGTCACTCCTCATTCCATCCTGTTTTCTAACATTTTCCCCTGGTCCAGCTCACACCTTAGCTTGATGAAATTCCCTATCCAGGCACAATCATCCTCCAAGCCCTTAGAAAGACAGAAGCAAAACAAACCTGTAGCTGTAGTGGTGCTGCATTTGAAAACCAACATCAGAAGCAACAAGTCCACCAGCACACTCCACCTCTAACACCCTTCTCTTACCCTCACCAGCCTAACTTAAATGGAGAGGAGCTCCTAACAGGTGGAGACAATAATCACCTCCTCCTTGCAAAGGTGCTTCTGGGAAGGATGAAAAGCATTACAGCAATTACCAAGGCCTGACAGATAACATCTGTGTTTCTCCAGAAGAGCCTTTCACCACTTAGCCCAGGGCTGCCCTTCCAACTGGGTATTTGGAAAACACCTGGTCCTGCTCCTGTACCATCCCAGCTCAAGCTCTCCAAAAGACACGATCATCATCTTATGTCATTTTTCATCTTCAGGTGAAAAAACCCAACACCCAAGATGCCCCTAGCTTCAAAACTGACAAATCCACATAGTATTTGTGCAAGTGATTAATCATTAGCAAACAAGTTGTTAATTAATGGTGCTGATTAAAAGATGTAAACATCAAAGCTGCACCTGCTTCCTAAATTGATCTCCGTTAGAGTGTAAATATTCTATCCATATGAGATGGGAAAACAGAATGTCATCGGTGTTTGATCTGTACCGTTCATTACAGAGTTATATTGACCTTTAGAAAAGCAGGGATCAAGATGAACCACTGCTAAGACTAAGACTGGAGTCAATTAAAACTTGAGGGATGGTGCTTTACTGAAGGAGGGAAGGTGATGATGATGATAATAACAATAATTACTATTATTATTGTTATTGTTATACCATTGAAGAAACATGACCTACAAAGCAACCTGATCCAGTGGGAGGTGTCCCTGCCCATGGCAAGGGGGTTGAAACTGGATGAACTCTAAGGTCCCTTCCAACCCAAACCATTCCATGGTAACATTCCTGAGCTACAGTAACTTCAAGTTAAGATTTCCAGTCGAAATAGTAATGTTTGGGTTTAGCAGAGAAGGAAGAAGCTTGGTCAGACTCCCAGGCCATCATTTCGGACCAACTCAAAGCATAAAACCCTTCACTCAGCTGAGTGTAACCCAGCTTAAAAACTTCACAACAGTAAGATGTAACAGCACATGAGAAACAACTCCTGAAAGCCAAAGGATCCTATTAAAATGAAGTAAGTATAAATGCACAAACAGCATGGATATGTTGTCATCCTTCTGTTCTAACAGGCCGTCATCAAACTGATTCCCCACATCGCTGAGGGAGACCAGGGCAGCAAAGGGAGGGCAAAAAACACTTGAAAAAAAGGAAAACAAACTGTCCATGAGGAAGGTTATTCTGAATTGGCCAGGATTTCCACTTATGAAGTCAGAACTTAACCACAGGAATGAGGGCATTTTTCAAAATCAAACAGAAATGGTAATTCATAACTCCTATAAAATTACGCTACTGATACGAGGTATGGAGGAAGCTGGTAACAATTATTTCATGCACAATTTCTAGATTTCACGTGGAAGAGCAATAGATGCACGTGTCCAGCACTGGGGCTGCAGCTTGCACTTTGGCTGCAATTAGGGACTGGGTGTGCTTTGAGGGCCCTCCCAACCCAACCCATTCCACGATTCTGTGATTCTGTGAATTGTGATGGACAGAGGGACTCTACAGGCATGTTCACAAACTGGCCAAGCAGAGCAAAGGTAAGGACCCACATGGGTTTACAGAATTCCAGGGTCTGAAATTGTTCTGATGTGATGCTTCAGTACCCATAAAAGTAAAGAGATGCAGGCATGCAATAGCGGTACGTAATTATAAGGTTGGAGGCTAAAAGACGCCTGAAAACACGGGCTAAAATGAGTACTGTTGCCTAGTACATTCTCTTCCCAACCCAAAATGACAATAGTTTTACTGCATAATTGCGCTTTTATTGTTTTATTGCGCTCATTAAGAAGAGCAGCCTTTCTCTATTCCCTTCTGACTACTTGTCTCTGTTGCTCCTGGCTGCTGGCTGAGATCCCTCATCCAAACCAATCTACAGAGCAACTGGCAGCGGTCTGGAAATAGCTGGCTGGTCCCGTGACGTGTCCCTTCCCAGCACCCAGATGCTAAATCCCCTTTGGAGGGGGCTCAGCGTGCTCTGAGAGAGGCCCCGGCACTGATTTCCCATGGAGCCCCTTGCTGGAACTGGCACAAGAAGGTCAGGGCTGTGCCAGGAGGAAGGGAAATGGTCCATGCAATCAAGAAGATGGGAGGCTGCAGCCGTGGGACTGTCATACACGAGAGGCTTTCACCTCTGGAGCATTTATTTTTGCTTGACAACCCAAACACGCATATGAAACTGTGTTAAATCTCTGAAAGTCCCTAAATCTAGCTCAAATTGCAGCTTCCCTTTCCATTTCTTTTCTTTGGGGCACATTTCTCTCGGCATGTACCCATCCAGAGTTCCCTATGGCACACGTGGTATCAGATGTAGGGAAGGGATCATCCCCCCGACACGGTGCAGGTGAGGCTGCACCTCAATTCCTGGGTTCAATTCCTCACTCCAAGAAGGATATTGAGGGGCTGGAGCACATCCAGAGAAGAGAACGGAGCTGGTGAGGGGTCTGGAGCCTGGAGAAGAGTAGGCTGAGGGGAGACCTCATCGCTCTCTGCAGTTCCCAGAAAGGAGGTTGTGGAGAGGTGGATGCTGGGCTCTTGTCCCAAGGAACAAGTGATAGGATGAGAGAAAATGGCCTCAAGTTGCACCAGGGGAGGTTTAGACTGGACATTAGAAGAAAATGTCTTTGCTGACAGAGTGGTGAAGCCCTGGCAGAGGCTGCCCAGGGCAGGGGTGAAGTCTCCATCCATGGAGGGATTCAAAATACGTGTGGTCATAGAACTTGGGGACAAAACTTAGTCAGCACAGGGGGGTTGGGCTGATGGTCGGACAGGTTGAGCTTAAAGATGTTTTCAAACCTCAATGATTCCATGTTGCAAATGGCACGGTGTCCAGGCACTCAGCACGGAGCAAATTTCTATTAGGATTACAGTACACTTGCTTGTGCGAAGGCAAAATGTGAGCATAACCTTCAAAGACACATATATCGGTGACAAAGCTGAATTGTTGATCACCCATCAAAGAACAACGGAACAACCTAGGGCAGAAACAACTCTCAATGTTAACATTTTGGACAACATCGCAGACTGAAGTTCCCAGTCCTGCAGGCAGGGAAGGGGGTTTCAGCCAGACCCAGTGGGATTTTGCCAGGTGTGGCCAACGGATCCAATCTTTATTGGAAGGCCAAGGACCAACGGAGCAGGAATCACTGCAGGCTCTGGTACCTGAGGCTGCAATGCACCAGCAGAAGCATTTGCAACACCCCTCCATCAGAACGGCCACCACTTAGTTAAGCATCATCTTAAATGAGACCCGGGACCAAATTTAGCTGCACTAATGAACAAATAAATTATTGACACTAAGTGCATGGCTGTGCTGGTTCCACTAGTCTTGAGGGTTAAGCCTGCCAGAGGGGATGGAGGATCACAGTCTGTCCTTCGAGGGCCTGTTAGACGAGGCACAGTCCCGTTATTTAAGTGCAGGTCACACTGACTTTGATCGCCCTGGTCACTGGGGAGCTACAGACATGCGTGAAGAACTCATAAAGTCACAGGCTGCCCACAGTTTAAGGCGAAGCATGACCCGTTTTTAGAAAACACAGTGCCCTATAAACTATTTCTCATAAAAGGTGGTGGATTTAAACCCTTGATCATCTCCGGGTTCTCGCATGGGTTTGAAGGATGAATGGTAGAACGAACAGACTGGCCTCCTGCAGAAGCTGGCTGCATGAATTAGAGGCAAGGCACACCAAGAATTAAAAATATTACACAGTTTTGGTAGAGTTAGGATCTAAAAGTTAGAGTAAGCCTACTAGAAACAGAAATTTGACAGAAAACGAGAGAAGGTTGCTAAAAATCACTCCTCAATAGCACCCTGCCCACTTGCTCCATGGGAAGCTTGGGTTTACCTGCATTACCTATTCCGTATCTGCAGAGAGTCCACAACTAAGGGTTAATAAAGCTGAGCTAGGGGGCTGAGGACAGTTCAGGCCGCCAGGGAGGAGATGACCACCGGGTCAGAGCTCCTGGGGAGGTCCAGCTGCAGCCAGGGGCTCTGCACTCAACCTGACAGCAGTCTCTGGTGACGAGGTGCCGTGGGATGATGTGACACCCCCTCCAGCTCTACAAGCCATATGGAAATTTGCTTTCAGGAGGAGGCTCAGGCTGCTGGACCTGGACCAGGAGGCAGAGGCTGGAGGTGGAAGCTCAAGAGAAGAGCCATGATGACTCTGTTCAGCAGGGTGGGATTGTATCTCCCTGCCAGAGCAGACAAATCAGCACCAAACGAGGGTAATCACAGAGATCCCCAAGTAATCCAGGCAGTAATCGCATCTCCAGCAGGAGCCGGTGGCTCACCCAGCTCTGGCACGCAAGTTAACAATCAGTGAAAAGAGAACATGATGAAATTGTCTTCATTTCTTGGAGCGACACGGGATTTTTAAAGTGGCATCCAGAAAACTAAATTGGAGCACATTGTTCCAGCTGGTAATCAGTTAATGGCTCAGAAAAGATAAGAACAATAGCAGCCGCAAAGGGAGAAATTGCCTTGCTTGTCTTCTTCTTTAATATTTTAGTTTCTGCTGATTACAATTTCAACTCCAGTTGTTCAGCTAATGTGGTTTTATAGTGATTAACCATTTTCCTCTCTATTCTGCTACAGCATCACACCAAAAAGCCTGGCTAAATCTTCACGTAGCATCATGTTGATATACAAGAGAGGGTCAACTTATCCCTGAGCAGATGTCAAAGTGATTTAAACTCAGCCATTAAAGTAATCAATCCCAGAGCTGGAAGTCTTAGAAGTTAAAAAACACTCTGACCCAGAGTTACTTTCCCAAGAGGGCGTCCCCGGGCACTGTAAATTGGCATAATTTTACACACCAATAGTTACACGGGGAACATTGCTTTGCGCTGGTCAGATCACAGACACAAGCCCGTACTAAGGGCTTAAAGGAAAGCTGGGGAGGGACTTTTTCCAAGGGCATGGAGTGATAAGACGAGGGAGAATGGCTTTAGATTGGAAGGGGAGAGATTTAGATGAGACATTAGGAAGGAATTCTTCACTATTAGGGTGATGAGGCCGTGGCCCAGGCTGCCCAGAGCAGGGGTGGCTGCCCCATCCCTGGAGGGGTTCAAGGCCAGGCTGGATGGGGCTTGGAGCCCCTGATCCAGTGGGAGGTGTCCCTGCCCATGGCAGGGGTGGCACTGGAGGGGCTTTGAGGTCCCTTCGAACCCAAACCATTCCATGTTTCTATACACAGAGCTGAAGAGTCTTGAACATTGATACATAACATATTATCATGAACATGTGGAAACAAACAAAGCAGAGGTGATTCCCATGTCTATCAAAATGTTAATATTGACACCTAACACTTCTTATTGCAGGGTCCCAAATTGCTTCGTGGGATAACTGGGTACCATTGCTGCACTGCTGCACAGGTCATAAAATCATAGAATCACAGAATCACAGAATCATAGAATTATAGAACAGTTTGGGTTGGAAGGGACCTTAAAGATCATCCAGTCCCACCCCTGCCATGGGCAGGGACACCTCCCACTGGATCAGGGGCTCCAAGCCCCATTCAACCTGGCCTTGAACCCCTCCAGGGATGGGGCAGCCACCACTCCCTGGGCAGCCTGTTCCAGGCCTCACCAGTCTCAGCGTGAAGAAATTCTTCCTTCTGTCTAGCCTAAATCTGCCCCTCTCCAGTTTATACCCATCGCCCCTCGTCATATCTCTACAAGCCTTTGTGAGCAGAATGGCAGAGTGGCAGGTCAAGCAGACGCACTGAGACACTGCAGTGACTCAACGGGGCCCTGGAAGCATCTTCAGTCTCCCAGCCAGAATATTGAGCCCTAATATACTTGATCTTGCAACATAATATTTAGGAAGAGTCACTCCAACGTGCTTGAGAGTAGGGAAGTTGATATTAAGGACATCAGTCAGGAAAGCAGCAATACATTATTCAAAGAGTTTCTTGAGCATTCAGATCTCTGCCTGTTGCCAAGACAGCTCTCCAGATTTTATTCTTTCAATTTAGTATGAGAGCTGCAAGATAGAAAAAAAAAATGGAATCAATAATCCAAAGCTGAGCTCTCTGCTGTTCAAATGAGAGGGCAGAATATTCAGGATACCAAACTTGTGAGGCATTTGATGCCCTTTTGTTAAGTTTTGTCCTAGATTTCAAGCTCCCTGTGCCTGTCAATGGTCTACAGCTTTCCCAAGAACTCAATAATTCATTGTGAACTGGGTTGGACTTTGATCAAGACTAGTAATTTGGTTTCGATAGCCCAAAGTCCACAGAGACGGTCCTCAAGAAACGAAGGCAGGCTGAACTACACAGCAGAGTCAAATCCCGATGTCTTCAATAACTAATTGAAAATAATAGCTTCTCTGTGGTGATGTCAATACAGCCAAAGGCTTCCAGTTGGGTGTGAAAGAAGCCAAAATGAAACCCAGAGCTAATACCTCATTAACAGCCAGGAAAAAAGACTACAAATTGAGAACAAGTAGTCATCAGTTGATCCAAACCATAAGGCTGCTTTCCGGGATCCTGGATATTCTTGCAGCTTGGCAGAACTTGTTCAGCAAATAGTTTTACTGGCTCGGTGTGCGTGGGCCGCTGAAATCCAACCCAACGTACACCTTCCTCCCGCACGGCTCCACCAAATCCTGCAGCCGAAGGCACCGTCGCCGCAGGCTTCGGGCACGGCTTCCCAGTTAGGCAGTTTGGCTACTGGGAATTCCTCCATCCCTGGGAACCACTGGGATGGGGATGAACACCCACTGGGACATGGGGTGTGTCTGCCATCAGCTCTGCTCCCCACAGAACTGCCCCTGCGTAAGGAGAGCTGCATGAGAGCATCACCCAGGCAGGGGGCCAGATTCGTCAGGCCATACCCATTAATTGCAAAGATATTTAAATGAAGCCCTGGAAGAGGCTGCCCAGGGCTGGCGTGAGGTCTCCATCCCTGGAAGGGTTCAAAAAGCGTGTAGACATGGCACTTGGGGACATGGTTTAGCAGGGTTGGGCTGACAATTGGACTGGATGAACTTGAAGGTCTTTTTCAGCCTTAATGATTCTATGCACTTAACCCAAACTGTTGTATGCCATATAGTATTTACATCTATCATGTATGTATTTACTCTCACATAAATATATATTAATGTAACTGTGTATTAAATAATTCCTTACAAAGCCAGGAGTCTTTAAAAGTACAAACACATGCCTAAAACTAACTGCAGCCTTTGTTTTCACCATCAAGTCAGCTGGCAAATGTCAGCGAGAGCCGGGCTGGATAAAGGAACACATTAGCCCCACAAATAATAAAACATAACGATAATGGTGCCCTGAATGGAAATGGTTGTGAAAGCAGGGCAAGCACTTAGATCATTTTGTGCCAGACAAAGAGCCGGCCTACAATAAGGTATTTTCACAGCCAAACACTAATTGAATCACTCAGCCAGCAGAAAGTGGCCTGAAACATTTGTTCTGCCAAGTTTTAAAGTTTCTAAAGTTTTGCCTGGCAGAAAAGGATCTGGAGTTGCTGGGTGACAGCGGCTGAACATGATCCAGCAGTGGCCCATGGGCCAAGAAGACCACCAGCATCCTGGCTTGGATCAGCCGTGGGTGGCCAGCAGGAGCAGGGAATGGATTGTCCTCCTGGACTCAGCGCTGGTGAGGCCGCACCTCGAATCCTGGCTTCAGTTTTGGGCCCCTCACTCCAAGAAGGACATTGAGGGGCTGGAGAGCATCCAGAGAAGGGAATGGAGCTGGAGAAGGGTCTGGAGCCCAGGGGTGATGGGAGCAGCTGAGGGACCTGGGGCTGTTCAGTCTGGAGAAGAGGACTCTGAGGAGAGACCTCATCGCTCTGCAGCTCCTGAAAGGAGGTTGTGGTGGGGTGGGTGCTGGTCTCTTCTACCAACTAACAAGGAATAGGGCAAAATGAAATGGCCTCAAGTTGCACCAGGGGAGGTTTAGATTGGATATTAGGGTAAACTTCTTCCCTGACAGAGTGGTGAAGCCCTGGCAGAAGCTTCACCAGGGAGCTGGCAGAGTTCCCTACCCTGGAGGGGTTCAAAAGACAGGTGGATGAGGTGCTCAGGGATCTGGTTTAGTATTGGACATGAACAGTTGGACTGGATGATATCAAAAGTCTTTCCAATGAAAGAATTCTACTATTCTAGTTTTGATACAGCTCTTCACATCCAAACGCTGGCTAGAGCAGGCTCGCACACTTCTTCAGGCAATCTTTCCTCGCAGAGAGATGGCAGGAGGAGAAAAGCAGGGAGATTGGCAGTGGGTTAGAGAGCACGGAGCCAACAGCACCCAAGCAGTGGCATGGCCAGCTGTCCAGCTGCTCCACTTCCAGCAGGAATTATGCTTTTTCCTTGCAGGGTTTTTACTTCTGTTTGGGCGTTTTGTCCTGGAAATGCAGGCACGGCACACGACAGCTCCTAGGCTATGGCTGAAGGCATGTGGTAATGCAATGGGAATAGATGGAAGAAAAGGCTATTATCAAACAGTTTGCATCTGGAGGCAGGTCAGCCAGGGCACAAGGAGCAGTGTCTTTTTGTATTTAAAGGGCTCGGGCTTCTCTTCTCTCTGAGCAGGACGTGGCTGTGCACAATGCTCCTTCCTCTCCCAACAGGAGATAAGCCAGCCCTCTACAAAAGAGGAACGGTGGGGTCTATTTTCACTCCAAGTGAAATTAAGATTCCCACAGAAAGAGATTTTGCTGTTGGTTTCTCCGCTGCTGCTTCATAACCCAGAAATCCCAGCACCGAGCATTCCTTGGACTGTGGGATGGCAGGAAGAAATTGCAGGGAAGGAAATCCCAGCACAGCCCCCTGGCCTCATTTCTTACAATTCCCATTAGCTGGGCTGGCTCTGCTCCAAACCAAACACCCCACAACCTCCCCCTGCCCGGGATTGAGCTCCACAGGCTCTTCCTTCCACGTGTGCTCCGGGGATGGAAGCGCAGTGGGTGCTAAGGAAGGCAGCTGGCAGCATCCCCACGCGAGCCGGGATGGGATCGGGGAGCACGTGGGCTGCTTGGAGAAGCAGGGCTGCTTGAGCCTTCTCCTTCACATCCCTCCTCCTGCATCCAAGCTGTGGTGGTTGCTCAGCCGTGAGCACTTCACTGGTGATTAACCTCCCAGTGCTAACCAGAGAAGGAATATTGCCCAGGATGCGATTTGCCTCTGTCCTCCTTGAAAGTCAGGATGGAGACAAACCCACAAACCCTCTCTCCTGCCAGCTCCCAGACCTTGATCCTCGTCTTATCTAAGGGGAGGCAGCTGCCAGCACCGCATTAGTTTCTCTCTCGTGTGTGGTGGCATCAACATCTGGCAGGAGCTGAAATCTCTGCACAGGCAAAGCGAGTGCTCAGCCAGCGCAGATGCTGCACAGCTGGTGAGGAATCGTTCTGCCGCCCCAGGACGCACCGTGCAGCACGTGTGGGAAACATGGGATCAGGGGAGCATGTACGGGAGGGACAAGGACCAAGTGGGACACCAGCAGAGACTTTCATTCAGGAAACACCCTCCTGAGGGCTATAAAGAGCTCTGGCTTCATCACCTACTCTCCAGGCAATGCTTTTTGGGGTCAGGGTGGCCAGCAGGGAGCAGGTGTGCAGCCTGCTTCATAGCCAGTGGGCACTGTTGGCTTTGACCCTTCATCTTTTAGGCTAATGGTGGACAAATGTTTGTTAGAACCATCACATCAAGCAGAATTCAGCACAGACGGTACGGATTGGCACAATCCAACCACACCTTGCGAGATGGGTCCTGCAGGCAACCTGGTTTGCAGGGCCACCAGTATTCTGGATGTCAAGGACCTACATGCTCCGACCAGTCTGGGTGCATGGAGAAGAACTCCCAAGTGCCCAAAGATGTATTTCTCAGGAACTTGTTTATAGCATCACTGCGCCATCAGCCAAGTTTCTTGGATCACGTTCTTGAATTTAGCTGTGTCAAGTCCAGCCAGATTGCACTTTCTGGATCTCATTCCAAGAGTTTCCAGTCAGTGAAGAATTTAAACTCAGTGTGGAAGAGCGAGGGATAAACAAACCCTTCACATCACTGGTGGTTTCTTCTTTTGTGCCACTGTCATAAAAAACAGCATTAAAGCTCTCCCATAAATGGGCTCTCCAGATACAGTATTTTATATCCCCCAAGGATTCGCTCTGATGGAAGTGCTGGTGATGGACCAGCTGGAGGAGAGCGACCACACGCTCAGTCCTGGGTACCACACAGATGTGCAGTGAGCCCAGGTTCTTTGGCTTTGGTCTCACACACCTGCCTATCTACACAGTGCGCAAGCTCTACCTAATAAAGCTGCCACTTGGCACTTTTTAACTGATTTCCTTGCTCAGAAAGCCACTGGCGTGGCTGACATGAACTTGGAGTATTAGACTGTGGGTGAGAACTGAAGCTGATGAAGCAGCAGGAGCAGAGGAAGCCACAATTCGTGGTGCACCAGATGCTCTGCTCATTGACTCATTGTGTCTTCTGACCGCTTTGACACGGAAACTAGCAAAGTGATGAGAAACCCATCCCCAGCATCACAGTTGTCCTTGAAGATGTGCATTGCTGCTACTGGTTTGAATTAGAACATAATTTGCTGATGAATGATGTACAGGAACGAATACTATGAACCACAGCACCGCTCATCAGACAGCTCAGCTGCTCCAGATGTGAGCTGTTAAATGGAGAATCTGTTTTATTCTCTAGATAATCTTCAACTAAAGCCCAGATTTGACTGAGAGAGTGCTCTCACTTTCCAGCATCGGCTCCTAATTTGGAGATAAACCACTTTCGGAGGGATATTCATCAGCAAACAGATTATCTCTACATTTGTCCCGATAACCATTTGCAGTTCTGACTGAATGTCCAACAGGTTTAAGAACAGTGTGAGCAAAACATCCCCAGCCCATCTGTGGCAATAAGGAAGGTGACAGGATGCTGTTCATCTTCCTTGTCTCGAGAGTATCACACAGAGGGTCTTCCTGGCAGCTTGGAGGAAGATGAGATGGAAAAATATGCAAGGGGAGAAGGGAAAATAAATCTCTCCATGAAAAGTGTTTTGCAAGAAAGGTGATGGGCTAAGTTCTCCTGCCATTTTTACCACAAATTCCATCTTTGTGTCGCATTCCGGAACAACTGAAACCCAGCAGGTGACTGTCACTGAGCTACCTAGGTGTGAAAATCCCCAGCAGCATTTGCCCCAGAAAAGTCCTTACTTTTCACATCACAAAGTCTGACGCAGTCTGCTTCTGGTGGCTCATTACAAAGGGCCACTTCCCCCTCCTTCCTCACTGTTTAAGACACCATTTTCATATCAGCCCAGGCTATTCAACTGGACAGCGTGAGAAGTGCAGATGCCCACGGTGATGGAAGAATGATCTTCATCTCCAAGTAACTCACTCAGATTAGCAAAGCGTTTCTTGTGCTAATTTGGAAACACACAATTCAGCAGCACATAAAATCAAAGCCCTGCTTTTACTGATCAGACTTCTCTGTTCAAGAAACTGCATTTTTGGTGGGCAGCAGATCAAACCTTGCCATGAGTCTTTTCTTTAAGCTGAAAGAGGGGAGTCTGAGATGAGATCTTAGGCAGAAACATTTTCCTGTGAGGGTGGGGAGGCCCTGGCCCAGGCTGTCCCGAGCAGGGGTGGCTGCCCCATCCCTGGAGGGGTTCAAGGCCAGGCTGGATGGGGCTTGGAGCCCCTGATCCAGTGGGAGGTGTCCCTGCCCATGGCAGGGGTGGCACTGGATGGGCTTTGAGGTCCCTTCCAACCCAAACCATTCTCTACGATCTCTTGATTTTAATGCCCTGTTTTCATTCCTGAAGTTCTATAATTTTCTGGGTTTGTTTTTCTTCTGTTGCCTACAAATATATTTTATGCTCTATGATACGATTGGATATAATGACAGTGTTTCAGTCCTGGCTTTTTAATTTCTTTTTGTTTAGATTCCACTGAAGAAATTCCATGAAGATTAACAACAAATTTTATAAGAATTCCATTTTAGGGCCTTTATAACTGAGATAGATACAATTAAAAAACAGATGTAGGTTTCTTTTGCCAAGGACTGCAGCCAAGCCTGATTCTGATGTTCCTAAATAATAAATCTTCGTTGTTTCCTCCTGGTATTTACAGCAACAGGAACAGGGAATAAGTGAAAAAAAGTGGTTATTATTGTGTTACCTTCTGTTATGACTTATGTGAAGCAAAGGAATGAACAACCTGTGATGATGATCTCTCCTATGAGTAGTTTTTCCCAGAAAAAAAAGTGAATCATAGAATCATTAAGGTTGGAAAACACCTCTAAGATCATCCAGCCCAACCAAGTGACTGGCTTTGCTCTGATCATCTGATGTGGTTACAGTGAACCATGGAGGCATAGAGATGTGCATCATCTTTGCTTTAAGTGAGATTCATTCTGGATGCTTTATATCCTCCACAGCCCAGAAGCTTGCTGCAGAAACTAAACAAGTCCTCGGGCTCTTAACAGGGGCCCTTTCAGAACTTGCTTTAGAATGCAAGCATTGTTCACAAGCAGCACTCATGCAATTAAAAGTAACTACGGTTCTATTTAGCAAACTGTGCAAGGTGTTTCAGCGTGCTTAGTAGAACATCATGGGCAATGCCCTCATGCTGTTTAAATCAACGGCAAAATTCCCAGGTATTTCAACAGCTGTAACACTTTTTTTTTTAGATTTCCAGTAATTTGAAGTTGTTTCCCAAGCAATCCATAAATTTCCAGTGGGCTGGGCTGGAGCTGCTCCCGGTAAAGCTGTACACCAGGAGAGATCAACCTTGACCAAGCTCAGAATCATTTTCTCAGGGCACATTTGGACACAGCCATCCACGCTAGATATTAACGCTTCCTCTTACAGCCAGTTTATTAAGACAAAGGGTAATTATCTTGCACGGATCTCCTGCTGTCACACGTGGCCTTTTGGCAGGGTACAACACTACTCCTGGTGTGGAGAAGCCCGTGCTATCAGCCAAGCCTAAACTGTGATGCTGTGGCTTCAAATGGGTGTAACCAGGATGCAAATATTGAAGATGTTCCAAGGACATGGGGAAATGAGGAGTGACACGAGCGCTGTCGTGTCCTTCAGCAGCTCCCCTGCCCACAGCTGCTTCTTCTCACCTCTGCCACCTCTCAGGCTGCTCTGTATTTTTTTTGGTTTCTATATTTACCCCTTGTCCTCCTTCACTCAGTGGGATCAGTACAGCATCTTCCCCTTGGTTTGGAGTGATGAGACCCCAGCTGCGCGTATTTGGGGCTGGTATCTGGACGGAGCAAGACCTTGGAATATGCCGCCAGCAAATTAGGATGCCCAGTCCTGCCTGCCATCTGTCCCCAGCTCTGGAGTGGTGAATTGATAATTGTTGTTCTCCACAATGAGCATTTGGTATATAACAATGATATTCAATACTCCTTGGGATCCAGCAGTGTAAGCAAAAACCAGAACCTCTATTTTCTGATTTACTTCCAGGACTGAAAGGGGCTCCAGGAAAGCTGGGGAGGGGCTCTGGATCAGGGAGGGCAGGGAGAGGATGAGGGGAATGGTTTTGAGCTGAAAAAGGGGAGATTGAGATGAGATCATACACAGTTTGAGGCATTTTGGATGCCTCTTTTTCATCAAAAGTTAACCCTGCATCTAATTGAGGGATCATTACTCAACTTTCTGATTGTTCTCTGTAGGACTTAACAACCCTAAGAACATCCACTTCCATAATTTTGATGACTGTAAGGCTTTTAATCAAATATCACAGTTTGCAGGGACTGCTGTGTTAGTTATCTGCTATAAATAGCTCAACAACAAAAACTTTCAGATGGTTTCTGCAATATTTATGTTAAGAAGACTGGATGAAATGAGCATCAAGATGCTAGGGGAGGAGTTATTTCAAAAAGGGCGATCTTCAGAAAGTTCAAGGCACCATAAACTGTGGGACACGCTTTAAAAATATATGATCCTTACGTCCTGTGTGCTGCTATGTGTACGGTGCTAATGAAAACCCATCCCTGGAGGGGTTCAAGGCCAGGCTGGACGGGGCTCTGAGCAACCTGATCCAGTGGAAGGTGGCCCTGCCCATGGCAGGGGTGGGACTGGATGGGCTTTGAGGTCCCTTCCCACCCAAACCATTCTGTGATTCTACGAGCTCTTGATTTTAATGCCCTGTTTTCATTTCTGAAGTTTGGAGTTGCCCCATGGGAGCCCCTAACCCAGCTCCTCCCCCTGCATCCCTGCCCCAGATGCAGAAAGAGCAGAGCAGCACACTGACAGCAGAAAGCTCTCCCGTCTGGACTACCATGGACCTAAGATGAACTTAGCAAAGAAAGAGATTTTTGTGGCAATGAACAACGAATGTGGGGAAAAGAGCTGCCAAGATCCCAGCAAATCGACCTTCCCTGCCCTCTCTGCTCTCCAAAATAAAGAAGAAGAGGAAAATGCCTTTGGCCAAGCCCCATTAGCTGCATTCCTCAGGACGAGAGCTCAGCTCTGCATTCACCAGCTCTCCTCTCACTGTTGTCATCTTCCCTGTGAAGGATGGATCCAGCCCAGCCACATCTGGGTGAGCTTCAGGAGGGTGACCAGGAGGTGACAGCGTGGCAACCACAGGGGCACTGACACACAGAGGAGAGAACAAGGGCATGGGTTCCATGGTGATCTTCACGGCTAAACTCCTTGGATCTCTTGAGGGTTTTTTAGCTCAATTCATGGAATCACTTGGTTGGAAAAGACCTTCGAGATCACTGAGTCCAACTGCGGGTACAGGGATTGCGACAATGTCTGTCCAGCTCAGTGGGTGGGACACAGTCGTCTTTGAGATCATGGGGAGAGGTAACCATCAATATTGACGTGTGCTGTTGACTTCATTCCATGTATTTCACACGCAGCTTTTGCTGCTGGAAAACAGGCTCGTGCTTTAACACCCAGACAGATGAAGGGGACTTGGGTATAGAAATTACGGGATTCTGCTTAGGAAACAGCACCAATCAGACACCAAATGATGTAAAACATGAGTAGCTGAATAATAAACAGCGATCTGCAAGACAACATATTCCTAAACTGAGATAGTTGATATTAATCCAGCAAAAATGGAAGAGTTAAGGATGAAGCATTATTTTAAAAGCGGCTATTAGACTTTATTTATCTCCCGTAGTACGATAAAACCTCTTATTTTTGCCTGAGTCTACCTAATTGCAACTGGAAAATTGTTGCCATGGATGCCAGTAAGGTATGCAGATCGCTGGTTTCTGGTTTTAACCTGTTTCAGTGTTTCTTTGTACGACACCAGTGGAAGCGCCAGATAAAAACGAGCAGTTTGCTGACAGATGAGACTGAGCCACTCTGCGACCAGACAAAGGCAGAACACAGTCGTTTTATATCACTTGCAAAGCCTTTTGTAATACTTCACCTGCTCAAACAGCAAACGAAGCTTGAGGGAATACCACAATCATGCAATGGTTTGGGTTGGAAAGGACCTCAAAGCCCACCCAGTGCCACCTCTGCCCTGGGCAGGGACACCTCCCCATGGATCAGGGGCTCCAAGCCCCATCCAACCTGGCCTGGAACCCCTCCAGGGATGGGGCAGCCACCCCTGCTCTGGGCAGCTCTGGGCCAGGGCCTCCCCACCCTCATAGTGAAGAATTTCTTCCTAATGTCTAATCAACATCTTTCCCCTTCCAATTTAAAGCCATTCATCCCTGCCCTATCACTCCAGGACCTTGGAAAAAGCCCCTCCCCATCTTTCCTGGAGCCCCTTTCAGCAGCGGAACCTGTTATACAGGTCTCCCCACAGCCTTCTCCTCTCCAGGCTGAACAACCCCAACTCTCTCAGCCTGGCCTCATAGCAGAGGTTCTCCAGCCCTTGGGATCATCTCCGTGGCCTCCTCTGGACTCTCTCCAACAGCTCCATGTCCTCCCTGTGCTGAGGACTCCAGAACTGGATCCAGGGCTCCAGGTGGGTCTCTCAGAGCGGAGCAGAGGGGCAGGATCCCCTCCCTCCCTGCTGGTCCCTCTGCTCTGGATGCAGCCCAGGACACGGGTGGTTTCTGGGCTGGGAGCACACGTTATCAGCTCATGTTGAGCTTCTCCTCCCCCAGAACCCCAAGTCCATCTCCTCGGGGCTGCTCTCAAGCATGTAATCATTTTATAATTTCATCCTTTCTGTCCCTTGTCCATCTCCTTTCTTTGGTTTCCTTCTTTATTTGGCCTCCCATAGTCCTGCCCCCGACTGTACACAGGCCAAACACCAGAGGGGACAAACGATGGGATCAAAAGCTCAGTCTGGATTTCCAACACCACTCTCGCATCTCCACTATGTACGAGCATCTGAATAATTCATTGCTTAGGATATTATAACAGAGTTTTTGTAGGTCACGGTTCCCAGCGACAGACGTTTAGCACACACCAACTGTTTTAAATTGCTCTATAGAGTGAAATTTAATCCAAATCTGTGAATTATTTGGAAAAGCTAAAAATAAACGTTAAAAATCCCCAGTGAATGTTAGGCAAGCTCTGGGAAGGGCAGGGAGCCATCTCACACACTGTAACAGAGAAATTGTGAATCACCTACGTCTGCTGAAGGTGTTCCGGACACATCCAGGGGGATGATGTTGCATGGAATTATTGGGATTGAAAGATCACGTTTCAATGCACAAATGAGTAAAAAAGAAGCCGGAAGGGAAAACACCACCCAAGCAGGACTGCATTACCTGTAAACACTCTGTCAGTCACACAGAATTTCACCTTGTCTCGGTTTAGCCCCAGCCCGGCCAATTTTGGCAGCTAAAATTGAGCAATTGGACTCCCAAAGCCTTCCCCCTTCCATTCCCAAGGAGAGGGGAAAGGGGAAATGAGAGGAAAAAGATTGTGGCTTGGAAACTAAAACTACAGCTTTAATGAAATAATAAGTAAGTAATAAAATATATTCAAATCTATGAGATCTCGCTCCAGCCCTCACTGACTGCGTCCCTGCAGGCGCTGCAGAGCAGACACGAGGGAAGGGTCCGAGGCTGGGAGGGAGCTGGGAACTGGATTCAGGAACACAAACAGGGGCAGACAGACAGACGAGGTCCTCAATGGACATCGACCATCAAAGAAGAGAGCGAGACCCTTGTGATCTCTTGTTTTATCCCAGATCTGATGGGTATGGGATGGAATGCTCTGCTGGTCAGGTTGGGGTCACCTCTCCTGTCCGCCCCTCCCTGCAGGTCCTGCCTTTTTTACCTTTTTATGGCCCCACCAGCTCGAGGATGGCCTTGGTTCATGTAGGAGTGAGGATAAAGGATGGGCTTTCTGCACCCCAGCCCTGTGTGCCACTGCCAGAGACAAACCCTGCCTGAAAACCATGCAGTTCACTGTCAGAAAGTGAAGTTACTCAGACAAGACTGAGCTGAAGTCAGAAAACTGATTCTACTTTAGCTCAAACCACAACAGACCATATTGACTCTCTTTGCTTCCAGAAAGCTGGGTGGAGAGAGAAACCTTAAAGCTGTAGAGAAACCTTAAAGCTTTAGAGAGAAGCCTTAAAGTTGTAGAGAGAATCAGGCTCTGCTCAGAAAGAAGGAGAAGAGTGCAAAGGTCCATGTCAGGGACAGGCTGTCTCCATCAAATGCAGGCACAGACCACACAGCATCCCCAGAGTCGCCCTCTAAAAGGGTCCAAGCACTCTACTGCGTATGTCAAGACAAGCAGATGGAAAAATATGGTGCAGAATCCTGTCCCCAGCGAGCTGTAATTCACCTCGTGCGGCTCGCTGGCTCGCGTCACGCACTCGGAGGAGGTTTGGCTCCCTCCCTCGCAGCAGCATGCTCCATTCCTCCCACAGCAAGGCAGCTCTTCCCATTGACAGCGCAAGGCTCTGGCAGGAACAGGCTAAGTTTGAAAATGCACTTTATTTAATAGAAACTATTTCTGAAACAATTGGACCTGCAAAATCACATTGACTTTAAAATGTATTCACTGTCAATTCTTCAAATTAGCACTAGTTCAGAGAGACTCCCCAGTTTGTTTTCCCATTCATGACATCGACAGCTGGAGGGGGAGCAGGAGAGACCGTGTCTGGCTGCTTTGTAAGGAGAAAAACTTGGCATGAAATTTCACAGACACTGTGTGCATTAATAAAAATCTATTTTTCTGTATTTTACCGTGAGCTGCCAGTCATAAAATTCCTGCTGTGATTGGGGCGGCTTTTTATCCACATCTTTGAAGATACATTCTTTGATGGACACGTTTTCATGGTGACCCTGCAAAGCACAAAGCCGAGCTGGGATGCCCAGCTGGACACCAGAGCCCATGGGCGGGCAGGTGCTGTGGGTCAGGCAGGGGAAGGGATTGCAAAACCTTTCCTGGTGGGATCTAAGGCAAGAGAAAGGTTCATTCCAAGTAAGCTGCCCTCTGCAGTGAGCCCAGCTATGATATAACTATGCCCAGGCACGGGAACACAGGGTGAAAATCGAGCACACTCTAATGGCAAGGCAACTCACTCCCATGCTGCTGCATTTTAAATAAAGTTCCTTTTCCAGATCAACCACCTCGTTACACAGCAATACTAATCACAAACTGCTTAATCACAGAACGTTTTGGGTTGGAAGGGACCTCAAGGCCCATCCAGTCCCACCCCTGCCATGGGCAGGGACACCTCCCACTGGATCGGGGGCTCCCAGGGGTTCAAGGCCAGGCTGGATGGGGCTTGGAGCCCCCGATCCAGTGGGAGGTGTCCCTGCCCTTGGCAGGGGTGGGACTGGATGGGCTTTGAGGTCCCTTCCTACCCAAACCATTCCATGATTCTATGAATAAATACAACACTCCAGCCTATAAGAACAGAGCAGCATCGTTGGCCTTTGCCTCTTTGTCAAAATCTTACATTCTTAGCCTGAATATTTTTGCCTGTTTGGTAACGGCAGCAGAGCTGCATTCCCACAGGTGAATATAACATCAAGCAGTTTATCCACTGGATTAAGATTGCTTATAAAAAAAATAGGAAGGAGTAACTTCTAAAATCAGATATAAACTAAATCATATTTTCTCTGAATCCAATAAAAATGCTTAAATAACTTCTTCCCTGTAGTGTTAGGAAAAAAACAACCACAACTGTGCCATACAAATATCAGCGAGCCCAAGTACTTGACTTTCTGAACTAGAAATTGCTGATTGTTATCAGGGATAATTTAAACAGCAAGAACAGTGGGGGGAGAAGTTACTGGGTTTCATTAACGTTCTTAATGGCAAATTAGTTTTGTCTCCTTTTATCTGGCAGAAGCACAGATGAAAATATGACAAAAAAAATCAGAAAATAACCTCTAGGGTTGAAACATTTTCTGTTTTGCCAGAAAAGGAGTAGTCATACCTGGGGTGTGAGCATATGTCATAGAATCATGGAATGGGTTGGGTTGGAAGGGACCTCAAAGCCCATCCAGTTCCACTCCTGCCTTGGGCAGGGACACCTCCCACTGGATCAGGGGCTCCAAGCTCCATCCAGTCTCCTTTCCGTGTTCCTTGCAGGTAACACCCACCAGCCGGTCTCCAGGAAATCCTCACACACTTCTCCAAGCCCGTATCTTGGACAAGGTGACAGCCTCGTGGGGTTCTGCTCCCCACGAATACACACAGACAGCAGAAAATGTTGCTGTGGGATGAGCTGTTCTGCTCTCCAAGCTGCCTGGGCTACCAGAACACCCGGAGGGGAGTAGTGAACCAGCAGGAAAATGTGAAAATTTGACTAAAAATCTTAATTTTTAATTGTTGGCATCATTAAAAAAGTTGCCTCTATCAGACTTTTCCATCGTGCATTGGAAGAGTGGAGCTGCCAACAGTGCCAAAAGTGAGCAGGCGTACAGATAACATTTGGTACTGTCAAACCGATTGCTTCTCCCATCACACACACTGAGCCGACTGCCAGAATGCTTCAACACGATGGGAAAACAAGGAAAAATGCTCTACAACAATACAGAGAAATGTTCCCTTTGCAGAAAGTCTCCAAAGCAAGGGGTAGGGGCGGCAAACACTGAAGTCAAAGTCAAATGAAACACTGAAAGAAGTCAGGCATTGTAGCAGCCGGGTCCAGTGGGAGGTGACCCTGCCCATGGCAGAGGGTGGAATTAGATGATCGTTAAGGTCCCTTCCAGCTCAAACTATTCTATGATTTGTAAATGTCATTCAAAGAGGAGCAGAAACACAGCAGGATGGCCAACCAGGAAGTATTTGCCACATTAAATTGAATTTCTGGAAGGGTCATTTGCAACTTCCACATTATATCATTCTGTGGGAACACGGCGCTGTAAAGAGCAAGGTTTTTTGAGTGATTGTGGAACAGATCCCTTTGGAAACGGCACTCCTAGCACCTCTGGGACAGGGCGCTTCCAACACAATCAGAGAAGGAACCTGCTTTCCCCAGTCACCTCCACCTCTGCCCGGACGCAGCTTAACTTTCTTGTTCAACATCAGATCAACTGATTAGGAAGAAATGTTTTCCTGTGAAGGAGGTGAGGCACTGGCACAGGATGGTCAGCCTGGAGAAGAGAAGGCTCTGGGGAGACCTTAGAGCATCTTCCAGTGCTGAAAGGGGCTCCAGGAAAGCTGGGGAGGGGCTCTGGATCAGGGAGGGCTGGGACAGGATGAGGGGAACAGTTTTGAGCTGCAAGAGGGGCAACTGAGATGAGGTCTTGGAGAGAAATGTTTTGCTGTAAGGGTGGGGAGGCTTTTATTCCCTGTATCTAAAGACTTGAAAGGTTCTCAACTGCTGGCTGGGAGGGCTGGATGCTGGTAAGCAGATGTCATTACTCTTTTCATTTTTTAACCTTTTCTCCTGAGAGATTTTTTTCCCCAACTTTAATCCTCTCTTATGACTTCAGGATTTGTTTTTCGACCAATAGTTCAGAGTACATTTTTATTTCTAGCACTTGCTAGTAATGAAATACGGATTATTTGTTTTAAATCCATGAATTCATCAGCTATACAGCAGCAGGATCAAGTGCTGAGCATTACTGATCTATGGTTCATGGCATGATTTTTATGAAACACAACAAGCATATGAACACAATAAAGTGTGATACACACTTATGTATCAGAAAATCCCTTATTAGCTCTAACAAAATCAGTAATCAGTCACTTGCATTAAATTTTAACAAGGATTCTACTAAAATGCAAGTCAGGTGAAGAAATCCAACATTTATGACTCCACACAAGACCAGTAAACACACATATTATCCACGTCGGAGCAAGAATTCCCCAAGGCATAAGATACACACAAACAGAGCCCAAGGTGAATATCAATTTATTTTAATTGTCACATAATTTTGTTTTGCATTTTGCCTTAACTACCCTCCACTTGACATCGGGTTTGGGATGTGCTGCTTCTCATGGTGCTCCATACGTAAACTCTTGCCTTCCTGAGCCAACAGGAATTATAGAACCATCAAATGCTTTGTGTTGGAAGGAACCTTCAGAGTTGACCTGGTCCGATCTCCCTGCGGGAAGAGGGACACCTCCCACTGGATCAGGCTGC
This sequence comes from Phaenicophaeus curvirostris, assembly GCF_032191515.1. Classification (NCBI taxonomy): domain Eukaryota; kingdom Metazoa; phylum Chordata; class Aves; order Cuculiformes; family Cuculidae; genus Phaenicophaeus; species Phaenicophaeus curvirostris. Next base: position 40,853,012 of record NC_091398.1, on the reverse strand, counting down.
TCAAAGCTCCATCACCTAGCGTACAACACAACTCCACGGTTGATAAAGCAAAACACACTACTGGAAAGTTCCAATACATCTTTTTCATAGACTAAAGAGCAAAAACTAAGTAAAATTATTTAATTTCAAGAAAAAATAAGCTACAAAGATTACATTTGGAGCACGGGGAAAAGCTTTAATCAAGAGACCAGTGTTATGAGCTGAATATATGAACTAAAACATCTCAGACATCCCTGGGAATCCTTGAGAGGAAATAAATAAACAAAACCACCCTTACTACAACTGTATTTCTATAAACCAAAATCACCTCAATTCTTGAATAACTTATGAAGCTCTAATGGAAAAAAAAAAAGATAAATCCCTCTGTACAATGCAAAGCACATCTGTTCTGAAATAATCAGGCACAGCAGCAAACCAAGACCACATCAAGCTTCACGTGGAATATGATTTTACCCACTTCTACGGGGTTTTATTTTACAGACAGAGATATATATTTTTTAACTCAATGTATTGGAAACCAGGAGTTCTAAGCTATCTCAAAACTCAGGTTGCAGTTGCTAAGGCAACACTACCTTTTTGACCTGCTTGCTCTTTGCTTAAAACATCAACATTTGAGAACGTTTTGGCAGCGCAGATGAAGTGGGACGGAATTCTAAATGGCACCTGAAATTAATAAAAATCATACAAATTGTAGGAACGGTTGGACTCGGTGATCCGGTGGGTCTCTTCCAACCTGGTTATTCTGTGATTCTGTGAAATGTTTTTTCTTTAACAAGCTGCTCCTGTTTTATCCTCCCGAGTCCCAAAACAGACAAGCTGGAAGCTTCACTATTGCCTTGTAGATTCAGAGTCTTAAAGCATATTCAGTGTACAAGCCCTCACCCTGCTGGCCAGATCACACGCTGTCTGCCTTGGAAAGAGCTGTTTGAAAAAAATAACCAGAACAGTGAAGTGACAGGCATCCGGGAAACACCTGGGAGTAGTTTTGGTTTTAGTTTAGACATAGAGAGTGTGAGGGCAGTTGTAAGAGCGAAAATAAAAGATCACTGGGTATTTATAGAATGAATCTTGGCATGCTTTGGGTTGGAAGGGACCTCAAAGCCCCTCTCGTCCCACCCCTGCCATGGGCAGGGACACCTCCCACTGGATCAGGGGCTCCCAGCCCCATCCAGCCTGGCCTTGAACCCCTCCAGGGATGGGGCAGCCACCCCTGCTCTGGGCAGCCTGGGCCAGGGCCTCCCCACCCTCACAGAAAAACATTTCTCCCTGAGATCTCATCCCCATGGCCTCCTCTGGACTCACTCCAACATATCCATGTCCTTCCAGTGCTGAGGGCTCCAGAGCTGGAGACAGGGCTCCAGGTGAGGTCTCACCAGAGCAGAGTATATACTATATAAATAATTTCTATTTTTTTTAAATATATATCTCTTTAAATATACTCTTATTTGTAGTGCTGTCATTCCATTGTAAAAGAAATTGAAGCACTCCTCCAAGCTTCCTACAAATCCTGTATTTCAGGACATAGATGGACTGGCTAATCTCAGATTAAATTGGCTGCTTTGGTAGCACCATTAATTCTAGACAGCAAGTAAGACATGGCAGAAAAAAAAACTGATGAAGTAAAAGCTTCACGTGGACTCAGCAGAGAGTCAAGGATTATGGTTTTCAGTTTATGGTGTTCCAGTTTTGACTAATTTCAAGATATGTATGAATTGTGGAAAAACTGTGATTGAGAAGCTATTCCACAAGCAGAGCAGTGTCTTCACCCTGAAATGGCCCCTTCAGTTTTAACCCTGTTACAAGCTTCAGCTGAGCTCCATCAGTTGTAACAAACCCTGAACACCTGAGAAGCAATGCCTGCAAAGAGGGCACAGCTGACTTCACTTGCACCCAGGAGAAACACCTGATTCGACAGAAAGCATTTACACACACATCAGAGACCCCAAATAAATTCCTCATAAGAACACCTTTGTTTCCTAGACTGAATGTAAACCCCGCAATGTATAATGCATCCCTTCCATACAAACACACACACACAAACACACACAGAGCTCAGTTAAAATCATACAAGCTGATTGCATTTTTAATCTCTTATCCGCAACCTAAGGACTACAGTGCATATTCACAAAGAAACATTCTTTGATCCCACAATCCAAGGAAGATTAGAAGTAAAATACAAGGGGGTCTCAGTTGCTTCCATCACCACAACACCATAAGGCACTTAAATAGGTCACGTGCTGGGCCCTGCACTTGAGTCAAAACAACCCCATGCAGCTCTAGGCGTGGGTAAGAGCAGCTAGAAAGCTGCCTGGAAGAAAAGAACCTGGGGCAGTTGGTCAACAGCTGCTGAATGTGAGCCAGCAATAAGGATCCCCATGCTGTAAGGATCCAACCCCCTTAGGGCAAGCAAGACCCCCACCCGGACAGGCTCTGAGCATCCCAGGGCAACACAATCTGCACCCTGAGGGGACCCGAGCCCCTCAAGGCAACAAAGCCTCCAGCACCAAGAGGATCTCTGCTTCTCAAGGCAATCAAGCCCCTCGTCCTGAGGGGATCCCAGCATCCCAGAGCAACAAAACCCTGCACCCTGAGGGGATGCAACTCCCTGAGGGCAACGAAGTCCCCTATTCTGAGGGGATATGAGCGCCTCTGGACCACCAAGCCTCCCTCACTGCGTGGGTGTGAGCATCCTAGGGTAACAAACCACTCCATCTTGAGGGAACCCGAGCCCTTCAAGGACACCAACCCCTCACCCTAAGGGGCCCGGAGCCCCTAAAGATAACTAAGCCCCTGAAGATCCCAACCCCTCAGTGCAGCTTCCCCACTCCTCCCAGCACCCCAAGAGCGCTGCTGCTCTACTCCTCAGCCCCTCAGGCCCCCCAGGCCCAGCCTAAACCCAGCGCCCCTTCCCTCTCCTCGCCCTGAGGCGCCGCCCCGGCCCACAATGGCGGCCGCGCGCGCGCGCGCGCCCCGCTTCCCCGCGTCACGTGACCCCCCTCCCCGTCGCCTGACGGGGAGGGGGGTCACGTGACGCGGGGAAGCGGGGCGCGCGCGCGCGCGGGCGCCACCCCCCTCCCCCGTCTGCACATGAATGAGGGGCGGGGGGGGAGGAGCGTCCGCGGCGCGTACCACCTGCCCCGAGGCGGACGGGGGTGCCGCGCCGCTACCTCGCGGTTTGGTCGAATGGGCGGCGCCGGGCGGCTCCGCGCGCCACCCCCCCCCAGTCGTCTCGTAGCGTTAGGCGCGCCCGGTGACGCAAGCGCGCTCCCAGCGTGCCCCGCGCCGCAGCCGCCGCCGCTTCCTCCTGCCCGTGCCGGCGGCCTCCTCGTAGGCCGCGCCGCCCGGCCGGGGCCCCGCCGCCTCCCCGGCCTCCTCCAGCTCCTCCCGCCGCCTTCTCGCTCTTCTCCAGCTCCTCTCGCCGCCCCCTCGCCATGTCGGGCGCCGACTCAGCGGCCGCGGCGGCCACGGCGTCGCCGCAGCCGCTGCCGTTCTCTCTGCCGAAGCCCCCCCCGCTGATGCAGCTGACGCCGGGGGACGCGGTGCGCCCCGCCTCGGCCGCCGCCGCCGACCAATCCGCCAAGAGCAACCGCCTGGCCGGCCGCCCCGACTGGCCGGCGGGGAAGCCCGTCAGCCTGCTGGCTCCTCTGCTCCCGCCCCGGGGCGAACCCGAACCGCTCCTGCCCTTCGGCCCCGCCGCCCGACAGCCGCTCCGGGGCCGCCTGCTCGGGCGATGCGGTGCGGGCAGCCTGCTCAGCCCCGCCATGCGGCCCGCAGGCGTCGACAGGGGCTCCCTCATGGTGAGGGGCGCGGGAGACCGGGTGTAGGGGGCCTCCGGGGTCATCAAAGTGAGCGTAGAGCCGTGGAACCGTTGAGTGGTTTGGGTTAAGGGGACCTCCGAGGTTCCTTAGAAGGCTCTGTGTCATCAAAGTGATCGCAGAGTGATGGAATTATGGAATGGTTGGGGTTAAGTTGGCCTCCGAGGTCTTTTAGAAGGCTCAGTGTCATCAAAGCAGTCATAGTCGTGGAACAGTTTGACCTCTGAGGTCCCTGAGAAGACTTAGTGTTGTTAAAGTGATCATAGAGCCATGGAATCATTGAGTGGTTTGCGTTAAGGGGACCTCCAAGGTCTCTTAGAAGGCTCAATGTCGTCAAAGAAATTATAGAGCCATGGAATCATGGAATGGTTTGGGTTAAAGGGAACTCCAAGGTCTCTTAGAAGGCTCAGTGTCATCAAAGTGGTTGTAGTCATGGAATAGTTTGGGTTAAGGGGACCTTTGAGGTCCCTGAGAAGACTCAGTGTCGTTAAAGGGATCATAGAGTGATGGAATTGTGGAATGATTGTGATTGGAAGGCACCTCCAAGGGCCCTGAGAAGACTCCGTGTCATCAAAGTGATCATAGAATCATGGAAGGTTTTGGGTTGGAAGGGACCTCAGTGGCTTGGTGTTGTCGAAGTGATGATAGAATCATGGAATGGTTTGGGTTAAAGGGACCTCAGAGCCTGTAATAGTTGATTAAGACACTGAGTGTCATCACAATGACCGTAGAATCATGGAATGGTTTGGGTTGGAAGCGACCTCCAGGGTCCTTTAGAATGCTCAGTGTCATCAAAATGATTATTGAATCATAGAAATAATGGAATGGTTTGGGTTAGAAGGGACCTCGCAGCCTGTGATGTTTGATTAAAAGGGTCAGTGTCATTGAAGTGGTCATAGAATCATGGAATGGTTTGGGTTGAAGGGACCTCGAAGCTTGTGATAGCTACTTAAGACACTCGGTGTCATCAAAATTATTATAGAATAGTTTGGGTTGGAAGGGACCTCATAGGTCCCTTGAAAGGCTCTGTGTCATCAAAGTGATCGTAGAATTACAGAAATCATGGAATGGTTTGGATTGGAAGGGACCTCGGAGCCCATCCAGTCCCACCTCTGCCATGGGCAGGGACATCTCCCACTGGATCAGGGGTCCAAGCCCCGTCCAACCTGGCCTTGAACCCCTCCAGGGACGGGGCAGCCACCACTGCGCTGGGCAACGTGGGCCACAGCCTCTCCACCTTCATTGTAAAGAATTTCTTCCTAATGTCTAATCTAACTCTTCTCCCTTCCAGTTTAAAGCAGGTAGTGGAACTGGGTATCTTTAAGGTCCCTTCCAACCTAAACCATTCTGTGATTAACTCTAGCTCAGGAGGACCTAGAAGAGGGAGTGGTCTTGCTTGCCGTTTTGCAGTACTAATCTAAGGTTCTCCAAGTAATTTTCAGCTCAGTGTTGAGTGGCTCTTTTGCGATTGGTCCCTTAGTGGGGTTTGGGGTTGTTGGCTTGGTGCTGATGTTTCTTCTTGGTTGCTGTCTTTCAGATGGGACACCCAGGCATGCCGCATTATCCTCCTATGGGAATGCACCCTATGGGTCAGAGACCACCAAACATGCCGCCTGTTCCGCACGGAATGATGCCTCAGATGATGCCCCCCATGGGAGGACCACCAATGGGGCAGGTACGGTGCTTTACAAGATGACTCTTCCCTTTCTGTCTTGCCATAACGGTGTCAGGTAATCCCTGAGAAGGATGAGCCTCAGGCAGAAGCCTGGTAAGGTCAGTGGTTGGAGTGTTTATGTTGCAGTTTCTATCCATGCAGTAACTCTTGTCATTTCTAACAAATAATTGATGCACTTCATGTCTAAACAGGTATGAATCCATAATTTCACAGAGTCACTAGGTTGGAAAAGACTCACTGGATCATTGAGTCCAACCATTCCTATCAAACACTAAACCATGTCCCTCAGCACCTCATCCACCCGTCTTTAAACACCTGCAGGGAAGGTGACTCAACCACCTCCCTGGGCAGCCTCTGCCATGGACCAGTGACCCTTTCTGTGAAAAACTTTTTCCTGATGTCAAGCCTGAACCTCCCCTGGCGGAGCTTGAGGTCATTCCCTCTTGTCCTGTCTTAATTTGTTTTTTATTAAAGCTTTTTGGTACTTCCCTTTAGATTCTGAAGAAGGTTGTCTTACCAATACGTACCAGAAGCTTAAAGTGGTGTTTCTTTTCAGTTCATAATGGTGAAGAACTTCATGTTTCTTTAATTCTTGGCTAACTCGTAAACCTGCACACATGAAAATTAGAGGGAGATGCAAGGGAAAACGTGATTATGTGTTGAATTTTTGCAGAGTTCCTTCTTGAACCCTAGGGAGTGCGTCATCTTTGACCTTAAAGGCCACCTAGTTCTCTGTTAATATTTCATATCAGACTTTGGAATGCTGCAGTCACTTTATTCCCAATGTCCATTTTGTGGGAGTGTGAGCAAGGGAATCAGAGTTCTACAAACTTATCCTTCTTTCTCTTGCCAAGCATTTAAAAGCTTTTTTTTTAATTGTAAAAACTAGCACCTGGTCATTGGTTTTCAATAAAAATCAGTCACCACTTTTTGTAGTTGAAAGGTCATCAAATATGTCTGAAATACTGTTTAATTGTAGATGCCGGGAATGATGCAGTCGGTAATGCCTGGAATGATGATGTCTCACATGTCTCAAGCTGCTATGCAGCCCACAGTCCCGGTGAGTGCCACTTAATATGCTGTTTTTTAAAGAGTTTGTGTGGCAGCTGCTCTTATTACCTCAGTGTGGGCACAGGGAGCGGGAAAAGGTGTTGCTGATGGCAATGAGGATTTATCTAGCCCTTGAATTGCCATAAAATATGTCGCTGCTTCTGCTTTTCCCTTCTTTGTCTTGTCTGGATTCTGCTTCCCGCACCCCTGGCCTCCTCCCTTGTTCCGTACCTGCTTGTAGTTTGGCAGGAAACAGCGTGAGCTCGGGCTGTTTGAAGCGAGAGCTTGTTTCCTGACTGCTTTATATCTCATCTTTCATAAAAGATTCTGAAATAAACCCTTGCAGAAAATAAACCTGTGGGCTAGATTTTTGTCTGCAGAGAAAGCAAAATGGGGAAACCCCTTATTTGAATTCTGTTAATCTTTTTCCTTAGTTTGAAAGAGATTCAAGAAGAGCTGTGGTTACTTGCAATCACAACAGAGCCTGCTAAGCTACTCCAGTAGGAATGCAGAATCCCTTTGTGCTTCCTCACAGACCGCTTATTTGGGAGATAAAGATGGGTACTGGTACCCCGCTGTAGTCATTGTACATATTGCCTTTCTGAGAAGCAGCTTGGTGTTCCTAATTACTTATTTAAGGAGCCGTGGTAATGAAGCGGGCGATGGGAACCTAGGAATCCATATTTACGGCAGCAGAGCACTTTGTTGGAGGCGTTCTGTGTTTACTGGTGATTTAATTGCAGTTGTGCGCAGTACATAACTCTCTGTTGATTGTTTCCACAGCCAGGAGTGAACAGCATGGATGCACAAGTGGGTGAGTACAAACTGTTACTGTTTCAAATACTGCACCAAAATTACGTGAAATGTTTAAAAAAAACCCTTAATTTTTACTTTTTTGTAAAATGTGATATAGTATTTCAGTAACAGACATCTTCATTGACTCCCAGAAATGTTTTTTTTCTGTCAAACACTGATTAATTAGTCTTTACGTAGAAAAATAAAGCAACCAAGCCCTTTTAATATATTTATTTTATCTTGTTTTCCAGGTGTAACACCTCCTGGAACCCAGGTATGTGAAAGCCAGATTTCTAGATGATTGCGGTGGCAATGCGGTGTTGTGCATACATGGTTTTACAGGTTTAAAAGAAAACCTTCTATCTTATTTTTCGTCTCACATGGAGCTGCTTTGCTTATTTGACTGTCAGTCTGGAGTTAGTAGTTGAAGTAGGCTTGCTTTCTGCTGTATTTCCACTCGTTTCTGAGCACTGAGGTCGTTGTTTCGAGTTCTCATGGTATGTGGGACAGCAGTGTGAGGTGTTTGTGGTGGTCCTTTCAGGTTTCTCTATCCTACCTGAGCTGTGAGTGAGTTATAACCTGGATACCTGTATTAATTTAAGGCCAACTGTTTCCAGAGTTAAGTCAGTGCAAGTGTTGGGTTAGAGAGTTACTCAGGTGGAGCTGGAGTTTCATTTGCACTGAAAAGACAATTGAATGTTGTTCCTGTTACTTTTCCTCGTTCTTTTAGTTTTTTTTTTTTCCTTTCCCATTTTCCTTCCCCTATCAGTGACTGGTTCATAAGCACATTTTTACTCTCCTTTCGTTTGGGTAACTTTTTGCCTCTTACACGTTAATAAACTTTTTGCTTTGGCTGTTCTAATGTGTAAAGTGGAATTCAGTAGGTGATGAGGAAATTTTCCTTGCTTTTTCTTAAGGCAGCTGTGCTTGGTTTGGCAAGAAAAGCCAGATTAAGGTCTTGGTGTTGTTCAGTCACATGTGATTTATCGGAACCTTTATTAGTATTTTCAGATTACTAAGAGCTTTTGTTACCAAGCACTTCAGCAATAACAAGAGGAAGGCCTGTATAGTTACCCATAATAGTTTTGGAAGCGTCACTGTTGTTTTTGAAGAATATGGAGTACTAAAACCCGAAGAATGGTTCTTGCCAGTTCATCAGATTTGCTGCTCATTGTCGCTTCAGACTTTGGGCACCTTGTACCTAGCGTAGTTATTAAATATTGGTGATTATCAATTGTCCTTTTATTGCTGCGAGATTTGCGTTCTGAGTAATTGAGCAAGGCATTTGGACCTCTGAGGAAGTTGTCTCCTTGGCCATATCCAGTAACTGAAACCAAGTGGCTGGCTGGAGCTTTGGAGTCCTAATTCCAGAGGGTTTGTACTCAACATCAATCGCAAGCAGTAGGAAGGTGCTCCAGAGATCACACAAAACTCTTAGTTAGGATCTTTTTGAAGCACATTATATGTAGTTTTGAAAACATGGTGTGCTTGTGGGACTTCCACTTGTGGTTGTTTGGTCTGAGTACGCTCCGTTTTGCTTTCTTTTCCAATGGTAACTAGCTGCCTTGGATTCCTGGATGGGAAGGGAGCGCGAGAGACTTCCAATAGCTCTTACCACAACAAAGTGTTTTTTTGAAAGAAATTCTGACTTAAATGTGTTCAGATTTTTGCTGGCTGAATTAGCAGTGCGTTTAATATCCACATTGAAATGAAAACCAACTATTAACCAGGGTGTCTTTTCAGAGCTCTGTTTTGTTTCGCCCTCAGACAACACATCCTGTCGTTTGTGCAGCCCAGCAAACTGCCACCACCACCAGCTCTGTTACCGAGGACCACTCAAAACAGGTTCATCTCCTTTCCACTTGTATTCAGCCTTTTAGTGGCTTGGGATAGCATCTCGGTCAGCCATTCTTGTTCGTCGTTAATGGGATTTCTTGTTTTTCCTAGAAATCCACGTGGACAGAGCACAAATCACCAGATGGAAGAACATATTACTATAACACTGAGACAAAGCAGTCCACATGGGAGAAGCCAGATGATCTCAAAACGCCTGCTGAGGTAAAATAAATTCAGACAAAGCTGCTGTACTATGTGAACACAAGAACTTACTCGTATAACTATCCTGCAGGAGGATGGCTGTGCCAGTAGATTTTTGTTTCTGATGGGAGCCAAAATCTTCAACCAAGAAAGGTTGCAAAAATGTTTGTATTGCACACCTTAGTCAGTAGAACTTGAGGCTGCAAAGTGAACAAAATCCTCATTGTTTTAATGGATTTTTAGATAAATTTTCCTTATTAAAGAAAGTCATCTTTTTAATATTTAGATAAGTAATGTGTTTTTGTTGCTCTGGAGGATTTTCCTTGGAAAGCATATTGATCCTTAACTTACTTCTTGGCGTAGTGTCTAGATATCCTTGTAATTTTAAAACGCCGTCCTAAGTTTGATTTTATATTTTGTTTTCTCTCCATTAGCAACTGTTGTCTAAATGTCCCTGGAAAGAGTATAAATCCGATTCAGGAAAGCCCTACTATTATAATTCCCAAACAAAGGAATCGCGCTGGGCAAAACCCAAGGAGCTTGAGGATCTTGAAGGTAACATTAACAAAAATGGGTGGGGAGGGTGGCGGTGAGCTGCACACTGTGTGACCTTTGGCAAAAGCTTGATATCAAAGCGTAGCGGTCAAGCTCCTGTTAGAAATTAAATCTCCTGAAATAAGCAGAGTTAGCACAGTCTGAGGTTTCTACAGGGCAGTCTTATCTCCTGCATTCCCACCACCTCATCACCCTCGGGTCCTTAGTTCTTCCCTGTTCATGTAGCAGCACCAGCTTCAGCTCCCACTTGTGCCCGTGGGCAGGAACAGATAATTTGTAGGATGTGATGCGCTGTGGCCTCTTCGGGGCTTGCTTATGCTCTGTGTTAGCAGCACGCAGAGCTTCAGGCTTTCTTCGTTTTAGGGCTATTGTAGGATTTAACTCATTATTGGAAATCTATAGGGACTTATTAGGAATTGTGAAAGGGTTTTAGTTGATAGGGGAAGATGAGAGGCAGAGGGCCATCTGTAGTAATCATTCACTAGGGAGGCCGGATAAAAGGGTGCTGGACCTTGGTATTGCTCAGAATTGAGTAAGAACAGTATTTTGTTTCGGTATCTTGGAAGAATTTGGGAACAGTAATGTATTTTATATGCAAATCAGCAGTACTGAATGTCACCTGAGGGACAGAATTTCATGTAGGGGTTTGCTTGGCTATCCATTTGCTTTTAATTTTTGGCAAAAATTATTTTGAGAAACACGAGACGGCAAAACTATTCAGAATTTTGTAATGCCCTGCTGCATTATAAAGGCAATGTCCCCATTTGTGCAAACAAAACCATGCCATGATCCCATGGTTCGATTTTAGCATGGGTTTGTTTGGTATCATGAGATGAACAATCTGCAGAATCGGCTGGGGTAAGAAATGAGGATCTAGAAAATAACATGAAGAGTAAACATCACTGCCAATTAGAATAAAAAAGAAGGAAAGATCTGTGTCATTAAACCTGACTTCATCTGTTCTTTAAACTAGTTTTTTAAAGTTGAAATAAGTATTTTTCAACCAAGAAGCCATTCTTTATATCCCCTAATCCATCTTTAATGGGATTTCTATATTTCATTATAATCTGAATTTATTTGTCTTAAAGTGCACAAAGCTAAAATTATTCACAGTAACAAAAATATTTAAAGTTATACTTTTGTTAAATAATACTAACAGTAACTTTTTAACCGGGTATATTCAAACTATTTTTAAGCTATAAATATTTTTTTTTCTCCTTCCTCCTCTAGCAATGATTAAAGCTGAAGAAAACAGGTAAGTTTTTAATGCTTTGCTAATATTTTTTTTACAATAAACTGCTTGTTTCTTAAAAGTGGAGTCTAGTCTTTCCATCTTAAAACATTCTTCTTGTGGCTTTTCATTCCAAATGGTGGCTTAATGTATAAAAACTAAACCAATAAATTCTGTGTGTTTCTTTTCCCTGCACTAAAATCAGTTTTTGTTCTGAGAAATCTTTGGATCCAGACCCAAACCTCTCGTGTAGCATTTTATTAACTTACTTAACCGCCTGGTGTCCCTAAACCATTCAGTTGTGCTGTGCTCCTCTGTGACTGTTCTGTTTTTCTGCTCTCCGTAGCACAAAGCCCGAAGACTCAACTCCAGCAACATCTGCTCCAGCTGCTGCAGCAGAAGCTGCAAACGCGACCACTGCGGCCGCTGTGGAATCTGCCGCAGCCGTCACCACCACCACTGCCGCTTCTGCAGCGACAGCAGCACCCGAAGCAGAATCCACAGCAGCTGCTTCTGCGGGAGAAAACGAGAGTGCTGGCACGGCTGCAGCTGAGGAACAAGGACAAGCTGCTTCTGCATCTGGTGCGCAGGAGCAGAGTGGAGAAACCGCAGCCAGCGCAGCAGACGACTCTTCCAAGCAGGAGGCTTCAGCAGAGTAAGTGAATTACAAAGCGTGTAGCTTTGCTTCAGGTTTGTATTCCTACTGGGATCAGGTTTATCTTCAACTGTAGGTGGCCAGGCCATTTCTCCAGTGAAATGAGAGCATGGATCAGTGCCAGCAGAGCAGAATAATGAGCAAGGAAGAAAGAAAAGGGGAGTAGTATTAAATTTTAGAAGAACTAACCCCTTCCCCTTGCCAACCCTCCTCCAGAGCTCTTAAACCCCTGAGGGAACATCAGTGGTATAAGCATTCCATCAATTCTTGGTGGCTGTAAGAGTTTTCTGGGGTAGCATTATACGCTTACACTGTGTTTCCTCTTCCATAGATCTGTGCAATTGGCTCTCGTTTGGAGAAAATGCAGCACTAAATATATCTTTATTTGTCCTTGCCAGAAATTAGATCCTTTGATTTTAATAACGGGGAACTGAGAATTATAGCGTCTGATTTTTATCATTCAAACCAAAAAGAAACAGCGTGAGGGATCATAGCCAGCTGGAGATAATTAAGGGCAAGAGGTGTATTTTTAGACAAGCCTTTTTATATTTTTATGTAATATATGTTTAAGTATTCCTGCTGTATGTCAGCATTCTATTTTCATGAATCATTTCTAGGTAACTTAAGCAGGTAGGCAGTTGCATAAGTGGCAATACCTTTCTGCAATAGCTTCCTTTGGTCAGTTGTGTGTGGTATCTGTCAGGAAAAGTCTGGTATGCATCGTGGTGTTTATCACGTGCAGCATTATGGAACACGTTGCCCAGAGCAGTGGTGGCTGCCCCATCCCTGGAGGGGTTCAAGGCCAGGTTGGATGGGGCTTGGAGCCCCTGATCCAGTGGTGGGAGGTGTCCCTGCCCATGGCAGGGGTGGAACTGGATGGGCTTTGAGGTCCTTTCCAACCCAAACCATTCCATGATTCTGTGATTGTTATTTATGTTGTTATCTTCAGTGGTTCTAACTCAGAAAAAAAGCTGTGTAAGTAACAAAATCATTGATTTTTGTCTGTAGTTCTGCTTCAAAGAAAGAGGATGACGATGCTCAACCGGTTAAAAAAACCTATACATGGAATACAAAGGAAGAAGCAAAGCAAGCATTTAAGGAACTGTTAAAAGAAAAGGTATTTGTCAACTATTATTCCTGCTTTACAGAGCTACAAACACCACATTTGCCAAAAAATGCTGCTTTTTTTGCGTGAAGAATTTCTCAGTGTTGTGAGCAAAGTTTTTGTACTAGACAAGAAATAAGGGGGGAGAAAACACATGATGATGAAAAAATAAATGGTTTATACTTTTTTTCAGGCAGTTAAATTTTCATCAGGGCTCTCAATTCAGTTATTTTTCATTTCATTCCTTTTCCATGATCCCACAATGTAACGCAAACCTGTGATCTGGTGCTTGTCTGGCATTCCAGCTGGAAAGGTTTGCCAGGCAGCTTTAGGAGATGCTTCAGATACAGACGATGTGGAGGTCCGTATGCATATGGTCTTAGATTTAGTACCCGGCGTTTCTGTACACCAGTATGATTTAAACACAGTTTTTCCCCCACCCCGTGAAGCATTGTTGAAATTACGGTTGCCAATATTCTTGTCTGACAGCGAGGTACACTTCTATTAAAAGTGCCACCTGATTGCTGATCCCTGGATTTTATCTTTGCTTTAAAAGTGGAGATGAAGTGGGAGTAGAATGAGCCTGGCTGTGGTTTTCCCTTGGTGCATATGGGGTCTGTTTGTATTTTGTCTAGGGAGTCAGTATAGATGTACAGTAGATAACCTGCCAGAATAATTCATTGTGAAAGTGGCAATAACTCCAGAAGCACCTTGTTTTGTTTTCTATGTCGACTATTCATAAAACTTGTGACAAAGGATGTTGTCAACCTCAGAAGTGCAGTGAGGTTTTTCCTAAGGGCTGTTTTGTAAGGAATCTGTCATTGTGGGATGTTGGTTCCCTATCTAATTAGCTCATTAATGTCTTCACAGCGAGTACCCTCCAATGCTTCTTGGGAGCAAGCTATGAAAATGATCATTAATGATCCTCGATACAGGTACTGCCTGGTTCTTTCCTCATTACATTCCTGTGCTGTTACTGGTTTAGGCAGTTTGACTTTCCTGATGTCACTTCTGATTGTTTCATAAACACTTGTGCATTCGTGAGTGTCAGGGAACTCTGTTCCTTAACCACATAAAGAAATGCAAATCCTAGGCTTCATTTTTCATTTGGGAAAGTCATGGCAGTTGTGGGGTGTATTTTATGCTCTTTAAATTATTTTCTTGTGAATAAAAATACTTGTTCACAGTGACAGAGTGGACGATTCCCAAGGTTATGGGTGGCTGCCATAAACATGGGCAAAAGAATGGTTTATACCCATGATAAAAATAACACTGTATTAATGCACCCTGAAAGCATGATAGTAACTTGTGTTCTGTTATTAACTGCTTTTAGTAATAAGTGCTTGTTCTTATTGCTTTTTTGAAACACTCTTCCGTAATCCTTAGGAAGAGGCAGAGGTACTGACCATTTAGATTAATTTTGGCTCAGAAATCTGGATTATTCAAACCTGTTACCTTTTGGCTGTTTGGGTTTGTTTTTCTGATTTAATTCCCCTTTATATCATTGACATTGTTTTCTTTTTCTTTGCTATGAAGCGCTTTGGCAAAATTAAGTGAAAAGAAGCAAGCCTTTAACGCTTACAAAGTTCAAACAGAAAAGGAAGAGAAAGAAGAAGCAAGATCAAAGTACAAAGAAGCTAAAGAATCCTTCCAGCGTTTTCTTGAAAACCATGAAAAGATGACATCCACAACAAGATACAAGTAAGGCCGATCTTACTGAGATCTCTCTCTCAAGAGAGAAAATTCAGGAGATGTCATGTGAAAGCTTTGCTGCCTATGGAGTTCATTTAATGTTTTCGTAAGCTAATGCAACAGCTTAGGTTGGTGTTTACCAATAAATGATTGTTTGCTTTTTCTTTTTCTTTTAAAGAAAAGCCGAACAAATGTTTGGGGAGATGGAAGTCTGGAATGCGATATCAGAGCGTGATCGTCTGGAAATTTATGAAGATGTCTTGTTCTTTCTGTCCAAGAAAGAAAAGGTAACTTTCTTTTAAATGTCTTTTTTACTTGTTATTGGTAAATCGGGGACAGTCAAAACAGAAAACAGAAGGAGAGGAATCTGTAGGAAAGGCATGGAGAACCAGATGAGAATGTTGCTATGAATCATGGTATCTGTACAGGTTCACAGGGTACAGGTTAAATTCTCCTCCAAAGGAACAAGATAGAAAAGAATAGAAGGGAGACGAGGTTTATCAGCTACGAGGTGCTGTAGGGAGGGGGCTCTTCAGTTCAGAAAGATGTGATGGAGGAAGAGGACAAAGTGAAAAGCGCATTGGTGGAACTCTTAATGACTGGTCTGGTAGAGGTGATTTTGGAGACGATTGTTCCTTATTTCTTTTGGTACAGTACTTAAGGGGTGTTTGATAGAGTTAGCAGGCAGGAGGTGATGGACCTTTACCTAAACAAGCTGTTGGAAGCTCTGTTCTTGCACGGTACAGATCTGAAGCTGTGGAACTAACTGCTGCAGGGTAACATTTTGGAGGTCAGTGTTTCCTGGAAGGCTACTTATCTGAAATGGGGCAAGCTCGCTAGGAGGAGATCGCTCCCGTTATCTCTCAGGAGTTCTGTGCACTCTGCTGGCGGACAGGACAAACGCCTGACCCCGTGTGGCAGATAGAATAGCAGTCTATTCTTTGCTTGCACACGGACAGGTCTTTGTTTGTTCTGAGATATGTTGCTGCTAATTTTGCCATATATTTAATTTTTAGTATGAATTCAATAAATTATGTGATAACTTATATTCTGAACTGCTCAGAATCAGACCATGAAGCTATTGTGAGCTGTTTCGTTGAACATCAGTGGTATCATACCTTCTGTGAGGGATCTGACCCTGACTATCTCATAGAATCACTGAGGTTGGAAAAGACCTCCAAGCTCATCCAGTCCAACCCTCAGCCCAACCCCACTGTGCCTGCTGAACCATGCACCAGAGGGCCATGGCCACATGTTTTTTGAACCCCTCCAGGGATGGGGGACTCCACCACTGCCCTGGGAAGTCCCATCCAGTGCTTCACTGCTCTTCAAGTAAAGAAATTTTTCCTAATATCCAATCTAAACCCTCCCTGGCAAAACCTGAGGTTGTTTCTTCTTGTTCTATCCCTTGTTTCTTGGGAGAAGAGCCCAGCACCCACCTCACCACAGCCTCCTTTCAGGAGCTGAAGAGAGCAGTGAGGTCTCCCCTCAGCCTCCTCTTCTCCAGACTAAACAGCCTCAGATCTCTCAGCCACCCCCAGAGTCCCTGGGCTCCAAGCCCTTCCCCAGCTCCGTTGCCTTCTCTGGATGCGCTCCAGTCCCTCAACGTCCTTCTTGTAGCTAAATGTGTGCAGTTCCCAATTGTACTCATTGCTTTACCTGTAAATGAAAGGTTAATTTTGTCTTTTCTTGGAAAATGCGCCTGAATATGTTTATCTGTACAACCTCAGATTTTTTGAGACCTGTCTTTTCTCTTCAGGAACAAGCCAAGCAGTTGCGCAAGAGGAATTGGGAAGCTTTGAAGAACATTCTAGACAACATGGCTAATGTCACTTACTGCACCACATGGTCGGAGGCACAGCAGTATCTGATGGACAACCCTACATTTGCAGAAGATGAAGAACTCCAGAGTATGTAAAATGTCTCTGTGTCCCTTTTGGAAGAGGGAATGGGTTTGTTCTAAGCAGTGAGGTTGGCTTGATTTGTGCATGCGTATGCGTTCACACAGCAGCTAAAGAATTTGTCGGAGATGCTGTGTTCTTACTTTAGTGGTTTTTTTAACCTGTGGTTAGTGCAGGGAGCTGCGCGAGTGCTCATCCGCAATACTTTCCTCTTAAAGACTCCTGTGCTCCATATTGGCAGCGATCATTTGCCCAGCCTGAGGGAGGTGGATTTTTCTGCTGTGCAGGTTTCATTGAGCATTTCGGTGCTCACTGAAATTTCCACTCACAGCAACAACTGGCAACCAGTATATCATAGTAAGAAACTTGCTGCAGTCAGTGGGAAGGGAGACCCGATTTTTACTCTTATTACTCTGTCACCAGATATGGATAAGGAGGATGCTCTGATCTGTTTCGAAGAACACATCAGGGCATTAGAAAAAGAGGAGGAAGAAGAAAAACAGAAAAGCTTGCTCAGAGAAAGAAGGCGGCAGCGTAAAAATAGAGAATCTTTTCAGGTTGGTGGACTTTATTTCACTGTCCTGGATGTCTCATGATTAGGCACTCTGTGCATTCATCTGTTTCTCAAAGCAGGCTATTGGGTGTGTGTAATGTGTCAGTTATCACTGTTGCAGCTTTTTCTTCTGCTGGAAAGCTGTAAGAGTAGGGGAAAGCAAGAGGAGATGGGTTTGAATGCAAAGAAAATGCAGTTGGAACACTAAATGGTAGAGGAAGGCATGGAGAAATGATGATGTGAAAAATGATTTTTCAATCACATCTTAACAAAACAGATTTCCAGTTATGAAGAGAATCCATTCCAGCTGTCAGCCAAGTAAGTGTGACAAGTGAGTACAAACCTCCATTTTACTTCTCTTTTGTAGCTGTTTTTAGATGAGCTGCACGAGCATGGACAATTACATTCGATGTCCTCTTGGATGGAGCTGTACCCAACCATAAGCTCTGACATCAGATTCACTAACATGCTCGGTCAACCTGGTAAGAATACTGTCTCTTCCAGCCCTGTGAGGTAAAGGCCTTGGATTTGGGGCAGAATAGGGCAGAGTTATTTGTGTGTTTTCTCAATGTTGAAAGAAATGCAGCTCTTTTATTAGAGCTAGCTTTTGACTTATCTAGTTCTTTCATCAGGATCAACAGCACTTGATCTTTTCAAGTTCTATGTTGAAGACTTGAAGGCACGTTACCACGATGAAAAGAAGATCATAAAGGATATCTTAAAGGTGAGAGGGGAGGGGGCTCCATTATGTGGTTTTTTTCAACATCAAATATACCATTCAAGTGTACTCTGCTGCTGAGAGATGGGATTTTGCATTCTGTTAATGTTTTGTGCATTAGCACTAAAGCAACAGTTTCTGACTTCCCTGATGCCAAAGAATCCACTTTCTTGTAGGACAAAGGATTTGTGGTTGAAGTGAACACTTCTTTTGAAGATTTTGTTACGGTCATCAGTTCAACTAAAAGAGCTACCACTTTAGATGCAGGAAACATCAAGCTGGCTTTCAACAGTGTAAGTATTAATGTATAGGAGTGCTCAAAAACGATAATGTGAATTCTCTTGTAAAAACCAGAATTGGCACTTCCTTTACTTTCCGTGTATTGCTGTGATGGCTTTTGTATTATTTGAGAGATGCTGTGCTTTAGAGTTGCTTATCCTGATACTAGTTCCCAACATAAAGATTGCAGAGGTATATCTTTACTCAGAACATAAACATTTCAACTTGAGGAGTTCTGTGGTAAGAATTAAGCAACGTTCTCTCATTTATACCTAGCTAGATATAATCTAGTAATCTCTAGTAAAAGGGATTGTGTATTAACTCTACTTCAGATTCTCTTTGAGAAACAGCAGCTGCACGCTTTACAAACAAGTAGCTGGTTAATTTTCCTGAGTAGCAGAAAACTCTAAGGGTGAACTGTCATTAGACCTTCCAAAAATTACCTTAAACTGAGTTACTAGTCAGGCATTTTGATACCTTTCAAGTGATCTTACAACTTGTTTGATGTAGCTGCTGGAAAAGGCAGAAGCCCGCGAAAGAGAGAGGGAAAAAGAAGAAGCTCGCAAAATGAAGCGGAAAGAGTCTGCCTTCAAGAGTATGTTGAAGCAAGCTACTCCTCCAATTGAACTGGATGCTGTCTGGGAGGATGTAAGTATCATCACATGAAGTATTTTCAGATAGTTTTAGCAGACTGCTATGTGCTGGAGGTGTCCAAGGCCAGGCTGGATGGGGCTTGGAGCACCCTGAGCCAGTGGGAGTTGTTCCTGCCCCATGGCAGGGAGATCGGAACTGAAATAGGCTTCGAGGTGTCTTCCAACACAAACCATGCCACGATTATATGATTTTATAAGTCAGCGTAGACCCTCAAAGCTCTTTGTGTTTCAGTTTGTATCACTTAGACCCATAGAAATTGTCCTGCCATTTCTTCAATAAGATGTAAAATTCAATGTGAACGACTGAATTCTATCAATACTTCTGTTTGAATATAATTTAAAACAAAAATCCCTAAACCAAATGAAACAAAAAACCCACTACCCCAACCTCCAGAAGACCGCAGACTCAATTTAAATGGAGATCAAGCACTTTGCTTAGTTAAAAGTCTGCCTGCATGCCTCCATCTGCTACAGTTTTACTGCAGACCCCTTTGGTTGTGAGGCTGGAATTAAAAAGTTTAACCTTATAACAGTACAGTGGCTTTTTCAACAGGAGAAATCTTGTCTTTTTTTCTTCCGAATATTTCATATTCTGTTTTACATTATTATTTTATGATTTCTGAACTTCTGTATTTCATATCAGTGTTTCATTGCTGCTTTTCCTAACAGATCAGAGATAGGTTTGTAAAGGAACCAGCTTTTGAAGACATCACTCTGGAGTCTGAGAGAAAAAGAATATTTAAAGACTTCATGCATGTACTTGAGGTAGTGATTACTTTATTTTTTTTTTCCCCAATTAAGACAATATACAACAGAATTCTTAGTTGATTGACTCTTAAATTGTGTGGGGAAGGAGGAAGGTTTAACAGAATTCTGCTGATTTCCTTGTATGTCAGTGGATTTCTGTTACAGCAGGCGCTGTGTTACGTGAAAGTAATGGATATTAAAACCTCATTTTGAAGGCAAGGAACTGAGGAACATTTTGGATTTGTTTGATATGTCGTTGTTCTGCTTCCCCGTAAGAAATTTTGGAAGATCCTTTAGCATGAAAAGTTCCTGTTTTACTTAAGAAAAGTTATTTCTTGCTGTCTTTTCATTAAAAACATGATGAAGCTTCTGCAGGTTTCTGTTCCCTGCAAATCTGAAACTTCACTAACGTGTCAGGTTCTGCAGGTGTGTCCAAAAGGGATGTTGTAGTTTAGTTTCATTCTTATCTTTTGGTTGGGCTGCAGTAAGAGATCTCACAAGTCATTCTGGGCCAAGGTGCTGTTTTTCCCTAGATAATGTGACATGTGGTTTTGCAGCACATGATCTTTGGGGGTTTTGTTTTGTAAGAGATGCTAAAATGGCTTAACTTCAGCATTTCCAGTGTGGAGAGCAAGGTACATGTTATGTTCCGGGCCATCTAAAACAGGGGCTTTAATCAGAAGCATTAAAAACAGGGATCCATAGTAGAAGCTATGTGCATCCCTTCTTTCTTGCTCCCAAATACTTATTACAACATGAACCTGACAATACTGGTTGCTGTTGATGGGTTTTGACACAGTAAGTTCTTGGTTTTCTCTTCTCTATAACCGTTGCTCGCTGTGGAAGCCTTATGGATGATGATAAACATTGTTACAGTTCCTTGCTCTGTCCTATAGATTGATTGTAACATTTGCTTTCTCTTATACTCTAGCATGAGTGTCAGCATCATCATTCAAAGAACAAGAAGCACTCTAAGAAGTCAAAAAAGCACCACAGGAAGCGATCACGTTCTCGTTCGGTAAGGCGTTCCACTTGAAATTGGCTTCTGTAACTACTCATGATGCTGTTGCCTTGCTCACTATGTCGTTTTGTATCTCAAGGGCTCAGAGTCCGAGGATGATGATAGCCATTCCAAGAAGAAAAGGCAGCGTTCGGAATCCAGATCAGTTTCTGAGCGTTCTTCCAGTGCAGAATCTGGTATGAGATCTTCCTTGTTCATTTTTAAGTTAGCATTACTGCTTTATTGCTGGGTCTTTATCATTTTATTGATGTATTTTTCTTTTTCCATGTGTTTGCAGAGAGAAGTTACAAAAAGTCAAAAAAACACAAGAAAAAGAGCAAGAAGAGAAGACATAAGTCTGTAAGTGCAGTTGGCTTTTTGAGCTGGCTGAGGGACAGTTCAACACCTGATGGTTTCAATAATCCAGTTTGGGTCTCCATGGTCGTCCAGCAGCGTTTTTAGTAGGGAACGTGCAAGCTCAGACTGGAGGAGGCTGTTGGCAGCTCTGTGTTAAGTGTGCCTCACCATTAAACCATTAGAGGCTGCTGAATCTGGGGGCTTCAACCATGCAAACAGATGTGAAGGGTGCTGCCCTTCATGGACACTGCTCACCAGGAGAGGGGTGAATTTGTTAGCCGTTGGGTACCATACGAGTGTTACAGGGCTGGAACCCAAACCAGGATCACAGGAGCGATGAAACATGGCGTAAAACCAGTCATGACACCTAATTCCTCACAGTGTGGGGAACACCCTGTGAAAGCCCAGCAGCTTAAAGCTTTTGAATATGGCCAAGGAGCTGTGTGACAGAAACAGGTTTCCCAGATCCCATCCTTCCAGAGATCTTGCCGAAAGAAAAACATCTGTGCACAGAAAGGATTTATTGTGTGGCACCCAGTGTGCCCTGTCAGTGCATGCACTGAGCATGCTGAAAGTTCTTACGTTGAACAAATCTTTCCTTTTCTTTTTAAATCACTTCATTAATGGTTTTGCATTACTTAGTTCTGCAGTGGTTAATAGGATGCACTTAATTAGTAACCACTGCAAGCAGTTTTTCTAATGCGGTCTATGTCAAAATGAGGTCAGACTCTTTTGAGGTTTGGTTATTCTATAAATGAACCTATTTAATCTTAACAGTTAATATTTTCCCCTTTTATTTACACAGGACTCACCAGAATCGGATGCTGAACGTGAAAAAGACAAAAAAGATAGAGAGCGAGATAGTGAAAAGGATAGAGCTAGACAAAGATCTGAGTCGAAACATAAATCTCCTACTAAAAAACGACCTGGAAAAGACTCTGTAAGTTTTCTTGTTTCCTTTGTAGCTGATGCTTTGGGCTCTTTGTAGCAGTGGGAACCTTCATACTGGAAGTGTGCAAGCTTTCAGCACTGGAAGCACTGTATCCCCAGAGTCTTTTCTTCTCCAGCCTGGAGAACCTCAGCCTGTCAGAGATGTGAGCAGATGTCTGCTTTTTATATTCTCCTTAAAATAAGCTGCTTGGGCCTCCAGTTGCTTTCGGAAAACCCAATCGTGGCCTAAGGTGGCATCTCCTGTTGGGAACAGACACTTGGGTGTGATGAAGCAGACAGAGCCTGCCCGAGGACCCCAGCTTAGCTTCCAGTACCTGAAGGGGGCCTACAGGAAAGCTGGGGAGGGACATTTTACGAGGGTGTGTAGTGATAGGACAACGGGGAATGGCTTTAGAGTGGAAGGGGAAGAGTTAGTTTTAGGCATTAAGAAGAAATTCTTCACGCTGAGGGTGTGGAGCTTCAGGCTGCCCCGAGCAGGGGTGGCTGCCCCATCCCTGGAGGGGTTCAAGGCCAGGTTGGATGGGGCTTGGAGCCCCTGATCCAGTGGGAGGTGTCCCTGCCCATGGCAGGGGTGGCACTGGATGGGCTTTGAGGTCCCTTCCAACCCAAACCACTTCACTATTCTCATTTCTCCGTTCCCCTCTGGAGCTGCTGCTGTGCTTGGGGTTTGTGCAGCATTCTGTGCTTGTGCTCTCCAGCGATCCTGGCCCCGGCACAGCAGCAACAAGGCCTGGAGCTCACCCCTAACGCCCCTTCTCTCCACAGGGGAACTGGGACACCTCTGGCAGCGAGCTGAGCGAAGGGGAGCTGGAAAAACAGAGGAGGACTCTTTTGGAACAACTGGATGAAGATCAATGAGAACGTTATTTATACCAAATATGTTTACATTGTGGCATAATAAAAGAAACCAATGTCTCATTGAGGACGTGGGTTCCAATCTGCTGAGTTCCATTGTCGAAGTAACGGTGGGTTTTAGTTTTATGGCATCAATACTTTTTATCACGGGCCTGGCATCAAATCTAGAAGTGTCAGACTCCTGAGTCTGTCCTGGGCTTCCCAGGAGGGCGGCTCCGCTCCCCGGATCCCTGCCCGCCCAGGGCGCTGTTGGCACCTTTCTAGTGACGCGTCCCGTGCCTGGGGTCCTTCCTGGAGAGGTGGCAACAGGGGGTGGGCAGGTGAACTTCATCGTTAGAAAGAGAGAGACTCTTTAATAGTTTCTTACGCTTTAATTTGCTTAATGAATTTGTTTTCATTCTAAGAAAAGGGGCAGGGGAGGAATGAATCCATTTTTTGGTCTGTACTACACAAAATAGTGGCTGTTGGAATTGCTCGTTGGGAACGGTGTCACGGTTGAGCTTCCTGGCTGAGCTCTGGGTCTCTGTGCCCTCTCGGAAAGAATTGGTGCAGAAATTGTTGAAGCACTAGAGCTGCGTGTGATGGGAATGGTGCCTGTGGAGGGTGCTGCCCTGCAAAGCTGCTTCCCTGTTCCCATAAAACCTGTTTGGAACAGCTCTGGGTGGTATTTTGCTGTTTATCATCATGTTAAGAATGCTTAGAAATAAAAAACGGATTGTAAATGGATTCCACGATGTTGCCTTAAGCCCCTGCGGAAGGCGGTACCTCCGCCTTCCCTGAGCAGCCGCGTAGCCCTTGCCTCGAGCATCGCTGTCCCCAAACCCTGAACGGGGAGAAGGAGAAGCAGCTTCAGCCCCGCTTCCCTCCTACACTCCCCCCAGCCCAGCTCAGGAGGCTCTACCTGCTCTGGCTGCCGCGCCCCACGCTCGGAATCCTCCTCGCGGAATATTTTTGTACATTTTTATCAATGATTAAACCTGGTCTTCTAGTGCATCCTGGTATTTATTTCTGTTTTCATGATTACTGCCTTCAAACTGTTGGATTTCAGCAATGTCTGTGCTCACAGAAACTCCCTGGAGCAATTTTGGAGCTGAGCTTCCCCTTGGGTGCCCTTTTTCCTCATCCGTGGTGGCCGTTAGCAGGGCCCAAAGAGCCAGAGGGTCCAATTCCTGTTCTCTAGGTTGTGTGATTCTTCAGGACTGGAGGGCAGACTGCCCGCAGGCATTTGAAATAGGGTGAGAGGGTGGGAAAAGCCAACCCCAACATTCCAAACCTGCTCCCCGCTGTCCCCCTCTCCCTCAGCCCCATCCGTGGAACAAATGGAAGCAACAAACCCGCTCCGGGTTCCAGTGTAGTAGTGTAAATAGTTTATTTGATCTTCGGCCAGAACAGACCAGGAAAGTAACATGAACTGCTGTATAAAACACGTCTAACACGGCTGGGAAGCGGGTCTAGCACTAGGAAACCAGTAAAGAGAACGTGCCAGCGCTCTGGGCGAGGTGTATGGTCATTTTATCTTCAATTAAAAATATCTTAGAGCTTAAGAATGTGAGAGGTGGAGTTTTTAGCCGTTACCTAACGCTGTATGAGATTAACTGTCCCCTTCTCTATCGCAGACAGAGGTGGGTGGCACGTTCTCTTTAGGAGGGTGAGCGCACGCGGCTGTAAATGCGAGGAGGGGGCAGGTTTTACAGTAACCGCCCTGGAAATAGGTGAAGCGGAGGTCAATGTGGCAACGTTGAGCCCCAAACTGTCCGTTTTAGTTAAATATAAAACCAAAAACTATAAGTTAAAATAACATTCAGATTGTATAGCACAGGCTGATGCTTTTTCTTTCTTTTTTTAAACACTATTTACAATATTACCCAGAGGCAAAAGCGGGAATCGAAGAGAAGTGTAAAAACCATAAAAAACGGCACCGATTTTGTAGCAAAATATCTGTACATTTAAAAACAGATTCTCATATAACTACACATTATCCAAGGAATCAAACGGGACCTTCACCAGTGGTTCACGTAAGCACAACGTAAAGGAAAAAGGAATTCAGTGGTTAAATACTATACAAGAAATTTTACAATTAACACATGGATGCAGTGAGGCCGGGACAGGTTAAGCTGGAAGCAAAACGGGTCTTGGAAAGCAACAACCTTCTCTCTTCAGTCCTGTTCTTCCCCTCCAAGAAGATCCTGGATCCTGCAGGAACCTGGTGCTGGTCGCTGCTCGGGAGGTGACGGGGCAGCTGGGGGTGCGATGGTGCCAAAGGCTCCAGTCCCTTTTTGAGCTTTAAAAACACAACCTGGACCCCGGGTTGGGGGGGCTTAGGCTGGGCTTCCGTTCGCTGACAGAACATCCTTAGCAGGGAATCCGAACGGGATTGTCCACGGATCTTGGAGCCGGAGCGGGGCCTTCGTCCTACAGAGCAGGGCACGGGACGCTTCTCTGCGCAAGCAAGAACCGCTGCGGTCCCGAGACTGATTACAGATGTTAATAACTTAGTGCTAATTAATAAACACAGCGTTATTCCAGCTGATGAACGTCCCTTCGCACCGTCCCCAACCTGCCCGCGTCCCCCTGCTCCCCGTGCACCACAACCCCACGGGGAGGCCTCGTGTCCGCCTGCCGCGCACCGTGCAGGGAGAAGGTACCGGTCTCTTCTTGGAATTCCATCCATACGACAGAGAGAAAGCCCTTGAAAGTCTCGCTTTTTACAAAACCAACCCAAAAGCCAGTAAGTGCAGCCGAGGCCAAGGCTCGTCCCCCGGCAGCCGGCACAGGGATGCGTTAAGAGCAGAGCACGTCCACGTTTCACCTGGTCACAACCAGCCGGGACGCGGGTCAGGTCCCCACTTTTAGATCATCAAACCAAAGTGAACACCCAAAAACAACACGTATTTTACATTTTGGTTAAAAACACTGAATCCTGTATTGGTGTAAAAAGATACCCAATCAAATCAAGTCCTATTGCTTTGATTAATTTGAGCAGGTACTTAATTTTAGGCACTTGTTAGCTACGGCTGAGTGGAGACGCTGGCGTTCCTATGCAGTTTCTAGGTCTTTGAGCCCTTTCGAAGGTGAATTTTACTGTTCCCGAGGCTGTAAGTGAGCGGCAGAGCACAGAGTTCACACGGACAAGGCATCCCGCAAGCCCCCCTCTCCTGGGTGCCCGCAGGCCTCCAGCTCACATGGTTATCTCAGCACCGTTCGCAGAGCGCAAGTTCTGGTCATCAAAGCGCCGCCTGACGCTCCTCCTCACCGCGTCGGCCCGTCGGTACGGCTGGTTTCGAAGATCTGCGGGGAGGAAACGGCGTTGGTGAGCGCCCACGGCTCCCCACGCGCACACACACACGCACACACACGCGGCCGAGACAAGGAAAAAAGTCCTGCTGGAAGCCAATCAAAGCAGCTTGTGTAGGGACAGGAGAAGGGACTGGAACCCAACGAGAGCGGAAGTGAGCAAATACTGCCGCGCCCTCTTACTACGCACCCAAGCAGCAGGTAATACTGGTGAACGCGCTGGAAGGCTGGTGAGGCTCAATGGGGTTGAGCCAGCAGGTTAGTGTGAACGGCTCCCCACCCACGGGCCGCTCGTGGTCACCAACGTTGGTCAGAAAGGCAACGTCAACTGGAATCGGTTTGCTTGACGTACGTCACGGCCCTTGGTGCAGCTTCTCCAACGCTAGCGTGAGCAGAAGGAGGTTTTGAAAGCGGGATGAAGCTCATGGGAGACGTGCCGGCCAGGGCACAACGGTGGGAGTGTTTGGCAATGCAAGGATGGGTCCTACCATCCCTACGTACCCATTTATCTAAAAGAGGGGGCCGTGAGATACAGCAGCTGAGACGCTGCAGCCGGCTTAAAAAGATGCTGCAGTAGGAGAAGGTAGCGGAGAGGCCACCAACCCTTCCTCCCTCCTCCTCAACGCCCGGTGCCGGCGCTGCTGCCGGGGGGTGAGGAGGAGGGAACACTGAGCATGGGGCGGATGGAAGAGCGGAGCAGGCTGGAGATGGCCATGGTGATGAAAGCCGGTGTTACATGTGCTGTTACATGCGCAGCGATGACAACACGAGCACACTTGGTGCACCTGAAGCCTACTTCAAGTCAAAATATTCCTCTCCTGGAAATCAAATTTGCATGGGATTGGGCAAACCCTCCTTCCAGTTTCCTGGCCGACTTCTAGCTTGGTTTGAATACGACTCCCAACCCTCTCAGCTTTTGGTGCACCCCATCTCTCAGGTCCTGTTCGGTGGCCATAGCAGGACTGAGACCAGAGCAGCAGAACATCCAGGAAGCCACAGGGCTCAAAAAAAACCAGGGACAAGGTTGCTTATCATAGAATGGTTTGTGCTGGAAGGGACATTAAAGCCCATCCAGTTCCAACCCCGGCCATGGGCAGGGACACCTCGCGCTTGACTTGGAAGAGAAAGGGTCAAACTGGAACGAGCGTGAAGATGGTCACCAGCCCATGGTCTAAGGATCCCCTGCCCCACGGAGGGTGAAAACAACCACTTCCAGCCTCATTTTGGCTCTCACCAGTATTACGCTTAGCCACATCTACCAAGAGGCTGCCTGGCATACAGAGAGAGGAGGAAGCTAAGTAAAAAGTGATGCTTGCCAGCTCTGTGTATCCTCCACCACCGGTGTGCTAGAAGAAATCCTTACCCTCGAGTGAACATTTGGAAATTTAGTGATATTATTCTTCTTTAGGGCTAAACAGAAGAAAAAACAAAACAAAACAAAACAAAACACAAAATGATGGTTAAGTTAAAAAAAAAATGGGATGGAAAATGAAGAGCAAGTCAACTCAGCGTTCCAAACTCCCAGGCACAGAGCGAGAGGGGGTGAGGCCGAGGCTCCGAGCGGAGAGGACAGGTTAGACACGGAGAGGACAGGACGGCAGGGCCACCCCCGCCGCTCGCTGACCGAATTCCAAGCTGCTTTGAAGATTGGCTCCAGGAAGATAAGACAGCAATTAACTGGAAAGAGCGAATAACCGCTGAGCTGGTTACGGTTCACAATTTTATTAGAAGCATTCATAGAAATACACACGGCAGAGATGGACACTGTTGTCTGCTTAAGCCGCTGAGCCCTTAAATCAAGACAACAGTGTCGACAGGCATGCGGGGTTAGACACGCCCTTCGTGACACCACAGGATGTAGAACACTCAGTTCCATGTCAAGATTTCCATCGTCACAACTTCCAAGGTTCTGGCACGTTCCCCCAGCCCCTTCCCTCTCCCCCCAGCCCGACCCACGTGGCCCACGGGAGCTGCAACGGCTCCGTGCGCAGTGAAACTTTTGGATTTACCCAGGTAACGTTGGCATGGAACTGAGAAGTGTTAGAGACGGATGCGACCGAGCGAGAAAAGGTTTTATCCCGTATCCCACATGCAGACAAACGTGCAGGTGCTGGTTAAAAAGTCTAAACTCCTCGCAGAGGACGCACATCGCTACAGACAACCCTTCCAAGCCAGAAAGCCAACCCCAGGCAAGCCCCACTTAGTTCACGCAGAGTGGGAGTTGGCCTTGGCGTACAGCCGGTGTCTCACATGCATGGCATCGGCACACAGAGCAAGATCTGTGGGCCACAGGGGACATAGAAAAGCCGAGTGGACGGTCACTCTTTGCATCCGATCTCCTCAGCCTTGTGGGCTGGAGGAAACCTGCACCACGTCTACCGTGACTTCCACCACTCGCTGTTCTATGGTGTTTGTTGTGAGAGACGCCTTGGACGCGCACGGGCGGCCAAAAGCATCCAGTGCAAAGTTGATGGGATGGAACGAAACACGACTGAAACACAAGAACATGCAACAGAGGTGACAAATACAACGGTGGGTGGACGCCGGACATCGCTACACACTCAACATTCACATGGTCCTGGCTGAGATCCATACAAAGGGAGAAGGGTCAAAAATCTACAGCAACCTTTCTTTTGTCTAAGAGCATCAGATGTGAAAGAGGAATAGTTTAGTAATGGAATTCCTCAGTGAGAACAGGTTCGCAGAAGAACCGAGAGCCCCGCTTGGCGGTTCGAGCGGTAAAGGGCACAGTCTTCAGCACTGCATGGGAATAACAGCCAAACAGACAAACAGAGCCGTGAGAAGCGCGTCTATCGCATTAGTACAGTGTTAGTGCTCGGCTACGGACGGTCCTACACCTTCCAACCAGTGCCTGATCACTCTGCAGTTCAGCAGGCTTTGTTCACAAGGCCGTTGTTAAGTCTTTGAGTGAGTATTTCTCATTTCATGCTGCTTTCAGTCATTTTGAGAGAGAGATCATGGGCCGTATTCATAGAATCATAGGTTGAAAGGAACCTCAAAGCTCATCCAGTCCCGGCAGGGACACCTCCCACTGGGCTCCAAGCCCCATCCAGCCTGGCCTTGAACCCCTCCAGGGATGGGGCAGCCACCCCTGCTCTGGGCAGCCTGGGCCAGGGCCTCATCATCCTCATCGTGAAGATTTTCTTCCCAATGTCTCATCTAAATCTGCCCCCTTCCAATTTAAATCCATTCCCCCTTGTCCTATCACTCCATGCCCTTGTAAAAAGTCCCTCACCAGCTTTCCTGGAGCCTCTTTCAGCACTGGAAGCTGCTCTAAGTTTTGCTCAGAGCCTCCTCTTCTCCAGGCTGAAGATCCCCAGCTCTCTCAGCCTGTATTCAAGTGACCTCGCTCCTACCTGATTTTCTGCCTACCCTCATGACTTGCTCCAAGGTATCCCCATAACAGAAAATCCCACAAGACCATAGGAGATGTTTCCTTTGAGTCCCCAGACTGCCTTTTGCGTGGGGATTGGCTGCTGCCACGCAATCTGCTTCTCCCACAGGGCAGGAGAAACACTTCACCATTCAAACAAGCTTCCAGGAGTCCGAAGGTATTGTAGAAGCAGCAACAGATTAGATATTATAGCAACCTTTAAATAAAGGATATTATCTTAGGCAGCTATTAATCAAGGTTAGAAAGTGTGGGGAAAGCTTCAGGTATTTCAGCCCTGGCATTTAGCTGGGAATAGGGAGCAGTATAACAGCTCTCCTGCCCTCCTGCAGGAAAATCAGTGTGAAAGACATTCAGGAGCAGGAGCCAAGGAAATGCTGCCTCAAGAGTTGTCTTTGAGCTCCTGTGTGACGGAACATATTCTGTGAAGCTATCGAAGGATTAAAACTCTGCTCCTTTCACACTGGAGGTGAAGAACATGCAGTAAAATCAAAAGTACTGCAATCAAAGCAGCTGCATGGATTAAAAATGATTCAACTCCCAAGCAAAAGGCAGTTTAAAACGCAGCAAATCTCAGCACCGTGGTCCTGGTTGTCTTTGGTCACACCAGCGGGCTCTGCTCCAGCCCTAGGCTGGGGATCAGCATGGACTCACTGGTGTTGGACTGGATGATCTTAGAGGTCTTTTCCCACCTTAATGATTCTATGACTTTCCCTGCTGAACCAAGCAGCAGGAAAACCAGCAGTTTAGGGTCACAAATCGCTCAGGTCTGACCCAATGATCCGCTGTAACGGCACAATCGTGTGCTGCCATTCCTGTTAGTGCTTTCTAATGAAAACGCAGGCTCTTAATAATGTAAAACACCTGGCATTCAGCCCATTTACAGGGGAAAAAACTGAGTTTTGGCAAAGACCCGCACGGCATGCGCATCGTCAGGGAGCATCGCTGAGCTCAGGCACTGAACCGGCTGCTCTGAAGGTCAGAGAGCGAGGCCCGAGGGCTGCACAGCGGACACAGAAAGGCAGGTTACTGGGGTTTGGTTGTTACGCACTGCTAGCCATCGTCTCTAGATTGGATTCACATCACATAATCGCTTCCCTAAGCTGCGCTCGAGTCACGCTTTTTTAAGTACCCAAAACACTTCCAGTAGCTACCAGGCAGATACACACGGTTAGTGTCTGTGAAAGGGCCTCCGCGATGAGGGAACAAAAGGCTTTTACCTGTGATGATATCCTCAATAGCACCGTCCTTCCCTTCGTACACATGCCTGTTATCCTTGACTTGCCGCCGCCTGAGCTCCGCAATCAGCTCTTGCTGCTGCCGCTTTGTTTTGTGGGAAGGAGACTGGAAGCGAAGCAGAGAGGATTTGGTAAGGACTGACCTCCAGGTCCCAATCTCTCTCAGTCTGGCCTTGTGTGAGAGGTGTTCCAGCCCTCAGATCATCTTTGTGGCCTCCTCTGGACCCTTCACCTTGGAGACTTCAAAGTCTCAGAACTATGCACTCCTATTCTTTCAGGTTCTCTCTCCCCATAAGGAGAGAACTTCCAGATTCTGCATTTCTAGGCAACTCTAAGTTGGGCAACTGAAGTTCTTCTTCCTGAACTACCAGGAAAACCAGACAAATGTGACAGCTCCTGCCTGCAAGCTGGATCTGTTTCATACCTTTTGGTCCTGTTGCTCCATCAAAGCTTCCTGCTCCATAAGTTTTTCCATTAAAGCCTGTTCCTGTTTTTTCCTCAACTCGTTCTCTTCTTCTGCTTGCTATTTATCACAAAAAAAACCCACACAGGTTAGATCTTCGTATTGCCACAGGGAATCTAAATATTACAAATGAGCAACACTAGCACTTGCTACTGTAGGGCTTTCCAAGGAAGCGAGATCAGGTTTAAGAATTTAGCTGCCCCTGAACACGGTCTGGAAAAGCTGGGCTGGGAGAGACCTTCCTAGGTCACACCAACCAGTCCCAAAAA
The DNA here is from genome assembly GCF_032191515.1 of Phaenicophaeus curvirostris. Classification (NCBI taxonomy): domain Eukaryota; kingdom Metazoa; phylum Chordata; class Aves; order Cuculiformes; family Cuculidae; genus Phaenicophaeus; species Phaenicophaeus curvirostris. The sequence goes on along the minus strand of NC_091398.1, from coordinate 40,821,712 downwards.
GGGGCTAAAGGTGCGAGCTGCAGAGCCCAGACATTCAATTTGTGAGGGTTCCTCCAGCTGTGTTGTCTTTCAGCCCTGAAAACAACCCTAAGCCAACTCCGTGTGCCGCCCTGGGCTCGTGATGCCGTGCTGGTGAGGGTGGCTCACACCGCAGCAAAGCCAGAGGGAGCCACAGGCTGCTTTGCTGGGAGGCCCGAGCCCCTGCCAGTACCAAATCAAGTTTAGAAGGACAGAAGAGAAGAGGAGGATGCTCTTGTTTACCTTGTAGGCCTTCACAAACCGGACAAACACTGGGAAGAAGACCGAGGGGGGAGTCGTCTTGGGATTCTCCCCGAAGTACTTCACAGCATCATCAAAGGCATCCTGTAAACAGCACAGATTTACTGCACTGCACAGATTTCATGATCAACTCACCATCCATCACTGCCGTGTTCAGTGCAAAGGGAGTGATTTCCCCAGCACGTGAAACCCTTGGTTCAGGCCAGCACATCTAGAGCCGGCACTTGGACTCGGGAACAAGTCCACACCGTCACTGCACCTTCTCCTCCTTTCTGCCGCCCTCACCCTCTCCCCAAACCCCCAAAATAAAGAAATACCTGGGCTATTTTGGCATCATCCTGCAGTTTCTTTAGCTTCCCTTCATTGTTCTGAATGAACTCCTTCAGCATCGTGTTGTGGTCATGCATGGTGTACTCGCGCTTCGTCAGATCCAGCCCTCTCTGCAGCTCCTTCACGTCCAAGAGGACGTTTTCAAGAGACACTAGGAAGTCATAGAATCATGGAATGGTTTGGGCTGGAAGGGACCTCAAAGCCCACCCTCAAAGTAAAACATTTCTGCTTAAGATCTCATGTCAATCTCCCTTCTTTCAGCTCAAAACAGTTTCCCCTTGTCCTATCCCTGCCCTCCCTGGTCAAGAGCACCTGAAGCTGGAACACGTCCCACCAAGAGAGCTCCCAGAGCCCACACGTGCTGTGCTGCCGAGTCTTTACCACGACACGCGTGCCACCACCGCTAGCCAGGAGCAGGAGGACGATGATACCTGCAGCAGCCTTCTCCACATAATGAAGTTCGTTGTAGAAGAGGGATACGTGGTGGTACTTCTCCTTGACCACGTTAGAAATATAATGCAGCAGAGTCTGCTTTCGGTCTGTTGACTTGGTCTCCAGGAGCTGGGGAGAAAAGGGAAAGAGAACGCTGAATGGAGGAGCTGCAGGCTCCGAGCAAAGTGTCCCAACCCATGCTCGCCTTTCCCTGATGTTTCTCTGACATGGGACGGCTGGAAAAGCTCATTGAAGTGTTTAACAGGCAGTTTTCAACCTGTGGTCTGCAGAGTCTGAAAACACATGCCTTCTCCTAAGTGATTCTCCAAAATGATAGAATCATAGTATCATGGAATGGTTTGGGTCAGAAGGTACCTCCAAGTCCCTCCAGTCCCACCCCTGCCATGGGCAGGGACACCTCCCACTGGATCAGGGGCTCCAAGCCCCATCCAGCCTGGCCTTGAACCCCTCCAGGGATGGGGCAGCCACCCCTGCTCTGGGCAGCCTGGGCCAGGGCCTCCCCACCTCACAGCAAAACATTTCTGCCTAAGATCTCATCTCAATCTCCCCTCTTGCAGCTCAAAACCATTCACCTTGACCCATCCCTGCACTCCCTGATCCAGAGCCCCTCCCCATCTTTCCTGGAGCCCCTTTCAGTACTGGAAGCTGCTCTAAGGTCTCCCCGCAGCCTTCTCTTCTCCAGGCTGAACAACCCCAGCTCCCTCAGCCTGGCCTCATAGCAGAGCTGCTCCAGCCCTCGGATCATCTCCATGGCCTCTCCGGACTCACTCCAAAAGATCCTTGTTCTTCTTACACTGGGGACTCCAGAACTGGACCCAGGGCTCCAGGTGGGTCTCTCAGAGCGGAGCAGAGGGGCAGGATCCCCTCCCTCCCTGCTGGTCCCTCTGCTCTGGATGCAGCCCAGGACACGGGTGGTTTCTGGGCCATGAGCGCACGTTGCCGGCTCATGTTGAGCTTCTCACTGACCAAGCAGAACAAGCTTGTTCTGCCTGGCAAGGAGCACCTTCCCAGTGCCATTCCCTGCTTTCCTCAGTTGGAAAGCATCGACCAAGTCCCCGAGCAGCCACTCGCTGCGTATATGAAATGTATTCCCACCCAGCCCCGTCCCTACCTCTCGGGTTTACCTACCAGGTCTAAACTCTGCAGCTTGAATCCATACACAGCTCCTCGTTTGCTGCTGTTCATGTAGTTTCCAAGAGCCAAGATTATCTGCCGAGGTGAAACACAGCATGAACAGCCAGGACAAAAGCACAGGGTTTAGAAACCTCTGGAAGCAGAGCTGGTGTGTCAGCCTCCAGGTACAGTTTCAGGGGATGCACCAGCGAGCGATGGTGCTGCTGAATGTCCCTAAAACCAGACCTACCTCCAGTATTTTCTTAAGCTTTTGGGATGACTTTATTGATACAGACGCAGCTATTATTGCGTGAAGTTGCTGCAGGTAAAACACAGGAAGAGCTGTGGTCAATGTATGTCCAGCCCAAGAGGGAAATTAACACCTAAAAACTCACTTTTGGAAAAAAACTCTTGTTTTTCACCCCTACCACGGGCCCTGGCAAGAAGGTTATCCTGCCCCAACACGCCAGGATTTCAAATAATTCATTTACAGCACAGATCAGCCTCGCTCAGATGTGTTTGGGTCAAAGTGTATTTACATCTCAGTCCTCATGACTGTGGAAGATGCATCAGGCTGAACACACTTCAAAGAGCCCGCAGACCAGCTCTGATAATAATTCTACCTGATGATACAAACAGCTAGGTCTTCATTTAAACTTCTACAAGTTGAAGACAGGATGATGCGGGGCAGTCCAGGGCACAAATGGCCCCTGAGATATCAGAGTCGCTGATATAGGAAAATATAGCTATGCAACCACATCTTAATTTGTGTAATTAATTGTTTCTTGTTCTGTGAGAGCTGATAATCACTCTACAATGCTCAAACCACCTCACTGTGTTAGAAAATGAGCACCGCCCAGTGCACACCTTTGCATCATCACGATGCTCCCCGCAAGCCGGCCCGTGCCGCAGGGCGCAGCTCCCACGGGGAGCCCCAACCCCTGGAAAGTCCTCATCCCTGCCAGCACATCATCCCCACGTCCCCAGGAATCGCCACTCGCTCACCGGGGTCAGCATCTGGATGCTCTCTGCAAAGTTGCCGATGAAGGCCATGATGGTCATCTTCTGCATCAGCCTCTCGATCTTGCTGAACTGCATCATGAACCGGTCTTCGTCCGACAGGTTCTCGATGGGTTTCCTCTCCCGCTCGTAGAGCCGCAGGACCTTCACCTCGTTCTCGGTGGGCAGGAACCGCATCAGGCATTCAACAAAATCCACCGGCAACGTTTTTAGGTCAAACCTGTGGGATAACAAGCCAGAAGAAGTGGCATTTCAACCAGGGTCTACATAAAATCAAAGGGAGTGTTGTTCTCTTCTCCCAGGTAATAAGTGATACAACGGGAGGAAATGGCCTAAAGCAGCACCAGGGCAGGTTCAGATCAAACATCAGGAAAAACATTTTCACCCAAAGGGTTCTTGGGCCCTGGCAGAGGCTGCTCTGGGAGGTGGTGAAGTCCCCATTCCTGGAGGGGTTTAAAAGCCAGGTGGACTAAACTGGAGCAAACTGGAACAGCTGCCTCTTCCTGACGGTTTGCTTTTGAGTGCTTGGAGTAGCAGCAAGTCCTGTGCTTGAGACTGAGGGGCAGCACACGGTGCCATGCTGCGGGTATACAGGAATTAGTGACTTTCATGAAAGAAATCTTGATTTGGGAAGTCTAAATAGTGATAAAGTGACATAAAACTGAAATTCTAGTTCAAGAGAACCTGATTTCTGGGAATTCAGAATGGTTCCATCCTTACTCCTGGATTTTTTCCAGTTGCAAAACCAAAGAATCATAGAATAGTTTGGGTTGGAAGGGACCTTCAAGCCCATCCAGTTCCAACCCCCCTGTCATGGGCAGGGACACCTCCCACTGGATCAGGGGCTCCAAGCCCCATCCAACCTGGCCTTGAACCCCTCCAGGGATGGGGCAGCCACAACTTCCTCAGGCAACCTGTTCCACTGTCTCACTGCTCTCATGGTGAAGAAATAACTCCTCATGTCCAGCCTAACTCTGCCCCTCTCCAGTTTCTCCCCTGTCCTATCACCACAAGCCTTTGTAAACAGCACCCCCCCAGCTTTCTTGTAGCCCCTTCAGGTACCAGAAGGTCTCTATAAGGTCTCCTTGGAGCCTTCTCTTCTCCAGGCTGAACAATCCCAACTCTCTCAGACTGTCCTCCTATGGGAGCTGCTCCAGCCCTCTCATCATCTTTGTAGCCTCCCCTGGACCTGTTCCAACAGCTCCATCTCCTTCTGCATCAACTGCCAGTTCCAAACCGCTCCACTCACCAAAAATCTTAACCATGATTTCTTTGTTGACAAGTGTTCTACTTACACGTGAATCGCTTTGCAGATTTCATCCGCCGTCTTCCCAGCTTTTCTTAAAGTGATGGCAAGATTTTTAGCTCTGTTGGCATCCAGTAACGTGACTTTGTTTGACCCCTTCTGAGTTATCTTTTGCTTGCTTGAAGTGAGATCAATGGCTGGCCCTTGGGCTTTTGTTTTGAATATTTCTTCAAATTCATCCACATTTAAATCCTAAAAAGGAAAGAAAATCATTTATCCCTTCTGCAGCGAACGCTGAAACCTGCGTTGCCTGATGTTGTGCCAGAGCTGCAGTACAAACCCCACAAAGCTGTGAGTGCAGTAGAGCTCTTGGATCAGGGCCTGCAGGAGGTAACAAACACGTGCTCCCGAGTCCATGATCAGGAAATCCAGCCTCCACCTTCAACAGCCCCAAACACCCTCACAATTTCAGGAAAATATCCTTGTTAGCTCAGCTCTGCTCTGGGCTGCTCTCAGCTTCCCTCCCCAGCACGGATCCCCCTACCCAAGCCCAACTCTGACAGATGCAAGTGGCAGTTTTAGGCTGGGAAAAATGCATCTTCCTCACCTTGGTTCACAGAATCAGGGAATCATTAAGGTTGGAAAAGCCCTCTAAGCTCATCCAGTCCAACCCCACCGTGCCTGCTAAATCATGTCCAAAGTGCCACAGCCACACGGATTTTGAACCCCTCCAGGGACAGGGACTCCATCTCTGCCCTGGGCAGCCTCTGCCAGGGCTTCACCACTCTGTCAGTCAAGACGTTTTTCCTAAAATCCAATCTAACCCTCCCTGGTGCAACCTGAGGCCATTCCCTCTCATCCACTGGGAGGAGACAGAGACACCTCCCACTGCATCAAGTTGCTCCAAGCCCCATCCAACCTGGCCCTGAACACCTCCAGAGACAGAGCATCCATGACTCCATTCCCACACCTCATCACCCTCACACCTTCCCTCCTGGGTCCCAGGAGCCACTGGATGAGCCAATTGCCAAAACAACTGCTGCAGAGACCAATATCCACTTGGTTTACGCACAGAAGGCAGCGAGCAGCACGCATACCTCCAGGATCCTTTCGTCATCGATTTCGTTGAAGACTGTCCCATTGATCTGGTTGGGTTTGAGGGCGACCCAGTTGAACACCGGCATGCGGAACTTGGTCTTGATCGGCTTCTTGATTTTCACAGCTAAAGACACGAGAGGAGAGGAAATGTCAAGCACGGCAGTGAAATGAGAAGCACCCCACATGCCCAGACTGTCGCCTTTAGACTCGGCATTTTAGCACTGGAGGAAGAACCGGCCAGAACTAAATTATCACCCTGGACAGACCTCGCTGTCTCGACAAGCGGAGGCTCTCACCCAGCCCCTCGGCTGCTTCAGGCCCAGCCTCTGCAGGACTGGACTGAACGCCAGGGGCTGTGAAAACTTCACTAAAGGAAACATGTCATTACTTTACGACCGCCTGTTGTCTGGAGCGATTTAAAAGCCCAGGCTATTTTTAAACTCTATGGAAAACAGAGAGAGTGGTTGAATTTAACCCTGTCCTGGTGGCAGTAGAGCCCACCCCGGTGTGAGCTGAGGCACAGCTGCGTCTGTGATGCGGGTCACAAAAAGCAATATTGAATAGGTGACAAGAAGGTCTAAAATGCCCCTTTCCCAAGGTTTCCCAAGGTTTGGGTTGGAAGAGACCTCAAAGCCCACTCAGTCCCACCCCTGCCAGGGGCAGGGACACCTCCCACTGGATCAGGGGCTCCAAGCCCCATCCAGCCTGGCCTTGAACCCCTCCAGGGATGGGGCAGCCACCCCTGCTCTGGGCAACCTGGGCCAGGGCCTCCCCACCCTCATCAGGAAGAATTTCTTCCTAATGTCTAATCTAAATCTTTCCCCTTCCAATTTAAAGCCACTCCTCCTTGTCCTGTCACTCCAGGCTCTCGTTAAAAGCCCCTCCTCAGCTCTCTGGAGCCACTTTCAGCACTGGAAGCTGCTCTAAGTCTTAAAGTCTTAAATGAAGCCTTGACTGCTCCCATTAATCTGTGCTCAGAGTACAGACAGCAGTGCTGGAGCAAGGAAAAGAACATGTTTCTGTATCTATTCCTAACAGGTCTGGATGCTACATGAATCATTTCTGTAATTCAGTTCTCATTTCTTTGTACCTTGATGTAAACACAAAGGTGTTGCTACAAAATCAAGATGTTCATTAAAAGTGATCTGTCACCATTTTGTTCCCAAATTACTTAGAAAACAAGCTGTTTCTTTCCAAGCTGCCCACATGAAACAGAAGCCCTGGTGATTCCTGTGCTGGGACAAGGAGCCCTTGGCAGCGGCCGGTGGCCGAGAGGCAAAGAGGAGAAGAAGACGGCTGGTTCCCAGGTTGCAAAGCAATTGAGCAAGCAATTATTTCGTGTCCCCTAACAATTCTGTGTGTGTGTGTGGTTTTGCCAGGACAGAGACAGCCTCTTTCAGTGGATCCTGCTGTGCACTGGAGCTGGGTGAAGGCTGAAAATATTTTCCTTGCTTTGCCATCCCACCTCTAAACCAAGAAGCGAGTTGTGTGTCCACGTCCCTTTCACTTCTGTGCTTATTTTGCAGGGACATCACAAAGAATAAATTACTGGCAAGAGAATTTCCTTGAAACAAAGCACAGGGAACACACAGAGCATTCAGCTGTGTATTTGGAGGATGATATTTATCCAGCTGGAAGACACGGGCACACATGATCAACGTCCGCTCATCTAAACTAAACAGGTTTTTATTCTTTGCTTAATTAATGTGGTTACTTCAAAATTATTCCTAAAAGAAGAGAAAGAAACAGCTTTTTTTGCCTAAATACTTAGGAAAAAGAATCATTTTCCACTTGAAGGGAGTTGGGCCTCATGGGTCCCTTCCAATTCGAGATATTCTATGAATTCTGCATACATTCAAACAGATTATTAACTGCTCCGGGGTTGTTTCAGGACAGGGAAGGAAGTTAACTGCCTCATGGGATGGTTCCTGGTGTAGATGATAATCAAAAACTCTTAAAATTTGCCTTCCTCCTTTGTTTCAGAGCCCTGGCAAGGCGGTGTCCCCAGGAGCGGTGCCGCTGAGGTTACTCCCAGCCAGCGAAATCACCTGGAATTGCTGAGAAAAGCCTCTCCTCGGCGCGACAGCGCTGGGAGCTCAAGGATGGCTCCAAAGAAACCACACATCTTAATTACTCACTGAAGTGCTTTGCTGAATCAGGGCCTCCCAAGTGCCAAATCTGGGTGGCTGACACCATCCTCACAGCTACCGTGTGCACTCCAGCTCTGGCTGAGAGCGGCAAAGCCCCTGTGCCAACCTCCCCCTCCCCATCACCCACCCAGGTCACCACACACACACACACGGGCACAGCACAGAGGGAAAGGTGGGGAGGGAGGTCAATACTTAGCAGAGAGCAACCTACAGAAGAGCTTGATTGGCCCATCTTAGCAGGAAGCAGAAAGAATAGAGAAAAAAGTGTTAGTAATGGTCAGAAAAGCAAAGTTTCTCATTTCACTGACTCCCGTGTAACCCAGAAGGGCCTTGCCCTGAGAACGGATCAGCCCGGAATCTCTGCGCAGCTTCTGCTTTCTGGTTTCTGCAATACACCCTGGGACCCTCCTAGTTCCACGATGCTTTTCGCTTTCAGAAGAAACTTTAAAGGCTGGAATACTTAATCCGTTTGTAAAAAACAAGCTATTAATCAGAGCTCCTTGGTGTCTTTCTGGACTCATCTCATGCTCTTGAGATCTTCTGGGGGGAGCAGTGCGATACCCATTGGCACTTACTCGCTTGGCGAACATCAGAGAGCACATAAAACCATGATTAAAGAGAGTCAGTAATTTTTCTCCCTTCCAAAAACTTACAAAAAGCTGGCCATTTTTTTGCACAGACATTTCTTCATCCGTTTCTCAGAAGAAATCCAAACCATGAAGCTTTGTCTTTCTTTCAAAGCCATATTTTGTTCACTTAAAGCCAAATATGATGATGTTTGAAAAGTATTTCTGGCAATGGCTTTGGTTTCACTAAAGAAGCCATCGCTTCCTGAGCGAGCCAAGAGCGTGCGGTGGATAAATGCTCTTTGCTTTGATAAACCCCTCTAAATACAACACCACTAAGAGATAAGGGGGGGCTATCTCCTCCTCCTCCAGAAGATGCGCCCTGACCCTGCCTTCGCTTACTTTGCCAGCAGCACCAGGAAGCCCTGCGGGAGGTTTACCTGCAAGCCCTGAGTTGAACACGACGGTGGGAGAAGCCGTCCCAGGCAGGGGAGGTGCCGATGGTGGCGGTGGAGGAGGCAGCGGAGCCGCAGGTGCCGTCTCCAGAGCCGGACCGGGGAGAGGAGGCGGCGGCGGTGGGGGTGGAGGTGGTGGTGGAGGTGGTGGGGGAGGTGGCATCGGCACCGACACGGGACCATTTTGGACTGCAAAATGAAGGACAAACACGGTATTGCCATGAAAAACTGGAACAGCACAAGAACCTGCAGAAAAAGACACAACATCCATTTGTGCCCCACTATAATGCTTCCTCTACACCTTCGTACCGCCCCAAGAATTTGATGGACCCATCACTTCAGCGTGTTAACATGGGAGGGAACTGCTTCAAGGAGAGAAACCAGGAGGATCTTCTGCCAACTGAAGGGCTCAGAAATGGATCAGACAAACACAGGAGCTACCCAGAGAGGGAGTGTGCAAACACGGCTTGGGGACCTCAGCGTCCTCAGCTGCTGCAGGGGGCTTAAACCTGCAGGGTCATCACAATTCAGGCTCTGGAGCACAGATCATATCAGGACCAGCTGAAGGACCCGGGGCTCCTTAGTCTGGAGAAGAGGAGGCTGAGGGGAGACCTCATTGCTCTCTGCAGCTCCATGAAAGAAAGTTGTGGTGAGGCTGGTGCTGGGCTCTGCTCCCAAGTAACAAGGAATGGCCTCAAGCTGCACCAGGGGAGGGTTATATTGGATATTAGGGAAAATGTCTTTAGTGACAGAGTGGTGAAGCCCTGGCAGAGGCTGCCCAGGGCAGTGGTGGAGCCTCCATCCCTGGACGGGTTCAGAAAATATGTAGACATGGCATTTTGGGACACGATTTAGCAGGCACGGTGAGGTTGGGCTGACGGATGGACTGGATGAGCTTAGAGGCCTTTTCCACATTTAATGATTGTATGACTCTAACTGAAGGTGGTTTTACCAACGTATGGCTGCTGCGACCACCCCCAGCACAACAAACTGCACCTCCAGCTCCTGGCCACCCCACCTCTTGGGGACAAAATGCTTCTTACCTGCCTCAGATGCCGCTGCTAAGGCGGGTAATGGAGGTGGAGGTGGTGGCAATGGTACCGAAGATTCAGCTCCAGCGACCGATGCGACACCGGTGCCACTCACAGCTTCTGACCCTGCCGGCACCATTCCAGACGCCAGAGCAACAGGAAGAATAGAGATGTCACCATCACCTTTCTTCTGGATCTTGATGGTTCCCTGCTTCTCCAGTTCATGGATCTTTTTCTCCAGTGTTGACTGTCGCTGGATGGCTTCTTCTTTTTCTTTCACCATTTTTCTCAAGGTGTGAACCTGGGTATTGGCGTCTTTGTAGATTTCCTGAGTGCCACACAAAGGAGAGCTTTGCATTGGTATTCACAGAACAACAATTCCAGAAACAGAACAGCCTGAAGGACTCCAGGGCCACCTCCAATGTCCCACCATAGCCAACGACATGGGCGAAACTCCAAACACAGACACTACAGACCTGAGCAAGAAGGTGTACCCGTTTCATCCACTGACTTGCTGGCATGTTCAAAGAGTTTTATGTCCACCTTTGAGTGCACACACTAGTAATTCTACTTGAGTTCTGACCTAGGTTCAGAATGAGCAAGCCAGCAGAAAACTCAATGAGGGTGCTAAAAGATGCCACTCAGCCCAATAAAAGTGTTGTTACCTCCCAAATCCAAACCCACAGGAGGTTGCTCCCCTGAAGCGTGGCATCCAGCCAGAGCTCTCCCATCATGCTTACCCGAATCACATCCAGTTCTTTGTTTCTTTGCATAAGTTGTTTTTCCAGTTCCACAATCTTTGCCATGGCTTCGTTCTCCGTATCTTGAAGTTTTTCTGATAACTATCATTCAAGAGAGAAATAGATTATAAAAGTCGATAGAAGTGGTTTTCTCAACCAAAATGTCAGGAATACTTGACGGAGAATCATGGAATGGAATGGTTTGGGTTGGAAGGGACCTCAAAGCCCAACCAGTTCCAACCTCTGCCATGGGCAGGGACACCTCCCACTGGATCAGGGGCTCCAAGCCCCGAACACCTCCAGGGATGGGAACTTCATAGCCCCAGTTCCAGCTCCCAGCATGGGCAGCGGCAAAGCCCATGTGCAGAGTGGGCTCCGAGCTACTACACAGACAAAGGTGAGAAAGTCTGGTACTAACATGGGAAATGTTTTCTTCCAGTTCTTCAACTCTTTCCAGGGCTGCATTCTTGGTTTCAGCGTCCTCCAGTAAAGCTCCCACATCAAAGACATTATCCAGGTAAGCCTGGATCTGCACCTGCAGTTTGTCACTCTCCGTGTGTTTCAGTTTCTGCAAATCCAAGAGGACACGGTGTCATTCAAACACTTTGTCTTTTAGCATTAGCTGGGGTCGTTAAGCGATAAGCAGCCATTTTTGAACACCAAACATCCAGAGCTTCCAAACAAAGCTAAGCAGCATCTTGTCTCCTGTTACTACAGAGGATACAACTGCTTTCCTCTGTGCTTGCTGCTTGACTATGGCAAGCTCCGAACCCAGCCCTGGGAACGTACAAAGCTAGTAGGGCCGACGCGGCTGCTGCTGTGGTGGCCACCAGCTCAGGAGGTGGAAGAGGTGAACCCATCACTCGTGTTTGGGTTCAAAGCAGCCGCATGGCCCAGAGCAAATCCTCTGATTGCCCTTGCCAACCCTGAGCTGGGTTTGCTGTGCTTTATCTCCAAAGAGAACATCAGAGCATGCTTTGAACTGCTCGGCCCGTTCCCAGTGGACTGTGGGGTTTTGCGCCACCCCAGGACCCCAAACAGACCTGTGTTCGGTGTTGCCATGCATAAATACTTGAAGATGGCAAAAAAAACTCCTCCTGGTTCCTGCTGAGCAAAGTCAGCAGGGAAAAATCCATCCCTCGTCAACGCATGCACTAATTTCATGTGGGCACTCCCAAGAGCAGCGAAAGGGAGAGAGAGGAAACTACGATAGGGTAAATATAAAAACAGCCTTCTACTGAAAGAGATCATGTCTCACAGGATGCCAGAAGATGCCTGGTTGTCAGGAGAAGCCTTAGAGGAGGATGTTCTCATTCGGAGATGGAGGGAGCCCTGGTGGTACCTGAGCTGAAGCCAACATGAAGATGGGATGGGATGGGATGGGATGGGATGGGATGGGATGGGATGGGATGGGATGGGATGGGATGGGATGGGATGGGATGGGATGGGATGGGATGGGAGGATGCCATCCATCCCATGGTGCTGGATGGCAGGGATGTGGCACAAGCAAGGACAACTGCGGTTCATCCTCCCTTTGTTATAAGGGGAAGATACAAATTTAGCTCCCAGGCTGTAATTGTAGCTCATTGCAGATGAGTCCTCTGAGCAGCGGTGGCTCCAGGCCACAGCCTCCAGCCACTGACCAAGGTGCTGTGTTCCTAGCAAAGACTAAGAACAACCCTGCTCTGCCCTCCCGAAAGCTCTGGGCTGGTTTAAGGAGGTTTAAAGCGGTGGCAGCACTGGGGGACGTGGCGTGGACCCTCCACCGCCACAGGACCCTCACCTCACACACTGCTCAGCCCCACGCCACGAGGCGATACTCACGTCCAGGTACTCATCCAGGCCGAGCTTCGTGAACTCGTACTGCAGGTGGACTCTGAAGTTCATGTCCTCCACCGAGTGGACGACGATGTTGATGAACTGCATGCAGGCCACCTGCAAGGAGAACCACGGCACGTGAGAGGAGGTGATGGCGGGGCCCAGGCTGCCCTTCGGAACCCCTGGCCCAGGGTCAGAGCGGGCTCTCCTGGGGCCCCACGGGTCCAATGCAGCCACTGACCACATTTCCTTGAGGTTACTACAAGGGGAAACTGTGATCCACAGCTTTTTTTTTTTCCAAGCTGGACTCGGGCTTATGGGGCGTTTGTCTGCTGTGATAAAGGCAAACGCGTGTTCCAGAAATTAAGTCATGTCTGCAGAGTCCACCTTTACTGCATGCTGGTGAAAGCTTTCCATCCCACAGCCAGACACCGTACAAGCACACAAGCTCTTAAGAAAACAGCCCCGTTTCTGAAATGGCCTGTAAAAGTGAGATTAATTTGCGACTGGAACCCCCAGCCCTTCACAAAAGGCGCTTTGTAGTTTGCAGAAAGCAAGTTTCCAACGCTGTGGTTTGGTAACCGAGCAAGGGACCAGATTAGAGGAGTCGCCATCCAAACCCGTCCAAGGGAAGGAAAGGAAATGGCTCTTGAGCGAAGTAGGTTGTGAGCAGAAGGAGCAGAAGGGGAAACTCCTGCAGAGCGGCAGGAACCAGGCCACAAACCCCCAGAGCTTTGCTCTTTACTGGCCAAATCCTGCTCTGCACAAGTACCCCCAGCGCCCTTTCAGCTCGAGAAGATCATGTCTGTCACCCCCTGACCTGCTTTAAGAGAGGGTTTGCCTACTCCTCACTGGGTTCGTCAAAGGCAAAACCCCACCCCACTAGCAGACACTGCAATACCAGCTTCTCAGGGTCTACTGAGATACCTCCCAGAGCAAACCTGAGAAGATAAGATCAAAGCAACCTGATTTTACCTGTAGGACAAGCTCCCTATGTGTCTGGGCCATTGTGTGAGAAGAGAGGATGGAAGCCCCCTCTCTGGATCACCGGGTTGCTACAGCAAACGGGCCAGTTCTCTGTTGTAGGGCCCAGAAGATGAACTCATGAGCTGCACAGCGGCCTTCAGGCCTGGCCAGGATGCCCCAAGCTGCTCCTTCCAGCCAGAGCTCCCAGCAGCTGCTGAGATGCAAGAAAACCTTCCCTGGCTGAAAAGCCCAGCACTGCCCAGCTTGGGAGGAACTGGGACCACAGGGACACAACAAAAGTTACCCCAAAACCTTTCAGCTCCATCTTCCCATACAGACCTCAAAGAGCTTTAACCACTCTGTTTTCAAAATGACTTTAACCTTAGATGATGCAAAGTCATGAGACTGAAAGCAGGGATAAACTCAAGGAAGAGAAGAAAGAAAATGATCAAAATCCCATCCAGGAGGTCCTGTGATGCTTCACCCCCACTTCTCAGTGCGCACCCATCTCTTACACAAAACACCCAACCATGCAGATGGAAACTTAACTTCAGGTTTCGAGTCCTTGCAGGACTCTTTCCAGTTCCTGTAGTGAATCCTGGTTCCTCCTAGTGCTGGTACCGGCCATGACCAGCTGAACCCCTGCTGTCACATCACCCCGAGCCAAATTCCCCTGTTTCAAAAGTGCTTTTGTTGTACTTTCCCTGGCTTTTGAAATGTTAGGGCCAAATCCTCATTTCCTTTCTCATATCCTTACATACACAACTAAGGAATTTATCAAGGCAAAGAAAACCAACCTAAGAAAGTTGCTTTTAAAATGAACCAAGTCACTGTCAACAACAGGAACCTGCTCTAAAATACTTCTGCCTTTTTGTTGCTCTTTATTCCCTGTCGATCCATGCGATTAACCACAGTCCCTTCCAGCTCCAGCTTCCCAGACTGTGCTCGCCTCCTCCAGTTAGGGCAGAGGGAAAGCCAGATCCCACTAGAGCAGCTCTTTGTTTCCGTCTGTCCTGCACACCCTGGTGCGACCCCGCAGGGCCGGTGCAGCAGTGGGCTGGCAGGCAGGGCCCACGGTGCTCCCAACTCGCTCTGAAACGTGCTCATCGCTCACATCAGCGTGCGGAGCTCGTCACGGCCAAACAGTGACAAGAACAAGTGGATCTGCCAAACCGTTTGTCACGGGCTCCCCCCTTCCAGATTCAGGCTGCCGCACAGTCAAGCCCTGGGTCGCTGGAAGCAGCTCAAAGATGCAGATTGTATTAGAACCACAGAAGCAGCAAATGGCTTGGGTTGAAAAGGACCTTAACAGGTCATCCAGTGCCACCCCTGCCATGGGCAGGGACACCTCCCGCTGGATCAGGGGCTCCAAGCCCCATCCAACCTGGCCTTGAACCCCTCCAGGGATGGGGAAGCCACCCCTGCTCTGGGCAACCTGGGTCAGGGCCTCCCCACCCTCACAGCAAAACATTTCTCCCCAAGATCTCAACCAAAACTGCTCTTTTTCAGCTTAAAACAGTCCCCCCTTGTCTTGCCCCAGCCCTCCCTGATCCAGAGCCCCTCCCCAGCTTTCCTGGAGCCCCTTTCAGTACCGGAAGCTGCTCGAAGGTCTCCCTGGAGCCAGAGTGTTCAAAGCCTTTAGGAAACACCACACTGGGTGCTTTAACACCTCATCCCAGGCAGAAAGAGGTCTTGAACACAAAGCTCAGCACTAAAACAGTATAAAGTGCCACAGATGCTTAACAGAGGCCTCATCAGTGTGACCAGGTAGGAAGCGCTCCTGCTCTGCTCTCACCTCCAAACAGGATCACGTTGGATCTGAGGCACGGAGCACAACCGGGAGCCTGCACTGAACACTCAGCATTTGTTTTCCAGTTAAAAACAGGACTTGAATTTAACTTCTGAACGCTCGCTTGCCACAGACTTCAAAGACACTGGTACAGAAGTGGGTTTGGTGTCGGACACGTAAGCAGCCACCTCCTCCTTGCTGCCACAGCCCCTGCCTCTCCTGTGCTGCCAACATGCACGCTGGTGCCCAGGGGTGCCAGCCAGAGCCTCCTCCCTTGCCGCTCTCTCGTGTGCTCCAGAGGAAGTGGATTTGGTGAATGATCATGCAGATGCACACTGAGGAACCAAAAGTGGTGCAAGCTACTGCTATATTTATCAGCAGACAGGGACAGGCGGCAGCTGCAGGCAGGCTCTCCCACGCTTCCCTGTCTGTGACTCCGAGGCTGCTGGCACACGGACAGAAAACACGTCTCGATGTTGCAGAAGCTGCTGCTTCCCCGCAGCACAAGAGCACACGCAACCCAAAGGCCTCTTTCCTCTTACCTTCGCTGGGGCACAAGGTATGTCTTGAAGAGAACTGAATTGAACAGAAGCCAAAAATGAAATGCACATCATGTAGTTTGGGCTACGAAACAATTGTATTATGGTCATTTCAGGCCAAGGATCAGAAGGCAGAAACATCTCTGCCTACAACAGCAGGACCAGATACAGTGAGCACTGAAACCCAAGGCTGCTGGTGACAAAGAGCACTCACCATGAAGTCTATGTTGTTGTCTTCATTTCGGAAGTGCTCCATCAGCTTCTCGAAGCGCTGTTTCTCTCCACACACCTACCAAAGAATCACCACGCATTTGTTAAACCACAACTTGCAAGAGAGAGCATCGAAAACATTTTAAATGCAGCTTATCTGCTTGCTCCAAACCTCCTCATCCAGGTTTCCTCTCTCGTTAAAAATCTTCTTCATGACAAATCTGGCTGAACATGAACAACTGCACCGCAAAGCTAAGGGTCACACAACGCTCTGAAATAACTCTTGGTGTCTCTTCTCCCCCTAAAAATCCAATGATGTCCACTGATGGTATGAACGTATGCATTCACTGCTCCTCTGGGCCTCCCCACCCTCACAGGAAATCATTTCTTCCTAAGACCTCATCTCAATCTCCCCTCTTTTAGCTTCAAATCATTACCCCTCGTCTTCTCCCTGCAGCAGAGTTGCACGAGGCTGTGCCACAGGACTACACGGCCCGTCTCACAGCACAGAACTGGCTCTCCACTGCACTAGCGTGTAATTAGGAAGAAGACCAAATTACAGGGAGAGAAAACTGAATTATCACTGGCTAAACGAGGAGAGAAATACATCAGGATAGGTATCAGAAAGACAGAGCCGAAATACAGGGGTGTGGGCAGGAAACACAAGCAACTCAAGGGAGAAATAAGATCTAAGATAGTGCAGGTCTCAGGATGTTGTTTGTATCTTATTCCTTCGGCAGCTTCTCTGGCACGGCCCTGCTTTTCTCAGCTCACAAATGCTCTGGATCAATCCCCATTAACATCACAAAGTATTAAGTAAGTTGGACAGTGAAAGGGAGCAGAGGAGAGCACCAGAAGATGCATCCATTTCCCCATCCTCCCCACTCGGTAAGATCATTCCTCCCCCTGCAATCAGGGTAGTTTTCCATCCCCCCCATCCACCAAATGCCTAAAAGCTGCAGGAGATGGTGCCCGGCAGCCGTCCCAGCGAGCCCGACATCCCAGCACAGTCAGGCAGGACGTGACAGGGACACTGCCAGGTGGGAACCAGAGCATCTGCTCTTCAGAGGAGGGCAACAAACCTGGTGAAGGGCCTGGAGAACAAGTCATATGAGAGGTGGTTGAGGGACCTGGGGTTGTTTAGCCTGGAGAAAAGGAGGCTGAGGGGAGACCTCATCACTCTGCAGCTCCTGAAAGGAGGTTGTGGTAAGGTGGGTGCTGGGCTCTTCTCCCAAGTAACAAGTGATAGAATGAGAGGAAATGGCCTCAAGTTGCAATAGGGCAGGTTTGGATTGGATATCAGGAAATACTCCTTCACCAAAAGGGTTCTCCGGCACTGGCAGAAGCTGCCTAGGGAAACAGTGGAGCCTCCATCCCTGGAGGTGATTAAAAGACGAGTAGAGGAGGTGCTTAGGGATCTGGTCTAGTAGTTGACAGGTATGGTTGGACTCAATGATCTCAAAGGTCTTTTCCAACCAAATGATTCTACGATTCTATCTCCACACCAGACAAGCATCAACCAACACCTCACTGTTTCTCCATGTGTAGGACCAGGAATTATTTCATCTTGAAGAAGCTCAAGTTTATCAAGCATGCAGCAATATGACCTATTCCAGTCACCTACCATGAGGCTTGCGAGGAACCCTCTTACCAAGGGCCCATCAGAAGCCCTCCCAGCAGGGTGTAGCCTGCAGGCACATGGATTTGCTGCACACCCATCTCAGGACACACAGGCTTCCAAGCAGGAGCAACACACCCTTAAGGAGGAAGAGATGAAATGCTGCAAAAAGGCCAGCCTCTGTCAGGAAAAGCCAAAGAGAAAACCAGAACCTGGACGAGTTTCAGGAACCTACAGGCACTGCAAGGATCAAAGGCAGCAGCTGCCCGCCAAAGTAATTTGATTTTGGAGGCGTATGCTGGGCCAGATCCAACTCCTGCTCAAAGCAAACCTGAGGAACCTTCTCCTTCACTGCACCACAGGCTGCTTACATGCACTCATCCCTACGTTATAGAATCACGGAATGGTTTGGGTTGGAAGGGACCTTAAAGCTCATCCAGTTCCAACCAACATGACAAATGAACGAAGCAGAATCGTAGAATCACAGAATCACAGAATGGTTTGGGTTGGAAGGGACGTTGAAGATCATCCAGTTCTGACCACCCTGCCTCGGGTGAAGTAGGCACATCTCAGCGTGGAGCTCTGAACACTTGTGTCTCCCTTGAACCCACTTCAGAACAAACAGAGCCGATTTAAACAAAATCCTGTCTTGTGGAACCAAACATAGCAATGGTGCATACGACTCCTCAACAACAAAAGCCAGAAGGACGGATTTCTGGGAATCCTAATGTAAACTGTTCCACATGGCTGGGAAAAGCTGACCTAAACAACTCCGAGCCATTTCTGGCTGACTAATTAAATCAGGGAGCAACCCCAAGCGGCAGAGCCCCTCAGAGCATTGCCAGTCCCGGGATGCGAGCAGGCCTGGCTGGGATGTGGTAGCTGATAGCAAGAGGGAAAGAAACAACCACCTGCGGCTTTCAGTGGCCGCTCGCTGAGATTTCACCTCATCATCAGATGAGTCAGCGCTGGGAACACGCGTTTCAAGAGACAGCAAGCTGACTTTCACCAAATGATATAATTTATCCTGGAAGATTAAAGAGAGGGGAAGCGTAGATGAAGGCTACAGCCAGAAGATTGGCCAAGATCCAGGGCAAACGCTGAAATCAAATCCCACCACACAAAACCATCTGTTGCCATTTCTATTTGCATAAATTCCCGAGGTCTGTCATTTGGGAGGATGGCTGGGACCAGGGAAGGCTGCTCTTTCTTTTATTAGCGTGATTCTGTGGAAGGAGCAGGACCGAACGGGTTACCACAGCTATAAAAACCCTCTGTCTCTACTTAGGCTGTGCAAAACATCTTTTTAGGTTGCATTAAGCCCACGTCATTCTAGAAGAACAATGTGGCTTTATGGAAAACCACCCACAAAGGGTCCTCTCTCTGGGTGCTGATGGAGTGAACCCATCACAGATCTGTTCCAGAGGCACAACCCAAGCCTATAAGGGAGGACCTGTTATGAAACATTACACCCACATCCATCCAGCAATGCTCTTGGGTCACACAGTTCACAGCCAGACCACCTGAAGTTCAACACCAATAACCCTGGCACTGCTGGGTTACTCTGAGATGCTCCAGAAAGGCAACCTGGGTGACAGCAAAGGACCTCAAGGCCAGGTAGGATGGGGCTTTGAGCACTCCGATCCAGTGGGAGGTGTCCCTGCCCACGGCAGGGGGTGGAACTGGATGGGTTTTGAGGTCCCTTCCAACCCAAAGCATTCCATGATTCTGCTCCGGAAAACCTGAAGATGCTTTCATGTGCAGTGTCCAATGGAGAGTGAAAATCCAGGCTGATGGAAGCACATCCTTCATCCTCCTACCTCATCTAAAGCGTCACTTTGTTTTGCTGGAGAACGGAGCTTGTAACTAAACCTCTCCACAAGCAAACACAGCACTTCCATAAGGAGATGGCAGCGAATGTCAGGCTTTGGAGCCACAGCCTGTTGGCCAACGGCACAGAACACATATTAGGAGACACAGCTGCCAGACCACTACCTCCTCCACATCTGGAGGACTCCTAAGCTCCTGAGATGTAGTGCCTCATCTAGGAACTGCCTATGGCACCTGTCTCAATGCCAGGGTCCGTCTGTCAGCACAGCAGGGAGAGAGAATGACAGCTCTGAGCCTTTGTTCAGAGAGAAGCCCTCAGTAAGCTCACCAGCTCACCAAACAACCTGTGCCAGGACACAGGTAATGTCTGCTGGCCCCCAAATCCATACAGAACATTAAATCATTCTGGCTGCTCTTACACTTGACACAGTCTGACATGGCAAAGGCAGCCAAGAGTGACCTCAAAGCAGGGAAAACAATTCCCAGAAGGACGAAACCTAAACTTCAGCAAAGGCTTTGTTTGCATTACAGGGCATTTTCGGTCGAAATGAGCACCTCCCACGTGTCGCTCAAAGGTTGTCCTAAGCCGCTCCCTCTTTCAATAACCTTTGAGTTCTGTAAGCGGTAGCGCAGTCCCACCGCGAATCCTCGCTGTGTCCACGAGCGCAGCCCCTGTGGATGTGCCGGTATAAACAGCCTGATGGATACGCAACCCAAAAAATTCCTGGGACCCTTTGTGAACCTCTTTTCTCCTGTCTGTGCTCCTTTGTCTGGCGGCACAATGCCGGCTTTCTCTCCCCCACAAGAGCCCACTGTGGTCAGCAGATCCCACCGCTGGCGAGCAGCGCTCCACAGAAACACTTTGTTTGCGCTGATCCTGCTGACATTTTTGCGCTTTGCTGAAGAACAAAAAAATCAGTTTTCCCTTAAGTTACTGGTTAAATAAACAGTTATTTAATACTTACCAGGTTAAAACACATTTTCCTTCTATACCAGCAGGGTTAAGGCACTCTCAAAACACCACTGAAGTGCAAAAGACAACCAATGTATTTACATTTTCCAACACTGTTTCTTCTAGTGCTGAGTTATTATAATGGCCCGTAAGAATAATTCAGAACGGTTTTCAGTGCCACCATTCATTATTCAGATGGAGAAATCTGACTCTGAATTACGCCTTGTGAAAACCGAGGGCTGAACAATATTGTCTCACTTGGCCGGGGTGAGAACTGATGGAGCTGGACAACGAGGTTCATTTGCTGCGCCCCCGCCTCCCAGCTCGCTGCCCAGCGATGAGGATGGAGCCAGACTTCAGCTCGGCTTAACTCCTAACCAGGAGATGTGAGGGGACTGCAACTCCTCTCACCTGCCTGATATTTCCAGCAGCAAACATAAATCAATTAGAATAGTCTTGGTTATTCTCATGTTCTTGTTCTCAGTACTGTAAAAGCTTCTTCATCTTCATTTTTCATCTTAGAGAAGGCTCTGGGGAGACCTTAGAGCAGCTTCCAGCCCAAAAGGGGCTCCAGGGAAGCTGGAGAGGGGCTCTTGGTCAGGGAGTGCAGGGATAGGATGAGAAGAACGGTTTTGAGCTGAAAGAGGGGAGATTGAGATGAGATCTTAGGCAGAAATGTTTTGCTGTGAGGGTGGGGAGGCCCTGGCCCAGGCTGCCCAGAGCAGGGGTGGCTGCCCCATCCCTGGAGGGGTTCAAGGCCAGGTTGGATGGGGCTTGGAGCCCCTGATCCAGTGGGAGGTGTGGGACTGGATGGGCTTTGAGGTCCCTTCCAACCCAATCCATTCCATGATTCCAGCCAGTATCAACTGCAGTAGAACATTTCCTAGGGAATTCACTCTTGACATACAATTGTACTGGAAGCATCCAGTCAATTGTACTGAAAATTAAAAGATCCCTCTCTCCATCCACAGACTCTCATCAACATGAAAACATCCTTCCTTGATGAGGTAGCAACGAACAAAAGCATTTCGATTATGGGGAGATCATAGAATCATTGAGGTTGGAAAAGGCCTCTAAGCTCATCCAGCCCAGCCCCACCATGCCTGTTAAACCATGTCCCCAAGTGCCACATCTACACGCTCCAGGGACGGTGACCCGACCCCTGCCCTGGGCAGCCTCTTTCAGTGCTTCACCACTCTGTCAGTAAAGACGTTTTTCCTAATATCCGATCCAAACCTGCCCCAGCACATCCTGAGATGTCAGTGACAGAGCAAGGGTAGCTTTGGAACGATGCTCGGGTTGGGTGGTGAGCGAGCGGCACGTGGTTTTGCCATGGTTTCAGGAGCAGAGTCTCCACCCGGTGTCTGTTCCGATGGCCACGGGCCCGTTCGCTGGGACAGCGAGGCGCCTCAGCTCCTGCACAACGCGCCTTTGCGAACTCAAACAGCAACTCCAGGGTTCAGTAAGGGGAGCAAACAAAGAAATAACAGCAAACCGAAGTTCCATTGTTGGCAGTAGAAGACGGCAGATTAATTCTCCATATACCCACACACGCAATCCCACTATTAAAATGAATTAACTAACTATAAGCATGAGGAGCATACATCTTATTTTCCAACAGCGCGCTCAGCCTGCTTCAATTTAAATAGGGCACAAGCTCATAGCATCTGGTCTGTGACCCTTGGAGCCCCCCTGAAGCTGCCTTCAGGCTAAATCCATTCTCGTTTTCACCCCCTGGCACTCTGCTCAAGTGCATTTGCTTGTCCCACAACACAAATCCCAGGCAACTTGGATAAAACCGTGTAGCCAGTTCCCACAAAGCCATGGAAACAAGCACAAAGGGCTGGGAACACGGCTAAGGAAGCCCATGGCAAGCGGGTAAAGGCAGGAGCTGTGGCCATGACGAGCCAGCCAAAGCTGCCCTATCCCACTCAGGCAGAGCTCGCTTCGGTGCAAGGAGCTGGGAATAAGACGTGGGTGCAAACAGACCCAGCGGCAGCCCAGAAGGCATCAAGGAGATGAGGGAATAGGCAAACGTCCCAGCTATTCCTGTGGGCTACCTGTGGCACAACAGCGACAGAATCAGAAAATAGAAACATGGAATCATTAAGACTGGAAAAGCCCCCTGAGCTCATCCAGTCCAACCATGTCCTGAAGCACCACATCTACACCGTTTTAGAACCCCTCAAGGGATAGAGACTCTACCCCTGTCCTGGGCAGCCTCTGCCGGGGCTTCACCACTCCATCAGCAAAGACATTTTCCTAACATCCAATCTAAATCTTCCCCAGCACAACTTGAGGCCATTTCCTCTCATCCTACCACTTGTTACATGGCAGAAGGGACTAGCAACCACCTCACCACAGTGCCCTTTCCAAAAGCTGCTGAGAGTGATGAGGTCTCCTCTCAGCCTCCTCTTCTCCAGGCGAAGCAGCCCCAGGTCCCTCAGCCACTCCCAGAACCCCTGGGCTCCAGACCCTTCCCAGTTCTGTTCCCTTTTCCAACCCCTCAATGTCCTTCTTGTACTGAGAGGCCCAAAAGTGAACACATCAGGGTTGCCCTACTTGACCCTGTTGGAATAACTGTATTAACTCATCAGCCAGTGTTTCATCACATACACTTGATTTTCTAATTTCTTCACAAATAACATTTCTACTCGTAGTAAACCCGGGAATTTTGCATTTCAAGGGCTTGTGTAAATGGCTCCAATACCAGGAGATGTAATACACTGCTCCTGGTTGTTGTATCTAAGAACATACACAAGTGCCCAGAGACAGAAGAACCGGAGTGAACCTCTCAAGATCTCTATGGATTTTCCACTTCAGGGATGCAACGTGACTGACCAAAAGGTACAGGGAAAGATCCAGAGTCTGGATTAACCTTGTTGAGATTACAGCTCTTTTAAACAAAAGCGCACAAAATGATGGCATCATCACTGTTTGATTCTTTGCAGCTCCAAGCGACTTACGGAAAACCTGCAGTTGGTGGTCAATTCTTACTTTGGGAAATTCAGCTGAAGAAGAAAGCTCAGCCATTGCCATATAAAGGAATTACCGACACGCGCATCAAATCCTACTAAAGCAGAGTAACATACCTCCTTGAAGTTATCGAACGCAGATAAAATGATCTCATGCCCTCCTCGGACGAGGCAAACCGCTGCTAGAAGTTCTAGGACAAGGGCCTTTGTCCTGCAAAGAAAATAAACCACGACAGTAAACTACCCTGCGATGATCCATCTTCTTTCTACCTGCTTCCAAAAGGGATGTGGAGACACTGGGAGACGAAGTTTGCACCCCGTGTATTTGTAATCTCTTGTAAACCTGCAAGATGTACAATGCTGAGCATCAGCTGATCCAGGGGATTTTGGCTCTCCCAGGATCATGCAGTTTCCCCCCATTTTAATGCTTCTCAAAACATGCAAAAATTGAAATCGCAGAAATCCAGCGGAAATGCAAGCAAACCGCTGGCAGCTGCGTAACTCTGGAAAGGCAAAGCACAGCAGCCCTGGGCTCCTGCAGAGCTCACCAGCACAAACCCAGCGAGGTGGCAGTGCCACGAGGGCCTGGACCAGCCCACATCAGCCACTGGTCAGCTGGCTCCACCGCATCGCAGCCCATCACCTCAGCCCGGCTCCTAACGAGTCTGCTTCTAATTCCAATCTTAGCAGGCACGCCGGTGTTGTGTTGGGGGCTGGACTTGATCATCTTAGGATAGGAATGGTTGGACTCGATGATCCGGCGAGTCTCTTCCAACCTGATTCATGATTCTATGATCTTAGAGGTCTTCTCCAACCTTCCCAATTCTATTTTTCCTGATATAAATCTGAATTGTTTTCTACCATAATTTGCATTATCCATAGCCACAAAAAGAAATGAAGACGTGGTTCACTCGAGCAAACGAAGGACGATGCCTTAGCACGTCTTTCCCCTCCTGAATCAGAAATCTGGACGACTGATTGACAGCAGTGCTAACACAGGCGGATTCATGAGAGAAGAGAACAGATCACTGAAAGAAAAGCATGCGACAGACTCGGTATAACTCTAAATAAATAATCCCCAGCGCTTCCTTACAGGGTTCACACCAGGCAAAAGCACCAACTGACCCTCAGGGCCAGAGGAGCTCTGAGCAGAGAGTAAAATCATGCAGACACGGATGAAATTAGTCTCATGCCAAAGCACTGACTCAAACCAGATGTTAGAGAAAAAGAAATACCTTTTGGCTTGCAAAGTGTCAAGGTTATCTTTGGAAAGCAGATAAAATGTTCACTTTCCTAGGAAATGTTAAACGCATCATTTTCAATTCTTACTCATCGTTTCCTTTTTTCCAGCCACAAGAAGACAATCCAAGCTCTTTGGATCAAGAGTTTCTTGCTATGGCTCTTCAGTACCATCCCCATGGGTGGGCTACGACCCGTGCGTGTGGGGAGAGCGATCGAGCTCCGCGAGCAGAGAGCCCCGGGGCTTGACCAGGTCTCCGATGCTCACCCGCCCGCTGCTTGCGCCTCAGGGGAGGGGACGGGGAGAGGACAGGGACGGCTGTGTCGGCGGCATCCACTGGGGCACAAGCCAAGACCACACTTACACCCTGATTTCCAGGCACAGGACACCAAAACCGATAAAAACACTCAACTTCCCACATTCGCCCCATTTAGCCTAGGCTTGCTGACTTGGGGCTAAAGAGAAGAATGGGATGAAGCACCTCCTATCACCAGGACGAGGCTTCAAGCAGTGCACTGTAAGGCAAGTGGACAGCCCGAGCAAAGACTATATTTACACACACAGTGTGCCACCTAGTCTTGTCCCACCCCCTGCTTTCACCATCGGCAATGTCAGATTTGGTTTCGTGAGACATGCAAGAGGGCTGAAGCTCCAGGCGCTGCTGGAAGCAGCCACCAGGGTCACCCGGGGTGTGGGGAGAGGAGGGGACGCAGCCTCGCAGCCCGTGCACCTACATCGCTGTGCCCCAACACCCCAACACGGAGCAGCACCCCAAGTCTCTCACAAGGGAATTCCAACCTCAGGACCCCTCAGACAACAGCTGCTTAAGCAGATTTTCCCGTTCTTTGGGAAAATCCCGTGCTCCGTTGCTCATTACCAGCAGGGTTTTCTCTGCACTACGATACAGCTGGAGTGCTTATGCAGCAAATTCCCAGCTGGAGAGTCGGCGGCTCCTGAAACCGTGGAATTAGATGGCAACTGCTCATCTGTCTGCACTGTAACACAGACTTAATCTGAGTCAGAAAGGAGATCGAATTTAGCTACTGGTCTGTGCACATAAATCCCTTTCCGTGAGCTCTTTCCTTACCTACCTGTTAAACTCTCTAAAAGCAAGAGCAGCCTACCTGGGGTTCTTGTTGTTCAAACTTAGTGCAATTTCGTTAACGGCGTGGGGGTGCGACATGACCATATTGAATCCGTACTGGAAAGAGAAGAGGAAAGCATTGCTTCAGTTATGAGACTGAAATTATCATTTTTAAAACCCAACATTTCAGTTTTGAGACTGAAATGATTACTTTCGAATCCCAGCAAATTACAGGCCTCTGAGCAGGCCTGTAAAGCAAACACAATGCCGCCGGGTTCACCACATCAGCCAGCACATTTCCATCCACCACCGTGCCCAGCAACCTCTCTGCCACTAACGGTGTTGAAAGTCTTTGGTTTGGCCATGTCAGCCAGCAAAGAGGGGTCCAAGAGCTGCTCCTACACCACTGCCAACCCCTTTGCTCGTCATTTCCTCCCTCCAAGCCCTTTTTATTCTGACAGCCAAGCGTGGCATTTGCTTTCTAAAGAGGAATTTGTGATTCAGCTGCCAAAATCCCTCCTGTGCCAGCACGCACGCTCCCCAGGAGCGACTGCAGGATGCAGATACTCCACGAGAACTGAGAGGTTTGCTCACCAAAAATGAGAATGGAACTGCTTTGGGAAATGCTGTATTGGTTATTAGCACAAGACTGTTGTGTGCAACCTTCCTAACCAAGCTAGGATAAACCTCATAGACCTCATGCAGCCAATATTCCCATGGGCAGAGTTCACAGGCTGATAGAAATAACCTCATATGACCACACAGCTCATAACAAAGGTGTTCACCACAGCCTTTCTTTGAAGCACCTAACTTTCAGCTGTTACCGTTCCAGCACAAAACCCCAAGCCTCTGAAGCTCCCTGGGCTTGCAGGGAGCATTTGCCACACGACCCCAGAGAAAAGACACTCATGCAAATAAGATTAGCTGTGCTCTAGTTTATTCTTTGACACGCGGGATTTGCAGTTGCCTTGTGATAAACACATAATAAGAGCGAACGCTTGGGTTTTTCCTTCCGCGTGTAGCTCTGATGTTTCCTAAGTGTTAACACTGAGTTCTGAGACAAATCAAACTTCAGTTGTGTAGCTGCGTGTCTAAAAAGTGACCCCAAACTGAGCCCAGCACTGCAAACGGGGCCAAGATGCACATGCCCTGGTCTCCCTGTGTCTTCCTATCTCTACTAAATCACCCGCTCAGATACACAAGGACTGTGCTATATTGCTCCTCAGCTTCACCCCTTAAAGGATTTAAGCCTTTGCATCAGTTTTATGGTAACAATCTACCCCTCCCAACAACAAATAGTGATGCGATCCCAAAGAACGAGAAGGGAAATACCTGGTAATTCATTATGGCCCGTAAACACATGATGCAGACGTGAACATCGTCTTTTTTACTCACTAATCTGGAATTCTTTAGCGTTCTTCTGCTTGGCAAGGTGTTATACCTGCAAATAAAAACAGCTCTCATCAGTCACAAGGTGATTTTTAGGTGGCAAGAAATATTCTGCTGGGTGAAAACCTCTCAGTTCTGCAGAGCATACAATGACCAGACAATACACACGCAAATAAAGCAAAGCAAAGCTCCCCAGGTGCCTGCTGGCTACTGCTGGCCACCACTGCCCAGCCCAGGGCCAGCACAGCCCAGGAGCTGCCACACTGGGCCCTTCCAACCCTTTGGGGCTGTTCTGTGCAGAGACAGGAGTTGGACTCAATGTTCTTTCAAGAGGACGGTCTGAGAGAGCTGGGGTTGTTCAGCCTGGAGAAGAGAAGGCTGCAGGGAGACCTTAGAGCAGCTTCCAAGACTGAAAGGGGCTCCAGGGAAGCTGGGGAGGGGCTCTGGATCAGGGAGGGCAGAGAGAGGATGAGGAGAATGGTTTTATGCTGAAAGAGGGGAGATTGAGATGAGATCTTAGGCAGAAATGTTCTGCTGTGAGGGCGGGGAGGCCCTGGCCCAGGCTGCCCAGAGCAGGGGTGGCTGCCCCATCCCTGGAGGGGTTCCAGGCCAGGTTGGATGGGGCTTGGAGCCCCTGATCCAGTGGGAGGTGGAACTGGATGGGCCTTGAGGCCCTTTCCGACCCAAACCATGCCCTGATTCTGTGATCCTTGTGATCCCTTCCAACCTAGGACCTTCTATGATTCCAGTCGGAGCAGCCGATGCCGGCAGCCACGGCACAGCTCCAATGGCTGGTATCTCCACCTCTCCTGGCATGCAACGGGGGAAGAACGCTCCATGGCCAAGCACTCCAGAGCTTTTCCATGCTCCACACACGAGCAATGGCACAGACTTCTAATGAAATCGAACACCCGTAGGCGTCAGCAAATGTATTAATTCCCACTGCATCTCATTTAAGAATGGTGCCTCTCTTCTGTTCTGCAGCTGAGCTTCCTGAAAGCCCTCCAAATTATCAGAGGATAATACAGCCCTCAGGAACTTTCCTCAGAACAGAGGCATTAATTATTTTAATTGTCACCCCTAACCGATAAATCAACCTTGAATTCAATTAAATAAGTACACGGAATAAACGCAAAGGGAAATCTTTAAGGCTGTCATTTCTACGGCACAGTAAATGAAAACCACATTTTGGCTTTTCCCAAGACACTGTTTATTTTCCTTACGAAAAAACAGGCTTCCCGAGCCGAGGGTGGGAAACCGGAGACGAGGAGACGGCTGCCAGATGAAATACATACACATTCTTGCATAGGTGAAACCAAATAAGCAGTGAGAGGATTATGGTCAAGAAACAATGTTGACAGTGATGCACCAACTGCTCCAATGGGTCAATGGTCCCCAAGGTGCCACCAAGCTGCCCTCGCGAATCCCAGAACCAGCGCATCACACAGGACAAGCCCTACTCAAATCGTGAAGCCACTTCAGCTGTGCCATCGACACAGAAGGTCTCTGTGCAGGCTGCCCTGAGCAACCCCAGCCAGCGGATCCGTAGGCGATGCTGTCAGTGAAGGTGAAAGGTGGTGCCTAGGGCTGAAAAAACACATTATCCACCCTGCTCCCCCAATTTATGCCATGGAAACAGCCCAGAGAGAAGATCTAAGCCCCATCCAACCTCATGTTGAACACCTCCAGGGATGGGGCAGCCACCACTGCTCTGGGCAACCTGGGCCAGGGCCTCTTCACTCTTATTCTGAAGAATTTCTTCCTAAGAACTCATCTAAATCTTCCCCTTCCAATTTAAAGTCATTCCCCCTCATCCTATCGTTACAGGCCCTTGTAAAAAGTCCCTCCCCAGCTTTCCTGGAGCCGCTTTCAGCACTGGTTCTCCCTGGAGCCTTCTCTTCTCCAGGCTGAACAACCCCAACACTCTCAGCCTGCCCTTGTACAGGAGGTGCTCCAGCCCTCACGTCATCTCCGTGGCCTCCTCTGGACTCGCCAGGCTGGATGGGGCTTGGAGCCCCTGATCCAGCAGGAGGTGACCCTGCCCACGGCAGGGGTGGGACTGAATGGCTTTGAGGTCCCTTCTGACCCAAACCATTCCATGATACTATGATTCTATCATTTTTGGGGATCACTTAGGAGAGGGCATGTGTTTTCAGCCCACCCAGCTCATGGAGAGCCGCTCTCCGGCTTCAGCAGTCACTTCCCTTTGCTTTCATTTTCCAGGAGCGCCGAGATGAAAGAAACCCCCGAATTCAAAGCAGAATCCACTCAAACTGCTTTTTTCCCCCCCAAATACACGAACGCATAAATCAGTTCATGGCTCTCCAGGCGGATTTTGGGTTTGTGGGAAAGATGACCTAGTTTTGCTGGAGAATATTAAGTGGTTAAAGCATGGGAGCCGGGTTTTGGGGATCGGATCCGAGGAAAGGCACAAGCTGTGCCTTGGAGGAACAGCACAGGACCTTGCTGCTCCCCAGGGCTGTCCCGCCTGGCTCCAAGCCCCCACCAGCACTTTTGATGTGATGCTGCACCTCACCTGAGCTCCAGGACATTGTCCTGCTGCTCCTGGTGGGAATAGGGCTGGCAGGGAGCTCCAGCCAGGGCTGCGTCCCCCACACAGTCCTCCAAATTTCCCTTCCTGAGACAGAAGATGAGCAGTGCAACCTTTAACTGGGATCCCTACACTGAATCTGAACTGGGAAGCGTGGAAGCACCACCAGTGTACATTATTTTCCTTTAAATTTTAAACAAGCAGAGTAATTAGATCTTTATCTTGTCACTGATAGAGGGGAAAAAATCCTCCTCAGTGCCTGGTGTATCAGGATTTCAGGATGTCTTTAGACAAGACAGAGTTTTGTCAGCTGTAACAAATGGGAAGACGTCTCTTTACACTTACAGAAATTGAACACAGAGCCAGGATTTGGGTTTTCCAGCCACTTGGGGGTAAAGGAGAAACAGAATTGGTGAGCAAGGATGCTCTGCAATGCAACAGGAACATGGAATCTTCCTAGGCTGAGAGGTGCTCTCCTCATCCCCTGTGGGCCTCTCTGGACACCAAACCAAAGCCCAGCTCTGCAGAGCAACGCAGACATCAGACAGAAGGTTTGAGGTGAAGATAAGAGATGGTATTCACCTCTTCTAAAGAAGTGGGAAAGACCCACAGAAACCCAGCAAGGGCTGCAGGCATCCTGTGTGGCACCAGCTGCCTGCGGACACGAAAACTGCTGCTTTGAAGCCTGCAGATGTTCACTTGGAGGATTCTCGTGCCAGTGATCAGCCCAGTAGGCACAGTCAGAGGTACCTGGTATGTTCTCTTAGAATCACGGAATCATTAAGGTTGGAAAAGACCTCTCAGCTCACCCAGTCCAACTGTCAGACCAAACCCACCGTGCCTGCTAAATCATGTCCCAAAGTGCCACAACCACACGTTCTTTGAATCCCTCCAGGGATGGAGACTCCACCTCTGCCCTGGGCAGCCTCTGCCAGGGCTTCACCACTCTGCCAGTAAAGACATTTTTCCCAATATCCAGTCTAATCCTCCCCAGCACAACTTGAGACCCTTTCATCTTGTTTCATTGCTTGTCACTTGGGAGCAGAGCCCAGCGCCTGCCTCACCACAACCTCCTTTCAGGAGCTGCAGAGAGTGATGAGGTCTCCCCTCAGCCTCCTCTTCTCCACACTGAACAGCTCCAGGTCCCTCAGCTGCTCCCAGAACCCCTGGGCTCCAGCCCCTTCCCTGCTCCGTTCCCTTCTCCAGACACGCTCCAGCCCCTCAATGTCCTTGTAGTGAGGGGCCAAACCTGAACCCAGGATTCGAGGTGCGGCCTCACCAGCGCTGAGTACAGAGGGAAGATCCCTTCCCTGCTCCTGCTGGCCACCCATGGCTGATCCAAGCCAGGATGCTGCTGGCCTTCTTGGCCACCTGGGCCACTGCTGGGTCATGTTCGGCTGGTTTTGACTAACACCCCCAGGGCTTTTTCCACCAGGCAGTTTTTCAGCCGCTTTCCCCAAAACCCAAGCTGATCCCAGCTCTGAGGGCTCTGTCCCTGCTGCACGCCCCACTCCCTGCTCTCTCCGTGGAGTTCTTCCTGCCTTCCCCACCATCCCACATCGGTGGTGAGTTACTCAGTGATACCATCAGCGACATCCAGAGCCCAAACCCTCTGGCTCAGAGCTCCCACCCGCATGAGTTTACGCTTAGGCTGAGAAACGGGTGCAGAAAACACAGTGGAGAGCTGCAGTGCAGCAGAAAGCTCTCTAGCACACATGGGGTTCTGCCCTAGATTTCAATCGCTTCCCTTTCACAGATGCAAATTTCTTCACACAGACACAAATGCCAAGAATTAATGAGGATTCTTTGTACAGAAACTCTCCTACTGCACACTCTAAGGCTGAAGACGTTCTCTACGTTAGTTGGAATCTCAACGACCCCTGGTGTGATTTGCTCCTTCCTTAAAGGCAGGGCAGACCGGCGGTAGCGCTAACGCCTCCCTTTTCACGACGTGAGCCAAACCAGGGGGGATGATCTTCTCCTGCTTTTATTCCATTTCTTGCTAGCAAACACTAGGCTGCTCCAAGCATCTGGATGAGTTGTTGGCTTCGATTTCCTGTCTGCTGCAGGTCAAAGATTGTGTCACCACGAGTATATTTATCCTGGTAATGAAATGCAGATGGTTCCTCTTTTAGTTCCTCTGCCCCTCCTTTAAAGAAGAACTGTAAAACCGTACATCTGAGAAGAGCCGAAACAGAAAACCCAGCCATGTGCAAGCTCCCGCAGCGTGTAACGCTCTCCTCCTGCAGCCACCAGCGCTGGGGATGGGATGGCACACGTGGGAGGGAGCTCCTTCACAGCTCCGAGCCTTTCCTGCTGCAGGGAATCCCGCAGGAATCGGTCCCTTCCAACCCAAGCCATTCTGTGATTCTACAATCTCCTCCAGCTCCCCCAAGACATGACACCCCACCAGCACTGAGCAGGCTGCGTGAACAGGGGCACACGCTGCATCAGAGCTGATCAATGCCCACCCAAGGTCCATAAACCATGGCATTCAGGTAGAGGAACCAGGAGAATCACGAGAACAACACCCAACTGCACGCAGAATGTGCTAAATTAGCAAGGATCTGACCAAAATTACAGCCACGAAGGTAGCTGGTGGCCCAGCAATGGAAGTGTTGATGGCAAAGTCCAACCCACTGCGGCGTAAGGAGCTGGGCCAAATCTGAGGTTAATTACTGGATGCATTCAGAATCCATTCATGGGTTAAGATACGTTAGCCCAGCTCACTCGCTCATTATAGACTCTCGTTAGGGATTTTGAAGAAAGAAATCAAGTTTCTCAGTTCAATCCACATAAAAATTGAAGGATTCGACTCGGAAAAAACGAATTTCCAACGCGCTGGGACAACACAAAGTCCACATTAATATTTATCTGACAGGAGAGTACGACTCTCATGTGAAAGTGATGCTCTTCATCCCCAAAGAAGCAGAAACGAAATCCCCCAAGGTTCATCCCCATTTTTATCCTCCTGCCCTCATTTTGGTGTTTGCTTCCCAACTCCCTGTGCTTCCTCTAAAAAAAACCCCCTGTCAGTTGCCAAGGAAACCCAGTGAGCAGGGAATTGGCAGGGTTTAGCAGCACTGAAATGAGCTACGGGGAGGCAGTGAAAGCCACAATTGGGAACGGGCAGCCTTGGCCACGCAAACCGAGAGCCTCCGTGTCCACGTCACCGCCGGCTGCGCTCACACCACACCACACATGTCCTGGCCAGCAAGAGAACTGCTCCCTGCAACGAGCTGCATCGTCTGCAAGCGTGTGAGGGGTATAAACCTGCTAGGGTGGCTCTGTGCTTCTCTCTTACTCCTTTTGCAATTATTAAGTGTGCACACCACACATCAGCTGGGACCACGAAGGGTTCCGAGGGCTACAGCAGGTTTACTGCTATTGAACCCTGGAGAACCAGTGCCAGAACCTGCCAGACAGGCACCAAAAATGAGAACAACAAAAAAATGTGTTCAAATTGGCAGGAAACACTGCCTCCCGAATCTTCTTGCTGAAGGAATCCAGGCCAAACCTGTTCACATTTCTCTTGCTGCTACGGTGCAGCAGGGATGAGCCCAGCTCCTGAATTTTAAATGGTCCTGTTAAGATTAATCATGGAATGGTTTGGGTTGGAAGGGACCTCAAAGCCCATGCAGTCCCATCCCTGCCATGGGCAGGGACACCTCCCACTGGATTAGGGGCTCCAAGCCCCATCCAGCCTGGCCTTGAACCCCTCCAGGGATGGGGCAGCCACCCCTGCTCTGGGTCACCTCGAGACTTCACTCGTATCCAGAACTGGCACAGAAATGTCGTACAGAATTGGCATCTTTGAGTTGTGTTTTTTCAGTAGCTGAGGACTGCATGTATTAAAGAAAGTAGAAGCTAAAAGCAGGTGAGAAGTTTTTAAGAAGTATTTTTTTTTCGTGTAATTAGTGAATAACATGCCCTGCCCATGGGCTTTGAGGTGCCTTCCAACCCAAACCATTTGGTAATGCTATACTCATAACAAAAAAGAAGTAATAAGATGGATGATGACTACAGGCTCTATTTCTTTGGTATGAAACTAATAATGCTATTTGCAATGAGATAAAGGAAACCAGTATCTTGTTTCAAAGCAAAACACAGATTATTCACTCCTCAAAAATCCCACTCTATGGACTCTAACTACACTTTGATGCTATAATGCAACAACCACAAGTTGTGGAAGCTGAAAAATCCCCGCGATGCTCCGGCGGTCGCTACACCACGATGTCTGATCACTAGGTTATACGGCGTGGGCAGCGTTGGCCGCGCGGTTCCGTGCCCGGCACAGCCCGTGCTGCGTGGAAGCTCGCCCATGGGACTTACGAGATTTTCCGACTCGAAGCCTCATCAGCAGAGCGCCAAGCGAAGCCGCTCCAGAGGCAGCCGGCTGAAAAGCAGCTCTGGAGGCGTTTGAACGGAAGGTGCTCGGGCAGAGGAACCGATCTGATGGCTCGGGAAAGGCGGATGAGAGCAGAGGAGCGAGGGATGCAAGGGAGAATGGGAGGAGAACACGGGAAAGAGGGAGGGGAAGGAAGGAAACAAGAAGGGAGATGATGAAACAAGAAAAAAAAAAAAGGTAAGGAATAAAGGGGGATGTGATAAAGGAAAAAGCATGGAAGGAAGGGAAGAGAAAAAAATGTAAGAGACACCTAACGTATACCTGAGTTACGCATTTCTAGTGTAACTAATCACAAGCGTTCCTCCCAAAGACAGAGAAAATCAAGACAGCCTCCTGCAAGCACCAGGCTCCATCACTTCTCTGTCATTGAAGAGCAAAGAAAACAAAAAACACTAACAAAATACAAAAATCAACTTGTTAGGTGGTTTTGCTGCTCTGCACAGCCTGTATCCCTACCAGAATCGCGTGCCTGAGGTCTGTGAACAGCATCTTCCAGGCACCACAGCCACTACCACCCCGGTTGTGGTGGAAGGCGCTCGCTTTAGAACCCAAGAGCCAACATTATTATCGACTGACAACCCAAAACTGCACCTCAGCTGGAAGATGTAGGAAAAAGCTGCAAGTCCTCAGTGGCTCCATCGTTTTTGGACCCCTTTGTGCTCCCAGCACTATGTAAGAAAACTCCACAGAAGCCAAATAGAGCAGATTTCAAGGGTGTAAGTAGGCTTTTAAAGCAAAAAACTATTGTTTATAGCAGCATGGAAGTAGCTAGAGGAGACCTTTTCAGACAAGACATGAGACTGGAGCCTCAGACTGGCTGATTTCATGGAAATCCTGAGACGCTCTTTGGTGAAGGAATTGCTCTGTGCAAGCCACACTGTACCTGATGGAAACGTGTCGTGCATCCTTAGACCATTTTGCCTCAAGGAAGGGAGGCAGCGGTGTTGTTTTCCCTTCCTCAACTGCTGTGTAACGCTGCCCCGTGTTGTTAGCTTAGCGCTTCTTTCCACCTCAAAATTACCAATATGACACATGTCCTTTATTTGTCAACCCTACGCTGTGGAAAGAGGGAAGATGAACCATATTCTAACTGGAAAAACCATGCTGCTACTTCTCCCTGGGGCTCTCGCTGTTTGCAGGTCACTCGCTGCCTCATCGAAGGTCTTACCGTAAGGTCGAGTGTCTGCCGGAGCGGGAGATGCTGTTGCCAACTGGTGAGGGCAGATTGCTGCCTCTGTGCAGGTCCTCGATAGATCGGCTCCAAGGTTTGGACTTGTCCATCGAGTTTTCCACGTTGTTCTCCAAGCTTTCAAAGTCAAACCTGAAAGGAAACAGAAATTCCAATGCTGGGTTAGACAGAAAAGATGCACAACGTGCTTCCCTTCCCATCATTTTCACAGAATCATAGAATCGTTTGGTTGGAAAAGACCTTTGAGATCATGAATTCCATCCATCCCTGTCCACAACTAAACTAGATCCCTCAGCACCTCATCCACCTGTCTTTTAAGCCCTCCAGGGATGGGGACTCCACCACCACTGTGGGCAGCCACTTCTAGTGCCCAATAACCCTTTCAGTGAAGAAATTCTTCCTGATGTCCAATCTGAACCTGCCCTCGTGCAACTTGAGGCCATTTCCTCTCGTCCTATCACTTGTTACTTGGTTGAAGAGACCAACACCCATCTCTCTAGAACCTCCTTCCAGGCAGTTGCAGAGAGCAATGAGGTCTCCCCTCAGTCTCCTCTTCTCTAGGATAAACAACCCCAGGCCCTTCAGCCACTCCTCATAACGCCTGTTCTCCAAAGTCATTTTATTAGGTCTCAAAAGATTGCAAAAAGAAAGGAAGAA
This sequence comes from Phaenicophaeus curvirostris, assembly GCF_032191515.1. Classification (NCBI taxonomy): domain Eukaryota; kingdom Metazoa; phylum Chordata; class Aves; order Cuculiformes; family Cuculidae; genus Phaenicophaeus; species Phaenicophaeus curvirostris. The sequence continues at coordinate 40,786,016 of NC_091398.1, read as the reverse complement.
AGGGAAGCAGGCCAACTTGACTTGTGCTGCCATTCAGCATGAGCTTCAAGAGCACAGGGCAGCAAACGTGGACCTTGAAGAGCTACCTAGTGTTGTCCTTCAATATCCCATCTCGATGTCCCCTCTTGCAGCTCAAAACCATTCCCTTCATCCTCTCCCTGCACTCCCTGACCCAGAGCCCCTTCCCAGCTTTCTTGGAGCCCCTTTCAGCACTGGAAGCTGCTCTAAGGTCTCCCTGCAGCCTTCTCTTCTCCAGGCTGAACAACCCCAACTCTCTCAGCCTGGCCTAGTACAGGACGTGCTCCAGCCCTCGGATCATCTCTGTGGCTTCCTCTGGATTCATTCCAACAGCTCCATGTCCTCCCTCTGCTGAGGACTTCTCATATTTTACAGATTTTCTCTGATTTCTGACTCCTTGCCCATTTTACTGTTGCTTCAAGCAGAAACTGGTTGTTCCCCTTACAGCTTTTGAGGTTATTACTCATGTTTACCACGTTAGAGGGGAAAAGCCCAGCCAGCAAACTTGCACACATTTGTATGATTTTAGGAAGAAAGCCTTTATCCAAACACTTATTTTTGCTGTGCAGTTTTTTCCAGCAGTAGTAACATTTTAAAGCATATAATTTTCCTTCATTAATTTTATTGCAATTCTATCAAATATCTCTTTTCCGCACAATGATGCACAGACGTCCAATTGCATCTTTTCTAAAAACAAAATACCAACTCTACTCAGCTCGAGTCCCTGACTGCAACAGCATCTTAAACCACTTCTTTTCATATGGTTTGATACAAAAATCTACTCCTACAACATCCTGAAATGAAAGCCCACAGGGAACATCAGATCCTCAGCTGAACATCTCTTTCAAATTGTGTGATAGAACAACTAAGGAAAGCTGGTATTTTCCCAATTTATTTTAATAGAGCACATTTAATGATTTATTACCTAAACCACTAAACCTGGCTCCAAACTAACCAGCTGTCAACTGCAAAAGCCTGATTTTCAGCCTTCCCAACATGCAAAATCACCTAGAAATCCCTCCTTGTTGTCTTGCAGCACATTTGCTGCACAGGGTGTCGACACTCAGCTTGCCAGGAGCCCTGTGAGAAGCGGTTCACGTGTGAACGTTGCTATAAACACTTGTCAGCAGCATCATGATTCCTTGGGGACAGGTTCTAATTGCAAATCTATTTCTAAGGAAGCCTACATGGTTCTGCACACATGGTGAATGGTTTTGCACTGCACCAGAGACTGACAGAGCTGAAATATTAGCCAGAAATAATCATAAGGTCTAAACTTCAAAGAATCATGGACTGGTTTGTGTTGGAAGGGACCTCAAAGCCCATCCAGTCCCACCCCTGCCATGGGCAGGGACACCTCCCACTGGATCAGGGGCTCCAAGCCCCATCCAACCTTGCCTTGAACCCCTCCAGGGATAGGGTTCCCCCTCCTCCTATCCCTGCACTCCCTGATCAAGAGCCCCTCCCCAGCTTTCCCAGAGCCTCTTTCGGTACCGCAAGCTGCTCTAAGGTTTCCCTGGAGCCTTCTCTTCTCCAGGCTGAACAATCCCAACTCTCACAGCTTGGCTTCGTACAGCAGGTGCTCCAGCCCTTGGATCATCTCCATGGCCTCCTCTGCACTCACTCCAACAGCTCCATGTCCTCCCTGTGCTGAGGACTCCAGAGCTGGATGCAGGGCTCCAGGTGGGGGTTTAGGCTCTTTGCAATGCAGCATGTTATGACCCCACAGTTTTGGTCCAACACTGCCACTTTCTGTGCTCTAATCTATGGTTGGACTTGATGATCCAAGAGGTCTTTTCCAACCTGGTGATTCTATGTACACAGTGTTTTTCTGAGCTACTACCAGGAAAGCTCTGCTCCCGGGAAAGCTGAGCATCAGATCCAGCACCTGTCTCTCGTGCTCTGCAGAGAGGGCAGGATTCCTGCTTTGCCTCCCAAGCCCAGAGAGTACCAGGCGTGTCTCACTTACGTGACCGCATACTGTGCAAACGACAAGTACTCCACCAGAACATCCAGGCCTTTGTTCTCTTCATTCAGGAACTCCCTGACCCATCTGTTAGAAAAATCAGTAGACATAAGATCATTTCATGAGTTGGTGCAGTTACTGGAATTCTTGTGAGATGAACTAGAGACAAATCCAGTGCAGGAAAGGTTGTGCTGCTCAGCAATGCTTTTTAAGAGGAGTTCTAAAAATTGCAAATTATTATTATAAGAACTTTAAAATAGAGTCCTTTAGAGGACTTCACAAACGTCCTGCAACCAGCTTTTTTCACAGAATTATTGAATGGTTTGGGTTGGAAGGGACCTCAAAGTCCCACCCCTGCCATGGGCAGGGACACCTCCCACTGGATCATGGGCTCCACGCTGGCCCTTCACCGAGCCCTCCAGGCTTTAGTGATCCATCAGGTGCTATTGCTGCTTGGCATGCAAGGAGATATTCTCTCAATAACATCCATTAGGAGATGATAAAGAAGAAATCTTAGAGCAGAGGGCATCAGGAATGCTTACCCAATGTGATTTGTTCTTAAAGAAATTTCCAGTTCTCGGAGCACTTGAGTAGACTCTTGGACTCGTCTTCTGAATTTCTGTAATGGAGTGAGCAGGCAGAAATACCAATTAGCCTCATGCGATGCTATTAACCGAATCAACATCTCACATAATGCGGACTGAATAAATAAAACATTAAGGTTAACCAAGAACCTCTCTAAACGCGGCAACAACAGTTGGGCAGGCAGCAAAAACCTGTGCAAAAAAATAATGGCTGTTCCTATTCAAGTTTTGGAGATCCTAGGACTAAGAATCATAGAATCACAGAATCCCTAGGCTGGAAAAGACCTTTGAGATCATCAAATCCAACTGTACCTGTACACTACTAAATCACATCCCTAAGTACTTCCTCTACTAAGTTTTTAAATATCTCCTGGGATGGGGACTCCACCACCTCCCTGGGCAGCTGTTCCAGTATATGAGACCCCTTTCAGTGAAGAAATTTTTCCCGATGTCCAACCTGAACCTGCCCTCATGCAACTTGAGGCCATTTCCTCTCATCCTATCACCTGTCACCTGGGTGGAGAGACCAACACCCACCTCTCTACAACCTCCTTTCAGGCAACTGTAAACAGTGATGAGGTCTCTTCTCAGCCTCCTTTTCTCCAGGCTAAACAGCCCCAGGTCCCTCAGCTGCTCCTCATAACCCTTGTTCTCCAGCCCCTTCCCCAGCTCCGTTCCCTTCTCCGGACATGCTCCAGCCCCTCAATGTCCTTCTTGGAGTGAGGGACCCAGAACTGCACCCAGGATTCAAGGTGTGGCTCCAGCAGTGCTGAGTTCAGGGGCACAATCACTCCCCCAGTCCTGCTGCCCACACTGTTTTTGATACAAGCCAAGAATAAAATTAAAAGAAAATGAAATGCCTGCAGATAAATAAACATTTCTTTCCAACATGAGATTTGGTTTAGTATCAAACCCTCTGTTGAGAACGACAGCTTCTGGGCTCCCCTCTCAGCCTAGTGCTTCCATCTCACTTTCACAACTTCACACCCACACTGGGCACATGCTGTGATCCCTGTGTCATCATCAAACCTGCAACTTCGAGCAATAATAAAACACAACTGCTGCCATCTGCACACTTTAATTAGTCATGCACGCTACTTACTTGTGCTGTGAAAAGGCTGTAAAATAGTAGAAATAAAACAGAGCAGAAAGGAGATGAGGTTTGGTGTCATCTCCATACAGCAGGAGAAAGGGTGACCTGTCAAAACGCCCCTGGGACACGGTGAGAGCCCCTTGTCACCCATGGCTCCAATTAGGCCTGTATCCATGTTCAGGATTGGCCTGACCCAGGTGCAAGACCTTGTCCTTGGCCTTGTTGAACCTCATGAGGTTCTCACAGACCCACCTCTCCAGCCGGTCCAGGTCCCTCTGGATGGTAATGTAACAAAACAGTTGCATACGTGATTCTAGAGCAGTTGTTTTGCTAAATCCTTACTCGTGACCAAGGTAAATGAGAGCAGAAGAGGATGGACACTGATATCAATCTTGGAACTGCAGTACTTCGTGGCCAACGTGGTCATCCCTGACCACACAGAGACTTGATGTGTTTGGAAAGGGCTTACACAAGTCCAAGAGGCAAGCTATGCTGCTGCACGCTGAATACTAGGGGGAAAAAAGGGTTTGTCCTCATTGCACCACAATAAACCCACAATAAAATCAAGGGGACTGCTTGGCAGTTAATAATTCTCCTGAGTTCATTTATTAAGGTGAGGCTGTTGAAACGACAGGATCTACCTCGCCTTGCTGACCTAGGTGAAAACCATTGTCTGCTTTTTCCAGCAGGGTCTGATCGCACGCTAGTTCACCCCGCCGGCTGGCTCGAGGCGAGCCCAAACCCCAGCAGAAAACACCCCCGGCCGACTGGAAGAGATGTAAAGTCTTCGCAGACACAAGGCACAATTAATTTTTACAGGGCAAGAGGTAGCTGAGCTCAGCCACACGGCTCCTCTGGACTGCAGTTAATTAGCTCCACGTATAAAAATCCAGTGTTTTCTCTCCCAAGAGGGCTTACACAGGAAACGTATCCCCGACCTCTCTGAAAGTGAAGGTAGAACATCGATGGAGCATTGGCAGGCAGGGGTGGCAGAACAGAGCCACGGCCAGCATGGAGCCCCTGATCCAGTGGGAGGTGTCCCTGCCCATGGCAGGGGTGCAACTGGATGGGCTTTGAGGTCCCTTCCAACCCAAACCATTCCACGATGCTATGAAACAGGCAGCGTGTTCCCACGTGCCCCATACGGGACCAATTTCCCACAGCAGAGAGCAAGGAAGGGCTCCTGGAGCCTCCAACCTGCAATTTCTTTAAAACCATGTCATTTCAACACTTCCATTTCCCCGTTTCACAATTCAGCTCACACAAAAAGCAATCGGTTTCCTGGGAAGAGCCATTCCGACCCCAATTATAAGCTGAAACGCGTGCTTCACAGCAGCGTTTGGAGCCACCTTCTCCTGGCCATGCTGGGAACCAGCAGCAAAACCGCTGACACCCCCTCAATTCCAGCACTAATCCCAGTAATGTGAGCTCTCCCCACCGCACCGTGCGTCCCTCCAGAAGCCCATGTGTAAATCTTCTCATCCAGCAGCCCTGGCTGAGGAAAAGCTGCTGGTGAGACGGAATAACACAACAAAGGAGAGGAACTCGCTGGAGTTATTTTTAGTCTCCTTTGGTTTTGTCATTTGTCATGGGACTCCGAGCGGCATTGGGATAAGAAAGGCTTCAATGTGTGCCCAAACACTCAATGAATTTCAAAAACCCTTCAGGAGAGAAAACACAAAGACCCCTGTTCACCGTTTGATTAAAAAAAAAACCTATAATAAGCAACAGGCAAACGCAGGGGGTTGTGACTCAATGGTTTCCTCCTCGTCGTCACCCCTGACAAGAGCCGCGCTGTCAGAAGGCATCGCTGAGGCCTCGGACACGCTGGAAGCACTGGGGTGCCCAGTATCCACCCCTCGCGGGGACAAGGAGCCGCCCCCAGCCTGGAAGCCCCGTGTCAGGACCTGGATTTTACCGCAGGGCACCAACCTCGGCGAATTGTACAGCAACACAGAGCGGCGATTGTTGAGGTCGAGGCCGAGCCAGGCAACAGCAGGATCTGCTCTGCTCTCCCTGCCTCTGTTATTTTTGTAGAGGCTTTTATAGCTATCGGCACAGGATATGAGCTGATATCCAGAGAGGGTGAGCACCAGAGGTACCTCCAAACTGAATGGAGCTTTACTGTTACTCTACAAATCCAGAGGCCCACTGGAACAGTGTGGAAATAGCAGAGGCAGGCACAAACACATCCCAGGACAGAATCACAGAATGCTTTCAGTTGGAAAACACCTTTAAGATCATCAAGTCCAACCATCGATCCAGCTCTGCTAAGTGAATCACCAGACCATGTCCCCAAGGACGACATCTACCTGACTTTTAAACCCCTCCAGGGATGGGGACTCACCCACCTCCCTGGGCAGCCTCTGCCAGGGCCTGAGAACCCTTTCAGTAAAGAAATTCCTTCTGATATCCAACCTAAATCTCCCCTGGAGCATCTTGAGGCCATTTCCCCTTGTCTTGTCACTGGCTACCAGAAGCCGCGTCCAGAGATACATGATGTTCACATGAAAGGCCAAGGGAAGTGTCTGAGTCTTTTATGTGTGATTAACAGACTGTTTTGGACAAACTAATATGCAGAAGGATGGATGAGGCTCTGCCAGATAAAGACACCCCAACTTATGTCTTCATTTCTCAACCCAGAAACCATGGATGAGACTGCAGGTGAGAGGTGAACCCTACCAACTGCACTGAACTACTACACAAATGCCCCAAGAGGACTCAAACCTTCAACATCCCCTTCACATGGGAGGAAAATGCCACCCAACAGAGGTTTTATTCACCACCAGCACTGCCTGTGTGAGGAGTCAGACCTGGAGTACAGCTCAGCGAAAACTTGTCAGAGTATTTATTGAAGCTAAATCGTTAAATCACAGAATGTCCTGAGTTGGAAGGGACCTACAAGGACCATCGAGTCCAACTCCTGCCGCTGCACAGGACAGCCCAACATTCACACCGTGGGGCTGAGGGCATTGGCCAAATGCTTCTGCAGTATTGTCAGGCTTGGTGCCGTGACTGCTTCCCTGGGAGCTGTTCCAGTGCTCCACCACCCTCTGGGGAAGAACCTTCTCCTAACGTCCAACTGAGCTCTCCTCTGGCATCTTCCTGCCATTCCCTTGGGACTCAAAGATACTAAAATTAGTTGTTTCACACGTAAGAGTGCCCTTTGCTTTGCAATATCTGCTCTCTTTTCCACGCTGCAAAAAAACACTACAGCTTTCCAATTTCTTTTTGCCTCTCTCTGCAGTTTGTTTGACCTCTGAGACTCTTCTTGGAGACTCTTACAGGGCCCTTTACACAAAGGCAGGAAGGAACCCAGACCCCAGGACCATCCTCGCCTCGAGGAATGAGGGACAGGGGAGAGGAAACAGGACACTCCTCACCTTCCTGGTTACCGCCGGGTCCAGATAGCCCTTCAACTTCTGGATGTACGTGTGGGGAGGATTCTTCACTTGGAATCGTTCCTGCAAAGGATACAAGAACAAACATCAGCCGTTTTATAACATCTTCTGTATTTATTTACTATAGAAAATGCAAAAATCATAGCATTACAGAGTTATAGAATGGGTTGGGTTGAAAGGGACCTCAAAGTCCATCCAGTGCCACCCCTGCCATGGGCAGGGACACCTCCCACTGGATCAGGGGCTCCAAGCCCCATCCAACCTGGCCTTGAACCCCTCCAGGGATGGGGCAGCCACCCCTGCTCTGGGCAACCTGCACAGTTTGTATTCTGAGAGCTGCTCGGTTCCTGCTTGCTTTTTGACCAGTTGAAGGTTGTCCCACAACAGCTGCTAGGAAACGCGAGTCATTCTGGGAGGAGCACACTAAGGCCAAACCTGCTAAGAGCATTACCAACACTTCTGATACTACTTGCATCTTGGAAGCATTTTAGACTATTCTGCCCTTCCCCTTGAGGAAAGATCTCATAACAATTTCCTCCTGTAATTTCAGGTTTTGTAACTGCTATTTGAAACCGCCCTTTATTAGGTCAGGATGCAATTTTGACTACATTATCTGAAAGCTATTTCATAATGATGAGGACGCTGCTGCCCAGTTACCAGAACACGCCGTCTGAACAGCAAACCTCGTTCCTGTTATTATCTCGCTGTAAAAAAAGTAATTCATCATGGTCAGGAGGAAAAAATGAACCCAAAAGTCTACATCAGCCCTGAGTAAGAGCTCTGCAAGACAGAGAGCAGACATTTTACAACTGGATTTTTTTCACAAGTACCTTCCCATGTGTAGGCAATACCAAGTCCTGGAAGTGGCATCTCCTTTTTCATAGAATCATGGAATGGTTTGGGTTGGAAGGAATCTCAAAGCCCATCCAGTTCCAACCCTACCGTGGGCAGGGACACCTCCCACTGGATCAGGGGCTCCAAGCCCCATCCAACCTGGCCTTGAATCCCTCCAGGGATGGGGCAGCCACCCCTGCTCTGGGCAGCCTGGGCCAGGGCCTCTTCTCCAGGCTAAACAACCCCAGTTCCTTCAGCCTTCTCTCATAACTCTTGTTAACTAGCCCCTTTCCCAGATCTGCTGCTCTTCTCTGGACACGTTCTGGCCCCTCAAAGTCCTTCATGGAGTAAAGGGTCCAAAATTGAGCACGGGACTTGAGATGCAACAGGTGATTATAGACAGGAAAGGGCAATTGTAAAGGTTAATCTCTCCATAGCTTTCCAAAGCAAAAAAAAAAAAACAAAAACCAAACCAAAAAACACTTTAAAGAGCCATAAAGATGTTTCCAGGAGTGGTAGATGTTTGCCACAATGTTCTTGGTCACTGGTTAAAGGAGAGCATTGCTGGTATCTGCTGTTCATGGATAATGTCCTTAAAATCCTTCAGCCCAACTAATCCCACTACACGGTAACGAGCAGTATCTTTTTTAACAAAGTCGCTGTAAAGATTGTAACATAAATACATAATTACAGCTAGGTTTTAAGAAAACAAACAAAACCACGTAGGGTCTGTATCACAGACTGCTAAACGCGCTCGTTGAGTCTCTTTAGGCATTTCACTATGACGACTGTTGGTATTAAAGCTGGATGTCAGGGAAAAGCTCCTGTCATGCCAGCAGATGAACTTGCTGATCAGTCAGCAAGAGAAAGATATCCATGAAATCGCTTCTCTGGAGATTGGACTGAACACAGCAGAGTTACTTTGCCATGACAGAACCCCCAGAAAGGGGAGGAATAGACACCAGAGCTAACTCGTGGAGATAGCACAGGAAGGGAGGGGATTCTGCCCCCCTGCTCTGCTCTGTGAGACGCCACCTGAGTCCTGTGTTCAGTTCTGGAATCCCCAATAAAAGAAGGAGATGAAGATGTTGGAATGGGTCCAGAGGAGGCTGCGGAGATGATCCAAGGGCTGGAGAACCTCTGCTATGAGGACAGGCTGAGAGAGCTGGGGTTGTTCAGCCTGGAGAAGGCTGCAGGGAGACCTTAGAGCAGCTTCCAGTGCTGAAAGGGGCTCCGGGAAAGCTGGGGAGGGGGTTTTTATATGGGCCTGGAGTGACAGAATGAGGGGGAATGGGTTTAAATTGGAAAGGGGGAAGGTTTAGATGAGACATTAGGAAGAAATTCTTCATGATGAGGACGGTGAGGCCCTGGCCCAGGCTGCCCAGAGCAGGGGTGGCTGCCCCATCCCTGGAGGAGTTCAAGGCCAGGTTGGATGGAGCCACTTTTCTCCATCACTTGCGGATGCAAAGTGCAGTAATTGGACACGGTCATCAAGTAGCACAGCAACACCACTTCCACCTTCAAGGTTTTTAAGAGAAGGACTTTGTTATGCAAGCCCTATAACGTCTCTGGAGCTAATGTAAAGCTGTCAAAGAGGCAAATGAGAAACAGGGCTGGTCTCCGAGATCCAGATACCTCTGTAACTATTTCCCGGGGCGCAGTGGGCCAGATTCTCATTCATAGCAACATGCTTTTCTTGTCTGTCAGTGTCAAGACGCTTTAAAATGGGTTAATGGATGGAAACTGCTTCTCAATAACTTATATTTATGCCCATTGTAAAGGCACAGTATCCTAAAGGAGCTGCCAGTTTAATGAGTCCCATCCAACCCAAACCATTCCATAAGTCTCTGAGTTGCGTTAAATGCCATAAATAATGAGTTAAAAACTCTTGCTTTTCCCCATCTGCTCCTCCTTTCCGCTTTTGGCAACCTGCAATTGCTCACTGGCCAAATCTGCTTTCAAAATAAGAATTTATGCAGCAAGGGGTGTAACGGTGTTTGAACGAGGAGGTTGGGGATTTTTACCACACACATACAAAGTTTAAAAACCCTACTGGAGTCTCCAAACCTCACTGTGCAATGAGCATGAGGCAGTGGGTGACACCACAACTGGGACACGGTGCCTTCCCCTCCCCAGAACTGGGCCCTTCAGACATAATAAATAAATAAACACTAATAAATCCCGATAAAACTTATTTCATCTCCGCTACGTGACTCGTGCGGCACCAACGCAATCTCCAGCCCCGAGAGGAGAAAGGCAAGGACCAGGAATAACACGACCCTGTCTTTGTCAGCCACCTAGAAAACAAAGCGACTTAAAACTGGGGGCCCACAAGAAAGCTGGGAAGGAGCTTTTTCCATGGGCATGGAGTGATAGGATGAGGAGAAATGCCTTTAAATTTTAAGGGGGAAGACTTAGATTGGACCTTAGGAAGAAATTCTTCATGCTGAGGGTAGGTTGCCCAGAGCAGTGGTGGCTGCCCCATCCCTGAAGGTGTCCCTGCCCATGGCAGGGGTGGGACTGGATAGGCTTTGAGATCCCTTCCAACCCAAACCATTCCATGATTCAAATTTCCCAAGGATAAAAGACCCTCTCTTGCTTGGAAAATTGCTACAAGCCGGAAGGACACACAAGGGCAGAGAAGCCCATGCAAGGAGCCAGCAGCACCAGACAGAGGAGCAGCAAGATGACCTGGCCCCCAGCACCTCCCTTTAGGGTAATAAATGCTGAGAATCCAAGAAGAATGCTTGGACAGGGAGCACAACACGGCTCCTGTGTTGCTTCGACCAGCAGTCACCAGGATTAGCACTTTCTTTTCTGATGGGTCCGAAAAAAGTGAGGCTGGAGGGGCTCCACTTCAGCAGCAAAGAGGAGCTGCTGGATTTCTGCATTCCTCCTCCTTGTGATCCTATGAAGAAGTCAACACATCTCTGGTTCACCGCAATCTGGAAAATGTATTAATTCCATAACCAGGAAATTGTGGCTTTTCCAGTGATCTTTTGCTTCCGAAAACATTCAGGACATTTTCTGCGTTAGAGACATCTGTTATTAGCATTATTATTGCCCTCGCTGACTTCATTCATTCCTAAGATTCACTCACATTAGGCAAGAACACAGCGCATCCAACTCTGTACCCAGGGCTGTCAGACACCCTACGAGGTGGAATGGTTGGACTCGATGATCCGGTGGGTCTCTTCCAACCTGGTGATTCTGTGACTCTATGAAACACCTCAGTGATGGTGTCTTGGATGTAAACCACACAATTTTCATCCTAGGTCTCCAAATTCGTTATCCCCCACGCACACCTTCAGTGCCTCCAAAGGTGAGGACAGTGTTGCCCCTGCGACAACTTGCCATTAGAGGGCAATGAAGAACTCTGCAAGATGTCCCCAACCTTGTAACCTCTTCCCTCAACACTCCTGCCCTTCCATAACACCTGGAGAGGCCTGGAGAACACCGAAGGGCTGACTCAACAGGCCAGAAAAGCACATCCTCTTCCCTGGATCAGGCATCCCTCTTGCCTGGATCGTTCCCAGCGCTCATCTCCCAGCTGACCCACCACTTGGCCAACTCCAGGATAGGCAACAGGAATACAGGCTTTGCTCTTTTTCTCTTCCTTGTACGCTAAGCCAGGGAGTGAACTTTCAGGAGAGCAGCAACGCTGAGATGACATGGTGAGATTTATAGGCAAAGGAACAGAAAGAGCCACACAGAATGAGTCCCCCACAATCAGCCCAGCAACCCCTACAACGACCCACTGGAATGGGCACAATCCTTCTTACAGCTGATGATGATGATGATCCTGCCACCTTCCCATTTCCATTAATCCCACTTCTACAAAAGTCAAGAGTTCCTTTTGAGGGGCAAACTCTCTCCACTAATACTCCCAACATATTTCACAGCCAAATACCCAAGCTTTACAGACTATTTAGAAAATATCACTCAACAGAAACTTCTAGGCCCCTTTTCCTTTCAGACCTTGGTGGAAAACCAGCACAGGAGACCAGGAGTTAATTTCCTCACACGGTTGTATTAATTTACATCCTTCACTAAGCAAAACCAGTGCAATGAGTGATACCCATCGAAAACAAGAGGCAATTCCTTACAGCACTGACAGGGGCTCCAGGAAAGCCGGGGAGGGGCTCTTGGTCAGGGAGTGCTGGGACAGGACGAGGGGAACAGTTTTCAGCTGGAAGAGGGGAGATTGAGATGAGATCTTAGGCAGAAATGTTTTGCTGTGCGGGTGGGGAGGCCCTGGCCCAGGCTGGATGGCTGCCCCATCCCTGGAGGGGTCCAAGGCCAGGCTGGATGGGGCTTGGAGCCCCTGATCCAGTGGGAGGTGTCCCTGCCCAGGGCAGGGGTGGGACTGCATGAGTTTTAATGTCCCTTCCAAACCATTTCATGATTCTATGATTCTATGCAAGCACTCGTCCTCTGCAAGGTCCCTTCCTAAACCCCAGGATGCTGCTGATGACACCCCACGGGTGCTGTTGGTAGAATGCCTGCCTGGAACCCTCCAGCCCGCCCTTACCTGGTCACAGATGAGCTCCCACTTCTTCTCGTTGTCGTACTGTCGCAGCAGCCGGGCTTTGTCAGGCGGCAAGTTCATCGCATTCTGTAGAGAAAGAGAAACCATCATCAGGGACCGCAGAGGGCTCAGGCAGAGTCAGACATGAGCAAAACAAGGCACGCTGGCTGCGGTTGCCTTAATTGTTTTATGAGAACCCCTGTTGACAGGATTATTCAGAAACATTCCCTCTCGGTGTCATCTTTGGCCCCAAAAGCACCAGTGAATCACAAGGCAGGGTTCAGTGCTTCCTGCATCCCACCAGGGTGCAGGAGGAGGTGAGCAACCAGAGCTCAGAACAGCCACCTCTATCTAGAGGAGGGGACAGGGCTTCCCTGTGCTGCCACAGCCCAGCAGCCACCTTCCACCCCAGATGGGTCCCCGCAATGGGCACATCCCTCCCTCATCCCGCCTTCCCCGTGCCGGGAAACACAGACTCCGGCTATGGGCTGGGGACTGCAGAACGCCAGGTGTCACCAAACAAGATCTGAAATGCCATTTCATTTTATTCCAGCAGCAGGAGACTATTCAAGGTTCCGAATGTCACCAAATGCAGCCTTATCTGAATAACACGGATCCTGGAGGATCCTGATGCTGGGCTATGCGCACACGCAAAGATAACGATTCAGAGACTGTGAACCTGAGTCAGAAGGTTGGGAGAGGCAGCAATAAGAAGACACCTATCGCTCGTAGGCTCCTTTGATGTCAGCTGGGATACCTTCCTGTGGGCAGCTGTTTGGGGTAGGGTGGTGCTGGCTGCTCGCTCCCAAGGCACTTTTCCCAAGAGCCGTGTCTCCAACTGCGCAGCACAACTGTTAGAGAGCCCAGAAACATCTCGAGAGCTTTGCAAACTCCAAGTCTCGAGAGCCTCCCTATCAGCCCAGTGGGCAGCAAGGTGCAGTGGCTGGATGGAAAACCCCTCAGCACCTCTTGGTCTCCAGGAGCTCACTGGCATTCCAAGCCCAGCCTGAGTTATCCCCAGTTAACCCTTCAGGACTACAAGCCTCCGGCAGTCCATCCCAAACTGCTGCTGGGATGGGAGGAGGGCACCAGCCGGGCCCTGTGGCACACGCAGGCGGGTCAGACCGGTGCTGGGCACACCTCCAGCGCCAGCAGCACAACCCTTCCCGGTTTCACTTCAACAAGGATCATGAAGTCGTTTGGTTGGAAAAGACCTTTGAGATCATCCAGTCCAACTATACTTGTCCACTGCTAAACCAGATCCCTGAGCACCTCATCCACCCCGGCTTTTAAAGATGGGGATGTGGAGTCCACCATCTCCCTGGGCAGCCTCTGCCAGGGCCTGAGAACCCTTTCCATGAAGAAATTTTTCCTGATGTCCAACCCGAACCTGCCCTGGCGCAGCTTGAGGCCATTCCCTCTCATTCTGTCACCTGGGAGAAGGAACCAGCACCCACCTCTTTAGAACCTCCTTTCAGGCAGTTGTCGACAGCGATGAGGTCCCCCCTCAGCCTCCTCTTCTCCAGGCTAGCAGCCCCAGGTCCCTCAGCCACCTCTCATTCCTGGTGTTCTCCAGCCCCTTCCCCAGCTCCGTTCCCTTCTCACAGCCAGCCCAGCCGACTCCCCACTCTGCTCACCCCGACTGGTGCTTTAAATCCAAAAGTTAAAGTCAAAGTCGGTCCTGGGCACCACAACACCAGGGTGAGCTCTGGGGGCTGATGGGGCTGAAGGAAAGCTGAGAGGGTGACGGGCCTCGATGGCAAAGCTTTCCAGCACCGCTTCTGGCTGCCCGAGTGCTACATCCCCACCGCAAAGACAAGGCTTTCCCTGCTTGTATTCCCCTACACCTCCCCATGGCTTTCACACCACAGCTGCCTCGCCAACTCGGAGGCCAGGCTGTCAGCTTGCTGCCAGCCCAACCCAACCCTGGGGGAAGGAGCCACAGCCAAGGATGCTCCTGCCCCAGCTCCCTCGCAGCTGCAGTTTCTGATTTCCCTCTCGCTGGGTTTCCTTGCGCAGCCTGCACTGGGGAGCAGGAGGGCTGGGGTGTGATCCAGGAGCAGCTGCGGCATTCCTGCCCGCAGGCTGCGATAGCTGCAGGGAGGCAGGGGCAGCCACCTGCCCTCTGCGAGCCTTAAATGACGCCCAGCACAGGGGTCTCCTTGCCTGAGGGCATCCCCAGACACAGCCACCATCTCCTCTCCCACCGCCGCACCTGCCAGCGCCCTTCTCAGAGCACAGGTAGGAAGAGCGGTTCGTGTTCCCAACGCCAGCCTTCCACAGCTGTGCTGTGACAGCAAATGCTTTCTTCTTACTTGTTCTTTCAGGGCAAGGAAGCTGGAGAAGGCTCTGGAGCACAGGTCTTATAAGGAGCAGCTGAGGGACCAGGAGTTGTTTAGTCTGGAGAGGAAGAGGCTGAGGGGAGACCTCATCGCTCTCTGCAGCTCCTGGAAGGAGGTTGTGGTGAGGTGGCTGCTGGGCTCTGCTCCCAAGTACACCCCCTGTCCCAAGCAGCAAGGGATTGGATGAGAGGGGATGTGCCAGGGGAGGGTTAGATTGGGTATTAGGAAACATTTCTTCACCGAAAGAGTAGTGAAGCCCTGGCAGAGGCTGCCCAGGGCAGTGGTGGAGTCTCCGCACCTGGAGATGTTCAAAAAGCGTGTGGCCGTGGCACCTGGGGACATGGTTTAGTGGGCACAGTGGGGTTGGGCTGACGTTTGGATTGGATGAGCTTAGAGGTCTTTTCCAACTTTAACGATTCTGTGATTCTATGAATATTGCAGATGCTGAGGGACCCCTCTGGTCCCCCTGTACCTCCTGCTCCATGCTGGACCACTGAGGGAGGGGAGACAGGTTCCCAGCTGATCCCACCATCTGTGGGTTGCAGAGGTGTTTGCTACCATCCCTCATCTCCTCCCATCACGGCATCACCCGCTCCCAGAATCCCCCCCCACTGCTCTGCTGCCGAGATGACTGCTCTGCCTAAAGCTCATTTTCCATCAGATAACGAATACCCTTCCCTTCGCTCATCTGTGCTGTCATGCTGACAGTATTTACAGGCAGAGATCATATCTGCGCTGGATTCTCCTCTCAGTCTCTCACCGTGTACCTTATCAGTTCGACCTATCATTTTAAAGGTATTTTTCCTGGGGCTTCGTCAAGCACCATTCCTTCCCTCTGAGGATGCAAACATATTTCATAGCCATGCTAAACGTCAGCTGTAGAAAAGCTTCACTGTTTACCTGCAACACAGCCCTTGTTGAGCCCTGATCTTCTTATTCCTAATCAGCTTTCCCCACCGGGCTGGCTTCCTGACAAGAAACCTGTCTGGAAACCTTCACCGAATTCAGTCATGGCAGGAGTTCAGCAGAGATGAAAGCTCAAAAGAGGGCAAACAAGACCGAGGCAGCAGGTTCCAGTGATCTCATTTAGAAATGAATTCAATCTGATCTCATTCTGAAATGCGAACTCCTCCGTTCTGCGTCACTTTGCTCTACACAACCACATCATGTGTTCCAACTCAGTTCAGATGCCCCAGCCCAGGTCCAGCAGGTAACATCATTGAGGAGCACACTGTGTGCAACCAGGTTCCAAACCCAGTTGAGGATTTGCACCTACTCACCTCTCAGTGGGGATTTAAAGCCGTTTGAAACCTGCTGTGTGCAAGTCTGCTGCCAGGCTGGATGGGGCTTGGAGCCACCTGATCCAGTTGGAGGTGTCCCTGGTGTTGGAGGTGTCCCACGGCAGGGACTGGGTGGCTTTGAGATCCTTTCTAATCCAAACCGTTCCACGATACCATGATAAACCAGTTTGAAAGGCTTTCTCAAGAAATGCATCAAATTGCACTCTTTTACTGGATGCTTTTGCAAGATGTTCTCCCTCCCAGCCTGAGGCTCTCTGCTTGTTGTGCAGGTTCATTTCTGCACCACGCACATCCTCTCCTTGTCTATGAGACATCTGCTGAATGGGCTCTCCTGATCCCCCGAGCTCCCTGTCCTTCACCTTGGCTGGCACTCCCGCAGCCTCCAGGCTGATGTCCCAGCACAACCGATCCCACTCAACCGCCGCTTTCATCAACACTTGTTGGTGGCTGCACCAAATAACCCTTATTTCTTTGTACAAGATAACATGGGCGTAGATCATATCTTCTCTAAAACCTGGATTAATGCTGTTCTTCAGCTGTTTTGACTGTTAACAACCATTCCCAGCTGGAAAACTAGTTTCTACACCATTATATTTTTATTTAAATGGGAAGCGATATTATTTTCTTTACGTTTATGCATGGCACGACACCAACTGGCTCTTGAAATCCAATGTAATTGCCTAACGTTTAGCTGTTGCATCGGTGGCTACTGAATTGGCTGGCTTGGTCGTACCGGTTGCAATAGTTTTGACTCGAGTCATAACTCACCAGATCCATTAATAACGTGGGTTTCTCGTTCTCTGTGGATCAGTGAAATGACTCACCGATGTCTCCTGGACGCTTCCAGCCCTTACGATGATGAGCTTCACATACACATCAGTGTTTTTTAGTTAACTACAGGTCTATGACCTCTAGTTTTAAATTCCATCTTCACCTTAGAGCTCCTGCTACCATTTGTTGCTTGGGAGAAGGAGCAAGGAGAACCTCCTCCTGGAGCTTCACAGCCTTAGAAATGAGTCTACCTTCCACACCATACAGCAAACTTCCACTACGTCCCATCGCTTCTAGGACTGAGAAGATAAAAAAGCAAACCTGTGACACATCATGCCGCCTCAACGTCTGCAAGGCAACGGGAAATTGGGGCACATCACTGCTTTACAGCCTCCAAGTGAGGTTTCCGACTCCTCACAAGCACCTACAAACACACATCTGGAGCACCACGCTCAAACTTAACCACAGCCAGAGCCCAGACGGCATTGTGCTGCCTCCAAGGGCCCACTCCCAATCGGATTTTGGCTCCAAAACCACATAACTTCTCTTTTTCCCCACAAATTCCAAAGTTATTCATGTCTGCTGCTACGCGCCAAATAACATAGGTAAGGTTTCCATTCCGTTTGCTCCAGGTTGGCACCATAACGCTAGAACTTCTATTAATCACAGTAGCAGATGGAAAACGGGGAGGGGAATACAAGCAGACCTACAAAATATTAGATTGCTTAGGAGTTAAAAATAAAACCACCAGCACATCAAGGAAATATACGTATTTTTAACCTATGAAACAAAGCCCAGCTCCATCCCAACTGGCAGCCCCGACAGTGTCTCCGAAGCACAGGGCCAGATGACTCAGTAACGATGCCGCGTCCCGGGATGCAGCCTTGTCCCGAGGAGATGATTTCACCCATCCCAGCGTGACAGCCAGAGCAATGGTCCAGCACGGGGCAGAAAAACGCTGCTTCCCATGCAGCCTCCTCTTAGCATCACAGAACCACTGAGACTGGAAAAGAACTCACAGCACATCCAGCCCAGCCACCAGCCTGACCTCACCATGCTGACTAAACCACATCCCCAAGTGCCACTGCCACACGTTTTTTGACCCCCTCCAGGGACGGGGACTCTACCTCTCCCCTGGGCAGCCTCTGCCAGGGCTTCACCACTCTTTCAGCCAAGACATTTTTCCCAATATCCAGCCTAAGCCTCCCCTGGTGCAACTCGAGGCCTTTTCCTCTCACCCCATCACTTGTTACCTGGGAGAAGAGCCCAGCACCCACCTCACCACAACCTCCTCTCAGGAGCTGCAGAGAGCGATGAGGTCTCCCCTCAGCCTTCTCTTCTCCAGGCTGAACAGCCCCAGGTCCCCCAGCCTCAGACCTGCAACTCTTCTGGCCATGAGCAGCCAGAGGAAAACGGGATGCGAGTGCCGGCATCCCAGCTTTGCAAACTTAATCATTCTCCAACCTCTGATTCTACGGGCAGAGCACTCGCGCAGCACAACATTCCTAACAGCATCATGCAGAGAAAAGGTGACAATGGCAGCCCAGGACTGAGCGACCATCCAGCTGAATTCATCCCCATTACAGAAATATCCAAATTTCCAGCAGCATTTGTGGTTCTCTAAGGAAAAGACCAGCACCAAACTACGTCTGAACTACAGAGCAGGTCACTGCAGCATCAGCACCGCACGGGAGATGCTGGTGGTGGGATGACCAAGCTATGTTTTTTCTAATTTATTCCTCATTTTAATGAGAATCAAAAGGCTCGATGTTTTAGAAAACAAGTGTAGCAGCCACTCGACTGACTCAAAAGCAGAAGCATTGCTAATTAATAGCAACAGGCTGTTGCTCTTTCTTATTAATCTTATCACCATATAAACCCCTTTTATTTATGAACCATGACATTCATGTGCCAGCAACAAACACAACGAAGCCCTCCTGACCCATTTGTTCCCATAAACAGCCCTGCATGTGATACTAAGACAACTGCGAGCACGGGCACCCCTGCAGTATGAGACGTTTCCACCAGCCCGTCCCTACCCACCGGCTGGTGATGGGAGAAGCCAGCACTGCATCCCTCCAGGCGCGGGTACGGCAGCAGAGCTCAGCCTGGCCAGGCAAGGCGAGCCGGGCAGCGCTGCCACCTCCGGAGCAGGAGGAAGGTCAATTCAGAAGCCATTTCAGCAAAGAGTTAAACTTCCCACTCCCATAATATGAGTGTTAACTCTAACGGAATAAAGGTCTCCCAAGAAAGACCCTTCCCTGCAACCACAGCATCTCCGGCGTAGCGGGGAAGGGCGCAGGTACTGGCTACTCTGCGAGACACAGCAGAGGAGCTCGTACTCCCCAGACCTAATTCCCAGCTTGCTTTCTCCTCCCACCTTTCTTCTGCTTAGGATTATTCCTGAATTGCATTGCTGCCACAGAGAGAGCAAAACAAACCTCAGTAGTTTTTGGCTTCACAACAGCATCGATTAAAAGTATCAGGGCTTTAATGTATTTCATAGAACCATGGAATGGTCTGGGTGGGAAGGGACCTCAAAGCCCATCCAGTCCCACCCCTGCCATGGGCAGGGACACCTCCCACTGGATCAGGGGCTCCCAGCCCCATCCAGCCTGGCCTTGAACCCCTCCAGGGATGGGGCAGCCACCCCTGCTCTGGGCAGCCTGGGCCAGGGCCTCCCCACCCCCACAGCAAAACATTTCTGCCTGAGATCTCATCTCAATCTCCCCTCTTCCAGCTCAAAACCATTCCCTCTTGTCCTATACCTGCACTGCCTGATCACGAACCCCTCCTCAGGCTTCTTGTAGGCCCTTTTAAGTACTGGAAGCTGCTCTAAGGTCTATTTAAGGGTGCTCAAACACTTTCCTTGGCCCTTGTAAACACAGTTTAGACTTACATCAGAGCCCTGCATGTTCCTCCAGATTCTGCAGATTTCAAGGACCCCCTGTCTGCACCCGGAATGGCCTAGGCAGAGATTATTCTCCAGCTCACCAGTTAAATTCCTCCTTTCCTCACAGAGTTTCCCATCGGCCACGTCTACTGCATTTTGCCTCCAGCTCTCTCCACCATGAGCTGCAATCCTAACTCTGCTTTACAGGCGGGGCGGTTTTAAGGCACAGCCTGAACTATTTTAAATGTTTATTGATATCTAGTGAGTTCCTACCAAGTAGAGCCAAAATGGGTTCATAAGTCCAATCCGTACCTCCCACCTCCGTAAAAGTGAGACAGAGCAGCCCCCGTTCCTGGCTGCAGCAGCCCCTGAGAAGGCAAAACCGACTCCGGAGTGGATCCAGGTTTACTTCTTGGCACTGCACCTGCATCTTCCTAAGAACCAGGATCCAAAAGTAGCCACAATCCCAAGATCATAAAAAGAGAACGTAAAGCAACACAAGATGCGGTTCAGATCCATTCACATGTATGCAAAGAGAGTCTGACATTGTCAGCCCTCTTTTTTGGATGCATGTGACTTCCAAGTTTGTACGTGCTCCTTCACATTCTCTAGATTCACGAAGTGTGAAAAGAAACCACTTGATACCATGACAAAGGGACATCTTCACTGAGCAGAGCAAGTGCAGGCAGCAGCCGTGAGACAAGGTTTTGTAGTCATCCTTTAAGGCACAACCTGACCTACTGAAGATCTACAGCATCTAAAGCCTAAATCTATATCTGCATTTACAGCATCTACAGTAAGGAGCTGGAACTGGATGGTCTTTTAAGATCCCTTCAAACATAAATCATTCTGTGATTCTATTATACTTCATCTCAGAACACGTCCCAGGTGAAACATGCACCAACCAGTCCACCATTCAGATTTGGTGTCAATCACTCTGGGGTAAAAATCCACAAGAACTAGCCCCCAGCCCCAATGTCCTCTCAGTCTCCGTGGCTGGAGAAGCACAGCTCACAGTACTGCTCAGGAGAAGCCTCCCTCGTCCCATCCCTCACCCTGCCCTGAAGGAAAAGAAAGAAAAAAGTCAATTCCTAACTTCAGTAGCTGCCTACTAAAACAATTCTCGATGGTTTTGGAGAGCATTTCAATTTAATTCCAGGACCTCGGTTCTAAAAGAGCCCTTAATAATCTCCTATGATATTAAAACTTAACTTTTTGCAATTTTCTGTGCTACTTAAGTTCTCCGTCCTGCTCTGGGGTGTTTATTTAGGAAAGCTAGAGGCAAGGAAGCAATCTCAAGTTTGTGGACTTCATGAGGGATCCAAGCTAGGCTGAAATTAAATGTACTCATTGTTCTAATCCTCCTTTTTTGGGGTTTTCTTTATTAAACTGGTCTTTGATCTAAAAATACCAATGCTCTCGCTGCACGAGTCCTTTCCCCTAAAGCCAACTCTGCAGGGAGAGTGTCACGGAGAGCAGGATCTGCCTTGCTGAGGGCTGCAGCGTCCCCGCTCCGAGGACACCGCGCACAGGGTGTCACCACAGTCCAGGGCTGTGCTGGGGATGCTGGAGTGGGGCTGATCCTTGGAAACACAACCAGAAAGAACAAGGCAAACCCTTTAACCCTGGATCCATGATTCCTCAGTGGGCCTCACAAGGCCACTCAGCAACATCTACTTTATACATGGAAGGAGAAAGGTGGGATCCTGGAAACTCCTGAGAGCACCTGTGGTTCCCCAGCAGACAAGGAAGGACTAAGCTGGCCAGAAATCCAGTGGCAGGGAGGGGTAAATGGTTCTTGGGAAGCCGGTCACCTCCTGGGTGTTTACTGGCATCAAACCAGCCCTGAATCTTGATGGAGCACCGTCTTGAGATGTTCCCTGTGCAGAGAGCCAAGGGGTCCGGCACCACACAGCGCAGTGGAAGATGTCCATGTGCAGGGCTGACACGCAGATGCCAAGAGCCTTGTCCTGAAGCCTGTGTTTTACCACCAGTGCTGTTCTCCACAACTTCCCTGAGCCCCTCCACATCTGGTCCTGCTTTTGACTTCGCTTCTCTGCTTTGTTTCACCATCATCAACATTTGCGTATTTATAACAAAACAGCATTTAACTCCAAAGACCTTCCCAGAGCTCAATCCCCGTGCTGTAAATAGCAGCACAGGTACTGTGAATGTACAAGCTCCACCAGGGAGACGTTAATCACTGCAGGTGCGAGCAGGAATCCCAGCATTTCTACCCTGCTGCTCCACGATTATTTCCTGGGTCAAAAATCCTTTGTCTCCATGCAGAAGCATGCAGCGAGTTGCTGGAGAGGCACCACACCACTGATACCATTGCTGGAACTCCAGCTGGGCAAGCTCTGAAAGGCTTCCGTGCCTACAGGCAACTGCTGCTACCACAGAACTGTTAGCTCCTTCCAAAAATTCTTATAATCACAGAATCATAGAATCACTAAGGTTTGAAAAGACATCTAAGTTCATCCAGTTCAACCATCAGCCCAACCCCACCATGCCTACTAAACCATGTCCCCGAGTGCCATGGCCACAGGCTTTTTGAAGCCTCCAAGGATGGGGACTCCAGCCCTGCCCTGGGAAGCCTCTGCCAGGGCTTCACCGCTCATTCCATAAAGGAGTTTTTCCTAATACCCAATCTAAACCTCCCCTGGCACAACCTGAGGCCATTTCCTCTCGTCCTATTGCTTGTTACCTGGGAGAAGAAACCAACAACCACCACACCACAATTTCCTTCCCAGGAGCTGCAGAGCGATGAGGTCTCCCCCCAGCCTCATCTCCTCCAGCCTAAACAACCCCAGATCCCTCAGCTGCTCCCACCACCCCTAGGCTCCAGACACCTCCCCAGCTCCGTTCCCTTCTCCAGATGTGCTCCAGCCCCTCAACGTCCTTCTTGGAGTGAGGGGCTAAAACTGAACCCAGAATTCAAGGTGAAGCATCACCAGCGCCGAGTGCAGGGGGACAATCCCTGCCTTGCTGGCCACACCATTTCTGATCCAAGCCAGGACGCTGCTGGCCTTCTTGGCCCCCTGGGCCACTGCTGGCTCACATTCAGTCACAACTGACCACCACCCGTAGGGCTTTTTCTGCCAGGCAGCTTTCCAGACACTCTTCCCCAAGCCTGGAGCCGCACAGGGTTGTTGTGGCCGAATTACAGGACCGGCCTGATGCGCTTCACATTTTGCAAAAGCTGAAACCTCATTAATTCACCACCAAAAAATAGTTTCATGCTCCAAAAGCTTCAAAGCCCAACTCACCCTGACTCACCCAGCTGCAAAGATTGCTCCAAGCAAACCCCACAGCTCTATGAAATCATTCAAAGGCTGCTGATAAGACAAACCACAACATCCAGAGTTAGAGCTATTTTAGTGAAATGCCTGAGAAAGTGGCTTTTGAAGAACCAAAAAAGACACACTATGGGCTGTGCTGTGACTTGCATGGAGCTGTGGTCAGTCCACATGATCCCAGCCACTCGGGGTGAGTGTTCTCACCCTGGGGCAGCCGACCACGGCACCAGGCACTCACGCTGGCTACTGGACGCTGCAGCACAGGGAAATGGTGTAAGACATATAGATTCTGCTTTTCAGCAATTCTTACAGCTTTTCCAACCCTGTGCTGGAGCGGTGCAGACAGAGGAGCAAAGCCTGGGCACAGAATCATGGAATGGTTTGGGTTGGAAGGGATCTCAAAGCCCATCCAGTCCCACCCCTGCCATGGGCAGGGACACCTCTCACTGGATCAGGGGCTCCAAGCCCCATCCAACCTGGCCTTGAACCCCTCCAGGGATGGGGCAGCCACCCCTGCTCTGGGCAGCCTTCTCTCCTCCAGGCTGAACATCCCCAGCTCTCCCAGCCTGTCCTCATAGCAGAGATGCTCCAGCCCTCAGATCATCTCTGTGCTCTCCTCCGGACTCGCAGGGCTGGACGCTGGCCCTGCATCCCTCACATGTCCCCATGTACCAGCACCCACCAGGGCAGCGCAGAGGCTGCTCGCCCACCCCAGCCCACTCTTCTGCTCCTTTTTAAACAGAGACACCAAAAACAGACAATGAATAAAAACTAAAAGGAAATAAAACCCACGCTTTAGCTCTAGAGAGGAAACAGTGCAGGCGGGCAGCTTCCCCGACTGATGTTGGTCTAGGAACAAAATCTTCATTTGAATAAACTTAAAGGCCTGAATAAACCAAGAATAACAAATTAAATCAGGGATAAAATGCCTGGGCCCCTTCCCAGTCCCAGGTTTTCCATTGCTGATCAATGTCAATGCAAGCCTTCTTTCCAAAGCCCTGTCTCAGACCGCACCGCTCGGCTCCTGGAGCAGCTGGCAACTCCCTAATCAGGTGCTCAGCACCCACTTTGGCACAAGGACCCTCCAGTGCCTATTTTTAGTGTTCCCGCACCTCGCTGAACTCTCTTCCCCTTGTGTCCCCCCTCCTGTGCTGCCAGCGAGTCCTGGTCCCTGCAGCTCGCTTCATGCTGACAGAATGGAACAGATCATAGAACAGTTTGGGTTGGAAAGGATCTCAAAGCCCACCCAGTCCCACCCCTGCCATGGGCAGGGACACCTCCCGCTGGATCAGGGGCTCCAAGCCCCATCCAGCCTGGCCTTGAACCCCTCCAGGGATGGGGCAGCCACCCCTGCTCTGGGCAACCTGGGCCAGGGCCTCCCCACTCTCATGGATAAGAATTTCCTCCTAATATCTAGTCTAACTCTTGCTCCTTCCAATTTTCAGCCGTTCCCCTGTCCCTGCTGGGCACCGGCTGCCCCTGCTGTGTCCCAATCCTGAAGGTGATCATGTTCCCCTTCCTCCCTGCTCCCAGTGGACCTTTGACAGCACCACAGATGTCACAGCGCACAACCCATTAGTGCCCGCGTAGCGCACACGCCGCCAGACAACGCGGCATGAAATATAAATGAAGCGCTGCTGCTTGCGCAGAGACGGCCTCGAGCGCTGCGCACACGTTTGCCGCGACACCGACTCGCTGTCCGCAGCTCCTGGCACCAGGGCACACACCATGCTGCTGTAAACGTGCCCTCGCTGGTGCACGGGGGCTGCAAATCCCTCCTCTGCAGAGCCTGAATTCACTACCTCAGCCTGGTCACAGCACACGGTGTTCTGGATTAACCCAGCCGAGGGGGCACTGGGAATTCAGACACACGTGGGACATCTGTCTCCATCGTCCCTCCTACAAGTATTTATTGCCACGTAAGAGCTTGCTAGCACAGAGACCCAAGATGTGACAAAGCCATCAGCTCTTTGGTTAACTAAATGAATTCATACAAGCGTAAACTTCCCTCACACATCCCACCTGCAGGGTCAGCCCCGACGCCTCAGGATGCTCTGCTTAATAGAATCATAGCACAGAGCCATGGAATGGATTGGTTGGAAGGGATCTCAAAGCCCATCCAGCCCCATCCCCTGCCATGGGCAGGGACACCTCCCACTGGATCAGGGGCTCCAAGCCCCATCCAACCTGGCCTTGAACCCCTCCAGGGATGGGGCAGCCACCCCTGCTCTGGGCAGCCTGGGCCAGGGCCTCCCCACCCTCACTGCAAAACATTTCTCCTCAAGATCTCATCTCTACCTACTTTCTTTTTCACTTTTTGCACAAGAGTATTTCCCAGGAAAGCCAGCCTGCTTCTCCCAGGATACCCTCTCGCTGGTACCTGATGTAATTGTTCACATGAGCCGTGTGAACCGTATGGATTTCCTCCCTCTCTTTAGCAGCGAGGGAGGGATTTTAGAATGATTCAAATGTTTGATTGCCTGAACGTAGCATCTTTGTAAGATGTAATGTGCTTGGCTTCCAGCTTCTGCTCCTCAAACGCACAGTGACTCTGGCTTCCTACCTACCCAGCCCACGCTGGTGCCCTGGGAGCTCCAGGACATCATAGGATCATAGAATCATGGAATCATTGAGGTTGGAAAAGACCTCCAAGCTCACCCAGTCCAACTGTCAGCCCAACCCCACCGTGCCTGCTAAACCATGTCCCAAAGCACCACATTTACACATTTTTTGGAACCCTCCAAGGATGGAGACTCCCCCCCGTGCCCTGGTCAAAATAACCCTAGCAGACATGATCAGAGAGACATCAATATTTAGTCAACCATCCCCAGCCCTTGCCTGCGAGCATCCTTGGCGTGCTCCAGGCAGGAGACGCGAGCGTGCGGCACCGCGGTGTCAAGCCCCGTCACATTTCCGGTTGCTCTGCGGTTCACAAACACTCATCAAAGGGATTTTTGATGAAATAAAAGTTTCCTCTGTTTACAGTCACCAGGAAAATCACGAGGTGGATGTCTTGCAGAGTGAGCAGGTGGAACATCTCTAAGATGAAAAGATTACATTAGAATCATATTTGTGGATAAACAGAGGCCATTGTAGTCCATCACCAGGTGGGAAATCCCATGGAATCAGTACTAAGGAGGACCTTGGGAGCAAGACTGGAGCTAAAGAGCAACCCACCAGCTGGTGCCTTGGAGCAGGCTCCTTGGGGAATTGCTTTTCTCCACGTGTCCTGGCCCATCCTATCGATGAGGAACCAGATGAGAACTTCACTCCTGCAGTAAGGAGTGAAGCTAAGAGCAGAGAAACAAAAAAAGGAACATTCATTGCAGCGTGTGCGCCGTGGGTTTGATTTGTACAGCACCCACACCAAGTGAAGCACTGGTTCAATCCACAAAACAGCTGGTTGTACAGAGCAGATATAAAGAATTAAGCCTCTATTTCTGTGTCACAGACTGCTTGCTGACCTGCCGGAAAAATTTAATAGCTATTGTGCCGGGGTGGGTTAGACTGGATATTGGGAAAGATCTCTTCACTGGAAGAGTGAGGAAGCCCTGGCAGAGGCTGCCCAGGGCAGTGGTGGAGTCCCCATCCCTGAGAGGTTCAGAAAATATGTATTTAGCAGTGACTAGATAGTAAGAAAGTAACTAAATAGAAGAAAGCTGGATTCAACTACGCTTCAGAGTCTTTAATGACATAACCAAGGACCTTGACTTGCAGACCCCAGGCAGAAGGAGCTGGGCTGGCGACCGCAAAATCTATAAACCAAATGGATTTGAGCTTAAAAACACTGAAAGAGAGAAACAGTGGCGCACAGCTATATATACAGAGACTCCTTTGGCAACAAGCACCTCTCCCCCACTGCAGGCTGCACAAACCCTTCACCTGGCGGCAGGTGTATTCATCGCTGCAGGCCCCGCGCGGCACCTCGGGGCGAGGGCATCGCTGGGCATGAGTGAAGGTCTGGGGCTAGCGCCTGCATCACCTGGGCAAGCACTGCAGGCAGAGCTCTTCACAAGGGCTGAAAGGAGGAGATCTTTGTCAAAGCGAGCTCTGGCTTCCCTCTGCGTCCCAAGCTGGGAGCTCGGGCTGGCCTGGAGATAATAATTAGGTTAAAGAGCTAACGGCCGGAGGAGAGCGCGGCACTGAATGAAAATGAGCCTGCGTGCGAGCAGAGCGCCAGCACAGCACTGAGATAACCAGAATTAATCCCACATCAGCACCACCAGCGACCTGCTCCAAACCTCAGGACAAGGGCACAGGCTGAAGCACTGCAAATTCCACCTAAACGCTAAAAAACCCAACGCTTTTATAAAGTGAGACCTTCCGGTACGGAAAGGGGCTCCGGGAAAGCTGGGGAGGGGCAGGGAGTGCAGGGAGAGGATGAGGGGAATGGTTTTGAGCTGAAAGGGGGGAGATTGAGGTGAGATCTTGGGCAGAAATGTTTTGCTTTGAGGATGATGAAGCCCTGGCCCAGGCTGCCCAGAGCAGGGGTGGCTGCCCCATCCCTGGAGGGGTTCAAGGCCAGGTTGGATGGGGCTTGGAGCCCCTGATCCAGCGGGAGGTGTCCCTGCCCATGGCAGGGGTGGCACTGGATGGGCTTTGAGGTCCCTTCCAACCCAACCCATTCCATGGTTCTAGGATTCTACAATACCAACTCCTCGTTCTCATGAAGAGCAGCAGGACCTGCTGGATCACTCCGTATTTTGACTATTTCCATGGAAAAGGGGTACAGAGGTTTGTCATACAGGCAAGTAAAAAGAAAAACGCTTTCCTAACCTCCAGCACAGCAGTTTTCCATGTGCTCGATGGATACTGCCTGAAATTGGGAAGTGCCTAGAGAGCCCTGGAGCGCCTGCAGCCTGCGCTGGGCTCCCATTCCCTGCTCAGGAGGGCTCCATCGCCAGCCAGCCATCCTACAGGCACAAGGAGACCACCTCGAGGGTGAAATCTGAAGGGGGGGGAAACCTGTGCCCACCGTGCAGCAGAGAGAGCCCCGCGAAACGGAGCTGCAGCACCGGGTGCGTGGGGAGCTCAGGGCATCCAACCCCAACGTTCCCAGAGGGCAGCGCTGACGAGGAGGCTGGCTCTGCTCCTAGGAGCAGCACACAGCACACCCACACTGAGCACAGCACGGGCTAATTAGTCCTCTTTCTGCTAAGCTAATGAGGGTGGGAAGCGAGCACCGCGCTGTCACTATGATGTCTGTATTCCAGGATGGCTGATGCAGAAGTTTTCCCAGCTTGAGCTAAAAGGAAAGGACTTGAGGAAAGCACTGGGAAAGTCTCTTCCACACGGCTACGGGGACAGGTCCTTGCACCTCCATGGACAGGAATGGGAGGGATGCAAACCTGTCTTTCCAAGGATGACAGGAGTAAATAGCAACTACGTGAGCTGCCCAACTGTACCCACAAGATCATTAAACACCAGTGGGGAGGAAAAAATCATGAATTATAGACATTTCCAGTATGGAAAGGGGCTCCAGGAGATCTGAGGAGGGGCTCTTGATCAGGGAGTGCAGGGACAGGAGGAGGGGAATGGTTTTGAGCTGAAAGAGGGGAGACTGAGGTGAGATCTTAGGGAGAAATGTTTTGCTGTGAGGGTGGGGAGGCCCTGGCCCAGGCTGCCCAGAGCAGGGGTGGCTGCCCCATCCCTGGAGGGGTTCAAGGCCAGGCTGGATGGGGCTTGGAGCCCCTGATCCAGTGGGAGGTGTCCCTGCCCACGGCAGGGGTGGCACTGGAAGAGCTTTAAGATCCCTTCTGACACAAACCATACCACAATTCTATGATTCTTCCTTACCACGCATGGATGGATGCCCAATCCAGCTGATTTTCCTGCGGAGGTGCCCCAACCGAGCAGGCACACAGGAGCGTTTAGGGCTTTCCGAGATCAATTAAACACAGCCACGTCAAACCTCACAAACCAAACCTCACACAGAAGCAGGTGCCAACACCGTAACACGCATCTCCGTATTTCCTTCAGCCGGTGAAGTCTCTGCCAGCTTTAAAAGGCCAGCAGCTCAATCCCAATATGCTTTTGCTTAATCTATTTTACTGCAATGTTTCTCTGATTGTATTTTAGCCTTCTAAACAATATGAGATAAAGCTACACCTTTAATCCCTGCATTTCAGAGGAGCTCGTGCTGGCGCTGCTGACACAAGGACACAGCCGCAGCTGCTCCGTAGATGGATGCTCTCAGCCAGGTCAACCCAGAGAGCGCTGGGCAGCCCCAGGACACCTTAAATTCATCCATAAAATACCTTAGAGAAGTAGGAACCCAAGATGGAGAGATGAAAGGAAAGTCAGAAAGCAGAAAGCCTGGTTTCCACAGGCTTTCTTTGAACTTAATTTGAAAATTATGTGGCATCAACACCGACTTTGCAGAAATAACGATGATCAAATGTAGTTAGGAGCAGGACACTGCCTTTCCCCTTACTTTCAACAACTGCCTGAGGGATCCAGGGCAGGGGGTTAGATTGGATATTAGGAAAAAATTCTTTGCTGACACAGTGGTGAAGCCCTGGCAGAGGCTGCCCAGAGCAGGGTTGGGGTCTCCATCCCTGGAGGGGTCCAAAAACCATGTGGCTGTGGCACTTTGGGACATGGTTTAGCAGGCACCGTCGGGTTGGGCTGAGGGTTGGACTGGATGAGCTGAGAGATCTTTTCCAACCTCCATGATTCTAGACTGTGAGCTGACAGACTGGACTTAAACAGCAGTTTATCTTATGTTGCTACAGTACAAGGTTGAGCTGATGGACAAGTATTTACAGAACGAGTTCCATGCAGTTCAAAGGGAGAACAAATCCTTAAATTTGAGCAAAACAGTGGCAACTTAGCTCAACAGCCTCCAGTGGAAATACATATTGACCACTAAGCCTGGTGGGACAGATGGATGGTGCTTCTGAGGGAGCAGGTGTGCCAGGGGAGGGGAGCACAGCACCTTCTGATGAGGGATGGTCATAGACCCAATGGTTTGGGACAGAAGAGACCTTAAAGATCATACAGTTCCAACTCCCCTGTCATAAGCAGGGACACCTTCTACTTCAAAACCCTCTTCCTTTCAAATCCATGCAGAATTCAGGGAATCCAGCCCAAAACCTCAAACCCCAAGTCACCTAACTGCTGGGGATGTTTGGTGCACCTCCAAAGGCAACGGTCACCTCCCTGTGACTTTAACACAACCAACTGAAGCAACGGCTGAGTCAGGGTCCTAAAAGCTACCCCACAGTCCTATCTTCTATATGATCTTCCCAAACGTCACGCATCCCACAACACTGTGATCCAGTTATCCGACCCAGAAGCACACCAGCCATGTACAGAAATCTATGCTCGCTTCACACACGCTCGCAGCCTGCCAAGGATCCACAGAGGAACAGGAAGGCTTGCTGGGGCTGCTCCAGCTGGGAAGTGGGTCACCAAAACAGGGCTTAGTTCATGATCAAAACCCCTGCATTAATTAGTCTCCTCAGAAGGAAAGAAACCACCAGCAGTAGCTGCCAAGCTGCAGAGAAGCCACTTTTCCTGCCAATAAGGCAGAATTTGAGCAGAACTCCTGTCTGCATCAGAAAATGATCTAAGATGGGTGTTGCTGATGGGATGCAGCCACCCTGAAGACCAGAAGATACCTTCACTGCTGTGAGCTTCACCTGGGTCCTGCTTCCAACACCCAGAGGCAGCAGAGGAGGATGGATGGAGGAGCCCCACTCTGCACAAGGCAGGCAGGAGCCCTTGCCCGCAGGCGCTGTTTATGACTCACAGTCATTAGTCAGGAGTTTGGCTCAGACCTCGAAACAAGATTGACATCCCCTGAAAGAAATACCAGCTCGCAGGAGCAGCAGGAGTCGGAGCGCCAGCTCCAGCATTCCCCAGCGCAGGAATTTCCCCCTGCAGCTGGCACATGGATTCACTTCCACAACGTGCCAACTCCTCAGCCAGGCTGGGCTTGGAGAGAACGCAGAAAAGTTTGCATGGATAAAAGATAAAACACTGCAGGTGCCAGGGGCTTCGCAGGGATCCTGACCAATCTGTCCCGTCCTCCTCCCCAGCTGCCCCTCAGGCCAGGCTGGATGGGGCTTGGAGCCCCCGATCCAGTGGGATCCAGTGGGAGGTGTCCCTGCCCATGGCAGGGGCTGTGACTGGATGGACTTTGAGGTCCCTTCCAACCCAAAATTCAGTGATTCTATGAAAGCAAACAAGCATCCCTTGTGGGACAGGTCCAGGGGAATGTTCCCTGCTTCGGGCTAACAGACTGGGAGGTTTCACTTCAGGGAAGACCGAGACCAAAATTTTATCTTTATAAATATCTACAAAGCCTAATAACAATGGAAATATTCAAAACATCTTCCTCCTCGCAGCAAGCGGCCATCGAAACCCGTTGCTAATGGTTCCCTTGGAGCACTCGAAACCCAAACAACCCGAGTACCGCTCGCACCGCGCAAACCCTCCCTAAGCAAGTGGAAAGTAAAAAGCAGAGGCTGAACCAGCTCCTCTGTCCAAACACAGACAGGAAAACAAGCACAGGGGAAAGAAAAAAGTCAGGACAGAGGAAAAGGAGCGGCACAACTGCTCGGCGTGGGTTCTGAGGGAGCGGCGCTGAGCTTGGCCACAGCCAGCGTCCTTCGCGAGGCAGATGGGAACACCCGCATCCCAGATGGACACGGGGCTCCATCGGAGCGTCACGGAGCAGGAGGTGGCGTCGACGTGACAGCAGCGCTTGGGCACAGCTTCCAGGAGAGCTGCGGGACGCCAGTACACCCCGAGATACCCGTGCCACCCGCTCGCCCACCCACGCAGGACCTTGACTGTCTCCAAAACACCGTGTTTGTCCTCATCCCAGTACACTTTATCTGGGAGACGTCTCCAACACCATCCCTGTTCCCAAAACAAGCCTGAGCGAGGGCAGCATGGTCCCCAGTGCCCCGGGATGCTGGATGCCCTCAGCTCACCCCACAGACAATGCCGTGCACAGAGCTGCCGTGGGCTCAGAGCCACTGGGACATGCTCCAGCTGCAGGTTGCCTGGTTTCACTCCAGAAACACCGAACATAGAATTCCTGCAATGTGCAGGAACTCGAAAACCTGCTGGATGCTCATAAGACACAGAATCGTAGAATAGGTTGGGTTGAAAGGACCTCAAAGCCCATCCAGTGCCACCCCAGCCATGGGCAGGGACACCTCCCACTGGATCAGGGGCTCCATCCAAGCCCCATCCAACCTGGCCTTGAACCCCTCCAGGGATGGGGCATCACCCTTAAAGAGCCTGTATTCCCTAAAATGCAGAAATAGCAGAAGCCACACAGGACCAGACAAAAAAGTTCACGGTAGACAAAAAAATAACCATCTTTTAAAGAGAACAATACAGCACAGTTCTTTAATGTGTTTGTTGCATCTCCCTTTGTGCCTCTATGGTTGGACTCAATGACCCAATGGGTCTTTTCCAGCCTGGTGATTCTATGATTCTATGAAAACACCTCCCACGGTGTTTCATTAATGCATTTTGAGCTCCGAGTTTCCAGTTTAAAACTAATCCTTATCATTGATACCAGAAAAGCAGCAACCAGACAAGTTCTGGAAACAGAGCGCAAGGGACTCGGCTTCAGATCACAACTCGGTTTAGCTGGAAAGCAGGAATCGGGCTCTGCCTGACCCAGCCCTGAGCATCCACAGCCCCGCACCCTGATCCGGCTCCTCGGGGCCCCGCTGCCGGCGGTGATTAATCAGCTTGTGCAATCGAGTTCTCCGCCACCCGGAGAAACCCACTTCTTTGTCCAAAAGCATTTGTCAGAAGAAAAACAGAACCACCCAGAACTGAACATCGCTCAACTACTTAAAAAAGAGAAAGGGTGAGCAGGCAGCAGCAGCAGCCAGGGGAGGACGTCTTCAGCAACAGCAGCTCAAGATGCCCACAAATGAATGAATGAAAAAGCCAGGAGAGGGATTTATGCCGTGTTTTCTGCAGTTTGACAACATTTATAGCAGCCAGGGCTGAGCTGACAGTAGGAGCTATGCTACCCCCCAGCACCTTCTCAGAAAGCAAAACCTTAAAAACCAGACAGAACCCCCTTTAATGCTAGAAAGCACCTAATACAAACCACTGCAAAAGCAGGATCACAGAACCATGGAGTGGTTTGGGTTGGAAGGGATCTGCAAGCCCATCCAGTTCCAGCCCTGCCACGGGCAGGGACACCTTCCTCCAGGACCATGAAACTATTTATCTCTGCAAGGACAAAGCCGAGTGCTGCACTGGCAAAAGCATTCTTGGGAGAAACAGCAAACAAATTGCCCTTGAATCCCTAACTGGGATGTTGTTTTCCCTTCCCCAGCAGCCAGCAAGGCTGCTGACACCCTCACATCATGACTACAGCATCCCTAAAGGAGAAGAAAACAAGGAACATGCTGTTAGATACAACGAGAAAAGGAAGCCCCAGCCCATGCTGTTGTGCCAGGGAAGATGTTTCTTCCGCCAGGATCAGGCGAGGACGAGGTGGTTAGAGCGCTTGGAGGGTACGGCAGCAGCACAGCAGCTCCTGGAGCAGCTGAATGCCAAGGCTCCAGCCCCTGCCCAGCTACCTGCTGCACCTTCCGATGCTGCCAGCAAAGGACGTGTGGGAAAATCCCAGTGGAGCTTTCACAGCTCATTAGCTCAGAGAGCCTGTGGCTTGTAAACGAAGCGGGGTAAGCTGGGCCAGCAGCCCGGAGTCCAGCTGGACCCGAGCAGCTCGCAGATACACCCATGCAAACCTCACGCCAGTGAAATCCGGGTGGAGCCCTGCGGGGATTTTGGTGTTCTGGCGCTTCCCATCTTCTCCGACAAACACCGTCTCTGCAGAAAGCCACGCATGAGGGCAGAGGGTTACTCTAATCAAACATGTTGTACCAATTAGGACCTCATGATATCCATCACAACACCCAACACCACCCAGCACAGCTCGGCCCATGGATTGGGGCTTGACGGATTCCATCTCGAGGTGCGGGTCCCTCCTTCTCCCGGCTGCAACGCTGCCAGCACAGCCCCTTGAACTCTGCCTACGTGGCTTTAATTAATTACAGTCCCTCGGTTACCCACATCAGGCCACCTCCCCATTCAGGTATGTTTAAAACTTCATTACTCTGTTTCATCCCAACATTTCCTGCCATACACAAGCTCTACCACAACAATTTTCTGCTCCAAGAGGGATAAAAATCCCTGGTTATTCAGCTGAGCGGGGATGGAGCTGCCTGGGTTCTGTACCAAACACCAATGTGGGCGCTCGGCAAAGGGGGGAACACCAGGGAATTATGAATAAAGCAGGGAGATCAGCATCTGTAAGACTTTTTCTGATTTCCCTTTCAATCACAATTGTTCCATGATTCTATAAAAACAGGGACCATTATTAATCCAAGCCTCCTGGCCATGGCTCTTTCTTCCCTGTACAAGGAATTGCAGCTATTCTGCATGGAAACGTATCGGAGCATGGGATGCTCCTTGCTGCCACATCTCAGGGGTGTTCAGGACCATTTCTAACTACTTCAGATCACAGAATGGGACCACTTGGACGATATCTCATGGCAAATGTCCTTGGTGACACAGGTGAGGTCAGGACATGACGGGACTCTGATTTCCTCCTAAGTCAGAACACTCCTAATGGCATTACCGAGCGGATTTTCAGATGCATTTATACCGTCTGTATCATCACCTGGTTTCAACCTGACCTCAAGGAGATCTATTTATCAGTATTCTGCTTGCTGAAGTCTGTCTGAACTTTTACCCCAGTACTGGGACATACGGGACAGCCACCCACCCCTGCTCAGATCCAAAAGATGTTAAAGATGGGAATCTATTTCAGGATGTTCCTCCTCTGATTTCTCCACCTCAGCCACACCAGTCAAGCTCTTAAAGCACCTACTTATAGGGTGGATCTCTGCCTAAAAGCCACCCCTGATGCTGGTCAAGTACTTGTGCCAAACACCCAGCCCTGTGAGAGCACAGCGAGCCTGCAGGGACAGAAACAGCGACACGAGCTCCGTAATGCTCATCCACAGCACTTCCACCTGCATCCAACCCTCTTTGCACCACCAGGGTTCTCCGACATCCCCAGTTTAGCAGCAAGGTTCAGCAGTTCTCAGCTTCTGGAAGAAAGGCAACACAAGGAGGATGCCCAAGGATGCTGACCTCAGTCTGGGAAGAGCTGCATCCCAGGGCCCATCCTGTTCACCAACACCAACCCACAGGAGCTCTGGCTGTGCGTTATTTTAAGGCATTCCTAATAAAAAGCCAGGCGATTTTCTCAGGATTCAATAAACAGGCTGCTCCTGCCAGATATGCAAATTCTACGTGTATTTATCTTAATAAAATTGGCCGGCCTTACCAACTAAAAGGAAGCACAACATCTCGGTCGCAATCTCCCCCATCTTGGCTGCTCCACGGGAGGGGATCCCGAGCCCAAACCACGCAGACGTCTCAACACATCCGGGAAGCTCTTCCCTCACGGCCCACGTCAAGCAGCTCAGAAAAAAAGGGGCACCAATCGCAGCCAGAATTTCCAACCAGTGCACCCTGACATCTCCATCACCTCCATCACCCAAAGTAGCATGCAAAGCTTCCACTTGCTTTTCCCTAAAGTCACAAGATCATAGAACCACAGAATTGTGGAAAGGTTTGGGTTGGAAGGGACCTCAAAGCCCATCCAGTTGCACCCCGCCATGGGCAGGGACACCTCCCACTGGATCAGGGGCTCCAAACCCCTGTGGGTCATTTTTCTTCTTGGAAGTTAAGCACCGTCTGCACAGGAGAAGACTCATCCAACTGTCTCTCAGAAACAGCTCCTAGAGACTCTTCCTCCCCATCCCAGGGTAGGAATTGCATGTTCAGAAGAAATGCCCATTGTGGGAGGGATGCAATGCAGCATTCAGGTGAGGTGAGGACCAAATGTGAAGCCCATCACCTTCCACACTCTCCATGCCCACACCTGCACACGCTGCTCTTCCCCATGGCAAACAATTCACACTTCTGCAGGGCTCCAACACGATCGGTGTGTCAACTCATGACTCTGTTACTCACTTCTCATGCAGAACGTGTCTCATATTTGGAAATGTATTCTATTGATTTCCTGGCACACAACATCGGT
Source organism: Phaenicophaeus curvirostris (assembly GCF_032191515.1). NCBI lineage: Eukaryota > Metazoa > Chordata > Aves > Cuculiformes > Cuculidae > Phaenicophaeus > Phaenicophaeus curvirostris. The sequence goes on along the minus strand of NC_091398.1, from coordinate 40,749,884 downwards.
TGAAATAGGCGTTGGTAGCAGTTTCCTGTCTGAGTTGTTTTAAGCCAAAGTCTCGTAGTTGTGCTGAGGCTGATGTTGCTTTAAAATAGCTGGGGGTTGGAACTGGATGGGCTTTAAGGTCCCTTTCAATGCAAACCATTCCTTGATTCAATGATTCATACTCATTCCAGCCAGAGCCAAAGCACTGGAGACCGGGTTTGGAGAGCCCGGAGGAGTCAACCGCTGCCCATGGACCAAAAACTAGCTTCAAACATCTTTCTCCAAATCATATTTCTAACAGCATTCCTCACGTTGGTAGCCTAACCTCTACGTTATTGTCTGCCCCCCAGAGTGTTGGCCGCAGCGTCTGAGGGACCTGGGGCTGTTTAGCCTGGAGGAGGCTGAGAAGAGACCTCACCGCTGTCTACAACAGCCTAACAGGAGGTTGTAGAGGTGGGTGTTGGGCTCTTCTCCCAAGTGACAGGTGATAGGACAAGAGGGAATGGCCTTAAGTTTCTTCGGTGAGGTTCAGATTGGACATCAGGAAAAATTTCTTCACGGAAAGGGTTCTCAGGCCCTGGCTGAGGCTGCCCAGGGAGGTGGTGGAGCCCCCGTTCCTGGAGGGGTTTAAAAGGTGGGTAGATGAAGCGCTTAGGGATCTGGTTTAGTAGCAACAGGTACAGTTGGACTGGATGATCTCAAAGGTCTTTTCCAATCTTGGGATTCTACGATTCTACATCCACAACGGAAACAACAGCACGTTCTGAGAAAGCACCAAAGCATGAAACTGCATAAAGGCACCGTGACGATGTAGGTTACTAATTAACACATTAGCAGGAAAAAAATCCAACCCCAACCTGCTTAAGATTTCTCTTTAATGAGATTTGTTTACAATAGCAGTAGTATCGTTCGGGAGATATTCTGGGAAGCCTCCTGCCAGAAGCGATTTTACCTTCCTGGGTGGAAAGGTCGGGCAGGGTGCAGATTTAGCACTTTCAGGGACATCTGCTGATGCATCCGGAAAACAAAGGAGGAGGCAGGAAAGGCTGGAGTCAGCCAAGCCCTCCAAACTATGTTATTGTACAAACACTTTTTTTTTTTTTGTGTATCCCAAGAACAATAAAGTAAACTTGGCCGGCTGTGGGTTGGGGCTTATTAAAACTGGCAGCTCGCTCGCTAAATTCTGCTTTTCATTATTGCGAAAGGAGGGTGATGTCAAGCTTTAACACGCTCGCTGCGCCCGGCGAGCCGACGGGGTGGGCGGAGGGGAGAGGCGCAGCAAGGGCAGACGCTGCTTCCAGCCTCACCCCGAGAGCCCCGGCTCAACGGGAGCCAGCCGGGAACCAGGGAAACTCATCCCCATCGCCGCTTGTGTACGAGGAATACAAATTAATTACAGCAAAACACGGGAGCAGCGCCACATAAAGGGGAATTGTCACTTGGAATTGTTCACATCTGTTGCATGCCTTTCATTCCTGGATCAAAGCTCTTTATAAACCTGAATCAATTAAGGTTCACAAAGCCTATGTGAATCACGCTCCGTTTTATTAATTCTCCTTCAAGCAGAGCTTTCTGCCAAACTGAGTTTGAGAGGAGACGTACTAATATTCCTTTGAAGATTATTTAGTTACGCAGGATCACTCAAAGTTCTACAGGATGGTTTTCAAACCCATAAAACTCCGAAAGTGCAGGAAACCTCATGCTCCGGCACCATTCAGAACGTCTCCACTTCTTCTCGACAGTCAGACCCTCTCCTTAGCTCTAAATCACAGAATCAGGGAACGGTTTGGGTCAGGAAAGATCTCAAAGCCCATCCAGTTCCACCCCCTGCCATGGTCAGGACACCCCCCACTGGATCAGGGGGCTCTTTAAAAATCCTTAAGGATCTGCAAAGAGCTTCCAAAGCCAAAGCATCAGGGTGGCTGCATTTTAAGGCAACATCACTTACAGATGCCGCCGGGCAGCACAGCTCCACCAGCTCCCACATGCAGCCCGGTGATGGTCACTGGCCACCTCTGCCTGGACACTGCTGGGGCTTGAAGCTTCCACACCTGCATCCCAACTGCGGGAACAGCTCTGGAAAACCTGCCCAGACCATCTCATATCCCCACAAATACAGAAATCAACAAAAACCATAGGGACCTTGGGGAAAAATCAAAAGCCAAGCACTATAAATACACACACTCACTGTCTTCTTGTGTGGTCTTCCAGGAAAGACAGTCTCCTCCCAAGGCAACAGGACCAGAACATACAAAGGAGCAACATGAACCTCAGATACTAACGACGACAGCACCATTTCATAGAATCACAGAATCACCAAGTTGGAAGAGACCAACCAGATCATCAAGTCCAACCATTCCCATCAATCACTAACCCATGTCCCTCAGCGCCTCGTCCACCCGTCCCTTAAAACCCTCCAGGGAAGGTGACTCAACCCCCTCCCTGGGCTATACCTGGGCTCCAAGAGCAAGGCTGCCACGCACATAAACCCACTCAGGAGAAAAGCATTGCCAGACAGCCAGAAGAAAGCCAAACTGCTGTTCTGGAGCACTGTGATCCCACCACCAGCTTTCGCTCCAAGGATTCATTCCCTTATTGTCATTGCAACGAACCCGAACATTTAATTTCTACCCCAAACTGACAGGACAAGGGGGAACATTTTTAAGCTGAAAGAGGGGAGACTGAGGTGAGATCTTAGGCAGAAATGTTTTGCTGTGAGGTGGGGAGGCCCTGGCCCAGGCTGCCCAGAGCAGGGGTGGCTGCCCCATCCCTGGAGGGGTTCAAGGCCAGGTTGGATGGGGCTTGGAGCCCCTGATCCAGTGGGAGGTGTCCCTGCCCATGGCAGGGGTGGGACTGGATGGGTTTGAGGTCCCTTCCAAACCATTCTATTCCACAATTCTATGGTTTGAAGATATTTAGTTCTCTGTGCTCCTTTGGCCCCATGGAATCTGAGCTGCCCTGCCAGTGACCAGCACAATACCTGGCACACACAAGAGCACTTTTCATCCAGGGAGATCCACCCTCTTTGCAGCCCTAAAGAAAGGACACATCTCTGCCAGCAGGACAGGTGACGCTCATGCTCCCAGAAGCTCAAGGCTGGAAAATCTCCAAAGCAACTTGCAGCTGAGCTTTCCCCATCCATAGATGTCATTTACGCTCTGCAAGAACCAAACAACCGACGCAAAGGGATGCAAATTAATCAGGAATTAATTCAAGGGTTTTTTAAGGCTGCTCTTGCTCCCTGTGCTCATCCTTTCCCCAGCTAAAACAAAAATACTGGGTTTGACCCAATTAAACTGCTAACTAAGAAGGCAAAAGGTGAGGAGAGGGCAGGGAGCAACTGGAGCAACCTTAGGTCTCTAAACCAGTGAATCTGAAAGACATCCATGCCTCCTTCCAAACCAGAGAACCGCTTACAAGGGACATAAACCCAATATGCAAACAGACTACTTAGCTTATTGCTTTTGGGTGTTTTGATGGCTCATCAAAATGATTTACATAAAGAATTACCCTCTCTTAGGTTTGACGCTGCGTTCCCTGCTCTCCATACGCTTCCTTTTGATGGCACTGGGAATTTTCCCTGCACGGGGTTGCGAGTCAGGCTCCTGGGTAAGGGACCTCTTCCTGCAAGGCGCCGTCCAGCTCTTGCAGACGCAGGAACCGCTCTGTGAAGTTGTGACTGGTCTCACGCAGGATGGGAAGTGGCCTTTAAATTATAACCAAGCCTGGAAACTGGAAAAAGTCTGCATAGAGAACTGAAACGCTGGCCACTGAGAAATGGGGTTGGAACTGCATGATCTTAAAAGTCTCTTCCAAACCAAACCATTCTGTGATTCTGCGATTGTAAGAAAACAGCAGAAAACCCTCTTAGATTAAATTAAGCTGAGATTTCATTGCCTCAATCTAAGCTTTTATCCCCTTGGTTTCCTTATCAGCTACAGAAGAGAAGGACTTGGGGTGCTCATTGATGAGAAGCTCGACATGAGCTAGAAATGGGTGCTCGTAGCCCAGAAACCACCCGTGTCCTGGGCTGCATCCAGAGCAGAGGGACCAGCAGGGAGGGAGGGGATCCTGCCCCTCTGCTCTGCTCTGGGAGACCCACCTGGAGCCCTGGGTCCAGTTCTGGAGTCCCCAGCACAGGGAGGACATGGAATTGTCGGAACAGGTCCTGAGGAGGCCATGGAGATGATCAGAGGGCTGCAGCACCCCTGCTATGAGGCCAGGCTGAGAGAGTTGGGGTTGTTCAGCCTGGCCCAGGTTGCCCAGAGCAGGGGTGGCTGCCCCATCCCTGGAGGGGTTCAAGGCCAGGTTGGATGGGGCTTGGAGCCCCTGATCCCATGGGAGGTGTCCCTGCCCATGGCAGGGGTGGGACTGGATGGGCTCTGGGGTCCCTTCCAATCCAAATCATTCTATGAAAACAATTTCCCAACAGGCTGTTCTGTCACTGGTTTTAATAACAACCATACTTGTGATAAATTCTGTATTATCCATGGAAAACTCTGTCTTCCAGGCATCATTTAACCCTCAGACACACCAGCTCTGCCTTCAAAACACATCACTACCTTCAGAAAGCCTCCTCCTGTTTAGAACCCTGAAACAAGTGTGTTCAGCCAGCGATTGTGTATAAAGCAAAGACAAGAAGCCCCTGGAGAGGAGGAAGCCGGACGCTGCCGTGCGCTTCTATTCCCACACACCCATCCTACACCCATAAGAGCTTTGGGTCAGGAGGTCAGCCCGAGAACCCTTTCTGTGACTGCAGCGATCACGCAGGCAGGGACTGGAGAGGAAGAAAACGGTGCGTCTTTCACACTTAAACATCCTTTTAAAAGCACAGAGCCGTGCCAGGCTCCCCTTCGGCTCACAGCGCGATGGAGGACGGCAAGATCCTGCACGTGGAAGCTGCTGTACAGCTGGAGACCTGGTGATGCTGTAGAGCCGACTGCATTTTAGGATTCCGGAGAAGGCCAGGGAGAGGACATCGGTCTCTTCCAGAGGATCTTTGCTTAGTTGCACCGAGGAGGCCGCGTGGCTGGTGGAGCAGCTGGGAGCATCTGCAGCAGACACATCAGGCGGGGTGGCAGCGGCCGAGGCCACCGCCGAGCACGGGAAGGGCAGGAAGAGTTCAGCCAAGGAAACTCCGCTTCTCGGCACAGCGGAGACACCAGCACTGCCCCACGACTGCCAGCCCGACGTCCTGCAGAGCCACCATGGGCCACACGGACACTCCAGCAGTGGAGGAGAGGGAGACACAACCACATCCCCTGCCACCCTGCAGCAAACGGGGGTACGGATGCGAGGTCTGAGAGCAATGGCAAAACTTCCCTCATTTGTCATTCCCCCCTGACACGGAGCTTCCTGCAGCCGCCGTTCGCACACACGTAGCAGGGGTTGAGCATCGCCGCAGGAAAAGCATCTTCTTTAATTTCCGACGTGTTTTTGGCTACAATACACAGGACAACTCACACCACGTCCAGGCTGCTCTGCCAAACTGGGGCCTCCGCTCCAAACCAGGTAATGACTGAGGGAGCAAAGCCCTCATCACAGAATCATAGAATCGTTAAGGTTGGAAAAGATGTCAAAGATCCAGTCCTACCACCAACAAAATACCAACATGTTTGCTGAACCGTGTCCCAAAGTGCCACAACCGCATGTTTTCTGAACACTATCTTCATGCGTTTTGGACATCGTGTCATGTCTCAGCACTTTCTGTCCTTCAGATTCCATATTTTTAATGGAAATAACCTGGTACATCACTTACAGATGATTCCACATCCTTATACTTTTCATAGAGTTCCATGGCTTCCAGGGAAAACAAAACATTCACAGTGCCTATTCAATAAAGGCAGCAAACAGAATATTGCGTCAACAATTTTAACGCCTGCTTTCATAGATGCTTGGTTTAAGCATCTGCTTACGACTTCCCACACAGTCCTCTCACTCACAAAGCACCTGGGAGCTTCAACATAGATGACGCTGAGCTTCCATTTCAACGCAGGTGACATCGAGCTTCCACTTCAACAAAGGCAACGTCACTTCCTAATGCAGACGACATCGAACTTCGACACAGACCACGTTGAACTTCAACACAGATGATGTTGAAGCTGACAGAGAGCAACAGGAAGGAATGAGGTTCACCTCCCCTGCAGACACAGCCTCTCCATACAGACCCGCACCTCTAAGGTCATGGTGCTTGATGACCAACACAGAGGAACAAGCACATCCAGCATTCACCTCTTCCATGCAAAACTAACATATTGAAATCTCTCTCAGCCCCAAGCGCCTGTTTCTCCTCTTGCTACATGGATCTAGTTCAGTTGTAACCAACCCCAGCGCAGACCACAGCGAGGGAGGAACTCCTTCCCTTCGCCCGGGGTGGGCAATTCCCACCAGCAATTACGGCCCAGCTGGAAGGGCTCAGCATCTAACGTGATCAGATGCTTTGAAAATCCGGTTGCTCATTTACTACTTCAATAAGAGCTGAGCTCTTTGAAAACCCAGTCCTGACGAGCCACTGAGCAGCTTCAGAAAACTGGTCCTTAATCTCTCCACATCTTGATTTCCTCACCTTTAATTAAAGGTATTCAATATAGAAAACTCCTCCACCGGGGCTCCATCAGGCGCTCAGTTTCCCCTCCTGGGAAAGGCTGTGCAAACATTACTTTCAGCAACAGGCAAACGCCATTCCTCAAAAAACATCTGCTCCCCAGGAAGAAAGGCCAGGGATGCACCCCACAGTGGAGCGGAGGCCACCACATCTCAAGGACTCTTGTTATTCACAGAATCATGGAATGGTTTGGGTTGGAAGGGACCTCAAGGCCCATCCAGTTCCACCCCTGCCATGGGCAAAGACACTTCCCAGTGGATCAGGGGCTCCAAGCTCCATCCAACCTGGCCTTGAACCCCTCCCCATCATCACAGCAAAACATTTCTCACTAAGATCTCATCTCAATCTGCCCTCTTTCAGCTCAAAAACCTTCCCCCTCATCCTATCCCTGCACTCTGTGACTGAGAGCCCCTCCCCAGCTTTCCTGGAGCCCATTTCAACACTGGAAGCTGTTCTAAGGTCTCCCACAGCCTTCTCTTCTGCAGGCTGAACAACCCCAACTCTCTCAGCCTGGCCTCACAGCAGAGAACGTGGCCATGGCCATTGCGCAGTGAGACCACAAGCAGCAGGGTAAGAGTTTTCTCATCCCTGTCTCCAAAGCTTTCACTCAACTCCTTCAGCAGAGAGGGAGCAGGAGAAGGTCCCCACACACCGACCAGCAGTGGTCACACCAGTGGCCCAGCAGCCTCCTAAACCGTAGCCGCAGGGCGAGGACATCACAGATGAGGTAGGAAGCCTGGCCAGTGCCTCCACCGGCCAGAGAAAGAGATGCAGATATGGATTAGGTCACTAATAAAAAAAGCCTTCAATTAATCCCAGGGCGGATTCGCATCCCAAGCACAAAATCCCTGCACGTTCTGGCACAGATGAAAATCTCCTCCCGAGAAGAGCGGCGCAGAGAAAAGCAGGGATGGGGGAGGGAGGAGGGACTGGGGAGACTGGTTAGCGCTGGGTCCCACGGTGCCGGCATCGCCTGTGCCAACACTCACCAACTTTCACTTTCTCAGGCATCGAAATCATACCTATTTTAACAGAAACAGAAGACATGACAAACACGTGGACACACAAACACACACGCAACCAGCCTACAAGCACGTGAAAAGGCACCTCTGGCTTAAGGTTGTGTGCTTGTCTTGGAGAAGACTGTGCCATCACTGCTGGAGGTGACCACATCCACTCGGCAGGAGTCGCAGCACTGGAAGTTCTCTCCCGAGATGGGCTCCACCACAGCCCTCAGCAGAGGCGGCTGCTGCAGGACCCCACAGCTGGGTTCTTGTGAAGTGTAGACATTGCTTGTCACCCCTTTCTTCGGTACTGTCACCTCCTCTGGGCACCAGGCAGCTTTTCTCAGGCACAGGAGCTTCTCCTGCTGCAGAAGATGACCCCAATCTCACATCGACGTTGTTGTCCAGGCAGGTCCCCAGCACCAGGAGAACCCCAATGCCGCCCTAGCAGGTCTCCACACCAGGAGAAACCTGATCATAAGTTCCTGCTGCTGCCCCAGCAGGTCCCCAACACCAGAAGAACCCCGATTGCGTTGTCCCCACCACTGCCACAGCAGGTCACCATCACCAGGAGAACCCCACAGCAGGAGCAATAACATGTCAGGTCAATACCAGAACCTGGAATCACTTGAGGGGGTCATAAACTAACCGGTACAGTGTCACAGCTACACCAGTTAGATAAGCAGGTTAGATGGTGCGACCATCGCACCGAGATCCCCTCCTGGAGCAAAGCCCTAACAATGTTCTGGAATGACTGCAGCCACTTCAATTCCCAGCAAACGACGAAGTGTCCCAGTCCTGCCAGCCCAAGAGAATCATCCCTGTCAGAGATGAGACATGGGAGCCACCGCACACAGGTCCCTGCAGGTGTGACGGCACCATGGATCTGACCAACAACTTCTCCGCATGAAGGCACAGCATCTCCCTCTGCAAACCAGCTCCTCGTTACATAAAACCCAGTATCCTCACCGCTCTTGTTCTTCCCATAAAGTCACTTCTGCTCTTATCCATTTTGAAAGGAGCGATTATTGCCATCACTTTGAGGTGAATAATGTTCCTAGGAAAGGGAAGGAACGAGGCAGGTTTTCCCTAAAAATCTTACAAGTGGTGACATAGCCATCGTCAAGTCACAGCCTGTCTTGTCTTAAACACCGAGGCAGAACAAAACATGAACCTACAGCTGCATTTATAGCAGGAACTTGACAGTTCCCCCAAACCGTCCCATAAACCCAGAAGATGCTTTTACTGATCCTTTCAAACATGTTTTTAACCCAGTGGTCACGGGCTAGGATGCTCACCGGGGCCAGCAAGGGGCTGCCAGGAGGGAGCCTGCATGCAGCCCCACACAGGGCACGAGTATGTGATGGCATCATGGGATGGACAGGACCTTAAAGCCCATCCAGTGCCACCCCTGCCCTGGGCAGGGACACCTCCCACTGGATCAGGGGCTCCAAGCCCCATCCAACCTGGCCTTGAACCCCTCCAGGGATGGGGCAGCCACCCCTGCTCTGGGCAGCCTGGGCCAGGGCCTCCCCACCCTCACAGCAAAACATTTCTGCCTAAGATCTCATCTCAGTCTTCTTTCTTTCAGCCTAAAATTGTTCCCCTCATCCTGTCCCTGCACTTGCTGATCAAGAGTCCCTCCCCAGATTTCCTGGAGCCCCTTTCGGCGCTGGAAGCTGCTCTAAGGTCTCCCCGCAGCCTTCTCCTCTCCAGGCTGAACAACCCCAACTCTCTCAGCCTGGCCTCATAGCAGAGGATCTCCAGCCCTCGGATCATCTCCGTGGCCTCCTCTGGTCTTGCTCCCACAGCTCCATGTCCTCCCTGTGCTGAGGACTCCAGCACTGGACCCAGGGCTCCAGGTGGGTCTCCCAGAGCGGAGCAGAGGGGCAGGATCCCCTCCCTCCCTGCTGGTCCCCCTGCTCGGGATGCAGCCCAGCACACGGGTGGTTTTTGGGCTGTGTGTGCACGTTGCCAGTTCATGAGCTTCTCATCCCCCTCTGCACTGCCCCATTTCGGGACTCTCCGCATCCCATCTCTCGGAGCCGGGCAGAGGTGGTGGGTGCTCCCTGGGCGTTTCATTCCTCCCATCAAAATCCACGCGGGGAGCACGGCATCAATGCTCCTTTTGTAACCTCCTCAGCTGACTTCATTCCTAGCATACACCCAAATGGAAGGAATCAAACAATGTGACAAATCCATGACATTCTACATCAGATGAATGCCGAGAAGTACATGCACTGGGATAGATTCCATTTTCCTGCTGCCAAGCATGGATCCTAAGGAAACTGAGAGTTACTCTGCCAAGGGGCGGGAGGAGACCAGATTCCCTTCCTGTCTATAAATATTTCTCTGCTGCCTTCACCGGAACTCTTCCAGGTTTCTGTCTGAGGAAAGGAGAGCTGGGGCTGACTCCAACGCAAGCCTGGAGCAACTCCAATGAGATCAAACATGAGAAGAACACCAGAGCGAGGGAAGAATCAGGCATAACCCACACACACGATCTCCTACCGCTCCTCTCCTCCCAAAGCCTTCACCCAAATCACAGAATCATGGAATCCCCACCCTCACAGCAAAAGGTTTCTTCCCAAGATCTCATCTCAATCTCTCCTCTTTCAGCTCAAAACCGTCCCCTCATCGTCTCCCAGCCCTCCCTGATCCAGAGCCCCTCCCCAGCTTTCCTGGAGCCCCTTTCAGCAGTGGAAGCTGCTCTAAGGTCTCCCCAGAGCCTTCTCTTCTCCAGGCTGAACAACCCCAACACACAGCTGAGGTTCTCCAGCCCCCGGATCACCTCCGTGGCCTCCTCTGGACTCGCTCCAACAGCTCCATGCCCTTCCTGGGCTGAATCCCTTTGCCTACCTCAGCATGCAAGCCCACAGCCCTCCTGGATGTCTGGGTCACCAGGAGACCACGCTGTACCATCCAACATGCTGAAGGCCCCCAAGGATGCTCCTGAAGCCTCCCTGGCCCCTCATCCACAATCAGAGCAGCAGGTGGTTCCCAATCCCAAAACAGGAAGCTTTAATCCGCCTGCTGAACTTCTGGAGCCTCCCTAGTCACTTCTGTAATGTGTGAGGGGGAGAAGCCCAGCAAGATTCTCCACGCTTCCACCAAAAGGGAGGTCTCCAGGTCATATTTTTAGAAAGCAAGCAAAGAAACGACTACTCTATGACTGCAGGCTCGTACCTTCAATCTGCTCACCAGATGTGAACTTCAAACAGCCCCTAAGTACAATTCAGCTGTAGAAAGCGGCTCAGAAAGCCCTGTGCTGCGCGCGTCTGACCTACATCCCCACCTCACTCTTTCCTTCTTCAGCAAAACTCTTTCATTTTTCACTTGACCTCTGATTGTTTCCCGTTTTATCCCAAAGGCTTAAAAGCCGTACGAAAGTGCGTGGCCAGCAATTCACCACCAAGGAGGAGAGGCGGATGGCTCTAATGAAAGCCCTTAATTTTTCTGTTATCCCCTCGAGGGCCGAGCGTTTCCCAGGCAGAAACCTTGGACAAACAAACCCCAGGCTCTCTGGGCGCAGGGGGAGGCGAACAAAGGCGTCGCGCGCTTTGTGGAAGCGCTAGACTGAAATTTTCTCCCCAGATGCCCTGAGCAACATTTAATGGCAGGAGCTTTAATGGCAGGTCCATTCTTCCAGCTTTCTGCAAGGCTGCTGATGCTTGCCCTCTTCATACATCTGCAGCCACGCTGCCTTGTGCTCTGCCCTCCAAGCCACATCCAGGGCTTCCTTCTGCCTACGGAATGCGATCGCAGCTGTGATGCGCAAGGGGTAACACAGGGGATCAGAGGATCAGAGAATGGTTTGGGTCAGAAAGGACCTCAAACCCACCCATTGCCGCCCCTGCCACGGGCAGGGACACCTCCCACTGGATCAGGGGCTCCAAGCCCCATCCAGCCTGGCCTTGAACCCCTCCAGGGATGGGGCAGCCACCCCTGCTCTGGGCAGCCTGGGCCAGGGCCTCCCCACCCTCACAGCAGAACATTTCTCCCCAAGATCTCCTCTCAATCTCCCCTCTTTCACCTGAAAACTGTTCCCCTCATCCCATCCCTGCACTCCCTGATCCAGAGCCCCTCTCCAGCTTTCCTGGAGCCCCTTTCAGCGCTGGAAGCTGCTCTATGGTCTCCTGTCCCTCGCTGCTGGTCCCACTGCTCAGGATGCAGCCCAGGACACAGATGGTTTCTGGTATCCAAGCGCATGTTGCCGGCTCATATCCAGCTTCTTATTCCCCAGCACCCCACGTCCTTCTCCTCAGGGCTGCTGTCAATCCGTTCCCTGCCAGCCTGTGCTGGGATTGCCCTGACCCAGGTGCAGGACCTCACCCTTGGCCTTGTTGAACTCCTCGAGGTTCACACAGCTCCACAGCTCCAGCATGAGCACAGCAAGCGCAGGGAAGCATCCCTGTCCCCCCCACGCCTCCCCGGTCCTCCTGCATGCACCGCAGGAAGTTATTCGTGCTCAGAAAGGGCTGAGACACAGCAAGCCTGGAAAAAACATGGCATGATGCCACGCAGCTCGTCCAAAATAATCTTGAAACCCTGGAACGCAGCGCCTGATGCCAGCCGAGGATATAGAAGTGCCACTAACCCAGTAACACACTGACCACGGGCAGCCTCACAGGACCAGCTCCTCCAGCGACATCAGAACTTTCAACAGAACGCATAGAGTGCTCCTGCAGGTAAAACAAAAAGATGAATCGAGAGAGGCTGAGTTGGCTGAGAACCATGCCCTTCCTGGGCTGAGGACTCCAGAGCTGGACTTGGGTCTCCAGGTGGGGTCTCACCAGAGCAAAGAAAAGTGGCAGCAGAGTCCCCTCCCCTCACCCTGCTGGTCCCACTGCTTTGGATGCAGCCCAGGATACTGTTGGCTGCCCAGGCTGCGAGCCCAAATGGGGTCCACTAAGCCACAGACGGGTCACGTACCAATGCTGAGGTGGCACGAGGTGGCAAACACGCATAAGCTCCAACCCCTGCGGTGGATGCCATCCCTGTGTTTCCCTGGGCCCTTAGGAAGGAAGGGATAAAAATCGAATCAAGACATCTGGCCACTTCACGGCACCTTGCATCGGTACGTGACCTGTCAGCGGCTTGCAGGCCACATCGAGACAGGCAGCCCAGAAAGCCACCCGTGTCCTCAGCTGCATCCAAAGCAGAGGTTATTCTGTGATTCTGTGAGGGACCAGCAGGGCAAGGGGGCGGATTTCACACCGGCAGACCCCAGTACAGGTTCCCAGGAGGACAGGCTGGATGGACAACACCAAACACTTCCCATAGAACAAACTGCTTCCAGAAACCAAGCTACAATGTGAGTGTGATCTCATTGTATAGCCAGATCCAGCACAGAGCTGGCCTCACAGCCCTGTCCGTCTCACCTCTCTTCTTACTTAAAAACACCAATATTTGCGATAACCCATACAAAACCAGCAGCAGCAACGCACAAACACGTGCTCAAACACTCGTGCTGGCATGTTTTCCTTGAAATCCTGGCCACGTTTCAGCAGAAGCCGTCGTCCCTCTGCCCACTCCTCCTAACCCGTTCCCATAGGAACCATCATCGAGGCACCGGCACATGGTGGCTCGACAGCGCGGACAGAAAGGAGCTGGTGGACTCGAGGGTTGGCCAAGCTCTGACTGGGAAGGCAGACACACTCTCCCTGGTCCCTCATCCTACGAAACCACAACAAAAGGGCCAGCTTGCAGGGGAATTTTTGTTCCTGAAAGAGCCCTTTCAACTCCAGAAGGTAGGACAAGGAAGTAAACACGCACGTGGGTGTAAGAAAATAAAGCCTTTTCATTTCGGCAACACTTAACATAATCTCTAAAACAACGAGAAAATCCAGGCGTGCTCCTGGCATTCCGGTGCTTGGTCGCTCCGACATCTGCCAGCACGAGCGGGCAAGGGGGGCTCTGACGTGGGCACAGAGCCCGCACCCCTCAGCCACCCCCTAAAGCCATCTGCCTGCGATCCCCAGGAAGCCCTCCTGGAGACACCAGTCATCCCAGCCAGCTGGGGTGACTTTAAAGCATTCATGAAGCCTCATGGAAAACATGGGGAGGAAAGTTCATGTCCTGCCTCTTCCCCTGCCTCCATCTTATCCAGAGAAACGTGGGGAAACTAGTCTCAACAGCTCCAAAACCAAGAGCTCGCTGACAACCTGAAGCACTGCTGGTGAGCACCAACACAGTAACCCAATGGGGCTCCCACCATCCCTCGGGTAAGCTCAGGACACCAGGTCCGTATCGATACTCCAGTATCCCCAGCACCTCATGCAGGCTCTGGAGAGGGTGCAGAACCACAGCTGAGTGCAGGATTTGGCCCACCAGGTGAGCAACCTGATCCAGTGGGAGGTGTCCCTGCCACGGCAGGGTTGGCACTGGTTGGGCTTGGAGGTCCCTTCCAACCCAAACCATTCCATGATTTTTTTGATCTCCAAAAGCAGCTCCTGCTTCAGCCAAACACTCGAGTCAGAATCCACTGCCTCCTCAAAAACACCCCCAGCTTTGACACATTTTTAAATACGACCAGAATTAGCGATTCCTGCAGAAGCTGAGAGGCAGGCAGGGACTTGAACGTGAGCCCAGCTGCCCATTTCGCAAAGCCCCGATTTCAGTCCTTAAATCATTTAAGTCATTCTCATTAAGTTAAATCAGCATGCTCGGCCGATTTGGGCTAATATTATTGCTCTCTCTGCTAGCGTGTTTGGATGTGCAATCCACGCTGTTATTACAGATAATATCCCTTGTCTATGGCAATCCTACAGAAACGAACATTCCTGAGCTCACTATTCATGGCTCCACAACACGCTTCATTCTTTCAAAGGACTGAACCTACCTTAAAGCAGTGATTTTGCACTCAGATTTTACTCTTCATCCAGATCGCTAAATGATTTATTAAGATGGACACATGCATTGCAGTATTTCCTGAATTTGAGGGGAATCAGGGAAGATTAAGCTTGTTATATCCTTACAGATGAGATTTATTTAACACTCCAGACTTTTTAAGGGTCCTCAGCTATAACCAAGGCTGGCGTGTTCACAGAATCATAGAACAGTTTGGGTTGGAAGGGACCTCAAAGCCCATCCAGTGCCACCCCTGCCATGGGCAGGGACACCTCCCACTGGATCAGGGGCTCCAAGGGTTTATGGTGCGATGCTGGAAAAGTGGTTCATGAAGGAAGTTCCTGTCCCGGTATCGGTGTCCTCTTATTATCTTTTTAATACAATCTTATTTTGTTGATCCATAGTTTTTAGTTAGGAGTCAGTACATCTGGTAAATGGTTCAGCGTCCCAGGCAGTCCAGAATAATGCATTTTAACCACGCTGTTGTTCACTTGAACGTTACTGACTTGTTCGGGGTTTTATTTCATTCCCAAGCACGGCAAACACTTCATTAAACTCAATGAGGCTTCAACAGGGAGCTTTTGTATCCGCATCTATAAATTACACCCAGCAATAAAGAGGAGAAGGGAAGGAGACAGACGATGCCTGCCTCGCTCCGGTCCCCACCTCGCTCCCGGGATCCCTTCACATGCGCACATGGAGGAGTGGAACACAAGGAGACTGCGGGCAGTCAGGGCTGCCCTGTGACCATCCCACCAGCTCCACATCCCCGCAGCGCTACAGCTCCCATCTCTTCCAGAAGCCCTGCCAATCCACCACATTCACAAGATGTAAGCCTGCCTGGAGCAGCTGCCCCGTTCCTAACACCTCACGGCTCCCGAGATGAGATTGTTGCTGCTTTCTCCAAGAGGATTTTGCTCATCCAAAGGCAAAAGCCAAGAGATGCTTCAAGGGCACCAAGTGGCACCTGGTGAAGAACCCCATACCAGCACCAACGGCTGCTGGGAGGGAGCACGCAGCGCGCTCCGGCCTGCAGGCATCCACATTGGAATCGGCACGACAGACGGCACCAGTGCCACCTTTGCCAGCAGCTTCTGCAGATGCCAAGAATCGAAAGGCTCACCACATCCATCAGGCACGGCCCACGCGGATAGGGTCAAGGCAGGACAGAGCCCAGCAGCTTGGACAGCTTTTCGGTGGTCAAACAGGAACAAGGTCATCATTCCTGCAAATTCTCCCCTGCTCCTCTCCAGGAATTCAGATGCAAAATACTATTTAAAGTTTTTAAGTGTTAAAAGCTCTCTTTTTTTTGGAGGGTGGGAGCTTAGCCCCACTGTACTTGGTTTGGAAGGTGTTACCTTCGCACAAATGGAAGAGTTACTCCTTCTGGGCTTCCCCTTCACGGTACAGAGCATCCCACCACGAGAACCTACAGCCTATTTTCAGCTTGCACCCCACCAAGTGCCAGAAGGTTTGGAGACTGCAGGAGCAACTCAACGATGAAGAGCCAGGTCCTGTTCCTCCTGGCCCTGCCCAGGGCACATGCGATACCTACAGGGGGATGTGGGCAGCACTTGCTGCTTCAGAAAGAAGGTATCAAAGCAGCAGGACAGCATCAAAGCCAAAAGGTGCCATTCCTCATTCATCCGCATCTACTCTCCAAATCCGTACCCAGTCAGGGAAGATAATGCAGTCTGTGATTTTAAGGAAGGACATGGGTCTGTTGGAGCGAGCCCAGAAGAGGCCACAGAGATGATCTGAGGGCTGAAGCACCTCCCGTACAGGAACAGCCTGAAAGAGTTGGGGTTGTTCAGCCTGGAGAAGGCTCAGGAAGACCTGACAGCAGCTTCCAGTGCTGAATGGGGCTCCAGGGAAGTTGGGGAGGGTCTCCTGAACAGAGAGTGCAGCAACAGGACAAAGGGGAATGGTTTTCAGCTGGAAAAGGGGAGGTTGAGATGAGATCTTGGGAAGAAATGATTTGCTGTGAGGGTGGGGAGGCCCTGGCCCAGGCTGCCCAGAGCAGGGGTGGCTGCCCCATCCCTGGAGGGGTTCAGGGCCAGGCTGGATGGGGCTTGGAGCCCCGGATCCAGTGGGAGGTGTCCCTGCCCATGGCAGGGGTGGGACTGGATGGGACTTGAGATCCCTTCCAACTGAAACCACTCCATGATTCTCTGACTGTAAAGCCACTGCATTTGGAAGTGACAAAAGTACCCCAGCCAAAACCATGTCACCAAATACAGGACAACAAACGTAAACACATGCACAACCAGAAGTGTGAGCCAACACTCTAGGCTTCTCTGAAGCCTGAGAACCCCAAACGATGGATGCAGAAAGAGCAGTGTGAGAAACTGTTAATATTGTGAGGCTGCAAAATTTAAACATTCAACACTGTGTGTACTCTTGGTTCCCTGACCTCGCACTCCAGATGCATTTGCGCGGTGTACAACAATAACAGCACAAGAACACTAACCAGATCTGTGTAGGATAGGAATAAATTTGGGTCTGAAATGAGGGGCATCTGTTCTTTGTAATGGCAGACACGAGAGATCTGCATCCGCGAGCCAAAACGAAAGCAATACTTGCATAAAATCATGGAGAGCCATACTGCTCCATGCATCCAGTTTGTCCTGACGTCAATAAAGTTGTCTCTAAGTTAACTAAAACCAGGATTTGACTATGAATACATACAGAACTGAGCGCAAATTAATGTAAATTGAGCTCTTCTAAAAAAGGCTGCATTCTGCTGAAAAAGAAAACACAGGAAATACAAAGGATGAAACGGATTACTCAAGGAAAGCTACCGCAGGGACTAAGTCTCCATCCTTCCTGAAAATAAACCACACCTTGCAAATACATGTATCTAACTCCTATGCAATGGCTAGAAAATAGAAACCTTTCATATTTACCCCTGAACTTCTTATTACGCAGTTTTACAGGTACCATAGAACTGTCTGGTTGGAAAAGATCTTTGAGATCATCATAGAATCATTGAGTCCAACTGTACCTCTCCACTACTAAACCAGCTCCCCAAGCACCTCATCTACCCGGCTTTTAACCCCCTCCAGGGATGGGGACTCCACTGCCTCCCTGGGCAGCCTCTGCCAGGGCCTGAGAACCCTTTCACTGAAGAAATTTTTCCTGATGTCTGATCTGAACCTGCCCTGGTGCAACTTGAGGCTGTTTCATCTCATCCTATCACTTGTTAGTTAGGAGAAGAGCCAAACACCCACCTCTCTACAACCTCCTTTCAGGCAGTTGTAGACAGCAATAAGGTCTCCTCCTACCCTCCTTTTCTCCAGAATAAACTACCCCAGGTCCCTCAGCCTCTCCTCATAACCCTTGTTCTCCAGACCCTTCCTCAGCTCCGTTTCCTTCTCTAGACGCGCTTCCAGCCCCTCAATGTCCTTCTTGGAGTGAGGGGCCCAGAACCAAACCCAGGATTCCAGGTGTGGCCCCACCAGTGCCAAGTGCAGGGGCACAATCATTTCCCTGGTCCTGCTGGCCAGACACATGAGACACACGATACTATGAGAAAAGGATTACTCCCTGCCACCCTCTGTCGCATCCTAAAGAAGAGGAGAGTGCGTTGTAACCGCCTGGGTGGAGACTGGGTCACCTCAAACCACTGCAGAGAGAGCAGAACGAAGCACGCCAGCATCCCCTGGGCAGCGTTACCTCACGCCCCGATGGTCACAAACAAAAGGTGGTGAATCTGACCAAAGAGCAGCTCATCCCATTGTGGAACTGCTCCCGCATAAAGGATCCCTACACCCAGGCTCACAGTCACCTCACAGAAATGGCAAACACCATTCGCTCTCTCTGCTTGAGAGGAAAAAGGAAAATCCCCAACAGCCTAAACTGATGTTACTGACAGATTGGCAGAGACAACTCATCTTGATCACCTTTTGACACCAAACCCTCGCTACTGGTCCCAAAAAAAATAGAAATCATTCATCCATTTGCAGCCTGCTTATGCTTTGGGATTGCACCACCAGCTTCCATCCCCAGCCCATCTCCTTCGCAGCACTAACAGGACCACTCGGTACCGAGCGAGGACACCTTGGAATGCGTCGGCATGGATGGCAGGTGAGAAACGTGGCTGCAGGGTAAGAGCAGGTGGCTGCTCCAGCTGGGTCACCACCAGCTCTTCAGGCAGCGTGACCACGGACCCAGAGTCGCTCTGCATGTGGAATTGGGAAAGTCACAGGACTGGCACAGCAAATCCACACGGTCCTTAGAGAGAGAGGAACTGCCACAGCTACATGCTTTTTGAACCCCTCCAGGGATGGGGACCCAACCCTGCCCTGGGCAGCCTCTGCCAGGAAAGAAATATTTCCTGATACCCAATCTAAACCTCTCCTGACACAACTTGAGGCCATTTTCTCTCGTCCTATTGCTTGTCACTTGGGAGAAGAAACCAACAGCCATCACACCACAACCTCCTTCCCAGGAGCTGCAGAGAGCGATGAGGTCTCCCCTCAGCCTCCTTTTCTCCAGACTGAACAGCCCCAGGTCCCTCAGCTGCTCCCAGAACTGCTGGGCTCCAGACCCTTCCCAGCTCCATTCCCTTCTCTGGATGCTCTCCAGCCCCTCAACGTCCTTCTTGGAGTGAGGGGCCCAAAACTGAACCCAGGATTCAAGGTGCGGCCTCACCAGCGCAGAGTGCAGGGGGACGATCCCTCCCCTGCTCCTGCTGGCCACCCCTGGCTGATCCAAGCCAGGACGCTGCTGGCCTTCTTGGCCACCTGGGCCACTGCTGAGCTTACAAGGATACAACAGACTTGCGGGTCACAATCCACAGATATCACCCAAGGATGCCACGAGAAGAAAAAACGTGCCACATTAGTGTCTAGAGGGGCACGGGAGCAGCAAAACATTAGGGTGTCCACTTCCATCAACACGAGAGGGCCACCGTGCTTGACATGGAAAACTACACAGCAGCATCACACAGGGGGTGTGTGAGTGTGAGGAGAGAAGGAGGTGGCCCTGTTCTGAGCATGGGAATGTCACTTATCCCCGGCTGTCTCCACTGAAAAAGTGGTATGTAAAAAGAACATCATTAGACAGAAACGTGTCTTCTAATCCAACATCAAAAAGGCTTTGCTTAGGGTTTTGTTTTCATGTCAGATCTATATTTCCTCTCCCTGATGAGTGAAGATAACACCAGCTATTACCATCACTGTGTCTAATGACCTGCAAGCCTTTCAGAACTCAGCTTAAGCTGAAAGAAGGCAGATTGAGATGAGATCTTCAGAAGAAATGTTTTGCTGTGAGGGTGGGGAGGCCCTGGCCCAGGCTGCCCAGAGCAGGGGTGGCTGCCCCATCCCTGGAGGGGTTCAAGGCCAGGTTGGATGGGGCTTGGAGCCCCTGATCCAGTGGGAGGTGTCCCTGCCCATGGCAAGGTGGTGGAACTGGATGGGCTTTGAGGTCCCTTCCAACCCAAACCGTTCTGTGATTCTATGAGGGACCTGCTACATCCAGCATGGATTAGGAAGGTGAAACCTCCCCAGATTTCTCGTTTCTCTTTGTTAAGCAATAACAGCAAAGAGATTTCCCACCGCGCTTAGGGAAAGCTGATCAGCCGGACTAATCTCGGGGGCAGCACTGCCTGCGAAAAATATTGCAGCGGGTGTCCTCAAAGCGCTGGTGTTATGGGAGTTAAATGAAGGGTTTGGAGAGAAAACCAGCCTTTAAAAGAAAGGAGAGGGAAGGAAAAGAATACTGGCATTTGACAAAAAGAAAAGGGAGCCAGAGCAATGCAGTCTGAGGCTGGGAAAAGGGCATTATCCTCAATAGCTATTTGTTAGCTGGCTGCCATGGGTGTCTTTTGGGCCTTTTCTTCTCCGGATAGACTCAATAACTCCATCCAAAACCACTCTGGCATTGCAAGCTGCTCGCAGGTCTGAGGTAGGAAGACTCCACGTCAAGCTTGTTTCAGCTCAGCCCTGCTTCCCAAAAGCAGCTGAGAGACAGCCAGGCTGTCAGCACGGCCAGGAAAGCTCGCGGAGGCAGATTTAGAGAGGGCTCAGTGAACAGATGGGCAGCTGAGAAACAACACCTAATTAGGGGGAAATTTTTGTCCCAAAGTGTTAATGGCTGAAGCACAGCACAACAGGCACGAGACTACAGGCACCCTCTGAACTGGGGCACTCTCTGGGTTGCATCACTCACCCAAGAGCCACGGCCAGCCACCTCGTACCCTGGTGAATGCAACTGCTTCCATCACTCCCTCTTCACACTGAAAACCTGAACTGGAACTCCAGTGCAAGAAGGATACGGAACTCTAAGAACAAATCTTACGACGAGCTGTGGGAGCTGGAGTTGTTTAACCTGGAGAAGAGGAGGCTGAGGGGAGACCTCATTGCTCTCTACAACTACCTGAAAGGAGGTTGTAGAGAGGAGGGAGCTGGGCTCTTCTCCCAAGGGACAGGGGACAGGACGAGAGGGAATGGCCTCAAGCTCCGCCAGGGGAGGTTCAGACTGGATATCAGAAAAAAAAATTCACAGAAAGGGTCACTGGGCACTGGCAGAGGCTGCCCAGGGAGGTGGTGGAGTCACCACCCCTGGAGGGGTTTAAAAGATGAGTGGATGAGGTGCTGAGGGACATGGTTTAGTAGCAGATAGGAATGGTTGGACTTCATGATCCAAGAGGTCTTTTCCAACCTGGTGATTCTACAATTCTATGATTCCGTTGGAACTGGTCCCTTCCAACCCAAGCCATTCCATGGTTCTATGAACTGCAACTAAATTCATTTGCTTTATAAGAAACCCCCTCTTCTTCATTAACACCTTTCACATTCAACAATAAGTACAGGTCGGTAAAGTCTCTCACAGTGCTCCACTCCATCAGCTCCACCAGGCAATGCCTACAAACAGGCCAAAGAGACAGAGCTCCATATTGGGGAGAGGGGGTGATATTACAGTACTGTCTTCTGTTTTCACTTTCATCCATCTCCAGTCCTCAATCTTCCTGAAGTTGCCCTTAACCACTTCCGTCCCCCGTTCCCTAACAACCGCTTTCAGGAACAACGTTGAAGCGCTACTGCTGCACAGCTGAGTCGCAGCAACGACTGCCAAAAAACTACAAAGGAAGATTTATTACAGCACAGAGTGAAGGAATCATTGAATCATGGAATAGTTTGGGGCAGAAGGGACCTCAAAGCCCATCCAGTCCCACCCCTGCCACGGGCAGGGACACCTCCCACTGGATCAGGGGCTCCAAGCCCCATCCAACCTGGCCTTGAACCCCTCCAGGGATGGGGCAGCCACCCCTGCTCTGGGCAGCCTGGGCCAGGGCCTCCCCACCCTCACAGCAAAACATTTCTGCCTAAGATCCAGTCCAAATTCTCCATCACTCGGGTCTGTCCAAGCACGCTCCCTTGAAAGCCAGGTGCTGAGATCCCTGGGGCAGAGCCAAAAGCACCAGGCGAACGGGAGGGCTGACAGAGCTCCGACACATCCCAGCACTCATGACTCCTAAGCTTTTCCAATCCATGCCCTAAATTAATGACCAGCAGGATAATTATTGCTGCTTTGGAGTTGTCACATGTTATTAACACTATTGCCTTCAAAGCCATTTGCGAAGGTCTATCCTAAGAAATCTAGCAGCGAGGAGTACTGAGAGCGCTGGGCTGCTTCACTGAAACACTCACTCGTTCCTGTAAGCGTTAAGCTTTTGGGAATCATGGGGGAAGAGAAGTCCCTGCTCAGAAAACAGACGGAGGAAACACAAAGCTTTGTTCATCAATTCAGTCACATCATGAGTAAGCTGCGTATTGCCTCGCATTGTACCTCTCTCTCAGCCAGCTGTTTGGTGCTGCAGCATTCATCCCCAAGCATCCATGGCATCAGCTCAACAATGCAGCCTCCGAAGCAATAAAGAGACCATTTTTATTTTCCACAGGCCAGGAGTTAACCCCAGCTGAGACATAAAGACAAGCAGTGTGATTCATTTTAAACATCTGTGGGCCAGAGCCATGCTTCTTTACATCAGGCTATGTTTAAGTTGGTTTCCAACCAGGTCTCTTGGCAAAAGAGGAGCAACAGCCAGCCCCAGCGCTTCATCCGGCGGGAACGGCGCAGCTGAGAACAGTTTGTCTCACTGCATTGTTCCCTTCTTACGCCCAACACACTGCCAGCAGCCCTGCAGCCCACTAATGCCCCCCTGCAACGCGCTCCGCCAGCAGAACCCAAGCTACGGCATTCCTATAAATGGACAAAACCAGAGAATTACGGAATGGGTTGGGTTGGAAGGGACCTCAAAGCCCATCCAGTGCCACCCCTGCCATGGGCAGGGACACCTCCCACTGGATCAGGGGCTCCAAGCCCCATCCAGCCTGGCCTTGAACCCCTCCAGGGATGGGGCAGCCACCCCTGCTCTGGGCAGCCTGTTTTCCTCGCTTCCCGATTCACAAATTACTTGACATTTAAAAGAACAGCTTTTGAGAAGTCAGTGTATGGAATTTGATACCATCAGGTCCTCGGCTGTACCACAGTCCTAAGGAAGGGAGAGGTTCACAGCAGAGCGATGAAGTACCTACCCGCAACCGGTGTCATCAACCCAGTGACAACCAAACCCAAGGCACTGCCCCGACGACTCTGAGCTCGGGTATGATCTATGTGCCAGTACAGGAATTCTTCTACCAAGAAACACTGATTCCAAGTCATCTAAAATAAAATTCCTACACAAGTAAATGGTTTGAGCATTATTGAGAAAGCTCTTCTATCAATAACTGCTTCCAAGTATTCAAAGCCCTTGGATTATGCATGCGGACCGTTCCACTGCAGACTTAGCTCTTGCGTTTTTACACTATAAAATTATAACCAAGTGATACCCAATCTTGCATTTTTCCACTATAAAATGATCCCCATACCCAACCTTTCAGTAACACTCACGACGGAGCAGCAGTGGACTCGCTACAGTACATGTCAATGTCCTTCTGAAGACCCTCGTGGCAGAGGCCTCAGGCTTTGCTTTCCCTTCAGGTTTACAGCACTGCTCCACTGAGAAGTTACAGCAGTTACATCCAGCATCTCCACCCCGAGCCACTGCTGACCCCTCCTTACAGAGCATCGAGCTATGATATTTATACCATATGCCATCAAAATAGAAGCAGGAGCAGGGAGGAGGCTGTCAGGGAGGGTCTGGGACAACTCTCCGCAGCCAAGTCTCCGTGGGGACAACTCTGACACTAATCCGAACTCCGACAGCTCCAACTGAACTTACAGAAGGAAAAAAACCCACATTGCAATTTATCAACACCACAAGCCCTCGCATGAATCAACACGTGAGTTGCAGGTACCGGGTGACGGTGATGCTGTGATGGCTCGCGGTGCAGCCTGTGTGACCACAGCAGTTTTGGCTTTGTCCCCGCGTGCACGGGTGGGACATCAGCCTGAAAAATTGCATCCGTGCCTACCAGAGCACTTTGGCACCAGCTGGGTACTGAAACGGACCCCACACAGCATCTGGGAGCAGGGGCACCACGTCCCAGCAGCCTTGCAGCATCCTCCGCCTGCGGGTCAGACGAAAACAGCGCTTTTCAGGGAAAATTACCCTTCCACTTCAGATTATTATACGATATTATTCTCACGGTCTTTATGACAGCTTAGAGCATTCGGGCAGGTCAGCCTGGAAGCTCCCCGGGTAAAGAGAATTTCTCATCTGGAGCTTGCGCATCAGATTTTAAAACCCATTCAGCTGTTTGGGACGCATTCCACGCTGCCGAGAGGGACGTCGCTCCCGAGGCCTCCCGGCTGCCCGCTGAAGGCAACTTCTGCTGAGTTTTAGACCAGTTCAACACGAGAAAAAAAATACACGATGTAAAAACTGAAATATGTTTTCCAGACGATTTAACCATGAAGGAAAAGAACAGTAAAAAATGGTACAGATCCTAAATTGTGTCTGACTGAGACTCCAAGTGAAATGGATATTTGTGTAACACAGGCTCTGCACGAGGCGGTGCTACCGCAAGGGGCTTGGGGAAATCTTTGGGAAAGATGTTGGATATTAAAATGAAAGTTTAATATCTTCACGTAGTCTGAGGGTTTGAGCACTTAACAGAAGGAATCCAGCTGTAAAACGCTATCCAAGTAAGTCTGCTCCTATAGGTCTATAAATACGATTATTGTTTTATCTAGAGTAAAATAAATCACCTTTTTGTTTCGCAGGAGCTCATCTATTACAAACGATATGCAGAAATAAATATGTACCATTTCTATTATGCATGGAGAAAACACCACAAACAGGAAGGAGATGGCTTTTCTTCTAAGTTTCCTATAAAATTTGTGTTTACAAATGCTCAATATTTCCAACGTGAATCTACTCTAATAGAAAGATTAAAACTAAGAAAACAGGGCAAATGCAGCCCTCGGCCGCATCAGTAAAGCTCTTGGAGAACTGTGAGCGTTAATTCCATCTTATGCATCCAGACATAAGAGGAAACCCGTGTGTCCCATCTTAGAATCACAGAATCATGAAGGTTGGAAAAGACCTCTAAGCTCATCCATCCAGCCCAGCCATCAGCCCAACCCCAGCGTGCCTGCTAAATCATGTCCCCAAGTGCCACATCTACACATTTTTTGAACCCTTCCAGGGATGGGGACTCCCCCCTACCCCGGGGCAGCCTCTGCCAGGGCTTCATCACTCTGTCAGCAAAGATATTTTCCCTAATCCAATCTAACCCTGCCCTGGTGCAACTTAAGGCCATTTCCTCTTGTCTCATCGCTGGTGACACAGAGGATTAACCACACTCAGCCGGAAGGCGGCATTTGTGCCTGAGAAAAGGGAGCACAGCCCATCTCAGCAGTCATCTCCTCCTCCAAAACGTGTCAGATAAGGGAGATGAGACGTGCACCAAAGACATGCAGCCTATGGTTGTGTGCTGCACACAGCCACTGACAGGCCTCATCAATTGATAGTTCTTGTAGATAAGTGCCTTCTGCCGCTGTTGCTTCTCGCCCCCAGCACAACCAGAGGGCATAATTTTGCATAAAGCGAGAGGCCAGTTCTCATCCCGCAACACGCTCGTGTATTCCTCTTGAAGTGGAAGACCCAGTGAAATTGCACCATGTGAATGTGATGAAAAGCATCTCTTGGGCACCGCCAGCATTCCAATTAAAAGCGATACCCACCAGACAAATACAAACGAGCCGTACGATTCAGATTGCAAATACCATCCAACCAAGAAAATAACATTTGCTTCACCTGACCTTCTTGCATACACGTGGAGTGCTCAGAGAAACGTTTTCCAGTGAGGGCAGTGAGACGCTGGCCCAGGTTGCCCAGAGCAGGGGTGGCTGCCCCATCCCTGGAGGGGTTCAAGGCCAGGTTGGATGGAGCTTGGAGCCCCTGATCCTGTGGGAGGTGTCCCTGCCCAGGGCAGGGGTGGGAATGGGTGGGCTTTGACGTCCCTTCCAACCCAAACCCTTCCATGGTTCTATGAAATTGCTCCTGCTGCTCAAGTGCGCCGGATGCGAGATCCCTCCATCCATCCACCCCAAGCACACAAACAAGACAGAAACAACAGTTCAGCCTCCTACTAACGCAAAACATTTTAAATTCCTCTCCCTAATGAGCTGTCCTTGCTCATGACATGCTGATAGTTCTTCAGCTGCGTTCCCTCCCACGAAGCCAGAAATGCCTTCAAGATAACCGAAGGGAGACAGCGGGCTGCTCCCTGTGTTCCTCAGTTGTGTTTGAAGTGTTGATGTAAAATCTGTGTCTGCGATGAACCTAGGATGCCCTTCACTTTCTGAATAAACACACCGACCGTGCCAGCTCACCAACCAGCTCCTCCTGACTTCTCCATGCAAGACCACAACCCTTCCCACATCACTGCACGGATCCCCAAACAGAGCACAGGAACCCAGCACCAAGTTTGTATTTAGGCCAACGCTCATGGAAGTACTAAAATGCCTTTCAGGTTCCCACAGGGGTAATAAATAACTCTCATAGCCCTTCCAAGCACCCTGCTGGGTCTTTCCTGCCCACCAGAAAGCCGTGCCTGGAAGCCAGAAGGTGCCACTCCGGAAAACTCCTGGAGTATGAGATGCAAACACAAAGACTTTAAGATCTCCATCGCTTTAAAAACTCTGTCCTGTGCGGTTAAAGTGGCAGCGATGCCACCACCACCTTTGTTTAAGACCAAACCACTCTCTGCTGTGCACAACTGAGAAGCCCCTAAGAGAGGAACCTGAACAAACATCTCCACGGACGGAGTCTGGCCAGAAAAGTCCATAATCTGCTCTATTGTAACCACTATCGAAAGCCTTTATTATAATTACAGTACATTGCAATAGCTGCTGACTCCCATTACTGTGCGGAAAGTTTCAACCCAAAATTGCTAATTAAAGGAATATGCAGAAAACTAAAACTCTCCACTAATTGAAAGAGGAGGACACAGCCCACAGCCAGGCTCCTGGCACCTCGCGTAGCAGCAACTTGGAACCCAAAACCAGGTCATTACCAAGCACTGGTGAGTCACTGCGTGCAGCTCACACAGTGGGACGGCAGCTGTGTCCATGGACGAGGGAGCACACAGTACAAGGTCGGCCACGCCGGAGGTTCCATAGGATAAGAACAGCTATATTCAAGGTCTAATCAGTGTTTTGGCTACACTGCTCTACAGCCCAGCAGACTCTCTGTTTTTCACCCATGTCGTCATGAGAAAAGCCTTTGCTGCAGTAAACAGTGGTGCTGCTGCTTCACCAAAGCCTTCACGTGGGTTTCCTCGGCGAGCTGCAGGGAATGGCTGATCGGAGCAGACGTTACGCATGCACTGCCAATGCACAACTACCCCACAAGGAATATCTTCTGAACCAGCAACTCCTGGATCCACCATTTCTGAAGACCGAATAAATCCAAATAGGGGCTTTTTCCATGTTAAGGGTTTTCTCTTTACATGTCTTTCCTGTGGAATGTGTTATGGCCCAGCAGCAACCACTGGGAGACGCACCCAAATCAGCTTGTAGATTAGCCTCAAAAACATTACAGCAGCTATTCTTTTTGCTCTTTCAGTACATCTATATACTCATCTACATACGCTGCCCAAGCTGATTCAGAAGGGACTGTGCTTTGTCCTAGAAACACAAGGAAGACTCTGCTCCACAAGAGCTACAGCACCTCAAGAACCACCACTCCCTCCACCCAGAAAAACTTCACTCAACTTGCTAAACAGAAGGGCTAATTCACCTTTAACAAAGATTTGCCATCAGACATAAAATAAACATTAGCGAAACCAAACAAACAACAGCTTTGAGCTGTCAGAGTAAAAGTCCTTTTCCCTTTCCAGTTGTGCAATCTTTTGCCTCCAAGCCAACCAAGAACTCCCTGCCAGAGGAGAATTTCATGCCTAATCAATTTTTGCCTCACTCACGTTTGCCGGTATCCGAGTTCCCCATCTTCATGGAAAATCCCGCCTGCTCAGGATGCACCCTCTGTAATTACTGCAGTATCTGAGGATGCAGGAGCAGGATCAGCGTGTGAGAACTTCAAGCTGGTTTTCCTGCCCTGCTCTGCAAAAGGATGGATGGATTCATTTGCATCACACTTGCTGATGGAAGGATCCTGGTGCTGTTGAGCAGAGAAGGACTCAGCTCATGTCAACTCTTGCACAATTTTCTTTATATTCCAATCGAAGCACTTGATATTCTGCCAGAATCCTTCTCTGGGACAGAGAAAGCCCACCCACCTTCTGGTCTGAAGGAGACTCTGGATTTACAGGTGCATGCACAGCTTGATTTCTGGAGAACAACTCAAATGCTCACCTACCAAGCGATGTCCTACAAACAGAGAGCTGGACACCCGTGGTATGGACAGGGCAGGTACCAGCAACTTGCCATCCAGCACTGCCGCAGCCTTGTCGTGTGTGAGAGACGACTCGCTCAGAAGGAAAGGTCATTGGTCACAAACCCAACAATGTAAACCTTCATGTGCTGATCTGAAAGGTCATTGCATTCTAATCCGTACAAAGGCCAACACTCAGCTTCCTAAATTTCTCTTCCCCCATTCTTTTGCCATTTGATCCGAGTCAGCTGAATGAATGAATTGGGCAACGAGCGCTCGCAGCGCAGAAACCACCCGTGTCCCGGGCTGCATCCAGAGCAGAGGGACCAGCAGGGAGGGAGGGGATCCTGCCCCTCTGCTCCACTCTGGGAGACCCACCTGGAGCCCTGGGTCCTGTGCTGGAGTCCTCAGCACAAGCAGGATATGGAGCTGTTAGAACAGGTCCAGAGGAGGCCACAGAGATGATCCGAGGGCTGGAGCACCTCCCGTATGAGGACAGGCTGAGAGAGTTGGAGGTGTTCAGCCTGGAAATGAGAAGGCTCCAGGGAGACGTTATAAAAGCTTCCAGTGCTGCAAGGGGCTCCAGGAAAGCTGGGGAGGGGCTCCTGATCAGGGAGGGCAGGGATAGGACAAAGGGGAAGGGGTTTCATCTGAAAGAGGGGAGACTGAGATGAGATCTTAGGGAGAAATGTTTTGCTGTGAGGGTGGGGAGGCCCTGGCCCAGGCTGCCCAGAGCAGGGGTGGCTGCCCCATCCCTGGAGGGGTTCAAGGCCAGGCTGGATGGGGCTTGGAGCCCCTGATCCACTGGGAGGTGTCCCTGCCCATGGCAGGGGTGGCACTGGATGGGCTTTGAGGTCCCTTTCAATCCAAACCATTCCACGATTTGGAGTTACAAGCCAATTATCTTTGGAAATAAGCCTTGTGGTCACCCTCCCTCCCCCACGTTTCAATTCACACACGTGTGCACAGAAAAAGAGCAACAAAATCCTCATCTCACTTACAGAACACAACAGAAGACTAGAAACTAGAAGAGAAGGTGAGAAGGAAGGAAAACCAATAACTCTGTCCTAGCCGAAATAAGTATAAAATGAGATTTTTTTAATACTTCAAAGAGAAAAGAAGCCCTGAAACACCAGAAAATAAACAAGCTAAAGTGCTGTTGTTTGGCTTCTGTGCGACTGAGCGAGACAAATGGAAGGCTTTAAAGGCAAGGGAAGGATCTACAAAGGTGGCCTCAAAGAACCAAACGCCAGCTGCCGGGTCCCAGCTCCCACGGTGCGAGGGAGGCCCAGAGGGCTCCCCAATGGGTCAGACACGCCTGCACGCCGGGAGGTGGCTCACATCCCCATTTGCTTTCCCCAGGGGTTATGGCAAGCGCTGGGAAGTCGGGAAACAACTTCCAATCTCTGCCCTGTTGCTCAGTTTTGGGGGACTCGTAGAAATTCCAGCTTCGTCTTCCAAAAGATAACGAGCGCAACTCTCGCTCCTCATCTTCTGGGAGGCTCATGAAAGATTTATGGAGGAAAAACACCGTGAAGCACAAAAATGCTTGAAATAACACTGCACATTTGCTGCACTTAGCTTTTCATTTACAGGATCAAGAGAGCGGGCGTTTGTGCTTGAAGCCCTGAGATGGGGCAGAGCCACGTTCTCGCAGACCCCGTTCCCTGCGCTGGCAGGGGATTGGTGAGAAGACAACTCCTGGACTATTTTAAGAAGCTGTGATTTTTAAAGAACAAGACTGACAACCCGAGTTACCTGCAAGCTAGATGCTATCACAAAAGGATTTAAATTATTCCCAAACGCTTCCTGGCTCAGTGCTCAGCGCACCTTAATAAAGGCATTACATCAGATTGACTTACTCAGCTCAAGCAAAGAGCGGTGTTGGCCATCAAACAACACCTTCTGCAAATGCAATGAGAAATAACCTTTGACCCAATGCCATTTGTCAAGGTGGTACCCTGACCAACCCCACAAACCTCCACATCATTTCTGTTTGGGGCCAACTTCTCTCAAGAATCATAGAATTATGGAGTGGTTTAGGCTGGAAGGGACTTCAAAACCCATCGAGTCCCACCCCTGCCATGGAGCCCCACTGGATCAGGGGCTCCAAGCCCCATCCAACCTGGCCTTGAACCCCTCCAGGGATGGGGCAGCCACCTGGGCCAGGGCCTCCCCACCCTCACAGCAAAACGTTTCTTCTCAAGATCTCATCTCAATCTCCTATCTTGCAGCTGAAAAAGCCCTTCCCTCTCATCCTATCCCTGCCCTCCCCGATCAAGAGCCCCTCCCCAGCTTTCCCAATCACTCCCTTCCCATCAGCTCCCCAGTAAAACCACCCACTACATTTCATTTTGACGCCAGGTAACACGCTCACCCATGAAGGTGGAACACAATGATTAAGCTTTGCAGAATAAGGCTTGTTTTGTCTGAGAGAAGAGACGCACACAGCGCTGTACAAGTGTACAGATAGACCTCTTCTATACATACACACAACATCAAGTCCTACTTGACCACACTCTACATAAATGAACGATGACAAATATTTTAATTTGATTGGCTGGATTCGCAAGGCTCGGAGCTGGGCAGAAAGCCCTTTGAAGGGCCCCCAAACACAGTAAATGATTAGAAATGTCAGAAAACGTCTGTATGGTTCCACCAAGCTCTCTCCATCGCTTCACCAAGCCTTTCAGCGGCAGCACTACCCACCTCTGCCAGGACCCCTGGCTTCCAAACTGCCAGAGGGAGACCTGGGTTATTCGTCTGCCTCTCAGGAGATGGAAAGGAGGATGAAAAGAGTCAGTAGAGGGACATGCCAGAGCACTGCATGGATGAACAACCAGAATTTCTGGATTGAACAATTTGCTGCTTCATTTTAATTACTGGCTTCTGAAAGACTTTGGGAAACTTTGCCAATTTGTGCAACTGTCTATTCTTTGCTTTTGGCCTCAACTGTGCAGTCGTTTTGCAGGCAAACAAGTAACAGATGTAGAAGCTCTATTCACCCCAAGTCCTTTTATAGTAAAACAACTTCTGGCCAAATAATGTATATTTGAAAAAAACACAAACACAAAAAACACCCCCCTCCTCCTTAGATTTTAAGATATAGAATCATAGAATAACCAGGTTGGAAGAGACCCACCGGATCATCAAGTCCAACCATTTCCATCAATCACTAAACCATGCCCCTTAGCACCTCGTCCACCCATGCCTTAAACCCCTCCAGGGAAGGGGACTCAACCCCCTCCCTGGGCAGCCTCTGCCAGTGCCCAAGTCCAGTGCCCATCTCCTACAACACTCAAACACACACTAAAAAACCTTATACTTCTTCATACGTCCCTGGAGGACTCAAAGACCTTCTATCCAGGACCAACTTCTGCCCCCAGCCAACATCCCCATGGAGGAGAGCAGCCCGAGCAGCCCACAAGCTTCGGAGAAGGAAAGGGCAGCTCTGGGGGCTCCCGCAGCCATCACCGAGCACTTCTCCCCACTGTACCAGGATACAGGTTCAGGAAGGGCAGGAGGCCATGGTCATACCATGGATGAGAGGAAATGATGTCAAGCTGCACCAGGGCAGGTTTAGATTGGATATCAGTAAATATTTCTTACTGACAGAGTGGTGAAGCCCTAGCAGAGGCTGCCCAGGGCAGAGGTGGAATCCCCATCCCTGGAGGGGTTCAAAAACCATGTAGATGTTGGACTTCAGGACATGGTTTCATAGGCACAGTGGGGTTGGGATGAAGGCTGGACGGGACGCAGGCTGGACAGGATGAGCTTAGAGTTTTTTTCTAATCTTAACTATTCTATGGTTCCTCTCTCTGCCCGATCCTGGCAACGTGACAGGGAAGTAACATCCTCTAGGGGCTTTTCTGAGGATCTTCCTGACATGGGACTTTCCTTTCCCTGCAGCACAGAGCAGGCTGGGCTGACTGCCACCACCCGAGCAGTCCAAGCACATGGCAGGACAGTTCCCAGATGTGTCCCCACTTGCCTCTCCAACACTGCAGCTGGGAAGCGGTTGGGCACGCTTCCAGCTCATGCTCAAGTACCCACAATCGCTCTCAAGAGCTACAATGCAAGTCCTGGAGGTCCACGCATCGCCCAGCGCTGATCTGAAGACCATTCACGTCCCATACAATACGGCTATTATGCCACGCTATGAATATCCTCCCCAAATATATGTTTAACGATGCACAGTTACAGAAGACAAACCCTGGTTTTGTTAAAGATCTCATGGCAAACTGAAAACGAACACGGGTGGAATTTCTACAGCGCGTGAGTTACAATAGAGTACGGGCAAGCTATATGTTACCCAAGTCTTTATGCAACGGAACACTTTGAAAGGCAGCAAGACGCTATTTTAGGGAGAAACAAAGCCTGGGACAAATTAATGCTTATATTTTCCAACACAGAATGGTTTTTTGGGTTGGAAGGGACCTCAAAGTCCATCCAGTCCCACCCCTGCCATGGGCAGGGGCACCTCCCACTGGATCAGGGGCTCCAAGCCCCATCCAACCTGGCCTTGAACCCCTCCAGGGATGGGGCAGCCACCCCTGCTCTGGGCAGCCTGGGCAAGGGTCTCACCACAGCAAAACTTTTCTCCCTAAATTCTCATCTCAATCTCCCCTCTTTCAGCTTAAAAAATATCCATGTATAATGTTGCGCATCCTGAGTTATTAAAAACTGCAAAGCAGATGATCAAGGTCAAAAGAATCATCTCAAGTGAAACAATCCTCAACTAACACAGGGGTGCACATCACACACCTCCCACCACCTGCAGATCCAGGAGCCCCTGGCAGAAGTGACTGGGAACACGGCATTTCCCAGGGAGAATCCTATGTGAGTAAGAGCCCTTCAGGGTTGGCCGGTGTGATCGTATGAAGTCCAAGCACTAAAAACCTATTCATTTTACTACACTGATGCCTCGGAGCTGAACGTGGCAGGATGCGATACATGGGAAATCCCTGCTTCTGAAGAACAGCAGCTCAAAGTGCTTTCACCTGCCTGGCAGGACGACGCCTTTGGCTCCAGGGATGCTGCAGTTCCTAAATGCTGGAAGCTTGGGCAAGATATTTTCCTAAACCCGATTATAAATCAAATCGAATGAGTCGATGTCACTTATTTCCCATACCGAATTCCCAAATGGACTCTTCCAAACAAAGAAAGAAGAAAACAAACAATAATTCAGCTCAGTTCCTCTCAAACGTGGCTTCACCCTGCTCACTGCAGAAACTTTCTAGCAGCTGAACGGCCCTTCCAGCTGCTCCTCTTGGAATGGTTTTGCTCCTAGTCTTAAGGTCTAATCTTTTGGTTCTCCAAGCACACTTACTCTGATTCCTGGGGTTTTCCTAGCAGTGAGAAACGCTGCGGAGCGGGGCTTGCTCCATCCGCACGCTCTCTGAGGGGATCAACCACCCCCTCCAAAGCCCATCGGAACAGCCATGCCCTCTGCCATCACGCTCACCTCTCGAGGACACAGCACCCCAAAGGGACCAGAAAAACAACCGCTTCTCTTCTCGTTCTTTTTATGGCTCCCTGTGCTGCAGAGTATTTTGATCGTGATCACAAGGTGCTTAATTCACACTCAAGAAGCAGCCCAGATGCTTAAAAATAAACTGGTGCCGAAGAGCATTGCTGCATTAGCATGTTTTGCATAATTCATGTCATCGTGCTGCAGAGAGATCTTCAGCTCCCACTCTGTGAAAGGTCACGATGGCAGTTCATGCTCCTCCACGGCTTCCTCCAGACAGAGCCGTGTGCCCACGTGCTCTGCCTGATCAAGGAGACCTGCAATTGAGGCACAGGGTGGCTGCGGAGATGCTGGGGTAACTTCCAGGCTGGTTTCACTGCATCTCCTGGAAGGCTACCCTTGAAATCTCTAACCAAGGCAAAGAACTTTGCATTTTTGAAGTAACAGTACATTTGGAGTTTCGGTACCTGAGAATGCTCTGTTCGAGAGTGCCCTGTTAGCATCTTGATTTATCATCAAATCATTAAGGTTGGAAAAGACCTCCAAGATCATCCAGCCCAGCCATCAGCCCAACCCCACCAAGCCTACTAATCCATGTCCCAAAGTGCCATGGATACATGGTTTTGGACCCCTCCAGTGATGGGGACTCCCCCCCTGCCCTGGGCAGCCTCTGCCAGGGCTTCACCACTCTATCAGGAAAGATATTTTTCCTAATATCCAATCTAACCCTCCCCTGGCGGAGCTTGAGGCCATTAGCTAGGTCCACGAAGGAAAGCAAAACTGCAATCCATCACAGGGGTTTTCCATTCCCAAGAGCGAACAGTAGGCTGCATTCATCCTCCCTGCGCTCTAACCGAGTGGGAAGGAGAACAGCAACAACACAGAAAAACAAGCAGAAATGCTGAACACTGGAGACTCAAAACATATTTGGAGGAAAAAGCAGGAACTGGGACAGGGTTTGCCCTTTGGTAACACTCCAGTGACCAAACAAAAGATCAGAAAGTGAACATCGAAGCACGGTTTCACGTTAGGATGCGTTCCAAGCTACAACTAACAAGGAAAAACCCCATCGCTGCTGCAGGGTCCTTCATGCCTTCACACCAAAACTGACAGGCCAAGATGACAGACTTAAATCACCTTTGCAAACAGGCTGGAAGAAAAGCCTTTTATTCAGCAGGTGCAAGCTTCACAATGAGAGCAGAAGCTGCCTGGCTCTTGTTAGAAACAGAGGTGGTGTTAATCCAAGAGGGAACGCCAGACCAGGACCTTTTCCAGCAGTACAGAGCACCCAGCACCCAAACCCCACCAGGGAAAATGCTCCCCTCCTGCTCCTAAGTGGCAATTCAAGCATAGGACACGAGTTAATAATCAGCGCACAGACCTTCAGGCAGCTATTTTATTTTAAAAAGGACTTTTACTCTCTAAAAATTCCCTTGAATAATTTACAGTCTTGGCTGAATGACGCAAAAATATAATAAAAACAACAAGTCCCACCAAATCTGCAGGAACTGGGGTTCTTGCAACAAACACATGGGGAAACCCAACATTTCTCATAACATCATGGAATGGTTCGGGTTGGAAGGGACCTCAAAGCCCATCCAGTCCCACACCTCCCACTGGATCAGGGGCTCCAAGCCCCATCCAGCCTGGCCTTGAACCCCTCCAGGGATGGGGCAGCCACCCCTGCTCTGGGCAGCCTGGGCCAGGATCTCCCCACCCTCACTGGAAAACATGTTCCTCTGTTTGGTTTTGTGTTTCTGCTGGGTGTTGCTGTTTGGGGGAGAAGTTTCTACAGACTTTAACACCTTGCATGCACCACGAAGTGCTGACTTTCTTTACATGAAAGACTAAAAGCAGACTCCAGTAGTTGCATGTCATCCAGTCATCAATCTAAAACAATTTGACAGCTATTGTTTTATTTAAGATTACCTTGTAGACTCTGAATTCCGTATTGTGTCTTTTAAGTCCTTTCCCAAGCATCACCCACTACACACAGAACCACCAAAGAGCCCATTTAACACCTTGGGGCCAAGCTTTGCACGACCTCGCTTGTGAAGACAAAGCAAAAACCTCTTTATCTTGCACGCAAGGTTAGGGCAGTGGATGGAGATGCTTGATAGAGCTTCCACACGAGGAAGGATGCTGGTGCAGGGCTGGGGTGAAGGCCAGGGGCTGCTAGCTCCCCAGAGCCCTGCACGGCACAGGCAGAGACGATGGACAGCCAGGTCTGTACTGCCAAAAAAACCCTACGTACACCTAAAGGAGAAAAGGAACAACCCTGCCAAGTCCATAAACGTGCACGATTCTCACCCTGCTTTGTCTTCTGCCCTAAAAAGTTGCCCGACCTGTTGCTATTCACCTTAGATAAAAGTGCCGAGCAATTTGCAAGGAAATATGGCCTGATGATGGGTTTATGCAGCACAAAAAGGATTAGGCAACCTCCTTGCCATCATTCCCATCGCTGGCTTTGCAGATCCCGGCTCCCGGGACAGCCCAGGCCTGGTGGGAAGAAGGAGACCAACACAGGTTCAGCCTGTGGGCTTTCCCCAGCCACCTCCTTCACCTGCGCTTCTGACACGAAGCCGAGTGCCCTCCTCCAGCTCTTGGGAGCTTCGGAACACGCAGGCTGACAGAATGGCTTCAGACCTCCATCCTCAGAGCCCCAGAAATTAAAGGGATTATTTTGTATGGAAAAACAGAAGAATAATATACGCATCCACATCATCTTCAGCATCTTTAACTCTTCCAGCGTTCTGGAATCTGAAATCAATTTTGAGAACGCGACTAACTTGCTAGTAGCTAAAGACGAGGGTATCGTGGTGGGTATTCCAGACACTCCAAAAAAAGCAGTTTTACAGCAATATTCTCCTATGATCTCTAGGTGGAAAAACTTAGCGATGCTGCCTGCTGACTTACACGGCAGCACAGCTGTGTCACCCCAGCACCGCTTCACGTGGTGAATTTAACCCTTTGGGAACACACCTGTTAATGTCATTTATTAGATTGTTTCATCAAGCAAAAGGTGTCACGGCTCCCATCATGTCAACAAGACCTTGAGGAATGAGCTCAGCATCAGAAGCCAGTAAGAGCCTGAACAAAAAAGCACAAGACTTTCCAATACGGAGAAACTGGGGAGGGACTTTTTCCAAGGGCATGGAGTGACAGGACGAGGAGGAATGGCTTTAAGTTGGAAGGGGAAGATTTAGATGAGACATTAGGAAGAAATTCTTCATGCTGAGGGTGGGGAGGCTCAGGCCCAGGTTGCCCAGAGCAGGGGTGGCTGCCCCATCCCTGGAGGGGTTCAAGGCCAGGCTGGATGGGGCTTGGAGCCCCTGATCCAGTGGGAGGTGTCCCTGCCCGTGGCAGGGGTGGGACTGGATGGGCTTTGAGGTCCCTTCCAACCCAACCCATTCCATGATTCTATAATTCTAATACCTGAATTTTAGAAATCTCCTTTTCCTGGAGGCGGTTCCTAAATCCAATTCAGCTTCTCTCAGCTTCCACTGTATGGCTTTCTAATTCCCCAGAAATAATACAAATTACACCTGACAGGAGAGTAAGGGATCTCAACTAAAATCCATGCCAAGAGAGTTCTGTTAAATGTAGGGATTACAACAAGGAATCCAGTGCCCACCAACCCCAGCAAAGCAAGGGAACCACTACCACCTCACAGCTATCTCCTGCAGCCATGTCACGCTCTTTAACGACTTGCAGACTCTAAACTGTATATATCATAAAACAATGTATAATATATTTGATAGAGGATTAGGGAGAGGAATGGAAAACAGCTGGGAAACGTTACGGAGTTCTCACACTGAGCTTTCAGATTCTTTAGCAGGAGACACTCCAACTCCCTTGGCTGGTATGGAAAATGATGCTGGGACAAAATCCACTGCAAAAAAAGGGAAATTCTAGCGGAACAAAGAAGTTCCTGTTGGCAACGCCTGGCGTGCATCCCACGGGAGCGGAGCTGGTGCGATGCCTCCAGGTAGGTACCCTCCAGTCAAACCCAGGACGGAGCAGGATGGCAGGAACACCTCCTCCCTCGTCCTTCCAAAGGCTTTTCTCCATTCTACAGGACTGGGCACAGAGGGCTTCTTTGTAAACTGAAACACCACTTGGTGGGGGTAAGAGGATATTTCCTGTTAACCTCGCCACAGATTTCTAATCCCGCAGTCAAATTATGTCAATCACAGCTCATTAGGCAACAATTTACCCTGCCAGCTCTGTCCTGGCTGCTTCCTCCAAACCTCTCTGAACCGGTAACGGGGCTGCAGAGACCACCCTGCTGCGGGAGCTGGGCGCCCGGCTTTCACCTCCACATCTCCAACCTTGGATGGCAGCGCCACAACTCTGAAGGACTGAGGGGCTGGAGTGAATCCACAGCAGGGAACGGAGCTGGGGAAGGGGCTGGAGAACACCAGGAATGAGAGGCGGCTGAGGGACATCTAGCCTGGAGAAGAGGAGGCTGAGGGGAGACCTCATCGCTGTCTACAACTGCCTGAAAGGAGGTTGTAGAGAGGTGGGTGTTGGTCTCTTCTCCCAAGTGGTAGGATGAGGGAATGGCCTCAAGCTGCACCAGGGCAGGTTCAGATCAGACATCAAGAAAAATTTCTTCAGTGAAAGGATTCTCAGGTCCTGGCAGAGGCTGCCCAGGGAGGCGGTGGAGTCCCCATCACTGGAGGGATTCAAAAGCCGGGTGGATGAGGTGCTTGGGGATCTGGTTTAGTTGAGGACAGGTAGGGTCAGACTCGATCTCAAAGATCTTTAAATGACTCAGTGATTCTGTCTACAGACACTGTCAGCACACTTGGTTTGCCATGGTGGTCACACACGCTGAACAGTGGCTTCCTACACAATAAATGAGGGTCGGCTACCAGAATTCATACATATTTGCCCCATGGGTTTGTAGGAGAAAGCCAGGAAAAAAATCCACCCCACTGGAGGAGGAAAGCGAGCAGGTTGGGGAAGGGACAATGGGAGAAGGTTCCTGTGCACCCAAGGGGTTGGCAAGCTCAAAGTCAGCGCCAGAGCCAGGAGGTGGCTCTGATTATTCAGCACCCTTCACAGGACACTGGGAACTTGGTGGCAATGACGTGCCACCGCTTCCCTGGACTTCCCTGCTCTTCTGCAAACTCGAAACAGAGAATCATTTCACACGTCCTACCAGGACTGGGAGAATTCGCATCAGTTTGAGAGGATGGAAGAAATAACACCAGGTGTACCAACAGAAACTTGTATCTCTCTCCAGTTCTTCTCCAGTTTTCCCTTTGAAGGGCATCCTGTCTGACGCAAGGTCTTCCTGAACCACAGGGACAGACGGGTGCCCTCACCAGCAGAGACGAGTACAAACCTCGGTGCATAACAGGCCAGCAAAGCACATTTACTGCACCAGCCCCAAAACCAGCAATACCAGTTGACAGAGAAAATCCACCCCTGTGGAACAAGAGGGATGACAAAGCCAGACCCTCTCCCTCCCCTTGGTCGGGCACTGCCACACGGATGCTCAGCGCATCCTCAGGAACGCGGATGGCACCACTGAAGACCAGAGGAATGGATTAGCACAGTTGGATTGGAGAGCTTCCCTACAAAAGGGTGGCCTGGAGCACTTCCCATCATGTCCTGCTACTTATGCAGCTCAAATCTCAAAGAGCAAGGCTGGCTCAGGAGGCAGAAAGGTGGCCGTAGGTGTTTGAGGTGGACAAAGGCTTCACCAGAGCCCTTCCTCAAGGCTACAGCTGCTAAAAAGCCAGCACGGATAAACTAGTGCACACATGCATCACCTCCAGGCGTGCCGTTCCTCATCTGTTCCCTTGCTGAAGAGACCATGGAGCTCCTGGAGATGATCAGGAGAGCATGTGCAAAGTGGACAAACCCCCCCAAAAAAAACAGTCAATGTCACAGCACTTGCAGTAAAAATGCATCCAACATGTGCTCTCCTCATGGATATGCACAGGTTTTAGAGGGCTGGGGCTGCCTGCGCTGGTTTTGTGCAAGGAGAGAAGCATAAAATTTCAAAGTCCATTTGTGAGGCTGCACAGGAGGAACCTTTTCTGCACGGCCCTGCTCTTCACCTGCAGAAACGGAGACAAACTGCTCAGCGTGCTGACTCCGTACCTGCACGTGGCTGCTACTCAACCGAGCTGCGCGTTCATCAGCGTCAAAACCAGTCCTGGCAATTTCATTAGAGGGACGAAAATTGCTATTGTCAGGAAAGCCCTTCGGGACCCGCCAGCGCTCTCCAAGTGCGCGAGCAACGCTGGTGCCAGGCTGATTTCTTAAGACGGCGTGTAAAGAAGGTGAGCTTTACTCCTATAACCTTCAGCATCTCCTTCGTATTCTCATCTCCTGACTAATCCTTGCTCCCTACATAAAATGTTCCTCAGCTTTTCCCGCCCCCATCACCATTCCTTTCCCATTAATCCCTGCTGTTCAACTGCCTACATTTGACTGGTGGCACAGTCCTCCTCAGAGCCACAGAGAAAGCAAAATCCTAACAGCCAAGCAGTTTATTCCTTCATAAAGCAGTCAGACACTTCCTGGAAGCTGCGATGAACACCAGCCATCCCCGGCTGGCTCCGAGACCAGGCTGAAGGCCATTTCTGGCTGTTCCAGCCCCACCTCACAGCTCCTCCAGACGGGAACAGAGCATCTGATACCCCGTTTGTAGCCAAGCATCCACACAACCCTCCAGCAAAGCCAAAGCCCTCATCCTCTGACCTTTAATTTAATCCCATCTTCTAAAACCAGATGCCATCTACTCCTTTCAAGTACCTCAAGAAATGACCAGCGTGGTCTCGTTATCTCCCATATTTACATTAAACGCACTCTGCTCTCCCAAACAACGTCTCCTTCTTTAACCGATCCCATCAACCGGTCCCAACCCAAACCCACTAATCTTCCACAGGCGACGCACACAAATTAAACTGGGGAGTTTCAGATGAATCAAAACTTGACTCTGAGCGATGCTCTGCTTGTGGGAGAATCTCTCAGCTGTAAAACGCCCACAGCTTTTCTGGACAAGAGCAATGTGAGACCAGGCTTTTCCACGGTGCTTAATAATCGTTGCATCTCACTCGCCATTTGGCTCATCAGTGGGGGTTCCCGACTGAATAGGCTTATTCTTTTCTTAGACGTGATAATCTAATTGTGTCTGACCACAAATAATCCCCAACACACACCGGCCGGGGCATCCTCGCACAGCGCCTGGAGAATTTCTAATAGCAGGGGGTTGGTTGGGCTTCACAGAATCAGGGAGTGGTTTGGGTTGGAAGGGACCTCAGATCCATCCAGTGCCACCCCTGCCATGGGCAGGGACACCTCCCACTGGATCAGGGGCTCCAAGCCCCATCCAGCCTGGCCTTGAACCCCTCCAGGGATGGGGCAGCCACCCCTGCTCTGGGCAGCCTGGGCCAGGGCCTCCCCACCCTCACAGCAAAACATTTCTGCCTAAAATCTCATCTCAGTCTCCCCTCTTTCAGCTCCAAACCACTCCCCTCGTCCCATCCCTGCCCTCCCCTGATATCCAATATGGGAATCCCGGTCCGCCTGGCTGGGTTTCACACGGTGTTCCGGGGATGCAGGGCACAGCAGACACCTGGGGTTTACCCTTTTCTCCTCCTCAGCTTCTGTGCTTCGCACAGACACTGCTCAGGAGTCAGGAGGAGAGGGGGAAGCACAGAGGGTGGGGTAGGATCTACCAAGGCTGCTGAGATACCCACCATAGAATCACCAGGTTG
Source organism: Phaenicophaeus curvirostris (assembly GCF_032191515.1). Lineage (NCBI taxonomy): Eukaryota > Metazoa > Chordata > Aves > Cuculiformes > Cuculidae > Phaenicophaeus > Phaenicophaeus curvirostris. The sequence continues at coordinate 40,708,453 of NC_091398.1, read as the reverse complement.
GAAAGTACCCACTGGATCATCGAATCCAACCGTTCCCATCAGTCACTAACCCATGTCCCTCAGCACCTCGTCCACCCGTCCCTTAAACCCCTCCAGGGAAGGGGACTCAACCCCCTCCCTGGGCAGCCTCTGCCAGGGACCAATGACCCTTTCTGTGAAAAAGTTTTCCCTGATGTCCAGCCTAAACCTCCCCTGGCGGAGCCTGAGGCCATTCCCTCTCGTCCTGTCCCCTGTCCCTTGGGAGAAGAGCCCAGCTCCCTCCTCTCCACAACCTCCTCTCAGGTAGTTGCAGAGAGCAATGAGGTCTCCCCTCAGCCTCCTCTTCCCCAGGCTGAACCCCCCCAGCTCTCTCAGCCTGAAGGAGAGCGGGACGCTGGCCCAGAACGCAAGCAGCAAGGGGAGCGCGGCCCTTCCCTGGGCAGCCCTCCTAGCAAGGGGATCTCCTCTCCCGAAATGGAAGGATCAAGGGACGCGCGGCCCTTCCCGGGGGGGGATCTCCAGCACCGAGCCCCTGGCGCCCCGCCGGCAGGGGGAGAAGCCGAATGGGGACCCCAACAGTCCCAGGACTGAGCGGGGAGGGGGCACGGCAGGACTTGTGTGTCCCAGGGCTCCCAAATCCCACAGCCCCTTCCCAAAGCGGAATCCTGAGGGCAGATGGGGATGGGGGGGGGGCTGCCTATAGGGGACAGAGGCCGGCTGGGCGGGGGTGGGTTGCAGGCGGAGAGCTGCTCCTGGACACTGGGGAAGGCGGCTCGGGGGCTGCTGGCACACAAGCCATCCCGGCTGCGGAGAAAAGGCAGCTCCGGGGCTGGAGGAGACACAACACACGGCTCCGAAAGAGACTGCGAGCTCCCTCCTGCACAAACCCCGGCTCTGAAGGAGGCTGCGAGCTCCCTCCCGCACAAACCCCGGCTCCAAAGGAGACTGCGAGCTCCCTCCTGCACAAACCCCGGCTCCGAGGGGGACTGCGAGCTCCCTCCCGCACACACCGCGGCCCCGTAGCGCTGCAGGCAGGCACAGACCCCGCACACGGGGGAGGGCGGCTCCGGGGGGGCTGCAGAGACACAAGCTCTCCCGGCTGCGGGGAGCAGGCAGCTCGGGGGGCGACAGGGACGCGACCCGCGGGGCCACCCCCCAGCCCGGTGGGGGAAGGCAGCGCAGACAAAGAGCCGCGGCCGCCCGCAGCCCCCGTCCCGCCGAGCCCCCCCCCCCCCCCACCCCCGGTGCGGCGGGGCAGAGCCCCCCCCCCGGCCCGCGGACGGCGTGTCGCTCACCAGCACGACGGCGAAGCGCTCCTCGAGCTCGGCGGGGTCGGGCATGGGCAGCTTCAGCGGGGCCCCGTGCGGCCGCAGCTCGCCGGGCGGCCCCTCCGCGCTGCCCGCGTTGCCCATGGCGCCCGCGCTGCCTCCGCCGCGCCGCGCCGCGCGCCGCGGGACACGCCCCCGAGACAGGCCACGCCCCCGAGCGGGACACGCCCCGCGGTGGGCCACGCCCCCTGCTGGCCACGCCCCCTTCCCATATCCCACCGTCTTTTGCGGGAGGCCACGCCCCCTCCCGCAGACCACGCCCCTCTGCTCAGGCCCCGTCTCTTTTGCATATGCTAGTCTGCTGTTACAGGCCACGCCCCCTCCCCATACCGCGCCCCCTCCTCTCAGGCCACGCCTCCTACCCGTATGCCTCTCTTGCCACAGGCCACGCCCATCCCCGCAGGCCACACCCCTTCACTGTCGGCCAGGCTCTTGTTACAGGCTCCGCCCCCGCCCCACACACCACGCCCCTTTTCTTTATGCCACTGTCTTTTGTAGCAGGCCACGCCCCTTCCCGCAGACCACGCCCCTCATCTCAGGCCACGCCCCTTCCCATATGCCACTAGCTGCAGGCCACGCCCCTTCCTCAGACCACGCCCTCCCTCACAGGCCACGCCCCATTCACCATAGGCCACTCTCTTGTAGCAGGCTCCGCCCCCTCCCCATAGGACACGCCCCCTCCCCGTAGGCCATAGAATCCTAGAATCATAGAATCACAGAATCAGCAGGTTGGAAGAGACCCACCGGATCATCGAGTCCAACCGTTCCCATCAAGCACTAACCCATGTCCCTCAGCACCTCGTCCACCCGTGCCCCAAACCCCTCCAGGGAAGGGGACTCAACCCCCTCCCTGGGCAGCCTCTGCCAGTGCCCAATGACCCTTTCTGTGAAGAATTTTTTCCTAATGTCCAGCCTAAACGTTCCCTGGCAGAGCTTGAGGCCATATTAACTGCTAAAATTCAGGTGTCACAATTATAACAGCCTCTCTGCAGCAGCGATCGAAGGGAGCAGCACCTCTTCCCTGCCCTCCAGCTATAGATGAGCATCTCCACAGTCACAACTCGCCACTCCAGGCAAGAGTCACCGCACCTCGTCAGGCCTCAGATGTTGTCCTGGAGGTGAGTGAGAGCCTTGGCTTTGTGACCGGGACATCGTGGGCCTGAGATCAGCTCTTTTGAGGTTCAGTTTGCATGAACAGTTGCCATGAAGCAACACCAGCAGCCTGAGCCATATTGCAGGCTCGGCCCACTCCCCGCAGGCCACGCCCATCACCCCGACCACGCCCCCTTCTCCGTAGCCCGGCCTCTTTCACAGGACACGCCCCCAACCTGCCGGTCACGCCCCCTTCGCTGTAGGCCACGCCCCCTTTCCATAGGCCGCTGTCTTATAGGCCCCGCCCCCTCAGGCCCCGCCCCCTCCCCGCCTCAGGGGACGGAGCCGAGGGCCCAGCCCGGCCACAGGGTCAGAGTCGGAGAGTGGGTTGGGGTGGGACGGAGGAGAGAGCCCAGCCAGTTCAGAGAATCCTAGAATCATAGAGTCCTCAAATCATAGAATACTTGAATCATACATTCATGGATTCATAGAATTATAGAATCATAGATTCTCCTCCTCTCTACAAAACTGCTCCTTCTCGTCTTGGGAGCTAATACCCAGAGAGCTGGCAGCTGCCTCATCCTGGAAAGGGCTGCAGGAGAGCTGGGGAGGGGCTCAGGGTCAGGGAGGGCAGGGAAAGGATGAGGGAAATGGTTTTGAGCTGGAAGAGGGGAGATTGAGGTGAGATCTTAGGCAGAAATGCCACCCTGTGTGGGAGAGGAGGCCCTGGCCCAGGCGGCCCAGAGCAGGGGTGGCTGCCCCATCCCTGGAGGGGTTCAAGGCCAGGCTGGATGGGGCTTGGAGCCCCTGATCCAGTGGGAGGTGTCCCTGCCCATGGCAGGGGTGGGACTGGGTGGCTTTGAGGTCCCTTCCAACCCAGACCAGTCCATGGTTCTATGCTAGCGAAGGAAATAGTAATAGATACTTTGGCTGCTGGCTTTTATCTAAGACTATCACAATTCCTTGAAAGATTAATTAGTTAATTAAGCTTCACAAGGCTGCTGTGAGATAAGGGCGCATTAGGCAATCAGAGATAGCAGCGGAGGGTCAGGGGACAGTGTGTTGGGGACACTCACACTGTCTCGCTGAGGATCCTCCGCTCTCCCAGCAGCCGTGCTGAGCGCCCGCTGCTCCCCGGCGCTGGGTTGTGGATCGGGACCTCTCCGACTCCCCAGCGGAAATCTGAATCAAGGGAATTTCTGAATGAAGGGAAAACCATCTCAGCATTTTGCTGACCCTCTGAAGAAAGGGTGATACTCAGGGACCAGGAGCCGCCGTTAGCCACACGTACCTGGGAAAGGTTCAGGTAATTGCACAGCAAACTGGATTCTTTGGTTGACATTTAGGCAAGGAGCCAGAGGCGGCTCTAACCACGCTATAAGGCATATTCAGCTCAAAACCAGACTTGCAAAATTGCAATGAAAGTAACCATCCGTGCGTGCAGTGACTGTTTAGCATCAATGCCGTATGCGCAAAGGAATTATTTCAAGAGAACAAGGTGATTTTTGAGCAATTTGTTGTAAGCTGTAACTGGGATGTCCACATTTCCGAATGACAAAATTAGAGCAGCAGCATTGCTGGATAAAAGAGCTATTTAGCAGGCGCACTCTTATGCTAAAGACATTATTCTGGGATCAAAATTAATAAATAAGACCGTAGCATTTGCATTTATGTATTTAAACCAAATAACCAGCTACACAATATGTCATTTCCAGAGCTCATCCCAGGCACCAGGGCAATTCAGACTGGGCGATGCCACCAGGGAAATTGTTCCACCAGGGAATGCTTCTCAGAGTTCACTGAAGGGAACTGGAAGCTCTGCTTGTCACCAAAATCTTCACATTAAAACAAAGCTGGAAGTTTGGGGCCAAGCCTGGGCAGTTTGGAGCTGGAAGAGGGGAGATTGAGATGAGATCTTAGGCAGAAATGTTTTGCTGTGAGGGTGGGGAGGCCCTGGCCCAGGCTGCCCAGAGCAGGGGTGGCTGCCCCATCCCTGGAGGGGTTCAAGGCCAGGCTGGATGGGGCTTGGAGCCCCTGATCCAGTGGGAGGTGTCCCTGCCCACGGCAGGGGTGGGACTGGATGGATTTGAGGTCCCTTCCAGCCCAAACCATTCTATGGTTCTATGATTTTGCTGCAATGCTCAGCACTTCCAGACAGATCCTGAGCTGACATTTCAGTGAAGTTCCAGGTGATCTGATTTAATGGTCTTAAAGGTGTAGGCTCAACGTCAGGCTTTAATAAATAGCTTGGTCTTAGGTTGGCAGTGGCGAGGGGAGTATTCATCATAATAAAGCTGTAGTGCAACCGTAAACTCCATTGCAAGAGCCGAGCGGTGTACACTTCAGCGGAGATTATTGATTGCAGCATAGGAGCAGCTGACCTTGCCTAGAAGATTACAGAGGACTTTTTTTCTGTAATAACTGCAATAAAACTCCCAATAGGCTGCTTTCTGAGAACAGCCTTCTCAAGGAAAAGCAGCTTCTGTGGGGATTTCCTGGTGATGGGAAATAAAAGACTTGATAGTCTTTATCCTCATGCACATCCATTGGTGAAGAAGAGGCAGTTTCACTCTGGTCCATCATGTTTTACCTGGTACAACATATCTGCTTTCTACTTCACTCGCGCTCGGTCTATTATTTATAGACATTTCCTTCAAGTGCCAGAACCCGGACCTATCAGGCCCCACCAGATTGTAGAAATAAGTTGCAAAATAATGGTCAGGCTCGATAGCCTTGGGGATATTGAAGGTTTTCTCAGGACAGCACAAGTTTTGTTTGAGAATTAATTAAACATAAATCTAAAAATCACCTTGAGTCAGAAGAGTTCACGGTCATTCTGCAAGACCTTACTGACTGCCATAGAGTCATAGAATGGTTTGAATTGGAAGGGACCATGAAGGTCATCTGGTGCAGCCTCCCTGCAGTGAGCGAGGGTATCTCCAACTGGATCAGGTTGCTCAGAGCCCCATCCAACCTGACCTGGAACGTGCTCCAAGATGTGCCCTTCCAGAGTGGGGTGGTGATGCTCCTGAGGAAGATGTGGGATCCCATGTTCAGTCTCCAAGCATCTCACATGCCCTGGAGCCCTTGCCAGCGTTGGGAGCCTCCAGCCCGCAGGCACTGCTCCCTGGAACAGCCCTTTCCAAGGGGGGTGGTGACGCTCCCGAGTGAGATGTGGGATCTCCGTGTTCAGCCTTGTGCCATCTCACTCGTGAGCAAATGTAACACGGGTGTTCCTTTCTGCTAGGATGCACCCTGGCCGGGAGCTCGTTCACGATTTATTGGCAGGAAGGCAAGCAGGCAAAACACGAGTCCTGAATTCCCAGAAAGGCAAAGGATGGTAAACATTAATGAAACTGAGATAATGGAGCAGAAAATGTGTGTGGGGAAGGAGTCAATATTTAATAAGGGTTATATCTGAGAGTAAAGCAGCACTTTCTGAACTCTGATGGAGACAGAAGCTCGACTAGATGTGCATCTGCATGCCTCTCCATTTGCTTTAAATTTGCCTTAAAACCCATAGCTGGGACAGAAGAGAGAGGAGAATTAAGATGAGGACACTTTTGAACCTTTCTAGACTGTCATTATTAATTGCAAATGCATTTTTCTCTCTTTTTCTCCCCTGAAGGAGTTATCTGGGTGAGGAACAGAGGGGCTGGAGCTCCATCTCAGCCCTCAGCTGGCTGCGCGCTCCCAACAACAGTCGTGGGACAATGCTGGCCATTGTCCGCGCGGCAGGAGAGAAGCTCGGTGTGCATCCACGCAGGCTGCCGGGAGAAACGCCACACAAGCTCCTATTGTGTTTCTACCCGGGGCTCTTGACAAAGAACTCCCGAGGATGCTTAGGTGAGAGGAATAAAGTGAATTTAATTTTTTCAGCTGATTGAAGCTGTTTAGATGCCTTAAATGTGTTTCATGAGGGAAATACGGATTTCACTTGATGGGGCTGATTGATAACATTTGTCTCCCAGAAAGGCAGGGGGAGGGCTTGCAAGTGCAGGAGTTGTGCAGCCACTGGAAACACCTTTTCCAGACCTCACATCTTAAAGCGTGTTTGCTGTCTCACCATCTCTCCCGTTATTGACGTCACACTGTGGCTGAAGCTGCCAGGATGCAGAGCTCCCCGCACTGGGACTGGCCCCCACCTCAGCCCCCTCCTTCCCACGAAGCGGGTGCTCCCAGGATGCTCCACAGATGCAAGGGCAGGTGGCACCACATCCCTCTTTTTGCTTTGGTTTTAAACTTAGGGACACTTCTTCATCTCATAGAATCAAAGAATCGTAGCATCACGGAATGGTTTGGGTTGGAAATGACCATGAAAATCATCCAGATACGGGAATCTGGAGTTCCTTAGCTGCCCAGTGAGCGAGCTGGGAGCTGGACACTTGGACAAGTCCTTGCTTTGCTCCTGACACGGAGCACGCAGGAATAGGACATGGACAGGTCTGTTTCCCTCCAGGTCCCACAGTGCAAGGTTTTGTTTCAACACTGAATTAAACAAAAGGTCAACAAAGCAGCTTTTCCCATAAAGCAAAATTTTCCCCTTTCCGACCAGTTCTGAACATCTCCACTTGTGTTCTGAGACAAGGATAACAAAGTTCACACTGAATTATTTACTGCCTCAGAGAAACAGGGGACCGGAGGCAGACAGGAGTGCTTTGGCTGAACCCAGACAGGAGTGAAATGATGTTGGATGCAGCGACCGTGAAGAAGACCTGCTGCATCTGTAACAGCTTTTGTGAGAAAACAGCTGTGTGGGTTTGGAGACACCAGCCCGTCTGACTGCCAAGGTCCCTGTCACCTTCTGTACAGCTGTGTCTGATGTTTCCAGCCGTGTGTGTGCTAACACCAGCGTGGGACCAGCAGAGCCTTGGAAAGGAGCATCCCAAACCCTCCTGCATCCGGAGGGATGTTGGTTGTCCAGGGTTTGTGGGAAGTCTGGAGGAATCCCTTACTTCAGGGCACCTCTCTGTGCCTGCAGCTGCACGCGGCGGCACCAAGAAACCGTGAGCTCTGTGATGTGTGGTGATGGAGGAGTCCAGCACCTGATTTATGTCAGAACACAGCGAGGAACAAATGGGAAAGCCCTGCTGCGCGCTCTCCTCTGCCTGGAGCAGCAGTTGCGCAGCTGGAAGGATCGCACCTCGCCCTTGACTGTCGGCGCTTTCAGCTGACGAGGCAGAGGAGCTCACAGCGCCGCCTCCCCAGGGATGAAGCCATCAGATGGAGAACGCAGCTTTTCGACTCATCAGGAATGTCATTAAAGCCTGATTCCCAGAAAACAGGACAGGGCGACAAATTGAGCCTCCACTTCACATGGCACAAAACTTGGGCTAAAGCAAGTGGTGCATGTGGTGTGTTCTTTCAGACACACGTGCGTGTTGGAACCACAACCCTTGTGATGTTTGAAAGGAAATGGAGCTGTTGCTAGAGAAAATATTTGCAGACGGATGGCGGTCGCTGCATCCTTTTGGCTGCGTGCATCACAAATCATATCATCCAGCCACAAAACCAGGCCAGGCTCCTCATTATCGTGAAACGGGGATTGAGTGTGACCAGTGGCCGTGCAAAGAGCTCTGACGTGTGTCGGAGGAAGAGCTTCTTCACAAGGATTTCAAACAGTGACCTGAAAGAGGCCGCAACAACGGTATCTCCAAACCATTCCACAGAGCCCTTTTCCATCCCTGATTGCTGCCTGGTTCCTGCAGACTCAGCTCCTCTTTGTTTTGCTTCTCCTTGCTGGCTGGAACAGCGGAGCTGCAGTGCCCGGTGGGGTGGGTGACCTCAGCCTCAATGCCAAGTGGATGACTAAAATGAACACAGAAAACACAACCCATTGTCTTCTCCCTGAAATGCCAGCTTTGTTCCATGTGGAGCTGCAGGCTTATCGGCATAACCCCTTCCGTGCTGCACCGACACTTCAGCCCTGCAGTCCCCGCCCCATCGTTAATTTAGCATTATAACCCAGTAGTGCCTCAGAAAAGCTTGTTTTGCCCCTTGAAGGTGGCAGATGGAGTGGGATGGCGAGGTGAAAGCGAGCTCATCCTCAGGGTGCAGAGCGTTCACGGGTTGGCATAAATCCATCCAGAATCTGGTGGTCTCAGCTCTGGTTGGGGCTTAATCTGCGGGCATGGGCTGAAGACTTTTTTTCAACTAAACCAGATCCCTGAGCACTTCATCTTTCAAACCGCTCCAGGGATGGGGACTCCACCACCTCCCTGGGCAGCCTCTGCCAGGGCCTGAGAACCCTTTTGGTGGAGAAATGTTTCCTGATGTCCAACCTGAACCTGCCCTGGTGCAACTTGAGCCTGTTCCCTCTTCTCCTACCACCTACAGCTTGGGCAAAGAGACCAGCACTCACCTCTCTACAAGCTCCGCTCAGGCAGTTGTAGACAGCGATGAGGTCTCCCCTCAGCCTCCTTTTCTCCAGGCTAAAGAACCCCAGGTCCCTCAGCCGCCTCTCAAAAGGCTTGTTCTCCAGCCCCTTCCCCAGCTCCATTCCCTTCTCTGGACACGCTCCAGCCCCTCAATGTCCTGGAGTGAGGGGCCCAAAACTGAACACAGGATTCGAGATGTGGCCTCCGTGGGTTTGTTTTGGAAGTGGCATCAGAGGGAACAGCCTGGTGTGTGCCAGGCTTTGCAGTTCACCCAGGGATGTCTCTGGCCAGAACCCAGGGCCAGTCACTCTTTGTTCACACCGTGGGGGTACCCATGCTGGCACACGTCCTTCTCAGTGTCCACCTAACTGTCAGGCCACAAGAGGCATCTCTAAAAGACTTGGGTTTATGCTAAACATCGCAGGTGACATTTATGTCCTACATGGGTTGCTGCTATTTCCCAGCTGGTTGGAAGCTCCTCCAGCTCCATCACTCGGAGAAGCACAAGTTCCTGTGGTCAGACATGACTTGTAGGAACAGAGCTGTGGTCCTCATTGGAATTCACATGAAATCCCATTCTTAGAATCATAGAATCATGGAATCATTAAGGCTGGAAAAGACCTCCAAGATCATCCAGTCCAACCCTTAGCCCAACCGCACGGTGCCTGCTAAACCATGTCCCAAAGCGCCATGGACACACGCTTTTTGAACCCCTCCAGGGATGGGGACTCCCCCCCTGCCCTGGGCAGCCTCTGCCAGGGCCTGAAAACCCTTTTAGTGAAGAGATTTTTTTTGGACGTGGCAACCCATCCAGGTCCTCATTTGGGAAAAACGAGTAAATAAACAAACAACCCATGCCAGAATCTGCTCTGGCCAACTCCTCCCTCCCTAGAAAGTGGGTTCAGTAGCGTTTCACGGTGTGAGTGTGATTAATGAACTTAATCACAGGACACTTTGATCCATCTCTGGGTTTTAAAGGATAGTCAGAAACAAGAAGAACTGCTACCCTTTCTGCTTTTGTAGTTTTGTTAATCGTAGAAACCAGGGAGGCTTTTTGCATAGTCGGCATTTGCATGCATTATAAAATGTATTTGCAAAATACACCACCACTTGCTTTTATATTCCAAAGCCAGGGCGCACATCCTAGTTGGCAGAAAGCTCAAAGGAAATTCATGAAGACACAAAAGAAATCTTGCAGGAATTTAATTAAACTTTACTCTTGGTAATATACGTATCTGCTCAGTGTCACCTTCAAACAAAGATCATAGAATCATGGAATGGTTTGGGTTGGAAGAGACCTCAAAGCCCATCCAGTCCCACCCCTGCCATGGGCAGGGACACCTCCCACGGGATCAGGGGCTCCAAGCCCCATCCAGCCTGGCCTTGAACCCCTCCAGGGATGGGGCAGCCACCCCTGCTCTGGGCAGCCTGTTCCAGGGCCTCATCATCCTCATTGTGAAGAAGTTCTGGTGAACCCCGGCTGAGGTGAGCCAGGTGCCAGCATCGCCTGCAGAAGGCAGACAGAACATTTATGTAAAGGAAGGAAATTTAGTCTGCATTTCAAAATTACACTTTTTTAATTAGTAAATACTTTACTGAAGAACAATTTCCATCGGTGAGGCCGTGGTTCCTCGTTGCTTGAGGGATTTAAAACCAGACTGCTCTCTGCTCCAAGAAAGTGCTATAAGCAACAGTTCTTTGCTTATAATGAACTGGAAATACTGGCAAGTCTCCATCTCCTGCAAATATTTTCCCTGGTATCTTCAGAGGTTAAAATAAATTATTCTGAGGTGTAACAGATGTAGAATGCAGGCAGGAACTTTCCTCCCACCTATTAAACTGAGCTATCTTGCCTCTAAAGTCTGCGAGAAGCAGCAGCAATGTTTAATGCCTGTTCCCTCCAAGCGAGTCGATCTCCAGAGCTGGTGGAGCTGCACCTCAAATCCTGGGTTCAATCTGAGCCCCTCACTCCATTGAGGGGCTGGAGCGCGTCCAGAGAAGGGAACAGAGCTGGGAAGGGGCTGGAGCCCAGGGGTTCTGGGAGCAGCTGAGGGATCTGGGGCGGTTCAGTCTGGAGAAGAGGAGGCCGAAGGGAGACTTCATCACTCTCTGCAGACCCCATCACTGCCAGAAAAGAGGTTGTGGTGAGGTGAGTGTTGGTCTCTTATCCCAAGGAACAAGTGATAGGACAAGAGGAAATGACTTCAGGTTGTGCCAGGGGAGGGTTAGATTGGATACTGGGAAAAATTTCTTCACCAAAAGAGTGGGGAAGCTCTGTCCCAGGGCAGTGGGGGAGTCTCCATCCCTGGAGGGGTTCAAAAAGAGTGTGGTTGTGGCACTCTGGGACAAGGTTTAGCAGGCACGGTGGGGTTGGGCTGATGGTTGGACTGGATGATCTTGGAGATCTTTTCCAACCTCAGTGATACCATGATTCTATAAAGCACTCAAATGCTCCATCCAGCATTTGAGGGGGAAATGCAGCGAGTCACGAGTGGTTAAATAGGAATTACTTGACAATCCAACGTGTCCGGATCAGGCATTTACACATCCACGTGCTTCTCTTGGAACGACAGCATAGGGAAACTGTCCTCCCTCTCCCTGGCTTCATCGCAGCCGCAGGGCTGCAGCAGGCAAACCCCTCACCCAAGCCGGTTACGCCAGCAGAAAGGATGCTTTTCTGTTAATTAAACAACTCCTGATAAATCACCATCTCGTAGAAAGCAAGCTGGCTGTGTCACGGGGCTAATTCACACTTATTTATCCTGTGTTTATAATCCAGCTCAGATTTAAGTACCAATAAAAGGAAGAACACAAGTTAGACTGCATGAAGTATTTTCCTGGAGTTGCTCTCCAGCTGGAGACTGGAACGGGGACAATGCAGGATGGTTTGGTAACAGAAAATGAAACCTATCATAAGAAAAGATATGTGATTAGGAGAATTATAACCCAATCTTAAGGTTTAATGTCACAAACCATAGTAAAATGGTTTTAAAAATTAACGCCTCAGTCCTGGTACCCAGAGGAGGTCTCGGACCAGGAGGATGTTGTTTGGTTGCAGCCGGGCCGGGTGACACTCACCCGTCGTTGGTGCTTTATTGGATTTCCAGTAGCATCCCAAGGACGGAGGAGGAGGAGGCCAGAGTGCACCAAATGTTCTGGGGAAGGGAAATGTTATGATTCTTGCGCCCTCCTTTTTCTATATTAAAAATAACAAATAATCAGCTGGTTTGATTATTATTTTGAAATAATCCCTGGTTCAGAAGCGGGAGCGAGCAACCAGCCTGCTTGGACACATTCACCCTGGAGAGCCTCCGCTCCGGTGCGGGGAGCGGATCGGCCGCTCCACTGCATTTGTAAGTCGCGTTCACCCATGAGTAAGTTCAAAGCTGTAAGTTCAAACCTTTTTTGATGACATAAACAAAACGGGCAGCAGCAGCCGCCTTGCTATAATTTAAACAAGTCCACCAGCCCCTTGGCCCTCTTCCTTTTCTGTTTTTAACAAATGCCAGAAGCCTTTTCTGGAGAAAAACGAGACTTGTGGGTGGCCAAACCACCAGATTTGTGCTTTTGGTCCGTGTCCTAATGGGGTGTTAGCGTTGGCTGCTCCTTTGCAAGTGGCAGATGGTCATCCACGCTGGTTATTTTGTGTTTTCCCCCACTCGGCCGCAGCCCCCGCGTGTGCGCAGGGTCCCTTGCCATGGGTGGCCAGGTTTGGGTTGCCAACTCACTGCTCTGTGCCGAGTGCCCAACACCAACTGCAGTGCAAGTATTGAATGAACAGAAAGTATCACCATGGCGCTTATCACGATTCATTAATTAGATGAAGCTGTAATTATGGTGCCTTCTGTTAAAATATTCAGTAGCACCACTTCCATCGTACGGAGGACAGCCTGATTCTGGGAGGGAGCGCTGCTGCCAGGTGTCCATGTGAGGACCCACCATGGCTTGCACGGAGCTCTCCATTCCCTCCCTTTGGCCTTAACAAGGAGCATCTGAGGGCAAATGCCACCCCATGTTGGGGGCAAATGTCCCATGTTGGACTCCTGCTGAGTGGAAAAGATTCGCTCTATATGCTTGAAGGAGCCTTTGAAACACAAAGAAATACTGGAGAACAGAAATTTCCACAAGGAAAGATCCTACCTGGAGATCTCTTCTACTCAGGGCTGTGGCAAGCTTCTGCCTTTGCAGGAAGAACTTGGAAAGCATCAGCCCAGGGAGGAGACCTGTCTCCTTGAAGGAATGGAGGGGGCTGAGGGCGAGTGCTCCTCAGGACAGGGAAGCCCAGAGTGGCCAGGTGAGCAGCTTGTGGCCATGGAGCCATAGAATCACTTGGTTGTAAAAAAAATCTTTGAGATCATCGCGTCCAGCCGTACCCGTCCACTGCTAAATCATATCTCTGAGCACCTCATCCACCCGTCTTTTAAATCCCTCCAGGGATGGGGACTCCACCACCTCCCTGGGCAGCCTCTGCCAGGGCCTGAGAACCCTTTTGGTGGAGAAATATTTCCTGATTTCCAGCCTGAACCTGCCCTGGCGCAACTTGAGGCTATTCCCTCTCCTCCTATCGCTTGTCACTTGGGAGAAGAGACCAGCACCCATCTCGCTACAACCTCCTTTCAGGCAGTTGTAGACAGCGATGAGGTCTCCCCTCAGCCTCCTTTTCTTCAGACTCAACAGCCCCAGGTCCCTCAGCTGCCTTATCAGGTTTGTTCTCCAGCCCCTTCCCCAGCTCTGTTCCCTCCTCTGGACGTGCTCCAGCCCCTCAAGGTCCTTCTTGGAGTGAGGGGCCCAAAACCGAACCCAGGATTCGAGGTGTGGCCTCACCAGCACCGAGTCCAGGGCCACAATCACCTCCCTGGCCCTGCTGGCCACGCTGTTTGTGACGTGCAGGTCCAGCCCACGCTCCTGCTGCTGCCTCTGGTTAATTATTGCTCAGCCTGCTCTGCCAAACAGCCCATGAAGGTCTCACAGCCTCCACCACCACATTCCTGGTTTGCTCAGCACCATTCGGCGCTGGCTGCGCCCCGGGTGGCTTGTTTTGGCTTCCATGGAGTGAAGACGCCGGATCCCAGTGCAGCTTGCGCAATTGTTTGAACTCGCTGTGTTGGGAACGGCCCCAGACGATCGCGTTTGCTGGAGTTCCTGTGACAGAGGAACGGAGTCAAATCCAGCTGAACCCATTCCCATATTTCAGTTCATATTTATGGGAAGCTGTGCTCTAACGCCTTGTGAATACAGCCCAAACAGACAAACAAGAGAAGCATGAGGCCAGCTAAAATGAGTTTTCCGTTTTTTAAACTTAAAAAAACCAAGTTTAGAAACGTTTTTCTCAGTTTACGATGAAATGTTAGCTGGGTTTCCAGCAACGGAGGGAATTCTGCATTTTGAGCTCCCCAGACAGGCGATGGAACCACTCTTCGCAGGCCGCTTGTGCGATCATGCCCTCCTCGGTGTCTCCTTGAATGTAAAATGATCTGTTTATGAGGTTAGAAAGAGTTTGGCAACTTATTTTGTGCTGATGAATCCTTTTTCATCTGAGGCTCTCGGGGTAGTTTATAAACATGAAGGAAGCCACAGAACACCCATGCAGGGCCCATCCTATCCTACTGGTCCAACGAGTGCGTAACCAGAAACAGAGCTGGGCACAGCTTAGCCTGGAGGAGCCTCATCGCTCCCTGCAGCTCCTGGAAAGGAGCTTGTGGTGAGGTGGATGCTGGGCTCTTCTCCTGAGCAACAGGGAATGGGATGAGAGGAAAAGGTCTCGAGTTGCACCATGGGAGGGTTAGATTGGATTAGGGAAAATGTCTTTGCTGACAGGGTGGTGAAGCCCTGGCAGGGGCTGCCCAGGGCAGGGGGGGAGTCCCCATCCCTGGAGGGGCTAAAAAATTGTGTGGCTGTGGCACTTTGGGACAAGGTTTAGTTGACACGGTGGGGTTGACGGTTGGACTGGATGAGCTTAGAGGTCTTCTCCAGCCTCAATGATTCTGTGATTCTATGACATTTCCTCACAATCCGGGGAATTCCCTTGAAGTCATGCTGTGGCAGGTTGGAAGGACATCCAAGAAAAAGCAAGTCAGGAAAACTGAAGGAAACATTTTCTTAAAATCACTGTTAAAACAGGGGATTAAGGCAATCTTCTCTGACACAGTATTCACTGCAAACCACACCAACACAGCATCACGGATTCTGAGGCAGGAGCATCCTGCATCACCTTTGGGTACCAGGGCAGCCCTCTGCCTCACAGGGTGAAGCACAAGGAGGTCCTGCTGTGAGTGGGACACATGCCTCGGAGTGAAGGACAGTTCTGCTCCTGATCACTCCCAAAGGCACCGTTAACCCCTTCAAAGTTTACCTCAGAGGAAGCTGAAGTCTCTGGCACACACCCCAAAAGGCAAGCTGCTTGCGGGCAGCAGTGGGAGGCAGGACCAGGAGCTCCTCTGCCCTGGGACTCTGCACCGGGTGCCTCCAATTTTAAATAGACCAGAGGGGCTGGCACTGGGGCAAGGGCTGTGCAGCTTCTTTGTTCATCCCTTTGATCATCCTGCACGGCCGCAATGATTCACCTGGCTGCATGGCCACAATGTCCTGGCTGCACGGCGCTGTTAGAGCAGACTGTGTTGAGGTCATGCTCAAGATCTTGCTGACGAGAGCTATTCTGCATTTGTAAATCCCACCCGATGGGCACAATCCAGCGCTTAATGTACTGATTCCTTTTACCTCCCCCTCCATCCACCGCTGGCAGAATGATTTCTCTTGGCACATTTAATTTGAACCTGCTTGTTACCTGCAGGAGTTAATTCTGTCATGCTCGCTAATGCACCTCATGACCTCCCACCTCTCTTTGTCCTGGCTCTGTTTGGATTTGTTCTGTTTTTCTGCTGCAGAACTGGAACAAGACCGGCAGCACGGAGAAGATGTTGTGTAACGTGCAGCCAGCTGACGGCTGAGCAGAGGACGCCCAGGATGGAGCAGGCACCTCTGACACGATGCCCGACTCTCTGGGGTGCAGCTGTGGGGCTCCAACATCCATATGCTTCAACATCCATACAGGTGGTTGGACGTGCTCCAAACTAATAAAAAATGTACATTTGCATATACTAGCCTGCCTCGCTAATTAGACGCTCCAAGGCACAGCATGTCTGGATACTAAGCCTTGTGTTAGGATAAATCCCTGCCCGTGGAAGGGGGAGTGGAACTGGATGATCTTTAATGTGAGGGTGAGGAGGCCCTGGCCCAGGTTGCCCAGAGCAGGGGTGGCTGCCCCATCCCTGGAGGGGTTCAAGGCCAGGCTGGATGGGGCTTGGAGCCCCTGATCCAGTGGGAGGTGTCCCTGCCCCTGGCAGGGGTGGGACTGGATGGGCTTTGAGGTCCCTTCCAACCCAAACCATTCCCTGGTTTTCTGAGCATCCCAAAACAACATGCAGCCTTGTTGACCAGTACTGAGTTTGGACCATTTGCAGCCACAGCTCTGAAAAGCACGAGGCAGCCTCACCAGGCGTCCTCAAAACTCATAGATTTTGGGCTACGTCAATCCTGAAGGTGTATAAAGTTCCCAACATGCTGACTGCAGCCCCAGAGACGGAGACGCAGACAGATCCAAATCTGGTTGCCGGTCCCGCCAAAAGAATCGCTTACACGCTGTCTGGGCGCACGCTGTCACCCGATAACGAGATGCAAAGCAGCGGACCGGCATTTTTCATTCAGGGCAGGAATGCTGGCAGTGAAAGGACATTGAACTGTGGAGGTCATGAGAGGAAGCATCTGATCCGAAATTTGGCTTGCGCTGTGAAACAATTGGGATGGCCCGACAGCCACATTCCTGCCTGGTGTACACAGAGTCAGACGTGGGGACGGGGACGGGAGGCCAAAGGCAGGGACATTCATTGACCAAACCCAGGACTCTGGCACAGCATCTCCTGCCTTGTGCAGTAGGCACTGGAGCTCCCAACATGACCCACCACGGAAAGAAAGCACTTACTGGAGGCAAATTTCCTACTAGACTACTGGAAAGCTCATTGTATGCACCAAAACACTCATTTCTTCTCGACTGCTGGCAGGAGGGGATGGGTGGGTAGGAAAGATGGTCTCATATAAAGCCTACTCCACATGACTTTGATGTATTCCATGAAGACACAACCAATGGAGTGGAGCTGCTCCACCATGGAGAGCCCCAGCACAGAGGAGGAGGTAATGCCCCGGCTCCATATGGTCTTGTCTGAGCTCCCTCCTCTCACAGACACTCTGCATGAATGCAGAGTGCTGTAAGCATCCCCTGAAGCCTACACTGCTGGAAAAGCACCTCCCAGAGACTCATGGACCAAGGTCTCAGAGAGTGCTGGACATCTCTTCATAGAGTCCCCTACTGGAAACAGGGGCCAAGCAGTGAATGAGGAAATTCTTCACAATGAGGAGGGGGAGGCCCTGGCCCAGGCTGCCCAGAGCAGGGGTGGCTGCCCCATCCCTGGAGGGGTTCAAGGCCAGGCTGGATGGGGCTTGGAGCCCCTGATCCAGTGGGAGGTGTCCCTGCCCATGGCAGGGGTGGCACTGGGTGGGCTTTGAGGTCCCTTCCAACCCAAACTATTCCATGATTCTATGATTCTAAATGTCCAAGGCTCAAGTTTTCCGGCTACTCCAGAAGGAGCTACCTGCTGGGACAACTCTGGCCTGGCCGAGGCTATTATTGGAAGATGCTAAGACTCCATGTCAAAGCCCATTACCGAGGCCCTTTGCCACTGAAATCGTCTCTCTGCATCTCGGATGCCTATTGGATTTAGACACTGGGTGGGTGCTGTGCATGAAAGAAGTGGGGAAACACAGGATGCATCCATTTTGGCTGCCTGATCTCTCTCCCTAGTTCTCCTCCACAGCAGCTAACAGAAGAGAGAGGAATCCCACTCGTAGCAACAGGTACCAGAAAATACAGTCTATGAGTAGAAAAATTAATGTAACCCAGTTAAACCAACAGGTTTTCAAGCGTGCTGCAACAGCCGTGCATGGAAAAGTGTCTGAGATGCTTTTATGAGGAAACCAGAGTGCCCGAACTGACTAACAAAAGCCAAAACAAACCTAACAATCATGCATCAAAGTCTTTAAAGGGCAAGCGTTCGTTCCATCTCAGTGGCCGCAGCCTGTGTGTACAGTAAAAATTGTTATTAAAAAGGTCCAAGCAAACGTTTAATGCAGCATCGTTTCTCATGGGAGGGCCTGACGGGTACAAAGGCTGCGCACAGAGCCCTAGAAGCAGAACGTTAACACTTTAAAGTGTGTGCTATTTGCCAGTGTCCTTCTCCGCAAGCATCACTGAAGAGGAGAGACGGAAGAACTGAGGAGGAGAGAGTCCTCACGTACATCTTGAAATGCTTTGTACAGAGCCATTGTCAGCATTTCTCTGTTTAATCCGTTTCCCTCTCTGCGTGACTCCTACACAGAGCACCAGGGGAGGGAGACTGGTGTAAAGAGAGGAAAAAAATACCTCAGTAAACCGCAAAGTAAACGAGAGGGCAGCTGGAGAAACACAGAGAGCCCAGGCAGGCACAGAACAAAGCCCGAAGCCTTAGCAAGTTGCTTCTGTGCATTAGGAGAAAGCTTCTCCAGAGTTCCCCAAGTTTTCTAAAAGCAAACGCTCTGAACGGTATAAATTATCCTTTAAAACCTCTGTTGCAGAAGTTAAGGCTTGAGATTAAATATTATGACACTACATTGCTATAAAAAAAAGAGAGGGGAAGCTCGGGGCTGTGACAGGGCGACGTGGAGGAGGAAGCTTCAGTATCCTACAAAGCCCGGCTGATCCATCCATCTGGAAAAAACAATTTGGAAAGAACATTTTTAACAGTTTTTTCCTGTCCTCCCCTCTCGTGCTTCCTAGGAGCTCTTGTTGTGAACAGTTTGTTCCTGCAGGGTTCAGGATAACTGGCAGTGCCCTAATACTTTATTTTCTATTCCTGGGTCTTATTGTTACTGCGGATTACATCATTTACTGTGGGATGTGGGTTTTCCCATTTTCCCATTGGGAAATGTCCTGTGGCTGTGGTTGTGGTGTCACCTAGCACAGAAGTTCTGTAAATGTTTCTGGGCTGCAGGTTCCTGCAGGAACACCTCCCACTGGATCAGGGGCTCCAAGCCCCATCCAACCTGGCCTTGAACCCCTCTAGGGATGGGGCAGCCACCCCTGCTCGGGGCAGCCTGGGCCAGGGCCTCCCTACCCACATTGTGAAGAATTTCCTCCCAATGTCTCATCTAAATATTCCCCTCTCCAATTTAAAGCCATCCCCCCTCATCCTATCACTCCAAGACTTTGTAAAAAGTCCCACCCCAGCTTTCTTGTAGCCCCTTCAAGTGCTGGAAGATCTCTATAAAGTTTCCTTGGAGCCTCCAGGCTGAACAACCCCAACTCCCTCAGCCTGTCCTCGTACAGGAGGCGCTCAGATTATGTTTGATTTGATACTGATGCAACAAAAACGGTGTTCCAGGGTGTGAAGAACTGGAGAAGACACCCATTTCTTTGCGTGCGTGGCGGCTGTGATGCTGCTCCATATGCAGAGTGAAAAAAGTAGGAAACTCATTGTCCTGAATTACACAGAACTCATTAAAATTGTCTCTTTCAGGCAGGCAGCATCAGCGTACAGTGCACTTCTGCACAAATTGATCCATCCTTCCTTTTTAAAGCAATTAAACAAATTAGTGCCATTTTGATCCAGTCTGATTCATTAAGTGGAATGGTACTTTTCAACCTAATTAGTAAATTTAAGACGGAGGGAAAGGCGCTCCATTTTGCCTTAAAAACCTGGCAGAAAGGGTTCATTTTCAGCAGTTCAGGATGGGTGATGGTGCTGTGAGTGTGAGGCAACGGTGCCACCTGCAGACCTCGCAAACCCTGGAAAACAGGAATGAAACAGAAACTCCATCGAGAGAGGACTGTGCAAACCCTGGAAAAGGGGAATAAAATGGAAACTCTCTTGGAGTCCAGACCACAGACAGGCTGGCGGTACAGCCAGGCGAAGGGGCTGCTAATGCCATTTCATAATCAAACAAAAGCACAGGGCATCGCATAAAACCAGCTGTCGCAGGTGCCAGATGGTTTAAAACAAACGCCTCCGATGTGCAAAATGTTCAAGAAATACGAACTCTGCTGTCATTTTTGAAGAAACACCAGTGTTTAAGTTCGAATATCTAATCTAAAATTCCCTACAAAATATGACTCCTTCCCACGTGTAAATGAAACTCTTGAAGTTTTATACTTGCACATCACAGCTGAGGAAAGGAACGTGTCCCAGAAATGGGAGATGAGCGGGCACTGAATCACAGAGCAACCCTGCAGGGATCTTGTTCTCGGTGCTTTCAAAGTTCGACCTCTGTACCAGAAGCAGATGCTGTCACGCCGCTGTGCCTCACTTTTCTGCAAGATCTCTCGTGGAAGGCTCCAAACCCAGGTCTGACTCACGCGCTGACACTGCCCGGACGATGACTCAGGATCACGAACGCTCTGAGATGAAGCTCTGAAATGAATGACTGGGCACGTTCCAAAACGCGTTGACTCACAGAATGGTTTGGGTTGGAAAAGACCTTTACGATCACAGGAGCAGAGAATACGTTCAGTTCTGGAGTCATCCGCACAGGACTTGGACCTGTTCCAGCGTGAGAGAGCTGGGGTTGTTCAGCCTGGAGAAGAGAAGGCTGCGGGGAGACCTTAGAGCAGCTTCCAGAGCTGAAAGGGGCTCCGGGAAAGCTGGGGAGGGGGTCTGGATCAGGGACTGCAGGGACAGGACAAGGGGAACATTTTTGAGCTGCAAGAGGGGAGATTGAGATGAGATCTTGGGAAGAAATGTTTTCCTGAGAGAGTGGGCTTGGAGCCCCTGATCCAGTGGGAGGCAGGGGTGGAACTGAATGGGGCTTAAGATCCCTTCCAACTCGAACTGTTATCGAAAATGCTGGCAGAAAAACTCTGCAAGACTAGTTTTGGAGTTTTAGAAAACAAGCTCCCTTTAATCATGCCAGGGTAACACCAGGCAGTGATCTCCATCAATCGTGTGCAGCGAGACAAGAGCTGGGCACAGAATGTATTAATTATATATTTATATATTAATTAATTCTGTTTTTTCCATGCACTGTTCACTCTCTGGAGGAGATAATGTCTTGTATTCCAATCTAATCTGTGCTGAGCAGAGGTCTCTTCTTCCATAATCGCCTCTATTTTCAGTCTTTCCCTGAAATAAGTCATGACCACAACAAAAAATGCAGTATTTTTTATTTAAAGTTCATCCAAGCAACTCTATTATTTGAAAGTTACACAGAACATCCCTCTCACAGCATGTTGTGGGGGGCTTATTGCAAGTTTTTTATTTAAATCCTGTTTTCCTTTCACTGATCTATAAATTGTCCCAGAAATCTTATGCTTATGCTATTACTTCCCGGGGACTCGTTTTAATGTTATTATGAACTTGACAACAGTCAAATCTTGATTATTTGGAGCTTTGGAGCTGCCTGACCTTGTGTTTGAGACGGGGAAAGGCTGCAGACAGGGGCGATTATAGGCAAGGAGACATCTGTTCAGCACTGATCAGACCGAACACAAGATTTGTTTTTGATAGGAACGGTTGGACTCGATGATCCGGTGTGTCTCTTCCAACCAGGTTATTCTATGATTCTATGATTCTATGTAACGGTGTCGGGAGAAACACTGATTGATGAAACATGGTATTTAAAAAAACCCCATGCTCTCAGAGGGAAATTCAGTCTAACTTTCAAAAAATACAGTTACTTGGATGCACTCTAGCATTAACCAAAGATATTCCATATTTTTTAATAGCAACTAATTCTTGTATCAGGGAAAGACTCAAATGGAGGTGAAAAGCACATGTGTTTAGCACAGATCATAGCGAACACAAGACATTATCATCTCCAAGGAATGATCAGTGAAAGGAAAACAGGATTTAAATAAAAATCATGCAATAACCCCCCCACAACATGCTGTGAGAGGGATGTTCTGTGTAACTTTCAAATAATAGAGTTGCTTGGATGAACTTTAAATAAAAAATACTGCATTTTTTGTTGTGGTCATGACTTATTTCAGGGAAAGACTGAAAATAGAGGCGATTATGGAAGAAGAGACCTCTGCTCAGCACAGATTAGATTGGAATACAAGACATTATCTCCTCCAGAGTGAACAGTGCATGGAAAAAACAGAATTTAAAGGAAAAAACAGGATTTCAAGGGAAAAAAACACGCTATAAAAACAAAACGCTGTCAGAGGGACATCCTGCCTAACTTTCAAACACTACAGCGCCTTGGATGAGCTTTTATTTTGGCTCAAATCGTATATAAATCAAACTACCCCCCCCCACTAGTTTCCACGCTGGGCGCCACCCCCCCCAACATGGCGGCCACGCCCAGCGCAGGCAGGGAGGAGGGGGGCGTGGTCTAGGCGTGCGTGGAGGGGGTCCGCGCGAGGCCCCCCAACAGCGCGCGGGCTGCCCCGCGCCGCGCCTGACGCCAGGGCCAGCCCCGCCCCTTAGGGCGCCCCCTTAGGGGCGGGGCTGCCCTGGCGTCAGGCGCGGCGCGGGGCAGCCCGCGGGGCCTGAAGGCGGCGGCGGGGCCTGTGTTGGAGGAGGGAGAGGCCGGGCTGAGGCGGCCGAGGGGGCCGCGATGCCGCTCTTCGCCCCCAACCCCTTCGAGCAGGACGTGGGTGAGCGAGGGGCGACGGGGAGGATGGGAAAGGGCCGGCACGCAGGGCTGGCGGCCTCGTCCTGCTCCAGGGCCGCCTTCCTGGTCGAGTCCTACAGTCGCTCGGGCTAGGAAAGAGCTTGGAGATCGTCGGATCCGAGCGTTCTGGCCCGTTGCGAAAGCAGAAACCTGACCGGGAGCTGGGGGCATTCTCATCCACCTCCTTCTCCTTTTCCTCCTCTTCCTGCTCCTTCCCCTCTGCATTTTCCTTCTCTTCCTGCTCCTTCCCCTCTTCCTTTTCCCCCCCTTCCTGCTCCTTCCCCTCTTCCTGCTCCTTCCCCTCTTCCTGCTCCTTCCCCTCTTCCTGCTCCTTCCCCTCTTCCTGCTCCTTCCCCTCTTCCTGCTCCTTCCCCTCTTCCTGCTCCTTCCCCTCTTCCTTTTCCCTCTCTTCCTGCTCCTTCCCCTCTTCCTTTTCCCTCTCTTCCTGCTCCTTCCCCTCTTCCTTTTCCTCCTCTTTCTGCTCCTTCCCCTCTTCCTTTTCCCCTCTCTTCGCGCTCCAATGAGGGTGGGGAGGCCCTGGCCCAGGCTGCCCAGAGCAGGGGTGGCTGCCCCATCCCTGGAGGGGTTCAAGGCCAGGCTGGATGGGGCTTGGAGCCCCTGATCCAGTGGGAGGTGTCCCTGCCCGTGGCAGGGGTGGGACTGGATGGGCTTTGAGGTCCCTTCCAACCTGAACTATTCCATGGTTGTTCCCGATGGGATGTACTGTTCTCAATGGGATGGCGGTGTCCTAGCCTGCTGGGTGACCCACGCAGCTTGCCCCGTTGCTCTCATCTGGCTGAGGTTGTGTTTCATGGCCAGTGTGAGATGTCCCACTGGCGCTTCTTCCCTTCCCAGGAAGCTGCTCCCTGTGCCAGGTTTCCGTGGAGTCAGGGTGTGTGTCAGGTTTGTGGGTGTGGGGCAGGGCTCCAGGTGAGCATCAGCTGCAGTGATGCCAACAGGAGCCTTGTTCATGCATCTCTGGGTTCCTGGTGCTGGGACACCATCCTGGGGCCAAGCTGGGCTGTGCTGTCCCCTGGTACAGAACTACGGAACAGCTTTGGCTGGAGCTGGTGCTGTTGGAGGGTGCAGAGGGGACCAGGCTGCGCCATCCTGGGCTTCTAGCAACACCACGCTTGTTCTCTATGTGGCTTTCTTTTGGTGTTTTTTTATTTGTTTTGAGTTTTTAAACAATGCCTGTTCTGAATCAAAGCACCAGAAAATCAATTAAATTTAGATACTAGAGTGAGATTTGCTTTTCTTGTCACACTGGAGTTTAAGTAAGAGAAGAATGCAACATTCCTGGGATTTTTGTCAAGGCATTGTTGGAAGTGCTCATGTTGCCACCCTGTTTCTTTTTTCTTAAGTTGTTCTGTTTTCTTATGTTTCTGCAGTTTGCGTAGTCAAAGCATTCCCTTTCTTTTCACAAACCATTGCAGATTATTAACGTTCACCTATTATTGAAATGAAGGCAGAAACTCGCCAGAACATCTGCACATAGTCAGAGAATGGTTTGGGGGGGAGGGACCTCAAAGCCCACCCAGTCCCACCCCTGCCCTGGGCAGGGACACCTCCCACTGGATCAGGGGCTCCAAGCCCCATCCAGCCTGGCCTTGAACCCCTCCAGGGATGGGGCAGCCACCCCTGCTCGGGACAGCCTGGGCCAGGGCCTCCCCACCCTCACAGCAAAACATTTCTCCCTAAGATCTCATCTCAACCTCCTCTCTTGCAGCTGAAAAACGTTCCCCTTGTCCTGTCCCTGCCCTCCCTGATCCAGAGCCCCTCCTCAGCTTTCCTGGAGCCCCTTTCAGCACTGGAAGCTGCTCTAAGGTCTCCTTGGTGCAGCCTTCTCTTCTCCAGGCTGAACAACCCCAACTCTCTCAGCCTGTCCTTGTACGAGAGGTGTTCTGGTCCTCAGATCAGGTCCATGGCCTCCTCTGGACTCACTGTTTGCCATTAGGATCTCTTTAAAACATTACAACTCCATTGTGAGTGTGACTATCCAGAACATCAAACGTCAGTGGTCTGCGCTTTGTCTTGCAGTAATCACATGAGTGGGTTTTCATCTGCCAGAATTCATTTTTTTCACATTTTGTTTCCTTTTTCATTAAAAAAAAAGGTACATCCCAGGATAATAGCTGAGCCCAGTTGGCAGCCTGGTGCTGCAGGGAAGGAGAGATCTTTTTCCATGGCCCCATCCACCCATTATTTATGTTTTTGATTCCCCAATGAGCTGATTCAGCTGGTTTTGGTAGAAAAGTAGTTTACCAGAAGGCAGTTTTTGGCTGGTGAGCTGCATCATCTGTGAAGGCGAGGAGTTAGAGAGTTCGGTTACTTGAATCAGTGCAGGAAAGACTGTGAAGTGGTGGTGAGAGAAAAGCAGACGTCAGTGGATCGGACAGGACCCAACTTTCGCTAGCAGGGAGGTTGATCCATCTCTCTCTTCAGACTAAACATTTGGTAGTGCTTTTTCCCTGGGGCACAAGTAGAAAATGTAGGTGAGGGCACTTCTGCTTTGCCACAGTTGCTGAATTTGTTCCCTTGGTTCTAAACCCATATGCTTGCTCTTCAGCCGGCCTGCGCAGATTCTCATCTCCTGGGCATGTACTTTGGTTGCTCTGTGTGTAGTTCCACCGTGTGAGATTAACCTGTGGAATGGTGTCTGAGTATGGTTTCTTTCATCTGTTTTTCTTGTTGAGAGGATACCCCAAAACTTGAGCTTTTTAGAGCGGGAGAAGCTTTTTAATTTCCTGTTTCAATCTGTTCATCGTTAGTTCATTTGCACTTGCTGTTTTCCTTCCTCTTAACTAGCCCTCCTCTCTGAAGCATTTGCTCCTTCGTAGAGAACAAGTGTGTTCCCTTTCATCATCTGTTTAGTCAGCCTTCTTTTGTAAGATCTTCAACGTGATCATAGGAGAGGAGGTGTTTTTTGTGTAGTTTCCCTGGCTGGTAGCTTGTACGGTAGCATTTCATGCTTCCTTGTGCTTTGCTGAAATGTTTACCTGGCAGGTTTCACTCTAGGACTGGGTTTTCCTTCTTGAGGCCGCTTTGCCTTGGTGCCCTGTGTCCCCCTGCTGGAGCTTGGCATGCTCATCATTCTGCTCTGCTTTCCAGCTGCTGAGCACTTGATTTCTACAAGAACTTTTTCTTGACTCTATGTGGATTTGCATTTTGTCCTTCTAACCCTTACCTTTTCTTACCTCATCCAGCGCTTGAGGGTTTACGTTTCCCTTTATGTGGTGTTTTAGCCTTTCCCTTTATTGATGCATAACTTGATCCACTTTCTGACAGCTTCTGGATAAGCCCCTCACCCCTGCTGTCAGCCAGAATATGTTAACAGTGATTCCAGGATGGATTTTTGGGGGATTCAGGGAGTAATCTCTGCCCACTCCCAACAGATCGCTTTACGTTACTCGTGGAGCGATCCCAGACCTGTCCCAGTGCCTTTCACATGGCTCCTGTCGAACATTTCTCTGCAGTCCAACAAACACCTCGTGTTAGATTGGCCTTTGACAAGATGCCCTTGCCTGCAAGAGGAGCTGCTTTCTGCTACAGTTCACCACGTCTCCCCTTCATATCTCAATCTGTAATAATTCCAGGCTTCAACACTTGGACTTGTAGCAAATACTTCAGGACAATCTGTTTGGGTTTTTTTTTTAGTGCTGGTTTGGTGCTTCTTTATTTTTTTGAAATCTAGGGACAGTATTTCCCAGTCTTTAGTCCATGGCTTTATCTCGATTGAATTGATTACAGTTCCTAAATTCCGATCCTGCAATTTTATGGCTTGTCTTTGTCACTTTTGAGATATTTACTGGTCTGCTTGCCCAGTCCTGCCTCAATTATTGTTTTTAATATAGCAGAGCCCTGCTTTTTTTTGTTTTAATTATGTCATGAGGGATGTTTTGTTGTGTAATATGTGACTGCTGGTAACTTTGTTGTGGTGCTTTCCAGGCTCCAGTGCATGAGTCTCTGTTAACCCCTTCCTAGTCTCTTCCATGTTTTTCTTGTAGTTTCCAGATTGATTGATAAATAGAATTGTTTGCTTTTCAGGTTCTTGGCCAGTTGACTCAATGAAACAAAATTGTATCTCAAAAAGTCATCTCAGTGAACTGGATTTACATTATAAAAAGTTATTTTAATGTTCTACTTTGATCCAGTTTTCTGGAATGTAATATTGAGTGACATGAAAAGGGAGCTGGGATCATGACAAGCAGGGTTGTCTTTTCAGCAAGGATCAGTGAGCTGCGCAGCGTTACTGGAAATGCAAGTCCTGTGACTGTAGTGTCGTCGTGTCTGTAATCACTAATTAAATCAAAGCTGTAATTCTCTAATTTGATTAAACAAAGGCAAAGTAAGCAGATGAAGGTGCATGGGATTAAATTTCTGGTTTTCATCCATGTGGTTCTGCTTTATCTTCTGAAATACAGCAATTGGAGTAGTCCTTGGGCTTTTTTGTCGTTCACTTTTGATGCATGAACTCTGGTTTTGCTTAGAGTGGCCCTGTGTGAAAGGTGAAATATCTGTGTGCAGGCAAGATTTTATTTCACGTGGCTTTGGTGGGCAAATCAGTTTGTACAAACGTTTTGTTGTAGTGGTTGGAGACTTTAGCAAATACCACAACAAACTGAGAAGTTTTGTGCTAGGTCAAGGGTAGATCGAAGGGCTGCAACAAACGACATGGGGTTCAACAAGGCCAAGGGCAGGGCTGACCAGTGGAAAAGGCCCTGGGGGTGTTGGTCAACAGTGGCTGAACATGAGCCGGCAGTGGCCCAGGTGGCCAAGAAGGCCAGCAGCGTCCTGGCTTGGATCAGCCCTGGTGTGGCCAGCAGGAGCAGGGAAGGGATCTTCCCTCTGTACTCGGCACTGGTGAGGCTGCACCTCAAATCCTGGGTTCAGGGTTGGGTTTCTCATTCCATGAAGGACATTGAGGGGCTGGAGAGCATCTGGAGAAGGGAACGGAGTTGGGGAAGGGTCTAGGAGTGCCTGAGGGACCTGGGGCTGTTCAGTCTGGAGAGGAGGAGGCTGAGGGGAGACCTCATCGCTCTCTGCAGCTCCATGAAAGGAGGTTGTGGTGAAGTGGGTGCTGGTCTCTTCTCCCAAGGAGCAAGGGATAGGACTAGAGGGAGTTGCCTCAAGTTGCACCAGGGGAGGCTTAGATTGGCTATTAGGAAAAATTTCTTCATGAAAAGGGTTCTTGGGCACTGGCAGAGGCTGCCCAGGGAGGTGGTGGAGTCCCCATCACTGGAGGGGTTTGAAAGCCGTGTGGATGAGGTGCTCAGGGGTCTTGTTTAGTGGCAGACAGGTGCACTTGGACTCTATGATCTCAAAGGTCTTTCCAACCAAATGATTCTGTAGATCAGTGTTTGTTTCTCTCAATTTCTAGCATGATTTGATAAGGTTGGGAAAAAAAAGTTAGGTCCTTGTGTTGATTTTTTTTTAACTGACACCTTGTTTGGCCCTGCTGGCAAGCCTGGCTGAAGGGAATTCAGGACTGAAATACCAAGGGATTCTGCATGTTTGAAGGCTGCGTGTGCTGGGCAGCACAGAGGTAGAGCAGTTGTCAGCGGGATCACTGGTGTGTCCGTGTCAGTGTCAAATGCTGCCTCTGTGCGTTAAATGGGATATGGATTTCCAGCAGCGGCAGGGGGTGAGAGCTCTGTGTTGTGTAAGCGTGCAATATGCTTTTGGGCAAAGTCCAAGTGTTGTGTTGATTACCTCAGCAGTGATTCCCACAGGACTTTTGGGGCACCCATGTCATAGTTGGGGAATTCTGGGGGCCATGAGGTTCCAGCCGTTCCTTTTCTTTTCTCCGTTTCCATGGTCATACGAGTAGTTTAAGATTCCCCCAGCTGTTCCTGCTGTCTTCCTTGCCTCTTGCCATTGTGAGTGTAGATAGGTCTTAGACATACCGGCAGGGTTCTCGGTGTGGCATTGGAAGTGGATGTGTTCCTGGTGGATTTGCACACCCAAGGGATGCTGGTGCTGACTGTGCACTGCTGTCAGTGCAACCGGCTTTGGGAGCAGGGCTGTCCGGGGGCTGCGAGCTCTGTTCTGTTGCCCTGGGCCCGGAAGAGTGAACATGCTGTAGCACGCTTAATCATGACTGCAGATCTGGGACGCTTTGACATTAGACACTGAGGACTTGATGCTTGAGCTGATGTAAACAGGGAGGCTTTTCAGGATTGCCACATGATGCCTAGTTGCAGTCCTTGGAGTTCTCTTTTTTCCTGCCTTTTGGCCTTATTTCTGGGCGTTACCCATCCATTTCTTGGGAAAAAGAGGGAAAGAGCTTGTGCAGTTAGGCTAGAAAGAGCAGCATTCAGCTCACCTTCTGGACGCTGTGAGGCAGAGGGACGGTCCCCATAAACTTGACATTAGCATGCAGTGGTGAAGCGTTACCTTCTCTTCTAGGGGAGCTGGTGACAGAGTTTTAAGGCGGCAGCTTGACAAGCATCTCTTCTTTTGGCAGAAATACCGGTAAACAGCTCCCATCCCCTCCCCAGCTGCTCCTCTCAGTGCTGTCTTCTCTCCGTGTTGGCATAGCTTTACGTACAGCTGCACGGCAAATCAGATCAGGGAACCGATCCAGTTAGAAATGATTAATTGTGGGATTGAATTCTTTTTGGGTGTTTAAAAATATGCCGAGCGGCAATAAAAAGAAGCATGTTTTGTTTTATTGTTATTTCTAGAGAAGTAATCTCAAGTCTAGTGTTCCTTAATTAATTAAGAGGATGGCAGATAAGTCCTATCTTGTTTTAAAGCTGATATTCTCTTAGCACTGAAAAAATCTTGGAAAATTTATCCTCCCACGTCCGTTTCTTCTGAACAAAGTCCACGTCGCGGCATCTGTGAGGTACTTCTCCTTCAAGGTTATTCTTCAGCTGCAGCTCATGTTAAGCGAAAAAAACAGATGTTGTTGAATTTGTCATGCTGGCAGGAAGCAAAACTCAAGAGCTGTAAGAGTTTGCTGTAGGGTGGCCTTCATATCTTCACTGGCACCATGACTGCTCCTGGAACAGGCTGAGAGATACCAGGGGAGGGAGTTTTTGTTTGATGTGCATCCATGTAGGAATGTAAGTAGTGCTGAGAGTTAGGGGAGCTGTGGTGTAGAAGGTGCAGAGTTGAAAATGTCTCAGTGACACCTGGTAAACGTGAAGCTTGGTGCTAACAGTGGAATAGTTGATCAGGATATCTTGGGACATCAGGATAGTGAGGGTCATCCTCTGTCGCAGCAGGCAAGGCCAATCGTGATTTGCTCTAAGGGTCTAGGAGAATTTCAGTATCCACTCTGCCACAGCTTCCATGGGCAGCCTGGGCCAGGGCCTCCCCACCTTCATCATGAATCATTTCTTCCTATTGTCTAGTCTAAATCTTCCCCCTTCCAGTTTAAAGCCGTTAAAGCCACCTGCAAGGCGATGTTCTTAGAAAGCAGCTTTAGCTGGCACAGCTTTATAGGAAGCACCAGGCATAGGTTTTCCTCACCAAGCATGGCATTTTGTTGTTGTTTCATGGTTGTTTTGTACTTTGGGTTCGCATACCCAGAAAATATGAATACGGGGGTTGGGTTTTTTTTTAATAAATTGAATGTTAAAGCGTTTAAAATTGCAGGCACTCATTTATTTTTGGGAACAAGCAACAAATTTTATGTTAGTATCCTAAAAACATTGATGCGCTTAGCAGAAAATTTAACAATTATATCCTTTGTGGTTAAGTTTGAGAAGAGTTGTGCTGTAAGGACATGCTTTAAACACAGTATTTGTTTCCTCTAAGTAGTCAGTCTGGCTTGTGAAGATAACCAATGGCCAGAATTGCTGGTTTCCATTCCCCCTCCTTGCTCTGCTTTTTTACACCTGCAACAAATGGGTTTTGGGGACACTGTTGGTTCTTGCATTTGCTCGGGGGAAGCCTTTCCGCTGCGCCAGTATTGCTGTAGCGTTTGACTGCAAAATGAAGCAGTGAAGCTGATTATCAGTGAAGATGCTTAACTGCACGCATGAAATTGGGTATATCCTGCACTAGTATTGCTGTCAGCAAGCCCTGTGGTTTTGGAGCAGCTGCTATCGCAGAACACCATTGCATTAGTAAAGAGTGACCACTGTGTTCTGCTTTAATCTGCTGAAGTCCTTAAAATATGCAGTCCCAAAGGGGTTTAGCTGCTTCTTTTACCAAAGTAAAAAATCTGCGTAAGCACTGATGATGATATTGCCATGATGAAGTACGTCCCAATGGGATTAATATATAAAGTAAAAATCTAAAAGGACTTACCTTGAATTTAGTTAATACTTTAAATTGGGAGGCTAAAATTAAATCCTAAAGCAGCAAATGCCACATAACCAACATTTAATTTGCTTTTTATCAGCCATTTTGATAGAACTGTAATATTTACGTGTGATTAAAATAGCATGGCTGTAATAAAAACTTAAAAGGAAAGCACAAATAAATAACATTAAACCATATCAGTTGATGTATGGAATGGTGTGCTGCAGATAATTAATTAGGGATCCTTTGATAGAGCAGTCTGTTTATCATTGCCCTCTTCTGTTTTCTTCATTAATCCTTGTGTGCCATTTGTTTTTCTTAGCCCATGCTGTGGTGGGTAGGTTTCCTGAGAAATCCAGGAGAAAAGGTCATTTTAATGAGGAAGTTGGTTTTGCTTTAGAGTCCTGTAGAAGGTGCTGCCCCTCAGTATTTTGTGTGTGGAGTCTTCTTTTTGTCTCACTGAGACCGCGTGTGTTGACTGGAATCTGAACTCAGAGGGCATGACACTCAATCGCTCTTGGTTTTCTTTACAGAAAAGGCTACGAATGAATACAACACCAGTGAAGACTGGGGTCTTATTATGGATATATGTGACAAAGTTGGAAGTACTCCTAACGGGTAAGTGGCATCTCAGCGCGACAGCCTGTAATTCCTTGTTGAGGGGAAGAAAAACACCGTTTCAGAGAGAACCCGCCTCAAAATCCTCGTTGTAGTCAGCTATGCAAAAAGTGCAGCCAAGCTGAGGCTTGTGCAAGCTCTACAGATACACATAGTTGGCTCTAAAATTCTTGGAAAGAAACTTTCCACCCGGATTTCTAGTAGAGCAACTTGTACATGCTAAGAGCATTCCAGTTTTTAAGGAGTTTTGCACAGCAGACCAAGTTATTCATATTTAATCATTGCGCATAAATTTTGAGAAGCAGCTGTGCCAGGAGGAAAAGGTGAACTAGTTTCTCTGTAGAAAATTGTCTGGCTGGGACAGTGAGCTCTTTGTGATCTGAAACGCGCGTGTGTGCATTCGTTAGGAAGAATGGAGGGGTTCAAGGCCAGTTTGGATGGGACTTTGGGCAACTTGATCCAGTGGGAGATGTCCCTGCCCATGGCAGGGTGTGCAACTGGATGGACTCTGAGGTCCCTTCCAACCCAAGCCAATCTGTGATTCTATGAATGAGATTGGTGGAGGAGAAGAGCAGGAAAAAGTGGGGATCAAAACGCAGATCAATTGGAATCAGTTTAGCCTGAGGGGCAATACTGAAACATTCCTGGCAGCTCAGCAATCCTGTAATGGCCAGACACATTTGCTCAATTTTAAGGTAATCTTTTTGAGGGATAACGTCGTTTAAATGTTGAAGTAAACCCGATTAGTGCATAGGCTGAATTCTTAAGTGATTTTAGATATTTTTTTTAGCAGTTATATCTAATATTTAAGATTTCTACACTGGACAACCCCCCTTTTTTTTTGTTAATTACTAAGAGCATCATAAAATCATGGAACGGTTTATGTTTGGAAAGGACCTCAAAGCCCATCCAGTGCCACCCCTGCCATGGGCAGGGACACCTCCCACTGGATCAGGGGCTCTAAGCCCCATCCAACCTGGCCTTGAACCCCTCCAGGGATGGGGCAGCCACCCCTGCTCTGGGCAACCTGGGCCAGGGCCTCCCTACTCCCACAGGCATGAGATTTCATGGGTTTAGGGATTTCAAAATAATACTGTTAATGGCCTCAGCCCATGTAGCTGCTGCCCGCCTTTAATGCTCATTTTGAGTATGAAACCTGTTAGAAGTGTAACATTTAGAGCACTAATTGTTGTTCTGTACTTATGTCAGATTAGGCTGGAAGACATTATAAAATCTTTGTGTCTTTATTGCCTTGAAAATGGGATCCAAGAGCTGGCAAACTCTGAGCACGATTTCTAAATTAAATCCAAAGAGAACCTTTGCAGTAGTCAGTAAAATAACCATTTATTTAATCATCACTGCTCTTTATTCTCTTTTTATGTGGACATGTCTTTTGTTGTCTATCTTGAATCCATTCTTTAACTTAACAGCAGTTGCCCCCTGTATCCACCTGTCAGCAATTCTGTGGGAATTAATACAAAATGACGGTGTCAAGCGGAGTCTGTTCCAACCCAGCGCACGCAGGGGAACAAGTTGTTCAGCACTGGGTGCTTACAGCTGAGAAATCCAACCGTGTCCTGGGCTGCAGCTGGAGCAGCGTGGACAGCGGAGTGAGGGAGGGGATTCTGCCCCTCTGCTCTGGTGAGACCTGCCTGGAGTCCTGTGTCCAGTTCTTTAATCCCCAACATAACAAGGACACGGATCTGTTGGAGCGGGTCCAGAGGAGGCCACGGAGATGATCTGCGGGCTGAAGCACCTCCTGTATGAGGAGGCTGAGAAATTTTGGGGTTTTCAGCCTGGAGAAGAGAAGGCTACGATGAGACCTTAGAGCAGCTCCCAGTACTGAAAGGGGCTCCAAAAAGGGTTAGAGTTAGGGGAGGGACTTTTTCCAAGGACACGGAGTGATAGGATGAGGGGGAATGGCTTTAAATTGGAAGGGGAAGGTTTAGAGTAGACATGAGGAAGGAATCCTTCCCAATGAGGTGGTGAGGCCCTGGCCCAGATTGCCCAGAGCAGGGGTGGCTGCCCCATCCCTGGAGGAGTTCAAGGCCAGGTTGGATGGGGCTTGGAGCAACCCCATGGAGTGGGAAGTGTTGCTGCCTATGGCAGGAGGTGGAACTGGATGGGCTTTGAGGTCCCTTCCAAACCAAACCATTCCATGTTTTTCCAGACTAGCACGAATTGGGTTCCATTTTTTCCAACAGATCCAGTGTTATTTGCTTGCCCAGGTCAAGAACCTGTTATCATTTGTTCCACAGATCAGCTCAGTCACATTTATCACTAATGGTTTCTTTGTTCCTTTTTCAGAGCCAAGGATTGCCTTAAAGCCATCATGAAGAGAGTGAATCATAAAGTTCCCCATGTGGCTTTGCAAGCACTTACAGTGAGTAAACCATCGCTGCTTGCAAAACCGGTTGTACTGTTCTATGTGATGCAGCTTATCAGTGTGTACTGATTGATTAATACCTTGATGTATCTTCGTTAGAAGTCAGTGTGTGAGAGAAGATGTCACAGTTTAGCCCCAGCCTGGCCAATTTTGCCAGCTAAATCCGAGCACTTGGGCTCCCAGTTCCCTTCCCTCCCTACCCCCAGGGTAAGGGAAAAGGGAAATGAAAGGAAAGACTTGTGGGTGGGAAACTAAAACTACAGCTTTAATGAAATAATAAAGAAAATAATAAAATATATACAAGTCTGTGAGATTGTGCCCCCACACCTCGCTGACTGCATCCTCATGGATGCTGCAGAGCAGGCACAAGGGGAAGGGTCCAAGGCTGGGAAGGAGCTGGGAACTGGATTCAGGAATGCTTGGGATCGAGGGCAGACTGACAGACAAGGTCCTTACTGGGCATCAGCCATTGAAGAAGATGGCGAGACCCTCGTGGTCCCTCAGTTTTATGCCAAGTGTGACTGGTATGCGATGGAATCCTCTGCTGGTCAGGTTGGGGTCGCCTCTCCTGTCTGCCCCTCCCTGCAGGTGCTGCTTTTTGACTTAAGGCCCCACCAGCTGGAGGATGGCCTTAGTTCCTATAGGAATGAGGATAAAGGATGGCCTTTCTGCATCCCAGCCCCATGTGCTCACTGCCAGAGACAAACCCTGCCTGAAAACTAGTGCCTGGAACAGTCAGAAAGTGAAGTTACTCAGACGAGGCTGAGCTCGACTCAGAAACGGGTCCTACTTCAGCTCAAACCACAGCAGAGGATTAAATTTAACTTTTTATGTATGCTTTTATTTTGGATTATTTTCATCACTCTCACACGTTTTCACAACTCTATTTCTGTTGTCAGCTTTTAGGAGCCTGCGTATCAAACTGTGGAAAAATATTTCACTTAGAAGTATGTTCGCGTGATTTTGCTACCGAAGCTCGAGGTATAATAAACAAGGTAAATTTATAACATTCTGTACCGGGAGTGAATTATTTTGGTAACACCTTTGCTCTGTCTCCCCTTAGCAAAGAATTGGCAAAAATAATCGTGTAGTTTGAATGTGTTTTATAGTTTCGGTGCAATTGCAGACACTGTTGGCTGTTTTATCACTGAAATTTGTGTCCTTTAATCTTTGCCATGGAAATGTAATGTATTAAAAAATAGACAGGCTGGTAATAATGTTTACAAAATTACGTGAACATTTTTAATTAATATCTGTGACTCCTTTAAGCTAAATTAATTCGATAACAGTGAAGGCAGCTTTTCTCAAAGAGATTTTTTTATTTGACTTGAGTGAAATTCGTGAGCTGAATTGCGAAGTGAAAACTATATGGGAGTTAAACCACAGCTTTACAAGGAAAAGGATAAAGTCTTCCAACAACTTCCTTAGTTTCCAGAGATTTGCTGAATGAGGAGGTTGCCAAGAAAGAAGGACCTGAATGGTTAGGGTCTAGCAGCTGGTGGGATCTAAATCTGGACATAATGAATTGAAGAAGCCGAAACAGCTTTCCCCTAATTACTGCTCCACTTGAAGACAAAAGTGGCTAATAGGTTAAGAAGAAGTTAGTCATCAGATATACGGGAGGCCTGGAGTCATCAGAGGCTAAGCGAAGCAATTAAGGAAACTAATAAAATTGCTGGGAAGCCAAATGAGTTCACAGCTCTGCTGTTTCTTGCTTGGTAGGGAAAAATAGGTCTTTAAGTCCTCTGCTTTGTTCTCATTAGCCATTCTCTGAAACAGAGACCTTTGTGCAGTCCCAGGCGCTTCCCCAGACAGGCTGAGTGCAGCAGAGGCAGTGGGGCCCTGCAGCCCCCGAATCCTTACTCGCAGCAGGTATCCTGAGGTTAGTTTGGATGCTTTGTGTTCAAGCTGCTCTTTTAATCAACTGACAACAAAAAACAGTAAGTGTACAGAGTCTGGAGAGCTTTGATCCATGATTTTCCCTCGTGGTATTGGTGTGGGCTTCACGTCTGTGAGCTGCTCTATTGAAGAATTGCTCGTTTTACTCCAGTATTATTTTTTTTTAAGGCTGTTACAGGATTAACAGCAGTTGATGTTTTAATGTTACGGAGATGTACGCTGAAGGGTGTTCCTTAGCCATGCAGTAAAGCAGTACTTGACTCTGACTTGCTTTTCCAAAGGTGCATGAT
Source organism: Phaenicophaeus curvirostris (assembly GCF_032191515.1). Taxonomy (NCBI): domain Eukaryota; kingdom Metazoa; phylum Chordata; class Aves; order Cuculiformes; family Cuculidae; genus Phaenicophaeus; species Phaenicophaeus curvirostris. The sequence goes on along the minus strand of NC_091398.1, from coordinate 40,672,530 downwards.
CACCTGTGAGGTTTTTAGTACAGCAGATTTGTGATGTTGCATGAAATCAGTGGTCTTGTGTGGATTTAGAGTAGCCATAAATCCTGTGAAGGAAGGGGGAGCTGAAGAGGCTCTTCTTGTGCCAAAGAAAAATGCGTGAGCCAGAAGAATTGCAGGCAGAGTCTGAACTTGATCTTGGTTTGCCCTCACTCCAAGAAAATATCTTCCTTTGCCAGACTGTGTCCCTGCACTTTGGTTCCTAACTCGGGACCTAATAATCTGTTCTGTGAACTGAGTGGCGCAGTCCATAATGTGTAATTCCTGTTTCTGGGAGAATCTGGATCAAGGAGACCTACTTACATGCAAACGTTATACAGAGATGGTAGGAAGGTCAGGTTCTTGTGAGTTCCTGCCATTTGAGGCATCAGCAGGGAGGAGCGTGTTCTGGCATCTGAGGAGCAGAAAGCAGAGATCTTAAAGGGTAGAGAAGGGGTATGATACAAACTTATGTGATTTGGAGGAGAATAATGATGCAAATGAGATGTAATGAAGAGAAAATGAGGTCAAACAGACTGTAACTAACATGGAGGTGCAGAAAAGTTAACGTAGGGGTGGTAGATAGCCTGAATCTCTCCAATACTGTTGAGGTGGAAACATTGGAAAGTAAAAAAGTTATTAAGAATATTTATATTAAAATGGTTTTGGTAGCAAAGTTTTACTGAGAGGTAACAATTCTTTCTGTTCATTTTGAGGTACGAGCATCCCTTTCTGTGCAATTTTGTCTTTTAGGCACATCCAAAAGTATGTGAAAAGCTCAAAGCTCTAATGGTGGAGTGGTCAGAAGAATTTCAGAAAGATCCACAGTGTAGCTTAATATCTGCAACAATTAAATCCTTAAAAGAAGAAGGTGTCACTTTTCCTGCAGCTGGATCCCAGGTAAAAGCTCATTTGGGATACATGATGGTTTTGGGTTCACTGTTCCTGGTGGGGAACAAAATGAAGAGCTGTTCAAATCTCTGGTGCTTTCAACCAGAGGAGAGTAGGATCCTCCTTCCAGTTTGGTCTCCTTCTGATACTGAGGTTCACTTCTTCTCATTCTGCTTGTTTATGTCCTTGCCTTACTAAGAGAAATAAGAAGAGAGTAATGGCTCTTTCATGATGCCCTTATGAGTTGTTTAATTTAAGATGCTTCTTTTCTTCTGATCATTTTTAGAGATTAGTTGAGCTCTCACCACCTTAAATCAAAGCAATTCAACTCCCACACTTTGTACATGGTGTTTCATGGTTCTGATTGCTGACTTGGAGCACGCACCTTCGTTTTTCTTCACAGAGCCTCATAAAACAAAGGACAGATTCTGGAATGGAGACATTTCTTAAGATGATCTGTGCATGCTTTCCTTTTCAAAGTCCCCATTACTTGTTTGTGCAGTTATTTGTCCATGACTGGAATTGTCCTGGCTCTGCAGTAGGTGGGGGGCTCCTATCTCTGTCCTCAGCCTTTATAGTTTACTTATCACAGAGTCATAGAATGGTTTGGGTTGGAAGGAACCTTAAAGCCCATGCTGTTCTGGGTTTTTTTTCCTATGCTTTATTATTGATGCTGAGTTGGGTGAAGATCAGTCCTGAAAATTAGAGCTGCAGCTTCTCTTATGTATTCCTTCCATGAAGTTTACTTCGTGTTAAATACAGAGGGTTTTTTTTCACTTTTACAATCTTTCCTCCCTCCACAAAGATGTTTTCACTTCTAAATCCAGGATATGTGTTAAACATATGGCAGAAACATGGAAGGTCTAGAGTGCTGGCAACCAGTTATGCTTCCTCTCCTACAAATACGCATGAAATGACATCTTAGTGTTTTATCTCATGCAGTTCCCTTCAAACCAGCAAACTGAGGTTTATTAGTGTGGGGTAGCCTTGTACAGAACTGTTTTCTGGGACCGTCGTGAAGTCCTAGGCAGAGGCAGTGTCTGAAAGTAGGTTCTTCATTCCTGGTGTGTGCAGGAAGACTTCCTTCTCGGAACGAAAACGCCAAGAATGATTCTACTGTGCTGTTGTGGGGACTTGTGTTATTTACATCAGCAGTTTTGAGCTTGATGCACATCTGCTTTCCCTTCCCATTATCCCACCTGCAGACATAGAGGGTGGCTTTTTGCTCTGATATGGAAGGAGATCTTTCTTTTCAGCAACTCCAGCTGCTGCTTGATAACTTGGGTCTTTGCAGACAGAGGACTCCAAAGAGCTTTTCTTCCCTTGTGAAGGGAGGGGTGGAGGACGAAGATGGAAAGAAGTCATTTAAATGAGTGGTCTCACTTTAATAAATGAGAAGAAAGAGTTTAAACTAGAGCTGATTATTTGTTTTACTTTGTCCTTTGCTGAAATAAAACCTGGATGAGACTGAAGAGTGGTAATTTTTCCTTCCAGAAGGTCGTCTTGATTCGCTAATCCTCCCCACCCTCACAGCAAAACATTTCTGCCTAAGATCTCATCTCACCTGCCCTCTTTCAGTTCAAAACTGTTCCCCCCTCATCCTGTCCCTACACGCCCTGAACAGGAGCCCCTCCCCAGCTTTCCTGGAGCCCCTTTCAGTACTGGAAGCTGCTCTAAGGTCTCCCCACAGCCTTCTCTTCACAGCTAACTAGGAACAGCTTATTCCTGATTTTTTAAGCGTTTAATTATGGAGCTTTCTATTTCCTTTGCAAACTGAACTTTTTCTGTTCTTAATACATTTGCAGGCTACCACAAATGCTGCTAAGAATGGTTCATCATTAATTAAGAACAAAGAAGATGAAGATATAGCTAAAGGTAAATTGCAGTCACAGCTTTGGGTTGGACTTATGCTCAATGAGCATTGTTAAAACACATGGAAAAAGGAAATTGTACTTTCTTCTGCTGCATAGAATTGAAAACGAGGGCATGGCAGGTTGGCAACTTATATATTGTGTCATTCATCGAATCATGGAATCATTAAGGTTGAAAAGACTTCTAAGCTCATCTAGTCCAGCCATCAGCCCAGCCCCGCTGTGCCTGCTAAACCATGTCGCAAAGGGCTATGCCGACATGTTTTTGAGCCCCTCCAGGGGTTGGGGACTCCAGCACTGCCCAGGGCACACTCTACCCAGGGCTTCATCACTCTGTCAGCAAAGACATTTTTCCCAATATCCAACCTAAACCTCTCCTGGCACAACTTGAGGCCATTTCTTCCTGTCCTGTTAGTTGTTAGTTAGGAGAAGAGTTGAACACCCACCTCACCACAACCTCCTTTCCAGGGGCTGCAGGGAGCGATGAGGTCTCCCCTCAGCCTCCTCTTCTCCAGGCTAAACACCCCCAGGTCCCTCAGCCATTCCCAGAACCCCTGGGCTCCAGACCCTCCATACATTCAAAATGCTACAAAGGTCTTTTCCTCATGCATCAGGCTTTGGGGTGAGATGTATTCTTCCCCGTCACGTAGCCGTTAGAGTTGTTTTATGACTGCTCTCCAGAGAGCTGGGTCTGTTCCATTCCACACCCACAGGTTTTACTTTAGCCTTCATCTTGCTGCTTTAAAAGAATCAGAATGCGTAAATGTTTTATTCTTTCTCCTCTCTGCTGAATGGTTACTGTTGTTCAGATATCATAGCAAAGATCTGATCAGTATTTCTGATGATGCTCGTGATGCTACTGACATGAGTATTGTGAGAAAAGCAGAGGGGTTTTAAAATGTGTCTTAACTTGTGCATGGTTACGTCCTGTCTTTTATTCGTGTGGCAGGGCAGGGCAAAGCTGGTGAAATGTGCGAAACACCTAGTAGTAAAGATTTTATGTATTTGAGGAACAGATACAGATTTAGTTTATATGTAATGTATTTATTTGTGTTAGAAAAGCAAAATGCTTTCGACTACAGAGGTAAAATATACAAACTTGCCTTTTTTTTCCCCCCTAATTGTAGCTATCGAATTGTCTTTGCAAGAGCAGAAACAGCAGCAAATGGAAACCAAGTCCTTGTACCCAGCTGCAGAGATTCAGCAGAACAATCAGAACTCGAGGAAGGTGCGAGCTCTCTATGACTTTGAGGCCGTCGAGGACAATGAGCTCACCTTTAAAAGTGGAGAAATCATTTTTGTTTTGGATGACAGGTATCATATGCTCCAATGAAGATGTCTTTGTTCCAGAACTGTTGGTTTGTTAGGATAGCATTTCTTCTGATGCTGTTTTCCACGTGGAAGTGTGTATTGTCATTCTGCCCCCCTCAAATCCCTTTATCCCACTATTGTTTCCACACCTCGAGTTTATGACCTCAAGTAATTTTTGGTTGCGGGGACAACCTTGCTCTGTTATGTTGAGTGTCTCATTCTGTGGCGTAGGCCTGGTTTGTCTGTGGTTCATAAGGTAAATGCTGTTTGGTTTTGACGTATGTTGTAGGAATGCATGTGCGCATTACAGTAGTGAATTCCAGAAATCACAGTCTCTCGCTATCAAGCATCAAATTTGCTAAGAATTAAACTGAAGAAAAAATGCTTAAGATAATTACTGTTATTATCATTGTTGCCCCAGTGATAGTGGGGAAGCTGAACTTCTTCCCTGCTAATGTTGTTCTGGATTAATAGCCTGTGATAAATGAATACCATTCCATTAGTCCCCGCTTATGTATGTCTTGTAAACTTTTAGGTGAAGCTCTAACGGGCTGTTATCCAATCAGTCTGAAACCTGGAGAGCTGTGTTCCAACTCTGAGTGATCACTACTGAATGCTTTGACTTCCCCAGTCCCTCCTCTCCTCCCCACCCCTGTGCCCCAGCTCCTGTTTCTGCCTTTGCTGCTAGGCTGCTAAGCTCTACAAACACTCTCCTTGCCTTTGTTATTGGATACGCAGGGAATCAGTGTATTAGATATTGCAGGTTTTCTGTCTGAAGCCCTAAATACGTTGCTGACGCTGAGCTCAAATGTTCAGTGTTTGTAATGCAGCTTTATTTCCCCAGTGATGCCAATTGGTGGAAAGGTGAAAATCACAGAGGAGTAGGACTATTCCCATCTAATTTTGTGACTTCTGATTTGACTGTGGAACCCGAGGCAGGTAAGTGGTTGGCTGCTGAAAGCTCACAGATTATTTAGCAAAGGTGGGCTTGTGGCAGGACTGGTAATTAGCCCATCAGCGAAATAATGTGCTGAAACCAGCCCAGGGAAGAATTGAGAGAGAAATCCTGCCCTCGTTTGAAAAGAGCAAGCAAGTATGTACCACTGCTGTAGCTCCCTTCAGCAATTACTGTCTTCTGACTCTCTTCTGTTACCTTTTTCCTGTTACAGAAACTCAGCTCAGTTTACCTTGGTCAGTAATGCATTACATGTGAATCCAGTAATTTGCCATTTAAATGGTCTCTTTTCAAACATCACACCAAGTACAGTATGACATTCATCCCCATCTTAGGGGTGTGCAAGAGTCACATCGTTAGCTTAATTCATGCTCACGATACCAAAATAAACCTCAACACTTGCGACTTGGCTGAAAGTAACTACGTGTGTTGGAGGTGGGTTTAGGTGCTGGTATGACTCAAGAGTCTCTGCCTTGCTGGGCTTGGGTTCATAGTTGGGCTAACAGCCCGAAGGAAGCAGCTTCTCGCAGTGTTTTCCAGGCAAACCCATTTTCCTCTCTCCAGTGACTTAAAGTACTCATTCAAATGTCTCTCTCATTTAAAGATCTGATGGCACCAAGGAGAGAATGTGTGCTTTAAGTTCACATAGTAACGCAGCTACGGAAAAGAAACTGATGTTTATTCTTTCAGCAACTGTGGATAAGAATTCTGTTCCTGAGGAAACCCTGGAAGAGATTAAGAAAGTGGAGCCTGAGCCGATTTATATAGATGAGGTACGCAGTCACTTCCAATATAAAATATTGCTGAGATGTTACATGGGTTGAAACATTCTTTTGTTACTGAGCACCAGCAGGTAATGCTTTTTATGCAAAACCCTTTTTTATTTGAAAATTTAACCAGTCTGCCAGGCTTCAGAAATAAGTGTTCTTAATCTCTCCATCTTCCAGGATAAGATGGATAAAACACTACAGGTACTCCAGAGCATAGATCCTACAGATTTAAAGCTTGATTCTCCAGATCTTCTCGATTCCGAAGGTACTTTGAGTCCTAAGTTAGCTGGTTCTTTTATTTCTTCTCACAATTACCTTGTGTGAACTGAACTGGTAATTCTTTTGTGTTTATTTTAAGCTTGGAGAAACTGGTCTGTGCTAGTGGTGTGCTGTAGAACCACTTATTTCGCAGTGGGAGTGTGGGGCTGGATGTAGAACTCGATTTTTCTAACAGTTGCCAAGCCAACTCCATGCTTGACAGAGGAGCCTGCATAACTTCCAGCTAGTGCACAATGCCTTGTCTTTGCAAGGTCCATCCACCTATCAAACCTCTGCTTGAAATAAGTGATTTTTTTGCATCACATTTCTACAAAAACAATTAGTGTTGTGTTAAATGTCTCCAAATTCCTGCTGGCTGGGAGGGGAGAGGATGTGCAGGTCACTTAAAGGCCAGTCAGTGCAAGGTGTGTAATAGCAGTCGAGTGTACCTGAAAAAGAGTATTTCTGTAATGGAGGAAGTGAAGGTGAGGGAAGCTGTGTGCAGTACAGCAGGTTTAGATAAATTCAGCAGTCCAGATTGGATATTCCAGCAGGAGACAAAAGCCATCGATCCTGCACAGTGCAAGCAGGAATGCAACATTTTCTGTATTAATCAGTAGCTTTATGATTGAGAGAGGAGGAGGAAAGAGGAGGGAGGATGACAAAAGAAATAACAAAGTGGTTTTCCTCTCTGAACTGGGGGAAATGGGACATGTGTGATAACTAGATGCGCTTTCCAATTTCATATACTGCTTTGGTGTACTTGGATGAACTGATTTCTGACTGCATTTAACCTTTTAAGACAGTAACTGCCTTGACCCTTTTGTTTTTACAGGTATTTGTCAGCAGATGGGCCCAATGATAGATGAAAAACTGGAGGAGATAGACAGGTGAGCCAGAACCCAGCTTCTGCGCTATTTACTATGATTCCCTTTAAACTGTGCAGTTGTGTTAGTTTTTTTTTTTTGGTACTTTCTTTCATATCCCAAGCTACAAAACCTCGCAAGAAAGAAATTTTGCCTTTTTTTAACACTGAGGGACCAAGGTCCCAGCCTGTGCACTAAGATTCGATTGCTGCTCTCCAGAATTTACTGCACAGGTTACCGGGTGCATTTGATGTTTGCACTGTTTGACAGAATGGCAGTTTTAATATGTAAGAAATCAACCATCGGCCTCTTTAAAGGTGTTGTTTCCTTCTGTGTTCAAAACCACTCAGTGAACCATTCTTCTTCTTTACCATTTACAATCGACAGAATGGTTTGGGTTGGAAGGGACCTCAAATCCCATCCAGTCCTACCCCTGCCATGGGCAGGGACACCTCCCACTGGATCAGGGGCTCCAAGCCCCATCCAGCCTGGCCTTGAACCCCCCCAGGGATGGGGCAGCCACCCCTGCTCTGGGCAGCCTGGGCCACGGCCTCCCCACCCTCACACCAAAACATGTTCCTCTGTTTGGTTTTGTGTTTCTGCTGGGTGAATTCTTCACCCTCATCGTGAAGAATTGCTTCCTCATGTCTCATCCAAGTCTTCCCCTTCCAATTTAAAGCCATTCCCCCTTGTCCTGTCACTCCATGCCCGTGTAAGAAGTCCCTCCCCAGCTTTCTTTTTGGCCCCTTTTAGGTACTGGAAGGCCTGGAATTTAACTGGAAGGAATTTAACACTAGATGTTAGAGAAAGTTAGTGTTTGCACCCATTTCTTTTGAAACAGGAAACATTCAGAGTTGTCTGAGTTGAATGTGAAAGTTCTGGAAGCTCTGGAGCTCTATAACAAACTGATGAATGAGGCGCCGATGTATTCAGCCTACTCAAAACTCCACCATCCTGCACAATACCCACCTACGTCTTCTGGTGTTTCAGTGCAGGTCAGTGTCCCTTTCTGGAAATAGACTTTCCTAATATAGTTTTCTATTTAAAAAGATGACAGCAAAAAATGAAGTGTGCGCTTTCTTGTGAGCCTACGAACAATCTGACACTGCCTGGGGTCTTTTTATAGAAACATAGAATCACTTGGTTGGAAAAGACCTTTGAGATCGAGTCCAATTGTACCCGTTCACCACTAAACCAGATCCCTGAGCACCTCATCCACCCATCTTTTAACCCGCTCCAGGGACGGGGACTCCACCACCTCCCTGGGCAGCCTCTGCCAGGGCCTGAGAACCCTTTCCGTGAAGATATTTTTCCTGATGTCCAATCTGAACCTGCCCCGGCGCAACTTGAGGCCGTAGCCTTTAGCGTAAAACGCCATTTCCACCCTAGAATAGAGTATTTCAGCTTGCAGTACAATAAAGTATAGTTGTATGTTTTCCTCTGTGAAACAGAAAGATGTATTGAAAATGCTAAAAGATTCCTTCTGCAATCAGTTTTCTGCAGTTAGGATTGTGTGCTTCAGCAGCTCAGTGGATGTTCTTGCAGTGAGTCACGTCCTCAGCCTTAAAGTCAAACGTTTGTATCTAATAGCGGGGATGTGAGTGAACTTCAATAGCAGTTGCTAATTGTTAGTGCAGTCGCTTTTTCTAAACGCAGGAGCACTGAGTTCAGCTCCTCTCCCTTCAGAAATGAACATGTACTGAGGGGGATGCAGTTGCTCAAAACTGGTTTATAGAATTATGGAATGGTTGGGTTGGAAGGGACCTCAAAGCCCATCCAGTTCCACCCGTCTGCAAGGACTCGTCCCACTGGGTCAGGACCTTCCAAGACCTATCCAACCTAGCCTGGAACACCAGGGATATTGGAAGCTGCTCTTAGGTCTCCCTGCAGCTTTCTCTTCTCCAGGCTGAACAACCCCAGCTCTCTCAGCGTGGCCTCAGAGCAGAGGGGCTACAGCCCTCGGGTCATCTCTGTGGCCTCCTCTGGGTCTGTTCCAACAGATCCAAGTACTTCTTGTGCTGGGGACTCCAGCACTGGACCCAGGGCTCCAGGTGGGTCTCACAGAGCGGAGCAGAGGGGCAGAATCCCTTCTCTCACTCTGCTGGTCCCACTGCTGTGGATGCAGCCCAGGACACAGTTGGTTTCTGGGCTGTGAGCACACGTTGCAGGCTCACGTTGAGCTTCTCCACCACCAGTACCCCAAGTCCTTCTCAGGGCTGCTCTCATCACATCATCCCCTGGCCTGGATTGAAACTGTGGATTGCCCCACAGGTGTAGGACGTTGCACTTGGCCTTGTTTACAATATCTATCATGGGCCGTGTTGGTGTTTTAGGAAGACAAAAGTGAGGAGAAAGGTTTTAAGGAACGTTTTTGGAGAAAGCGTAGAATGAGTGATTTTGCTTTAAGTGAATTTTACTTTGATGTTAATTGTTCATTCGGAAAAGAATAGTTGCCATAGCAACTGCTAGATCTGAAAATATGTCAGTTAAAAGTAATCTAGTGTCCTTAACTCCTGGTAACAATGGAAAATTCATTATATTTGGAGGTTGAAAAGTAATTTAAGCCAAAAGGTGACTCGAGTTTGCCATTTTTTATAAGGTCCGTTCTTCCATACTGAGCTTAGCGTAGTTACTTGGTACCAAACTGTCTGTTCCTTTGCTATCTGTATCCTCTCCAAATCCAAACCCGATGAGCCGTGCAGGCTTCTGTAGACTCAGCACGTTACACCGCCTCTTCTGCCTGAATTTGGAGTGAAGACTTGCGTTACATTAAACTAGAAATGCAAGGAATTGAAGGTTTTGCCTTCCTTTTGTGTTAGTCTTAAAATATTCTTAGGGTTTGATTTCCAAAATGTGTTAAATAACAAACATTGTGTGGTGCCCACTTTCTTACTCAGCTCCGCATCAAAATCTGTAAGGATTGAACCTTCTAGAGATAAGGTGAATTAGAGAGAAAGGAATAAGGTTTCTGGGAGAGGCAGGGGTCTTGTGCATGCTACAAAAGGTCCTAAGCGCTTGCCTAGTTAAAGTGTTTCTGAAGAAGATACCTTCTGATGGAATAAAGGATTTAAAACGTGGCGAGAAGTTACGTGTTTTGGAACCTTGCTGAAAAAATTAATTATCAGAGAATTGTTTGGTTGGAAAAGACCTTGGAGATCATCAAGTCCAACCATCCCTGTCCACTATTAAACCAGATCCCTGAGCACCTCACGTACCTGTCTTTTGAACCCCTTCAGGGATGGGGACTCCACCACCTCCCTGAGCAGCCTCTGCAAGGGCCTGAGAACCCTTTCGGTGAAGGAATTTTTCCTGATATCCAATCTGAACCTGCCCTGCCTTTCACCTTGTAGAAAAGACCAACACCCACTTCACCACAACCTCCTTTTAGGCAGTTGTAGAGAGTGATGAGGTCTCCCCTCAGCCTCCTTTCCTCCAGACTCAATAGCCCCAGGTCCCTCAGTTGCCTCTCATAACCTTTGTTCTCCAGCCCCTTCCCCAGCTCCGTTCCCTTCTCTGGACACACTCCAGCCCCTCGAGGTCCTTCTTGGAGGGAGAGGCTCAAATTGCTGTTCATCCTGCCTTTGAACCCTGACGTATTTGTTTGCTGTAGTGGTGTCCTGTGCCACAGTTGCTGCTGTGTGATTGAAAATAAAAGGCACGTAATGTGTTTGTTTACTTACAGTCGTACCCTGTGCAGCCACCGAGCGGGAGCTACCTGATCCAAGGTGTTCACCCAGTCACCATGTCCCCGGGCTACAGCCTGGGGCCCGATCAGATGGGGCAGCTGAGGTCTCTGCCTCAGAGTATAAATTCTTCTGGAGCAACCCCGCCAGCTCAGGCTGCCTACTTAAGGTACAGACGGCAAACTGTTAAATCCCCTTCTTCCTGGTGGTAGTTCCACTGCTTTCTCTAGAGGTTGTGTATTCCTTGGATGTTTCCAGTGATGCTGTTTGCTCATTTTGTGAACACTCAGATCGCCTCTGGACAAAGCAAACCCCTTATTTGTGAATCTGTTTCTCAGATAACTCACCTGAACCTGTCAGAACTAGGTTTGTTTTGCTGTGTTGCAGCCCAGCGCCGGATGCCGTGTTGAACCAGACGTACGTGAGCCAGAGCGCCAGCCTCCCGCCGGCTGGCGGCACCGCTGCCTACAGCCCCCAGCAGCCGCTGGGGATGGCGGTGGACATGGCAGCGTACCAGAACAGCGCGTCCAGCTTGCCTCAAGGACCAGCTTATCCCGTGGCAGTCCCTGCTCATTCCGTTCTACAGCAGCAAACAAACTACCACCAGCAGCCTCTCCTTTAAAACCAAACCAGCTCCTATTTCTGAATTCATGAGTAAGGGTTGCCTGACCTAATGATTTATATGAATACCTGTCATGGGTGTCAAAACGCATTTTCCTTTTAAATAACCTAACTTACTGTGTTAGGGTGATGCCAAGTCCAAATGTGCATCGGATCTGATCGTTGAGCATAAAGATAGATTAGCTGATGGTTTAAAATCACTTCAGATTACGTTGAGCCCTTATTTCATTGCTTTCAAGAAACACTACTTGTGAATGTTACGTTAGAAGATTGTCCAGACATTATTTTCTTTTAAATGTGTTTCTGAAGGCTTGAGGATGCTTAATCATCATTGTGTGTTGCTCGTTATGCATCACCTCCTCTGGTACCTTACTCTAACCCTTCTCTCCGAGTGGCTTTAGGGACTCTCTGCTGATGTAGACGCCACTCTCTGCGCTGCTGTAGCGAGCTTTACGATACGCCGCACACTGCCTCACGGAACGACTGCACGAGTTCAGCCGATGAGAGCTGGGAGAGAAAACGATCTGATGTTGTGACAGTGAGGACCAGGTACCTACAGGAATACGAGAAGTGAGGTTTTGACAGTGCTGCCTGTTAGATTTTTGGGAAGCTGCAGAGCGCTTCTGCTGGTTTTCTCTGGAAGAGCACGGGTGGGGTTATGTTAGGACTCGCTCGTGTCCTTCAGCAGCGGCGGTGCCGCAAGCACAAGTCTCCTTTGCGAGAGCAGGCAAGGGATGCTCCCAGCTGACTGTGTGGGCATGCGGTGGGTGCACGGTGCTGAGCCAGGAGCTTGTACAGAATCTCTTTTCTTTTCCTTCTTGGATGTATTTAGAAGTGAAGGAAATTTGTAGTTCCTTGTGGTAAAGGAGGGGCTCCAGAATGTTTGAAGCTTAAGACTGAGAATCTGCCTTGATCCCTTTCCAAGGGGGAGCTGAGCGGAACAAGAATCATCTTTATGGGACCAGAGGCTTCTTGCCTGTCTTGGATTTCCTTTCTTTGCCACCACATCCACATAATAAATGTAGTTGAGGTCAGAGGATCTCTTAAACCATCTGGAAAAAGGTGTGCTTGACACAGAACACCTGTGCTCTGTGAGTGGGCCGGCTCCTCAGTTAATGCAAGGAGCGACTGCATATTGAACATGACAGGCATGTCGCTAGGAAAGGAACCATGGAAGCGGAGCAGTTGGTGGCTAAGAAAAGAAATCGAAGGATTTCTTCCCTGATGCACTTTTTAATGGGTGGGGTTTGTACGGAGGGAGCAGCTGAGCTGAGTTATCTTTCAGGAATGCGGGATTTATTTCTTTTATTGTTTCAACCTCTGAAAATAATCACTTTGTTCTCCTCCTGTTTACCTCCTCGCTTCAGCGTAGTCACGCTTATACCTATGTTAATGACTTTATGATGAGTAATAATCTTCAGATTTGGAAAATAGTGGAAGCAAATTGCTGATACAAACATCTTGATTCAGTGCACAGAGCTCCCAGAGGTCTGAGTGAGTGTGTTTGGTGTCGTAAATTCTCTCCCAAATGAGAGTTATCCGATTGTAGGAGGTCATTCTGTAATAAAAACCACCCTTCACTCACCACGACCTCCATTTATTTACATTTTAATTAATTATTTAATACCATGACCTTATTCGTTTGCAGCCTTCTGCTTATGCAATAAGGGGTTCAGTACCCACTCCTTAAATGATATCTTTACTTAAATGTGTGCAATTGAAAGGAAGCTTTGTCTTTCCTTTTGAGTTGATTTAATTTGTCTTTATCCTTCCCCTCGAAGTAGTTTCGTATAAATAACACATGTTGCAATACCAGAGGGTTTTGGTAACTCATTCTTTAAGAAAAAAACCAGATTTCAGTGCTGCTGTTCAAAATCCTTTTTGTTTGGAGATGTTTTTATAAGTGTTCCAGGTTGGTGTGTGGTCAAATGAAACCTTGCTGTCACTTAGATAGATTCCCCGTGTTTGTTAGTCAATTAAAGTAGGTGTTTTTATTGGATTTGAGATTTTGGTCCAGCAGAACTATGGCTAGAGAGATGCAATTTGATTCTGTTCAGTTAATTATGAGATATAAATAATGTATATACTCATTTGTCTGAGATTTTCTACATCTATGCCTGCTCCTAAAGCCTGAAGTTTTATAACAGCAGGATCTCTCCTTCTGTCATCTCTTATATTTCCAATTCTGTGATACGCACCTTGTAGATAGTGTACGATAATTTAATAATTAAGTAGTGTATTTAGAGCGTTTTGGTGTTAATAGGGTCTGTGGTTTGTTTTTTTTCTCTTCACACTTCTATACATCATCATATTTATTTCTAAGGCCTGATTGTAACTGAACACGCTGCCAAAGGATTTATCTAACTTCCGATTTCTACACTGGGTTTCTACCTACTGTTTTGTATCGGGAATCAATGGTAGAGAACTGCTTTTACATAGAAACTCCTAATGGGTAACAGAGGTGTTTGTGCAACTTTATAATGAGAACTGTCTTGTAAGTATTTGTTTCGTGGGCGTTGGGAATACCATCGCGATTAATTGCCTTCTCGTATGAGCTGGCAACTTCTTGTGTCTAAGTCAGAGCCAGCTGAAGGGAGTCGGAGGTGTCTGCAGCATCGCCGCTGGGAGGAATTGCGATCGCTACACAGCCTTGCTCCTTTGCCTTGACTGGTTGATTCGGTGCAGGAGCTGCAGCGGTAAAAAATCACATTGTTTCTGTAACAAGAAACCCTGAAAACAGTGTTCTGTGTTGGTGTTACTTCAGGCTGTGTGTGTAGCTGCTCCTGGATTGCGGAATGGTGCCATTCTCTTGAAGGCTTGTCCCTTAGCCAGGAGAGCCGAGTGGGACACGGCTGCAGCCGCAAGCCCTTACAGGAATTCTTTTCTCATAGGAAGATTTTTTTCCTCCTTATTTTTATCTATGCATCTTTTCTAGGGAATAACAGGCACTGCTCTTGCTTCCACTGAACACTGTGATGTGTCTGTTGAATAACTTTCTTGGCTCTCACCCGTTGAGTTGTGCGTGGAGCTGACTCAAACTGCTCTGAATGGATGAAGATGGAAAAATGAAGGAAAGGAGATAGAGCTGGGGTGGATTCTTAGCTCTGGGCTTTGGATTCAGACTGGGGTTCTGCTCGGTGGTGTCGGAGGTTGAGGTGGCTATACCCTGGTTGATCGATCATCGCAGTTCTTGCAGAGACTCACCTTGGAGTTGCAGTATTAAGAGCGGGAGATCTGTTGTGTTGGAGCATCCGTCTGGCCTCCTGTCCGCAATACGTGTGCACCGCCTTGTGTGAATAAATCTGTTTAACAGACCTGGCTGAAGAGTCTTCTGTTGGCCATGGAGTAAAACCTTGCCGGACACAGAAGGCAAAAGCTCCATGAGTTGATCTGGGCAGCAGTGTTGATGCCAGACCTGCTCTCCTTCCCTCTCCCCTCTGCCGTTCTGCTGGGCTCCTGCTCGCTTCCCTGTGGAGCCTTTCCTGGCCCAGCACCCGCGGGCACAGCACAACCCCCCGGCTCATCGTGTTCCCAGGCCCTGGAAGAGACTCCTGCTTCAGGGATGGACCGCGTTGCACCTCTGCTGCTGAGCTCTTCCCGCAGGGAACTGGGGCTCCATGGCCCGAAGTGCCTGTCAGGTGGGCACGGAGGTGGGCAAGAGAGCACTGCTGCGTGTTGACTGTGAGCATCATGGAAGCAGAGAACGATTTGGGTTGGAAGGGACCTCAAAGTCCATCCAGTCCCACCCCCTGCCATGGGCAAGGATACCTCCAGCTGGATCAGGTTGCTCAAAGCCTCATCCAACCTGGCCTTGAACAGCAGGGATACTGCCTGCTGCTCTTAGGTCTCCCTGCAGCCTTCTCTTCTCCAGGCTGAACAACCCCAACTCTCAGCCTGTCCTCACAGCAGAGCTGCTCCAGCCGTCGGATCATCTCGTGGCCTCCTCTGGACTCACTCCAACAGTTCCATGTCCTCCCTCTGCTGAGGACTCCAGAACTGGACCCAGGGCTCCAGGTGGGTCTCACAGAGCGGAGCAGAGGGGCAGGATCCCCTCCCTCCCTGCTGGTCCCTCTGCTCTGGATGCAGCCCAGGACAAGGCTGGATTCTGGGCTGCACTTGCACCTTGCCAGAGATTATCCGGAGTTTTCTAGCTTATCCAGACTAACAACACATCCTCATGCTACCATGATGCCTTCTGCTAGTGCTGCAAGTGGACACCCAAAAACATGTGGAGGGAGCCTGATGTACCTGAGAACAACCCCGTTAATTTTTATTTGTTGTAAGTCACTGCACTTTGTCATTTATTTACAGCCCCTTGGAGTTAGGGACATGGTGGGGTGTGTTTGGGTCGCATCAGGCTGTGAATCTCTGTCTCTCGAAAGCTCAGCATTTACTGAATTCCAAATCGCATCCCTGTCCATCACTGCCCTTTGGTAAGGGAGACAGGGGTAAGTTTTCTGGACAATGTCACAGCTTGGGAAGTCAGTGACAGGCTCGGTTACACCCACATTAAAGGGAAGAATCCTGACACCCATTTAATTGTAAAACTGAGTTTAAAATTAATATCATTTAGATGACAGCCTTCGTGACCCACATTCAGCTTCAACAAAAAACGAGGCTGCCTCCTTTCAGCTGAGGAACTGCCCGTGGGAAGGGGCTCTGGATCAGGGAGGGCAGGGATCACATGAAGGGAACGGGTTTGAGCTAAAAGAGGGGAGATTGAGATAGGATCTTAGGCAGAAATGTTTTTCTGTGAGGATGGGGAGGCTCTGACCCAGGCTGCCCAGAGCAGGGGTGGCTGCCCCATCCCTGGAGGGGTTCAAGGCCAGGCTGGATGGGGCTTGGAGCCCCTGATCCAGTGGGAGGTGTCCCTGCCCCTGGGAGGGGTGGGACTGGATGGGCTTCGAGGTCCCTTCCAGTCCAAACCTTTCCATGGTTCACTCCTGCAGTTTGTCTACAGCAAAAGGAAGGTTTGCTCTGCCCCGCCATGGGCCCTCACGGGGGGTGCTGGTCCTGGTGTGCAGAACTGGTGTAGAGCAAGAACAGTTCAAAGACTCCTTGTTCTCCTCTCCTTCATTCTGGCCAAAGGTGTCACATTGAAGCCCAGGAGTGGGAAGCAAGAAACCCAGGTCCTGCTTCCTGTTCTTGCCCAGATTTTCTCTTTAACTTCAAACAAATCACTTCATCTGCTGGTTTATTTTTGCTTTCCCTCCATCGCCTGAAGTTCTAGAGCTCTTCATGACTGATCGCTGGCATCCATCCTTGGAAGCATGGGCTGGCGCCGGCCTTTATACCATCATGACTCCGTTTCGGCTTGAGGAGCTCAGGTCAGGGTTGGTGGCTGGTGTTTGCTTGTAGCACTGGTGTCAGCTCCCGCCTGCCCTGGGCTGTGGGGATGGGGGCCAGGGTCACCCGGCCCCATGACCCACTGTGGCTGTGGAAATGGGGGTGAGTGGGGGGGGCTTCTGTGGAAAGGGGGCTCTGCCTGTCCCAGGATTCTTCTGCAGGGATGTGACACGTGTCCCAGTGCTCTTGCACTAGCAGACACCCGTGTCCTGGGGCTGGGAGAGGGAATCTGCGTGTCCCAGGGCTCTTGTGTGAGGAGGAGAGTGTGTGTGTCCTGGGGCTGGGGAGGGGGACACACGTGTCTTAGGGTTCTCCTGCAGGAGGGGGACATGAGGCCTGGGCCTTGTCTAGGGGATGGAGGACATCTGTCTCCAGGAGGGGAGGGTGACACCCGTGTCCCAGGGCTCATGTACAGGGAGAAGACATCCCTGTCCCAAGGAGAGGATGGAGACAGCCGTGCCCTGGGCTGATCTGTGTGGAGGGGACACGTGTGTCCTGGGGCTGAGGAGGGGATTGGGACATCCTTGTCTTGGGGAGGGGAGGGAACGTGCGTGTCCTGGAGCTGAGGAGGAGATGGGGACATGCGTGTCCCAAGGAGGAGATGGGGACAGAAGTGTCCCAAGGAGGAGATGGGGACATAAGTGTCCCAAGGCTCATCCATGGGGAGGGGACATTCTTGTCCTGGGGAGGGGATGAGGAGGAGATGGGGGCATCCTTGTCCCAGGGAGGGGATGGGGACACGCGTGTTCTGGAGCTGAGGAGGGGCTGGGGACACGGGTGCCCCAGGCCTGGGGAGGGGCTGAGGAGGGGATGGGGACATCCCTGTACCCGAGGAGGGGAACACTCGTGTCCCGGGGCTCATCCATGGGGAGGGGACATCCTGGTCCCAAGGAGGGGATGGGGACACGCGTGTCCTGGAGCTGAGGAGGGGCTGAGAGGGGGATGGGGGCATCCCTGTCCCAGGGAGGGGATGAGGAGGGGATGGGGTCATCCCTGTCCCGGGGCTCATCCATGGGGAGGGGACATCCTGGTCCCGAGGAGGGGATGGGGACACGCGTGTGCTGGAGCTGGGGAGGGGATGGGACGCTCGTGTCCCGAGGAGGCGATGAGGAGGGGATGGGGACATCCCCGTCCCGGGGCTCATCCACGGGGTGGAGACATCCCTGTCCCGGGGAGAGGGATGGGGACACGGGACATCCCTGTCAGGAGGGGAGGAGGGGGTGAGGAGGGGGTGAGGAGGGGGTGAGGAGGGAGGAGGAGGAGGGGTGAGGGGGGTGTGAGGAGATCCTTGCCCCGTAGCGGAGGAGGCGGGGATGAGGCGGGGCTGGGGGGGCCCGGGGCGGGCCCGGGGGCGGCGCCGCCTCTGTGGTCGCGGGGCCGGGCGGGGAGCGGCGGGGCCGGGGCTGCGGGCAGCGGGCGCCGATGGCCGCGGTGGGTGCCTCGGGGCGGGGGGGGGCCCGGCGCCGCCGCCCCGCTCATTGTTGGGTCCCCGCGGCAGGTGGCGAGGGGCACGGCGACGCGGCGCAGCCGGCTGAAGCGCTCCGACGGCAGCACCACCTCCACCAGCTTCATCCTGCGGCAGGTCAGAGCCCGGGGCACCGGCGGCGGGGGGGGGGGATGCTCCGAGCCCCCCTTCAGATGGGAGGGTGCCCCAAACCCCTGCTGAGATGGGGGGGATGCTCCGAGCCCTCTTCCCCATGAGAGGATGCTCCGAACCTTTGTTCGGATCGGAGGGTGCTCTGAACCCTCGTTCAGATGGGAGGATGCCCCAAACCCCTGTTCAAATAGGGGGATGCTCCAAACCCTCTTGCCCATGAGAGGATGCTCCGAACCTTTGTTCAGATGGGAGGATGCCCCAAACCCCTGTTGAGATGGGGGGATGCTCTGAACCCTCGTTCAGATCAGAGAGTGCTCCGAGCCCTCCTTCAGGTAAGAGGATGCTCCAAACCCTCGTTCAGATCGGAGGATGCTCCAAACCCCTGTTCGAATAAGAGGATGCTCTGGACCCTCTTCTCCATGGGAGGATGCTCCGAACCCTTGTTCAGATCACAGGGTGCTCAGAGCCCTTGCTCAGATCGGAGGATGCTCTGAATCCTCGTTCAGATCGGAGGGTGCTCTGAACCCTCGTTCAGATGGGGGGATGCTCCGAACCCTCCTTGGGGGCGCAGGGTGCTCCAAGCCCTTGTTCAGATGGGAGGATGCCCCAAACCCCTGTTGAGCTGGGGGGATACTCTGAACCCTCGTTCAGATGGAGGAATGTTCCAAACCCTCTTCCGTGTGTGAGGATGCCCCAACCCCCTGTTCAGATAAGAGGATGCTCTGAACCCTTGTTCAGATAAGAGGGTGCTCCCAAACCCTCATTCATATAGGGGAATGCTCTGAACCCTCATTCAGATTGGAGGATGCTCCGAGCCCTCATTCAGATAGGGGGATGCTCCGAACCCTCTTTCACACGGGAGGATGCTCCCAAACCCCCATTTGGATGGGAGGATGGTCCAGACCCTTGTCTGGATGGGAGTTTGGGATGAGGGTAGAGCTGGGATTGGAGCTTTAAACACGGAGAGCTTTGGAATGAGGAGCGGGGCTTGAAAATTCCTGTGTTTTATTGTGATAGTCTTATATTTTATTGTGATAAAGACACGTATGGGGTCTGCCCTGGGCTCTCCAGACGCGATTTGTACCTTCCAGTTATTCCCTGTCACAGCAAAGGGAAGAAAGGCACTTTTACGGAGTGGGAATTGAGGTTTGAGGGATCTTCTGACTCAGAAAAAATAATGGTAAAGGCATCAAGAGCATCAGCATCTCAGTTTGGGGCTCGTCGGTGCCAATTGTGCAGCATCCCTGCTTCCCCTGGCGCCGCAGGAGCAGGGTGAGGGAGCCAGATGGAATAAAGACTGGCAGCCCGAGTCTCACTGAAGCATCACTTTCCTTTCTCTTAGAGCAGCTATTAACTTGCTTTAAAAGCGTAGGACGTAGAACATTCCTCGGAGCAGGAGCCCGAACCCCCCCAGTTCCTCAGTGACTGTGGTAGAAATTTATGGCAGCGCCAGGGAAGCAGATCTGGGTCCTTGGCAGATTCAGGGACACTCGTCATGCATGGAAACGTCCTTTGCTCAGGACGTGGAAGTTGTGAGGTCGGTCTGGGGAGAGAAAGAGATTGAAATCACCCAGGGAAATTCGGGTTTGAGCTGTGGTGTCGCCTCGTCTCTGCTCCAGCTCGGAGCGGGACGGCAGTGGTGTTGGGCCGGCCGGCCCCGTTCCCAGCACTGGTAGAAGAAGACGTGAGTCCTGGGAAGAATTTGATATTTAATAGGGTCTCAGCCACGTGAGTCAGAGCTGGAATGAGGATAAATGAATTAGGATTGTTTTAGCCAGGGGCCTGGTGTGCTCTGCAAGCGCTGTGTGCTTCGACGCCTCTTTGTCTTTCTTGGGGAAGAATCGCAGAACCATTAAGGTTGGAAAAGCCCTCTGAGCTCATCCAGTCCAACCATCAGCCCGGCCCCATCGTGCCTACTGAACCACGTCCCGAAAAGCCGTATCTACGTGGCTCCAGTGAGTAAAACCGCTTGTGTCCTGGGGTGACCCAGGCACAGGAGGTCCCCAGGCCCCTCTGTCCCCGCTGGCACGGCCGAGGCTGCCAGGAGACCTGGGGCAGGATCTGAGCAAGGAAGGGGTGTGCACAATCGTTCCTCTTACGTAGCAGGTGCCGCTCAATTATATTTAAGAACCCCCTTGAGGGACAGGAGTCAATTATAAGACGATAAGTAGGTCAGCTGAAAACATCTGCTTGTAGTTCTGCAAATTGCTGTAAGAATAATGCAGCATTGTGGGTTTTTTTCTGGAAGATTTTACGTTTCTACTGCTTGTTTTGACAGGGTGTGACTTGCGAGTGTACACAATTTATCCTTTTTCTTTGATTTCTGGTAGCATCAGTTTTGTGGCTTGTGATTTCGAATAGAATTTGCGTCACTGAGAAAAGTTAAGTGACCTGGGAAGGGCAACAATGGTCACCCAAAAGCCGTGTTAGAGCATCGAGAGAAGGCGCCACGATTCTGCTTTGTGGTGCGAGAGGGCCCAGGTGAGTCCATGGGGCCGGGGCTGCAGCTATTCCAGGGCTCCCTTCCCTCAGTTAAAGAGGATTTTGTGCCATGAAATCCCATGAGGTGGCCTGTCGGAGAGGCAGCGAGCAGCTCTGCTTCTCAAGGTGGGACTGGAATTGCAGGAATTGCTGGGTTGGGCCCTAACGGGGCTGTTGCTGTTCTGCTCACTCACTGGTTTGCCTCACTGTATGATGTTATCGTAACTTAGAATCATAGAATAGAATCACGAAGGTTGGAGAAGACTTGTAAGCTCCTCCAGCCCAGCCATCAGCCCAATGCCACCGTGCCCACTAAACCGTGTCCCCAGGTCTCCGAGCGCAGCCACCGCCTCTACCCACGCAGTGCAGGCACGTTCAGCTTTACCCAAAATTATATTTAGACTTGCTGTTTATTTCTGACAGGTTTTTGCAGCTTACATTTAGGGAGAGATGGAGATGAAGTCAATTTTCTTTCAAGACACAGTTACACCTGGTGTGGCATCTCTGTGGTGCTTGTGCTCCTCCCTTTTGAAGAGCACTTCTTCTCTGTTATATTGAGTAGAAAATTAAACCAGCATTTTCTGTTACCAGATCAGCTCTGAAGCTGTAACTTTTACAAAAGTTAATGACGTTCTGACCAGGAAAAAAAGCAAAAGTCTTTGAGTTTTCCTGCCTTCTTTTCCGATGAGTTTGCGTGTGTGCGATGGGTTGTGGTGTCCTTCCTGCAGCACCGAGCGGTGGGGCCTCTACCTGGACCTCAGCATCGACATTCAGAGATCTTCTTGTTCCCTCAAGAAAAAAGAGTTGTAGATCAGAAGCTTTAAGGGTGTCCGAGTTCTGTTTGTGATTCACAGCCTGCAAACCTTTCCCTTAGCGCAGGGGCCGCGCGGTGGCCCCGTCCCCACCCCAGCTGTGCCTGTGGCTGATGTTCGCTGAATTACACACGTGGATGTTCTCAAGAGCAATTCATGGGATGGAGCGTGGGGTGGAGTTTTGTAGTTGATGTTTTCTGCTGGAAGTCCTGCAAAGTCATGATCTGAGCTACGAGGAACCAACATTTGGTCTTTGCTCATCAGCGATGTCTGTGGGCAGCTGCAGTGACCGTTTCTTAACAAACTTTTTAATGTGTGTGTTTCTTCATTCAATTCTGCATTCTTCTTTGTCTTATAATTATTACAATCTTAAAATTGTTAAAGCGTGTCCAGAGAAGGGAACGGAGCTGGGGAAGGGGCTGGAGAACAAGGGTTCTGGATGCAGCTGAGGGACCTGGGGCTGTTCAGCCTGGAGAAGGCTGAGGGGAAACCTCGTCGCTCTCTGCAGCTCCCAGAAAGGAGGTTGTGGTGAGGTGGGTGCTGGGCTCTTCTCCGAAGGAACAGGGGATAGGATGAGAGGAAAGGGCCTCAAGTTGTGCCGGGGGGGTTTAGGTTGGTTATTGGGAAAAATTTCTCATGGAAAATGTTGTCAAGCCCTGGCAGAGGCTGCCTAGGGCAGTGGAGGAGTCTCCCTCCCCTGAGGGATTTAAAACCCATGTAGATGTGGTGCTCAGGGACGGGGTTTAGTGGTGGAGTTGGCAGCGCTGGGTTAAGGGTTGGACTTGTTGATCTCAAAGGTCTTCTGCAACCCAAACGTTCCCGTGATTCTGCAAGATCCCTCAGGATGAAAGGAGACCTCTGGGGATGCTCTTGAGATCACGTTAAATGATGATTTAACACGTTTAAACACGTTAAACACGTGTTTAACGTAACACGTAACACGTTTTCTGTAACACGTTTTCTGGTACGCAGGAGGTGGACGATGCTGAGCAGTGTGGTCCATCCCAGACTAGGTATGCCACGAACCAGGCATTTCTCAAAATCAAGTGCTGACTGGAGTGATAAAATCCATCTCTGCAAAGGAGCAGATGAGGATTTCAGTAATTTGCCAGGATGAGCTCAATTCTACGATGAGTCATTAATTTCTAAAATATAACTTACTGTCATAGAATATGATTATTCCTTAGACACGGGCTTGATCGTTATTTTTCTCTGTACAGCATTTAGAAACTGTTGAAGCATTTGACAGGTGAATAAAAGATTCAGCCCTTTCTCCAGAGAACATCAGCCTCATCCGCACACAGAGCGACATCGTTCTAACTCGCCTTTCTTCTCTGACCGATGGAGTTCGCTCCTACCACAGCTCCATCTTTCAAGTTAAACCTTGCTTAAGCACCAGTTTAATTTGTAAATCTCTGTATTTAGGTTAAATCGATAAGGTAAAGTAAGGCGTGCGTGAGCTGACACTGCTGTCCCTGGAGCGCCCAGGCAGCCGTTTGACTTCTAGGCTGGTTTGCAGGGTTCTGCTGCCCACGGCAGCTGGAGGAGGTTTGCAAAAGGTCCTACGAGCTTAGGGTGAAATCAGTGTTTTCCATCAACGTCACTGAGCCCAAATTTCATTTCCAAATCAGAGGTGATTCCTGAAGACAGACAGGTTGGATGGGGCTTGGAGCCCCTGATCCAGTGGGAGGTGTCCCTGCCCATGGCAGGGGGTTGGAACTGGATGGGCTTTAAGGTCCCTTCCAACCCAAACTAGTCTATGATTCTATGATTTTATGGGACAGAGATGAGGCCGTTTCCTGTGACCACGTAGGCTCTGTGCTGTACAGAATCGCAGAATCACAGAATCATCAAAGTTGGAAAAGACCTCTAAGCTCACCCAGCCCAACCGTCAGCCCAACCAACTAAACCGTGTCCTGAAGCGCCATGGCCACATGGTTTTTGAATCCCTCCAGGGATGGGGACTCCCCCACTGCCTTGGGCAGCCTCTGCCAGGGCTTCACCACTCACTCAGTAAAGAATTTTTTCCTAATATTCAATCTAAACCTCCCTGGGTACAACTTGAGGCCATTTCCTCTCATCCCATCCCTTGTTACTTGGGAGCAGAGCCCAGCACCCACCTCACCACAACCTCCTTTTGCAGAAAGCGATGAGGTCTCCTCTCAACCTTCTGTTCTCCAGGCTACGATGGGCTTCTCAAGGCTGAAAGAACAGCAGAAGGAAACTTAAATGGATATTTTTGTTACGAAACAAAGAGTAGGAAAGCTGGCTGCTCTCCTTAATCCTGCCACCCCTTCACCTGGCCGGGAGGAAGGCAGCAGACTTCCATGAGTTGAGTTTTTGATCTGGAAAGTGAGCATAGCTGAGTATCTCTGTGCCACTGGGAACCTTAATTGAATGTTTCTTCATTGAACTAATTGAATCTCAAATTATGTTCTTGCTTATCCTTCTGTTGGAAAAGGAAAAAGGTTTTTGTGTGTGTGTTTGCAGGCAAATAAGAATTGTGATTTCTTGAAAAACCCCAATCCTCCAGCTGGAGCCTTCTCCAAACCCTCTGGGCAGGCTCAGGGTTTGTATTCCTGATAAGCTGCTGTCCTCACGCTCCGTGAGCGCGGCTGGGGCAGCACATGGAGCTGGAACACGATCCATCTCCGCATCCCCGTGCTCGTAGCACCGCGTTCTCGGCAGGTGGGCACCCGTGCATGAGGAGGTCTTCGAGGTGCTGGAAGGTGACACCTAACTACATGAACAGGATCCCTTCCCTCTGCTGGATGGAGTCACTGCTGTGGGTTCACAAAAGTCGGAGCCTTTGGAATTCTCACTTTAAAGATGTGATGTCCTGTTCTCCGGCAGATGTGCTGACCGGCTTATTGTCTCCATGGTAACAAGGTTTCGGTTTTAAAATAGCCTAAAGTCACAAAAGAGAAGTCAGATATTAATAGCCGAGGCAGCGTAGGTATGGAGAAAAAATAGGATTTGGCTGTTCCGCATCCAAAATCTCTTGTATTTGGGAGTTGTCTGTCTCTCCGTACACACTGTGGGTGTTTGTTTAAATGCATATTTCTAGTGTGACCTCTAAAATTCACTCCTTATTCATGCAGCGCTAGCACAATCAAATATTTACCTGATTACAGCAACACTTGGAACGCTACTATAATACCAAATGCACAATATTTGATAGATAACCTTTAAAAAACGCCTTTGCAGACGTAGCGGGTGCATGGCGCTGGGAATACAAGGTGCTTCTGTCCCCCTTTCCGTAGCGGGGAGGCTGAAGGCAGAAGTCTTACGTGACCCGATAAACCCCGTGCTAGATCTGGGGACCGAGCGTCCTGGGCAGCTCCATCCCCACGTCCCGTCTTCCACCACCTCCTGGCGCTCTCGCAGCTACTTCCCACACCCTGATATTGTCCTCGTATGGTAACAGAATGTGTAAAACTGTGATTCTGGTTCTCCGCCGCCGTGCGCTTGGGCCGTTGGAGCAGCGTTGGGGAGCGGGAGCCGGCGTTGGCTGCCGTGCAGTTTCTATGGACACGGATGGTTTGTGCCGAACGCGATTGAGTGGAATATGGAGGAGGCAGAGGTGGTTATACGGGACTCCAGACCTCTGTTGGCCAAAAGCGTTCTGTTGCTTGGAAAAGTGCAAGGTGGAGACAGGAATAGCTTTTCCCTAAATTCCTGAGGTCTTGGGTGACCCACAGGGTTGGAAAATACGGCTTCCCAACTCCTTACTGTTTCAGGGTCACCTGGGGAAAGGCTGACGTGGAGAATCTTTAACGTTCTGCTTTGAGAAGTAATAAAGCCGGGCTCTGGCCAAATGAAATTGAGATAGGAACTTCTGCAAGGGGCTCCGGGAAAGCTGGGGAGGGGCTCTGGATCAGGGAGGGCAGGGATCACATGAGGGGAACAGTTTTGAGCTGAAAGAGGGGAGGTTGAGATGAGATCTTAGGCAGAAATATTTTGGTGTGAGGGTGGGGAGGCCCTGGCCCAGGCTGCCCCGAGCAGGGGTGGCTGCCCCATCCCTGGAGGGGTTCAAGGCCAGGCTGGATGGGGCTTGGAGCCCCTGATCCAGTGGGAGGTGTCCCTGCCCATGGCAGGGGTGGCACTGGGTGGGCTTTGAGGTCCCTTCCAACCTAAACCATTCCACGATTCATTCACCACTCATGATGTTAGAAATCTCTGTTACAGACTGGTGTGATAATAACAATCAGAGGGTGGGTTTGATAACTGTCAGGTAATTCGTCAGTTGAGAAAAGATGGCCAAAATGTGTTCAGAGAGTCTGAGTAACGACATCCTGCTCGTCTGTAGCATTAATTGTACTTGTAACTGGCCTTGCAATGAGGCCTCCAGCTGCTCGGGGACAAGGTGGGATGGGAAGAGGGCTTCCCTGCCTTCCCTGTCCCTCTAATCAAAACTGGAAGCAGCACAGGGAGGAAGGATGGAGATCCCACCCTGCCCCAGTTCTCTGCTCCGTGAGTCGTCCAGAAGTGACAAAGCTGGTGAAGGGGCTGGAGAACAAGCAGCTGAGGGACCTGGGGCTGTTCAGCCTGGAGAAAAGGAGGCTGAGGGGAGACCTCATCGCTCTCTGCAGCTCCTGAAAGGAGGTTGTGGTGAGGTGGATGTTGGTCGCTTCTCCCAAGTGACAGGTGATAGGACAAGAGGGGATGGCCTGAAGCTGCTCAGAGGAAGTTTAGGTAGGATATTAGGAGAAAATTCATCACAGAAAGGGTTCTAAAGCTGTGCCTTCAGCTTTTTGCAAAGCCCTTTTCACGTGTAGTTTGCAAGATCTGGGCTGCAGCGTGTTAAATGCTGTCAGGCACCGGGGTAAAAATACACCTCCGTGGTTACACTCCCATCACGTTCCCTCTTCCCAACAAACCCTCTCTGCACTCTGTTCCTTCGACACTTCTTACGATGCAGCTCGGGTCTGGGTTTTGAGCTTTTCTTGCACAGAATAAGCAATATTCTTACCTGCAATCTGCATTTGGTTTGACTTGGATGCTGGTTCTGCAGTCATTTGTATTTTTATGTCAGTCGTTCTCCGCACTGGTGGTTTCAGTGCTTAACTAGTAGCTCTTTTCCCAGCTTATATAACGCATGATTTTTCCATTTATAAGTCCAGACAGCAGGAACTGTCCCTCTGCCTCAAGATTTCTTTAGGGTAGCACACTTAATGCCTTTTTAAATCTCTTCCAAAACTTGATATCCTGAGTCAGACAATGTCATAAAACACTGCAGGTCAGAATTTTGAAAACACAGTTTGAAAACTCTTGTTTCTTTGAAAGTCAAGGTAATCCTTTCATTGGGATAACCTTGTAGCTTCTGCCCAGGGATAGTTCATTAGTTATGAGTATTCTACCTGTAAAAGGATTTCCAGCGTTTTACTCCCTCTCTGCTCCACTCTGGTGAGACCCCACCTGGAGTCCTGTGTCCAGCTCTGGAATCCCCAGGGTAAGAAGGAGGTGGAACTGCCGGAACGAGTCCAGAGGAGGCCACGGAGATGATCCGAGGGCTGGACCAGCTCTGCTGTGAGGCCAGGCTGGGAGAGTTGGGGATGTTCAGCCTGGAGAAGAGAAGGCTGCGGGGAGACCTCAGAGCAGCTTCCAGTGCTGAAAGGGGCTCCAGGAAAGCTGGGGAGGGGCTCTGGATCAGGAAAGGCAGGGATAGGATGAGAGGGAATGTTTCTGAGCTGAAGGAGGGGAGATTGAGAAGAGATCTTAGGGAGAAATGTTTTGCTGCGAGGGTGGGGAGGCCCTGGCCCAGGCTGCCCAGAGCAGGGGTGGCTGCCCCATCCCTGGAGGGGTTCAAGGCCAGGCTGGATGGGGCTTGGAACCAGTTGGGGTTAATGTCCCGAGATAAGTTAAACAGCCAACCAGTCATTAATCTTCAAAGTGCCTGGTAGCAATTATGGCTCAAATATTCATCTCCTGGTTTGGTTTTGATCATCTCAGACCATTAGGAGCATCTTTGCCTTCCTCTCCCCACTCCCCACATTGGGATCATGGGGAGAAAACATCCATCCCACGGGATGATGATGCGAGTGGTGGCTGTGGACGTACAAGATGTGTGACCTGGAGGTGTTGGATGGGAGAGCTGGTGGTGCTGCTGCTGGGTGGCAGCTGTAATGAACCTTATCTTCGTGTTTCTGTGGACTGTGCTGGGAGGAGAGGGAATCCAGGACTGCCGTATGTAACCTGTATCCTTAGAGAAAAAGGTCAGTTCGGAGATACAGAGACATGAAGAATGAGATGGGGTCGAAAAGGTGTTGGGAAGGTGAAAGAAGAGGAGCCCCTTTCCATGGTGAAAGCTGCTCCAAGATCTCCTTGGATAAGCTTTCCAAGTTTTTTGTTCCATCATTTATTTTCATAGAGGATGGAATTTTTCTGCTGTTACATAGGCTGATTTTGTCATCCAGAGAGCGGTATGAAGAGCAGCAAGCACACAGTGTCCCTGCTACGCACTGTTCTTCCTTCATCCTCATCTGTTCCTCTTCCCGTCCATTTCTAATGCGCTGTCCTCCTGTCGGATGTGGTGGTACAAATGTGTTCCTCATGGCCCCAGCGTGTGCCTTCGTGGAAGCTCCGTATTTCTTATTACTCCCTATTACCCAGCTTCTTGTTGAACAACTAGAACATGGTTAATTTTCTCTTCTCCCCATCTTTGCTTAGAGGAGAGACTCATGGACTCGACCGAGGCTGTGCTGCTTGTACTGCAAGTACATTTTGTGCTCCATTCAGTCAACTGGGTAATTGCTCATAAAAGAGCTTTTATTCTGTGCATCAGAGTTGTGTGGGTTTTATTCTCTTTTGATGCAAAGGTGTTTTATTTATTCATTTAATGCACTTAAGGAGTTTTCTGCTTTGGACCATGAACAAGTATTTGAGCAGCTTACATCCCTCCGTGACAAATCTCCTGATGTTTTAACATTCTGCATAATCTTGTGCTTTGGGCCCTCTCTGAGATTAGTGCTGGTGATTTAGAGAGACTTCTGTTGTTAACTGAGGTCACCGAAGATGAAATGAGACCCCACCTGGAGCCCTGGGTCCAGTTCTGGAGTCCTCAGCACAGGGAGGACATGGAGCTGTTGGAGCGAGACCAGAGGAGGCCACGGAGATGATCCGAGGGCTGGAGAACCTCTTCTGTGAGGACAGGCTGAGAGAGCTGGGAGTGTTCAGCCTGGAGAAGAGAAGGCTGCAGGGAGACCTTAGAGCAGCCTCCAGTGCTGAAAGGGGCTCCAGGAAAGGGGGCTCTGGATCAGGGAGGGCAGGGAGGGGATGAGGGGAATGGTTTCAGTGTCCGTGATTCCATAATTCTATGAAATAACTGTGAAAATGTATGACACTGCTAACGTCTCACCAGAAAACGGTGCCTTTCCCAGCTATGTGGACACTGCTGTGTTAGACCAGCAACTCTTTGCCTGTAAATCATAGAATCATAGAATAGTTTGGGTTGGAAGGGACTTTAAAGATCATCTAGTTCCAACCCCCCTGCCATGGGCAGGGACACCTCCCACTGGATCAGGGGCTCCAAGCCCCATCCAACCTGGCCTTGAACCCCTCCAGGGATGGGGCAGCCACCCCTGCTCTGGGCAACCTGTTCCAATTCCTCCCCACTCTCATGGTGAAGAAATTCCCCCTTATGTCCAGCCTCGCTCTGCCCCTCTCCAGTCTACAGCCATTGCCCCTTGTCCTATCACCACAAGCCTTTGTAAACAACAAAATACTTCACTTTCCTTTCTGCAGAAGACTCCGCTTTCTCTGATGGTTAAATGAGAGGTTACCATTTACAAGGAGGAGAAACAGAAGTGTGATGAATTACAAGCCAGTGTAATTTATGCAGAAGCAGTGTGGGGGATCTTGCAACCCACTCTTGTTCCACATAAATTATGCATGTACCTCCTTGGAAATAGCTACAGAGGGTGTTCGGATTTTTTTTGGTTAATGAATCATGCCCTGAATTTCTACAGTACAGACATTGACTCAACTGTCTCCTTTTTGCCCCACCTTTATTTTTAGATCTGTAAACTTTTGCGGAAGGTGCAGTTCCGGATGTTTCTTTATTTTCCTTTCAGCAGACCTGTTCTTTGAAGATCCCGTTCTGAAAAGGGGCTCCTAAATTTACTACTTCTTCCAGAGCCCTCCCACGTGAGAGTTTACATCCTAAGCTTTGGAGATCTCTGACGCTATTCCTTGGCTCCTGTCGTAGGGGTGTACATGAAGAGACGTGGGTTTATGGAGAAGCAGCCTGGTGTGCAGTCACCTCCCTGCAGAATGCCTGCAGACTTTGGAGCTGTAGCCTTCAAGCCTAGGTCATGGGCAAAGTGAAACCTTTGAACCTGAGCGCAGAAATAAAGAATGTGCAAACAATTCATGAAGAAAATGAAGTATGATGGTATCCACCATAAAATATCTGCTTGGTGGTGCGTGTATATAGAATTATTTGGCCACAAGCTGGTGAAGATTAGGGATGGTTAGAGGAACTGTGCATAAAGAAGCATAGAACGGTTTGGGTTGGAAGGGACCTCAAAGCCCATCCAGTCCCAACCCCAGGGACACCTCTCACTGGATCAGGGGCTCCAAGCCCCATCCAACCTTGAACCCCTCCAGGGATGGGGCAGCCACCCCTGCTCTGGGCAGCCTGGGCCAGGGCCTCCCCACCCTCACAGCAAAACATTTCTGCCTAAGATCTCATCTCAATCTCCCCTATACATATAAAATCTCCCCTATATATAGCCCTGGCCACTTAGCCTGAGTAAGTAACCTCTGGGTGGTGGTGGGATGGTCTTCTCCTCCGCCTTGGGAGCAATTAAAAGCCGGAGCTCCCTCTGCAACAGAGCAGCAGCACCAACCACCAAGAAGGGATTGTGGAAGAGCCTCTAGAAGAAAAGTGCTTTGAGGAGGACTTGGAAGGTGAAGAGTGGTTGTTTGGAACAGGAGAAGATGGAACAGCTTTGGACCTAAAATCGGCTTCCTGCAAGGATACAGAACGTTATGGAGAGAACAAGGCAAAGCGAAGTGTGATTTTCATGATAATACAGGAGTGGGCGGACCAGCGCAGGCAAGCCTGGAGACGGGGAGCACGAGGCTTGGGCTGGAGATGGGAGCGAGCGAAGGCTGGAGTGGTGGGGAGGGCAGGAACAATTGTAGAAGACCATGATGGCTTTGTCATGGATGCAGAAAAAGGAATTCCAAGATGCTGGAGAGAAATTCAGTGTATTTTATTGTCATGTATTGGGAAGCTGCCTAGGATATTTATAGATGATCTCATATGTGCTTTCTTGAGGGTTTTTATCTACTTTCCCCCATTTTATGTCATTTTTAAGCAGAATTGTCTTCCTTTGATGTGCCTTTAACAAACACTGATCGTGTACTTGGGGCCAAATCTCTCTTGCCTCTGTCTTGCTGGATCTAGTGAGGGTCTTCCATGTTCAAAGTGAGCAGGACTGCGTCAGACGAGAACACAAGCAGCTTTCCACCCTCCCTCCTCTGCCGTGGTCAGTAAAACTCAAGTTTGCTGCCCCTGCACGTCTGTGTTGGATAAATGAATGTGGGAATGGCACCAAAACCAATTTGGTTCCCAGCAGAAAGATGAAATACGATTGGCCTGGGGGGATGATGTACGATGTCGGTTGGCTGTTCATATTTCAAAAGCAATGTGGTTCGAAAAAGCAGCTTTCCTGTAGTCTGCTCTTGTAGGCAGCACTGGGCTGACAAACCCTTCCCTTGATGATCTGTACGGTAAAACCCTCTTTCAGCCTAAAACCATTCCCCTCGTCCTCTCCCTGCCCTCCCTGATCAAAACCCCCTCCCCAGCTTTCCCGGAGCGCCTTTCAGCGCTGGAAGCTGCTCTAAGGTCTCCCCGCAGCCTTCTCTCCTCCAGGCTGAACAACCCCAACTCTCTCAGCCTGGCCTCACAGCAGAGGTTCTCAAGCTCTCAGATCATCTCTGTTGCCTCCTCTGGACTTGCTCCAACAGCTCCGTGTCCTCCCTGTGCTCAGGACTCCAGCACTGGACACAGGGCTCCAGGTGGGTCTCACCAGAGGGGCAGAATCCCCTCCCTTGCCCTTCTGGCCACGTTGCTTTGGATGCAGCCCATGACATGGTTGGCTCAAAGGCTGTTTTGTTTCCAGTGAAGTTACTGTTATTTCCATTATTTTGTTAAGTCTCTTCAATGGTAATGACCCTCCTCAGGCTTCACTTAATATATTTCGAATATTCTGCCTGTTTGTGTTGTTACACCACACTGCATTACTCGTAGTCCTTGAAAGGTCATGAAAGGAATTAAAAAAAATCAGCCTTTGAGAATTCAGAGAGGTCTTTAGGCTGTTTTACTCCTATGTTTGGCTAAAAAGGAGGTTGTAGAGAGGTAGGTGCTGGTCTCCCAAGTGACAGGTGATAGGATGAGAGGAGATGGCCTCAAGCTGCACCAGGGCAGGTTTGGATCAGACATCAGGAAAAAATTTCTTCACAGAAAGGGTTCTCAGGCCCTGGTAGAGGCTGCCCAGGGAGGTGGTGGAGTCCCCATCACTGCAGGAGTTTAGGGTGGGTGAGGTTCTCAGGCATCTGGATTAGTAGTGGACAGGGACGGTTGGAGTCAATGATCCCAAAGGTGTTTTCCAACCTTGGGATTCCATGATTCCATGCTTGCTTGGTCCCAGGTTTGGAGGGATGCTGCTCCCGGCTGGGGCCGTGCTGGGTTTGCACCACGATGGCGAGGAGGGCACGGCCACTCCCGGGATGCCAGCAATCACCACTGCGCTTCCACACCCAGCGCAGGCTTTGTCCTGGTCTAAAACATGGATGTTCAGGCCCTGGAAGGATGCTGATGCGACTGCTAATGAGCATTTAGAACGCATTGTATTAACTCACAGCATTAATTCTGCGGGGTTTTTGGAGTTCAGCTAAATATGGCTATAAGAGATGGATAAAATTACTGTACATGGAGTTTCAGGCGGTAATTTTTTCTCTTTCGGATCTATTATTAGAATACTTGCTTGCTGCTTTGTATTTTAATACAATCACAAACCAAACTGCGCTGTACAGATGGTTACTGGCTCCGGTATCCGTGCTTGGGGCTGTGCCCGCTAATTAGCGCTGCTGTGCTCACCTATGTCTTGCTGCTTTGTAGGAGGAACGACGCCAGCTTTTTGTACCTCAAAAGCGACTTCTCAAGGCTGAACCAGCTTGCATTCCTATGGAAACAAAACGCTGTGCAAAGAAAAATGAAGCTATCGAAGCACCCGTGGAAACGCGTGGCCATCTGGAGGGGGAGGCTGAGCGCCGGGGGGGCTGCGCGTTCACACCACGACGTGGGCTGGGGGCGCAGATGCCGCTGCTCCTCGAGAAGTGGCTCTTGGGGGGCTTTTGGCTGCTCCTCAGGGCTTGGCTGTGGTGCTCGTGTGCCACGGGGGCATCAGGGACGGGTGACACCGAGTGTAGTGATGGGGCGAGAGGGAACGGCTTGAAATTGGAAGGGGGAAGATTTAGATTAGACATTGGAAAGAAATTCTTCACGGTGAAGGTGGGGAGGCCCTGGCCCAGGCTGCCCAGAGCAGGGGGGGCTGCCCCATCCCTGGAGGGGTTCAAGGCCAGGCTGGGTGGCGCTTGGAACAACCTGGGCCAGGGCCTCCCCACCCTCACACCAAAACATTTCTGCTTAGGATTTCATCTCAATCTCCCCTCTTGCAGCTCAGAACTGTTCCCCCTCACCCTCTCCCTGCCCTCCCTGATCCAGAGCCCCTCCCCAGCTTTCCCGGAGCCCCTTTCAGTGCTGGAAGCTGCTCTGAGGTCTCCCTGGAGCCTTCTCTTCTCCAACCTGCCTTTTGTAATCTGAGATAAAGTCATTTCCAAATCGTCTCTACCACAAGTGCGCAGTGCCAGGTGTCCTCACTCAGCAGTTGAACAGCATCAGCTGGGCTTCTTGGGCCAAACCCCTGCAGTTTTGCTGAAATCCACAGGGTGGGGATGTTAGTTCAGGGCTTGCTCTGATATTGAAGTCCTTGAGCACCAACTTCAGCAGCCCTGAACTCGTTGTGCCCTGTTAGGAGTTTCAATCAAGCCTTCAGCAAAGAGCTTGGCTGAGGCACAAGCACCAAAAGCCCACTGCAATTCATTTCCAAAGAGATGGTGATGGTTTTTGGGGACTAATTTGCAGTGCTGGATGTCTGGTAAAGCACTGGTGTTGTCTCCAGGAGAGGAGTTGGTTGGAGCTACCAGGAGTGCTGCATCCAGGGATTCCTGACTTTTGTAGCCCAGGTAAGAAGGATCCAAGTTCTTCCTCTCGCTCTGAGTTTACATTTGTAGGTGTTAAGCTCGCAGGATGCACGAGACAATGCAAACACTCAACAACTGCAAAGCATTTGTTAACTTCTTCAATGAAATATTGCCCATCAAGCCACAGCCAGAGGATGGTGACCATAATTTCTGGGCAGGAGTCACAGAACTTTGTGGCTGCATGAGCCAAGCCCCAAAACGCCCTAAATAAATTAGAATCTCCACCAGAACTGCTGCTGTAGCCGTGGGAGTGTTTCCACAGGGAAGCAGCTCCCTGGCTCTCGTAACTTCATACTGACACCACAGCCACCAGCTTTATCTCCTGCCACAGCTTCTCCCTTACAGATGTAATGGGGATCCTAATGACACGGATTTTGCTTTCTTAGCAGCTCTCGTTAAATGCTTGCAAATGACTGACATGTGCAGTTACCTGCGTGTAGGACTAGAGTGGATTTCTACCTTCCATGTGCACAATCATAGAGTCACAGAACAGTTTTGGTTGGACCTTTAAGATCATCAAGTCCTGCCATGGATTCAGCCCTGCTAAGTTCACCACTAGACCCCGTCCTCAGGTACGACACCTAATCATCTTCTAAACTTCTCCGGGGACGGAGACTCCACCCTGTCCCTGGGCAGCCTCTGCCAGTGCCCGAGAACCCTTTCAGTAAAGAAATTCCTCCCGTTATCCAACCTAAATCTCCCTTGGCGTGCGTGTACAGTGGTCCATAAGGTACCACTTCACAATGGTAACAACTTCACCTATTAAGGATTATATAATATAATAATAAGAATTATTTTTAATAAGTCTTTGATGATGGGTAGTGTAAGAGATGGTAACATCATTGATGGGAGGAAAACAGCTTTGGTGGTTTGGTTTTGGGGTTGTTCTTTTTTCCTTCTCTCATGGGCGCTCTCTGGTTTTTTCCCATGCTTATTGGGCAAAACCACAGGTTGAAAACAGGCAGACCAGGAACACTCTGGTTAGCAGGGAGACTTGGAGTTGTTCAGCCTGGAGGAGAGAAGGCTCTGGGGAGACCTTAGAGCAGCTTCCAGTGCTGAAAGGGGCTCCGGGAAAGCTGGGGAGGGGCTCTGGATCAGGGAGTGCAGGGACAGGATGAGGGGGAACGGTTTTGAGCTGCAAGAGGGAAGATTGAGATGAGATCTTAGGCAGAAATGTTTTGCTGTGAGACCCTGATCCATTGTGAGGTGTCCCTGCCCATGGCAGGGGTGGGAATTGATGGGCTTTGAGGTCCCTTCCCACCCAAACTGTTCCATGATTCTATGAATAACCCTTGGGTTTGCACTCCTCCCTGTGCACATCCAAGCATTCGGCTGTTGTTTCTCTATTTACTCCACAAACAAGCAGCGTGTTATTTTGACGGTGCTCATTGATTTCTTCTCGCCGGCACAGAGCGCGTTGGTGCTGGGCTGACACAGTTTCATAACAATATTTGTCCTAAGAGTAAAGGATGGGAATTACAGCACCCGGTTCTCAAAGAAGAAAATTACATGCTATCAGACCACAAATATACACCTAATTTACCATTAAACCTCTGCATTTGAAGCTCATAAAAGCAAGGGGCTGGAATGCGCTGCTTGTTTTGCCTGGGCTGGTTAGCATTGGGATAAACCGATGTGCTCGGGTATGTAAACACCAGCAGGCAGCATGGTCGGGATTAGTGATGGATGGTGAGGTTTGGGGTGGTGTAGATTAAATTAGA
This sequence comes from Phaenicophaeus curvirostris, assembly GCF_032191515.1. Lineage (NCBI taxonomy): Eukaryota > Metazoa > Chordata > Aves > Cuculiformes > Cuculidae > Phaenicophaeus > Phaenicophaeus curvirostris. The sequence continues at coordinate 40,637,059 of NC_091398.1, read as the reverse complement.
TTGATTTAGTTATTTAAATTTAGTTGTAAAATAATACTTCATAGAACCATGGACTGGTCTGGGTTGGAAGGGACCTCAAAGCCCATCCTGTGCCACCCCTGCCATGGGCAGGGACACCTCCCACTGGATCAGGGGCTCCAAGCCCCATCCAGCCTGGCCTTGAACCCCTCCAGGGATGGGGCAGCCACCGCTGCTCTAGTGAACCTGGGCCAGGGCCTCCCCACCCTCACAGCAAAACATTTCTGCCTAAGAGCTCATCTCAATCTTCCCTCTTTCAGCTGAAAACCATTCCCCTCATCCTATCCCTGCACTCCCTCATCCAGAGCCCCTCCCCAGCCTTCCTGGAGCCAGGTCGCTTTGTTGTGGGGTTTTTGATGGTTACTATTTTGTATTTATGGTTTTAAATCCAGGCTTGTTTGGCCATGGGCAGCACATGTGGAAACCAGCAGAGGAAAGGTCTCCAGAGGTCTTCTGCATGGTGACTTCATGGATTTATAATTAAATACAAAAATCTATGCCCTTACTGGCCTGGGTTAAATCATGGCCTTGCAGCCCCAGAGCGATGTGGTGGCTCACATGCAGTAATTGATTGCTTTGGGCATCAACCAGTCCTGCAATAAAAGGTTATCGGATTGGGAATTCATGAGCCCTGTTGGTAAATGCTTTCTAGCTATGAGTCTTTGTATGCTTCTAGGGCAGCGGGTGGATGAGGTACCGAGGGGCACGGTTTAGAGATTGGTGGGAATGGTTGGACTCGATGATCTGGTGGGTCTCTTCCAACCTGGTGATTCTGTGATTTATTCAACAAGGCCAAATGCCAGGTCCAGCACTTGGGATGCAACAACCCCATGGAGCACTCCGGGCTTGGGGAATAGCAGCTGGAAAGCTGCCTTGGTAGAAAAGGACCTGGGAGTGTTGGTTGACAGTGGCTGAACATGATCCAGCAGTGGCCCAGGTGGCCAAGAAGGCCCATGACATCTTGGTTTCGATCAGCTGTGGAGTGGCCAGCAGGAGCAGGGACGGGATCATCCCCCTGGGCTCGGCACTGGTGAGGCTGCACCTCGAATCCTGGGTTCAGTTTTGGGCCCCTCACTACAAGAAGAACATTGAGGGGCTGGAGAGCATCTGGAAAAGGGAACGGAGCTGGGGAAGGGTCTGGAGCCCAGGGGTGATGGGAGCGGCTGAGGGACCTGGGGCTGTTCAGTCTGGAGAAGAGGAGGCTGAGGGGAGACCTCATCACTCTCTGCAGCTCTGAGAAAGGAGGTTGTGGTGGGGTGGGTGCTGGGCTCTTCTCCAAATGAACACAGGATAGGATGAGAGGAATTGGCCTCAAGTTGTGCCAGGGGAGGGTTAGATTGGGCGTTAGGTAAAACGTCTTTGCTGACAGAGTGGTGAAGCCCTGGCAGAGGCTGCCCAGGGCAGAGGTGGAGTCTCCATCCCTGGAGGGGTTCAAAACATATGTGGCCGTGGCACTTTGGGACCTGGTTTAGTCGTCACAGTGAGTTTGGGCTGATGGTTGGACTGGATGAGCTGAGAGGTCTTTTTCAACCTTAATGATTCCATGAGTCTATAATTTCCAGCATCTCCTGAGATCATGGGGTAGGGTTATCATCTGTGTGTCCCGGACTGGGAGAACTCTGCAGGCTCAGGCAGATCTTGGAGCTGCCTCATCCTTCACTTTTGTCTTCCTGGAGCCCCAAACACAGGTTGCTGATTGCAGATTGCTCTGCTTTCCCCTCAGATACCGTAGAGCACAGCGAAAATCTTGATGATGCTCTAAAGATGGAATTGTCTTGAGTCATGAAAACACTAATAAACACTCCTACACGCTTGCAGCATTCGGGCTTGGCTGTTCTAAATAATTATAATTGCTTTCATTCGTCATATTTTTGTGCTGCCTTATTCATTAAATCATGAGCTTCACGAAAGCTCCAGCCACAGAGTTCATCTGGTAGGAATAGTAAGATAGTATTTAGCTGTTTGCCCAAAATTATGCAGCAATTATGACGAAACAAAAATCATCCCCGATCCTGCCGATTGCCATGGCAACCCACGTTCAAAATAGCAGCATAAGGCCACTCGGCATGAGAAAAACAGGGTTTTATCCCTTATTAACGGGTGCACGGAATAGATTTTGAGGAAGAAACCCTTAAAATGGAGGTGGTTCCCCTTTTGAATTGCGGTTGTGTTGGAACAGTGCGGATCCTCCCAGGAAAATGCGACGCGCGGTCTCGCTGGGAGCATCCCTGGTGCAGAAGAGCAAACCTTTCGCTTTGCAGAACACGTGGGATGTATTTTTGACTTTTCTGACTAACGGCAATTAGGAAGGGAGGACAAGTGGATGGTACAGGCAGAATTCCCAGGTTAGCAAGGCAGCCTATTTTTAGGTGCATCTTGAAGGCACAGCTATTAAGTTCTATGCAGAGCTTTCTCTAGCTCCGGTTTGTAGCTCTGGACTCGGAGAAACTTGAGCCGTGCGATCGATTGGGCTAAAAGGATCTCATGCCGATGTAATCTGTGAGGGTTCCACAACCCCCAAAAATCAGGAGTTGAGTATTGACTCCCAGAAATAAAGCTGACCGCAGCTGTTATCAGAATAGTTGGTCTGGATCCACTTTATGCCTGTCTGTATTGGGTACCTTTGTTTTAAAGTGGTTTGCAGCTGTGATTTGTTTGTTTTAAGGCAGTTTTCTCCAGTTCTGCTGGCCAGAAGCTTTTGTATTAAAGCTGAATTTTATGTATTTGTTTGTTCATTTAATTCTTTCTGCAGCAATCGAGTGTTAAGGAAAGCATTTGATGTTGCAGCACTCATGGTAAAAGTGAAAGACTTTCTCATCCTGTAAATATTTTACTCATCATTGGTGTAAAAAAATATGAGCTTTTTGCTATGAGTCACCCCTCAGCACAACTGCTGAGGGAGGTACCAGGGCATCCTGATAAGGGCTTGTTGGATTTTTTGATGAGGAGCATGAGCTGAGCCAACAGGGAACGATGCAGGAGAGCCGAGGGGGGTGGTGGTAGAGCTGATGTGAAAGGCTGTGGCAGGGGCGCTGGGGGTGCATCCGCAGGAGGTGGTGCAAAGCTGGATTCAAGGTGCTTTCAGATCTGAAACTCAACAGAAACTCACATTTCTCAGAACTAAAACTCAAGTTCAGGGGATGCTTTTGCTCTCCGTAGAACACTGATGGGGCAGCTGGCTTGTCGGTACTTCCTAACTTACCTGCAACCACATGGTGCTCTGCTTAGGACGAAATTCTTGACACACTTTCCTCCCTTGGGTCTGCTCAGTGAAGGATACAGGGCAAGCATAAAGCTGTTTTTCCCACGATGCACTTAATGGGGTGCCATTTCCTCCTTCTATGAGGTTATTTTAAGGGATCTGGATTGCTGTTTAATAGCAGAAGCAAGTTAGCAATTTGATGTTCTCGCAGAGACTATGGCTTTTCATTTTTTGGGTTACTGGACCAAGTCCAGTCTAGGCTGGCAAGCATGGTTGTGTTGCTCATGTGTGTGTTCAGTGACCTGGAAAATGAGAGTCCAGGTCTCCAGAGCTGGTAACTACTGCACCTACCACAAAGCGACACTTGTCTTGGGTATCAGACTTCAAATCTCAGCAGAGACCAAAGACAACTTATTTGAAACAAGAAGATGGCACAGGGATGGGGCAGCCACCACTGCTCTGGGCAGCCTGGGCCAGGGCCTCCCCACCCTCACAGCAAAACATTTCTCCCTAAGATCTCATCTCTATCTCCCCTCTTTCCACTGAAAACCATTCCCCTCATCCCACCCCAGCCCTCCCTGATCCAGAGCCCCTCCCCAGCTTTCCTGCAGCCCCTTTCAGCCTGTGTTTGTGCTTGGGATTCCCCTGACTCATGTGCAGGACCTTGGCCATGGCCTGGTTGAACCTCTTGAGGTTCACACAGTCCCAGCTCTCCAGCCTGTCCAGGTCCCTTTATTATATTAAGTATATTTAGGGGCTTGTGGATGGGTCGCCTGTACTGTAAATCACCTGTGAATGTGCTCCTGGCATCTGACAACACTTTTAGGCTGTTTGCTCTCTGTTTGTGGTTGGCAAACCCTGCCTGGGAGGCTTGCTACAACAAAAGCTTTTCCTGGAAATGTTCTTCTCAATTTCTTCAAAGTGACAGTTTAGTCTGCATTATGGATGTTACCAAGGTGGCAATAAGTTCTGGGCACTAATGTCTGTTAATGCTTAGGGAGGAGAGAAAAAATGGTCTGCAGGTAGAAGGAATGTTCCCATTTCCCAACATCACCACTCATGTAAGGTGAGGGAATTCAAATGTGTGTTTTACAATCTATGTAGAATTAAAGACATTGGGTATTTTAAGACAATGTTCTCCTGAATGTATCAGACCCATCAACCTTCAGCTATTGAGGGAGGTATTCACAGTTCAGAGCGTATTTCAGCTCCCTGCTCTTCCTTTGTCTCCCGTGCCCTTACCACCTACCTTCCCACCCCCAAGATTTAGGTGGGTTCTTCAAAAGATGAATAAAACCAAATTAGCTGCATGAAGAAGAATTCAGGGCTTTCAGATTGAGTGGGGAGAGCAGGCGTGCGCGTGTGTGGGAAGGAATGAGTCCACTGACAAAAGAAGCTATTAAATCTTTAATTCTTGTTTCCTGCCACTATGAAAAGTATTGAAGACATTTAATAAAAAAAAAAATCCCTTATTTTCATGGGGTTTTTTTTTCTATGATGAAGCCTGAAAGGCTGCTGTACCGAGCTTGGGTGAAATTCCTCAGCTTTAAGATGCTGCACGTTACTGCCTGCTCAAAGCACCATCCCCTGGCCTGGTGGTTGGCTCAGTTGCTGTTGTCATCTCTGCCCGCACAGAATTTAATTTATAACATGTTTTTAACTTCGCTGCTTCCCGTACATCAGCCAAGCAGTTCTGTCCTACTGCCTTCAACAGGCCATGGCCGCGCAGCCCCCATGCAGCGGGAAGATGCTTCACTTCAAACAGCGAAGCACGACGGGTGAGTGTCCTCCTAGGAGAAGGAGTTATCCAGGCAGTGAGCAAAAGGGGAGGCAGCAGCAAGTTGTTTTGAGGAGCAGCCGTGGAGGGATTTATGAAGATTCAAGTGTGTTGGGAATACCGATACGGAAACACAAGGAGCATCACACACAAAGGCAGCTGGAGAAGCAGGAAAATGCTGATCCAGCCATTCTCCCATCATAGAATGGTTTGGGTTGAAGGGACCTCAAAGCCCATCCAGTCCCACCCCTGCCATGGGCAGGGACACCTCCCACTGGATCAGGGGCTCCAAGCCCCATCCAGCCTGGCCTTGAACATCTCCAGAGAGGGAGAACCTTTGTTGCTTCTGTGCTCAAAGCCACACAGTGCATCAGCCTTTGTTTCAATCGATTCACCTCTCTGATTAATCTCTGGAGTAAACAGTCGGCGCTTCTACAACTTTCCATTAGGCAGGATTAGTGCTCTTTATTTATTTTTCATGGTTGACTTGTCCTGCTTCATTTTCTTGTAATGCATACCATAATTGTGGAATCATAGAATCGCTTGGTTGGACAAGACCTTTGAAATCCGAGTCCAACCATACCTGTCCACTACCAAGCCAGATCCCTCAGCATCTAATCTACCCATCTTTTAAACCCCTCCAGGGACGGGGACTCCACCACCTCCCTGGGCAGCCTCTGCCAGGGCTTGAGAGCCCTTTCTGTGAAGTTTTTCGTGATGTCTGATCTGAACCTGCCCAGGTGCAGCTTGAGGCCATTTCCTCTGGTCCCATCCCCTGTCACTTGGGCGAAGAGACCAACTCCCACCTCACCACAACCTCCTTTCAGGCAGTTGTAGACAGTGATGAGGTCTCCCCTCAGCCTCCTCTACTCACTCACTACTAGGGCACTGGGTATGTTTCACTGTAGCACAATATTTAGTGGCAGTAATGAGGGTTCAAGTAATCATTTTATTTCTAGTCTAAACTGGAATAAACCACATATTTCATCATTGCACCAACATGCCTGAAAAGAACGTTTATAAGTTTCTGGTCTTGCCCGAAAAGGCTGGGTTACCTTTGGCTGTGCAGGGGCTGGTGCAGCAGAAAGTAATAATATATTTGAATAGAGTGAATCTGAGTCTAATTTAGTATTCTGCCCATCACAGCAGCTAACGGCAGATATTTTTGGAGAATAAAATGCTGTGGAAAACATGTACAGAATAAGCTGTCAACAATATTAGGTCTTTTCCTAAGCCTGTCCCTGCCAAGACATCAGACTGAGAGCAAAGCTTGACTGTATCTCTTCAAACTTTGCTAAGCAGAATGAGCAGCGCTACAGGAGTTGCACTATTCAAATAAATCATAAAATTCTAGAACCATGGAATGGTTTGGGTTGGAAGGGACCTCAAAGCCCGTCCAGTGCCACCCCTGCCACGGGCAGGGACACCTCCCACTGGATCAGGGGCTCCAAGCCCCATCCAGCCTGGCCTTGAACCCCTCCAGGGATGGGGCAGCCACCCCTGCTCTGGGCAGCCTGGGCCAGGGCCTCCCCACCCTCACAGCAAAACATTTCTGCCTAAGATCTCATCTCAATCTCCCCTCTTTCAGCTCGAAACCGTTCCCCCTTATCCTATACCTGCACTCTCTGATCCAGAGCCCTTCCCCAGCTTTCCTGGAGCCCCTTTCAGTGCTGGAAGCTGCTCTTCCAAGTTTTTTATTCCATTTTTTATTTTTATAGAGACCGGAATTTTTCTACAATTTGGATGAATATGTCCTTTCATAAACCTTCATTTTTATCACCTTTTAATTCTGTGTTCCGTCATCTAGATATCAAATTAAATTCTGAGAACACAGGGTCCTGATCTGCTTCTCGATCACTCGTAATGATTATAGGCAGGGATTGCAGAGCTGCCACTGCTTACTATTCTCATCTTTTCCACTTAGTCTTCTCTTTTCTGCTTGTAACTCTGTCAAGCTTGGCTGTTGGAGCTGATTTTTTCCATGCTTGCTCTCAAATGACTTCATTACGTGTGAGGACATCGCTTTTGTAACGGACACTTTTGTTTGGATCATAGCAAATATTAGACCCTAAATATTGATCCTTCTCTGTTTATTCCTGCTTTTTTGTTTTCACCTCTCCTAGGCAGCTTTGGATCTAGGACAGAGCTCTCCTTGCTGCATCTATTTAGGTTTTGGGTTTTTTTTTTTAAGTAGCCTCGGTATGTTGTGAAAGGCTGGAATAAACTCATCGTTCTGTTCTCTTTTCCTGCCTGATTGTGCGGGTTGAGAGATGAGGGAAAATACAGGCTAATAACTGCACGGGGGGAAATGTTAGTATCTGTAGATTGGGATGAGATCTTAGGGGGAAATATTTTGCTGGAGGTGTTCAAGGCCAGGTTGGATGGGACTTGAGGTCCCTTCCAACCCAAACTGTCCTGTGATCTAACACCATGATCATAGACATAAACGATACTCATCCTTATCTCCTGTGACAGAGGAGATTTGGGGACTTTTCACAATATGAAATTTTCTCAACCACTGGATGGGGCTCCGAGCACCCTGATCCAGTGGGAGGTGTCCCTGCGCATGGCAGGGAACTGGATGTGTTCTAAGGTCCCTTCCAACTCAAAATGTTCCTTCATTCTATGAATAAGTGCTCAGAGCATCAGAAATTCCCTGATGTGACCAAGCCTTGGAACTGTACCAGAGCTTTCACAAATTTGCATCCTCACATCACGTGCCTTGCTGCATCGTTTCCAACTGGGAATTTGAAAGCTTTATGGATGGGTTCAAATATTTTTGCTTAGAAGCTGAGAAACAGCTAAATTCTATGCTGTTCTATTTTAGTAGCTCCTCATGCATCCAACCCCTTTTACACAGAAGGCTCTTCATATCTATAACGTGAAGATGGGCTCTGCTGCAGCAAAGTTTTTTATGATGACAATTGTTCTCTCTTGTAACAAAAAGCAGAAGGTATTTTTAGTCATTTCTGCCTCAAATTTGTAAAAGGACTCACACGGTGCTGCTGGCATGTGGAGTATTTTGAGATGGTGAATGAATTAAGTGAGAATTGCAGGTGTTTATCGGAGAATAAATGACGGAGAATAGATGACTGGGTTCATCCCAGATTCCCATCTGACTTAGAGGGTGGTGGTGCCGGGGGATCCCTGAACTCTCTTGTTCACTGTACCTGGATCTGCTGGTGCAGAGCCCACCTGGCAGGAGGTCTCCCTGCAGCAAGGACAGACTGAGGAAGGAAGAAGGGTGATGTTTTGGCTCCTCTGTGTCTATTTTGAGCATTTAGCACAAAGCGGCTTTTGGAGAGCTTGACTAAGGCCCATCCTCCTCCTCCTGGAAATGGTTCTGTTAGTTCCCTTCCAGGAGGACACTCAGGGTAAGAATTATCAGTGGAAGGGGATGAACCTCTCAGACAGAGGCACAGGAAAAATGTGGTTTAGGATAATGATGATAAGCACTCATCATTTTCAGCTGATATTTTACACAGATTTTGTGTTCTCCTTCTGGATGGGTGGAACATCACAAATGCACTGTTCCATCAGGTAGATAAGAAAAGGTCTCACAGAGACTTTACAGGCAAGTACTCAACATACTTAAACGTGCAGAGCCAAATCCTTGAGGTTTTGTTTTTCTCAGCTCAGTTCCCAACTATCCTGACTAGATATTTAAAGGAATTGGGTTGGGTAAGTGGTTCCTCATTCATTGATCTGTTGTTTCTGGACCAGTTTCTCCACTTGGACGAGTGTCATGGAAATCTACTGAACTGAGCTGAAGAGTTTACTTCAGTTCCTTGCCATGAAATCTGTGTTGCAGTGCATGGTTTACAAAGCACCAAAAATGTGATAAAATCAACAGGCTAATCCAGCCATCCCTGTAAAATCTCAAGGAGAAGCAGCAAACTATAAAGTTTGGGGCACATCTGCCTAGTTTTATTGATTTATTCCTTCCTTTAATCTCTTAACAAGAACAACAAATTCTTCTCAGCACTGGGACTTCAAAATTCTTTGACTCCTTTTGAGACACCCTTTGCCCGAGCTAAGTTATCTGAATAAAACACAGGAATTGTAGTTTTCCTAGTTTATCTAAAGAACTCTCCAGTGAGATCATCTTTTTACAGAAGCTAGCAGGGTCGTCTTCATCCCGCTCCAACTGCTCAGTCAAGGCTTTGTTTTCTCTAAAATACTATTTCTTGATAGTTGTAACTTATTAAAAATGGATTTCATTCATTTTTATGACTGTTCGCTGTTGAAGCTACAAATACTTGAATATATTTGAGCAATTAACACTGACCAGGAGCTTTCTGGGCTGTCTGTCTGCTGTAGTATTGGAAAAATCTTTCTGCTTAATGCTCGGTAGCCTTTGTGACACCTTCCATCTCCCAAGTGAGGCCCTGGCCCAGGCTGCCCAGGGCAGGGGTGGCTGCCCCATCCCTGGAGGGGTTCAAGGCCAGGTTGGATGGGGCTTGGAGCCCCTGATCCAGTGGGAGGTGTCCCTGCCCATGGCAGGGGTGGGACTGGATGGGCTTTGAGGTCCCTTCCAACCCAAACCATTCCATGATTCCATGATTGCCGTCACCACAGCCACACACTTGCTGTCCTCCTTCACCCATTACAGTCTCCCTGTGGCTTTGCTTTCCCAGCCCCGGGTGGGTGGTTGTTGCTCGCATGTGTCTGTGTGTGTTTCGGTACGGGTGAGGCTTTCTGGAATGCAGTGGGGACTTTCACTGCTTGGGTGAGATAGCACCAGCTTCCCATCAACTTTGTAATTGGCATTTATTGATGGTTTCCCATCATTTCATCAGTCGCAGTCTACAGTGGTGTACAGCAACGCTCAGCGTCAGCACTTACGGCCGTTAAAGAGATTGATTAACAGCCATAAGATAAGAAGAGGAGCTCAAAATAAGAAATAAAACAAATGCTTAATGCTTTGGCCCAGATGGATTTTGGCATGGAAGATAAAAATTCCCATCTTCTCTAACACCAAAACCCCTGCTATCTTCTTTTCAACAAAGAAATTTGACACATTCCAGCCATGCAGCCATATATTCTTGGGTTGGTACCTGTAGCATGACTTGGTATTTTGGATCTTCAGCCAGCAGCAGCCTGGTGGATGCTCAGAGCTGCTGATTGATAGGAGTTTCGTGGAGGGACTCAGCACTGGTGAGGCTGTACCTCAAATCCTGGGTTCAGTTTTGGGCCCATCACTCCAAGAAAGACCTTGAGGGGCTGGAGTGCATCCAGAGAAGGGAATGGAGCTGGGGGAGGGTCTGGAGAAGACGTCTTATGAGAGGCAGCTGAGGGACCTGGAGTTGTTTCGCCTAGAGAAAAAGAGGCTGAGGGGAGACCTCATCAGTATCTACAACTCCTGGAAAGGAGGCTGTAGTGAGCTGGGTGTTGGTCTCTTCTCCCAAATAACAAGTGATAGCATGAGGGGAAATGGCCCCAAGTTGTGCCAGAGGAGGTTTAGATTAGATATCAAGAAAAATTTCTTCATCAAAAAGGTTCTCAGACACTGGCAGAGGCTGCCCAGGGAGATGGTGGAGTCCCCATCCCGGGAGGTACTTAAAAGATGAGTAGACAAGGTGCTCAGGGATCTGGTTTAGTATTGGACAGGTATGGTTGGATTTGATGATCAAAATGGTCTTTTCCAACCCTATGATTCTAAGATTTTTCAGGTAATTTTGGATTTGCTTCACTCAATACCTTGCACCAGTGGAAGCCCCAATTAGAGTTGGCTGGAGTTATTAAAACCTCAGAACACATTCATGTCTGCCTCAGGAGGTGGAGATAATCTACTCTTCTTTATCCAAACCACTCTGTAAGGCCATAGCCATGGTTCCAAGTTCCCTACAGCTCAGCTGCTTGCAGATCTCCAGAGTGCCTGCAGGAAAGAGAAATTTCACAACTACTTAAATATAGAGGATACCTACAAATGTAGCCCAGTTACCTCTCTCGTTGTAGGTGCTTTAAACCAAGAGAAAGTGACGATGAAGTCTTCACACTCTGTTTAATTATAGCAGGCTTTATGTAACAGTGTCAGATAAATGTGTTTTAGAATAGGTGGCACCTCACTTCCTTGAGAATAACTGTTAAATTAGGTCCAACCAGACTAATTTATTACTTGAAATTCCATGAATTAAAGCATGCCATCCAGTAGTCTCTCTGAATAAAACCTCTGAATGTGCAGAATCCTCTGTGCCACAAGTCCCAAACAGCACCATGCTGCTTTCTTTTGAAACACGAACACACGTTTGTTCTTCTGATAGCTTCAAGGACTGCAAAACACCACCCATGTCATCCAGTCCTCATTGCCTGTAAGAGGCTGGAAAACCAGGTTAGTGGGGATCTCAAGAGGTCGTTTTATCCGTGCCGCCACCCGGAGGCAGAAGCTGTTGTTACTGAACCAGATGCTTATCTAATCTATATTATAAAACAGAGGGGAGAGAGAGAAAGAAAGAAATTGCTTTAGAGGGAGAAGGGGTGAGCGATCGGGCTGTGCCAAATAACTTACAAGAGTGAGGAACTGGACTCCATCCAACAGATGGAAGCGAGTTCTGCTTTAGGTGGATTGCTGGAGAATGCTGACGGTCCTTTTCCTTTACAGTAATGAAATATAGACTTGGGCTGTTCTGCTGATTTCAACAGGAGCAGCATTATCTGGGGGGCAGCAATTCTCTTCAACAGGTCCCAGAATTCAGGCAATGGAAGATCAGAACTGATGCTTATAGAATCACAGAATCATTTGGTTGGAAAAGACCTTTGAGGTTGAGTCCAACCATCCCTGTCCACTACTAAACCAGATCCCTGAGCACCTCATCTACCTGGCTTTTAAACCCCTCTAGAGAGAAGGATGCCACCAGTGCCCTAGGCAGCCTCTGCCAGGGCCTGAGAACCCTTTCAGTGAAGAAATTTTTGCTGATGTCTAATTTGAACCTTCCCTGGCACAACTTGAGGCCTTTCCCTCTTGTCCTATTGCCTGTCACTTGGGAGAAAAGATCAACACCCACTTCGCCACAACCTCCTTTCAGGGAGTCGTGGACAGTGATAAGGTCTCATCTCAGCCTCCTTCTTTCCGGGCTAAACAACCCCAGGTCCCTCAGCTGCTCCTCGTAAGGCTTCTTCTCCAGCCCTTTCCCCAGCTTCATTATGTTTCATACAAAGCGCGCTGATGGGTTTTGGAGTCTTCTGTGTGCTTTAAGGGAGTGGGTTCATATCCAAATGTGCTGTTAATGTAACCACTAATGCTCTTGGTTCATGTGCCCTTGACTGCTGCGGGGATACTGTCTCGTTGCCCCTAAGTAATGTAACGAGCTCAGCATCACAACCTCACTGTCGGAGCAGAGTGAGGCCATAAAGAACATCTCCCCTTCTTCCCTGAGCTGGTGTTTGGGTTTTGGTGCTCCAGGGTTTGTATCCTGGTCGCTCCTTCTCTCCTCCACGGTGGCAGGAAAAGAGGCATCTCGTCCGGGAGCCAGGAACAGCGAAATCCCAGGTGAAAGTGAAATTTGTTGAAGTACGGAAAAGAGAGAACTTGCTGACTTTCATTCTGGCTTTGCGCACTGCGGTGCTGAGGCACTCGCTTGCCTTGGCAATCTGGTAACTGTGCATTTATTCAAATAGCACTTTAGTGTTTATGCAAATACTTCCTTGCTACGTCTCCGAAAAGAACCGTACAAGTGCTGTCATCTGATTGTGTAATCGTCAGATTGGGCTTTAAATAACATTTTCCTCTGGTTCTGTACTAAATTCATGCCCTGGGAAAAAAAACAACCAACCAGTATTCCCACATTTGGATAGCACAGAAGTGACTAAATAATTGATATTCAGGAATATATGGATGGATGTCTCAAAAGAGGCTTCCTTTGTACTTCAGAAAGGGTTGGTTCTAATAAAAAAAAAAAGGGGAATATGAATAATCTCTGATGGGATCAGAGTATTAGGAGGAAGCCAAGTATTGCAGAGGTCTGTGAGATGCTCAAAATATTCTGCAATCACTAATTGTATGAGGTTTAGCCAGGGCAAGTGCTGGATTTTGCACCTGGGACCCGGCACCCTGGCTGTCTGTGCAGACTGTGGAGCAAGAGGCTGGAGAGCAGCCCTGCGGAGAGGGATTGGGGGTTTCTGGTTGGCAGCAAGTTGACCATGAGCCAACAGCGTGTCCTGGCAGCCAAGAGGGCAACCGTGTCCTGGGGTGCATCCAGCACGGCGTCGCCAGCTGCTTGAGGGACGGGACTGTCCTGCTCTGCTCCACACTGCAGTGGCCCCACCGCAAGCCCTTGGTGCGCTTTTGGGCACCACAAGATAAAATGGATCTAAAGGTTCTGGAGAGCGTTGAGAGGAGCACACAAAGGGTTTAGAGGGGAAGCTGTGTGAGGTCAAATCACTTGGTCTGTTCAGCCTGGAGAAGAGGAGAATGAAGGAAGATCTCATCATGCTCTGCAGGTTCCTCACAAAGAGAGGAGTGGGTGCTGAGCTCTTCTCTCTAGCTACCAATGGCAGGACCCAAGGGAAAGACAGGAAGATGTGCCGGGGGGGTTAGGTTGGACATCAGGAAAAGGTTCTTCCCCCAGAGGGTGGTGGAGCCCTGGAACAGCTCCCAGGGAAGCAGTCACAGCACCAAGCCTGACAATATTCCAGAAGCATTTGGCCAACGCCCCCAGCCCCACAGTGTGAATGTTGGGGTGTCCTGTGCTGGGACAGGAGTTGGACTCAATAGTCCTTGTGCGTCCCTTCCAGTTCAGGTCATTCTGTGATTCTATGACTCCAGTCCCTTCTCTTTCCCCTCTGCCCCTAACCTAACAGGGTGCAACAAAGTCTTGGCTTTAATGTTAATGCTGGCTCAAAATGGCAGGAACGGCTTAATTATCGAGTCCAGTCTCTTATGTAGCCCCTAACATCAGGAGGAATTCTTTCTTTGGAATAATTATTGTGTTTTGTGGTGTGGTTCCCATTTCTGCTCAAAAAGGGTTTTGGGGAGGTAGTATTTGAGGGCACATATAGTTAACTGCTGTTATTTGCTTTTGTTTTATGCAGAATTTCTCTGTATTGCATTTATTTGAGGCCAGAAGACACCGTGTTCATCTGTGCTGTATCCCCAGTGACTTACTGGTTGTTAGAAGTTTTAGAAGGCTCTTTCTAAGCGCTAGTTGTCTTAGGCAGCTACGTGGAAACAGCAAGCTATAGGTGGTGCTATCTTAAAGTATAGGCTTGGAGGATCATTCTCCAGCTCCCAAGACTAGAAGGAAGCACAGAAAAACAGCTTCCTGCACGCAACAGGTCTGAAACCAAAGACTTCCAGGCATTGTGGCTATGTATGTATTACACAGACATCACACAGTATGTACTTGCCCGTGAGCGGGTGCTCAGTGCACAGTGATCCAAATGCCTTTGGGTAGGTGTCCAGGGACTCCTGGGTTCCCTGAATATCCTTATTTGCAAAGGAAGGGTTGCTGTTAACATGGAAAAGAGTAATTGCATTTTTCTTTATGAGATCACTCTCACTTTAGCTGCTGCTGAGTGTGGGAAGGGAACAAGACTGACTGGACTTTTCCCCACTAGCTGCTGTTTCGCATTCTGCTCCAAGTCCTGGCAAGCCTGTCCTTTCAACTTCAGAATTCTTATGGAGCCTGCAAGAGGTCCTGAGAAGGAGGAGGCTTCTAATTCCTAGCAATAAAAAAAAATCACATCCCTTGTGATTCCGAATGATGCCTCCATTGTTGAGCTCACGTCACCAGTCATCAGCAAAGGGACAGCCTGGGTTTTGACAGACGCGTTGGGTATGTCTTTTAGAGACTGGATTGTTTTGTGGTCTTCCTTTCCATCTCCTTCAAAATTTCCTGAGCCTTTGGGAACATGCGGAGCTGTGGGCTGAGATCAAAGGACAGCATATGCTGCCTGCATACCATATTGCAGTAAATCCATGTGAGTCCTACTTCATAGAGGTCCTACTGACATCATTGAGGATGGCAAACCTCAGTGAGGAATATCCCACACGCTTGTAGAGATTGCAACAAGCTATGGTTAAATCCCATTAAAATTGGAGACTGGACTGCTTGAAAATGCCTGTGTTATGCACTAGACTTTAAAAAGTCTCAGTTCAGCTCATTTATCCCTTCCATGGTTTCCCTGGGTCTCTCACAGCCATGCACATGCACACACACAACCTGCTGGGGGTTTGGATGCTGGTTCCTCTAGTGTTAGCCACGTGCCGCTGAAGATGACAGGTCCCAGACTCTTCCTCTGTGGCCTGAGGCAGTGGAATTCCCTGCCGAGTAATAGCAGATCTGTACTCTCTTCTGGAAACAGGCCAGGGATGATTTTGATCTCTGAAAACCTTTAGTTGATGTGTGACCCACGTCTTTTATTGCAGTGGATTTTTTTTGGTTCGTTTGAACCTCTCCTTGGGAAGCTCATCTGAGAAAGATGAAGCTTTTAACTGTCTCCTATTGTACTCTTTCCATTTTGCCTGTGCCAAGCAATACTCTGAGTTGAAATCAAAGAGATTTCACTTTCTGGAGGCAGACAGATATGACCACCTATAGATCCAGTGTAACACGCAGTCCCTCGCTGTAAAATCCTAACATGCTTTCAGTTAGTGATATTAGAAGTTAGTAAGGTGTAGATATCTGTGTTACAGACAACAGTGATGCCTTGTCACTGAAATAAACTTATTTGAGTTATTTTCCTTAGATTGTGTATTCTCCTCTCTGCAAACCTTCCTTACTCTCTGTTCCTGAGGTCAATGCAACTCCTGTTCCTTTAGTATATTTTGAGAGCCTGGATACTTTTCATACAACACAGAGAAGCTCAATGTAAGCCAACAATGCGTGCTCGCAGCCCAGAAACCGTGTCCCGGGCTGCATCCAGAGCAGAGGGACCAGCAGGGAGGGAGGGGATCCTGCCCCTCTGCTCCGCTCTGAGACCCACCTGGAGCCCTGGGTCCAGCTCTGGAGTCCCCAGCACAGGGAGGTGTCCTTGCCCATGGCAGGGGATGGAACTCGGTGGGCTTCCAACACAAATGATTCTATGATTCCATGAACTTCCAAAGAACCAGACGTCTTTCTCTCTCTCTTTGCTGTGCCGCCTCTGTTGGTTTCCGTTGTGTGTTTCTTGGATAAATTACCTCATAATATTCAAAAGGGGCTTTGATTTAGTTCCTCTGTATCACAGGTGTTTGTATTTTTGCATTTTAGGCATGCGACTGGGAAAAAAACTCAGATAAGTACGTGAATTCCTGTACTTTTTTGGTTCTTCTAACAATTTCCTCCAGTTTCGACCATGAAAGCGGGTGTCCGATGTGTGTGTTTGGGCCAAGTGAGGTCTGTGCTGTCGCAGGGGGGGCAGTTTGGGTTCCCCCCCGTCCCAGCCTTTGTGCTGGCAGCAGGGTGGTGAGGCTGGAGGGCAGAGGCTGGACCCTGTGCTGGTGTCCCTGGGGAGGGCTCAGCGGGCAGGATGGCCAGACCTGCCCACAGCCCATCAGGGAAACTGGGAAGAAGCAACCTGAGGCTCCTGGAGGGGTTTTCAGAGCCGCTACCTTAACTAATCAGCCCAAGCACTGTGTTTTAGAGACCTAAACTCAGTGCTTGAAGTACGTTGCGTGACTGTCCCTGATGTTTAGATCTTTTCCAAGTACAATCCCTATTTAATGAGCTGTGTGTATTTTTATAGCATCTTTTAAGAGCCTTTCAAGTTGAGTCATTAAATATATATTTCTAATAACCTCTGTGTCTTAAAAGGACAATGTGAGATGTAAGTACTGGAAATCAAACAGCAATTCCCCTGACTTCTGAATTACATTATTTCATTACAAATTTATGTGAAGTTCAGACACATTTATTTTCTCTTCTTGTGATTTCATGGCCTTTTTTGTTATTTTGAGCTGACAAATTATTCTGATGTTGCACTTAGAAATTCCTTCTTGTTTTAAATTTTAATGGTCTCCTACCAACAATGTATTTATTATGTAAATTTGTAATATCACAGATCTTCAAGGTGGGGTGAAAGGGACCTGCTCTGTAGCACAGGCCCTAAAAATGGATCCATTAACTCCTGTGTAGGGAGTTAATGAGAAGTTTAAATTTAGAAGCTGAAATTCTCCTCCATCTGCACAGCCTTGCTCCAAACATTACGCAGTGTCCCAAAGCTTGCTGGCAGTGTTCTCCAGCCCTGATGTAACTGGAAGGATAACTCCCAGGTGGAGGAAAGCCGTGTGGCCTCCAGAGCTGTTCCACACTTGGTTGAGATGGCCAGGAAGGACCAAGTTAGCATCAGTCATACAAGAGCTTTCTGTGCTCTGAACCCTTTCCCCAGGAATGGTTTGGCAGAAGCGCTCTCTGGTTTGAAATGGGACACTGAAAAGCCATCAGACATTCCTTATTAACGACTTGTGTTTTGTTTGTTGGGCTGTCATTGGCAATGAACTCATCATGCAGGGTTAGAGGTGAAGTTGCTGTTCCTTGGAAGACCTCATAGCCTGAGAATTCAGTCCTGAAAAACACCGCAAGAGACCTAAACTTTAACCATGACAGTCTCTGGATAATTGGTGGGATTATACTCCCTCTGTACGTATTAATAGATGCAAGAGCTCTTGCAAACCAGGAGGGCATATGGACAGAAGCAAGGAGCACACGGCGGGCGTAGGAGAAGTAGTAAATTGGGAGTAAGACTTGCCATAACTTAGGGAGTCTTTGATGAAATTTGTAAGAGGCTGCGAATATGGGGAGAATAACACCTTTGGCTTTGCTTCAGATGTCTGTTGGACACCTCCCAAGTGATTAGCAGTAACTTTGCAGAATTAAATTAAGCCTTTGGAAGGAATGGCAGATGAAGCAAATGGAAGAGAAAGATAGGAAGTATTTGTGAACACAGAGGTTTTGGAGCTGATTGTAATGAAGATGAGATTTAAAGTAATTGTTCTAATAAAGATAGGGAGTAAATTGTAAATTATGTTCCTGTAATTCCTTTAAAAAATTATTTATTTACTGTTTTATCACGTAGGGCTGTTCTCTAGTGTTGCGCTTCCCTGCTAGAAGTTGCGGTGTTCTGGGACAGAGAAACATCCAGGGTTGAAGTGTATGAGGTGGGAAGTCAGGAGCTGGAGGGATGAAGGGCTGGCTCTGCAGTTTCCTCACCGGTGACTGGCTCTGTTAGCAGCCCGTTAGCTTCTCTGGACGTGGTTTCCTCACCTGTGGAATGCATTCTGCCGGTCTCCCCAGTGTGCTGCGAGGCACAGTGTGTTGGGCTGATCCTGCACAGAAACAGGTGGTTACTTGAAGTCATAGAATCGTGGGCTGGTTTAGGTTGGAAGGGACCTCAAATCCCATCCAGGTCCAACCCCTGTGATGGGCAGGGACACCTCCCGCTGGATCAGGGGCTCCAAGCCCCATCCAGCCTGGCCTTGAACGCCTTCAGGAAACTTATGCCAGTGCCTCACCAAATGAGAGGCAGAAGCAGAAACTTCAGTGTCAGAGCTCCAGTAGGACTTGCTTTAGAAATGTACCTCGGTCTCAGAAGTGGGGCCAGCAAGGAGAGGGAGGGGATTCTGCCCATCTGGGGAGACCTCGACAGAGCCCTGGGCCCAGTTCTGGAGTCCTGAGCACAGGGAGGACATGGAGCTGTGGGAGCGAGACCAGAGGAGGCCACGGAGATGATCTGAGGGCTGGAGCAGCTCTGCTGTGAGGACAGGCTGAGAGAGTTGGGGTTGTTCAGCTTGGAGAAGGCTGCGGGGAGACCTCAGAGCAGCTTCCAGTGCTGAAAGGGGCTCCGGGAAAGCTGGGGAGGGGCTCTTCATCAGGGAGGGCAGGGAGAGGATGAGGGGAATGGTTTTAAGCTGCAAGAGGGGGGATTGAGGTGAGATCTTAGGGAGAAATGCTTCACTATGAGGCTGGGGAGGCCCTGGCCCAGGCTGCCCAGAGCAGGGGTGGCTGCCCCATCCCTGGAGGGGTTCAAGGCCAGGCTGGATGGGGCTGGGAGCCCCTGATCCAGTGGGAGGTGTCCCTGCCCAGGGCAGGGGTGGCACTGGATGGGCTTTGAGGGCCCTTCCAACCCAAACCGTTCTGTGATTCTGCAATTGGAGCGCGGCGAGGTCGCTCTGAGCCAATGGGAGCGCTGGGCCGGCTCAGGGCCGGCTCAGCCCCGCCGCACACGCGTCCTCCTCCTCCTCTTTCTCCTCCTCCTCCCCGTTCTCCGCCTCCTCCTCCTCCTCCTCCCCCCTCCGCAGCGCCGGTTCCGCACCCCGCGAGGCGCCCGGCACCCGCGCCACCTCCATGTACGACAATTTGTACCTGCATGGATTTGAGGACTCGGAGGCGGTGAGTGCCGGGAGGGGAGGGGGGCACACGGGCACCCGCCGGGCCCTGGCGCCGGGGCAGGCGCCGAAAAGCTCCTCCCTTACATAATTCGGGGGGGAACAGCCGCATTTCGGGGTCCTGGCAGCGTCTGGGTCGCTCCCGCTTGTGCTCCCATTCATTCTCATTCGTGCTCCAGCTCCCACTCTTGTTCTTGCTTCCACTCCCATTGCTGCTCCCATTGCTGCTCCTATTCCTGCTTCTGTTGCTGCTCCCATTGCTGCTCCCATTCCTGCTCCTATTGCTGCTCCCATTGCTGCTCCCATTGCTGCTCCCATTCCTGCTCCTATTGCTGCTCCCATTCCTGCTTCTGTTGCTGCTCCTCATTCCCATTCCTGGTCCTATTGCTGCTCCCATTCCCATTCCTGCTCCTATTGCTGCCCCCATTCCCATTCCCGCTCCTATTGCTGCTCCCATTCCCATTCCCGCTCCTATTGCTGCTCCCATTCCCATTCCTGCTCCTACTGCTGCTCCCATTCCCATTCCTGCTCCTATTGCTGCTCCCATTCCCATTCCTGCTCCTATTGCTGCCCCCATTCCCATTCCCGCTCCTATTGCTGCTCCCATTCCCATTCCTGGTCCTATTGCTGCTCCCATTCCCATTCCTGCTCCTATTGCTGCTCCCATTCCCATTCCCGCTCCTATTGCTGCTCCCATTCCCATTCCTGGTCCTATTGCTGCTCCCATTCCCATTCCTGCTCCTATTGCTGCCCCCATTCCCATTCCCGCTCCTATTGCTGCTCCCATTCCTGCTCCTGCTCCACTTGCTGCTCCCATTCCCGCTCCCGTGCATTCCTCAGCAAAGCAGGGAAGGCTCCCCGTGCCACCATCCCAGCTGCATCTTTGCCAAAGCAGCAGCAGCAGAAGTTGCTGGGCTTCCATCCATAGCGCAGGTATCCCAGCCGGTCAGCGTGGGCACCTCCAGGATGGATTTCTCAAGGAGCAGTGCAGGTCCCGTGGCTCCCGGGGCACCGTCACCCGTGTGACGGGGACTGTGATGTCCAAAAGAAGCCGGGACGGGCTGGCATCGGTCCTTGGGAAGCGATGTCCCCCCAGCCTTGCTGGGAAGTGAGTGACATCCCTGACAAAATGGTTCTCTGGCTCCCGTCTCCCTGGCTGGAGCTTGGCACTTCAAATAAGAACTGTTTAGCGGCTGTTGTCCAAGTGTTTCATTCCAGCGGGAGATGCGGAGGGAGCCCTGTGGGGTGGAATTCCTCGGGAATTGCTGGGATTGCCGTGGCGATGGACACCGCTGTTCCATATTAAACAGGGATCTCTTACATAAGGCGTTGTGGCCGGCTCGTAAAACACACAGATGATAACATAAAATAGAGCGTACGTCAGCGCAGACGTATGTATTGCATGATGTGGCATCCCTGGGAGGATGGACAGGATCCTCTGTCCCTTCGGATGAGGCTTTTTTTCCCTCGCCTGACAATAAGGTTGTGCCAGTCTAGGGCTGGGAAGTGCAATCCATCTACGTGTTGCCTCTCGTACGAGCAACTTGCTTTTGCATCCGTGTGTTTCCGAGGGAGAGGAACCACAGCCATGAAGGATTGAAATCGAATAATGCGGTGCAGCCTGTTGAGAGGAAACCCCGTGTATCTTGGTCCTTTAAAACTATGTGAATTCTTTCCATACTGTGCTGCTTTAGGTCAATTTAGCAATTCCTGCCTTTTTCGTATGCATGTGTTAATTTGCGTGCTATGTTTTCTCTCACTGCTGTCATGCCAAGTGCCTGTGAGTGGTGGTTCCTTTAGGGATGTGTTTTAGGATCCAAGTGGATGTTTCTGTAAACCAGGCATTTGTAAGGCAAAGCGTGAATTCTTGGGAGCTGTTCTTAATCCTGAATTGCCTTGTGCTGGTGTAATATCTTCCAGCAAAGTATAACTACGCTCATTAGAAAAAAAGCTTAAAAGTGTTGTCGCGTGGCTCGGAAAGCAAACGTGCTGGGTGGTCCTTGCTGTAGAAGAGGGTTTTGTCTTTAAAAGCCAGATTTTGAAGTTCACTAGAAAGCACAACTAAATGTCTGTGGGGATTCAAGGGTGCTTCTCAGTTGCTTAACTCCACGTATTTCAGTCAAGCCCCGCTGATTCCTTCCAAGAATGTTATTTGGGAGAAGCGTTTTAAGTGATTTTAATGATAACAGAAGATCAGACCCCTACCTGTCACACAGACACCTGCGTTAGGATCGGTACTGTCACAGTCGTTAGTAGGAGAAGACAGGAACTAGGTGTGTAGCTGTCCATGTTGTAAGATTGGGATGAAGAAGCCATTTCCAGTTCCTTACTACTCTCGTAACCAGTTAATATCATATAAAGCTTTGGTGGTTTTGCAGCACTCCCTACTTGGGAATGCTTTTGATAGGCTGAACTGGCAGGAATATCTGAGAATCTCAGCTTGCACTAACAGAAAACCCCCAAACCAAACCCTCAAAGAAGTGTGGATCTCCTAATTATATGGAAAAGCTGGAGACCTTAAACCCTAAAGGCACGGGCGCAAGTCAGTGAAATTCTCCAAGTGTTTGTTTGGTTTATGCTCCTGAACCCCTCATTTCAACCACTCTACCTTGTTATTAGTTTGGATTCTGAGTCAGGAGCTGAGAGTGCCTGCTGAGCCAATATTCTGGCAAGCAGGTAGCGTGATGGGTCATACGAGTATTGCTCTCAAGCTGAGGAGAACCAACATAATGGAGTTAATACAGTAAAGAACAAACTGAGGGTAGAATCCTGGCTCCCTGGGGCTGAGAGAAAAGAACTCTGAGCACACAGAAGTTAAAGGAAAGGCTCTGTGGTGTCATGGGATTTAGGACCTGGAAGGCTCATCCCTGATGTTGTGCAGCAAGTGAACTGGAGGGTCTGTGAGCTTCTATGTTCTACCTACTCTTCCATTCCCTGAAGCACAGGGAGATGCGATTGAGGACTTGTGGTGTTAGCATAAAATAAACTGTAGCGAGGTGAGTCATTCTGTACAACAGCACCATCCTAAAGCAGGCATTTGCCCAGCCCAGTATTCACAGAGAGAAATAAAAGCCAAGAAATAATTGTGTATTTCTCCCTGGTTTTCATTATTTTAGTCACGGACAATGCACTCTGCGTTTTCTCTGAAGGGAAACCTGGTGCATGTCTGAAGTAACAGGGAGCTGGTGCAGCCTGGTGGGCTGGCAGTGGTCACTGGAAGGGCTGTCACAACCTCCAGCTGGGAAGGCAGCCGCTCCGGAGCGAGCCTGACCTGGCTGTAGGTGCTCTCGCAGGCAAGACTTCCGCAGAAACGCAGTAGGAGCTCAAGCTGTGCCTGCCTCTAGTGACAGGGCCAAAAGGAAACTCTGCTCACCCTCCCTTCCTGGGGTTTGTTCCAGTAACGTAGAGACTGGCTGGTGGACTTGGTTTATCACAGCAAAACTCTTCTGTGTAGAATCGTGGAAGGGTTTGGGTTGGAAAGGACCTCAAAGCCCATCCAGTCCCACCCCTGCCATGGGCAGGGACACCTCCCACTGGATCAGGGGCTCCAAGCCCCATCCAGCCTGGCCTTGAACCCCTCCAGGGATGGGGCAGCCACCCCTGCTCTGGGCAGCCTGGGCCAGGGCCTCCCCACCCTCGCAGCAAAATATTCCTCCCTAAGATCTCAGTCTCCACTCTTTCATCTTTGAACCGTTCTCCTCATCCTATCCCTGCTGTCCCTGATCGAGAGCAGCTCCCCATCTTTCCCGGAGCCCCTTTCAGTGCTGGAAGCTGCTCTGAGGTCTCCCTGGAGCCTTCTCTTCTCCAGGCTGAACAACCCCAACTCTCTCAGCCTGTCCTCGTGCAGGAGGTTCTCCAGCCCTTGGATCATCTCTGTGGCCTCCTCTGGACTCGCTCCCACAGCTCCATGTCCTCCCTGTGCTGAGGACTCCAGCACTGGACCCAGGGCTCCAGGTGGGTCTCCCAGAGCGGAGCAGAGGGGCAGGATCCCCTCCTTCCCTGCTGGTCCCACTGCTCTGGATGCAGCCCAGGACACGGGTGGTTTCTGGGCTGCGAGCGCACATTGCCGGTTCATGTTGAGCTTCTCCTCCCCGAGCACCCCAAGTCCTTCTCCTCAGGGTTGATTGTAATCGCATTGTCTCCCAGCCTGGATTGAATTCGTGTGTGGATGAAAGCAGGGGAGAGCAGCCGTTGTGATGAAGGGTTAACCGTTGTCGATCCTCACTGGGCTGGAATAGATGTTGCTGAGTGCTTCTGAACCGCTTCAAGCTAACTGAGCTGTCTGACAGCTAGAAATCAGCTGAGTGGCACAGACACTTCCAATATCCATGATGGGTTTTTCAGGAATCAGACTGTGCCCACTGGAAGTTCTGTGTTTGTGTATCAAATTGTAGTTGACATTGGGGGAGAAGGTGAATGGTCAACGTATGGTTCTTACACAGAGCAGACATGCTCACTTTTTGAAATGTAGTGTAACATCACAACATTTAAAGATAGGGAAGGTGGAATATGTGCTGAACTTATACCTAGTGCCTTTAGGTAGAGAATATACAGACTAATGCTGTGGGAGAAGTGCGCAAGTGTATTTTTCCTGTTAAAATCAGCAACAAACATGACATTTTATAACACTGAATAGATCTAAAGATGACTTCTTTTTTAATTGAAGCTATTATTACGGTGTATCTGTTCATGTATATAAAATATACAAAAATACATCTTCGTATTTATGTACGTGTGAAGAAATGGGTTGAGTGTGTGCACGGATATTACAATCCATTACCCGCTGTGATGATTAATGCGAAGTAGATGATGCACTGCCTAGCGTGAGGCTTCTTGGGGGTGGAAAATTATACTCTTGATGCTGAAAAAAACTCTAACAGCAATTGTAGACAGAAAGTAGTTGCCACATTGAAGAAGAGAGGTGCAGAGATGTGGAAGCAAACAACTACTGTGGGCACAAGTGTCCTTGTAATAATGTGCAGGCTTTCAGGGACTGGAAGGTGCCTGCCCTTAGAGAGAAACGCCTTCTCAGGGAAGATTTTTGCCGTGGTTGTTGCCCTGCCCTGTGATTTTGGGATTGGGGGAGCTTTCTTTTAGTGCTTGGGGTAAGGATCACCCTTTGGGGGATGAAAGCTTGTTTGCTTTGTAGAGAAGTGAGTCTTACGTTCTTGATAACAAGAGAGCAGGACATTAAAACCTGTGCATGGGGTCTTAAGACAGTGAAGTCAGTTGGTTAAGAAAATCAAGTTGTTCTACCTTCCCAGTTGTGAATTAAGAAGGTTCACTAACAGTCTGTTCATGGTAGGGAAGGATCTGAATGCTGCTCGATATTTCAGGCCAGAATTTCCCTTTGGTTTCAGTAAAGCCTCTATGTTTCTCAGAAACAAACTCTGATGAAATTGCACATTCTGTAAAATCACATTTTCCATTAAAACAGCATTTCAGCGAACAGTTCTCTCCAGGAGTGAGCAACAAGTAAGTTAGCTGCATGGGTTACCCTTTTTGCACCAGAGAAACTCTCAACCAGTCCCTTTTAGGTTGGTTGTTTATGTTTATAGCTCCAAAGCCTTCATTCAGAGCAACACCTGAGCGTGTGGAATGGCTTTTCTCGCTGCTGGCAAGGTGTGAGATAATGCTTGTCAATGCCTGCGAGGACTTATCTGGTGTGCTTGAATGGGTTATCAAGGCTGATGGAAAGAGCAGCCTTTGGAGAAGTTCAGCTGGGTTTTAGGGGCTATTTGGGGTGTTGGAAGTAGCCACCCTTGGAGAAGTTCAGTTTTGCATCAGGCACAAGAGCAGACAGCAGCAGGGTGGTCTGGGGTGGGATTGGCAGGGCTAGGGAGACGGAGAAGCTGCTGTTGGGTGGCTGGAGTGCTGCCTGCCTGGTGGGGAGGGTTCTGTGCAATGTCTCCAGCTCCGCTGGAGCCGGTGACAGCCTGTAGCACTTGCTCCACATGCCTTTCTGCTTAATAATGCCAGCGTTTCCCATTCCACTCATCCTCTTCCTTGTGTTCAAATTGTTTAAGTTGACGTTAAATTTACACCTTTGTCTTCTGCCTGTCTCTCTGGTGGGGAAGTTCCTATTTAAATGTTGATTTGGTGTCCCTGTGGAACCTTTCAGATCTCTGGAGGAGGAGAAAGGGTGGTCTGTCCTTGCCCGATGCATCTCTGTTGTTGTAGGTGGTCATGTTAAATGCTTTCACGGATTTGCTTTTTCTCTATCGCAGTCTTCTCCTGAGCTGTATCTGCACCTTCATTTCTTGAATTCTCTCAGCCATTTGGCCTGCCTCCACCCCTATTCTGGTTCCCTTCAGGCTTCTTTCATCCCTGCAGTGGCAGCCGGTCTCCTGCTGCTGCTGGAGGGGCTCTCGGTACGCCAGGGAAGCAGGAGTTTGTCTTTTCTGGTTTGTGAGCCAGGATGATCTGCTTCAGTCCAAGGAGCTGCGTGAGGTCAAGCTCCATCACCAAAATTCTGATAAACATGAATCATGGAATGGTTTGGGTCAGAAGGGCCCTCAAAGCCCATCCAGTGCCACCCCTGCCATGGGCAGGGACACCTCCCACTGGATCAGGGGCTCCAAGCCCCATCCAGCCTGGCCTTGAACCCCTCCAGGGATGGGGCAGCCACCCCTGCTCTGGGCAGCCTGGGCCAGGGCCTCCCCACCTTACAGGAACAACCCCAGCTCTCAGCTTGTCCTTGTACAGGAGATTCTCCAGCCCTTGGATCATCTCTGTGGCCTCCTCTGGACTCGCTCCCACAGCTCCATGTCCTCCCTGTGCTGAGGACTCCAGAACTGGGCCCAGGGCTCCAGGTGGGTGTCACAGAGCGGAGCAGAGGGCAGAATCCCCTCCCTCCCTGCTGGTCCCTCTGCTCTGGATGCAGCCTGGGACACGGGTGGTTTCTGGGCTGTGCCCGAGTTTCCTTTCCGTTACTCCTCAGGAGGCCATGGGTGCACAGGTGAACCGAGCGCACAGCACTTGCGGTGCCATTTGTTTGTTCTTGGCTTCTCTTCAAGCATAGCTATTCCTTTTTTCTCCATTTCAATTAAATTTTCTGATGTTTAACCCAACAAGGATGAGCAGTGTCTGGACCCGGTCGTCGCAGGATCATTCTCCTTACTGCTACCAGCTATCTCCTCACTGTTTGTTCATGTGGGACTGCGCTGAAGTCTTGACTGAGAACACAGCCGATAATTTCTGATAACCCTCTACCCATTAAGTCTTCTGAATGCTCACTGGGATTTGTCTTTCACGCGGTCAAAGCGTTTGTGTGTGTGTGATGGTTTCAAATCCGTTTTCCTTCCTATCAGTTGTTAATAGATTGCCTAATGAATCATCATCGGCCTGACATCTTTGTTTTGCACAAAGAGGCTATCTGACAGGATTGGAAAGTTACCTTTTTTCTGGTTTAGGGCTTATCTGTGTGTTTTAGCTTAGGTTTTTCCTGGTAAAGTGTCTAAACTCCTGGTCCTGCTGCAACTTCAGCTGTTCTTACCAAGTCTGATGTTTTGTGCTTGCGTGAAGATGGTTTTCTTTCTGACTCAGATCTGTTTGTTAAATGTTATGATTTCAATAGTATGGAGGTTAAACAAAACTTTCAGTCAGAATCACAAATATTGTTTATAAATGAGTACCTGCTGTTTCCACAGAGGTACTGTTTTCAGAAAAAAATACTTTAAAATGCAAAGAAACGGAGCTTCAAGTCATCCAGACAAGAGAAACATAGTGAGGAAGAGCTAACAGTGTATGTTCTCAGTTACAGCTGCAAGGAAGAGCTCCCCTCGTTGGGATAGCGTGTGTTTAGTGAGCTTATTTGTTCACGTGAAGGACTAAGGTGTGTAATTAATTAACTCTGGCTTTCCTTCTGCTCCTGGATTCCTTCTGGTGAACTTCTGAATGATTGCAGCTGGAGTGACAAGGCCTTCTCACAAATGTGCTGAGCCTGGATTGCTATAAAAATTTTCCTAGTGCTTAAGAAAATGCTGCTGCCAGGAAGCATAAACAGCTCTCCCTGGGCTCAAGGGCAGTCGGGGGAGGAATGTGGCTCTTGGTGCTGAAGGCATAATAAATGACAAGGGGAGAAGCTTAACCTAGGATTTGTTGATGTCATGGCTTGTTTCCCTATCTCCCCAGAACACGTTCTGCTTGCAAGATACTGAGCTGTTAGATGTTCTGCCATTGAGGAAGCGTTTACAGAGACAGCAGAGCCTGGTTTTAAACATCAGCGACTCGCTCCGGTGCAGATTGCTTTGCAAACAGGACAAGTCTGACGACTGCTCGCGGTCATCTGGAATCCAGTAATTAATTTCAAAGTGTCCTTTAACTGGCTGAGTGCTGGGTTCTGTCAGGATTGCAGGTGGTGTCAAGATCTGCTCGCAAACTTCCGGCAGATCCTGGGTTGTATTTTTCCACAGTGCTTTGCTGCTGATTGTCATGCCAACGGCGAGCCGTGTTCAGCTCCCCGGTGTCTCATTTTGCCACGTCTCTTCCTTCTTTCTGTGTCTTCAACATCCAGGTGCAATGTGTTTGTGCCTTTGCACAGGGTGCAGTGAGGGGGTTAACAGCCTATTCATAGAAATATAGAATTTTAAAGGCTGGAAAAGACCTCTCAGATAATCCAGCCCAACCATTAGCTCAGCTGCACCGTGCCTGCTAAACTGTGTCCAAAGTGCCACAGCCACACGATGTTTGAACCCCTCCAGAGATAGGGACTTCACCCCTGCCCTGGGCAGCATCTGCCAGGGCTTCTCCTCTGTTAGAAAAGACGTTTTCCCTAATTTCCAATCTAACCCTCCCCTGGCACAACTTGAGGCCATTTCCTTTCGTCCTATCACTTGTCGCTTCGGAGCAGAGTCCAGCACCCACCTCACCACAACCTCCTTTCTTGGAGCTACAGAGAGCGATGAGGTCTCCCCTCAGCCTCCTCTTCTCCAGGCTAAACAGCCCCAGGTCCCTCAGGCGCTCCCAGAACCCTTGGGCTCCGGACCCGTCCCCAGCTTCATTCCCTTCTCTGGATGCTCTCCAGCCCCTCAATCTCCTTCTTGTAGTGAGGGGCCAAACCTGAACCCAGGATTCGAGGTGCGGCCTCACCAGCACTGAGTACAGAGGGAAGATCCCTTCCTTGCTCCTGCTGGCCACACCGTGGCTGATCCAAGCCAGGACGCTGCTGGCCTTCTTGGCCACCTGGGCCACTGCCGGCTCATGTTCAGCTACTGTTGACCAACACCCCCAGGGCCTTTTCTACCACAAGCTTTCTAGAGACTTTTCCCCAAGCCTGGGGCACTCCGTGGAGTTGTTGTGTCCCAAGTGCAGGACCCAGCACTGAGCTTTGTTGAACCTCATGCTGTTGGCGTTGGCCCATTGATCCAGCCTGTCCCGATCCCTGTGTTAATAGGCACAATCTTTGTCTTTGTCCAGGTCATTTCACCCTTTCAGAGGGAGAGGTCTGTTGGTTTTGGGCATCTTGGTTCTCTTCACTCACGATATCTCTCAGGTCATGGACATGTGCATGCCAAAGCTGGTGCCAGCCACTCCTGATGTCACATTATCTGTGTATAAAGCTGTTTTGGAGCATAGCTTAGATGGAACTTGTCATAGAATGGTTTGGGATAGAAGGGACCTTAAAGATCATCCAGTTCACGCTGCCCCCAACATGGGCAGGGACACCTCCCACTGCTTCTCATTATTTGTTTCATAAACCAAAGAAATGCTGGACTGGGGCTCCCTTGCTCCGTTAAAGCTTGCTGGCTCTTGTGCTGGAGCACTGGCTTGTACCCATCTTTCCCTGTGTTACTGAGTGTGAGAAGGGAGTTCTCCTGTGGAAAAAGACAGGAGAGAGCAGCTCTTGGGAAATGAGGAGATGTGGATGGATGGCTGAGTTAGAGGAGGGTGCCTCCAGGCATAGGTAGGTCCACCAAATAACTTCGGAGCCACCTCCTCTCTCCTGCATCTCTCATTGCCTTCCCTTCCGCTGAGGTTCTGCCTTTCCCTGGCTTGGCTCAGCTCCGAACCCACTCGCTCGGAGCAGATGATGGGTTTGTGTCTATATATACACATCCATATGTGTGTGTGCATACATATGGATCCACGGGGGCTGGGCTCAGGGGGGCCCTTCCAGCCTCAGCCGTTCCGGGGCTCTGGGAAGATGGAAGGAGGACTTTTGGAGCAGAAAGGGAGGCAAGAAAGGGGGGAGCTCCATCCAACTGCAAGTTCTCGTGACACTTCTTGTGCCCACCTACCTATTTTTGCCTACTCCATGGCGCTGATGAGAAAAACTTGATTTTGGAGGATCACCCAAGCTTTTCCACTCAGCATGGAGAGCTGGAGGGAGCCAGTGGTGCCTTATTGTGAGCGTGCACAGCACTGGATGTAAACCTGCATTTTCTCTTTCTTCCTCAAGCTGCCCTTGGAAAGGGCTTGAAGTGTTGAGGAAAGGGATCAAAAGGAGCAGTGGTGGGCTACAAGGTCTAATCCACTCCAGGGCTGTGAGAAGTTTGGCTTTCACAAAGCAGAAAACCCTGGGGGAGAGGGACAGGGGGCTGTTCTTCTGGTTTGGTTGTTTTCTTTTTAACCTAAAAATTCAGGTAGTACAAAGGCTGTGTGAAGACATGGAGCTGTTTGGCCACGCTGTTTCACCAGTCTGGGGAACGCAGCCTGGCAGCGACTTGATTTATTACAGCGACAGGGAAGAAATCATGAGGAAAAAATACTCCCTATCATCTTGCCGCGTTTTGAAGTGGTGAAGCACGTGTTTGAGCTGCTAACATTTCATAGAGACCTTCACTAGCCTTTCTATTTTGAGAAAATCCTCTTATACCAAGCACACTTTCTTTGAGTGTCCTCTTCTGGTTTTTTTTTCCTTCCATCCTTGGACTTTTCCCAACAAATGCTCTACCTTGTGGCTTGGGTTGCCTGTGCTTTCCGCTTCCTCCTGTCCTTGGTACAACGTCATCGCAGTTAGTGGTTACTTTGTCCTAAATGCCAGGTTTGCTTTGAACGTGTGTTGCTGTAGATTCTGTACTCGGTGTTCTTGGTGTGTCTGAAGCAGGAGGATGTTTTTTATTATGACCATAAACAAGTCTCTTGCACCTCTTGTCGCCAGTGGATGAGCTGTAGGGTGTACCGGAAGGTCACTGCTGGAAACTTCTCTTCTCCTGGCTGAACAAGCCCAACTCTCTCAGCCTTGTACAGGAGATACTCCAGACCTCCTTTATTCTACCTAAAATGTTCTTAGGACCTTTTTGTGCACCATAAACCAGAAACATTGGACTTTTTCATGTTCTATTGATTTCTTATTAGAAACTGAACATGATATGGACAGGTGGAAAACAAGACAAGTAAACCCTACGTTTTCAGTTCTCTGTTATTTTTCACTTGCTGCGCCGAGGAGCTGAGTGGTGGGAAGAGCTTTAGTGCATTGTTGGATTGCTATTGTGTTACGTCCCGGAGCAGGTTTGTTTCAGGAATGCATTAAATAATCTTTCCTTTTAATAGATGCAGTCTTCTGTATGTAAACATGCAGTACAAGTGGGAGTGCGAGAGGGGAAGAGTCACAGACTGGAATATTTCCCATTGTACGTATAAAATTCATGGAGTGGAGGTGGATACATGGAAGTTCTGCTGATCACAATTAAGGAGGTGACCTAGGCTTTGACCCTTGCCATTGGATGTCATTTCTAGCACTTGTGTGGCCACTGGTTATACCTGTGCTGAACATCTTTTGTCTGTTATAGTATCATAGAATCATAGACTGATTTGGGTTGGAAGGGACCTCAAAGCCCATCCAGTGCCACCCCTGCCATAGGCAGGGACGCCTCCCACTGGATCAGGGGCTCCAAGCCCCATCCAACCTGGCCTTGAACCTCTCCAGGGATGGGGCAGCCACCCCTGCTCTGGGCAACCTGGGCCAGGGCCTCCCCACCCTCATAGTGAAGAATTTCTTCCCAATGTCTCATCTAAACCTTCCCCCTTCCAATTTAAAGCCATTTCCCCTCGTCCTATCACTCCAGGCCCTTGTAAAAAATCCCTCCTCAGTTTTCCTGGAGCCCCTTTCAGCACTAGAAGCTGCTCTAAGGTTTCTCCAGTGCCTTCTGTTCTCTAGACTGAACAACCCCAACTCTCCCAGCCTGTCCTCATAGCAGAGGTTCTCCAGCCCTTGAATCATCTCCGTGGCCTCCTCTGGACTCCCTCCAACAGCTCCATGTTCTCCCTGTGCTGAGGACTCCAGAACTGGACCCAGGGCTCCAGGTGGGTCTCCCAGAGTGGAGCAGAGGGGCAGGATCCCCTCCCTCCCTGCTGGTCCCTCTGCTCTGGATGCAGCCCAGGACACGGTTGGTTTCTGGGCTGCGAGCGCACGTTTCTGGCTCATGTTGAGCTTCTCCTCCCTGAGCACCCCACGTTCCCCTCTCTGGGGCTGCTCCCAATCCATTTGCAGGAAAGAATTAGAGCTGCAGGGAAGGGAAGGGGCTGTGCTGGGGCAGCAGGAGTGCAGCTCCAGGGTGGCACAGGTACAGATGTCAACACGAAGCAGCTTGGCTCCGGCTGTGCCCACGGTGGCACTGTGCTTGCTTGGCAGTTCCCTGCCTGCAGTACATCCTGGGAAGATGTCCAGTGGAGTAGGAACTTGATAGGAGCCCAGGACTTTCGATCCCTGTTTCTGGAAGGGAGGTACATGAAGTGCTTCTCACTCTGCTGTGAGAGCTGGGTACAAATCCTCCTTTAGGAGATGTCTGTGAGCTCAGTGGGATGGAAGGTGGGCACCCATGTGGAAGTGCCGAGTGTGTCCGGAGAAGAGCAATAAAGCTGGTAAAGGGCCTGGAGAAGAAGCCTTACGAGGAGTGGCAGAGGGAACTGGGGTTGTTTAGCCTGGAGAAGAGGAGGCTGAGGGGAGACCTCATCACTGTCTACAACTGCCTGAAAGGAGGTTGTGGGGAGGTGGATGTTGGTCTCTTCTCCCAAGTAACGGGACAGGACGAGAGGGAATGGCCTCAAGCTGCACCACGGGAGGTTCAGATCAGACATCAGGAAAAAATTTTTCACTGAAAGGGTTTTCAGGCCCTGGCAGAGGCTGCCCAGGGAGGTGGTGGAGTCCCCATCCCTGGAGGGGTTTGAAAGGCAGGGAGATGAGGTACTTAAGGACATGGTTTAGTGGCAGATAGGTCTGGTGGGACCTGATGATCTTGGAGGTCTTTTTCAGCCTGGTGATTCTATGATCGTGAGTAGCCTGCATAGAACTGGGAGTCGTGGCCCCCTGCCTGGAAGTGCTCAGCTCCTCGTGCATAGCCAAAAGACCGCCCTGTGCGGGCTGGGGATGGAGCAGGTGCCCTGCCATCTCCCTGCTGGCATCTCAGAACCCTTTGGCTGTGCTCAGTGCCCATGTTTCCGTAAATCCGAAGGAGAACTGGGGCGTTCATGACCTCTGCCAGCCCTGTCACCGCTGGCAGCCTCTTCCTCCGCAGGCGGTGCTGTGGCGCGTGTCCCTCAGGGTGCTCAGCGGTTCCACGGCTGGGAGGGTTGGAAGAGGTTGCTAGAGCAAGGCATGAGGCCTCTTCCTCCTCTGCCGCGGCTCCTCCGTGCCGCTCGCTGTCTCTGCAGCGTTCCCACCTGCTGCCGAGCCGGGGAGAGCGATGCTGGGCGCGGGTTTACCAGCGTGCCGCGGCGCTGTGCCCTCGGCGTGGAGCTCATGGCACGCGAGAGGGTTTACAAATGGGACTGGGGAGAACTCTTTAGTGATGGAATTCTCCTGCAGGTTTTGTGCTGCGGGAGGCGGGATGCACGCAGCGGCCGCGGCGGTTGAACACAGACCTGAGCCCAGAGGAGCCTTCAGCCCTACAGCTTCCAGGGAGCGAGCGGCTGGCGTGGAAATACTCTGCGTATGCATGTAGAGACTGGAATACGAAACATTTGGTTAAAGCTAGAAGGGATAGAGCAGCTGTTTCTCTCTGAGATCTCATCTCAATCTCCCCTCTTTCAGGTGTACGCGGTTCCCCTCACCCTGTCCCTGCCCTCCCTTATCAAGACCCCCTCGCCAGCTTTCCTGGAGCCCCTTTCAGTACAAATTGGATGGAACCCCATCCCTGGAGGGGTTCAAGGCCAGGTTGGATGGGGCTTGGAGCCCCTGATCCAGTGGGAGGTGTCCCTGCCCATGGCAGGGGGTGGAACTGGATGGGGTTTAAGGTCCCTTCCAACCCAAACCACTCCTTGAGGCCACTTTTCAGACTGCAGCTCCTCACTTGTGGTTTTGGCATCGTGTTGCTGATGTTTGGATGGTTTTTTTATCTCCAGGGTGTTTCTGTACCTTTGCCCAGGCTTTGACTCCGCTCCAGCACTGTACCTGTGCCCTGCTCTTCTGTTTCAGGGCAGATTTATAGGGTGCTAGGAGAACCTGTGACAGCAGTGATGATTTTGAGCAATGTACCTTTTCGAGAATATCCCAAAATAATGGTAAAAGCTTTAGACTGAAATAAGGACTTCAAATCTCCTTGAGCTTTTGACAGATTCCACTCCTGATAAGGCTTCTTTCCACAAACAACAATACCCAGGTGCTTAAATTTGTCCTGTTGGCTGCTCCTGTAGCTTTGTGTTGCTGATGGATGTGGGGATTTTGATGGAGAATGAGCTTTTTGCACAGAATGAGATCTCCAGTGTCTTTCTCTGCTATTGCTTTTCCCAAATCCAAGAGTTTGCGGGTACGAGAGTGATACCTGAAGGATCTTTTTCTTGGATGCTTATTGGATGCTAGTAAGAAGGAATATTATTGTTTCTTTTAAGCCATTTAATTAAGAATCCATGTTGAGAGAATACTTGAGGCAGTTATTAGAAGAAAAAGCGTTTTGTCTTTGAATTTCTAGTTGTTAACCTTCCAGTGACTGTTGGATACTGATATACCATATTAAATTGAAATAGTTTGTCATAAGCTCATAAGAATTTGGGAAAATAGGTTCAAACAGTGTTATATGCAGAAAAAAACATTGCCGTGTCTGGAGTTCAGATGTAGGCTGAGGTTTTAGCTGCCCAGAGCAGGGGTGGCTGCCCCATCCCTGGAGGGGTTCAAGGCCAGGCTGGATGGGGCTTGGAGCCCCTGATCCAGTGGGAGGTGTCCCTGCCCATGGCAGGGGTGGCACTGGTTGGGCTTTGAGGTCCCTTTCAGCCCAAATCATTCTATGATTTCATGGTTCCAAGGTTGTTTTTAAGGCTTTGATATTTGTTCCTGTGTCTAATTTCCCCAAAATACACTGTTTATTTGTCCTGTGTTTTCATAGAATCGTGGCATTGTTTGGGTCGGAAGAGACCTCCAAGCCCATCCAGTTCCACCTGCTGCAGTGGACAGGGTCACCTCCCACTGGATCAGCGTGCTTCAAGCCCTGAGAATATAGTTGGACTTGATGATCTCAAAGGTCTTTTCCAAGCTAGGGATTCTATGATTCTGTATACAATAATAACAAACCTCTCTGGTGTGTGTTCAACACATGAACTAATAGCCAAATCAGAAGAGAAATGATAACAATAAAGACTCATTGTGGGGACCTTTTACTGGTTTTATGTAGTAGGGATAAAAAAAACCCATTGCTCCTCAGCAGGGCTCTGGGAGGGAGCTGCTCAGAGCTGGGGGAACCGAGGACACTGTATTTCCAGCCCTGTCAGGTCCCATCCAACCAGTGGCAGGAAAGTAGCACTGTAATAACCCCAAATCCTGGGAGTCCTGGATTGATTACAGCACTTAAGTTCTCTAAAGCGTCGCTCAAATATTACCTCGGTAGGTGACAGCAAGATGCCCTTTCACTTGCGTTTTGCTCTCAGCACGGACAGTTTCTAGATTGCAAGGTTTTGGGGAAGGGAGTTGCTGTTTACGGAGTGCATAGTGCTTAGAAAATCCAGGCATTTCCTTCCTGAGATATTCCAGCAGTGTGTAACAGCTTATTGTGCACGAGTTCAGAGTCTGGTCCTTGCTGCAAAAGAAATAATAAGAGATCATAGCAGCTGAAGGGCGATTCAGGGGGAGTGGGGAATGTAAAAGGGAAAAAAAACCAAATTGCTTTGTCAGTAAACTTAATTTCTTGGTGTTTAAAGGTCTTTTCCAACCAAACTATTCTACAATTTTATGATTCTGTGAATTCTTTCCTATTCACTATGCAGTGTCTTTTAAACAAAGTAATTTTCCTATAATTACGTTGAAGATGTAAATCTGTTTGGGTGTTTTGTGCTCTGGTGAGACTCTTGGGAAAATCCATGAGAGGAGGGCAAAGTAGAGGGGGTGAGATGACCGTTGTTTGATAGGAATGGTTGGACTCGATGCTCCGGTGGGTCTCTTCCAACCTGGTTATTCTATGATTCTATGACTGCTGAGGAAGCCGTTGCCACCTAAATATAACTGGTCACAGCAGAGAGCTGCAGTCCTCCCTGTAATAAATGGAGTCTGCCTGCCCACCAGGTTCCTCCAGTGAAGAATTACAAAGCATTTGCTATCTGGAATTTGACTGCTGTGAGGTGGAAGGTGGGCATGGAGCTGGAATAGCCACTGGCTTTACCAAGTCAGCATCATGTCAAATTGTGAGACAGTTCAGTGTGTTCTTAACCCCATCTGTCTGAACAGAAAAGAAATATTCCAGGTTATTTTGGTTGTCTAAAACTTGATGGTGTGGGAAGTGGTGACACCACACTAGAAGAAAATTGGGACACTGTAATCACAAAAAAACCTTAAGAAGATGTCTGTGCTTTAATTTAAATGTTTGAATTGGGAGAAGCACATGCTGAAACGCAGGGGCGGTTAGGATCTTCTTGACAATGAGATCTCAAGGAAAATTCCACTTCATCCATCACATCTATGATTATGGAATCATGGAATGGTTTCTGTGCCACCAACTTCTGCCCTTGGGTCCCATTTGCAGAAATAAGATCCCTTACACCCATGAGCTGTGGAGCAGAAACCGGAGGTCACAGCGTGTACTGAGGAGCATGAATATCACTTGTCTGTGCTGCTGAACAGCCCTCCAGGAAAATAACTTCTCTGCTTTATCCAAGCTCTCTAGATTTCCTTTTAAGATTTCTTAAGAAATCGGCAGAAATTCCAGCCATCCTCAGGCACAGGAGAAAGCATGAGTACCAACCTCTGCTTGGTCACCTGCAGCCCTCTGAGAATGAGCTTTTTGGAAACATATCATGGTCTGTTCGCCAGAAGACTCAGAGGTAGAAAATAGATTTAAAATAGTTTCTATTTTCAGGGTTGTTTTTTCTTCTAGGGAGCAGTTTGAAGAGCGTTGGAGAGTTCTTGCTTACTTCTTAAGTGATCAGAAACTTAAATTCATGGATCCATCCCTGGAGGGGCTCAAAAACCATGTAGACTTAGCACTTGGAGACATGGTTTGGCAGACACAGTGGGGTTGGGCTGGTAGTTGGAATGGATGAGCTTAGGGGTCTTTTCCAACCTCAGTGATTCTATGATCCGTAATATTCTGAGCCCGGCTGTTTGTGTCCTGTGGGTCTCTCCAGGACACAATGCTTGGGGCAAATGAGATCTTGGGGAACAATGCAGAGGAGGCAGAGGGAGAGACTTGGGGATTAGAGGATGGCTTAGAAATCCATCACGTTATTCGAGGCCTCGCTGGCTGAGGACTTCATGCCATGTGTCTGCAGAAGCGTTGGGTTAGACCACGTATGGTGAACACAGACGCCTGTATAGTTGGCAGTGTGATTATATTTTATTTGGGGGCAATATCTGCCCCATTTTCTTTCCTTACAGGCTTATGGAACTTTCTTAGCTTCCTAAAGTGTTGTTGGGGAAAGACACGGGGCAACACTTTTCCAGAATAGTTCATTTAGGATAAAAGGGGCAATTTTATTGGCTGGATTGTTATTCTCAGCTGTCACAGCGGCTTCCCCAGAGCCCTGGGATGATCACTCAATGCTCCCAGGCACCAAAGGAATTAGAAATAATAAAGCGGTGTCTCTGTACAGTTGCAGCTTTAGTTTGGTGACTTTTATCACTGTAAAAAACAGCTTTTTTTTTTTTTTTTTTTCTCTCCTGGGCCTTCTGAACAGCTTTCATGAAAAAGAGGGACCAGCTGCAGCGATTGAAGCAGAATCCAGACTAGAGGTGCTCAGGTGTTCAATCACACTTCTTGACACAAGGGATTGGAATGAAACATGGACCAACTGTTAAATAATGAGGTCTTGTGGAGCTGCAGGAAAGCCATTTAGAAGGTCTTTTAGAGGTCAGGGGAGTGATACTCCCCCTCTCCGCTGTCAGAGACCTCACCTAGAGTCCTGCATCCAGTTCTGGAACCCCCCACATAAGAAGGACATGGAACTGTTTGAAGGGGTCCAGAGGAGGCCATGAAGATGAGGGGAGATTGAGATGAGATCTTAGGCAGAAATGTTTTGCTGTGAGGGTGGGGAGGCCCTGGCCCAGGCTGCCCAGAGCAGGGGTGGCTGCCCCATCCCTGGAGGGGTTCAAGGCCAGGCTGGATGGGGCTTGAAGCCCCTGATCCAGTGGGAGGTGTCCCTGCCCATGACAGGGGTGGGACTGGATGGGCTTTGAGGTCCCTTCCAACCCAACCCATTCTGTGATTCTGTGACTTTTCACAAATTCACATCCAAGAGACAATGTGCTTGTGCCACTGAATGTCCCATCAGGACACGGTTCAGTTCCCAACCAAGTCATTTTCTTGCTGAATAAGTGACCCGCACACAAGCCAGCTGCAAAACCGCTTGGTATTGAGCTGTGATTCCAGAATTAAACACTCAGTAATTATTTCCTTCTATATGTTTGGTAAATTCATTTAAGACAACTCATTTGGTGTCTCAGCAACTGGGAAATTACTGCGCAGTTAGAACATCCTTTTTCTTGATGAATACTAATTATTAGAAAATAGGGCAACTGCTGTAACATTGCTTTTCACCATCTCTTTTTCCCTGAATTTACAATCTTGCATCTCCGTTCCCGAGCTGCTTAAGGTTCAGCACAGATTGTGTTTTTACATCTAAGAAATCTGGGTTAAGAAAAAGTACTAGAAATACATTTGCTGCCAAAATACCACATCATCTTCTGTAGGGTTCAAGTGAGCATGCAAAGCGTGCGAGATTTTGCCTGATATGAGTTACAGGCTCAGAGTCACTGGGTGTTACACGTGGGAAAGGTCTGCAGTTTAATGATCTGTGGAGGCTACACCTCTGTGGAGACTACAACTCCCAGGAAAGAGGTTGTGGTGAGGTGGGTGCTGGGCTCTCCTTCCAAGTAACAAGCGATGGGCCGAGAGGAGATGGCCTCAAGTTGCACCAGGGGAGGTTTAGCTTGGATATTAGGAAATATTTCTTCACTGAGAGAGTGTTAAAGCCCTGGAAGAGGCTGCCCAGGGCAGTGGTGGATTTTTCAGCCCTAAAGGGGTTCAAAACCATGTAGATATTGGACTTTGGGACACAATTTGATAGGCACAGTGGGGTTGGGCTGATGGTTGGACTGGATATGCTTAGAGGTCTTTTCTGACCTTAATGATTCAGTGCTTTTATCAGAGCTGAATTATACTAATGGATGAGAGAGAAAAATGAATAAGGGAGAAAATAAATAATAAATTGCCAGAAAAATGAATTCACAGAAGCCCAAAGTGAAAAGGCTGTGGAATAAAGAATGAATCTTTCATTTCCTTGGACAATATATTTATCTGGCAAAGCTTGTTTCCTTCACATTGTCAGATGTGGTGTGGACTTCGAACTCATGGCATATGCTCCTGTTTCACAGCATCCCTCTGTCTCCCCGAGGGTTGTGAGGTTGAGGTGGGGTAACAGTCAATGTGAGAATTTCTCCTTGAATGTCGTGTGCAGGTGTGAAACTGTGGACGTAGGCTCTAAGCCCCAAATTATCCTCTTGCTGCTCCAAGCAGTGTGAAAATACAGAAGGTAAAGGGTCTTTTTGATAAAGCTTTGTTGTACGGTAAAAGATGGGGAATGCCTTTGGTCCTCTGTCTTCTCTCAGGTAGTTGTAGAGAGCAATGAGGTCTCCCCTCAGCCTCCTCTTCTCCAGGCTGAACACCCCCAGCTCTCTCAGCTGTTCCTATAAGGCTTGTTCTCCAGCCCCCTGACCAGCTTCGTCGCTCTTCTCTGGAGAGGGGGGAGCTGGGCTCCTCTCCCAAGTGACAGGGGACAGGACGAGAGGGAATGGCCTCAAGCTCTGCCAGGGGAGGTTCAGGCTGGACATCAAAAAAAAATATTTAATGGAAAGGGTCATTGGGCACTGGCAGAAGCTGCCCAGGTAGGTGATTGAGTCACCTTCTTTGGAGGTGTTTAAGGGATGGGTGGGCGAGGTGCTGAGAGACATGGTTTAGTGTTTGATGGGAATGGTTGGACTCAGTGATCCTGTGAGTCTTTTCCAGCCTAGTGATTCTGTGATTCTCATTCCTTACCTTGGATTGCTTTTCCAGCCCATCCTGCCGCTGTGTGCGGAGCTGTGCCTTGTTTTCGGTGCGACGCCGCAGCTCAGCATCGCGTGAGTCACAGTCCCGGGGCTGCATCTTTCAGATAAGCCACTTGCTATTTGGCATCACTTGCAGGAGAAGGGATCGTGCGGATGCGATTGTACCAATCCGTATCATTTGGCACGCAGGCACTCAGGAGCAGCCTGGGGTAGCCTTGCAGCATCAGCTCCTTTGGTTACGTCTACTTTGTTCTGACAGCATTAAATAGGTCAGTGCTCAAACATAAACCAATAAAGCCAGCGTGGGAAGCGGTGCAGCCAGCGTGGGTACCAATTCCTATCAAAAAACTGCTTACAGAGCTACGCTTCATCGTATCCGGAGGACTCGAATAGTGTGTAGACTTGAGGTGTTCGCTGTTTCCCAGTATGGATGATTTCTGCAAGCCCCCTACGTGCGTGACGCTGGTCTCTGTCCCGTCAGCTCTGTGTTCTGTGCCTTGTTCTCATAACCCTCAGGGCACAGAAAATTAATGGGGAGTGACATGGTCAGAGAGCACGTGTGTGAGGAACAGTGTCTGCTGCTCTCCAAGGCAGCAGCAGTGGCTTTGTCCCAGGCTTCTGTGTTGTTGCAGTGCATTATGCCAGGTCGGACTAAAATCATGGAAAGAAGCCCATTCTTACTGCAGTGTGTTATTTGTATTTATTATTAAGCCTTTTGATTTACTGTTTGGAGAGTGGGGTTACGTTTCTTTCTTCCCTTCTGCTACTTTTGACGTTTTGTTGTCTGTAAGTTAAAAATATGATGATCAGCACCTTTAATGGGTTTTGTATCTCAGGGAATTTAGAGGGCTCCAGAACTGGATCCAGGGCTCCAAGTGGGTCTCACAGAGCGGAGCAGAGGGGCAGAATCCCATTTTTCTATTGCTTTGACCAGTGCAGGCTCTGGTACGGAGCACACCCTGTGATTTTAGGACTGGAAAATTTGTGAATTCCATCTCCTGCTGATAGACTTCCCCAGCAGCTGCTGAACAGCGATGTGGGTTGACGCCATGGGCTGGGCAGGGGTTCTGCTGCTCCTCATGTCACCGAGGTGTGAGGAGCTAGCACACTTGGTGCTTTTGATCAGGGAAAGAATGTTTTTATCCCTCTGTTGGTGATGCGTTTGGTAGCCGAGGTTTTAATTTTGATGGAGATGCGAGGAATAGCGCAGAAGGTGTCTTTGGTGCAGGCCTGGCCAAGCGCCGTGGCTGGGGAGTTCCCTGCTCTCTGCTTCTTCCCGAAGGAAGCAGAAGGAAGAGCAGCGTGTGTAGCTTCCGAGCTGGGAAAAGCTTGTGCTGCTGCCAGCACCTGATGGTGGTTTCCAGCCCGTTGCTGTTAGCCTCGCTCCAGCTCAGGACCCCGGCGCAGGCACCGACTCCTCTGCCCTCCCGCTCACCCTGGGGCGCGGATGCTGGGACGGGATCCTTCCCCTCTGTTAAAATCCCAGCTGTGTGTCGGCTCAATCCTGTTCCTGACTCAGGAAACGT
The DNA here is from genome assembly GCF_032191515.1 of Phaenicophaeus curvirostris. Lineage (NCBI taxonomy): Eukaryota > Metazoa > Chordata > Aves > Cuculiformes > Cuculidae > Phaenicophaeus > Phaenicophaeus curvirostris. The sequence goes on along the minus strand of NC_091398.1, from coordinate 40,595,830 downwards.
GCCGTGCCCGGTGCCAGCGCCGCGCTCGGGGCCAAGCTGCGAGTGTGTGGCAGGAAGGCAGCATATGCTCGTCCGCGAGCCGCTGCCAGGAGTCTGCTGAGGGGCACGGATTCACATCAGTGTTTCGTAATATGCTACTTGACACGGAGAGTAGGAGTACTGGCTGCTGGGATAGAGTATATGGAATCATGGAATGTTTTCCATTGGAAAAGACCTTCAAGATCATCGAGTCCAACCGTCGGTCCAGCCCTTGGGTATAAACCAGTTTAAGGAAGAACAAATTGAAAGATGTGATGTTGAGAATGGTTCTTCTGGAACACAGATGGAGTTACAGAGTTTGGAGCTCTGTAGAGACACGTGGAGATACGTCTTCAGGTTTTTCCTTGGAATCTGCTGACATTCACTGTCTACAACTCCCTGAAAGGAGGTTGTAGCAAGGTGGGTGTTGGTCTCTTCTCCCAAGTGACAGGCGATAGGATGAGAGGAGATGGCCTCAAGCTGCACCAGGGCAGGTTCACATTGGACATCAGGAAAAATTTCTTTGCAAAAAGCATTCTCAGGCCCTGGCAGAGGCTGCCCAGGGAGGTGGTGGAGTCACCATCTCTAGAGGGATTTAAAAGCTGGGTGGATGAGGTGCTCGGGGATCTGGTTTAGTAGTGGATGGGTAAGTTGGGCTTGATGATCTCAAAGGTCTTTTCCAACCAAGCAATTCTATGACACAGAAATTATCTCTTGCTCTGTTTACGTACAATGCAGCTCCCCTAGCCCAGCCCAGTAGTCCTTTCCTTTGTCTGGAAACAGAACTAGCACTTCCAAGCAGAGGTCAGCAGTTGCCATGCATCCCTCCTGCTGCGCACAGCGCTGGGGAGGATCCTGCTGCAGCTCTGCATCATCCAACCCTTTTGAATTAGCTGCACAGGATACTTTAGCTGGGTTGCTTTATCCCAAGAAGAGGAGCCACCACATACTTCGTGCCTTGCCAAGCATCCTGAATAAAGTCCCAGCCAACCAAACTCAGCTGTGGCGGTGCAGGGTTTCCCCTCTTACAGCCTGTTGTGTTCTGTATCTGCGGGTTTCATTCCATAGTGTCGTGTGGCTTCTGTGTCAACGTGTTGAGTAGCTTTTACTGATGACTTTTGCCACTTTGCCTTCCCTCTGGAAGCACGGGACAAAGCCTGAGGTGCAGCAGCCGCGGCCGGGGGGGCAGCACTTGCCCAGTGGTGCTGTGTGTGCAGGGAGGGGTGGTTCTCATACCTTAATTGAATTTGCTGTGACCTAACCCTTGACAAACTGGTATCTTAAGTTGTCAAACAGGATTTAAATGTCATAGAGATTTCAGGATGGTGCCTACAACTGCACTGTGTTCCGCTGTGTCTGTGAGAAAGAGAAGAAATTCTTCAAGAGCGGAAAGAGGGGTTTTCTCTTGGGTTTTTTCTCTTTGGCTTAGTGCACCCAGTTGGTGAAGCCAGGTTCTTTATCTGCTCTATTCTGCAGCAACAATACATAAAACAACTCAAAAAAAATTCAGGAACTGAAAGTATTTTATGAATCTGGCTGGGGAGGGTGTTCTGTTTCTTACGTGGGGTTTCTGTTTCTTACCCGTGTTTTCTTAGTGATGCAAATCTAATTCCAGGGCTCAGCAGATTCGTACACAAGCAGACCTTCAGACTCTGATGTCTCTCTGGAAGAAGACAGGGAAGCAATCCGCCAAGAAAGAGAACAGCAAGCAGCTATCCAACTCGAACGGGCGAAGGTCTGTTCTTTCCACTTTAATAACAACTACGTTATGTGGCGTTTCTCTCTTGCATGGTGTTGAAATTTTGTTCTGGTTCATAATGATGATGCTCTCTTTTGAAACAGTTCAACAATTGATTGAAGTTCTCTGCAGACAAGGTGCCTGGGGGAATATAGTGTAAATGTTCTCGTATAAATGGGGATAGTGAGTGAGCTGAACTCTGCTGGCTCTGAGCAACCTCATCTGGTTGAAGGTGTCCCTGCTTGCTGCAGCGGGGTTGGACGAGATAACCTTCGTGGTCCCTTCCAATCCAAACCATTCCGTGATCCTGTGAAATTATTAGGTCTGAATTTTAATGTATTTGGCAGATATCCTCTGCTAGGATTTTGGTAACTCGATACAACAACTCAGTTCTTGATTCAGAGAAGCTTCCACTGTATGTGATGTGTGTTTTTATTTGTAGTCCAAGCCAGTAGCGTTTGCTGTTAAGACTAACGTGAGTTACTGTGGAGCTCTGGATGAAGATGTTCCTGTCCCAAGCACTGCCATCTCTTTTGACGCCAAGGACTTCCTGCACATTAAAGAGGTAAAACCAAGGAGGCGTAAAAGGAGATATGAAAGGGAATCTCTTTATTGTGATTTGAAGTCGGGGCTGAGCCATCCTGGATTGAAAAGAGAGCTGGGAGCTGAGTGGAGCCATGAGGGCACGGCACGTCTGTCTGATTAGAGATACTACTGTGGGGATACTTTGACCTCTGTGGAGTGGTTATCTTGCACATTTTTAGCTCTGTGTTACTGACTTATTGGATTTTTATGTCACAGGAAGGGAATAACATCTTGCTATATTCTAAATACCCTTCAATATGGTTGATTCGGATTCTTTTAGTCACATTAAGTTTGCGATGAGATCACATGGTAGAAAGGGATTTTATTGATCAAGAAGTGGAGTAGCACCAGCTTAGAGCAGGTCTTCACAAAGCACCAGGTTGTAAGGGAGGAAGCAGGATACAAGAAGAAAAGAAATATTGATATATAGGAAAACAAGGAGAAAGGAATGGGAATAAATGGGCCCTGAGTATGGCTTTGGTAGAGAAAACCACATTTTATTACACGTTGAGCATGTTTTCTGCAGTTTCATCTGAAATGAGGCATCCAAATTGCATCAACCCCTCTTGTTCTGTAGAGTTGTACATAGGCTTTGCAGCTTGCTAAAGAATGTTTTCATCTCTGCATTCTGGGTTTATTTTGGAGTGTTGAGTGCTCATTTGTCTCTCTCTTTGAAGACGTGTCCATCATCAGAGCACCAGTCTCCTTTCGACTGGGCACATTCAGCATGAAAACTTCTGCACCTTCTGAGGCAGAGGTTGGTGGTGGAACACGGGGTCTTGTTTTAAATTCTTTCTCCCTGAGAAGGACACAGGAGAGGCAGTTGATTCCCTTGCTCCAATTCCTCAGTTTGATGCAAACACAGGAGTTTGATCTGGATCTTTTTGTGGGGTTTTTTTTGGTAATGTTTGTGTGGAACAGTGCTCAAACCCCTGCTGAGGAAGCAGAGCGCTGCCTCTGAGCCTGCCTAGCTCTGCCTGCGGGATCAGTGGCCCCCACTCCTTGCTCCCCAAGCATGTGTTCTGTTCTACCACACCTGAATGTGTGCCGCTTCCTAAGCCTGCTTCCCATCAGGAAAAGGTCCTTGGATAGCACTCAAAGTTGACTGCAGGCTGCTGTATCCATGACAGCACTCGGGTTACTGTCTCAGCCACCGTCCCCGATGTTTTCCCACCCCTACCAGGAATGTTCCCTACCTGACGTGCTCCCTAGCCTACAATGTCTTACGTAACGTTAGGTAGTTCTGTGCATCACCGTGAAAACACATATTTGATCTTGACTTTCCTAGGGTGTGGCTTCCTTTTGTTGGCAGGCCAGGGACTGTATTTAATTCACCGAGCTCCCCTCGTGCTGCCCAGGACCTTTTCCAAGAGAAGTGTCCCGAGGCCATGTTTTGGCATCCTGTGAGCTTTCCAAGATCTGAATGGGCAGGGTAGTGTTGCCACTGAACCGTAACCCACCTGGCCTGCTGAATTTGTCAGCTCTGCTAAGGGTTTAGCAGAGTTTCTTTGTTAACGCCGAGACCTTCAGCTTGCCTGAAGCTGTGGCTGTAACTCAGCAGGGCTTCAGGAGCAATTCCCCATCCTGTAGCTGTGTGGAAAAAGGCTCCTGCAGGAGCTGTTTTTCTAGCAGGCTTGGTTGGACTAGAACAAGGATGGTTCCAGATTTTAGAAGAACGCTACGCTAGGTGAGAAGTGAGGTCACCCTGCTGACAGGGTGAAACATCAGCAGTAGCTGATGAGAGCTATTTTGAGAGTGCGTCCTGGATGGCTCATCTGTCTCCGACGAGGCTACACGTTATGTGCGTGCTTAAGAGATGAGTGGCAGCAATTACTGACGGTGCAGAAGAACTCATGGGCATGGCAACCGGCAGGGATGAACCGAAGTCCTCCCACATGCTGAGTGCGGAGAACAGCATATGGGAGGCGATGACCTAATGCGATCGGCCCCGTGTTCCTTGCTGCAGTGCTGGCATTTGTATTGTTCAGGTGTTCGCAGCATAATGCTGATTCTGGGCTCAGGGCTGGAGGCGTCGCGCAGAGGCCCGTGACCTGCAGCTGGAGGAGAGATTCCCGATGAGCAGCCTGATCTACCCGAGGTGTCCCTGCCCATCCAAGGGAGCTTGGAATTAGATGATCTTTAAGGTCCCTTCCAACTTAAACCGTTCTGTGATTTTGATTCTTGTGTTCGAGCTGTACATTTAGAACGAAAATAGATAGAATAGGCAGGCTGAGAGGGTTGAGATTGTTCAGCCTGGAGAGGAGAAGGCTTTGGGGAGATCTTAGAGCAGCTTCCAGTGCTGAAAGGGGCTCCAGGAAAGCTGGGGAGGGGCTCTGGATCAGGGAGTGCCGCAACAGGACGAGGAGGAATGGCTTTAAATTGGAAGAGGGGAGATTTAGATTAGACATTAGGAAGAAATTCTTCACGATGAGGGTGATTTTAAGCTGAAAGAGGGGAGATTGAGATAGATTTAGGTAGAAAAGTTTTGCTGTGAGGGTGGGGAGGCCCTGGCCCAGGCTGCCCAGAGCAGGGGTGGCTGCCCCATCCCTGGAGGGGTTCAAGGCCAGGTTGGATGGGGCTTGGAGCCCCTGATCCAGTGGGAGGTGTGGGACTGGATGGGCTTTGGGGTCCCTTCTGACCCAAACCATTCTGTGATTCTATGATTCTACTTAGGAAACTGAAATGATAAAATGATGGCACCTCTTGCATGAATAAGAGCTGCATGAGGAGGACAGGTTTCCAAGATGAGGGCATAAGGATTGCATTTCCCCAACTCTGTTGTTATTTCTGTGTACGTATTGGTTAATACAAAGGCAAATTTATTTCTCAAAGAAGCTGAGGCTCCACGTGTTTCAGAAACCTCTCTTGGCACTGCTGTGCCTTTGACAACTAGGACAAGGTATTTATGTGCTGCTTCAGGAACATAAGTGCTTGAGAACATGGAGCTGAGACAACCGGTCTCGTTTCTAAGATGAGATTTCTGTGATAACTTCTTCCTCCAGGCATGCAAACAAAGTCGGTGCTCTCGTGCTTGTCTTAATGGCTCGAAAGGCTCAAAAGTCGGTGGTGAAAAGTAATGTTTCTTTTGAACACTGAGGTGCCTAACGAAGCATGGCAGAGTATGAGGTTTTCAGATACTTCTCTTCAAAAGCTCTGCTGGCAGCCAGCTACAACAAAGCCTTTTCCACTACAATATCCAGTGATAGCACTTTTCATCTTTCCATCATTAAAGCTAGACCTGACTTTCAATAATGCAGAAAACCATCTATTACTGAAAGCTAATAATAAAATTAAATTGTACACTTTCAGGTAGATATTGGAGTTCCTTCCTGAAGGTGAATTTTTCTTCATACACTTAAAAGTGTTGCTATAAAAGCCTCATTTGCAGAGAGGTGTCACAAGCCTGGTTAGAGCTCTGCCATAGCATTATCAGGTTTGTTGCTGGAGCTGGTAAGTTTTCTGTGCTGTCTTGGACAGGTCGTTCTGTCTTTATTTCAGTTCCTAGAATGGCATTTGCAGAGCTTTTCCACCGCACAAGGCTTTTGCCAAGGGGTACACGTTAATAACTTCCGTACCTGAAAGGAGGAAGGAAAAATGGCAGTGGTGGTGATCTTTGGTTTGGCCACTAGGTTTCACCAGGAACCAATCACGATGGTTTTGATGGTGACCTGGAGGAGTTATTTTTATGTTTCACTGCTTGATATGGCTGCTGTGAGGCAGTTTTCTGATGAGACAAGGCCACAAGTTGGTTAGCCTCATCAGGTCACTGCCACGCGCGGCACTGGAACTGGTGACATCAGAGGAGAAGTCACAGCAGGATGTGTTGGGGGAGCTAAACCACCCTGCCCACAACGGGGTTTGAAACTGGATGGGCTTTAAGGTCCCTTCCAACCCAACCCATTCCATGATTCTATGATTCTCTGACCTTTCTGTGTTCCAGAAATACAACAACGACTGGTGGATAGGAAGGCTGGTCAAGGAGGGCTGTGAGATTGGCTTCATTCCAAGCCCGCTTAGACTGGAGAATATCCGCATTCAACAGGAGCAGAAGAGAGGCCGTTTCCATGGAGGGTAGGGATGCTTCAACCTTTTAAAATGATTTAAAATCATTTCTGACATCAGGCAATATTTCCAAAGGTCACTCGGTTCTTTTTTATTGCAGTGCGTTTGAAGGAGTGTTTAATTTGGGATTCCCAGTCGAAATAGGTATTTGCAGAGAGGAGATGTGTTAGGTACTGACGACGGGAAACAAGAAAAAGCTGTGTATTGACTCTGGGAAGGATCAGCGGTACAGGATGAGCAGGCATGACAGACATTTCTGAAGGCCTGAAGAGTTTTAAGTCCCTGTGGGTTTAAGTTAACTTGGTGCTCAATGGCTGCCATGAGTTTTTTCCCAGCTGTTACATACTTAAGGTCGTGGGGTTTTTCTTTCGTATTGCCTTTCTCTCCATTTTGGCCAGAACCTGCGAATGGCACCAGGCTGGGTAGTGTGTTTGACACTAAGGTGGAGGGAAGGGATGGCAGGCAGCATCTGGGGGACCTGGACAGGCTGGAGAGGTGGAGCTGTGAGAACCTCATGAGTTTAACAAGGGCAGGGTCCTGCACTGGGGCCAGGGCAGTGCCAACAGCAAACACAGGCTGGGCAGAGAATGGGTTGAGAGCAGCCCTGGGGAGCAGGACGTGGGGTGCTGGGGGAGGAGAAGCTCAACGTGAGCCAGAAACGTGCACTCACAGCCCAGAAACCAACCGTGTCCTGGGCTGCATCCAGAGCAGAGGGACCAGCAGGGAGGGAGGGGATCCTGCCCCTCTGCTCCGCTGTGAGAGACCCACCTGGAGCCCTGGGTCCAGTTCTGGAGTCCTCAGCACAGGGAGGACATGGAACTGTTGGAGAGAGCCCAGAGGAGGCCACGGAGATGATTCAAGGGCTGGAGAACCTCTGCTGTGAGGACAGACTGAGGGAGTTGAGGTTGTTCAGCCTGGAGAAGGGAAGGCTGCGAGGAGAACTTAGAGCAGCTTCCAGTGCTGAAAAGGGCTCTAGGAAAGCTGGAGAGGGACTCTGGATCAGGGAGGGCAGGGATGGGATGAGGGGAACAGTTTTGAGCTGCAAGAGGGGAGATTGAGATGAGATCTTAGGCAGAAGTGTTTTGCTGTGAGGGTGGGGAGGCCCTGGCCCAGGCTGCCCAGAGCAGGGGTGGCTGCCCCATCCCTGGAGGGGTTCAAGGCCAGGCTGGATGGGGCTGGGAGCCCCTGATCCAGCGGGAGGTGTCCCTGCCCATGGCAGGGATGGCACTGGGTGGACTTTGAGGAACCTTCTAGCACAAACCAGTCTGTGATTCTGTGAAGATTTCTTGCAGCACGGGTATGGCTGAAGACTCCTTTACCATTTGGTTTCCACAGGGCAGTTTCTCATATCTGCTGCCTAAAACCTCACACTTTTACCTGTCTGGGCACTTGGTGTTCATGGGGCTTTTTCTGATACCCTAGGAAATCAAGTGGAAATTCTTCTTCAAGCCTTGGAGAAATGGTTTCTGGCACATTCCGAGCCACTCCCACTTCTGCAGGTAAGACAGAATTTTATTTAAGGAAACTTTTGCTATTTCTAATACTTCTATTTTAGAAATTATGTATGAAAAACGCAGGTTTTCCCCCTTTGCTGCCTTATTAAGACGTACAGAGCAGTGCTTGCGTGCGGAGGTGGAGAAAACCATCTATTTCTAGAGATGCGTTGGTTGCTAAGGGAGTGGGATTGAATCTCGGGGAAGGGGGCAGCTGCCCCAGATTGGAAGGAATGCCCTGGTTAAACAGGGCTGACCAGAAGCCCTGGTCAGAAGCGCTGAGAGAATCCAAAGGGCTTTGACAAAGCAGTTGTTGTTTGTGAGTGTTGTCGTGTGTTTTTTAACCGACTTCTCGTTTGGTCTTTTAGCAAAACAGAAACAAAAAGTGGTAAGTAGTGCTTTCATTTTCATTTTATTTAATTCCAATATGTAATTCCCAGGATTTTCATACAGCTCTTGTTTGATTAATGATCTGAAGGGCTGTTTCTTCTCCTAGACAGAACACATTCCCCCGTATGACGTGGTGCCATCGATGAGGCCGGTTGTCCTGGTGGGTCCATCGCTGAAGGGCTACGAGGTACGTACACTGGGTATTTGAAGTGAGTGTTCCCTTATCTCTAATCCCCCTTGGTACATCCAGCGTGTGTGGTCCCATGCAGCTGTTTTATGATAATTTGAAGTGATATGAGCTTAAATTGTTGTCAAAAATGTTATCTGAGAGCAAAGAGCGTAGTTAGCACTTTGGGTGACGTTCCAGCTGGATTGTTTTCTTGCAAGGTCTGTTGCTTGTGAAGTGTCAGCTGAAGGGTCAGTAACTCAAGTTCCCTAGCACTCTCTTTGCAGTTTTACTGCTTTAAACACAGCACCCATCCGTTATTTTCAGTACTGTTATTCTTGATCAAGTCAAGTAAGAAAAAGAGAAAAGTAGTTGGAGTGATCAAATTAACCAGCTTTACTTCTGTATACGTGTAAATTTTTAGTCAAACCAACACATGCTTTGAACTTCAGTAGTAAACATGTTGAAGCAGCTTTCTTGTTATTCTCCATTTTTCCACATATAAAATCTTACCCTGTTCCCCTGAAGCTCTGGTGGCAAATGAAGTTGTTGGTCTATGGCAGCATGGGCAATTTTGTTCTCCAGCATTTGAAACTGCCTGTGGGAACTGGTGTTTATTGTTTGAGCAGGGTTTCTTGATGATTATTTGTTTAAAGTTAATTAGTATATTGACATATCTATGTAAAGAAACCTTTAACCCTTGTAAATCCCTTGCCTCTTCTCAGCGTGGCCCCACAGAGATGAACAGGACGCCTGTTGTTCAAGGCTGCTGCAGGTTCAAATCAACATTTAGCATGTTCTAACCGAACACGGGCCTTCGGCGCAGTGTTTGGGTGAACTTAGCCATCTGTTTAGTGCTGTGTTAGCAACGAAAGGAGCATGAAATCAAAGATGCATTTCCCTGACAGGCTGAGAGAGTTGGGGTTGTTCAGCCTGGAGAAGAGAAGGCTCCAGGGAGACCTCAGAGCAGCTTCCAGTGCTGAAAGGGGCTCCAGGAGAGCTGGGAAGGGACATTTTACAAGGGCCTGGAGTGACAGAATGAGAGGGAACGGCTTTGAATTGGAAGGGGGAGGATTTAGATAGAGACAGTAGGAAGAAATTCTCCACAATGAGGGTGGGGAGGCCCTGGCCCAGGCTGCCCAGAGCAGGGGTGGCTGCCCCATCCCTGGAGGGGTTCAAGGCCAGGCTGGATGGGGCTTGGAGCCCCTGATCCAGTGGGAGGTGTCCCTGCCCATGGCAGGGGTGGGACTGGACGGGCTTTGAGGTCCCTTCCAACCCAAACCTTTCCATGATTCTAAGATTCATTTAGCTTAATTAGTGTCATAGGTACTTTATGAGATATTACTTAACATACTGGAATGGTTCTTTTTGGAAGATGGTACCGTTACTAGCACAATGCAGTATTTTTGTATTGGTTTTTTATGAGGATTATTGATAGTGTAGTTTAGCAAAGCAGAATGTGGGTGCTTCATGTTCTGCTCTCTGCCTTTTAATTTTGACAGGAGTAAATTTCATCCCCTCCCTTTCATGGTGCTGCACCACAGATTAATTTCCCCAGAGACTCTCAAGTTTGGAGAGGATAGAGGCTTTTTGTGCACGCACAAAAATGTGGCCCCATCTTTGTTTGTGACTATTATACTAATGGCATCTTATACACAAAGATGTATAAATTCTAATGCAGTTACAGCACTAATTTCAGTTACAAATAGCGGTTTGCATTACAGAAACTCGTTGACCTGACTTTGTAACCGACATGGGAAAACGCTTTTGACTGCTTTTTCTCTAAGTTCTGTACAAACCATTCTGAAAACGAGCCTGGGAGAACCGAAGAGCCAGAGGGAGGGGGCTTTGATTAAGTTCCTGTCCAGACAGGCAGGTAACAGGTGCCAGCTTGAGCTGTCCTGGAGAGGACGAGCTGCTCCCTCAGTAAAGCAGCGGCAGCTCTCGAGGCTGAGATTTGCTCGGATGCTTTCGCTTGTACGGGGATGGAAACACTCATTTTTTAATGCTTGTAAGCCTCTCAGAGTAGCTTTCCTCTGCTGTTGACTCACCCAACGTGATAAACCCTGGCTCTGAAGTTTTAAGCCAGTTCTAATAATGTTACTGTAGGGGAAAAAAAGATCTATTCAACCCAAATAGTCCCGTGTGCTTCTGCCATGCTCCTTTTGGGAATGGTATTGCTGGGGAAGGTGATGAGGCTTGCTCCAATGCTTCAGTGCGAGTCAGGACAAGAGCAGGACGAGTCACAGCTCCCACGTCCTCCATTGCGCGGTTCGGAGGATGAATCAGAAAATGTGAAGTATTTATTACAGCGTGTCATGCCGAGAGCGTGAGAGTGAAGTGATTGGGGCCTGGTTGAGTGTGGGCAGCATCCTTGCCTTCTGCTGACCTCCTCTCTGACTTTTGGCTTCTTTTTCTCCCTGTCGCTCCTCCCCGTCCAATCTCCCTCCCCTCCGCAAGGTGACAGACATGATGCAGAAAGCTCTCTTTGACTTCCTGAAGCACAGGTTTGACGGGAGGTGAGAAACACTCTCCTTTTCATCTTGTTTTCCCCTGCGTGTTACTAACATTTTACTGATTGTTTGTTTGGGTTTTTTTAATGCAAGAAGATGGATGCATGTTCAAAACTGGCTTCGTGTCAGCACTGAAATGCAGTGGCTGTCGGGCAGGACACGGCTGATGTGTTACTGGAAGTGCATGTGTCTGTGTCTCTAGTAGGATTGCTTGGATTTAATAGAGTAATTCTGCCTCAGTGCCGTACCAGCGTCAAGATACAGGAGAACTCCAGACGAATAGTGACTGGGGCACCTGGAAAGCACCAAAATATCTTTAAAGATGGCATTCCCATACGAGACCAGGCTGAGAGAGCTGGGGTTGTTCAGCCTGGAGGGAAGAAGGCTCCGAGGAGACCTTAGAGCAGCTTGCAGTACTGAAAGGGGATCCAGGAAAGCTGGGGAGGCACTGTTCACAAAGCCCTGTGGTGATAGGACGAGGGGGAATGGGTATAAACTGGAGAGGGGCAGATTTAGACTAGACATAATAAAGAATTTCTTCACAATGAGAGTGCTGAGGCCCTGGCCCAGGTCGCCCAGAGCAGGGGTGGCTGCCCCATCCCTGGAGGGGTTCAAGGCCAGGTTGGATGGGGCTTGGAGCCCCTGATCCAGTGGGAGGTGTCCCTGCCCATGGCAGGGGTGGCACTGGATGGCTTTGAGGGCCCTTCCAACCCAAACCATTCCATGATTCTGAGATTCAAAGCGTTCTGTGATTCTTAGTAGTCAAAAAATCCTCAAAAGTCAGTTTGAAGAAGGATATGCCGAGAACTAAAATATTGGGCGTAAAAGTGTGTCAGAACTTCAAAAATCATAGAGGCTTCATCTTGTTCAGCTGGAGCAAGGAGAAGATTTCTTGAAGAGCTGTGAGAGGGATCATTGTTTACTAGGAACATAGGCTTGTTCTGTGGCATCTCTTCCTTTCCACTGGAGCTTGTCAGTTGTCGTAGATACCCACTGCAGCTCTGGGGTCTTCCACCCTTCCTTCATGCTGGTTTGTTCAGTGTAATCAAACTGTGTGAGGAGGAGCTTACGCTGTGCTAGGTAGGATGCCACGATAACTCAGGATTGGGAATACCTGGAACATTGGCACTGGGACAGTGGAAGTAACGGTGCCTGTTGTTGGGAAGAGCTGGAATAGGCTTTATGGTCAAGGTACCTTTTGGTACCCACAAACAGCTTAGAGAAAACATTTCATGACCAACTTCTGTGCAGCATCTTTCGTCTCCTCCCCTGTCTTTAATTGCCCAGCTCAAGTGATTTTAGCAGCTCCTACGAATGTGGTGATTGATGTAAAACCCGACAGATGAAGGGCTGGGAGGCTGCAGTCGAACTTGTCATTTTCCCGAGCTGTTCCCGTGTCCTCTGCATCCCTCCTCTCCCCACCCTGGAGCGCTGGGACTGTGCTAGTTCTGCTGCAGGTCCCTGCATGAGCTCTGGTGCACGTTTCCATCAGGGATAGGCACTGGATCACGGCGTGTGCCCTCTTCCAGCGATTTGCACACGCTGGTGGTAACTGGGAGTCGTTGTTTTTGGTCGGAGCCCATAGCAACTGGAAGCGGTAAGTCACCTTCAGTTGCCACGATGTGATTGCTATGAATATATCCTTCATGAGGGGTATTTTTATACCCTATATGTGAGTGTGCTCAGCAAAGACCTGCTCGGCAAAGAATAAAACCTAAGACACTCTCAGATGCACCCATTTGGGCTGCTGAATCTGATAGGAATGAGGACTGCGCCTTGCTCGTTGTCTTCTCCCCCACCGTGCCCTTGGTCTGCATGGAGAGGTAAAGGGAGAAGTTTTGCTTAGAGTAAAGTATTATAGTTTTTGGAAATCCTTTTGCTGTTAGCAATGCTGGCAACCAGATCAAGCAGAAGCGTGAGATTTCATCTATGAAAAAGTCAAATGCCACAAGAAAGCGGATACAACTGACTTTAAATCTGAATGACTTCAGAAAAATGAATTCAATTCCTTTTCAGGCACCTCAGCTGCCAACTTCGATGGTTTGGCAGTCTTTGTATCAAGTTCAAATTATTGTGAAGCGAAATGACCGTCCAAGGAGGAGCTTTTCAAAAGGCTTCACTAAGATTGAGCTAGTAGGGCTTCTTCCCTGCCTCCAACTGCACTTGACTTCTGTCAGCTCCTCCTTTTGTAAATGCAGCAGCCTCTTCTGGCTGGAGAACTAAAGAAAGGGCCTGAGGGCTGTGAAAGGAGGCGGCTAAAGCTAAAGCTCGTCTGACTAACGGCCGCAGCAGAAGCTCTAACAGCATCGGTGTCTAAATGGAGTCAAGCCAGACTCCACATGAACAAAGCATAGCAAAGGCACATTCTTTTCTTAAGTTCTTTCATCAGCATCTTTCCTTTTTCCTCAGGAAGAAGGAAATAAGTCTTATATCTGGTGCAGTAGGTGAGCATTTGTGATCCTTAATCTGTTACACGTTTCTGATTCGAGCAGATGTGGGAGCTCCTGGAGCCACAGGTGCAATCTGGACTGCCATGTCTTACCATCACCTCTAGATCCATGATCCATTAGATTAATTTAAATGAGACTTTAGGAAGAAATTCTTCATGATGAGGGTGGGGAGGCCCTGGCTCAGGCTGCCCAGAGCAGGGGTGGCTGCCCCATCCCTGGAGGGGTTCAAGGCCAGGCTGGATGGGGCTTGGAGCCCCTGATCCAGTGGGAGGTGTCCCTGCCCATGGCAGGGGTGGGACTGGATGGGCTTGGAGGTCCCTTCCAACACAAACCATTCTATGATTGTATGATTAATTTCTTCCATTTCTTTTTTTTAACTCATTTATACTTTTAGTCTGTACTGTATTTTCTGGCAAGAAATGTATTTGTGTATTTTATGGAGAAACACTTGCACTCCTTTTTATCCCTCTGGCTGATAATTCCACTTTGAGCCACATCTTATGTTCTATGGAATAACTGCTAGTCCTGTCCAGCTTGCTTTCTTTTCATTATTCATGGCTCTTTGGCTGATCACAGTCCTTCTAAGTGGATTTTATGTCAAGTTATTGTGTGGTCTTTGTTTTAGAACCTTTTATCTTGGCTCACTGACAGATCAAGGTAAAAATCACCTTTAAGTTCAAGCGGAGGGTCCAGCATTATGGATAACTGCGGCTCAACTCGCTTTTCTCCTTTCCAGCCATGAGCCACGTCCTTTAGCCCCTCAGTGCTGCTCCCTGTCTGGAAAAGGAAGGCGAGGGCGTGTGGGAGGCCCCGTCTTGTGGAGCAGGCAGCTCTGTTCGGGGACTTGGATGTGGGTGACGGGGTCTGCTCGGATGTCTCTGCCTTCCCCTAGCTTCAGGCAATGGCTTAACTCTCTGGGAAGAGCAGCGCTGTCACTGATATCGCTCCGTTGTTCTCTATGCCCCAAGACTCACAAAATTTGTGGTATTTACGGTATTGTATAAATCTATGTGAGTTGGAGAGGAGAAAAGATAACTTATGCATCAAATAGAGTAGCAGAAACTCTATGCCAGAGTCTACAGTAGCCTAGGGAATAGAAAATACTTGCAGTTACGCAGCTTTTCCCTTTACTTGATCTTTAATTATGACGTGACTCATCTATAAAACACGTCTGAGTAGTATTTTATTGTATTTGCACTTTGGAACGGAACGTAGCTGTAAATCATGGCCAGTGCGCTGAGGATCTGACTGCTCTGTCTGTTCTGTCTGTGTTCTTGCTCGTAGGATATCGATAACGCGAGTGACAGCTGACATCTCTCTCGCCAAGAGGTCTGTTCTGAATAATCCAAGCAAGAGGGCAATAATTGAGAGGTCAAATACAAGATCCAGCTTAGGTAAGACATAGCTCAGACGTAATTCTGAGCACGGTTGCGAACAGGAGGGAAGTGAAAGGATTTCAACCTTCAGGACATCATAAATTCTTTAATTTTATATGTGTTTGCAGTGTTTTGATGTAGAATTTTACGTATTCAAATGAGAGAAGGATTTTTCCTGATTTAGGAGAGGCAGCAGAGCACCGTGTACTGCGTTAGCATCACATTGAGCGATTACCTGGGTAAAGCAAGCAGTGTTACAGCTGTTATTCACAACAGAGGAGACAGAATATGGGTTCAGTGCTGTTCCCTCCGAGGCAGAATTGGCCTTGCAGCTCCCTCTTCTCAGCCCTGTGCTTCTGATTCCCCGTCACAAGGTGCTGGAGAAGTTTCACCCTGCCTGGCCAGGAAGAAAACACATTCTTGTTCCTCACCCTGGGGCTGGTTTTGTATTTTATGCCAAACAGCTACAGCTTAATTTCTGTAGCTGTGAGAACAGCAATGGGATCAGGGTCTTCCCACTCTCTCCTCAGTCTCGTGACTGAGTTACGTGAGTTACACCAGCCTGGTGGGTTTGTATTTCCTTCAGAAGGGTGGAAGTTGTGTGCAGTGCGTGGACGCCACTGATCTCGTCTCTGGGGCACCATCCCAGGGGGTAAGAAGAGTTGCCCTTCAGTCTTCTTGGGAAGAGAGGGCTCTCTGACAGCCTGAGCGACTGTGAACTAGAGGTACAGGTCACAGGAGGCATCGCTTCTGGTTGGTGTCCTAGGACAGGAGTAGGCACCCAAAACAGAGTGCTGTAAGGGTGAGTTCTAATTTTCTTGTGTCTACGAGCATCCCTGGCTCCCCAGAACAGCTCTTGGGCGACTTAAACACATGCGAGTTGCTGGCAAACAGCTCTTTTGTGCTTTGGTGGTGTGACTTACAGGCTTCAATCTGCACTGAGTTAATCTGTTTAAAATTCATCACGTGTATGTGCTTGATTAAGAAGGATCAGAACAATGAATATCAAATACAATTTACATGGAAATAAGTTTCTCCTTTTTTCTTCAGTTCTTTGCTGTGAATATCACCATTAGCATCATCTTAAATAGTGCCTTGTCAATTATTAATCATAAACAAATTGTTTTGCTTGCAGAATTAGGAGGTCGTGGTTCTGTGTTTCATACAGGCTCACGTTTAAGTTAAATCAGAATTGCAATCCAAGAACAAAAATGTTTTAAGAAGTATCACTGCGTCACTTGCTGTCTGAAATAAAAACTCTTACGACTTCTAAGCTCTTTAATAGGGTTGGAAAATATGCTTACATCTATTTTGTGTTAATAGAAACAACCATGTGTTTGTACTCAACGTTTAAATACACCAGTATTATAAATTAACACAGCAAGTATGTATTTTCAGGCAACAGAATTATCTCCAAGGTCATATTTGTTTTAAAAATCTCCTTAAGTAATAGGTTATTTTATGAAACTTACATTAATTCGCTTAATGAGCGTAATGAGTGTATGGAAGTCCATGAATGATGCTGTCTCGTCTGAGCGATGCTGGGGTTGGATGCCTCTCACCTGCTCTCTTTCCCTTTGCCAGCCGAGGTGCAGAGCGAAATTGAAAGAATCTTTGAGCTGGCAAGGTCCTTACAGCTGGTTGTTCTCGACGCGGACACAATCAATCACCCTGCACAACTTATCAAGACGTCTTTAGCTCCAATTATTGTCCATGTCAAAGTGTCTTCTCCAAAGGTAACGTTATCTCACCCTTAAAGCCTGCATGTGGGGGGCCTGGGGGTGGTGTGGGAGTGAGGATTCCTGCTTCTGGAGGAATTGAGAGTGAGATGAAGAGAAAGAAAGGGAAATGTTTAGATCAAGGGCTTGAACGGGGCATGTTTGGTGGAGTTTCTTTTGAAGGTCCCTTCTAACCCAAACCATTTCATGATTCTGCATTCAAGGACAATGTTTGATCCATTTTGTTAAATGTGTTAGAGCATTTTTGAATGCAACAATCCAGCGGGCTGTCAGTCTGAGCTTTATGGAGATACGTGATGCTCTAACTCACCTTTTCCTCTTTTCCTCTCTCAGGTGTTGCAGCGGCTGATTAAATCAAGAGGGAAGTCACAAAGTAAACACTTGAACGTCCAGTTGGTGGCAGCAGATAAACTTGCCCAGTGCCCACCAGTAAGTACAGAAGAGAGGCTAAAGAACTAGTCACACGTGGAGTTTTAAAGTTTTCTGCTGTGTTGGTCTGTGATAAGAGCTGAGTTCATATGTTATCACCTCACTTTATGGTGATTCAGGCAGCCCTGTAGCTGCAACCCTCCATCAGCTTTTATTGATAAGAAACAAATTGTTTGATACTTTGATCCCGACTGTCTCCTGTGCTGGTTTGCTATGATCTTCGGCAAGGTAACGAGTCAAAAATGACGCGCGTGGTAAACCTGATCCACTTGCACGTTGGCAAGTTACGTCATTTGTGGAGCGGTGCTGTCTTCAGATCCCAAAGGGCCAAAGTCTCTGACTTCCCAAAAGCCACGCCTGGTTTCCGCAACAGAGAAAGCCACTTAGTGAGAACAAATGTAGGTGAGGGCTGTATTTTACACTGCAGAAGCTGCATGCGACACTGGTCGTGTTGTGCAGAGGCTGCTCTTTGCACCAGGGTGTGATCAGACAGTCCAGCTACTGCTTCCCATAGCGGCCACAGAACTGAGGAGAAATCAGGTTCATTCAGAGAAATCTGGAGCAGACTCTGGGGAGTTTTCTAGGATCTTACTCTCTGACTTGGAACAGGCAAACTGCTGGCAACAGAAATGTCTTGGACCACTCTAGGGGACAAGTTGGGGAGTTCCAATCAGCAGAGCGAATGCCCAACCCCAGTGATCAGATAGAGCTTCTAGAAGACTTCACCTTGTGTAGACCTTAAAGAGATCACCTCCATCTCAGATGGTTTCACAATTCAAATGAAAGTAAAGAAGTTTAGGCAGCTTTTGGTCTGGAGTAATGATTTGCAGGGATTTATTTCCTTGAAACTTAATTTGGTTAAGATAACAAACTTCAGTCTCCTTTTTTTGTCCCCACTGACCATAAAATGGTAATTCAGGTGTTTCCAGGTTCTCCTCCCAAAGGACAGCAGTAGGTGTTGCTTTTGGTTTGTCCTCATTGGTAGGAGTTGAAGTTAAACCACGTCTCCTTTAGGCCAGGGCTCTTGTGCCCCACTCATGTCCCGGCACTGCGGTTGGTGGGAATAGTGGATTCCATCCAAGGGAAAGGGAGACCTGGAGAGAGCTTTCTCCTTCCCTCTCCTCTTGCCCAGTGATTGGCCTTTGAGGTTTTTCATTCCTGCCGCTGGCAGGACCTCACACAATGGTGACACCACCAGCCTCTGCCCCACCGGGGCCTTTCCTTGGCCGTGTTCCCTCCTCACACCTCCCTGGAGGGGTTTGGCTTCTCTCTGGCCTCAGGGCTTCCCAGGAATTCCACCATGGCGTATCCCAAGGGTGGGGTAATTCCATGTGTACAGACCATTTCAAGCTGACTGACACTGCTAGCAAGGTCACGTTGTGTTTGTGCAGGAGTTTCAGCCAATCTGAAGTGAGAAAGAATTCACATGGATCTGTTAAACTTCGATTTTGGCAGGTTTCGCAGTGTTTTGGTGTGTGTTCAGGCTAGATTTGCACAGGAATGTTAAAAAGCGGAGAAAGGTAATAGGTTCAAATGAAATTTCTGTCTTCCTGATCTAAAAGTGGAAGTGGGTGTCTCAGCCACCCCCCATGTCCCTCTTGCCCCACCAGGACCGTGTGCAGATGCCCAGGGGGTGACGGTAGCGACCGCGCATGCATCCCGCTGTCGGGTCACTGCAGGGGCCTGGTTCAAGGGCAGAGTTGCTGGAAGCCTCTGGTTTCAGCACCTGCGGATGGTTTCCTCACCGTCTCATCCTTATTTTCCACTTGGAGCAGCGCTGAAACGTGTTCGAGCCACCTCGAGCTTTTCTGGAGAGCTCGGCTGTATTGTGTTGCTCACATTTCCTACTGCATTTCGGTACCTCTTAAAGCAGAGAGACTCCCTGCCCTATCAACTAAACCAGGATCGTACACTTTTCTGTAGCACAAAGTGATTTCTGTAGGAGCATTTACCTCCCTAACTCTTCACGCCGAGTTGAGTGGAGTTGCACCTGCACCTCTTTGAATAGGGACTGTGGTGCCTGCCCCGAGCTTACACACAGAGCAGCGTTTTGAAAGGTGCATTTGTTTTCCCACCTGTACGTGTTTCACAGCCTCGTTTGCTTTTTTGCCCAGCGGTTTCCTGTTGTTGGGCTCAGGTTTGCTCGCAAGGGTTGCAGCGAGGGGAGGTTGAAGTGAGCGGCGTGCAGTGGGAGGCTGCGTGTGGCAGCTTGTTCAGTGCATCGTAGCAGTTCCATTGTCCGTCCCCGGGGTCTGGGAAACTCTGCCTCAACCTCCCATCCTGCAGGCGTGTTCTGTTGCCTAAGAGAACAAAGGGAAACCCAACCTGCAACAGAAGAACGTTCCCAATGTCCAGAGTATCCACATGTCAGACCTGCAACTGAGCTTGCTCCGAGTCTGCCTCCGTTCAGACTTGCACAACCTCTTGCAGGCCAGTTCTGTGCTGTTTGGTGTCCAGAAAGGTATTCCTAACAGTTCTGGATTCCTCAGCATAAGAAGGAGATGGAGCTGTTGGAACGGGTCCAGAGGAGGCTACAAGGATGATCAGAGGGCTGGAGCACCTCCCATATGAGGAGAAGCTGAGAGAGTTGGGGTTGTTCAGCCTGGAGAAGAGAAGGCTCCAAGGAGACCTTATAGCGACCTTCTAGTACCTGAAGGGGCTCCAGGAAAGCTGGGGAGGGGCTGTTCACAAAGGCTTGGAGTGATAGGACGATGGGCAGTGGGTATAAACTGGAGAGGGGCAGGATTAGATGGGACCAAAGACACCGCTGTCTGTCTTCTGCTTCATTCGTGACCTGCTTCTTCTGTTTTGCAGCTCACATTCCTGCAGGAGTATTTGTTTGAAGTGAAGGTACTTGAAAACCATAAAACTTCACTTTTTTATTTGCTGAGAGTCAGCCTTTAGGAATCCGAGGGTGCTGCGTGTCTAGACATTGTAAAAGCAGCTGTCTTTTTTGGCATATTTAAGTTCAGGAACTGCTTTTATGTATTAATTCCCTGCCAGTTTTTCACTGATGCTGCTCAAGCCAGTGCGAAGCATGGCTGTCGCTGCTTGACTCCTTTAAGCAGGTTCATTCTCTGGCTCAAAGAAACATGAATTGTGTTAATCTTACAGCTTTAAATGCACTGCTCATAGACAGTTTGTTATGACTTTAGCAGTTGGATTCATGCCGGTGCTAAGAGAAGGGGTCGTATCCCTCTGCCTTACTAGACCCAGGCTGCCCAGAGCAGGGGTGGCTGCCCCATCCCTGGAGGGGTTCAAGGCCAGGTTGGATGGGGCTTGGAGCCCCTGATCCAGTGGGAGGTGTCCCTGCCCATGGCAGGGGTGGCACTGGGTGGGCTTTGAGGTCCCTTCCAACCCAAACCATTCTTTAGTTCTACGGTTCTAATTCCAATGCTTTCCAAAGCAAAGAATCTGTAGGCATCCCCCATTCTAATATTTTCTAACACAGCTCTGTTTGAATTACTGATTTCCTCCACAGATGGTGGTGGAATACATAGTTTATCAACATGTTTTTAAATAGCAGAGGAAAGTGGAAAGGGTAAAGATAAATAGAGGAGCAAAACAAGGACAGCGAATGCTAAATTTGACAAAAGGATGGCGTGTTAGGAGTATTCTTATTAACACTGACGGTGAAAGAGATCTCCATGCTGGCTGGTGGAGGAGGAAACGATGCTCCGCTATGCTGATAAAAGAGAATAAATTAAATAAAATGGCTTTAGTATTAAAGTAAGTTCTGGAGCAGACTTTTGGGCAGCAGGTAGGTGCATGGTCAGATTTTAGGTTAAATTCATCCTGCAGTTTTATATCTTGTTCTAGAGACATCGCCTCTGTGTGTATTGGATAGAGCTGTAAATGTGCGCGGAAGAAAAAGCAGGCTGTGGTTTGTATCGGTTCCTCCGAACTCGTGCAGCACCTGCAGTTGTTTTTCATTTCCTGTGCTGTTTTCACAGTAGATTTTTTTCCACTAAGGCGCGAGTTAAGATTGAAGCAGAGATACAACATTTCAGTGCTGAAAACGTGTTTCTGTTTCTCTTGAGGGACTCAGTTTATGATGGTTTATTATCGGCAGTTTGTTATCGGCACTTGTTGTGCTGATGATCTAATCCATTGTCCTCAGAGAGTCCCTTTGACTTCTTGGGCAGCACGGAAGCCACGTGGCTTTCAAGTCCTTCCACATTCCCTGACCCACAGCATCTCTGTGGACCACAAGGTGCTGAGGTGTGAAACCAGTGCCAGGACTCGCGGGGACGGTTGGGTTCTGTACGCTGGTAAATGGAGTAGAGGGGAGAAATGTCCTACCTGCACGATCCTGCAGCTCAGAACCGATAGGTGAGGCTGTCGGAGAGGCACAGATGAGTGTGGTTACAACAACAGAGCAGGGAGGTGGTCTGAAGGGTTCCCATCTGCAAGAACCTGACCAGCTGGGTGTCCTGCAGTGTTTTTTTCTAAGCAGAAACACTGCCAACAGAGCCACGTGCTGCGTTCACTGACCTGGAAATGGGTTTAAGAGTATCCTTCACTCTGGAAACGTATTGTAGTTAGGATGGGAGAAGTAGACTTGAGCCCTTGGGTCCCAGACCAGTGCGAAGCACTCCCGTGTTACTCCTGCGTGGAGCTTCACCTCCTGGCTTTGAGCTCAATAGTCATTAGGGTAGCCCAGCGCCCTTGAGCATGGTAGGTCCCACATACCATCTGGTGAGGGTTCAGGGACCACTGAGAGCTTCTGCTTTTGATCATCTTCCAAACTCACTCATATCGTTTTCTTCTGCAATCCCATGGTCTGATTCCTACCGAGCTTTAGAGGAGTAGCAGGATGAGAATTGCTTAAGCTCTGTTTCTTTTCGCCTGTAACATTGTAATGAACTGAACTTTGTTGTTGTGATCAGGAAATGTTTGATGTAATTTTGGATGAAAATCAGCTTGAGGATGCGTGCGAGCACTTGGCTGAGTACCTTGAGGCGTACTGGCGTGCTACCCACACCACCAGTAGCACACCCATGACTCCTCTCCTGGGGCGAAATCTGGGATCCACCGCGCTCTCACCGTATCCCGCTGCCATCTCTGGATTGCAGGTAGGAAAATCCTTGTCGGCCCCAAACACCAGCGCAGATCAGGTGTGGGGGAGGTTGATTTATGGGAGAATAGTGTAGTGTGGTTCATACAGCATAACTTATATCTGCTTTATCAGTTAGCGCTCCCTGTTTGGCCGCTGCCAGCAGTAAAGCTGAGGCCTGTTATCCATGAGGAAGCAGTTGGTTGGCCAAGTGTGGAAGCACCGTGACTGCTTTAATGGGAAATAAAATGGCTATAAATCTTCCCAGCAAGGAGTTAGCTCTCGAGGAAGGGTTACACGGCGCTCTGCCAAGGGATGTTGCAGCCAGATTAGAAAACAGCCTCTTTTTTAACCTGGAAAGCAGGTCATTGCAGATGAGCCCCTTTCAGACTGAGAATAGGCGTGCACAGTGTCGCAGCAGCCGAGCCAAGAGATGGGAACGCAGAGCAGTGTCTGGAATGGTCCCTTTTATTTCTCCCCTCATCACTTCACAAACCATTCGCTTGTGAGTGAAAGACTTCCATGCTTGTCTCTTGTATCAGCAAAATGCCTTCACCTTTTCGAGTTCTTTGAGTGTGAATAAAAGACACATTTCTTTTACCCATTGAAAAAAATTCTGACCCTTTTTCTCCACAGGGATAGTTCAAAAACGGCTGAACTTTGAAACTTCAATCGTGGCATGTAAATAGTCCTTAATGAGAAGTACGTGCTTTACTAAGTTTGAAAAGAGAAACTGTTTTTGATTAATTTTATGAATGCTTGAGAAGATCAGGATTGCAGTGAACTTTTAAGTCTGAAAGTGTCAGAGTTGCTCTGTGTGTGCGTGTGTGGCTTCTGAGGAGCGTGCGCTTCTAAGGTGTGTCAAGAGTGGAGCAAATCGCATTTAACGAGGAATTCACCTGACAAATTTAACCTCTGTTCTGCTTGTAGAGTGTCTTGAAGCAGGTAGCGCTGTTGAAGGCAATGATGCATTGTTGGGTGTTTTCAATTAACATAAAGCTGTTTTTTCTGTGCGTGAGCCGCACCGAAGGTGCGTGGTCCTCGATGCTCACGTCTCTAATGCCGCGCTTGGTTTATTAGGGTCAGTAAGTCCCTGTCTCCTGACTGCCTGAGCGCACAAGCACTGTTCTGTTACTACAAACATCCACGTGTAAACTGTCATTTCCATTTCCACTTGCCTTAAGATTTCAGTTTTCCATCCCTTCATGCCAATAAAATCCCATCTGCAGAACTTCCACCTCTTCGGTTTCATTTTGAGAACTGGGTGTATCCGCAGAACTTTTTTTCAGGCATTTATTTCTCTCTGATCAATGGACACCAGCAGTAACTGTGAAATGTTGCTCCATTTACTTAGGGCAAACTCACACTGAAGATGAAAATCACCCCTGTGCAGTGGGCTGGCTGAAGGTACGCGTCACCTAATCCCCACTTCACCCGAATTGTGAAGGCTTAGATGGGACCTGAGTGGTGCTGGTTCTCTGCAGAGGGGTAAATTTCTCCCTGAGGGAATGACGCTCAGCCAGGGGCCGCAGGGACTGCCTTTCCCTGCCACTGAAGCGTCCAGGCCCCTTCAAAGAGTCATGATGTTTTACATGGTTATCTCGCAGTAAAGGCGTCCAGCATCTGAAGGGCTTGTCCACCTAAAGGTCTTATCTGTGTCCTGTACGAGGCCAGGCTGAGAGAGTTGGGGTTGTTTGGCCTGGAGAAGTGAGGGCTGTGGGGAGACCTTAGAGCAGCTTCCAGTGCTGAAAGGGTCTCCAGGAAAGCTGGGGAGGGGCTCTGGATCAGGAAGGGCAGGGACAGAATGAGGGGGGGCAGTTTTAGGCTGAAAAAGAGCAGGTTTGGATGAGATCTTAGGCAGAAATGTTCTGCTGTGAGGGTGGGGAGGCCCTGGCCCAGGCTGCCCAGAGCAGGGGTGGCTGCCCCATCCCTGGAGGGGTTCAAGGCCAGGCTGGATGGGGCTTGGAGCCCCTGATCCAGTGGGAGGTGTCCCACCCATGGCAGGGGTGGGACTGGATGGACTTTGAGGTCCCTTCCAACCCAAACCATTCCATGGTTCTGTATATATTCAAGCTTTCATAAGGATTTGCATCAGTTTTAACTTCAATGATGCGATATCGTAATTAAAGCAGTCGGGCAAATCCCAGGAATTAAACCAGCTCGGGTACTTATGTTACGTTAAGAATTTATACTGCCTGTGGCCTTGTGGCTTCTCCTCACCTGATGCCTGGAGGGACCCAACCCCAGAAGCCCAGAGCCTGGTGTGACAGTCACGCCTGAGAGTGATACAGGTTTCCTGGGACAATCTCTCCGTCCTCCACCCTGTCAGGATGCAGGAGCTCCCCTTGGTTACTCGAGTGGGGCTTGGAGTTTAGCTACCAAGAACTGTAACTTCTGATTTATCTTAAGCCTTTGGGCTTGACAGAGGTCATCAGGGTGAAGTTAAACAGCACAGATAGAGCAGAATGAGGGAAGAAGGGGGTGTTTGTGCCAACACGTGTCCCATCGCACCACATGTGGTACCCTCACTGGAACCAGTGGTGTTTGGTCCTTGGTTGTGACCTTGTCTGAAAGAAGGTGTCAGTGCTGAGCTGTGCGTGTTTGCAGCCCGCGGCAGGCAGAGTAAACGTTGTCAGTGCTACCTCCTAGGGTTCAGCCCCATATCTGACCCCTGGCTAGCTCTAAACCCGCAAAGTGGAGCTTTAATTTCAGCAAAGCCGCTCCAATGCTGTAGGTCAGGCTGTGGGGAGGATCTTAGGCTCCAGGGGACTCGCAGTTTGAGTCCGTTAAAGCAGAAAATGCAACACAGCTTATCATTCTGATTGAGCTGTGGGATCAAAAGTTATCTAGGGCTTAAGACCAGTGTGAGACCACGCTGGTTTTGTGCCATGCTTGCACCTCTGGAGGGGTAAATAATAGGATCAGAACGATACACAGGAAAGGCAGGGAAGCAGGAAGGTTTGTAGAGAGGAGCAGGTTGTAGCTGGAGAGAGAAATTACTGCAGGGAGGGCGGGGGGTGAGCACGAAAGGTGAAGTTGCAGTTGACAAAGTGATTATATGTCAAATTTGTGTGCCTAGGCTAGAGAAATTTAAGAAGCATAATTTGTGAAGAGAACATGTTGACTTTGACATATAATCACTGCTAAAACACGGTGCTATAAGGAAAACTTGGGAGTAATGGTTTTGAACTAAGGGAGAGGACATTTAGACTGGATATACGGAAGAAATTGTTTACGTTGAGGGTGGTGAAACACTGGCCCAGGTTGCCCAGAGAGGCAGTGGAGGCCCCATCCCTAGAAGCATTCAAGGTCAGGTTGGATGGGGCTCCGAGGAGCCTGATGGAGTTGCAGATGTCCCTGCTCCTGCAAGGGGGTTGGACCTGTAAAGGTTCCTTCCAACCCGAAACATGCGATGATTCTATACGGTGTTAGAAGTTGCTCCCCAGCAGCCGAGCGCGTGGGTTGGCAGGAGGGCACGTTTCTGTGCCAGCTCGTGGTGTGGGATCTCTCGGTGAGTCACCTTGGGAGCATCGATCCGCAGGAGACGCGACACCGTATCTGCTGTGCTGTAAAGGTATCCCTGCCGGCACGGCTCCTTCCCCATGCGGGCAAGGCTGTCGGTATCAATTATGCAGCAGAACAGTTGCCACAGGGAGAGGGTGAAGCAGCAGGAACGGGGGTTTGTAGCACAGAGAGATCCTGAGCGGAGCAGATGATGCTCCTGGAACCTGAGGCTGCAGGAGAGTAGCCAGGGCGGCAGTTTTCTGTCGGTGATGGACGGATCGGAACGACGACGTCGAGTGTTGTGTAGAGAAAGGAAAGCACTGCCCGAGTCTGTCCTAGGAGCACGGTGGCCGTACTCTTGGGAGGTTTCATGTGGGATGACATCAAGCAATATTTTTTAGGCTATTTCTTCCTTGTGCCAGTTTACTGGTAAAAAAACCTGAACTAGTTTTGTTGGTATGACAAACGCAGGATGTTATCATCATGGGAATGTGAGGAGAGCAAAGGCTACACCTTTGAATTAATAAATGATCCTAGAAAAGGGGTTTCTGTCAACAGATTTAAAATATTTATGATGTTTTAGTTGGAAGAATGTGTTAATATCTGATCGCTGTAGGCTCCTCTTAGCTGTGTGGAGAGCAGCCCATTGCTTGTTTGGTCATACGAAGGTTTTTAAACAGGGCTCAGAGCTGCCCCTTTAAAAAAAAGTCCAACAAACATGGTCAGATGTTTTCTAAAGCCACATAAATCAAAGCTTACAATTTTCTAAGCAGAGTAGAAGCATGAATGTTACGTTCATGATCAGAGAAAAGTGATAAATGCTGACTACATCAGCTCACTTTTCATGCTGCCTGGCCTGTGACCTTTACCGTGGTGAATCCCGTAAGGTGCACGTTGGAATATCGCCTGTGCTCTGCTTTCAGCTCTAGGACCCAGATATCGTAACCCATTCCTGTAGCATACAGGCTTTAATAGAAAATGAGTAACACAAAAGTGGATGGATTCTGAAAGGCCTCAGAATAAGTCTGAAAACAAGCTGAAAATGTCGCTTGCTCTTTGTCTGTATTAACGCTTGGATTCTTTGGCCCCTGTAGAGCCAGCGTGTGAGGCACAGCAGCCACTCCACAGAGAACTCTCCCGTTGAGCGACGAAGCCTAATGACCTCAGATGAAAATTATCACAATGAAAGAGCTCGCAAGAGCAGGAACCGCTTGTCTTCCAGCTCCCAACACAGCCGAGATCACTATCCTCTAGTGGAAGAAGAATACTCTGACTCCTACCAGGACGCTTACAAACCCCACAGGAACCGAGGATCCCCTGGAGGATACAGCCACGAGTCACGACATAGGCTTTGAGTTCAAGAACCCGGGGAAAAAATAGGATTCATCAGTTGATAACTTGCCATAAAGTAGCTAGGAAATTAAAAAAAACATCTTAATTTGGCAGGCGGAGCGTGGTTCTCGTGATGCCGTGCTCTGCTCTCATTTGATCTTAAGTAGGGGGCAAAAAGAAGTCTCCATGCCCTTGCATTTGCCCGATCACATAGGTTGTTCTTTGGGTTTTATTTTTACTACAGCGTTTGCATTTATAGCCATAGTTTGTCATTAGGTATTAGGCACATCTGTTTGTAATGTAGGGTCCTTCTCAAGGCACTTATAAAATGATTTCCTGTGCTGGAAATTCCAAATGACCAGTTCCAGTTGGAACCAATTTATAAACCAATTCCTGTTGGAATTTGGGTGAATTGACTTGAAAGTCAACTTGAGCATGTTGTGATTGACAAAAAACGCCAGTGACAAATCGGAAAATCGCAAACCACTTGAAGCCAGCGTTTGTTTGCTGGGAGCTCGATTTTACGTGGAAGGTTAGAATAAAGGGACTTATTCTAACCCCTCATTTCCAGACCAACCAAATGTAAACTTTTGAGAGTGCCAAACCTCACAAATTATTGCAGCGGTTATGAAACACTTTCCAGTTTGAGATTATTTTTAGACCTGGCGTGAACGTTGCAGCAAAACAGTTCCTTCGGTTCAGCCAGTGCTGGCATTTTTGTTGGAGTCAGCAGTGACAAACTCTGACAGAAGGGGAAAGAGAAACAGGAAAACGAACAAACTTAAGAAGTTTGTGCTGTTAGAGATAGAAAATAGTGGTTTTTATTTTTCCTTCTTTACCTGAACACAACTCGTAGTCCCAAAATGGAACATGAGTGCATAGATATATAGCTTTTTCCTCCTGTTTTTAGTATTTTGCCTTTTTAACTGGCAAACAGCGCACTCTCCTATCCCAGGGTGTAGAGTACCTCCATTCCAGTACATCCCAGCCCCTCCCTGTGTGTCCCGTCTTTCCAAATCCATCTTTGAATGTCTGAAAACTCCAGCTTCGCACAAGAACTCTCCAGAAGAACATCAGGTTTGATTTCTGTAATGAAATCAGAGGGAAGGGAGGGGGGGTTAAATCTTCCTAAGTGAACATTTAAATCACATATTTATCAGTATCAGCTTGCAATAAAAATGGGAGATCAGAAAAAAAAAACCTGCTCGCAGTGAAGTCGTAGAGCTGACATTTTTGATTCTAAGAGCTATGATAAATTCTTGGAGATATTGCTGCCTTAATTCCTACCAATCACTGCTCTTCACCTACTGAGTCTCCAGTTTCCTTAAACAGATAATTTGAGGTGATTGGACCTTATGTCGTACCCGATCAGTGAAGCCTTAGATCCAACGCGATTGAAAAAATTGACCATAACTGATGGTTTTGTACAGCTCCCTCCTGTCTTTAAGCAGAGACGCTCGAAATTCCCCACTGCTCACTTTTTCTAGACTTGACAGAATTGTGCTGAACGTGCATTTTTTAATGCAGGTTCACATCAAAACTATTTATTTTTAATTTTTTTTTTTTCCCAAAAATGAGGATCAATAACTTTTATATTTGCTTCTTTTCTTCCCAAAGCCTGCTCAGAGCAGGCCTTAAAAGCATGTAGCACTAAATGAATTTCCTGCACATCCCAGTTTCTTTCACTTTCTGGACCACTTAGCAAAGATCACGGGTATTTTCCACCACCGTTGAGTCCGGTTATCATCTTGATGTTTGCAACCAGACAAGTAACTCATCTCAAATGAGGGTGGAGAGGCCCTGGCCCAGGTTGGATGGGGCTTGGAGCCCCTGATCCAGTGGGAGGTGTCCCTGCCCATGGCAGGGGTGGCACTGGATGGGCTTGGAGGTCACTTCCAACCCAAACCGTTCCATGATTCTATGATTCAAACCAAACCCAATGCGCATCTCTAGCAGCAGGAAAAGATTGCCGATGCGTGATTGATTCTTTCAATCATTTCAATCAAGAATTTCACTGCCTAAAAGGCAGTGTCAGCGCCACGAGATGATTCGAAAAAAAAGATATTATCTGCATCCATTGGAGTCACAGAGTTTAGAGTGGATAGGGCAGACCTGATTGTGTTTGGTTTTCTTAGGCTGAGAAAGCCCAGCAAGATCAGGTCTGGGCGCAGTAGCCTCAGCTGCCCGCTCTGATTTTTCCTGCTAAGGCACCGCGGAGCATCCCTCAGTGGTTTTTACCAACCTTAGTTCCATGTACAGCACACGTACCTGCATGAGACAGAAGGCGTTAGGCAAAACGTTTTTTTCTATAAGCTTTAATTAAAGTTTCCTGTTTGTGTGCATTAAAGTATTAATTGCAAAGGATACACTGAGATGTATAAACCTAGGTTAGACAGCTCTTTATTTATTCTGTAGTAGTGTTAGGGATCGGATCATTTAACTGCTTGAAGATATTTGCATTTTAACAGCAGGTGGCTGCAAAACACCTACATATATTTATTAAACAAGGTTGCTGCTTTATCATTTCCTAGATAAAATGTCCTTTCTTTCTGGAGCCTTTCGGAGCCTTGGTTTTAAGTCTTCCATGTCACGTTAGTGAAGGGAAAGATCTGCACAATACATATGCACAAATTCCACCACCTGCAGCATCTGAAGTGCCAAAACTACTTTGTTTGTTCTAATAAAAACAAGCTTGTGAGGGACGTCGTGTATTGTCTGGAGAGAACACACTGAGTTCCTCTTCATGTGGGTTTAAGTTTACTTAGCTCTCGTACAGAATTGGTTTCCCACCCCTACTCCCACGGCCCGTTCCATTTTAACGTAAGAACTCAGTTATAAGGGATCCAGCAGCTCGCTGGGGATTTTATTCTTTGAAGATATATCTATCTTTAAGTACAAATATACTGAACTTGCTAATAGATTATTAATTTATTCTAGGTACAAGCTATGGGAACTCTTCCTTTTAAAAAGTCAGTGATCTTTAGGAAACACGGTAATCGGTCAAAGCTGCTCTGTCCATCAGGCCACGTTAACTCATAGTATTTGTGTTAGAACTCGAGCAACACTAGCCAGCTGTATCGTGATTGATTATGCAACAGCGCTAATATAACATTGTGAAATTCATGTATTCCCGAATGAATACGAGTCAGGCTAATTTTCCGGTCCTCATACCATTTCTTCTCCTTATTAAAATACTATTCAAGATCTGAGTTCTGTTCCTAAGCTCAGGCTTATGCAGAGGGTGTTAGGAGTGTTTATAAAACATTGATTTATTTTCTTAACTTTGTTGTCAGTGTGGGTTTTTCATTAGGACACGTTGGGATTAATGACAATTTAGCCAATAAAGGTGATGGCAACAATCTCGGTATCTAAAGAGAAAGTCAGTGCATTCCTGTGTTTGTGAATGAATTAACACAGTGTTTTAAAAATCTCGAAGCCACTTTAAAGACAATTAATTGATAAACGGTTAATTTAAAATACTTGTTGTTGGCAGGTTGTGTTTAGCTGATGTACAGGTTTGTTTACTAGTTCTATAGATGAACATTGATGCCATGGGATGTGCAGCTCACCGCTGATTGTGTTTGCCGAGTACATGAGGAATTGTGCTTAAAGCAAAGCAGCTGGAGCTGCTCTGTATGAAGTTGTACTTGATAGACAGGGGGCCCAGTTAGGCTATTATCCTCTAAACAGGGCGGTGTGGCAAAAAACCAGCGTGGCCACTGATTATTCTGCTGGGGAGCCGGTAGTTCAGTACAGCCTGATGCCGAGGTTTTATCCCGAAAGACCACTTGCAGTGGGCACCCAGCGGTGGCCCTGGTTCATACGTGGTAAGCCAGAGCAGTTTCTGAGGCGAGCGCAGTTGTTTCTTGCTGCTCACCCTGTTCTCGGCTGCTGGGCGCTCAGTCTGCTCCAACCCCGTGTCTTGTGGATGGAGCTCGGACGGACCCGCTGGACGGAGTGTGCTGGGACCAGGGGTGGCTCTGCCGCTCGGCAGACGCGGCTCTGATCCCCTCACAGGGTCGGCGCTGGGTTTGCTGCACGCAGGAAAATATGTTAAAGTGCTCCTCCAGGTTTGAGAGCTGCTGCAGAAGTTGATATTTGGGGGTTTAGTATTTCATGCTCCTCGCTTTTGAAATGATACATAAAGAGAGTGACAGTTACCAGACGGAGGAAAGGTAGCGGTAGGAATCCAAAGATGCTGGTGGTTCTTCTGGATGCGTGTAGGCCCGTGACCGAGTTCAGTTTGACTGCGCATTCTCTGAATTCTCTTTGCTCTCAGTACCGTTGCCTTCTCTGAACCCTCCGAGGATCTCGGATCTTCCCTGACATTGCCCTTCTCAAAATAACGTTGCTAACACTGTTGCTTCATGGCACACTGATTTGGGTAAGCCAGGGCTTTCACGGGTCATTTTTTCTTTAAGGATGTACTAAGTCTGTCTTCTGCTGTGTTTTGTTCTCCAAGTTCAGTGCTTATGAGGCTTCTCCTCGATTCCACGGTCTCCATTTGTGTTAAAGCAAAAACAGTTGGAGGCCACAAAGGAAAAAAAAAAAAATCAAATGCATATTTTGTAAAATACCATTTATACAAATCTGGTTTCACTCCTTAAAATCCGTGTTTCAGACTTGGCATGTGTTACCCCAGTTGCTCTTAATACAAGTTCGGATACTTGGGGTTCTGGTACCACATATTTTGTTGCAGTTACCCCTCATTTCTTTAAACAGTCGTTCCACAAAGAGTAACAAGACTGCAAGACACTGTAACGTAGCCAGATTTAACTCTGGGGGAATTAATTTCTTTAAAATTATCCAAAAAGAGAGTAAATTATGTGAAGAGGTGTCATTTGAATAACTTTGTTAGATTGTTACTCGTGTCGAGTTTCATTTATATGGAAAAACAAAGGTGTGTCTTTAACAATAAAGGGACATTTTAATAACATAAAATATACATAAGGAATTAACTTTGAGAAAGGGCTGAAAGTGGTAATTAGTATAGAAATTGCATTAAGAGCTCTCACTGTCTGTGGAATCCATTTAAGCAGATGAGAAATATTGCACTTGAATCCATACAGAGAACTTTGGGAGAAGGCAGAAATTGTTTTAAAGTGTTAATAAGAGAGCGTCATCTCTTTACTCCTTGGGAAGTGGTGAAGCTGGGAGCAGCACTGGCCCGGGGGGTGTTCACTGGAGCTGCCTTTTCTCTCGTGTTTCTCAGCAGTGAAAGCCTCTCTGGGATTCCTGTCTTCTCCCTTCTTCTCTGAGAGCCAGTCTTTGCAAGGTCTGACCAGATTCTCATAAGCCTTATCAATATTCCCTGAAAAACAAAACATAATTCAATTTAGTGCCACAGCCCCCTTTGATATTAATTCTACTTTGTATAAGCAGTAGAAAATCTATGTAGTAAGCAGATATATTGTACGGGACAGAATAATATATTTTGTCGATGATGTAAAAACAGAGCAAGGAAGAAGAAGCACATTTGTAATAGCACAAATTTACAGTAATTCCACCCTTGCATTTGGCCTTGTATTTTTGAAAAAAATTAGATGTTTTGATCCAGCATCAGTGGATTTATTGCATTTTTGATCAGTTTAACTCTCTGCCTGATACTTCAGCAGTTTATTTCTAGCCTCACATTCTGCGTATGTGATTGATTTTCCAATAACTTGTATTCTTTCCATTTTAATTGATACAGGAAAAGAACCTTTTAAATTTAGAAAGCCCATGCCTTTCTGCTAGTTTCCTCCTCAAAGCTGAAATTACATGAATAACTAGAAATTTTGTCAGATGGATGGGTTTTGGCATATGACTGATGACCATACCACGAGAATACAGGTAGCCCAAGGTCTGGAATGAAATTCTCCTGGTAAAGGAGTTCTTGGAGCTACAGAGCGATGCGCCTTCGTGTGTAGGGATGGGGAGAGAAGAATGTTACACCCTAAGAGCTGTGGATGACTCTACCCAAAACTTCCATGAAGTTCTATGCAGAGTAAGCATAAGGAACATGTTGCCCAGGGAAGTCGTGGATGCCTCCTCCCTGGAGGGGTTCAAGGCCAGGTTGGATGAGGCTTGGAGCCCCTGATCCCATGGGAAGTGTCCCTGCCCATGGCACTGGGTGGGCTTGGAGGTCCCTTCCAACCCAAACCATTCCATGATTCTGTGAGTGCACGCTTAGGCCGAGGTGTATTTACATTTGGAACACGTGCGATTCTCTTCCCATGCAGAGAGAGAGAAGCTAGTGGCATTGTACAAGAACAGCATAGGAAGAGAATTGAGCAAAATGTGAATTGTATGTATGTGTGAGAAATGGCGGGGTGAAGAAAGATCGAAACAATCGTTCAAACTGCAAATGATGGACCTTGGGCTTCTCAGATCCCAGAAAACCTCAGTTTTTCACCCAAACTGGTTCCCAGTGACAGCTTGGCAGTGGTACCTCCAGCCTCGCTGGGAGCCAGTTCAGAGTCGCGCTGGTAAAGACATTATTGCTTTTACTAAAGGAAAAAATACCCACAAATTTGTATTTTCTGCTGATTCACCCCTTTCTGGTTTTCCTTCTATAGATACTGTATGTGTAGCATTCTACGAGGCATGCTGGGTACAATATACTATGCAAATGTGTACAGTGTTGCATGCGTTGCTCTCCCTCTGCTTTTAGTGGCTTTCAAAGGAACAGAAAAAAAAAAAGTGGTGTTATTTTTGTGATCAGAATCATTTAACAAAGAAAATGCCGACTGCATGCTGACAGTATCCTCATTTCTATGGATTGGTTTTATGGAATTTAGATGTACAAAAAGGAACTGCATTACAATAATTACTTTTCTACAATAAATGAAAAAGCTACAAATGGGTCTCTTCCAACCTGGTTATTCTATGATTCTATGATTCTGTGAAACCAGTTAAAGGCCTGTCTGTATTCTGCAGGCAAGGGTGGGAAAAAGCTTGGAAGAGGCAGTTGAGGAAAACATTGGGAGCATTGCTGTGGTTTTATTGTTTGGGGATAGTGTTTAGAGTAGAGATGAATGAGGTCCTGAAGAAGGAGATGCATCTGCTCCGTGAAATAAATGCTGTTTATTTTTAAATCCAGCTGCTCTTAAATAGCTGCAACTCAGAAGTATTGGGGTTGTTCAGCCTGGAGAAGAGAAGGCTCCAAGGAGACCTTAGAGCAGCTTCCAGTGCTGAAAGGGGCTCCAGGAAAGCTGGGGAGGGGCTTTTTCCAAGGGTGTGGAGTGATAGGATGAGCGGGGATGGCTTTAAATTTGAAGGGGAATATTTAGATTGGACATTAGGAAAAAATTCTTCACGATGAGGGTGGGGAGGCCCTGGCCCAGGCTGCCCAGAGCAGGGGTGGCTGCCCCATCCCTGGAGGGGTTCAAGGCCAGGCTGGATGGGGCTTGGAGCCCCTGATCCAGTGGGAGGTGTCCCTGCCCGTGGCAGGGATGGGACTGGGTGGGCTTTGAGGTTCAGGCAAAGCCGCTGGCAGGCAGGGGCGTTGTGTGGCCGGGCCAAGGGGTGCTCTGGCTGCAGCTAGTGCACTGCCCGAATTCACTTCAGTAAGTCACAAGGGCTAACACAACAACAACAAAGAAAAAAAATCAAAACCAAAACAAACTAAATAGGGTCAGAAAATCTCAACACTCTTCTGTTTAAAGG
The DNA here is from genome assembly GCF_032191515.1 of Phaenicophaeus curvirostris. Taxonomy (NCBI): domain Eukaryota; kingdom Metazoa; phylum Chordata; class Aves; order Cuculiformes; family Cuculidae; genus Phaenicophaeus; species Phaenicophaeus curvirostris. The sequence continues at coordinate 40,561,332 of NC_091398.1, read as the reverse complement.
CTAAATTGTTTACTTGAATTCTGCTACCTTATCTAACCCTGGAACGAGCCCATAGATTGCAGACTCGCTCTGTATTTGCACCAGGAGATGAATTGCCCACGACAGCAATTCTCAGCCAAGGCACGGCAGGAAGGGGATAACTGTCGGTTGGTGAATAATTAATTCCATCGCAGGCTGAATGCTGAACCTGTGGAAAGGGCATCACGTTGGAGAAGCGGCTTCTTTGCCCACCACCGCACACCATGCCAGCTCCTGCAGCTCCGACACCAGAGCCAACAGTTCCTGCTTTACAACTCGACTTCCCTTTCACCTTCCCGACCAGCTTCTCCAAACCCACAGCACCCAGCTAGCAGACATCCCTGCTTGTCCTCAGGGGGATACAGGAATCGTGGTAAGCCCAGCAGTTTGAACAATACGAGAGGACGTCGGTGCTTTGCACTTACATGTGATAAAGAATCATTGTTTTTCCAAAGTCACGCTGATTGTCGTGTTTGAGGTTAAAAACTACAGCAATGAGGCAGCAGACTGAAACCATAAAGGGCAAACAGCCTTCATATTAAGAAACACTTTGTATTCCTGGGCTGCCAGTGCTGGGTCAGCCAGCAAAGGTTTCACAGCCTGGCCAGAAGGTGCCTGGGTTGTGTTTTTTCCTACCATATTCGGTAAGGGGTTATTGCATCGCTACCGTTAATGCTTGAAAAGGTGTAAGGCGATGATGATCATAGAATCATTGAGGGTGGAAAAGACCTCTCAGCTCATCCAGTCCAGCTGTCAGCCCAACCCCACCGTGCCTGCCAAACCATGTCCTGAAGTGCCACGGCTACATGGTTTTTGAACCCCTTGAGGGATGGAGATACCACCACTGCCCTGGGTGGCCTCTGTCAGGCCTTCACCAATCAGTGAAGATGTTTTTCCTAATATCCAGTCTAAGCCTCCCCTGGTGCAACTTGAGGCTCCTCGAATCCTGTGTTCAGTTCTGGGCCCCTCACCACAAGAAGGATGTTGAGGCTCTGGAGCGAGTCCAGAGAAGAGCAACGAAGCTGGTGAAGGGGCTGGAGAGCAGGCCTTATGAGGAGCGGCTGAGAGAGCTGGGGGGGTTCAGCCTGGAGAAGAGGAGGCTGAGGGGAGACCTCATTGCTCTCTGCAACTACCTGAGAGGAGGTTGTGGAGAGGAGGGAGCTGGGCTCTTCTCCCAAGTGACAGGGGACAGGACGAGAGGGAATGGCCTCAAGCTCCGCCAGGGGAGGGTCAGGATGGACATTAGGAAAAAATTCTTCACAGAAAGGGTCATTGGGCACTGGCAGAGGCTGCCCAGGGAGGGGGTTGAGTCCCCTTCCCTGGAGGGGTTTAAGGCACGGGTGGACGAGGTGCTAAGGAGAATGGGTTAGTGTTTGATAGGAATGGTTGGACTCGATGATCCAGTGGGTGTCTTCCAACCTGGTTATTCTGTGATTCTATGATTTTCTCTTGTCCTGTTGCTTGTTACTTGGGAGAAGAGCCCAGCCCCCACCTCCCCACAACCTCCTTTCAGGAGCTGCAGAGAGCAGGGACCTTGACAAGCTGGAGAAGCGAACTTGTGAAAAACCTCATGATGTTCAACAAGGCCAAGTGCAAGGTCCTGCGTCTGGGTCGGGGCAATCCTCAGTATCAGTAAAGGATGGGGGATTAAGAGACTGAGAGCAGCCCTGAAGAGAAGGATTTGGGGTGCTGGTGAAGGAGAAGCTGGACATGAGCTGGGAATGTGTGTTCCCAGCCCAGAAACCACCCGTGTCCCGGGCTGCATCCAGAGCAGAGAGACCAGCAGGGAGGGCTCCATGCCCTCCTGTGCTGGAGGACTCCACACTCCCACCTGGAGCCCTGGGTCCAGTGCTGGAGTCCTCAGCACAGGGAGGACATGGAGCTGTGGGAGGGAGCCCAGAGGAGGCCACAAGATGATCCGAGGGCTGGAGAACCTCCTGTACGAGGCTCACACCAAGTTTCTCATCAATGAGCACGCCAAGTCCTTCTCCTCAGCGCTGCTCTCCATCCCATCACCCCCCATCCCGTACCCACAGGACGAGGGGCCGTGGGCACAAACCGGAGAGGGGCAGATCTGGACTGAGCACGAGGGGGAATTTCTCCACAGCGCGTGAGGCACCGCGCAGGCTGCCCAGGGCAGGGGGGGCTGCCCCATCCCTGGGGGGGGTTCAATCCAGGTTGGATGCGGCTTGGAGCCCCTCATCCAGCGGGAGGTGTCCCTGCCCGTGGCAGGGGAGGGGCTGGACGGGCTCTGAGGGCCCTTCCGAGCCGACCCGCGCTGCCATTGGGCGGCTCGGCCCGCCGGGCCCCGCCCGCCGTGACGCGCCATGTCCGCGCCGGGCGAGGAGGAGGAGGAGGAGGAGGAGGAGGAGGAGGAGGGGGGGAGGAAGGGGCGGCCCCGCCGAGCATGGGGATCCTCTTCACCAGGATATGGAGGCTCTTCAGCCACCAGGGTGAGCGCAGGGGCGGCGGGAGGCGCGGGGGACGGGGGATCTCGCCCCCTTATTGAGGGGTCTCGCCCCCACGTTGGGGGATCTCGCCCCCACGTTGAGGGGTTTCGCCTCCATGTTGAGGGGTTTCACCCCCTTCTTGGGCTATTTCACTCCCTTTTTGAGGGATTTCAGCCCCCGTTTTGAGGGATTTCACCTCTTGTACTGAGGTTTCCCTCTTTTCCTGGGTGTTTCCCTCTTTCCCGGGGGATTTCACCCCCTTATCGGGGGATTTCACCCCTTATTCTCAGCGGTTTCCCTCATTTCCTCGGTGTTTCTCTCTTTGTCGGGCTGGGAGGGGTGGTGGCCCCCTTTTTGGGCGATTTCACCTGTTTTTCTGTGAGGTTTCCCTCTTTTCCTGGGTATTTCCTTCATTTTAAGGGGGATCATGCCCTTTTTGGGCGATTTCACCCCATTTTGGGCGATTTCACCCCTTGTTCTGAGAGGTTTCCCTCTTTTCCTGGGTGTTCCCCTCTTTTTGAGGGGGATCTCACCCCCTTTATTAGGGGGTTTCAGCCCCTTTATTGGGGGATTTCACCCTCTTATTCTGAGAGGCCTCCCTCTTTTCTTGGGGGCTTCCCTCTTTTTTGGGAGGAGATGATCCCCTTTTTCGGGGATTTCACCCTCTTTTTTGGGATTTTACCTTTTTTACCTCATTTTAGGGCATTTCACCCCTTTTTCCAGGGAGTTGCCCCCTCTTTTGCTGGAGCTTTCCTTTTTTTTTTTTTGGTTTTTTTTTTTTTGCAGGGTTTTAGTGGTCTTTTGGGGGATTTCACCCCTTTTTCCCTTTTTCAGGGGAGTTACACTGTTGTTCTAAAGGCTTGCCATCTTTTCTTGGGGGTTTTCCTCTTTTGGGGGGGGAATGATGACCCCTTTTCCAGGGTTCTAATCCCCCTTTCAGAGGAGTTACCCTTTTGGGGGTGTTAATCCCTTTTTCAGAGGGCCTAACCTCTTTTTTGGGTTGTTTTCCCCATTTGGGGCTCATAACCCCATTTTTCAGGGACGTTACCCTTTTATTCAGGTTAATCCTGCCTTTCTTGTGAGTTTTACCCCTTTTTTCACAGGTCTAACCACCTTTTCAGGGAGAGCACCCCCCTTTTTTGGGGAGGTTATGCCTTTTTTCAGGGTTTCCTTCCCCCTTTTTTTGTAGGGTTTTCCTCTTTTTTTGGGGAAGGTTAACCTCTTTTTTTGAGGAGTTCCCTCTTGTTTCATGGGGTTAACACCCTTTTCTGGGCGGTTTCCCCCTTTTGAGGGGATTTTGCTCTTTTTTAGGATTTTAACAATTTTTTTCAGAGGGATTACCTTGTTTTTCGGAGGATTTGTATCCTTGTTGGGAGTGGTTAATCCCTTTTTTGAGGGGACACCTGTTTTCATGGGGTTAACCCTCCTTTTTGGAGGGGTGTCTCCCTTTCCAATGAAGTGACCCCTGTAAGGGTTTTAAACCTTCTTTAGAGTGTGTGTTTCCCACTCTTTTTTTGGCAGGTGCCCTGTCTTTCTGGGGTTAGTCCCTTTTTCTGAGAGGTTAATCCCTTTTTGGGGGGATGGAGAGGTGGGTTGTCCTTTTTTTTGAAGGTGTTTCTAACTTTTTTGGAGGGGTTCCTACCTATGTCATGGGGTTTCCCCCTTTTGCAGGGAGGTTTCTTCCTTTTTAAAGGATTTTCCCCCCTTTTTTTGAGGAGGTTACTCCCTTTTTTCAACTGGATTACCCACTTTTTCGGGGAGTTAACTTCTTTTTCGGACTTTTTAATCCTTTTGGGGGGACATTTCCCCTTTTTCAGGGGGATCACCTCCTCTTTCCAGTGGGGTTCCCCCTGTTTTATGGGACTTATACCCTTCTTGAGCAGGTTACTACTTTTTTGAATGGGTTACCCTTTTTGGGGGGGGTTAACTCTTTGTTTTCCTGCTCTGAGTCCCTGGCTAGCTCATTTCCTGGAAGGTGGATGTTCAAGAAGAGGGCTTTGTTGCGCTGTGGTGCGTAGGTTCATCGTGTCATCTTCAGGGTGTGCTTTATTCCTGATTTTGAGTGATAAACCACCATATCTAGCCGCAAATTGCTCATTTCTGGAGTAAACATTACGTCAGATGTGGGACAGGTGTCTCCTCACAGTAAGGTTGTAGTGAGAGTTGTAACTTTACCTGGTACTCTCATCTGTGTTTATAAGGTGTTTATAAATTCGATTAGGATGAACCGAAGTGCCCTGACACAAGCGTGTCGATGTGCCAGTTTTGTGCCTGGTAACGCTTAGTGCAAGTACAACCCAATATTTTTGTCTTGTAGCGTCCAGCCCCTCAGATCTCCTCTTCCAGCCGATTCCCTAACATCCACTATGCTGGCAACGCCACACCAGAAACAAAAGTTCCTAGTTGTGTGGGGTCAGGTAAGCGGATATTTTTACAATATTGTGCAGTTATGCAAAGTTATTAAAACTGGAAGTTCTTTTCGATGGTGTGTGAGACAACTCTGCAAAACCACACAATATTGATAAAACCAAGACCATGAAACCCCACTTACCTGACCCCTCTCCCCTCCCTGTCTCCTCTGTGATAAATCAATGTGAGTGTACTTTGCTGATAGAAGGAATTGATCTCTTGGGCAGACTCCAGAGTGCTGTGGGGAGACCTTGGAGCAGCTTTCCAGTACTGGAAGGGGCTCCAGGAAAGCTGGGAGGGGCTCTTGATCAAGGACAGAATGAGGGGGGATGGTTTGAAGCTGAAGGGAGGGGAGATTTGAGATGAGACTTTAGGAAGAATTGTTTTGCTATGAGTGTGGGGAGGCCCTGGCCCAGGTTGCCCAGAGAAGCCGTGGCTGCCCCATCCCTGGAGGGGTTCAAGGCCAGGTTGGATGGGGCTTGGAGCCCCTGATCCAGTGGGAGGTGTCCCTGCCCATGGCAGGGGGTGGAACTTGATGGATTTTAAGGTCTTTTCCCACCCAAATAATTCTGTGATTTGATGATTCAAATGGCTTTTTCTTGCCATGTTGGACCACTGAGCAGGGGGCAAGGAAGCCTCTTCTCACAAAGCTGTTACTGGCATGAATAGTCCTGTTGAGGCCAAGGTTGCATGTGCAAGGTTGTATGTTGTGCAGTGTAGCTGAGAGCAGGCAGTGTGCACTCATTCTGGAAATCAGAAATCTGAATGTGCTTGACTACAGCAGCTGTAGAATTCAGATTCAGTTTTGTGACGATAGGAAAGAAAGTGCTAAACAGAAACAATAATCGCTTCTGGCATTGACATCCACAGCATGGTCGTGTATGTGTCAGTTTTGTGTAGCACTCATTGGTTCTTCTGAAACTGAACGGGGTGGATGCATACTGTAAAATATTCGTAGGCTGATCTGTTCTCCAGGTGCTAAACCTGCTGGAAGGAAAAGAGGACACTGAGGGAGATGGGTGGGTCACCCTGCTTACAGTGCAGATCGGTGCTGCTGTGGCTTTTTAACAATTCTTGGTAAAGGGGTTGAGATGTCGCAGGTTAATGGCAGTACGGCCTTGGAAATGAGCATTTAATGTGTGAGCTGCTGTAGCTCTGGGGAATGGGTAGTACAAGCTGATACAGTGTAAAACAGCAAGAAGCTTGGGAAAGTGTTCCAGTGCGAGATCGCTCTCGCGGTTCGGAGGAGGAAAAAATCTGCATGTAATCTGTCAGAAATCTGTTCCTTTAGATACGCAGGAAAACCCGACAGCTGCTTACCTTCTCAGAACAGCACACGGGTTCGTACGCCTCCGCAGGCAAACGGAACTGTTAGGTACGGCCTGTGAAATGTGGTCCCTGAAGTTCAGCAGTGCCTGCTTAGGAAATCGGTCAAAAATGCAACACTAACCTTGTTTCATAACAGCTGTTATCATGATTGCATAGTGAACGATGTGACTGACTAGTCATGTTTTTATTTCAGAGCACAAAGTAATCATTGTCGGTTTGGATAATGCAGGGAAAACGACTATTCTCTATCAATTGTAAGTATTAGCTGATGATGATGTTTCACTTACCTCGAGGTGTGCTTTGTATACATTACTCTATCTTGTTGTCACTGCTTTTCCTGCTAGTTTTCATTTTGAGAGCATTAAACTAAACAGTGTAGGTGGCAGTGGGTCAAAGCGTGTGCTTGGAGTTTGAAAAGGTCTCTGTTTCGCCTGGGATACGAATGAGGTTCTGTCCAGAGCTTTAATTTATCAGATTACATTGCTATTACCACTTAATCACAATGGCCCGTGGTGTCACCAGGCAGGCTGTTTGCCAGCTCCATAAAGTATGATTGTATTGAGGGTTTGCCACAGGACAACGCTGCTGAGCGGATCCGTGCTGCAGCACCTAAATGCTAAACAAGTTGTTCTGTGAGTAGCAAGGCACTGGAGCCTGACCTCTCCCTGCCACGACTCGTGTCCTGCATACCAAGATGTACTTCCATGACTTCTGTGGCACAGGATGAAGGTGGACAGCTGAGCACCCGCGGAACGCAGGATAAGACAGCTCTGTGGCTGGTGGCCACCCGTGCTGCCTGGCTGAGGCTTTTTGTGAGCCTCCAGCGTTGGTAACTGTTGTACAGCTTCCACCTTGAGTAACGACACTGACTTGTGTGTATTGGGCATTAACTTTGCTGGAGGCTTATGTGAAACTTGTGTGAGCTTCCTATCTCTGGTCCTCAACTGCATTTTGATAAAGGGTACGTATTTGTCCACAGACTCAGGAGCCCTGAGGTGGGACAGGCTGCCCAAGGTCTGTTTGTGCTAGAAACAGACTGGCAATTTCTCACATGAAATAGTCTGGTATTCCTGTGTCAGTATCGGAAATAATTCCTGTTAAGCGATATGAACACGGCCATGCTGGTCCAATCTTACATAAAAAAAATATGCTTTCTTAAAATATATGGGTATTGTCAAATTACGCTCTGCTTTTGCCTTTCTGAAGTGTGAAACTCGTGCAGCATTTGCAGCCACTCTTGCCCTAGCACGCTCTGCAGAGAAAGTGAAAAGATGAAGGTGGCTGTTGCTATTTACATCAGGAGTGAGAAATTGTAAAAAGCATAAGTAGAATGAAGAATATTTTTTAGGACTGGTATCTGCTGCAGCCGAGGGCCATCCTTGGTACTTTTTGATGCTGCTTGAGTCTTTCCACTTCCTCCACAAAATGTCTCAAGATTCTTGTCATCAACTTATTTCTGCTGTCTCAGTGTTTTCTTTTCCCTTTTGTAACTGGGCCTCTATAGGTCTCCTTTTCCTTTATACCCATTTTAGCTCACAGGACTTCCCCTTCTCTCTGCTTGTACTCCCCTTCCCTTGTCTGCGACTCTGACAGAGCTCTGTGTGCATACTCCTCTGTTCCTCCTGCTTGACAGCTCCTTAAACCTTCCCTCTGTCTTTCTCTATCCCATTTATTTTCCCTGACCATTTCTTTGTGGCAGATAAGCATTCTGAGCATGAATATATTTAACTCTTTCTATAAGAGATGGGCAGGGGTAACTGTTGGTTGTCGTGCTGGCTCTTACTTTGATGTCCTGGAGGGTCACACTAGGCGTTGGAGCAGTGATTCTTCTGTTGGATCGCAGCAGCTCCACATGCACTTCGTTTCTTCCTGTTCTTACTCTGATCTCCTCCTTCGTCTCGTTTACCAGTAGGATTTTGTGATCAGGTACCTGGAAATGCTGTTAAGCTTGGTGCTTACCTTGTTCACATGGGGAGGAGGGAAAAACACAGCTCAAATGCGAAAGGCTGCAGGTTAAGTCACTGAAAGGGAGTTCATGATACATCTTTACTAAGCCCTAAAATAATTCTGCTAAAACCTATTTCTAAAGTATGAAATCAGGCACAGGCATCTTCTTATCGTTGTTATCCTGAACTTGAATTTACAATTCTTTCTTCTAATCCTCTTTCCCTTATATAACCTCCCTCAAATGTGTACAGTGAGAAGGTATCTTGTTAAGTGCTGATAAGACACTGGTTAATAACCAGGATTCCTTCTCAGAACACTGCACCATCCCTTTATTTACTCGGTTCTCTGTATCTTCTTCAATAAATACTCCAGCGCTGTTACAAGTCTCAAATTATTGTCACTGTAACTGAAAGTTCTGCCAAGACTTCAAGAAGTGTTCATATAAAATGAAAAAATACATCATGATTATCAGAAGAAAAAAGTCCCCTAGGGAGGGACTTTTTCCAAGAGCCTGTAGTGATAGGATGAGGGGGAATGGCTTTGAATTGGAAGGGAAATATTTAGATTGGACGTTAGGAAGAGATTCTTGATGATGAGGTTGGGGAGGCCCTGGCCCAGGCTGCCCAGAGCAGGGGTGGCTGCCCCATCCCTGGAGGGGTTCAAGGCCAGGTTGGATGGGGCTTGGAGCCCCTGATCCAGTGGGAGGTTGGAATGGGATGGGCTTTGAAGTCCCTTCCAACTCAACCGTTCTGTGATTCTATGATAATGAAGGTCTCTGAGAATGGCTAGTGGTTTCCTTGAAGCTGCCTTTTTTTTTTTTTTTTTCCCCCCATATCCCATGCAGTAGAGTTCAAATAATTTGGTTTTCGGGAGCATCCAGAGTATCCACTCAGTTATCACTACTGATGTGAAACTGGTTGTCTTAATGACAAAGTTGCACTTGGTATCTCTGAAGTATCTCAGCAGTTTTGAAACATTTATTGTCTGTAAAAAGTAGTTCTTGGGCTGTGCTGAAGGGAGAGAGAAGGGAGTTTAGACATGAAGGAAGTATGCTCTTGGCAGCCTGTGCAGGACCAGGAGCGAGATGCAGTGCATTTCACCGAGCTGGGTGATGAGTTCTTGTTTTTCTGCAGCCTTGGAAATCTTGTGGCTTTAACCACATTCTTGAAGCAAAACAACTGCGCTCTCCCATGAGTGCCAGAATCAGCCTGGAAAAAGAAAAGCTGACTGCTCAGAACGGCTTCAGAAGCAAATATTCCTTCAGCTTTATGATTGAATTATTTAATCATGAATGCTCTCAAAGCTTTATAATTTGATTATTATGTAGTTCACTGAGTCCTTTTTTTATTGCTGTTTTGATTTATTTTTATTTTTATTCGCCTTCCATCATCAAACCTGTCTCTGTTTGCTGCATAATAAGCATTTGCTGTAATTCTCCCACTAAGCTTTCTACCCTGGAATAACCATTGACTTTAGCTTTTGTGGAATTAGGTCAGTTTGAAGCCTGAAGATGCTCAGTAACGTGGGTAAGTTGCCAGTTCTTGCTGTTTCTCATCGAGCTGCTCTCTTCCCTCTGCAGCTCCATGAACGAAGTGGTGCACACCTCACCCACCATAGGGAGCAACGTGGAAGAGATCGTGGTTAACAATACGCGCTTTTTGATGTGGGATATCGGAGGGCAGGAGTCCCTCCGCTCTTCGTGGAACACCTACTACACAAACACTGAGGTGAGCACAGAGGCTTCACTTGGTGTAACTGTTGTCCCCTCCTGGGGCCCGTGACTACTCTCTCTCTGATGCAGCTGCTCCAAACCCTGTGTGGCTGCTCAGGAGTAAGGCTGAAAGCCCAAAGGTTTTCCTCCAAGGCTGTAGAAGCTTTTACAAGGTCCCATGATCAACGTATTTAAGTGCCCCTGAGAGTTTTAAGAACTCTTTAGTGATGAAGTTGCAGCTCATGGACCAAACTTGATTAAAATAATGACTTAAGTGAAGGTTTCCTATGTGTAATCAAATGTGGGTTTAAAGCAAACGTTATTTTTTTATAATCATATTATCATGGAATGGTTTGGGTTGGAAGGGACCTCAAGGGACCTCTGGTCTCACCCCTGCCATGGGCAGGGACACCTCCCACTGGATCAGGGGCTCCAAGCCCCATCCAGCCTGGCCTTGAACCCCTCCAGGGATGGGGCAGCCTCGGCCAGGGCCTCCCCACCCTCACAGCAAAACATTTCTTCCTAAGATCTCATCTCAATCTTCCCTCTTTCAGCGCAAAACCATTCCCCTCATCTTATCTCTGCCTTCCCTGATCAAAAGCCCCTCCCCAGCTTTCCTGCAGTCCCTTTCAGTCCTGGAAGCTACTCTAAGGTGTCCCCCCAGCCTTCTCTTTTCCAGGCTGTACAACCCCAACTCTCTCAGCCTTTCCTCATATGGGAGGTGCTCCAGCCCTCTGCACGTCTCCAAGTATTAACTTTCTTCTCCCCTGCTTCCCTGTACAGTGCTGTGATGTGTATCTGCTTGTATGCACTTGACGTGTGGGGTTTCTACATCCCTTGCAAATATCTGTTTGCCTGTTAGTATCTAAAGTAGCGGGGAAAAGCTGACACAAATTGAACTGTGACAAATTATTCAAGGGATCTGTGTGCTGCCTCAATTATCTTAAGCAAAGAACAAAAGCAGGTTGGAAATTATAGAGGAACGCTTGCTTTCAGTGTAAATTTTGCACTTGAAAATGGAAAGTCAAAAGATGTCAGAGATGCCTTTGTGAACAAACTATGACCCGAGCTGTAAACCATCCCAGTGCTGTAGGTAATCACACTCTGCCTGGGAAAAGTGTGTCTGGAATAGGATGATGTCTGATAGTCCCTCTGGCTGGCTGGGTAACGTGATGGGAGCAGTAATCTGTTCTGCTGACAAGCGTGTCCCCACAAGGATAGAATTCCTTCTCTGACGAATAACTTTTTGCTTTTTAAAGTTTGTGATAGTTGTTGTGGACAGCACGGACAGAGAGAGAATTTCCGTGACTAAAGAAGAGTTGTACAAAATGTTAGCGCATGAGGTGAGTAGACCCTATCTTTTCCTTGTCTTAGTATTTCTCGTGGGTAAGAGCTGGGTGACACCTGTTCAGGGAAGCAGATCGCACGCTGTTTGTGAACTTTCTCACTCACCTGCCAGCTGGAGGCCGACTGGAATGGAGAGGGTTCCCTACAGTCAAATGCAGTGCATAAGTTAACAGTCACATATTCGCAGCTGCGGGTGGCACTCTGTCAGGGCTCTCCTGTTCCCATGAGAGGCTCTTTCTTTTCTGAAGCTCCCAATAAAGCTGGAAATTAAAACCAAATTACTGAAGAGAACTCCACAAAAGTAATGTTTCAACTTCCAAGTGCTTCAGCAAAAGAGACGTAGGACCTATTAATGACTTCTGTGTTTCCTCTACTTCAGTCCATGTTAATGGCTGAATGAGAGCGTTCTAAAAGTACATAGATTCCTTCAACAACTTAATTACTGGGTTTGATAGCTTTGTGGTTGCTGGATGTTTTCTGTTTTCACAGTGAAACAGTTACAGCCTTAATAACATGTCTTATAGCAACCAACTATAAACTGAAGAAATTATCTGCCTCTGGCTATAGTAGCTGAAGTTCCACTTGTCTGTGGAATTAGAATCGTAGAATCATAGAATGGTTTGAGTTGGAAGGGACCTTAAAGATCATCTAATTCCAACTCGCTTGCCGTGGGCAGGGACGCCTCGCACCGGATCAGGCTGCCCAAGGCCCATCTAACCTGGCCTTGAACCCCTCCAGGGCTGGGGCAGCCACAACTTCCCTAGGAAACCTGTCCCAGTGCCTCACCACCCTCATTGTGAAGAGTTTCCTCCTTGTGTCTAGTCTAAATATGCCCCTCTCCAGTTTAAAGTCATTGCCCCTAGTCCTCTCACTCCATGCCTTTCTAAAAAGTGCCTCCCCAGCTTTCTTGTAGTCCCTTCAGGTACTGGAAGGTGCTATAAGGTCTCCTTGGAGCCTTCTCTTCTCCGGGCTGAACAACCCCAACTCTCAGCCTGTCCTCATATGGGAGGTGCTCCAGCCCTTGGATTATCCTTGTAGCCTCCTCTGGAGCTGTTCCAACAGTTCCATATCCTTATGCTGAGGATTCCAGAACTGGACATCACACTCCAGCTGAGGTCTCACAGGAGAGGAATAGAGGGGCAGAATCCCCTCCCTTGTCCTCGACAGAGTGAGAGAATAACGTGCTAACTTGTAAAGACCCTCTCTAAAACTGGGCCCTGTGTCAGGCTCTAATTGAGCTGCCTGGGTCTGACTGGTGGATACTAGACTGACGTGTAAGCCAGGGAGCACCCACTGCATCAACTGAATGTCCTGAAGGATTTAATCTGGAGCCCTGATTTCTGTTGAAGATGTGTTTCCGTAAATCTGACTTCTGCTGAGACTGGCAAGGCAAATCTGATGCAAACTGGATCAGTTTGTGTTTGATGACTCTGGGGACATCGAGCTTCCGAATTTAAGTGTCAGAATACAAAGATACACATAAAATTGACAGCATTATATCCCAAAATATTACATCTATATTTAAACTACAGTCACTGTAGTAGCTGACCGCAGGAAGGGCAAAGATTGCCTCTGGCTTTCATTTAGGTGATCGTGGGAATCTAAAGCGTTTGAGAAAACACAAGTGCTTTTCCTGGTGGCTTGAATTTCTATTTTTTGCCATTTAAATTAAAGCTGTGTTTAATACATTACAATAAAGCAGGCCTGGTGTTGTTGGTTGTGGTAGGATGTTCCTGGGGGGCTGTTGCTGTTGCTCCTGCTGCTGTCTGAATTGGAAGTTCAGTGCTGTGCTCTTCAGTCCATTGCAGTTAAAACCTGCATCTTCTGTTTCGTAATCTGTAAGGGGAGATGTGGAAGTCATTGACCGAATTTGTACTGGAAGCGTACTGGAGTTTAAATATTGCATGGGCATTATAAAGAAGTTTATTGTAGCATGCTTGTTCATGCAGATGTCTGTTCTTTGATTTATGGAGGATGCCATGGTTTGGATGCACAGGTAGGGATGAGCTGTGAGGTTAGAGTTAAATGAGCGTTTGAGGTGTGTGATGTTTTTGCAGCCTCCCTCTGAGAGGTGCCTCTGATCTTCATGGAACACAACAAAACAGGTCTGTGGCTTAACAGATCATCTGAGGCAAAAGCTGGACATTGGGTCTCCTGAGTCAAAGGATTTTCTGAAGCTGCAGGTCAATCAGCCTGCAGGGTTTTATAGTTTAGGCCTTTTCGCCAGGGCTTAAGATTCTCTGCGTTGGCATCGAATGTTTTGTCTCTGAGGGCTGATTTGTAATCACCTTTTGTCTCCTTTCCCCCTAGGACTTAAAAAAAGCGGGTTTGCTGATCTTTGCTAACAAGCAAGATGTTAAAGAGTGCATGACAGTAGCAGAAATATCTCAGTTCCTGAAGCTGACTTCCATTAAGGATCACCAGTGGCACATTCAGGCGTGCTGTGCGCTAACTGGAGAGGGGTAAGAGCAGTTGTTCTCTGTAGGAGGGGATTTTGAATTGTTTTGGTGTTTTTATTGTTGTGTTTGGTTTTCAAATGTATTCCTCCCCTCTAAATAATAATGTTACACTTAAAGGTCTTGGGGCTTGGAACACTGATCAGGATGATCTCAAAACCAGCATTCACATCACATCATAGAATCATGAAACGGTTTGGGTTGGAAGGGACCTCAAAGCCCATCCTGTGCCACCCCTGCCATGGGCAGGGACACCTCCCACTGGATCAGGGGCTCCAAGCCCCATCCAGCCTGGCCTTGAACCCCTCCAGGGATGGGGCAGCCACCCCTGCTCTGGGCAGCCTGGGCCAGGGCCTCCCCACCCTCATCATGAAGAATTTCTTCTTCATGTCTAATCTAAAGCTTCCCCCTTCCAATTTAAAGCCATTCCTCCTCATCCCATCACTCCCATGCACATGTAAAAAGTCCCTCCCCAGCTTTCCTGGAGCCCCTTCAGGTACTGGGAGCCTCTATAAGGCTTCCCTGCAGCCTTCTCTTCTGTAGGCTGACCAACCCCAACTCTCTCAACCCATCCTCATACTGGAAGTTCTCCAGCCCTCGGATCATCCTTGTGGCCTCCTCTGGACTCTGCAGTCTTGCCTCACAGTAATAAAACTTTGTATGGTTTGGGCCTTACAAAATTTCCTCTGGTTTATTAAGAAAAGTCATAATTAGAGAAAACTGCAGCTATGCTGTGCTCTGAAGTCTCTCAGCTGTAGGTTGCACGGATAAGATCCAGGAAATGCTGCGCTTGGGAGTGAATTGTTGCTGCAAGTGATTCCGTCAGGCATAATTGCAGAGTTCTTAGGACAAATTTAAATTGGTGACATGGAATTAATTTTGAAGTTATCCTTAGAAATGTTGTATTCCTTAACAACTCTCTCTTTTTTTTTCCAGACTGTGCCAAGGACTGGAATGGATGATGTCAAGACTTAAGATCAGATGATTTTTAATGACCTCCTTGCACAGACATTGCTTAAAGAGAGCTGTACCTGTGGTTACCTTCACAGCAGCAGAATTACTGGGTTAGATGTATTTATACTGAACCGATTTCAACTTTATTTTCTACATAGATGCACACACATGTATGTGTATATAAATTAAGACCATTCAGCGAAAAGAAAGATGCAGCTGAGGCTCTGCTTTGGTTTCTTGCTTGTTTTCCTCTGAGGATACATTTCAAAGCTGTGATCAGTCTTCTTCCCAAGATACAGTCACTCAAACAGTCCGGTGTTGGTTGTGGTGAAGAAGAAGTGAGAGGAAGAAGCTTTTTGTTTTGAGTTTTACTATTCCATTGTGATCCTCTCTGGCTGAAGACGTTGGCTTCATTACTGCATTGAATTAGCAAACAAATCAACGATGTAGAGATCAACTTTGCAGTATTTTTAAGGTTACTGATGTTACAAATGCAAACGTATTTTCCTGTATGCATACTTGTACATAGTTGTGTATATTTATACCTCAATTTTAGGTTGATTGCAGTCTGTTCAGACCAGTGTGTAAAGGCAAATCAGCACTAATATTTGACATCGCCAATGTGTCACAACTTCCTTCGTTACCTGTATGACTGTAACGCCCACCAGACACTTGGCTCGGCACCACTTTATAGTGCAAACTCTCTGTTTAGGCGATTGCTTGTTTCTCATGTCACTTTTCAGTTAGGGAGGATGCCAGAACAGGTTGGGGCGAATGGATCAAACTTCCAGTTACAGTGTCGGCAAACAGTAAACATTTGCCAAGGAGCTTAAAATGAAACGGATCTCTTTTTTTTCACTGTGGTTGTCATTGCAGTAGGTGATTCTAAGAGGTGCATGTCACATGCTCCTGTGGCACTGCTTTTCCTTTCTGGCAGTGCTGTTCTGTTATGATTCGAGTCTGGCAGAAGTACCTTTAGCTGTCATAAAGGGAAAAATGTCATCTTTTCTTTGCTCTTAACCAAAGAGGAGGCACAAAAGTGTGTTTATAAGTCCCGCTGGCATCTTTCAAAAAAAGTCATGCTCTGCATTAAGTGTTTTTCAGAGGAAGGCTCACTTCTCTCTGGTAGCGTGAAATATCTATGTGCAATGGATGGAACTGGGTTGGGGAGGGGGAACAAAACAGATGACACTACTTGCAAAGCCATGAGTGACCCCTTGATCATGCTCCCACAGAACGTGGTCCTTCTTGAAAACATTACTCCCTTGCGTGATGCCCAGGTGAGTTATAAGGGAGTGTCGCAACACTATGAGATTGTTTCTGCTTACTGTTGTGCCTGATGGGATGGATGTCCTGTACGGAACTTGTTTGGGATCACCATTTTAAAGAAGACGGGCTGTTCAGTGGGGTGACGGATGGTTTGAAATGTCAGTATTGTGAAAATAGACTTTTATGTTGGAGATGTGTGTTTGAGGAGTACAGCAAAATGAAATAAAACTCTGTTTGTAACATCCTTCCCTTTCCCAGCTCGTGCACCTGAGAAGGATGGAAAAGATGTTTTAAAAAACCAGCTTAGTTTGAAAGAAGGGAGGCAACCTCAAAAGTCTGTATTTAACAAAGGCAGGTAAAGAATTTACCTTTTTAATGTATTTTTGGTATCTCTGATGCTCACTGCCTGGGGAACCTGTGGTCTTTGTTAAACGGTGTACATGCATATATTTCTAATGCATGCACATGGATATTGCTGTTTAACTGGTGTATTGCAAACTATTCATGTCTGAAGAAACAACAACTTAATGCAAAGGCGTTCTCTGTTTATCTGGTGGTATCTTCAAGAAATGACCTCTGTGCACACTTGCTTATGAAGTGGAATTGTACATTTTCTAGTCTTAAAAGAGAGAAAACAGGTATGCTTATAAACCTCAGTGTTTGGGGGTTGAGGCTTATGTCTGTCTTTCAATTCCTTTACAGTATTTTGCTTTAGTTCTGTTCTGTACTGCATACTTCTGCTTGAATCTGCACAGGTTGTGCATATTGGGTTTTTGTTTTTAATAGAAAGAATGGTTGCTGTTAATGAGAGGAAAACCACGGAGCTGATATTCCCATATCTGCTTCTCACTGAAATGTACTCCTGCGCTTAATTGCCTAGGATTTGGGACATCCATGTAATGGAAGTGTGGTGGTTAATCCAAGTATGGCTCATGTTCCACCAGATGTGTTTACTCCTTTTCCCTCTCCTTATCCTGGCCACTTCCACTTTCCGTGACCTCTAAAATCTGCAGGGTTCACTTCATCTCTACGTCACAAGCGGCAGCAGAGCCTCATGGGGAGTTGATACCTGGATGCGTGGAGGTTGCCTGTTGGGACAGGGACTTTGCCTCCCTGAAGAGCTCTTAATCCATGGGGTAAATCTGTGTCTCTGTTGGACAGTGAACAGCCCAGCCCTAACCCGGCTGCTCAAGAGGTGTGTGCCACGTCATGTGTAACAGTGAGTTGTCTGTTCCGCCTGTATTGTTATCCCAGAGTATTCCAGAGAGTGGAATCGCTCTCAGTAGCTGCAATTGAGTGGTGACCAACTCTTACTGGTGCATCTGGTCCCTGTAGCAATCCTGACTGGCAATTAGGAATCAGAGGAAGATACACCTTCCTTTTAAATGCTGGATTTATAGTCCCTAAGGATGATGGAGTTTGTAGGAGCTGGGAAACTGCCACCCCGGTGATGATTCCAGGTTCTCACTGGGTGTGGCTGGCGTGATGGTGCTTTATGTGCCACCAAGGAAGCAGATGTGGAGTAGTGTCATCCAGACATGGCAGTGATTGCAGGGAAGTGTGTGGGTAGCATGAGAACAAGTGTGTTTGCTCAGATCCTGATGAGATCAGCAGTGGAAGAGCACGTGAGTCTGTAGCCTCATGTCAGCCTTGTGGCCGTGAGGGCCCTCTCCTGTGTTCCTCACCTCCTGGGTGAGGTTACACGTGTTTTTGCATTCAGTCACCTTGTAGAGCAGGAGAAGAGCAGGTGAACTTCTGACCACGCAAACCCTTGTTGTATGCGCTGCTTGCTTGCAGCATTTTTCTTTTCCCTGTAGGACAATTCTTATTTTTCTCACAGCTCTGTCCTTAGAAAAGTGAGTTAACTTTGCATCGATGCTGCTTTCAACTCCACTGTGTTACTGTTTGGGGGTGATTGTCTTAACGTGAGTCATGACCTTGATTTGTATGGTTTTTGTGTTTCCCCCTCTGCATGTTGTCGCCTGTCTTTCAGGTAAAGCTCAAGATGATTTTCCTTTTGTTCTTCATGAAATTCGTTCTTGGGATGTTATGGAGAAAAAGGGAGCGGTCTTTAAAAACGGTTATTGCAGTTTATGCTGCAGGATGCTATTTTACTCGCAGAAACTGTAGCACTAAGTCATAGTTCAGTGATCTAATACTTAAAATGTCTCTTTCTGTGCGTTATGTAGCATGCGCCTGGGTGTAGGGGGGTGTGATGAACATATCCCATGGGCACCTTCCCCAGTCTATGCAGCTCAAGTGCCTAAAACTAATTCAGTGACCGATGGTTTTCTTTCTGTTTCCTTTAAAATAGATGTAGTCCTATAAAAGCATCTAAATGTGTGTGTTTTCCCCTCCCTACATGCTGTTTTAAATGTAATTTATGATGAATTTATTTGATAGTGTTCTTTCTAACATTCCAAGCACTTTTCAGTTTGTCAGACATCCCATAGCTTTGGGAGAGGAAGCACTAAATTTGTCTGTGTAGCAGGTTGGTCAGCTGGAATTCTTTTTAAGGAGCTCTTGTTTATATAACTTGACCCAGGAATGCTTGGCCTTGTGAGCATCCCTCTGTAAGCAGTTCCTCTCTGCTGGCCGGTAGAACACTAACTGTGCGGCTGTCAGACTAATTATGGCTGAAATACCATTTTCAGCTAATTGAAATGAGCGTAATAATAAGCCTTTAAGTGGTGAATCGTTGAGCATTACGGGATGAGGATGATTTGATGTCATGAAGAATGGCAGTAAAAGAAAAACGTCTTTGAATGTGGTTGTGATACGCATCATAAATACAAATGTGACTTGAATCAAATCACTGCAGTGACTACATTAAATGCACAAAAATGAGAAATTAAAGCGGCTGTCACTGTAACTTTTTTACAATGGACTTCAGAATCACAAGCAGAAATTCTATTCTTGTCTTACTGGCATTTTACTGGTTAGGTTTTATATTGTACAGACGCTTTTTGAGGACGTTCCTCACTGTGGATAGAGCTTTTGTCATAACAAGATCGTACATGTGTGCCGCCCTCAGCCTTCTAAGCCAGAGCTCCTGTGAGTGAGGGCACCATTTGGGTGGGGTTTTAAGCTTTTCCTATTTGTAAATTCAGAAGACATAGCTGATACTGAATTCAGTTAGAAAATGGTGCTTTACCTGGAAGGCTGTAAACTGTTCTTTGTGAATCATCAGCTCGGCATTACTCTTGTCTAAATCCTTTTGGTATTGAACACTGTGCAGGGTAGAGGAGGTGGCCGAGAAAAGATGCATTGTCCTGCAGAGAACTTCAAAGGTTAAGAATGCTCCCACCCCCACGAAAATCTTCAGATTGGAAAACCTGAGCACTTTTATGGCTAATAAAATGAAGAATTGGCAGTACAGGGTGGAGGAGTGGGAGCCGATTCATTTCAGACTGTGTCCGTATGATGTTTTCAGGAACACGTCATCTACTTTTTCTCACTGCTTTCTTTTCCCAGGCCTTCAGTCCCATTGCCACAGCGCTGCCCTCGGCCTGTGCTGCTCTGATCTAAGTGCTGCGGGCTCTCTGGGAGCGGGGAGTGATGTCAGAGGGACCTGAGCACTTTGTCCTTAGGCTCTGCGAAATCTGGGGTTGGACTGCTGGTATGTTTATAACCCCAGCTCAGGCAATTTTGGCAGCTAAAACTGAGCGGTTGAGGTCCCAATTCCTTTCCCTCCCCACCCCTAGGGAAAGGAGAAAGGGAAAGGAAAGGAAAAAGACTTGTGGTGGGAAACTAAAACTGCAGCTTTAATGAAATAAAATAATATAATAATAATAAAAAATATATAAATCTATGAGATCATGCCCTCACCCCTTGCTGACTGTGCCCCCACAGGCACTGCAAGCAGACACAAGGGGAAGGGTCCAAGGCTGGGAGAGAGCTGGGAACTGGATTCAGGAATGCGTGGGATCAGGGGCAGACAGGCAGACGAGGCCTTCAGTGGTCATTGGTGATCAAGGACGAGAGTGAGACCCTCGTGGTCTCTCAGTTTTATCCTGAATGTGACGTGTATGGGATGGAATCTGCTGCTGGTCAGGTTGGCGTCACCTCTCCTGTCTGCCTCTCCCTGCAGTGCAACCTCTTTTTGCCCCTTTAGCTTACGGCTCCACCAGCTCGAGGGTGGCTGTTTTCTGTAGGCATAAGCGCAAGCACTGGCCTTTCTGCATCCCAGCCCTGTGTGCTCACTGCCAGAGATAAACCCTGTCTGAAAACCATGCAGTCCACTGTCAGAAAGTGGAGTTACTGAGATGAGGAGGAGCTGAAGTCAGAAAAACTGGCTCTAATTTAGCTCAAACCATGACAACTACCAACCTCCAACACTAAACCTGTGCTTCTTTGGGTGTAAGGTGAACATCTCAGATCACTAACCTAACAACGTTGTTCCCTTCCAGCATATTCTTTGTTACGAATGCGAAGTCCCCATGTACACGCATCAATCGTATCACCAGGGTCTTGTTTCTTCTGATCACTTGTATTTTGTACTGCTCTTGCTGAAACGTTTGTCGTCTTTCTGAAAGCGATGCATAAAGTATGTGGCTGGCACTGATTCTGCAATAAAATGTCATTCCAGAATGTATAAAACTATTGCTTCAGTTGGATATCAAGGCTTGTGAGGGCTTGAGCACTGGTGTGTCTGAAATTTCAGCCTGTTCATTAAAGCAAATCAGCTAAAACTTTTTATAAAGCTATTTACTGTAATAAAGCTCAAATATGATTCTATAAGGAACTTTTCCCCTGAAATTTTATCATGACACTCCTTGAATTATTTCCCCTCTTGCATTTTTCTGTCTTTTAAAATCTGATTTTCATTCAGTTGAAGGGGGTTCGTCCAGTTCTTGTAATTCTTGTTGACGAGGTGGAACACAAATGTGATCTAGAGCTGTGTGCAAGCATAAATACTCACTTATAGGTGACTCCAGAACTGCTAATTCTTGGAAAACAACTGGTATTTATTAATTTAAGATGAAAGCACTTGTCAAAATGTTACTGTTTGCATTAGATCTTTTGTGTTGATTCTTTCCAAGCATGAATTTGGTTTCTGACCGAGTACATGGGGTTGTTGGGGTGAAATGTGCTGTTCTGCCAAGCCTGTGATGTTGAGTTTGTACTGGGAGGTTGGTGTTTGGGACAAGGTTGGTAATAAATGTGCGATGGTTGATTTTTAAATGGAAAGGCAATTAAAATTTGTGTTGAAAAGTTCTTTCTATGAGAAAATGTGAAATTCCAATCGTGTCCCGCTACTACACAGTTACATTGCACATGTTTGCAGCCTTGGGAGTGGTGGGGGATTCCAGGTGACTGCTCAGAAAGCAGAAGAAATGAGGCCAAAACTGGGTTAACGATAGGATTCCTGTGTTACCAACCTGCAGATGTGATCCTGGTTAGCTCCACACCCCCAGCAGCCTTGTTCTGGAGTGCTCAGTTTGGCCTGGGTGCTCTATTCCTGCCGGCGCAGCGTCTGTATCCATGTGGCAGCCTTGCTGCGGGATAACTTCCACGCTAAGGGATGCACAGGTGGAGTTTTGAGGAATAAGCAAATGCATCATCCCCTTGTTACATTGCGGTAAAATGCTTTTCCATGCTCTTTATCCCCTGGCTGTGTCTTCTGGTGGCTTTGTTTACCTTTTTAACACCCTTTCCCCTTTGGGTGGGCTTTGTCTCCCGGCTGCTGACCCTGTGTCCACACTGCCCTACGGACTGTGAGCCACCCGCAGGGCCATGCCTGCTCCTGGGCTGCTTCCTGCTCACGTCTTTACCTCTGAACTCTGTTATTTCTTGATTCTGCTGTGACTTTGCTGAAAACAGCTCTTGGCTTTCGTTTGAATCCAATTAAATACAAGGTGATTACAATAAGAGGCTGGTTTGGGATACTGATTTCTGCCTTGTTTAGCGTAGGCTTCCTTGGTGCTGCCTCACTCATCTCAGTTCATAAATCACCACAGTGGGTCATAAAAAATACATATAAAGTTAGTATTTCTGAAGGTATTTATTTTAGCATTAAATACCTTTATTTTTAACTGAACACAAAACCCCATCGTTTGCCACTGCTGAACTCTGATGTTTTTACACCTCATCCAGGAACCGAGTGTCCTGTGTCAGGCAGACCTGCGGGCTGAGCCTTGGCTCACACTGTTATCTGTATATGAACCTGTAAATAGACTTTAACAGAAAATACTGTTACTTCTGGATTTTTTTTCTTGTCTGTATGAAAGTTAAATACTGCTGTATTTTGTTTATTTTTTTTTCTTTCAATTATAATATAATCCTCTTTTGCTCTTATGAACACTTTCTATTACAGGTCATGTCATTACTCTTCTGTTGCACGTCTAGGTTGGTCTATTCTCTGAATGCGCTTCTCTAATTTGAGGTTGAATTAGATGCAAAATGACAGAATAGTCAACACTCTCAGAGTTATTTCTTGTTATTAAAATTGTCCTGTCTTGTATTTTGCCCGTCATTCTTCAGAATCGGAGAATTGGAAGGTTCCCCCCCGTGATATATGTGTATATATAAATATCTATCTGTAGGCAGACTGTTGGGGTCACACAGAGAGATGCAGGTTGTGGAATAGTGACAAAGAGGCTGAGGGGTTTGGACATAAATAAAGATTCAGCAGAAACGCTGGTTCTATTGTGAGCTTGCTGCAGAGGCCGTTGTATGGTTGAATCCTACCAGACACCCTGTTATTACCTGTCTGTACAGCTTTGAAATGTGGATTAGTGGATGCATTAGAGCTGTGTAAACAACTAATAAACCTGACCGTTTGTGTTAAAGCTAGACAGATAGCATCTTCATTTCAGGCTCACCGTGCCAGTAAGCTTGGCAACTTGTTTTTCAAGGTGATATGTGCGTATATATATATATAAATATATATAAAATTATAGGTTTGAATTTGTTTAACGTAATGCATTCTGCTGGTGTTGCTGCTGCTGTTCACAACAATATGTGAGCTCTGTTTTTTAGCCCATGCATAATGATGACTTGGAAGTACATTTGGTCCCGTCCTCTTGCGATGCTGGCTGATTAACCCTGGGCGATGCTGGCCTAGGGAGCGTGGAGCTCGCACCACCTGAACTTGTGCAAGTCAGTAAATCTTTTCTTATTGTCGTGATGCAGATTTTCTGGTGCTTTTTTAGTGTACTCAGCAAAAAGTATTCCTGTTGCTTTGTTTGGTGAGAAGTGTTTGTGATTTTTTTAAAGGCTTTAAATATATTTGATAACATGTTTGAGTAGAGGTTGTGTTGGTAGCATGTTCCTAGAAGCACTACGCTTGCATCTGTCTGTGTCAAGCCTCTCTTGCTCTGAGATACCAAAGGTGCTGTGTTGTTTAAGCTGCAGTGAACAGGTGAGCTGATAAATGAAGAGAAGTCTTGAACTTTACTTGATATGCAAAGCTTCGTAAGAGCTTTCAGTATCTTATTTTCCATCCAGACTTTGGTAAAAAATGCCTCAGGAAACAAAGTGAGGGGAATTATTACTTTTCATCAACATAGTAAGAGAAAGCTGCTTTTCAAAGCACTTTTTTAACTGCAAGTTTTCTCTTTCCACAGAGCAGCCCTTGCATATGTAAACTGTCACCGATCCTTGTACGCACTGGGACTTGTTCACAACTGGCAGTGGTGCAGGATGCCACGAAGGAGCCTAGAGAAGGTTCATCCACGCGTTGATCAGTCCTGGAGGGTCTTCCTGCTGCGCTGGGTGAGGTTTCTCGTTGGGAAGCATTTGCCTGTTGTGTGTGGGAAGAGTTGATGATGAGACTGCTGAGACCCTCTTATACAGGACCTCAGATCTCCATGTGCCTTCCCTCTCTGCACCTATGCTCTCCTTATCACCAGTGGGTGCCGGCATAAAATATGAACCTGGGGTCATTTATGCAAGAGACAAAATGGCTGAAATAGCTGATTTTACACAAAAAACATTGGGCACCTGCACTGAAGCTCTTAATTTGCTGCAGAATTGAATGGGTTTTGAGCAACAGATTTTTTAAGTTACCTCTTTTGTATTCCCTTTTGAATGTATGCAAGATTTGAAGATAAAGTGGCGTTCAAGACGTCTGATACAGACGGTTTTGAGACGAGATCTGTTTGAACTTTGCTGTTCTGGCAGCAGCAGCCCAAGCCCAGCGGTGGACGGTGAATATAGGTGTCACTCACCCTCTGGACGCCTTGTACAAAGATGCCTTTTGCAATCTGCATGCTGAGAAGTTACTGCACCCAAACCATTTTGTGTCGGGTGGAGTATTCCTTAAAGGTACATTCCTGCAGAGAGGAACAAGCCCCTCTCTGCCATCCTGTGGACAGGAGCAGCCTGAGCCCAGGCAGAACAGTTTTTCCACTGTGTTTAAACCATTGATTCTGACCTTTTTTGGTGCATTTAAGGAGAAACCTGGGATAAAAGAAGGTTCCCGGGAGACCTTATAGTGGCCTCCCAGTACCTGAAGGGGGGGCCTACAAGAACCTTCTCCAGGCTGAACAACTCTCTCAGCCTGTCCTCATAACAGAGGTTCTCCAGCCCTCGGATCATCTCCATGGCCTCCTCTGGACTTCATCCAACAGCTCCATGTCCTCTCTGTGCTGGGGACTCCAGAACTGGACCCAGGGCTCCAGGTGGGTCTCATCAGAACAGAGCAGAGGGGCCCTCGCTCCTGCTGGTCCCACTTCTTCTGATGATCTGGTAAAAAAGTACAGTTAAGCTTCAAAAGCGATCTAACACTTGCTGAAGTGTTTTTAATCCACAGATTTCTGAGCAACAAACATGGAACAAATATTTTTGTTTCTTGAATTTTTTTGGCTTTGAAACTGAAAAGCAAGGAAATAATTTTCAGGTTTGCATGGAATTGTTCCTACAAAGCAACTGTTCAAAGCCAGCAAAACCTGTCTATTTAAAAACAACCCGTCCCTTTCACTGTTTAAAAATACCAGAAAACACATTGATTTCCATTTTATTAAAGAAGGGTTTTTTAAAAAAAGCAGAAACGAGACAGGCTAAAGCAAGACTCAAAAGACACTTTCATGAGTGAGGTGCCTTCAGGATAGTCTTTAAGGTTTCTTCCAACCTAAACCATTCTACGTTTCTATGATATGTGTGCTCACAGTCCAGAAGGCCAACCATACCCTGGGTCGCATCAAAAGAAGCATGGCCAGCAGGGAGAGGGAGGGGATTTTGCCCTTCTGCTCCTCTCTTGTGAGACCTCATCTGGAGTATGGTGTCCAGTTCTGGAATCCTCAACATAAGAAGGAGTTGGAGCTGTTGGAATGGGTCCAGAGGAGGCTACAAAGATGATCAGAGGATTGGAGCACCTCCCATATGAGGACAGGCTGAGAGAGTTGGGCTTGTTCAGCCTGGAGAAGAGAAGGCTCCAAGGAAACCTTATAGCAGCTTCCAGTGCTGAAAGGGGCTACAAGAAAGCTGGGGAGGGACTGTTCACAAAGGGCTGGAGTGATAGGACGAAGGGGGAACGGGTATAAACTGGAGAGGGACAGAGTTAGACTAGACATGAGGAAGAATTTCTTCACAATGAGGGTGGTGAGGCACTGGAACAGGTTTCCCAGGGAAGTTGTGGCTGCCCCATCCCTGGAAGTGTTCAAGGCCAGGTTGGATGGGCCTTGGGCAGCCTGATTCGGTGGGAGGTGTCCCTGCCCATGGCAGGGAGTGGGAACCAGATGATCTTTAAGGTCCCTTCTACCCCAAACTATTCTATATCTTTAGCAGTTTTCTCCAACGCTCTAGACCTGCTGTGGGCCAAATCCAGCCCCCACAGAGCAGCTGAGAAGCAGGCTGCAGAGCCACCTCTGCCTCACTCATTGAACAGCAATTGTTGTCCTGCAGTTGTTTGTTTTCATGTGTCTTGGTAAAAAGTTTTTTATTCATGTCCTTTGGAACCATTGCAAGAGGAGTGTGCACTGACTAAAGCCAAAGGTGATGTAGTGAAAAGTGAACCTTGTGTAGCCCCATGCCTGTGTTACATCATTACACTTAATTTCCAGACCATGAAGTGAATGTCAACGTTAAACCATCCCATCCTTCGATAACCCTAATGAGCTCATGCTAGGAACATGCTCAAGTGTGGCAAGATACTGCATCCCAAATTCTAGGTAAGTTGTCTCCTCTAAAAATCAGCGTGTCCCATGCAGCACTGGTGTTAACGTGCCTTGCCCTGTGGTGACAAGCACACGCTTAGCATCCCATCACTGCTGGTTCCAGGGCAGCCGAGCCGCCGCGGGGGTGGTTGACTTGTAAAGGCCGCTGTGCTCAGGGCATCTTTGCCATAGCCAGGGTAATTCCGCAGCTGTTTCTGTCCATCCGCCGCTGTCCTCTTGCTTTATAAAAAGACCCATGAAGTCATCAGTGCTTTAGTCTCCCATGGAATCATTTTCAAGGAAATGAGATGAAAGTCTACCAGAATCATTGACATGAAAACTATTTGGCAAAGTTTTCCTTCCCCTTCCTCCCGTATTGTAGGGAAAAAATGCATCAAGAAGCCTGAGTGATATTTGGCAGATGAATGAGACAATGTGAAGGATCCGTACATGAGGCTGGGTGAGATGGTACATGTGAGTGGGGAGGGAGTGTGGGGCTCAGAGGGGAGCAACAGCCCTCTTGTCACTGATGCGAGGAGCAGGACTGTAGCTTACCTCAACGTTAGATGGGAATTAAGGACTTCTAGTTTTAATGGTGTGATACAGAAACACAGAACGGTTTTGTTTGGAAAAGACCTCTAATGAGTCCAACCATTGATCCAGCCCTGCTAAGTCCACCACCAGACCATGTCCCCAGGTACGACATCTACTCTTAAAACCCCTCCAGGGATGGAGACTCACCCACCTCCCTGGGCAGCCTCTGCCAGTGCCTGAGAACCCTTTCAGTAAAGAAATTTCTCCCGATATCCAAGCTGAATCTCCCCTGGTGCATCTTGATGCCATTTCCCCTTATCCAGTCACTGGTTACCAGGGAGAAGAGACCAACCCTTACCTTGCTACAACTTTTTTAGGTATTGTGGAGATGCGCAGTGCTGAAATGCTGTGTAATGCAAGGGTGAAGAAAATATGTGATTTCCCCAGGGGCTGAATTTCAGTTTTATGATTTGTATGTTCCTGGCTGTTGCTTTTTGTTCTGTCTCTGGGCTGAGTTATTCAGGTAAGATACCCATTTACATCACCAAGGGAACATCAATGGGAGCACTCAGTTTGCAGGAGTTTAAGTCAGCTCACGAGCTCCTGCAGATTATACCAGTGAAGTTATTGCTTTTAGGACAGAATGGCATGCTGCCAAATGAGTTAGAGGATGTTATTTGTGATGGTATCGTTCCTTATTGCAATTAAATGTCGCTTTATTGACTTCAATAATGAAGTGGGTATCTTATTGTCCAGTGGCACGACAAAGCCGAGCAATAGGAGCAAAGGCAGATTCCTTATGGCTGGTTAGCGCTGTTAATAATAGTGCAGAGAAGAATTTCTCATGGTGCCTGTTGTGTTAATGACCTTTGTGTTGTGTGAATGACCTTTTGCAGAGATTTCTGCCACTGGGAACCACTTCTGCAAAGTATTACCAACCACAACTAGTGAGTAGTCTTAATATTTTAGGGACTACTGCAGATTATATTTCAGGATATGAGATACCATCTTGGCAATTTAGGTTAGGAATGCTAAGCATGTTGCAGTCTTCCCCCTTCGTTTTGCAGTTGGAGGTGTTAGTAACCTTTCATATTTATGTATTCCATATAAACAAGCAGAGTAAAAGACATTTTAAAAAATGGCCCTCAGGCACAGGTTACAATTTGCTAAAGTTTGTAACATTGAGATTTAGACGTGCACTTTAGCCCATTACTTTCTCAGCATTCTTCATGGCAAGAAAACTACAGACATAAGTTGTATATCGATGGGCAGATGGAATTATTGTGGTGTTTCTCGAGTGTGCTCTTTGAACTTTGATTCACATCTTAACCTTCTTTTGGAGCAACTTTTGTGAGCTTGCCCTTAGATGAGTCTTTTAGAAACCCGTGTCCCTTCTGAATTGCTTTTCCATGTAGCGTGGCAACCGGTTTGCAACACTGCGGAGTCAGAGGGGTTCAGAGGGAGAGGGATCAAGTGGCAGTGCATGGTGCCATCGTACCAGAAGCTTTACAAAGGAACCCTGCACAAATCTGAAAAACCCTTGGAATGGCGAGATGCCACAGGGAAGACTGACGGTAGCACTTTTCTTCTTCTGCCAAGAAAAAACGATTAAAGGGACTGTTAAAAGGAAGATTTAGATTAGATAGTAGGAAGAAATTCTTCACTGCGAGGGTGGGGAGGCTCACGCCCAGGTTGCCCCATCCCTGCAGGTGTTCAAGGCCAGGTTGGATGGGGCTTGGAGCCCCTGATCCCGTGGGAGGTGTCCCTGCCCATGGCAGGGGTGGGACTGGATGGGCTTTGAGGTCCCTTCCAACTCAAACCATTCCATGATTCTATGACTGTTGTCTTTCTATTTGTAGTTCTGTTTTTGGAAGAAAGCATGTCCATAGTGGGGGGGAAAAAAAGGGTAAAGTAGTAAATATTCTATTTATTCCCTCTGTTCTCATATAGGGCACGAACATCTTTCAGTTATATCAGTGCAATTGTTACTGCAGTGAAATAGGCAGCAGAGTTGATTTCAGAATTAATGGACTGAACATGGTTCTTGTAGAAGGTCGAGTGTATTCAGCCCTGTCCTTTCATCCCAAGAGACTTACAGTGTGGAATGCCTTTATGTTATAGCCGTGTTCATCCAGGCATTTATTGGTTGCTGTTGGATGATGTGGAAAGTTGGCAACGCTGTTCAGAGCCACATGAAACTTCCCTGCTGCCAAGCTTTGTTAGAAAAAATAGACTTAATGTGAAGACCTATTAAATGATTGGAATGTGGACTGGGATATAAATGAACCTGCGCTGGCTTAGGATTTCTCAATAAATTGTTTCAGCTCAGTTCCATAAGAAACCACGGCGACTGTGCCTCTGAATTCCCTGTAAGGCTCTGCTGAGCTCAGTGAGAAGCTGGGGGAAGAATGGGTGTATATTCAAAGCAGTAGATAAGCCTGAAAAGTCAAGGCAAAACTAAATTGGGTTGTTGTGAGAGAACTGGACTGTGTCTTCACAGCCAGGAGCATTCTGACTGCTGGCGTGGGGCAATTCTTGTGTGTGCGACTGAGGTGGGGCCACCAAGAAGGTGTATTTCATCCCTCAACAATAACCCATCCTAGGGAATGAAAAGAAAAAGGACCATGGATGCCAAGAAGCATAGCCCCAAAGAAGGGGTTAATACAGTGCAGTCATCTCCCCTTTTCCACAGCAGGTGCTTTATGGGGTGGGCGTTTCTTGCTGATCAGGCACCTGTGTGTCTCCAGGGGAGCTCTGGCCCTACAGAGCAGACCTGTCGCCTACTGCACCACTTTCTCCCTGCAGCTTCTTACCAGATGTTCGTGGCTCTAAATTACGGATCAGTCTGCTTACGAGATGCTATCTGCAACTCTCACCCTAGCTGCTCTAAGGTAATGATTTGCAACAATGGTAGTAATAATGAAAAACTTAGTCAGAGGAGAAAAGATCTGCATTACCTTTATTGCACAGCAGTAAAGCGGAGGCTTGCCCAAAGGGACAGGTGTTGGGACAGGATAAGAACTGTAATTCTGGCTGCCAGTCGTGGCTTTTCACTGGTGTTTACAGCTGATGTTTGTACCTCTGTTCTAAAAATATAGAAGTTTATTTGTCTTATAAATAGAAGGAAGAAGAAAAGATTGGAAAAGACCCCCTTTCCTTTCCTGCTTTATACAGACTTGTATTAATATGCTGAAAACTAGATATTTTCAACTACAGGTGAGGGTTGTGTGCTGTATCTGCACTTCCCCCAATCTGACTGATACAATCGGAGCTAGTTTGCATTCTTGAAGAAATCTTCCTTCGGTGTATCTTCTTTCAGGTGAAAAACTCTGTTGCTGTCTTGGGAACGTTAGTAGGAGAGATAAATTAGGGTGTTTGACATCATCTTGTTGATAAATACTTTCTTTTAAGACTCTCAAAGGACCTAAGTAAGGAACAGTGGAGGCTGTGACAGATGCTGTCATGTGAGGAGAGCTGCCCCTCATGCCAGTGACCAGATTCAGCTGGGGAAAATAAAACAAAACTAGGCTACTGCTGCCTCTTAATTATATATAAATAGCTTGTGGCAACATGTGGTATCTTTTACACTGTGGTTTTACATCTTCAATGTTTGGGTTTTTAAATCTTACACTAATTTTGAAGCTGCTACAAGTAGTTGGAGAGTTAGGCTGAGAGGCATTTGTTCATCTGATTTCTTTTTGCTTCATGATATCATGAAAAATACTCCAAATATTTGACGAATTGTTCACATTCTTTGCAGTTTGAGTTTGTTTGGGTTTGTTTTTCATCCTTTGAACCCTCTCTTAAGTCAGTGTTTGAAATATCCTGGCTGGATGCTAGCAGAGGTGACCACATGAGATCTGCATGAAGGGATAAAGAAAGCAAATATCCTGTGTGGGAACAGTAGTTGGAGCGTGGTTTGGAGAGCTGTACCTGCAGCAGGCAGACAACACGCCAGTGTGTGTGTGTTTCCCTGTGAGCTCAAATAATGTTCCATCTGAGGAGCACAGGGTGGTGATTTTGAATGCAGCTTGGCCATGTGTTACCTAGATACTCGATGAGGAGGGGTGTGAACCATCTTGGGGATTATTCCCTAATGCTGTTCTACTAAAAACTTTAGTTCCATGTCAAAATACCAACAAGCAACTTTTATATGGGGTTTATATTGCAGCTTGGACCTGGCAGAAAAGAGCAGTGTTTGCAGTTTTGCTAAGGGGAGTGTGGGGTGGGTGATGGTGGGTAGTGAACAGAACCTTGTTGGGCAGACAGATTTCCGAACTAATTTGATCATTGAGCTGACAGTTCTTTCTCTGTCCAGAAACATAAAATCATGGAATGGTTTAGGTTGGAATGGATCTCAAAGCCCATCCAGTTCCACCTCTGCCATGGGCAGGGACACCTCCCACTGGATCAGGGGCTCCAAGCCCCATCCAACCTGGCCTTGAACCCCTCCAGGGATGGGGCAGCCACCCCTGCTCTGGGCAGCCTGGGCCAGGGCCTCCCTGCCCTCATAATAACAAATTTTTTCCTAATGTCTAATCTAAATCTTCCCCCTTCCAATTTAAAGCCGTTCTCCCTCGTTCTGTCATTCCATGTCCTTGTACGAAGTCCCTCCCTGGCTTTGCTGGAGCCCCTTTCAATGCAGGAAGCTGCTGAATGTCAGGAAGCATGAAATGAATTTTGGGTTTGTACAGATATTCCCTTCTTCCCACTGCTTCAAGCACAGTGTTTTTGAATCATGGCAATATCCTGAGAGGCTGGTTTCCTTACCCTCCAGCTCGTAGCTTGTGCTGCTGCTCACCCCACATTAACCTGTCAGTATCAAAAAATAAACATGAAAATAAGACACTGTAGATGATTTACTCACGGCATTTTGATTACATTACCTCTAAGTATATTATTTATTATGATCTAATATTTTCTATTAATACTTTAAGAAAGATGATAAGACACGCTGAAGTAAAGAGTTCACTTGTCAGAACACGTATCCTTTCCTAAAATCCTACATTTCTATGGGGCTCCCATTAAAAAAGTAATGCTTGCAAATCTTTTTCTCATTACAGGAATTCTCTTTCTCTTAACAGGAATAAGAAACTGTATAGGTGGTATGAAAAAAATGGCCTTACTGTTTTTACGAATTCATGGGTATTGATTTCTAGCATTTCTTATTCCAGAGAACAAGGTTGAGGGCAGGTGTTTTTGTTCTGTTAATGTTTCTTTTTAGATTTCCAGTGAGTTAATTAGCTGTTAATGAACTAGGAAATCATTCATCATTAGATATTGACTTGCCTCCTGTGTTCAGGAATCATCCTAATGCAGTGAGTGTATGACATTGTCATCCTCAAAGGTTTTGAACACTGGGACACGGATGTGGGGTTTCAGGCTCATAGAATAGTTTGGGTTGGAAGGAACCTTAAGGGTCATCTAGTTCCAACCCCCCCGCAATGGGCAGGGACATGGGCTGGTTTGGCTGATATGGCAGTTATAAATGATTTTATAGTGCTGACAGTTCATTGTCTACCATGCACAGACTGAGTGTTACTCCTCAGTGTTATGCAACTTGTTAGTTCCAAGGATTATCCATAGTTTAAACAGTTAAATTCCCTGTTGGATGGAAGTTTTCATTCCTAAACCAAGACGCAATCACTGACATTGCGTTAGCTCCTACCCTTTTTTTCATGCAGAAGAAAATGTGTTGGCTTAATGTGCTGCCAGCTGTGCTGTTGCAGAGAGGGGATCTTGGAGAAATATGTATGCATAGACTTTTGTGTATATATATATATATATAAGGTACTTTTAGGACAGCCTCTCTTTTCATAGCCATATCTGTCAACAACACATCAAAATCCGAACATATCTGTTGATTTTGGAGGCCTTTATCAGATTTTGACTGGTCAGCCTTTGCACCCCTCATGGCTTTCTCTGCTAATAAGTCTTCTCAGGAGTTTCGAATCAATTACAGGAGAGAGATGTTTGCACATGTGTCTGCAGTATAGACTGCACCTGTGCTTTTTAGCACAACGTTGTTGTGTTTCATCGGCCAGCTTTGCACCTGTGGCTTATGAAGAGAAAGCTCAGCTGGACCATTAAAAATGCACAAGTTCAACTTGAGAAAGCTTTTCTTGTCCTTGATTGTAGCTGAAGTTCTTTTGATGTGGTTTTTGCATGCTTCTAAAATGGTCTGGCACTTTTGCTGCATGATAATGAGTAGGAAAATGAGGCAAATACCAAGAAATAGACTTTTAGCCCTAGGACAGCATGCTTTTTCCTTTCTTGTACGCTGAAAACCATGTCTCAGTTCCTAGGCTGAGCAAGTTACAGAAATCAGAGAGATGCATGACGTGTATTCCAAATGCAGATATTTCTTTGCTCAGTCAGCGCTGCACTGTGAACTTAATTGATGTACAGATTCAGTACTGAGTTCCTGAAAATGCTTTCCTTCAGGTGCTTCTAGCACTGCAGCAACTCAAATCTGCTGAGGTTTAGAGAATGCCCCCTTAACTGCTTCAGTTCTGGTATCGACCAGTACATTTGCACCTGACTTCATCACCAAATCCACTTGAGACCTAGAAGCCTGCACGGAGTCTCAATCTGGTAAGTGTTCTTTGTGGAAAAATAGAAGAAAATGGTCTACAGTGACGTTCGTGCAGGCCTGAGCATCTTTAAACTGTGCTGTCCCCATTCTGATGTGATTACTGCAACCTGTAATATGGTTCATTCCCCGCCTGCTTGGAGGGCTCTCTCCCACCTCTTAGGAAGGTGCAGTAAATGCTGGAGAATTGTAAGTCCTGGTGAGAACAGCACGGTGAGGGAGAACTCTTTCCTAACGCCCTTTTTCAGCATTAGTGGAATTTCAATGGCTCGCATTTTTGACACCTGTTTCCTCCATCATTTGGATCCCTTGAGTGCAAACACAAATATAGCTTGTGGGCCTCGCGACAGAGGCTGGAAACAGCTTATCTAACAAGAATTACTTTATTTTTAGGGCTCTGCAGCTTCTGTTGTGCTCTTCTGCTAAGGCTTTCCTAACAGACCAGCTGGCTTTCATGTTTAAGGCTGCTTGACTGCTAACAGGATTTTTCAGGTTGGATATTCATGTCTTGCGTTTTCAGCTTTTTGATGCACTCTAAAGGGCAGTTTTGGGCATATTAGCTTAAGTGAAGGGA
Organism: Phaenicophaeus curvirostris; assembly: GCF_032191515.1. Taxonomy (NCBI): domain Eukaryota; kingdom Metazoa; phylum Chordata; class Aves; order Cuculiformes; family Cuculidae; genus Phaenicophaeus; species Phaenicophaeus curvirostris. Next base: position 40,527,645 of record NC_091398.1, on the reverse strand, counting down.
AAGACATTTTTTTCCAGCTTTTCTTTGCAAAATGTGGTAAGCAGAAAGGAATGGTGAAAAGAATGAAGTCTAACTTAATAATGGTTGTTAGCAAATAGACACCATGACACAAATATGTATTGAAATATGTCCTTTTTCAGTGGTACAACGCTTGTTAAGTCTGGGTGGTCTGCTGATTAACTCAGGAGGTTAAATATAGCACCCATGATGTCAGTGAGTTTATCCGTGCAAAGAGCAAGACACAGAGCAGCCTGTGTGATCTCTGGCACAACAGATTTCCTGTAATTTTCAGGCAAACGGATACAAGCATGCATAGAAAGTCCCTGGAGTCTTGAAGTCATCATCTTCAAGAAGTAGCTGCAGTCTTGCAGCTTAATGATATGTACTGCCCAGGTGTCGTGATGTGGGAGCTGGCCTTGGCTTATTTAAGTTCTTCCAAACTTTACCTTGCAATCACAGAAACATGGGATGGTTTGGGTTGGAAGGGATCTCGAAGCCCATGCAGTTCCACCCCTGCCATGGGCAGGGACACCTCCCACTGGATCAGGGGCTCCAAGCCCCATCCAGCCTGGCCTTGAACACCTCCAGGGATGGGGCAGCCACCCCTGCTCTGGGCAGCCTGGGCCAGGGCCTCCCCGCCCTCACAGTAACAGATTTCTTCCTAAGATCTCAACTAAATCTGCTCTCTTTCAGCTTAAAATCTGGTGAGTGAAGTCCTATAAAAGAAAGAGAATGGAATGAATGATTTAGACCATACACACACGTCACCAGCCAGGGGAGGCGGTAGAATACTAGAATTTCTGTAAAGGTTCTGTCTTCTTTGGGGAGTGGGTTACAGTGCGGCTGCTCTTTGGACCTTACTTATTCATCCTCTATATTTTGCCCTTCATATTCATCAGGCTTCAGCATTAGGTTACGTATTTTCATAGACAGAAGACTGTCTCCCAAATTGAATTAAATGTAGTTCTAGAAAAAAGCGGTGAGTTTTTGTATGTGAATGCTGTGTGGGTTAGGGGAGTGAGTACACGTAGGCTGCTGTTTCATAGTTCTTGTATTATATACCTTCTAAATAAATCTGGAGAAGGTCACGTGTTATTTCCTTCCTTTCCCCCTGCCCTCGGTGGTCACTGTTTTTTAAGCAGTCCTGATTGAATTTAGTATTTTAAAAAGTTAAGCATAAAGAAATATTTTCTGCTTTAAAATTTTGGGGCATTTAAATGCAGAACAGCATCTTCCTCTACCTGAGTCATCTTGCACCGTTCTGTTTTTTTAGTTCAAAACTGCTGAGCGTGTGCATATTTATGTTGTGTGGATAAAACAATCTGGTCTGGTGTGCTAACCTGTATCTGAACTGCCAGGCTCCCACTTGCAGCAAAATTTTCCTAATGCCTTTGAAACGTTTACCCCCCCAAAGTCAAGTTGGTATTCTCGTAATATTCCAGCAAACAGGGGTTTGAAATCCAAGGTATGGGCATGAATTGCTAAAATAAAACAATGAAAAGAAATATTAAATGAATGTTAACCATTAGTGTTCCATTAACCTCATGCACGTTCTACTTCTGCGAGTGATACTTGCTGGTATATCAATATGAATAGATAACACAGACATTTCAATGGTCCTGAGAAGTGAAAGATATGAAACGTAATAATAAGCATAGTAGGTTTTTTCCACAGTGGAGGCCAATGTATAACCATGTGTGAAGACGTGTGTATGTGTCTTTAGGTGTTGTATATAAGTATGCAATATCTTTATAGCAAATGCATAAAGTTATTCTACTTGGTTGTACACAGAGAAAAGCTCTTAAGTAACTGAATACTAAATTTTCACCAGAAAACCACAGTCATGGATGTGAGTAGAAGTCACAGAAAAAGTAGTGGGTTTTTTTGCAATTCCAAATGAAAAGGAAGCTTGGAGTGATGGTTTTGTCAGAGTTGTTCCTTGAGATTTGAAGGGGCAAAGCAGCAAATGTAGGAATTCAGGTATTTGATGGTAGCATTAGATGGCCTTAGAGCACTCTTCTTGCTTCTCCTCGTGTTCTGACATCAGAACAGAAATCTTGTGTTCTGTCCAACTTTTTGTTTCTGCAATAATGGTTTTGCTTCTTTAACCCCTTCTGTACTTTTGATGGATGATTTCCATGCTCCATTTCCAGCCCTGAGCCATCTGCTGCTAAAGACAGAAGCAGAAAAAGGGGTACTTGCATCCTGTGCGTAATTTGGCCTTCTTTAGTGTCTTTCTAAGTGTAAGATATCATGAACAGCACTGTGGAAGAATCCAAAGGTGATGTTCTAATAACCTAGGAGGTGCAGAGTTTGTCAGTAAAAGAGATTATTTGCAGGGATTTGCAAGAGAACTGTACAGAAAAACACATCCTGTTTGAAAATGCTTGTTAGTGTTGTCAGAATAACCATCAGGACAGAGGAACCCAAGCTCGTGGTAGTCTAGCAAACCTGATTTAAGTCAGGTGATTGAAATGAAGCATAGTAGTATCCAATATTTAACAGTGACTCTGGGGGAATGTGTTTATAGGACAAGCAATGTGAAGTACAACTGTTACGTCTGAAAAAGAGGCCATGGACCCAGAGTTGCTGAAAAGGACCAAGAAAGGGGGATGGCAAGTCACCGACCATGACACTAGTTTTGGCATCAACAGAGATTTGAGCTCTAAACAACAATAATTAATTAATTAATAATAACAATAATAATTTTAAAATGGCCTATCTCTAGGTAAAGGTTGTCATCACTTATGTAGATGTCACATTATGCATCCAAACAACTGAAAACAGTGCTTCCGAGAAGAGTGACTCTGAGTTATTTCTGGAATGCACACACACACACGGGATTTGGATTGGAGAGTGGCCGTTAAGCTGACATTGCTCTCATGAGACTCCGTCAGCATGCTAGGTTCATTTCTGGACATTCTCAAAAGGGGTTAAGAAACAGAAGGGCTTTTAGATAAACAGAAATAAGATTAAAAGAGTTAGAATTGCCTAGTAAAGCAAAATGCTGAATAATTGAAAGCAAATAGCTTGCCTAAAGGAGAAAGGGAAGGATCTCCAGCTCTGCGCAGGGTATGAAATACTTGGCAGTAGTGAATGAGCTATGATATTTCATCTGGATATAAATTTTAACTTCTGGAAAGAGTTAAGGAACAAGATGATGTCTCTCAAGGGCTCTTGACAATCATTTATTGAATTATGTGATATAGTATATGAAAAGATATCATTGTTGGTACCAGCTTTTAAATGCACCTCCTTGGAGAACTAAAGCTAATCCTGTAATGCAAGTTGACTAGATGACCTAAGAGGTCATTTCTGTTATCATCACTGTGATTCTACTCCATGTATCATATAATTCTTGACCTTCTAAAATACTTTGTGCATTGGAATTTCTCCCTTGTTGCTTAATCTGTTTATCGTGTATTTTTAGTCTTTCTTCTCTAGACATGTTGGTTGTTCATCCAGTTCCTTGCAAGTTCTTCCTTGCAAGCAGTCAGTTTTAACACATTCCTGGGTCCATGTTTTCAGCTGGGTATCATTTCATAAGAAGTGATAAAACTATCATGATTTGCATCAAATTCAGTTGATAAAGCACTTCAGGTATACTTAAGGGATGAAATTAAAGATAGACTTATACTGAAAATTGAGTCTGAAGTCCAGAACTCCTTTCCCTGAAGTTTAGGAGTTCTTGGATTCAGATGGTTTTAAGAACACTAATTCATCCGTCAATTTAAATTGAATTGGAGACTACTTTTTTACAAGGACAAGGGGCAATGGGTAAAAGTTGGATTGGATTCCCATTGGATTCCCAAAGAAAATTTTTCTCCATACAAACAGTTAAACATTGGAATAATCTCTCCAGGGAAATGGTAGATTCCTCTACACTTAGGCTTAGCTTGATGGGGTGCTGGGCCATCTCATTTAAATTATGTATCACCTAAAAAGTTTGACCAGATGATCCTTGAGGTCCCTTCCAACCTGGCATTCAATGATTCTATTAAATTATTGCTCTAAATTCTGAAAGAAATATAATGTGTATTTCTTCTTCCATTTGATGAATGCTCCCTTGGATTTGCCCAGGGATCCATTTCTGCAGAGACCTCACTCAAGCTCTGGTGTGTTTTGGGTTTCCTCAGGAGCACCTCAGTGCCCAGCTCCCTTTTCCTTCATGTTGCTGGGAACAGGTGGCCTCCTCCAGGGTCACCAAGTATATTTAGGGCTGAAATTTGAGCGGGCTGGAGGCAGATTGGCTGTGCTAGCCTCGTGCGTAATTAGGAGCTGAGGCACCAGGCTCGCTCTCGCCCAGTGCTGCTCAGGAGGGAGGACTGGAGAGGCTTTGCTCCTAAGGATATTTACTAGATGTTGCTGGTAAGGACATTTTAATCACATTTGACTTCTTTTCCGTAGAACAGGACCTTAAGGTGTTTCCTGATTCTATAGTTTTTCAGAAGTAGTTGTTGTATCTTGCCCATGGAAGTCAGATTTCCTGTCAGGATCACTAATTGCAAATTGCAAAGCAAGAAAAGGCCTGGATCTGTATTTGGGAAGTGTAGCTGAAGGTTATGTTGGTGAGAGGTTGTACAGATTCCATCCTGATATACAAGCTCCTCTTTTTGGCTTTATTCAAAAGCTTTGGACTAATTTTTCACACAACATGTCACATTAATGAGTTATTCTGAATTTATTTGGATAGATGACATTCTGGTTTAACATTGAACTTTTTTTTTTGATAATTTTTCTCAACACTTTGGAACGAAAAGGGGACAGTATTCTGTGTTCCTATATTTAACCTGCATTACTAGACTTCACTTGCCTCAGAAGGAATTGCAGTTTAGCCAGCTAAACAAAACCACCCTGTCATTTGGTAGTATTAGCTTACACGGCAAATATCTTTGGATTCGGGAGCAGCTGTTCCAAAGCCTCATCCCCTATCAACATTAGAAACGGGGCTGTAGTCTCTGGTGAAAAATTGTAGCTTTGCCTCACAGCAAAATCATTGTGTTAATTAATTTGTTTAAAGGTTTTGACAGTAATCTGTGCTTTGTAATTCAGCCAACTGTATGGATTTTCATATTTTTCAGGTCTGATGAAATACAGAGAAAAAAGGCACAAGAGCTTAAAATAAAACCCCAGAGCTTCTATTTAGGCTGATGCTGGGAAGACAGAAATTGCCTCATTAACCTAAGGTCACTTAAAAATATATTTACAATATTTTTCTACGTTTTGCTTCTATTTGTGAATAAATATAGTGGAACATGCAGATAAAGCTGCCATTCAAACAGGAGTTTGAAGTAATGAAATAATACGGAATAGTCATAGAGAAAATAAAATTAGTTTTATTGTAATGAAAAAAACCAAATCATACCTCTTCCTTTGATTTGTTTTATTTTAATTGAATTCCAGTATAGGTGTTAAAAATATTAAAGTATTTGTCCAGAAGTGTAATTTATATCAGTATGTTTGAAACTTAAAGTTATGCTTTCCCTTAATACCCAGAGTGATACCAGATCCCAGCTTTACTTCTCTCTATTGTTCAGGTCCTTTCACCAATTAGTCAACAACGATAATGAGCTGACTAGCTACTAACCACGACCCAGGCACTTTGTGAATTTGACTGATAACTTTTCATAGTACTATCAGTCTTGGGCTAATACTGTATATTCCCATTTTCATCCACTGCGTGACCAGTGAGCCGGGGAGAGACAGAAGAATTATCTCACAATGGAGGAAGAAGAATATGAGGAAGTTGTAGAGGTAAGAAGAAAATCTAAGAGCAGAAGTTCTTGTTTCCTGCCTTGTGAATTAATAGATTAATTACTTTAATGAGACGTTGCTCATGAACATAGATGGTTGCTTGCTGTTTGCCCTCTGAAGATTAGGGTGTGGATAGATAAGATTAGGGTATGGATAGATATCCATTAAATGGTTTGATCAGTAAAAACAAAAAACGACAATGAAAGATAGTTGTTCAGTGAAGGAAAAGCTCTCTGGTTGCTGTCCTAGTTTCTCTGTTTAAATAAGGATTGCAGCCCCCCCACAAACCCATCGTGAAGTTTTCTGGTTACTCTTTTGCTTAATTGTAGCTGCAGTTGGCAACTTCTTTTCCCTCCTGGCTTGTCCTTTGCCATCCAATCCGTGCTAGAGAGGATGGCTTTGGAATGCCACTTTCTAGCCTCGCCTCTGCTTCCACTGCAGCGGAGTAATGCAGCGGGTTTGTGCCACTGAGGTACCGTTTACAACTTTAGCCTTAGAATCTGCAGATGTGGAGCTAGATTTAAACCTGTAGATGTCCGTGGAGTTGCATCAGTGATTAATTTGCTAATAGGTCATTTAAAATCAAATTTATGTGCATAATTATTTAGTCTCAGCAATTTGATTAGAAGAATTCTCAGGAACCGAGGAGCATACAGCTTACTATTATGAGCGAGTGCCTTTGCAATAATGACTTTGCTACTGAAATGGTGTACAAGGTTAACAGACAGTGTGGTCTCACCTGTTGCATTATTACTATTCTGAAATGGAATTATGAATATTTAATGTTATGAAATACCTAAGTAATTATAACAAATGGCTCAGTGTTTGAGCAAGAGTCACAGAATCACAGGGTGGTGGGGGTTGACGGGACCCTCTGGAGCTCATCCAGTCCAACCCCCTGCCAAAGCAGGATCATCTGGAGCAGGTTGCACAGGAACATATCCAGGCGGGATTTGACTATCTTCACCACACCCTCCCTGGGTAGCCTGTTCCAGGGCTCCATCACCCTCACAGGAAGGAAATTTTTCCTCATCTTCAGGCAGAAATCCCTGTGGTCCAGTTTGTGCCTGTTGCCTCTCGTCCTGCCACTGAACAGAGTCTGGCCTCGTCCTCTCAACCCCTGCCCTTTAGATATTTATAAACATTGATGAGATCCCCTCTCAGTCTTCTCCAGGCTGAACAGACTCAAGTCTCTCAGCCTCTCCTCCTGAGAGTTGCTCCGCTCCCCTCATCATCCCTGTGGCCTCCACCATGATTCCTTGCCCAGAACTTAATGCAGGACTGTAGATGGGGCAGAGTAGAAGGGGAGGAGAACCTTCCACTCCTATAGGAATCATAGGATCATCAAACAGTTAGGGTTGGAAGGAACCTTTACAATCCAACCCCCCTGCAGGAGCAGGGACATCTTCAACTCCACAAGGTTAATTGGAGCCTCATCCAACGTGATCTTGAACGTTCCCAGGGATGGGAAATGTTCCAAAAACCTCCAAAAACTGGTTATTTTAAACCTAGAAGAAGTTCTATCAGAAATTTACCTTCCAAAAGGGTGGAAAATTGTTGCTGAATACCAAGTGGTTGGGAAAATGCTGAGGATTTGAAGATCCTATTTTTCCTTTCTCTGGAGTTCTCAGCCTGCTCTGGACCCTGTAGCTGTTGGTGATGTGCAAAAAGACGCAGCAAATGGCACAACCCTGAGCAAAGAGACACAGCAAACGGCACAACCCTTCGCTGCTGAGTCACTTGAGGCTTTTTGGAGGGTGGGTTGAACAGGGCAAAGGGCTGGGTGAGCAGAAAACACCTCAAATTGACCCAGAATGAGGCAGCTGGAAAAACGTAGGCTTAGTTCTGCGAGCCTAATGTTGAGGAACAACTCTGGGAAAAGTACTTAAATTTTAACAGGGATTTTTTGTAGAGCTGATTCCGGCTCTTTTCTGCCCGCTCCCCCCCCAGTTTTGAGCCGTGACTGCGATCAAGTCATCACGGAGGAGATTTTCAGGGAAAAACCCACTCATTTTATATGTTTTCTCCTCTCTGGAAGCCAGAAGCCCTTTGTGGATAAAATAGCTGGTGTTTGCTCCAGCAGGAGGAGTGACGCCTTCAACTGAGTTTGTACTTGAGGGAGCAGAAGGGGAAGTGGATCCCAGGGCGGCGGGCAGGAGGTGGGATGGCGCTGTCGTGCAGCCCCATTGTCCACTGTGGAGACATCCAGTGCCAACCTCATGGGCAGGGACACCAACCACTGGATCAGGGGCTCCAAGCCCCATCCAGCCTGGCCTTGAACCCCTCCAGGGATGGGGCAGCCACCCCTGCTCTGGGCAACCTGGGCCAGGGCCTCCCCACCCTCACAGCAAAACATTTCTGCCGAAGACGTCATCTAGATCTGCCCTTTTTCAGTACTGAAGACAAATTTCTGGATGCAGTTGATTGATGAACTAACTAAGAGTGATGCTCTGCTGAACATGCTCCTCTGAACAAGAAAAAACTGGTGGAAGATGCAAAGGTCAAGGGCAGCCATGGCTGCAGGGACCACGAGACAGTGGAGTCAAGGAATTGGAGAGGAGTGAGCAAGAGAAGCAGAATTATAATCCTGGACTTCAGACCAGCAGATTTAAGTCTGTTTAGGGACCTGCTTGGGAAGATCCCATGGGAAACAGCCCTGCAGGGCAAAGGGCTTTGGGGGAGATGGATCACCATTGTCTTCCTTCTTGTGGGTAAAATTAGATAATGATCCTTTGTTAATTGCTTAAAAGGATGATCAATTGAGGAAGAAACAGAAAAAATCCAGTCATCAACACAAAAAATGAGCAGATGTTTAGAATTACGGAAGATGCAAATGTGATTGTATGGGTACCTGCAAACAACAGTTCTGTTTCTCCAGAAGTGTGTTTTTAAAACAGCTTCAGAGAAGCTACAGTTTTACCTTCTGTATTATTTGGCCTAACAATAATTTTTCTCTCTCCTTTTTTTTTTTTTTAATAGTACTACATTGAAGAGACAATTATTGAGGAGGGTGAACCACATGAGGTAAAGTTCCCTGTTGCATGTGTGCCTGTAATTAATGCCTAATGCTAAATTAGTGGCCTTTTTTATTGTGAGAACTAATTTTTCATATTAAATACACAAACATCAGTGAACAGTTGCTTCTTGATACTTTATTTCCTCTACAAGACCCTGTTTCGGGGTGATATAGAGGACACACAACGTGTTCTGGGTATCCTATCTGCTGCCCTTTGGTTTCCACTAGAGGAGATTGTAGATGTGTCCATCAGAAAAGGACTCTGCTAATTGCTGTCCTGCCCTGTGTCTTGCTGGTCTTCCCTTTTCTCCTGCCCAGTAGCTGTTTGCACAGGAGCTGACAAAGCGAAGTGACAGGTTATATTAATAAAAGGAACACAGGCAGGAAGACTAATTGGAGAACATATTGACAAAATCCAGTTATAAGAATTATCAAGGATATGACTGTGACTAGATATGTACACAGGAGCACCAGCACGTGGCTGCATTATACTGAACCTTGTTGTGAAGAGAAATGTAAAAGATTCAGCCTGAAACCAGTTTACACTCTCAGTTCTGATCCCTTTACCTGCTCTAATCTCGCTGAAAAGAGGTGGTTTGCAGGGTTTTTTTTCACGTCAGTGGTAACAAAGGCTTGAGTCACAGAGGAATTATTGCTATAATTTGAAATCTACTTTATAAAGTAGATATAACGCAACTCTCTCCTATGTCACTACAAAATATTCTTTATAGTGTGGGCTTATGCGGAAACAAAAGCTAGCGTTTCACTTTGCGAGTCTGATTAGACTCGATGATCCAAGAGGTATTTTCCAAACTAGTGATTTTATGATTTTGTGATTCTATGAGTGTGTTTCCGTCCAAACAAAGGAGCTGACGTGTAGTGGGCATACTGAGTAATCCCAGTAGGAAAAGTGTTATGGGGTTTCTCCCTCGCAGATGATTCCTAGTTAAGAACTGAGCATCTTTTTACTTGATAGCGGAAGGGGAAAATGCTTATGACAAAATGATGATTTATAATTATAAAGCAAGTAAAGATTTTTTTCTTTATTCCCAGGTGATCACTGAGGTCACCGAGACCATTAGCACAGACTTCACAGGTCCTAAAACTACCACCTATACTGTTGAGCATGAAAAGCCTGCTGCTCAGGATGCAGCACCTCCAGTCAGGAAGAAGACCATACGGACAAAAGTGGACCCATCTAAGTTTCTGACGCCTTATCTGGAACATAGCAACAAAATGAAGGACCTATTCAGTGAGGTAAATGGTTTGTCCCAGTCTTTTAGTTCCTCTGCTTTCGTTGTCTCCTGTCCTTCATTTCAAGATATGTTGTTTTCTTCTTTAAATTAGCTCATCTCTTGCCCTTTTCTTCTTAAGTGTTTGGTAATCATTGAGCACAGAAGTTTTTTTGAGGCTGAAGGTTGTCAGAGATGTCGGTGAGCAGGACTCCTGCACTCTCTGACTTGGCTGTCAGAGTGATGGAGGATAACAGGAACTAATGAGTAGCAAACCACAGTATTTTTTTATAATGCCATATTTCTCTATCTCTATATGTATATATATAAAAAAAAAATCCTTGTGCCCAGAATATAGGAACAAGCACCAAACTAAATTCCTGGTACAGGAAACCAAAGTGGAGTAGGACAATACTATACCATGTTGTGGAATGTGGGAAATGACTGCATTGAACAGATGCAGATGGTTTCAGATCCCTTTTCCTGAATTTTAATGTATATTACCTACCAGCATTCACTGTTTAAGGATTATGTGGTGCTGTAGGTCCAGGACTGCTACCCTCACCCATGTATTTACTTCATTTTTGGTCACTGAAACAAATAACTACAAATTTATCAATGTTAAGCTCTTAAGGAGAAAAGAATCCACTAGAAGTGATTTAAACCAGGCAAAAGTTATAAATGTTTTTTTTTTCCTGTTATGTCAGAAGAAAGTCAGTTGTCTAAAATAAGCATAACTCTGCAAATGTAATTGAGTTGCTAGTTCATATTATTGAAAAATCTGCCCCAAATTCCTACATTGATCAGAAAAATAAATCAATAATTTTCAGGCACATTTCTGCCAAATCTTTAATAGATGTCTTTATTATATTTGTCATTATTTTCTTACAGAACAAGTACAAAGAAAAATTTAGAAAAGAAAAAGGAAAGCCCTATGCTTCCACAATTGATACCCCAGAAATTCGGAGAATCAAGAAAGTGCAAGACCAGCTCAGTGAGGTAGGTATTGATTGTGAGAAGAGGAAGGATTTATTGAGTGATAAAGAAGCAAATTAAGTCACGTTTTCAAATGTTACCTAAGAAGTGATAAGTTTTTGATGATATTGTGATAAAGCAATCTGAAGATTTAGTGTAAACTTTTATTGCATTACAAGAGCAAGGAATACTAGAGCATATACAGGAATACAGGTCATACATGACCGAGTGTATGGAGGTTGGAATCTAGCTGCATTTCTTTCTCAGTTGATTCACAAAAACTGTTTGTTTCCATAGGCTTCATTTCTAAGGAACAGCTGGAATTTGTTTCTTGAATTCAGGTTTTGGGGGTTTACAGTTTTAAGGACGAAAATACCAATATTCTGCTTTTTTAAAAAACTGTCAGTTTTGGTGTAGTAAAAAACGTATTTTGTTGTGTATCGACCTAGGTTAAATACCGCATGGCTGGTGAGGTTGCTAGAACTATTTGCCATGTTGACGAAAAGGCCAAGGATATAGAACATGCAAAGAAGGTGTCGCAGCAAGTGAGCAAGGTGAGTGAGTTCTGGCTTTCTGGAAGGACTACGAACATCTGTGGGTCATGAGGTTACTGGTGTGAGTGAAGTTTTGAGCTTGGGGCACTAAAGTTTATAGAACAGTTTAGAAAAACAGGGGAGAGGTAGCAGAGAAGTTGATAAGACCAAGTATAAATATATTAAAAGATTCCAACTGATGTCTTCAAATGTTCCTCTTTTGAAACTCTGACTTTGAAAAAGTCTTTACAACAGGTAGTTTGTTCACAAAAGTAAATATTTTTCTAATGATAGAGTAACCAAGGTGCTCATTTTTTTTTCCCAGGTGTTATATAAACAGAACTGGGAGGAGAATAAGGACAAGTACCTGCTTCCCCCTGATGCTCCAGAGCTTGTGAATGCAATAAAAAACACCGCAATGTTCAGTAAGGTAAGAAAGAAAATCACAGGTGTAGGGAGCCGAGGCGCAAGAAGCATTCCATGTCAGGAACTGACACATAATGAGTATTCTGGCATTTTAATGTGTTTTAGAAACTCTATACTGAAGAATGGGAAGGAGACAAATCATTGTTCTATCCGTACAATGACAGTCCAGAGCTCAGAAGGGTGGCACAGGCTCAAAAGGCTCTGAGTGATGTAAGTATCAAAGCCTGATTAACAGTTGGATCGCCGTTGTGATGTGGCTCGGTGGGCTTCCTGGTGGACTTAAACCTTCATAATGGAACAGAAAATAAAAATGGTTAGGTGCACTGACAGTCAGCTCTGATAGTAGCACTGTTTCAATGGAAAAACATGTTTATATTCGAGTATAAATCTGTTGGCAATTTGATGCTGGATTATGAATAAAATAATTTATTACAGATCTTCTGAGGTAATCAGTAAGAAAACCTTGAGTATCTCTCAAAATGTGCGGGGAACTGTAAGCCCCGTTCACTGTGATCTACAAATCTGTCTCTCCAGAACAGTGATAAGAAAAGCTAGGAATTTGTGAGACTCTGTGATTTGCTGATACTGAGATGCATAGAACTCTTCAACCAAGGATTTCAGGTGTCTCTTAAAGATTTCAGTGAGTTTCAGTCCAGAGGTGTTAGCAGAGTTAAGAGTAGATGTTCTGATGCTCAAGTTGGTAGCTTCTGTAAATGTTTACTTCTTTCACAATTTCAGATTGTCTACAAAAAAGGGCACGATGAACGAAAATCTAAATACACTCCTCTGGCAGATCCACCTGATGTGGAACAGGCCAAGAAAGTGACGAGGCAGCTGAGCGACGTGAGTAGAATGCTGTGCTCTTCTTTCTGTAGAAACCTCGCTTTTGGAGTTAGAGAGGCAGAAAGGTGCCTAAAGAAAGGGAAAGGAAAATACCAAAGCTCATATGAAGCGAAGACCCCTTTGATTTTCAGTGGTTGAAGTTGGTTCCTTTCTTCCTCAAGTGTCTCACAGAAAATCCCGCCCAGTCTCAGATGACAGGCGAAACTTTACTCTCATCAGTGAATTTAGTTTTCATAAAACATTTCTGCTTCTACCATTATTTCCTATTCTCCTTAATTTTTGTTTCCTGCTTTACGCTTTCTGTGTTTATGGGTGAAAATAGTAAATATCCATTTTGCTGTTCTATTAAATGTAAATGACAACACGTAATTAAATATCTGGTTTTGGAGTGAGATCCTTGTTTGAAAATTTGCTTGAGCCAACTGTGCAGAATCCATTAGAAATGCTCATTTCAGTGTCAAACCATGCCACACCTACATTTCCCAAGCACTCTTAGGTTCATGGACAACAATCAGTGAAATGTCTGACAACTTAGATAATCATTTCCTGATTTGCATACTGAATTATCAAGTAACTTCCAACATTAAATTCCATAACAGTGTGGCATGATTAACAAAGACTTTGGCTCCAGTCATTGTTGATGAATTTTAGGTATACTTTGAATAAAACACAGCTGAGGAATGCAGGAGGTGAAGTGAAATACAGGAAGACCAACTTTGCTGGAGAAACTGGAACTGAGTTAGAATCATAGAATCATTAGGTTGGAAAAGACCTTAGAGGTCACCAAATCCAGCCGTTGCATAATCTTGTAAGACAGAAGTAGGATTTAGTCTCTGTTCAGAATTTCACTATTATGAAGAGGACATGCATAATTTTATTGCTGTGAATTGAAAATTATTGGTTGCTTAAGATTAGATAGTTACAATATTCACTTACGGTTCAAACCCTCTAAGAAAATGCTGTAATGAAACAATTTGAAGGTGAAAGAAGGCAGTGTTTCATTTAAAGAAAACATCTTTAATCTGTTCTTCCATAGCTGAAAAGCTGTATTGTCATCAAGACAATTTTTAGACATGTAAAAAGCAAGATGAGTATCATAATTCTTTGAAATTAATAAAATAGAAAGCTATATAGATACCCCTAAACAATGAAATGCAGAATTTTTTAAGGTCATTTTTTGGCATGCATGTTCTTTATCAGTGTGCTGACAATTAAAAAGGCATTGGAGCACTTGTACAGTGTATTTTTTGTGGTAAGCAATGCAGATGTGGCTGAAAAAATGTTTGGAATTCTGAGTTGAAACTTGGGAAGATGTTTTGTCATCAGACAGACAGGAACTGTCTGTTTAAATAGTTGATACTTGGTTTCCATGAGCTTGAACATAGTCTGATGGAAATCACCTATGCCAGGTAATCCATATATTTAAAGAATTAGCTGATAACAAGTTTCAGCAGCAAGAACAATGAATTCTGGCTTAGGCAAAGGGCAATATTTCACCCCAAAATTATGTGAGCAGGGAGAAACCAGCACTACAGTAATATGTTAGTGAGGTCTCGGGAGAGAATTTCTCATTAATAATTGTCTTCTAGGAGAACTCATTTCACCAGTTTGTCCTTTTTTTTTTTTTTTTTTGTATTGGGGAGGTACCAAGAGAAACAACTGCCTCTTGAAGTGCCATGTCACATTTCAAGTGTTTTTGACAGTAACTGATGAAGTGGTTATAAGGCAGATGAAAAATGTGAGGCAACTTGAAAAAGACTTTTAAAACCAAATCTGTCAAGTGAAAATTGAGCTGCATTTTGGAGATTAAATTTATTTTGTTTTATTTTGTTGTAGATTGTTTACCATGATGACTACAAAAACAAGATCAAAGGCAAGTGGAGTCAAACTCCATGCTATGATGTTGCAATTGCAAAAATGAATGCAGAAAATATAAGTATGGTAAGTGAATCCTTCAGAAAATCTTGAAATGAACAGCTTTACCCTCTGTTTATGTCAATGTGGAAAACACTGATTAATTTTGCCTGCTCTGTTTGTGGTGATTCTCTTTCCATAAATGCAGTACTTTGTGGAGGGCTGATTTGTAATGTAAGTGTGTAAGATGGTTGTTCTGTTTGTCCCTAACAGAGAAAATACCAGGAAGACTTTGAAAGCATAAAAGACCAAATCTACTTTATGCAGACGGAAACTCCAGAATACGAAGCTAATAAGCGTGTGACAGATAATGTCAGTAAGGTATGTTGTGTGTGCTTCTGTTTGTTGGCTTGAGTAGAGTTCTGAAATCAGGCCAGTTTGTGCTGGAACTGTTTTGTGAAGTGTTAAAAACTATTTTCTTGTATGGAAAAGATGTATTCTTGAGGACATTCCACTTGGAAGCTTTTAACAACTGCTAGCCATGCTTGTGGTCTTCCATAATAGCCCCCATCAAACAGAATTTTCTTTCTGTGAAGTTGAATTTGTTTCGTTGTTTGTTCTGGTTATGTAATATGCCTGATATTTGGTTTGAACAAATCAATCCTGTTAACCAAATCATAGAATCATGGAATAATTTGGACTAGAAGGGACCTCAAAACCCATCCAGTCCTACCCACTGGATCAGGGGCTCCAAGCCCCATCCAACCTGGCCTGGAACATCTCCAGGGATGGCGCTGCCGCCACTGCTCTGGGCAACCTGGGCCAGGGCCAACTTAAACTACCTGAATTTTGCTCAGTATATTAATATTTTTTCATCCGTGCCCAGCCTACCTCAGTGCTGATGTGCTGGCCCATTTTTTGATCAAAATACAGAATTTGTTCGGCTTCTCCATTTTATGCAATCACAGAATCACAAAATGAGTTTCTATATGCATCAGCAAAGACAGTCTTACGTCATTAATTGTGAAAACGTGGCTATTCGGAGATGTGAACTGATATTTTAAAAATTACAATGTTTGGAGAAGGGCTTGGAGTTGGGGACATGTCTAAATAGGTCTCTAAATCTTCTGACTCTGCCTCCCATCTTGTCATCCATGCACTCCTGTGCCTTTCACAGTCCTTTTCCATCATGAATCATAAGTTAAAAAACTGGAGAAATTTTCCTGAAACTTTCAAGATTATATAGGTTAGTTTGGCATTTAATACTGATTTTTATAACCCTGCCTTTATTTTAATTTTTCCTTAAAGGTAAAATACAGAGCAGACTATGAAAAGAACAAAGCTGTTGCAGATTATAACGTGCTGCCCGCTACGGAGAACCCATTGCTGAGGCAATTAAAAGCAGCAGGAAACGCGCTGAGTGATGTAAGTATTACCAAAATACAGCTGGATAATCCAAACTCACCATTTCTTCACAAGACTTCTCCTTTGGATCTCTGAGTGCTTTTAGTTTTATAGACCGATATTTGTCATGAGATGCCACCAGCCAATAGAGAAGGAGTAATTTCTGCACAGCAGAGCACGACAAAAGCTGTGGCATGTTGCGAGGAGAGCTAATTACTGAATAGTTCATTTAGGACCCCGTGGAAAATGGAGCACAAGATGACAGTTCTTCCCTTACTGTGTTAAGGATCTTCAGCTGATGCTGATAACAATAGAATGTGTGCTACTTTTGCGTAGTCATATATATTGCATTCTGGTTACACCCCATAATGGCTTTCTCGTTCATTTCTTCTTGCTGTTTTCATCTGTATGGAAAAAGATTGCATATTCCTCGGTGTCAGAAGTTTAAAAGCCATTAGTCAGACCTTTCTGTCCTCCCTTAGAAACATGAGAGTCACCAAAAAAGGGTTTTTTAAAAAATAATTGGGAAAGAAAGAGCCATCTGTTCTTCAGCCTTCTGGGAAAGCTTTTCTTTGCAATCATTTCACAGTTTTACTCTTGTCATTTTGGTGTGTTGTGAGGAGTTCCAGTGACATCCACTGCACGTGCTGACATTATTTTCTTTTGCAGAAATTATACAAAGAAGCTTATGAACGCTCCAAAGGAACCAGCATGAATTATTGTGACACGCCAAAGTTCCAGACTGATACCGTACTCAAGAATTTCAGTGATGTATGTGTTCAATTCATATTATGTTGCTTAGTGCTGGCACTCCTGATTACTTCTGTTTATCAACTTGTGATCGTTTTTCCAGGTCAAATACAAAGATGCATACCAAAAGAATATTTTGGGACACTATTTGGGCAGCTTTGAGGACCCCCATCATACACACTGCATGAAGGTCGAAGCTATGAAGAGCGATGTAAGCGTGGCAATTGTTCTATTCTCACCATCGTACTTCAATTTCAGAGAAAACTCAGTTGTGGTTCCTTGCTAATTGCTGATTTTTCTTCCTAGAAAAATTACAAAGCAGATTATGAGGAGGAAAAGACAAAATGCTACTTCCCTCAGACGATAACTCAGGAGTACGAAGCTATTAAGAAGTTAGAGCAGTGTAAAGATGTAAGTACAGAACAGCAGTGGTTATCAAATACCCGATTACGAGGGGATTATCTGCTTCTGAGGCACATGGAGATGTACAGAGGGATCCCTGTTAACTTCGATGCTTTGCATTTGGCCTCGTTAGCAGATGTGACGTTTAGTAACCATGGTCTTCAGTATTTCAGAGCCTCTTGTGACATCTAGTGGTCGAGACGGATATAGCACAATCTATTTTTGACAAGTAAATACATAAAAATAGAGGAGTGGTACGAAAATAAGGAATGAACTTCAAGCATTTACCTGCTTGAGTCAACATATTTTCACATTAATGCTTTAAAAGATTTTAGTTACATTGTTAATGCTAATTTCATTTAATTTATCAATACTTGGAAAATACTTTAAATATATATTTGTTTAGAATATACTGAAATATGTGTACTATAATGTGTATAATTTAAGGTAAAATATGCATTTCTGTATTTACATATCTATTCAAAATATCTTACATTAATACTTTAAATGTATGTTTTAAGAATGTCTTTGCTCTCTGACTACGTTAAAAAGTGACATGAGAACCATTGTGCATGGCAGCGCAAAGCTATCCTGAGTAATGTGACGTTGCTAAGTGTTATAGAATAGCTTTGCTCATGGACATTTTCTACAGCTCTATTTGTTCTTTCCCTTCAGCACACCTACAAAAAGCACCCTGATCAAATCAAATTTACCCAAGTAACTGACTCCCCAGTGCAGAAGCAAGCAGAGATCAACAGCAAACAGCAGAGTGATGTAAGTAAACTCACAGAACGCGTTGCTACATCCTAACACAGTCAATTCTTGCACAGTGGCCAGCTTCACTTTATTATCTGGTTTTAAGAGCACCCCTGAAATGAATGTGTAAGTGAATGTGTGTGCATATACACACGCAAGCACAAACACAAGCATTTGCAGTTCCGTCCCAGTGGAAGATGATTTGGAAATTAGACCTTTTTTTTCAGTGTTTTGAGGGTTTGTTTGTGTCAAGTTTTAGTCTGTGTGTGTTTGTGATCTTGTACATCACTCTTAATATATTCTTTGCACCAGTTAAGTCAATGGGGTTTATACCATTCACCTGGCAAGGAGTGGGATTTCAGCTCTGTCTGTCTTTGTGGGGTTACATGATACCTTTAGGTTGTTCCACTCACCTTTATTAAGCATTTACAAGCTATAAACCTGTATTTCTTTTGTTATTTTTTCCTTGCAGATAAAGTACAAATCCAAAGGAGAAGAAATTATTCACAAGTACCACCTCCCTCCAGATGTCCCCCAGTTTATACAGGCTAAGGTTAATGCCTACAATGTTAGTGATGTAAGTATATTTTGAATCCAGAATTCTTGATTCCATTTGCAATATGAAATTTCTGCTAGCTGGAAACTGTTCATTCAAAATTCACCTTTTCTTCTAGAACTACTACAAAACGGGACTGGAAGAATTAAAATCCAGGGGATATGACCTAAAAAGTGATGCTATTCCTATCAAGGCTGCCAAGGCCGCCAGGCAGGCTGCCAGTGACGTAAGTGTACCCTTTTAATTCAGAAGAGTTTACTTAAATGATATTTGCAGTTATGTTTATTTAGGATATCTGAAGGAAAACTTCTTTATTGCCCCCTTTTTAAGCATGCTATTGGATGTATTTAACACAATTATGTTTTTAGTGGTGTTTTATTGCTTCACTAATGTATCTGTATAACTATGTTTAGAAGAGGCTGTTGCATGATGCAGTTCTCTGAATAAATAGGCTGTCTCGCACTCCAGGATGGTTAAGGAAAATCATGAGGAACAGGTCAGTAGTCACTTTGTAGAAGACAAAGGGTAGCCTTTTCTTTTAATTATTGCTACAGGGAGCTCAGCTAAAACCTGTGCAAGCATGATAGTTGCAACAGGATCCTTCCTTCTACTGCTTTCATCTGCTACCAGTAAGGACAGAGGGGAAAATAAAAATCCCAACTCCATCTCTCTAGGCGTGTGTGTAGTACTTGTAGCACAAGGAGGATGAAGGAGAACAGGAGGCGGCAGCACTTAAGATTGTATTCTCTCTGTTATATTATATTCTAACAGGTTAACTACAAAAAAGCCTACGAACTATCCAAGGGTAAACTTGTTGGCTTCAAGAGCCTCCAGGATGATCCCAAACTTGTTCATTATATGAAGGTAGCCAAGTTGCAATCTGAGCGAGAGTACAAGAAAGACTATGAGAAAACAAAAACGAGGTACAACCTTCCACTGGATATGTTCGATGTTGTTGGTGCCAAGAAAGCTCAAGAGATTGCCAGCAATGCTAATTACAAGAACCTCCTGCACCACTATACTTATTTACCAGATGCGATGAATGTGGAGCTGACCAAAAATATGATGGAGATCCAGAGTGATGTAAGTAAAACCATAAGAGAACAGAATTTTTTTTGAGGTGCCTCAAGAAAGGACAGACACAGGAGAGATCCCGGAGTTGTTTTTTCATGATTCCTAACTTTTAAAACATTGTTTTCACTCCTTTGTTAGAATGCGTACAAAGCAGATTATAACAGCTGGATGAAAGGCATTGGCTGGATCCCCATTGGCTCACTAGAAGTAGAAAAAGCTAAAAAAGCTGGAGATGCCTTGAATGAAAAGAAATATCGTCAGCATCCAGACACCATTAAATTTACAAGTGTGGTGGACTCTCCGGTAATGGTCCAAGCCAAACAGAATTCAGTTCAACTCAATGAGGTAAGTAGAGAAAGAAATGGTTGCTATAGTAAAGTAGGGATGTATCTGCTGAAGAGTTGGGCATTTTCTTTAAAATCTTTTAAAGAACTATTAGCATGACAGTATTTCTCTCTGTTGTAATTGTATTGAGCTCTGGTTTTACCTGAATGATTTCCCGGTATAAGTCTTCAAAGCTCTATGGAAATCATGCAGCTCTTTAGTCCACATTAGTCGATTCTGTCTATTTATATTTTAAGTCCATTTGAAATACGTTTGATTTAAGAAATGTGAAATTCTGAAGTTTATTGGCATTTTACCACCTACAGTAATGAATGAATTACAGAATGTTTGATGAATCACAGTACATCCACCTTTATAAACCAGCAAGTGTTGTTTTATATTACACTCTCCAATCATCCCTTATTATCCCCTTCTTTCAGAAATGGGCCTTTATGTCCATTAAAGGGCTTAATTTTACTGAGTAAAGGCTCCATAGAGCTTTTAGAGTGCATTCCTTCTATCAACAATTCTGTATGAAAAATGCAGACTCACTCTTTGAGATAGGTGGCCATGCACATTTATTTCCAGAATCAGGCATAAACCCTCAGTTAATTCGCCGTGAGCTGGGGCTCCTCTGCAAGGAGAGGATTTATTTCTGTATCATCTGTTTTACAGAAACTATACAGATCTTCTGGAGAGAAAGTGAAACATAAATATACCCTTCCCCCCGATGTCCCACAGTTTATCCAAGCTAGATACAATGCAGCCAATGTCAGTGACGTAAGTGACTTCTTTGCAATGTTTTACACGCTGTTAATGAATTTTTGAGTAATTGTCACAGAATCATAGAATGGTTTGGGTTGGAAGGGACCTTAAAGATCATCCAGTTCCAGTCCCTCTGCTGTGGGCAGGGACAGTGTGTTACAGATGTATTCATATTGCCGACTCCTCTCTCTGATACGCAGCTATATGTAATCAACTAATATCACTGTAATTTTTTGTTCTTGGTGTCATTCTTTTTTAGGCATATTATAAACAAGACTACCATGATCTCATAGCTAAGGGGAACAATGTGTCACTTGACGCTATTCCAATTACTCGAGCCAAGGCTTCAAGAAACATCGCTAGTGATGTAAGTATCTATTCCAGGTACACTTTTCTTAGCTAAAAAAGCTGTCCGTTACAAGCCATTTGGTAGATGCCGTATGTTGCACGACTCTCACTGAAGTCAGTGTTATGAGAAAGAGAGTCTTTGTTTTACCCCGAGGCTTAGTTTGTGTGGAAATTATTTTACGCTCATCTTATTTGCTTTAGATAGGCAAATGCTACTGTGCTGTACTTCTTAACATACTTCTTAGAGAATAAAAGAAATCAGTACTTCTTGCCATTGTTTTGTGACAAATGTCCAGGAAATACACTACATCTGCACCTACTTACAGACCACGAGGCAATCTGTGCTCAGGATGCTTTTAATTAAACAGTGGAGCATGGCTTGGGTGTGACTCAGAAGGCTTTACAGTGCAAATTGTATATTGTGGGATGTGTTTCAGTGTTTTGATGTAACTGGAGGAAGCAGTCCAGTTGTATTCCATTTGTTTGCTGTTGCTTCCAAATTAATGAGAAGGATTGTCTCAATTAATGTGATATTTTTGATACACCTGTCAACACAGGAACACTTAGGAAAGGTTTCCCCTTCCTTACAAGATAAGCTGATGTTGATAGATCTTACTGTGGTGTGTGTAACCTGTTGTATGCAGGTGGAGCAACAAAAGTTCATGTAGGGATAGTTGCTGGATCAGCCCCTAAGGAGAGCTTATCTTTCTGGGCTGCTTTGCAGCTTCTTTTTTCAATGGAAGGTGTGAGAACGTTGCTTTGTCTCTTGCATTAGCATAGACATCATTTGGCCTGCCACAGTATGTTTGATCTCTTCCCTCTGTTTCTAGTATAAATATAAAGAAGCATATGAAAAGGCTAAAGGAAAACAGGTTGGTTTCAGAAGCCTGCAAGATGACCCGAAGCTTGTCCACTACATGCATGTAGCCAAGATTCAGTCTGAGCGTGAGTACAAGAAGGACTATGAGAAGACCAAGACTAACTATCATACACCTCCCGACATGTACAGTATCCAGGCTGCTAAACAGTCACAGGATGTAGCTTCCAATGCTCACTACAAAAACTTGATCCATCACTACACTTACCTGCCAGATGCCATGGATGTGGAGCTTGCAAAGAACATGATGCAAATTCAGAGCGATGTAAGTATTCCGATGGCTGTAATTTCATAGATGGTTTTTCTGCATACTGGGAACAATAAGATACGAGTTTGTGTTCAATGAAAACTGGCATTACTTTATGAGCATGGTCTGTTTTTCCAGTGCCCTGGGGAAAATTGGTAGAAGTTTTATCAGCTGATAGTGGCATTTTGAAATAGTGAATTCCAGGTGAGTTGTGCTCCACAGGGCTATGATGTTGGCATATCAGTGGAGAGCAGACTTATGGGATATTGAATACAAGTGAATTTCTTTTTCACAGTTTCTCAGAAAACTTCATTTTGCAACAATTTTATGTTATTCTTTAACACTTCTATTAAGTTGTCTTGCTTTGATGTCACGTGAGATACATATTATAGTGTAGTTGGACTATTATTAACTGTTTGGGATGAAGGAGCAGACAATGTGTAACTCTTGACGTTATTAGAAATACATTCTAGGGCTCTCTAACACAGGAGATCTCTCCTAGGGCCTTCTCCATCCTTCTTGCAGACACAGTTTTAAATGGTTGACTGGGCATGCAAGGTTGCTGTACCTCTTTGTGTATACTGTGCGGTTTGGCTCCTTATGGGTCCCCGTGGAGGATCACTCATTTTGGAGTTAGAAGAGTCTTAAAAAAGAGCGGTCACAGTCTCTTTGCATTCAGACTGTGTATTAACCCTGCCCGAATGTTTATATGTGATTAGTGTCTGCATATTTTGTAGCCAGGATCAATTTTTCACTTGCAGTCCATGAATTCTGCATATTTTACTGTAGGATAAATAAGTAAAACATTGAGCCTCTCCTTTGTGGAACTTTGTGTAAGGCCAAGTCTCACAGTCTGCTGAAACAGAACAAAATAAACCATGTTAAATGGTCACCATGTGGTAGCCTAGATGTTAAGAATTGAACATTGGTGAAATTTTTCATGTGGGTTAAAACAAAAGGGAAGATTAGTAAATACTGAAGGGATATTTTATAAGAGAGGAATCATGAATCAAAAATACAATAGCTCTGTTCTCTTCCTTATGAAGTCACAGGGAAGCATAAAAAATATCTCTTGTTCCTCTCAAGGATTTATAAGTATTCTCTCCTAATGCAGAACACATGAGCTAGACTCTGTGATTGTTGTTTTAAACAGAATTATTGCAGCTCTGTGGGGACATCTTGGTCCATGTTGGCTTTCTCTCCTTCAGAACGCGTACAAACAAGAGTATAACAGCTGGTTCAAGGGTATTGGATGGAGTCCTCTTGGTTCTCTGGACGTCGAAAAAGCTAAAAAGGCTGGAGAGGCATTAAACGAAAAGAAATACCGTCAGCACCCAGACACCATCAAATTCACAAGTATACCGGACTCGATACCAATGGTTTTAGCTCAGCACAACACCAAGCAACTGAGTGATGTAAGAAACTTCCTTACCATTAATGCAATATAGTGATTTTTTTAACATTTGTAATTTATATGTTATTGTCTGATATTCCATCTAAAAATCCTTTAGATTTTGAAAACTAAAAATAGCAAATTTGCAATTTGTTGGTAAGAGTTAAACATTGTTGCCTTGTCTCTATTTTTAACAGGGGTACCTATCCTTTAATCGTCAACAAGCATTTCTTTATTTTTCCTTGCAGGTAGCATATAAGCAAGAGGGCGAAAAAGTAAAACACAAATACACTCTGGATCCTGATGTTCCTCAGTTTATCCAAGCCAGAGTCAACGCCTTCAATTTGAGTGATGTAAGCATATAACCAATAAGTTCAATAATATACTAGTTTTATTTTTATTTATTCATGTTGTGATACTGAATACAGAAACACATGCGCTCTGAGTTCAGCTAAACCTTTACTTCTAGAAATTAATGAGTTTTGTGCTTGATAATCAAATTTTTAAACTGAGCACTTGTGAGCATAAACACATTCAGTGCTTTATTGCCAAACTGTGTGGATAGACTGAATGAAAAAACCAGCATGACTTATTATTCAAACTCCTCTAGGTTTGGAAACTTTATTATGCTAATAAAAAATCGGCCAGACTGCTTTCTTCAGTCACTTCAGGCCTGATTTTGAACCTAAGAGGAAAAAATTTCTGAAGGTTCACTTAAACGAGAAAGGGCTTTGCTTAAGCAAGGGCAAATGTGCCACTGATACAGCTATTCCACATAAAAATTGCAAAAGAAATCTTATGAATTAATGACTTAGGTACGTGAATTAAACTGGTTGCATTGAAGGACTCTCCTGTCTTTGTAGCAGATTTATTTATTTATCATGGTATAACCATAGCTTGTATACAGGTTAACCTTATTCCTTGGAATTGCACAAACTAAACTCAATACTTTGATTCCTACAACTATAATAAAAATACAGGCTTAAACAACTTAGTTACAATTGCTACTTGTAACATTGCAAACTCATGCCTTTCTTCCTATAAGGCCAACTACAAAGCAGACTGGAAAAAAACCATTGCCAAAGGATACGATCTCAAACCAGATGCCATTCCTATCATCGCTGCCAAAGCTTCTCGAAATATTGCAAGTGATGTAAGTAAAGTTTACATAAGGTGGGATACAAACATCTACTGAGTTACAGCTTTCTGTAGCATATTGTGCTACTTAACTGGGAATTGAAACTCTGATGATACTGTGAAATAACAAGGGTTTTCAGGTATTTATACGAACCTCCAGAAAACCCTATTTCTTTGGAAATGTACCATAAAGTGTGTGAGCACGGGTGAGCTGGGGCTGCTGGTTTTATGTGCTGGAGATCTGCACTTCTACTTCTGTAGCATTCAGGAGCTGTACAGAAACGTGGCTGTTTTCAGGCAGCTGCATCAATTGGCAACGCTAGAGCTTTGTGAGCTGTCTGACACACACGATGAAGGGAGATGTGGACGCAGAAGTAAATCCATTAACTTTAGCAAGAGGCTGCAAAGGACTTCGATTCTGCACTTGAGTGTGCCTCCATCTGATAGCTGAATATTGGGACATCCAGTTGTATGGTAGTCTTAGCCTTTTCAATAATATATTACGTACTAGTCTTTTTGTTAAAATCTGAATGTTCCTGGAGTTAGGAGTCTATGGCAGAAAAAGAAAGTGTGGAACAGGCAATGATGAGGGAGGGAGTGTAACTGCAGGTCTAGATTTAGGTCTGTACCAGGGGTTTCAATGAGCTGAGAAATCCAGCAGTCCTCTTTTTTTTTTTTTTGACCTAAATAATCTTGTGCTGTCTAAAAAACAACTTATGAGTTTATAGAATGCACTGCAGTTGCTAAAATATTGTGTTTCAAGGTATTAAAATTATCAAAAGTATGTTTTCTATTTCCAAAATGGGTAAGGCTTTCTTTTCCTCTCTCTCTAGTACAAGTACAAGGAATCCTATGAGAAAGATAAAGGCAAACAGGTTGGATACCGTAGCCTGCAGGATGATCCTAAACTGGTTCATTACATGAACGTGGCCAAAATACAATCAGATCGTGAATATAAGAAGGACTACGAAGTCACCAAGACCAAATATCATACTCCACTGGATATGTTCAGCGTGACGGCTGCCAAGAAAGCCCAGGAAGCAGTTACAAACGCTGGCTATAAACAGCTGATTCATGACTACACACTCTTGCCTGATTCCGTGAATCTGGAGCTGTCAAGAAACGTGATGCAGCTTCAGAGTGACGTACGTAATGATTAACCGTTTTTTTTCCTCTCATAATGACTGTCTTACTCTATTAACATTTTATTCTGGAAAATTAATTATGTTGGATTAACAGCAGATTGAGATAAAAATGTCTAGCCTGGAACTATTATCCAAAGTTTATCAGTTAAGTGTAGTTGATAAGCTCTAGGGAACCTACCTATCAAGTAACAACTTCCTTTGTATCTCTACATATCTGGCTAATTCTCAGCCAATTAACATGTATTCTGATTTTTGTATTTTTGTAGTTATGAAATTACAATGTCTTATTGCTAGGATTATTATTCATATTGTCAGAGATAATAGCTTGTGTACAGAGCCTAAATTCTTACTGTATTTTCTTTAAGTTTACTGAAAATATAGTCACAACTGAATTATACCTAGGGATTTGAAATTTGTTTTGTTCAGTTTTCCTTCCTGCCTTTATCCTCCAACAAGCGCATGTGCCATGTGTGATAACAATTCATTTCTATTAAGTTTTGTGACTTATTTCCATTTCTTTTTCACTAGTGTAACTTTGGGGTCTAGTTGTTTATCCACAAAATTTTTAATCTGCATTATTTAACAATCATCTGACAGATTTGAAATTGCTGAGTTGCCTGAGCTTGCTTGGCTCTGTAACTCAGGCTGTTTGCAAGGAGGGAAGCGTGGTACCTCAGGAAAAATTTTCCCCCGTATTCATGTGTGGTCTTTTTCTCAGACTCTGTTATCCCCCATGTTGCTCCTAACGCTGCAGTTCAGAAACAGGTTTTATTTTCACAGCATTTTTATGCCTTTGTCTGTTCTAAAATCATGTTATAAACTAAATTAAATAGGAATGGTATCTATTCAAGACTGTGCAGAACCAGGCTGTTGAGCTGTCATTGAAACAATTCCTATAAATTAATTCTACTGTGAACTAAATCTACTAGTATTAAAAAAAAAAAATTATATTTTTGTCAGACTCTCATTTTGCCACACAAAATTTGTTCTAGGACTGTGCATTTGGTTTCTTGCATGTGTTCTACGTATTAATTTAGGGAAAAGAATTTCTTTACTAGTAACGCATCAACAATTGTTAATATTATGCTAAGAATATGGAAAACTATAGCAATTATAGCAGGCTTGGCTAAATTTTCCTTCAGAAAAAAATGAACACGAGAGGTTTTAAGGCCTTACCTGTTTTTCATGTGTATAAGCGTTCTAATTCTCTTTGTCTCACTGTTTGTCTTTAAAAGAATCTGTACAAAGCTGACTTTAATAACTGGTTGAGAGGAGTTGGCTGGATACCGATTCAGTCACTGGATGTAGAAAAGGCCAAAAAAGCTACGGAGATCCTCAGTGAAAAGAAGTATCGCCAGCACCCAGACAAGCTGAAGTATTCGATTACCATGGATGCAATGGAACAAGTGCTAGCTAAGCAAAATGCCAAGACCATGAATAAGGTGAGACTTCGTTCAGATGATCACAACTGAGCCAAAGATGGAGTCTTTTCCTTGTAAGGTTGTCAGGCAGGTGCATTCCTGCTGAAACCATCAGAATTTCCAGTGGGGATAGTGGTCTGCTTGGTTAGGACTGGACACTGAGAGAAGATGGAAGCCTCAGACGGCATTCGTAATTAAGGGAGTTTCATTTTCTCTTTATAAAGATTAAAGATGACCTCTGTGGGTTATTGTGCTTTGGTAACCTTTGCTCTTTCCCTGGATGAAGTAGTATTCATAATCAGTGAGCTGAAAAGCCTGCAATTCAGCCAGTTTTGTACAAGTCCTCTTGAAACCTGGAGTTTTTTAAAATTGACCCTGGTTATCTGGGACAGCCCTGATCCTTATTCCGTGTTTTCCATGGAAAGAGGGTGTGTGGAAAAACACCATAATTTATGCTTTGCATTGAAGCATGCAGACAGAACATTTTCAATCTCAAATTCATTAGTTATCAGAATATACTTAGCAAATTTCTCAAAGAAAGAGGAGGAATAGAATATTGCCACTTGACAGTTTTATTTGTCAAGTTCTGTAGTGCTTATGGAACTTCACTGTACAGTAAAATAGTGTTTATTGCAATTATTTGTTTTGTGAGCGCAATGCCTTTTCAATGCTGAGTATTACTTTGCCCTTGCAGAAACTCTACACTGATAAATGGAACAAAGAGAAGACCAGCATTCATGTTATGCCAGATACTCCAGAAATTCTGCAGTCTCGAGTGAACCAGATCACAATGAGCAATGTGAGTTACCACACCCACCGCAGACATTCAGTGTCTGTTGCATAGATCAAAAATTGGTGTAGTTTTTGTGTATTTTTTTAAAATATGGAGTATTTCAGCCTTCCTAATAGAGTACCTTTTCTCGTCTATGCTTTCAATTAGAAACTGTATAAAGCTGGATGGGAGGAAGACAAGAAGAAAGGTTATGACTTGCAGCCAGATGCTATTCCAATAAGAGCAGCCAAAGCCTCCAGAGACATTGCAAGTGATGTAAGTTGGATTGCGCGATAGCACTCGGAGTAGCTACGCAGACTGTCAGAATGTTTCCAAAGTGCTCTGTTAGGCACAAATGTGTTTTTTCAAGCATCTCGAGTTGTCTTGGTTTTGGTTATTTGCTTGATGGGATAAACTTGTGCAGTATAGCTCTCCAGATTATCACTCAATTGTGCTTTTTTGCTCTTTACTCGGCAAGTTGCTGAGCTTCACATGGCAGCATTCAATGAGCTCTTTTGTAAATATGTATAAATGACTAAACCTGAGACCTTGTGATGAAAAAGTACAAATATTTTCTATGTTTTTAGAGGTAAAATTGAGCTTAATAGTGCTTTTTTTTAATTTAAGTTTTTGCTGTTCTTTCTCTTTCTTTCTGTCAGTATAAATACAAACTGGCCTACGAAAAAGAGAAAGGAAAACATATTGGATTCCGCAGCCTTGAAGATGACCCCAAGCTGGTGCACTTCATGCAGGTGGCTAAAATGCAATCTGACCGTGAATACAAAAAAGATTATGAGAAAGCAAAGACTAATTTCCACACTCCAGTTGACATGGTCAGTGTTGTGGCGGCCAAGAAGGCGCAGGAAGTGGCTACAAATGCAAACTACAAACACTTGATCCACACCTACAATGTTTTGCCTGATGCTATGAGTCTTGAATTAGCCAAGAACATGATGCAGTTACAAAGTGATGTAAGTGAGAAATTCTTCAGCCTCATTGCATTACAAACACAATGACACTTTAGTTTATGAAAGCATACTGGGAGAACAATAGCACTGTTTCCTTAGTGAAATTACTGCAGTTATATCCCCAAAAGTAGGAAATCACATGAGAACTCCAGCAATGATAGCCATTGTATCTTTCTAAGACTCTGAAATATTAATTTACACCTGTTGCTAAAGAATTTGGGCTCAGGAATAAGTATTTTTTCGTACAAATTAAAATGAATATTTACTGCTTCCATGTCCCATCAGGCTCTTCAGGAGCAATATTTGTATACAGGCCAAGATAGGAAAAGCTTTGCTTTTCATTAAGTTTTATCTTGTATTTCCAAAATAATATCTTATTAGCAGAAGGGTAAATCAGCTAAGCAGCTACATTCTCAGATTTCCTGGGCTGTTTAACCTCTCAAGAAGAGGGCCCTTTATTCTCAGTATCACAATTCCAGATAATCCTCTCTTTCAGAGGTAATCTCATGTGAGCAATCTAAATACATCACAAGGAGGATCTCAATACTGTATAAAAGGCAGAGTAATAAAATAGACACCACTGTAACAAAGACGTCTCTAAATAAAACTTGAATGCATTTCAATACTCTGGCTCTTTTTAAAGCGCATACAAAATTTAATATTCATTAAACACAGAAAGAAGTGCCATGATTTGCAGACATTTCCATGCATCTGATTATCTTCTTTTCTTTCTGCTTCCAGAATCAATACAAAGCAGAATATGATGAAACCATGAAGGGTGTTGGATGGATGCCACTGGGCTCCCTGGAAGCAGAGAAGAACAAAAAAGCAATGGAAATTGTTAGTGAAAAGAAGTATCGCCAGCATCCAGATAAGCTGAAGTATTCTGTTCCTATGGACTCCATGAACATGGTTCTAGCTTTAAATAATGCTAAAATAATGGATGAGGTAAGAAAGTGTTCATCAAAATCCATTTATATTTGCAGCCGTAGCAAATATAGCTGACATAGCAGTCAGTCTTAGCGCTTAACTTTGGAAATGGTCAGTTTTGGCATTGAACGTCTATCCTTGGCTGTCCCTGTATTTCATTTTAACAGACCTTTGCTATGCCCCAAAGCAGGGCATGACACTAACATAACTAAAGAACGTGTATAAAGACATACCTGGGGGTCACATTTTATTTATAAAGATTATCCAACATGCCTGCATTGTAGCTTTTTAACAGTTTAAATCTAGGGGCTGAAAATACTGGAGCAATCCCTTTTGGAAATGGGATTTAAACTTTTATGTGCATAGCCTGTTTTACCTGATGTCTCACAGTAACATGAAATTGCTATGCAATATCATAGAATCATTAGGTTGGAGAAGACCTCTTAGATCATTGCATCCAACCATTCCTATCTGCCACTAAACCATGGCCCTATGAATATATATGAATATGAATGAAGAAATACGAATATCTATGAAAGTATGTGAATGCTTTCATAGTGAGATATTTATTTTCTGATTCTCCTGCTGAACTGGTGGATTTTCTTTACAAATGTCTAGGCTTCATGTAGTTACAGGGACCATCAGAATCTTATGTGCACTTTCCTTAGCTCTGTTTCCTCTGAGAAAATCTGTTGCCTCTTTAAACTGATATGTATTTTCCAGGAGGTAAACTAATAATCTTCCACCTCTGACAATTTGTTTTTGTATGCCTTCTGACTTGGTTTTCAATTGTGGTTTAACCCCAGTGGGCAGTTAAGCACCACGCAGCCCCTTACCCCTGGTGGGATGGGGCAGAGTTAAAAGCAAGCAAACTTGTGGGTGGAGATAGATTTTTTTTTTTTTTTTTTTTAATACGCAAAGGAGAAGTGGAAGAAGAAGGAAAGAAAACAAAACAAGTGATGTAAAAGCAATCATTTGCCATCTCCCGCTGGTAGGCTGGTGCCCAGCCTGTTCCCAAGCGAAAGGTTGGAAACTCCCAGCCTCCCTAAGCCTCCTCCGCTCCCCATTTATTTGCTCAGCATGATGTTATGTGGCATGGAATTTACCTTTGGTTGTTAGGTTCATCTCCCAACCTCTTACGCACCCTCTAGTCTATTCCCTATGGGAGCAGAAAGAAACAGAATGACCTTGATACTGTGCAAACACTGTTCAGCAACAAGTGAAACAGCAGTGTGTTATCAGCATTGTTTTAACCCCAAGTCTAAAACCCAACACTTGTTCAAACTGCTATGAGGAAGGTAACTCCATACCAACCAGACCCTGCTGTTTTCTGCTGTTCAATGTGCTTGAATAAGCTGCTGGGCAAGAGAGAAGCAATAAAATGGTCTAGCAAGATTAGGATTTCTTCCACTTGTACCTCAGCCTTGCACAATTCACTGCATAAGAGCTATTCCTGATTCACTGTGCTTTTAAGTGCTAAAATAAAAAGACAGATATTCCTACCATGTTAGTAGTTGCGTTGTTGTACAAGAAGTTTATATTTTAAGTTGTTTTATTTAATTTTTTGGTTACGTTGACATCTCTTTTTTTCCATCCTTCCAGCACAAGTACAAACAAGCATGGGAAGAAGACAAAAAGAAAGTTCACATCACACCAGATATTCCACAGATTGCCTTAGCAAAAGTTAATGCATTTAATTTAAGTGATGTGAGTACTGCTTGTAAGACTAAGATGTTGCTCTTATTTTTTTTATTAGGAATAAGTGAGATGACAGCATACAAAAATCTCCCTGATCCTCTATTTCCTAACCTCCAGTGATTTCACGAATCATTATTTTCCTTTTTTTTTTGTTTTCTTCCCGAGAATTGAATTCCCAAAGTTGCCAAGAAAAAGCCATAGTATTTATAGTGGGATTATGAAGGGTTCATATAGGTCATTCAAGTATGACAGTTACTAAACAAATAGTGCAGTTTGAGTACTAAACATGGTAGTTACTGTATTTATTATTTTATTTCCCCATGTGCACAGTTTTGTACTGGATTCTAAGTTTTGGTAACAGATGACATTGAAGACAGTTTTTCAGTAGGCACTTGTTAAATCAGTGTTTGCTAAATAAAGTATGGTTTGTAATTGTGCACATCTTTAATGTTCACGGAAATAGTCGTAGTTATCTCATGTTTTTTTTAAAGCTGATTTCATAAAATCATAGAAGGGTTTGGGATGGAAGTCCCACCCCTGCCATGGGCAGGGGCACCTCCCGCTGGATCAGGGGCTCCAAGCCCCATCCATGGCCTTGAACCCCTCCAGGGATGGGGCAGCCACCCCTGCTCTGGGCAGCCTGGGCCAGGGCCTCCCCAGCCTCACAGACTTCTTTACAGATGTTACTTTTAGCCAATATGTCTGCACGTGGGAAAAAAATGCCATTTCTTTTCCTTTGGTTATCGATGATTGTTACCAATTTTAGCTCAGTCCAGCTGCACTGATATATCTGTGATTGGAGTTAATTCTAAAGGAGAATTCATCTCTGTGTGTGCCTGGATGCCCTAAATAACTGTTCAAGGAGTGTTAATCATATGAATAGTCTGTGTTTCCAGTTGTCATATAAAATGGATAGTGCTCTGTTTAAGTAAATGGGAAGTGTTTTGCTTTTTCAGAGGATGTTTCTTTTCTTTCTTTTCACAGAAAATGTACAGACTTTCCTTTGAAGAATCCAGGAGGAAAGGGTACGATCTCAGAGCTGATGCTATCCCTATCAAAGCTGCTAAGGCTTCAAGGGATATTGCTAGCGATGTAAGTTCTTGGAAGAAAGAATGATCCATTTTGGATATTGTAACACATTATTTCTTGACACAACTCAGTTTAATGTGCCAGTTATATGAAGTCTCTTCATTCTCTTGCTTGTAAATAATTCTGATGTATTCAATATATATTCTGATGTATTTTCTGGCAGTGTTAAAGAACAATTTCTTTGTTAGAAAGGTAAGGAGGGACTCTCAGGGAAGAAAAAAAGACAGTTCGTTCCTCAGTGTGATGGTGCTTGGATGCCTTATAAATGTATGTTTTATGTATTTGTAGTTTATACAGAATGTTCAGAGAACATTCTTAGAAATATTTGAAAAGATCAGATACAGACTGAAATTATCTTTACTGCTGTGGTATAGTTATTGTTATTCCTTCAGGGAAAGTCCCATTGCATTTCTTGGTGCAGAGAATACAAGCTTCTGGAATCACGACTGTTCTGAAATCCTCTGTGTATCGGTGATGAGGGCTTTGCCATGTTGCAGTGAGGGCTCGAGGATGTGTTATACAGCCCACTGTTATTTTTTTGACAACACAAGGGCTGTTGCAACCAACACAAGGTCAATTTGCTCTGCCACCACTCTGAGGGGAAGATACGTCCACTCTGAGTTCCCTCCAAGCAGTAAGCAACAACAGAAAAAGGAATTGATACTTGGTCTGTGTAGTTCATTGTCCAGGGCTGGTTAGCGATGGAGGAGGGGGTGAAGAATTTGAAATATGGGTTTTATTAAACAAAAAAATGCAAAAGATCTTGGGAAATGTCTTAAATTTTTTTAACATTTATAGAAGCAAACCTGATGGAAGTGGTTTAGATCTTGATTTAATCTACAGATAGTAACTCAAGTATTCTGAATGTGGTGCAACTACCGCAAAACCAGTTACCTCAGCCAAGTATTGGAAGCAGGATAGCAATAGTAACAGAGAAGTGTATGAGGTAATGCACCCTTGTTCAAGCATTTGTGATAGTTCCTCATAGAGCTAATACAATATCTCTAAACTGTAGTGTGAAAAGGATAAACTGACTCCAGCAAACCAGATCTTACATGTTCCTGTGCCTTTTGCTTTCTGTCAATATGCTTCATATTTCCATTGTGTCATTTACAATGAGATTAGAAAGGGATGGAACCCAGGTTACATTGAACCTTATGCAGGAGTAGAATAAACTGTTGTAAGGAAATGTCATTTATTAAGAAAGTGTTTTAAATGTACTGTTTTTTAAATGGGCACTAGGTGTCTGTTTTGCTTTAGCGTGCACCCTAAGAGAAGATGGACAAAGCCACCACTTCAATATGCTTGGTGATGTTTTCTTAACAATGTCAAAATATCATTTCAATCTGTTTTAGGTTTCTTTTTCTTTCAGGATAGATATTGCTTATTAAAGAAATAAAGTAGAATCAAAGTCTTTGTCTCTATTCTCTTTACAGTATAAATACAAATTAGGTTATGAACAAGACAAGGGAAAACTCGTAGGCTTCCGCAGCCTTCAGGATGATCCCAAACTTGTCCATTATATGCAAGTGGCTAAGATGCAGTCGGATCGTGAATACAAGAAAGGTTATGAGGAGAGCAAGACACATTACCACACGCCTTCGGATGCATTCAGCATCATGGCAGCTAAGGAGGCACAAGATCGCGTAACCAACACTAACTACAAACGACTGATTCACCAATATATGCTTCTGCCAGATGCCATGAGTTTCGAGCTGTACAGGAACATGAATCAGATACAAAGTGATGTAAGTTTTTGTTTTCTTTCTGTCATTCACAGGGTGACATTTTACCCGTTTTTTTTCATTATGGCTGTGTTATGGAAACAACAGGGTGATTTTTTAGGAGCCTTCTGCAAATCGTTAACTCTCCTTCTGTGTTCTGTCTGGCAGAATGAGTACAAGCAGGATTACAACGAGTGGTTCAAGGGTATCGGCTGGAGTCCTGCTGGTTCTCTGGATGTGGAGAAATCTAAGAAAGCCACGGAGATCGCAAGTGATCGGAAATACCGCCAGCATCCCAGTATGTTCCCCTTTACAAAGCAGAATGATGCCATGGACATGGTCCTTGCAAAGCAGAATGCAAATATAATGAACAAAGTGAGTATTTATAGGGAAAGTTAGGCAGACATTCACAAATAATCCATTTCAATAAGCACTCTGTAAGTTTCTGTCACCGCCTTTAGGAAGTAGAGTTTATCTGGGGAAAACAGCTGCCACTACAGGTTTCTCTTTTTTCAATTTTTTTTCTAAATGAAACACTCATTTACTGATTAATAACGTTGATTGCCTCTCTTTCTTCTTGTTTTTCTCACTGCTATCTCTCCCACCTCCATTTCTTCTCTGGTGTAGAAATTATTGGCCGTGAAATCCTTAACAGCTGGACTAGGAGTGGATCTTAATTTTGCTGATTCTGGCTTACACAGTAAAATAAATCTAAGTCAGCACCTCTGTCTTTTTACCAATCCGTATTCAAAGTGTGCAAGTGGAAAGGTGAAAACCCCAAAACAGCCCTTCATTATAATTTTTATTAACAAAGCTGATGTTACTTTTTCAATAGCATGCTTATACTGAAGCTTGGGAGAAAGATAAAACACAGGTTCACGTGATGCCGGATACACCAGATATTCTACAGGCAAAGCAAAACAAGACGAACTACAGTCAGGTAGAGTTTTTTCATACTTTCTGTTGTATTTTAAATTAATATCTGCTTTCTTCAAATTTAAAGCTGCCTCCCATTTCAAAATAAGTAATTGTTTTGTATAAGTTAGAAGAGAGAGAATGGGGGATTTAGAACAGAGGCAGCATTTTTGTGAGCAGTATTTTCAGACTAGCAAAGTAACAGCCTAAATTACATTAAAGTCCATGGAGTATATTTTTAACTTAACATATGGGAAAAGAAATACATACAGTGTTTCTAACTTTTCTGCCAGCTTTCAAGCATGAGAAAGTGACAGCCGTGACATTATAAAGTACTTGGGCTTCCTTTGCATGGTTCCTCACAGGCAAGTCTTCAACTTGCAAGTGCTGGTACTTAAAATCAACCGTGCACAAACTGAATTGACTACTTAATGACTACCTTACATCCTTATTAATTACAATTCTGTGAAGCCAATTGAAAAGTCTTCAGTTTTCCAAGATACGTATTTCATATTCCCCAGGTATGTTTCAAATCCCCAAGATTAGCTATAGCAGGAGGCTGCTGCAGTAAGGAGATCTATTTAATCACTACCCTAAGACTTGGAAGACGTGTGTTCCTTGCTTACCAGTTTCCTACTTCTCAGTTTGTGTTCTTGTAGCCCTTCTCTTGAAATCACAGCCTGTGAGGTTAATATTGTTTTCAATTTTAGAAACTGTACAAGCTTGGCTGGGAGGAAATGATAAAGAAAGGCTATGACCTCACACCTGAAGCCATATCAGTGAAAGCTGCCAAAGCTTCAAGGGACATTGCGAGTGACGTAAGTGATGTTTCTAAATTACTATGACAGTTGCTGCAACCTACAGAGAAAATGGCTGACAAAACTCTTTCCTGATCTGCTCTTGTCAGAGAAGGAAACAATTTAAGAGGGTTGTTCTGGCATCTTGACGACTCCCAAAGATTATGGTCCATCCATGAAGATGCTAGTCATGTAGTTAGGAATCGTCTGCTCTTTTGGATGTTACATTTTCAGAGCAGCAGTAAATTTGATCCAGCTAGCACCTCCTGGTGCCTGTCAGCGAAAGCCTCTTTACAGCTCTGAGACAGGTGTGGTGACACATGTATTGCTGTTGTCATAACTTGGTGTGAACAAAACTTCTGCATTTATGGAAGAGATTTTATTAATCATTAGGATATATTCCCAATGTTTGAGCACATGCATTTTTCATTACTGATTATTTTATTAATTAAAATATATCAGTGTGTCAGTCTTTGGGAGGCCTGAACAGCATGACTGTGTGGATCAGGCGGCACAGGAGACCATTCTTGTAGCCGTGCATTCCTTCTCTCCAGGGACTCTGTTCGTTCCCAGGGAAAGCATTCACTGACACCAAGTGATACACATTAATCGAGGGGCTACTAAAATTTCACATGAGATGCCATAGCAAGTTGCTCATTTCATTGGTAACGAGAAACATTTTGCTGAGTGAATATATTGACATTTTGCTTATATATTTTACCATTGTCTGTTTCTTACTGTAATTTCAATAATGCAACCTTTATGGTTTCAGTACAAGTACAAAGAAGGTTACCGCAAGCAGCAGGGACATCACATCGGATTCCGCAGCTTGCAGGATGATCCTAAGATGCTGTGGTCAATGCAAGTAGCTAAGATGCAGAGTGAGAGGGAGTACAAGAAAGATTTTGAGAAGTGGAAGACAAAGTTTAATATGCCTGTGGATATGTTGGGCTTCCTTCTGGCTAAGAAATGTCAGGAACTGGTTAGTGATGTAGACTACAAACGGATCCTACACCGCTGGACTTGTCTGCCAGACCAGAATGATGTCACCCAGGCCAAGAGGGTCTACGAACTACAGAGTGATGTAAGCTTCCTCTGGATTTAATTAATTTATTGTTTTGTAGGATATTTGCTGCTTATTGAAAAGTAACTCTCTTTTGATGTCAGTATAGATGAGATTGAAGCTAGAATACCAATTAGTATTTTAATATTTTTGATATTTTGATATTTTCCTTAACAGAATCTGTATAAGTCAGATCTAAATTGGCTCAGAGGCCTTGGATGGAGTCCACTGGGATCTTTGGAATCTGAAAAGAACAAGAAAGCTTCTGAAATACTGAGTGAAAAGAAATACCGGCAACACCCAGATACCATTAAGTTCACAAGTATCCCAGATGCCATGGATATCGTTTTGGCAAAATCTAATGCCAAAAACAGAAGTGATGTAAGTGGCCTCTAGAGGCAGAGCATGTGATTCAATAACTGAATACATTAGTATATAGGTTAAAAACTTTCCATATCAGAGCATCTGCTTAAGTTAAATAAATGTCACATGTTTACAATCAAAGCCTTGCTGTGCAGTTGCCAAGAAGTACTGTGCCTTCTTCAGAAAATTAAAGTTTTCAGTGCTGTATAACTCAGTAATGACTGCAAGTAAGACACTTCCTACGTAGTACAGAAATGTATTGTCATAATGCTCTGACATTTTGTGGATATAAAGAAGGAAAAAAGGTGGTATTTCTGTAAGAAGCTGTATTATTTGATTTTAATATCAT
Organism: Phaenicophaeus curvirostris; assembly: GCF_032191515.1. NCBI lineage: Eukaryota > Metazoa > Chordata > Aves > Cuculiformes > Cuculidae > Phaenicophaeus > Phaenicophaeus curvirostris. The sequence goes on along the minus strand of NC_091398.1, from coordinate 40,489,745 downwards.
GTGTTGTTTATATTGGTCGTGCTGGCATAATGCATCTTTGCTTTGCCGTTATAGAGAAAAGATAAACTGAATTTACTGTTTTGCACATGAGTCTTTTATCAGATGAGGTATTTTTGTCTGCGCCTCTTTTCAGATCCTTTATAGAGAAGCTTGGGACAAGGACAAGACTCAGGTTCACATCATGCCCGATACTCCTGAAATTTTGCTGGCTAAATCAAACTTAATTAACACAAGTGATGTAAGTTTGTCTCTGCAATGTTTCTTTTATGGAGTTTGGAATTAGCCATTGTGGCTTTAGTTTAAAATACAGTAAGAATTCTGCAATTCTAACAGCTGTAAGCACACCTGTAATCTTATCCTGTGAAAACTGCTCTGCACTGCAAAGCCTGAGTGGAGTTCCTAAAATATAAAGTGCAAGTGGAGTTGCTAGAATATAAAAAATACCAAGAAAGTTTTCAATGGAAGAAAGCAGTTTTCTCTTTCATCCCTACTGATCATATTAAGATTGTAAATATATCCTCAGTAGATTTTAGTAAGCTTGACATTCTTGTTGAAGTGTCTCATTATACTGGATTGCCCCTGCAGAATTACTTAGGATTGTGCAATTTCCATTGAATTCCTGGTTATCATAGAATAAAAATATAGACTACATGCAAAGATAAAGACAACTTAGCAGCTCTGTCTTAAGAAATCAAGAAGGCAGAAATAGTTGCAATTGAAATTGGGTGTAAAGAATCACGGGGATGTATTATTCACCTCTAGAAGATTCTATGAATCGTTCAGATTGATATATTAAGTAAAAAAAAATTCTGGTCTCAAATGAGGTGATCTGAAAACAGACAGTGAATTTTAAATATTTTATATAATCAGTTACAAAACATAAATTATCAAAAGCAAGTTATGGAATTTAATTTGATGAATGAAACTGTTTTTGGAATCTCATACTTTATTATGAATAACCATAAGAGGAAAGTTGTCATATTAAAAAACTCCCTAGAGAGCTTTATTTACAATAATTATTTTGAACTCTTCTCCAACAGAAACATTACAAGTTAGGATATGAAGAACTGAAGAGGAAAGGCTATGATCTTCCTGTTGATGCCATACCCCTCAAGGCAGCAAAGGCATCGAGAGACATAGCCAGTGAAGTAAGTCTAACGGAGTGAAAATAACACTGGGACGTGGAGCTGCTACAGACTTTCGATAGTGATATTTTGTAATGAAAAGGAGGAGAGTTCTAAAATTTTAACAATCTTATATTACTGTCCTCCACAGTGGTTGTTGTTCTTAATTTGGCAAAGTTAATTAAATTAAATGCTGTCATCTTCAATAACATAGACTACAACTTTAAAAAAAACAGTTAATATTTTATGAATATACAGTAAAAACATCAAACATCGTGGAAAAATACAAACGCACAAAATTTTAAATACAAAAATTTAACCACTATATTAACAACAGAGAAATTTCTATTGGAGCTTGAAAACAGATGATAATGGTTGTTTCTGCTTCAATTAGTACAAGTACAAAACTGCGTACCGCAAGCAGCTTGGCCACCACATCGGAGCCCGTAACATCGAGGATGATCCAAAGATGGTGTGGTCGATGCACGTAGCCAAGATCCAGAGTGACAGGGAGTACAAGAAAGCCTTTGAGAAGTCAAAGACCCACTTCAGTAGCCCGGTGGACATGCTGGGAATCGTGTTGGCCAAGAAATGTCAGGAGTTGGTCAGTGATGTTGATTACAAGCACCCTCTGCATCGATGGACCTGTCTGCCGGACCAGAACGATGTTGTACAAGCACGGAAAGTGTACGACCTTCAGAGCGATGTAAGTTGTTCTTTCCTGGCTGGGTGAAAACCAAAAGTCTCTCTTGTGGCTTGTGATTGACCCAGAAGAATGTGTGTTGGTGGGCAGAGCTTCCCTGGGTAGCTGGGGCGGCTGCGTGGAGTGAGGAGGCTGCTGAGCTGCTCTGTGTCCTTCCTTTCAGAACGTGTACAAGTCCGACCTGCTGTGGCTGAGGGGCATTGGCTGGTCCCCGAGCGGTTCGCTGGATGATGAGAAGAACAAGAGGGCGAGCCAAATCCTGAGTGACAAGAAGTATCGTCAGCACCCGGACACCATCAAATTCACGAGCCTCCCTGACTCGATGCCGATGGTTCTCGCAAAGCACAACTCAGAGATTATGAACCAGGTGAGATTTCCCTGTGTTTGCAACCAGAAGGAGGCAAGCACCTTCCTTTCCCCAGACTTTGGTCTCTTTCCTTCCAGTGTTGGGTTTTTGCAAGAGGGGATACTGCACGCTCTTGTGTCAGGGCCTTGTGTTCCTTGTTTTGGATCAATTTCTGTTTTGTGTGCTTGGAGCAGTGATTGGGTGAAGTGTGGGAAGAGAAGAGTGAAGCAACAGAAAGTTTTGGGTCAAAAAATGGTATTCCTGAGTCTGTGTGTTTGCAGTTCTGTGCTTGTGTGATCTCCCTTGATGTTGTTCTTGTGTTTTCAGCGCTCGTACACAGCGGCCTGGGAGAAAGACAAAACCAGCATTCACATTATGCCGGACACACCTGGTATTTTGCTGGCCCAGCAGAACAAAGTGAACTTCAGCGAGGTGGGTGTTGGAGCTGGGGTGAAGTGTCCATCCCTGGGGGTCGGTGGCCTGGGCAGAAGCGTTGCTTGAGGGGAATGCTTGTTTTCCTTTCAGAAACTGTACAAGCTTGCGATGGAGGAGGAGAAGAAGAAGGGCTACGACATGCGGGCAGATGCCATTCCTATCAAGTCTGCTAAAGCTTCCCGAGATATTGCCAGTGATGTAAGTACACAGCAGCCCCTGGTGGCCTCTTCTGTGGGAGAGGTTCTAGGTGCTGGAACGTGAAGCATAATGTTTTCAACAGTATCTGTACTGAATTAACCCAGCTCTGACCTGTCACTGTGGTTCAGCTGGTCTGTGAATGTGTTGGTTCTAGAGGGTCTGCCTGTAGGTGTCCATGCATATTATGGGTGTGTGTTGTTGCAATGGAGAGAGGAACAGTGGGAATGGTGTGAAGGACATAATCCAAAGCAGTGTCCCTCCTGGGCCTGTGGGAGCATCTCCTATTGCAGTGGACTGGAGGTTTGAGGTGGTGTGCTGCCCTCCGTGCCACCAGGCTGCGCTGCCCTCATGCTGGAGCTGCACAACTGAGCTGGACTTCAGGAATGAAAACACAAAGCAACCTTTGTGTTATTCAGGGGTTTTTACCATTTCTGTGTGGACTGGGGCAGGTCGAGACACTGCAGGCTGGTCATTATTGTACCCTAGAACAGCTTTTCAAGGCTTAGCTCTGCAGCAGCAGCATTTACTGTCTTATATGAGGTTTTGAAGTTCAAGTTTGTTCCATTACTTCAAGGGAGGATTTCAATTTCTCCTCAGTCTTACTTGACGTTTCAGTGAGAGGCAAGGGAAAATGCATTGTATTGCCCCATGTTAGTTCCCAGGAGCAGTGTCTGTAGGCCTGCAGCTGAGGACACTGAGAGGGCTGAGAGAATCAGAATCTCGCGCCCTGCACTGGAGAGCCTGGTGCAGTGCAGTGTGTCGGTGTGGGTGAGCACAGGAAGGTCTCTGCAGGCTGAGGTCCAGGTTCCCTGCTGGAAATGTCTGGTAATTTTCCCCCAGTTTGTATCCCCTCTGCTGAGCTGGGCACTCATGCTGTGTGGAGACCCTCTCTGCTGGCGTGCATCTCTCCTGGTTCCTGAGCCAGCTTGGTTGCAGTTGCTGTCTGAGCCTCTGTGTGCCTCCCGTGAGCCAGTGTAGGTGTGGGGTGGGATGGAAGTATAGGGCACAATAAGGATATGATGTGCTTGGTGGTTTCTACACGTAGTGACCATGCCAGGCTCCTGTAGCAAAGCAATTGTTCCCAAGCACAGCTGCGGAAAAGTGTCAGCAGGGAGAAAAGCTGGTCAGAAACTTACTGAGCTTCTTTCACCCTGCAGTACAAGTACAAGGAAGGCTACCGCAAGCAGCTTGGCCACCACATCGGAGCCCGCAACATTGAGGATGATCCAAAGATGGTGTGGTCGATGCATGTAGCCAAGATCCAGAGTGACAGGGAGTACAAGAAAGCCTTTGAGAAGTCGAAGACACACTTCAGTAGCCCGGTGGACATGCTGGGTATCGTGCTGGCCAAGAAATGTCAGGAGTTGGTCAGTGATGTTGATTACAAGCACCCTCTGCATCGATGGACCTGTCTGCCGGACCAGAACGATGTTGTACAAGCACGGAAAGTGTACGACCTTCAGAGCGATGTAAGTTGTTCTTTCCTGGCTGGGTGAAAACCAAAAGTCTCTCTTGTGGCTTGTGATTGACCCAGAAGAATGTGTGTTGGTGGGCAGAGCTTCCCTGGGTAGCTGGGGCGGCTGCGTGGAGTGAGGAGGCTGCTGAGCTGCTCTGTGTCCTTCCTTTCAGAACGTGTACAAGTCCGACCTGCTGTGGCTGAGGGGCATTGGCTGGTCCCCGAGCGGTTCGCTGGATGATGAGAAGAACAAGAGGGCGAGCCAAATCCTGAGTGACAAGAAATATCGTCAGCACCCAGACACCATCAGATTCACGAGCCTCCCTGACTCGATGCCGATGGTTCTGGCAAAGCACAACTCGGAGATTATGAACCAGGTGAGATTTCCCTGTGTTTGCAGCCAGAAGGAAGCAAGCACCTTCCTTTCCCCGGACTTTGGTCTCTTTCCTTCCAGTCTTGGGTTTTTGCAAGAGGGGATACTGCACGCTCTTGTGTCAGGGCCCTGTGTTCCTTGTTTTGGATCAATATCTGTTTTGTGTGCTTGGAGCAGTGATTGGGTGAAGTGTGGGAAGAGAAGAGTGAAGCAACAGAAAGTTTTGGGTCAAAAAATGGTATTCCTGAGTCTGTGTGTTTGCAGTTCTGTGCTTGTGTGATCTCCCTTGATGTTGTTCTTGTGTTTTCAGCGCTCGTACACAGCGGCCTGGGAGAAAGACAAAACCAGCATTCACATTATGCCGGACACACCTGGTATTTTGCTGGCCCAGCAGAACAAAGTGAACTTCAGCGAGGTGGGTGTTGGAGCTGGGGTGAAGTGTCCATCCCTGGGGGTCGGTGGCCTGGGCAGAAGCGTTGCTTGAGGGGAATGCTTGTTTTCCTTTCAGAAACTGTACAAGCTTGCGATGGAGGAGGAGAAGAAGAAGGGCTACGACATGCGGGCAGATGCCATTCCTATCAAGTCTGCTAAAGCTTCCCGAGATATTGCCAGTGATGTAAGTAAATAGCAGCCCCTGGTGGTCCCTTCTGTGGGAGAGGTTCTAGGTGCTGGCAGCTGAAGCACAAGGTTTTCAACAGTATCTGTACTGAATTAACCCAGCTGTGACCTGTCACTGTGGTTCAGCTGGTCTGTGAATGTGTTGGTTCTAGAGGGTCTGCCTGTAGGTGTCCATGCATGTTATGGGAATTCCGTTCTGTGAGGAGATTCGTAGATGGTGCAGATAGAGCAACTGTAGGAGTAGGATGATGGACATAATGCAGATCACTGTCCCTCCTGGGCTTGTGGCAGCATCTCTTAGTGCAACAGATGAGATTTCTGAGGTTGTGGGCAGCTCTGAGTGCCACCAGCCTGCACTGCTCCCATGCTGCAGCTGCACAGCTGAGCTGGACTTTAGGGAAGTAATCGCAAAGTGTGTTTTCTGCTACGCCCTGGGCATTTATCGTTTCTGTCTGGACTGGGGTAGTTCAAGACATTGCTGGTTGACCATTGCTGTGCCCTAGAAGACCTTTTCAAATCCAGCTCTGCAGGAGCAGAATTTACTCTGTTGCCCGTTGCCACTTCCCAGGAATAGTGTCCATATGGCTGCAGGGAGAAGATCTGGTCAGAAACTTACTGAGCTTCTTTCACCCTGCAGTACAAGTACAAGGAAGGCTACCGCAAGCAGCTTGGTCACCACATCGGAGCCCGCAACATTGAGGATGATCCAAAGATGATGTGGTCGATGCACGTAGCTAAGATCCAGAGTGACAGGGAGTACAAGAAAGCCTTTGAGAAGTCAAAGACCCACTTCAGTAGCCCGGTGGACATGCTGGGAATCGTGTTGGCCAAGAAATGTCAGGAGTTGGTCAGTGATGTTGATTATAAGCACCCTCTGCATCGATGGACCTGTCTGCCAGACCAGAACGATGTTGTACAAGCACGGAAAGTGTACGACCTTCAGAGTGATGTAAGTTGTTCTTTCCTGGCTGGGTGAAAACCAAAAGTCTCTCCTGTGGCTTGTGATTGACCCAGAAGAATGTGTGTTGGTGGGCAGAGCTTCCCTGGGTAGCTGGGGCGGCTGCGTGGAGTGAGGAGGCTGCTGAGCTGCTCTGTGTCCTTCCTTTCAGAACGTGTACAAGTCCGACCTGCTGTGGCTGAGGGGCATTGGCTGGTCCCCGAGCGGTTCGCTGGATGATGAGAAGAACAAGAGGGCGAGCCAAATCCTGAGTGACAAGAAATATCGTCAGCACCCGGACACCATCAGATTCACGAGCCTCCCTGACTCGATGCCGATGGTTCTGGCAAAGCACAACTCGGAGATTATGAACCAGGTGAGATTTCCCTGTGTTTGCAGCCAGAAGGAAGCAAGCACCTTCCTTTCCCCGGACTTTGGTCTCTTTCCTTCCAGTCTTGGGTTTTTGCAAGAGGGGATACTGCACGCTCTTGTGTCAGGGCCTTGTGTTCCTTGTTTTGGATCAATATCTGTTTTGTGTGCTTGGAGCAGTGATTGGGTGAAGTGTGGGAAGAGAAGAGTGAAGCAACAGAAAGTTTTGGGTCAAAAAATGGTATTCCTGAGTCTGTGTGTTTGCAGTTCTGTGCTTGTGTGATCTCCCTTGATGTTGTTCTTGTGTTTTCAGCGCTCGTACACAGCGGCCTGGGAGAAAGACAAAACCAGCATTCACATTATGCCGGACACACCTGGTATTTTGCTGGCCCAGCAGAACAAAGTGAACTTCAGCGAGGTGGGTGTTGGAGCTGGGGTGAAGTGTCCATCCCTGGGGGTCAGTGGCCTGGGCAGAAGCGTTGCTTGAGGGGAATGCTTGTTTTCCTTTCAGAAACTGTACAAGCTTGCGATGGAGGAGGAGAAGAAGAAGGGCTACGACATGCGGGCAGATGCCATTCCTATCAAGTCTGCTAAAGCTTCCCGAGACATTGCCAGTGATGTAAGTACACAGCAGCCCTTGAGTGCACAATTTCCTCATTCTTACTTCTGATTTCAGAAAGAGGCAGTTTAAAAAGTTGTAGCATCTTAGTGTTGTTTGGGCTTGAAGGGACCTTAAAGATCATCCATTTCTAACCTTCCTGCCACCCTCAGGGACATTTTCCAGTAGACCACATTGCTCAAAATCCCATCTGATCTGGCCTTGAACGCTTACAGGGATGGAATTTAACTGAGCAACTTCCTCCAGCATCTCCTCACCCTCATAGTTAAGAATGCTTTCCTGATACCTAACCTAAATTTACCCTCTTTCTGTTTTAAAATTTTATCATTTGCCCTATACCTGCACTCTGATCAAGAGCCCCTCCCCAGCTTTCCTGGAGCCCCTTTCAGTGCTGGAAGACTTCTGTGAAGTTTCCCCAGAGGCTTCTCTTCTCCATACTGAGCAAGCCCATGTATTTCAGCCTTTCCTTACTGGGGAGGTGCTTCAGCCCACTGATAGTCTTCACGGGCTCCTCTGGACTTGTCTGAGTAGGTCCATGCATTTCTTATGCTGAGGGCAGCAGAACTGAATGCACTGTTCCACGTGGGGATTCATGAGAGTGGAACAGAGTAGTTTCCTAGATTGCTTGAAGTTTGCTGTGCCCCTTTTCCAGCAGATGTCCAGGTGGTTGAAGACCCTTGTCAGGATCAGGACCTGTGAATGTGACACTTCCTGCAGTTAAATAGAAAGCTCTTCCTTAACGTCCTCACCTTGATCACCTGGGCGGTAGCAGACAGCAATCCCAATGATTCTTTCATTCGCTTGGTCTCTAATTTTTACCTGTAAGGTCTTGACATGCGCATTGAAGAAAGAGAGCCGTGTTGCCCTGTGTCCCTTCTGAAGCTTTGTGGCTGCAGGTCTGCAGCTGAGGACACCCCGGGGACTGGGAGAATCAGACTCCTGTGCACTGTGCCGGAGAGCCTGGTGCAGGGCAGTGTCCTGGCTGCCGTGGGCGCTGTGTGTGAGCACAGGAAGCTCTGCCTGCTGGGGCAATCCCATGGTTTTCTCCCTGCTTTGCACCCCTGCTGCTGAGCTGGGCTCTCAGTGGGGATGCTTAGGCTGTGTGGAGACCCTCTCTGCTGGCGTGCATCGCTCATGGTTCATGAGCCAGCTTGGCTGGAGCTGTGGTCTGAGCCTCTGTGTGCCTCCCGTGAGCCAGTGTAGGTGTGGGGTGGGACGAAAGTGTAGGACACAATGAGGATATGCTGCACTTGGAGGTTTCTTCTCGTGGTGACTATGCCAGCCTCCTGTAGCAAAGCACTTGTTCCCAAGCACAGCTGTGGAATAGTACAGCAGGGAGAAAAGCTGGTCAGAAACTTACTGAGCTTCTTTCACCCTGCAGTACAAGTACAAGGAAGGCTACCGCAAGCAGCTTGGCCACCACATCGGAGCCCGTAACATTGAGGATGATCCAAAGATGATGTGGTCGATGCACGTAGCCAAGATCCAGAGTGACAGGGAGTACAAGAAAGCCTTTGAGAAGTCGAAGACGCACTTCAGTAGCCCGGTGGACATGCTGGGAATCGTGTTGGCCAAGAAATGTCAGGAGTTGGTCAGTGATGTTGATTACAAGCACCCTCTGCATCGATGGACCTGTCTGCCGGACCAGAACGATGTTGTACAAGCACGGAAAGTGTACGACCTTCAGAGTGATGTAAGTTGTTCTTTCCTGGCTGGGTGAAAACCAGAAGTCTCTCTTGTGGCTTGTGATTGACCCAGAAGAATGTGTGTTGGTGGGCAGAGCTTCCCTGGGTAGCTGGGGCGGCTGCGTGGAGTGAGGAGGCTGCTGAGCTGCTCTGTGTCCTTCCTTTCAGAACGTGTACAAGTCCGACCTGCTGTGGCTGAGGGGCATTGGCTGGTCCCCGAGCGGTTCGCTGGATGATGAGAAGAACAAGAGGGCGAGCCAAATCCTGAGTGACAAGAAGTATCGTCAGCACCCGGACACCATCAAATTCACGAGCCTCCCTGACTCGATGCCGATGGTTCTGGCAAAGCACAACTCGGAGATTATGAACCAGGTGAGATTTCCCTGTGTTTGCAACCAGAAGGAGGCAAGCACCTTCCTTTCCCCGGACTTTGGTCTCTTTCCTTCCAGTGTTGGGTGTCTGCCAGAGGGGATACTACACGCTCTTGTGTCAGGGCCTTGTGTTCCTTGTTTTGGATCAATTTCTGTTTTGTGTGCTTGGAGCAGTGATTGGGTGAAGTGTGGGAAGAGAAGAATGAAGCTTATAAAGATTTGGGACAAGGAAATTTGTTCTCGAGTCACTGCCAAGGAGAGGCCCCTGGCTTCAGGTTGTTGAGCTGGTTTGCTCTTTGAGTTTGCTGCTCTAATCTCATTTGTTGTTGCTCTTGTGTTTTCAGCGCTCGTACACAGCGGCCTGGGAGAAAGACAAAACCAGCATTCACATTATGCCGGACACACCTGGTATTTTGCTGGCCCAGCAGAACAAAGTGAACTTCAGCGAGGTGGGTGTTGGAGCTGGGGTGAAGTGTCCATCCCTGGGGGTCGGTGGCCTGGGCAGAAGCGTTGCTTGAGGGGAATGCTTGTTTTCCTTTCAGAAACTGTACAAGCTTGCGATGGAGGAGGAGAAGAAGAAGGGCTACGACATGCGGGCAGATGCCATTCCTATCAAGTCTGCTAAAGCTTCCCGAGATATTGCCAGTGATGTAAGTAAATAGCAGCCCCTGGTGGCCCCTTCCATGGGAGAGGTTCTAGATCCTGGCAGCTGAAGCACAAGATTTTCAGCCTTTTTGAGAGGGAGGCAGTCCAGCTCTGACCTGTCACTGTGGTTCAGCTGGTCTGTAAATGCGTTGGTTCTGGAGGGTCTGCCTGTAGGTGTCCATCCATGGGTGTGTGGTGCTGCGAGGAGATTTGTAAATGGTGTGGAGAGAAGAACAGTGGGAGCAGGGTGATGGACATAATGCAAAGCACTGTCTCTGCTGCACTAGTGGCAACATTTCCTGATGCAACAGATCAGACATTTCACATGCTGTGCTGCCCTCCATGCCACCAGCCTGCACTGCCTTCATGCTGCAGCTGCGCAGCTGAGCTGGACTTTAGGAGAGAAACACAAAGCAAGTCTTTCTGTAAACTTATTATTAGGTTTTAATATGAAAATTTATTCCCTATTTGTATTGGGGATCTCTTTTTAAACTTCTTGGTCTGGTCTATGGTCTTCCATTTTTATCTCCTGAACATTTTTAATAGGATTTTATTTGGCTTTCCTGTTTGAAGCACACGAAGTGGTTCTTTATGTAAGGAATATTTACTGAACTTTGGGCCTTTCATAGTGCTGCTGTGATTTGGAGACTCTTTTTTACTCTCTGTTACTGAGTAATGTGTCTCACAATGTAGGCCAGGGAGTGTCTTTGAAAATATGAAGTTCGTATCAGACAGACAATGTTATATGAGTCCTTTTGTAGCTGTGCACTGCAGTTCATCAGCTGAACGGTTTTTCATTCTGAAGTCTCTGTAGTTTCAGATGTTGAGTTTTCTGGAGGTTGTGCCATAGGAGCTTCTGAGAACGTAAAGAAAAATCAACTCAAACTCGACTGAATGTTGTTTTTTGCCTGCAGTACAAGTACAAAGAAGGCTACCGCAAGCAGCTTGGCCACCACATCGGAGCCCGTAACATCGAGGATGATCCAAAGATGATGTGGTCGATGCACGTAGCCAAGATCCAGAGTGACAGGGAGTACAAGAAAGCCTTTGAGAAGTCAAAGACCCACTTCAGTAGCCCGGTGGACATGCTGGGAATCGTGTTGGCCAAGAAATGCCAAGGACTGGTCAGCGATGTTGATTACCGCCACTACCTGCACCAGTGGATCTGCCTGCCAGACCAGAACGATGTTATCCATGCTAAGAAGGCCTATGAACTGCAGAGCGATGTGAGTACTTGCTGTTAAGTGTTGGGGTTTCAAAGCAGTTGGAATTCCCTTGGAATACAAGCTACATTAAGTTTTTCTTTACCTGTTCCAAGCAAGGTTAGAAGATTTTTAGGAGTGAATGCATCTATGCCTAAGGAAAGTCAGATGTTATGAAAGTTTGCATCAGTTAGCCAGATAGTAGAATTAGCTGCATAGAATCTTTCAGTATAGACAATCTTAACATGTTTATATGCGGATCAATTCTATATAAGAGGGCGTTGCCTAGTGTGACTTTTTTATTAGCTGCATGACTTCAGGGGGCAGAATTCCATTGTTCTGTCTTGGGGAAATTGGTTTAAATTAAGACCTGCTGTTTTTAATGGGTGATCAGTTATTTGTTGGGAGTAAATATTAGTGGAAAACTTCATACTGACTTTTGGGGTTTTGCTTTAATCCCATTGCTCTTTGACTGTTCCCCAGCTTGTTGGTGGATGGCAGCACTTGAAGACAGATACACAGTCAGAATTTAGGTTACTAGAAGAGTTTATCTTGCAAGCTGAGCTAGGAGGAAAATAACTTACGGGAAGTAAGCAGTAGTTGCATGGTATATAGGAAACATTTAACTGGCAATATTAATGAGACGATTGTCTTTGTCTTTTCTAATAGAACTGCTACAAGTCAGACCTTGAATGGTTGCGGGGTATTGGTTGGGTCCCAATTGGTTCCTTGGATGTTGAAAAAGCCAAGAAGGCAGGGGAGATCTTGAGTGATAAAATATACCGTCAGCCTCCAGACACAATCAAGTTTACTAGCGTCACTGATTCTCTCGAGATGGTTTTGGCCAAGCAGAATGCAGAGACGATGAATAAGGTGAGTCTTGGTTTGGTTGGGTAAGGCATCAGGAATCCCCACCTAAACCCTGATGACAGGACTAGAAATACAGATGGGTGAGATTTCAGCACAGTGAGGTTTTTAGGGGTCTAAGTTACATTCTTGGTAAACAGCAGATAACTTGATTTCAGCAAGTGCTGATTTAATGACCTCTTCCAATTTGCCAAGTTAAATTGGAATTACCACTTGTGAATTACCACATACTCTGCTATATACCTAGTAATGTGTTACCTAACTTTCATCCAATTTTTACTATAGCTATTTGTCTAATAAATCTAATAATTTATCAAGTTTATATAGTAAAATAGTAATTAAGAAACTACTTGTTTTAGGGCAGTCTTTGAAATACCCATATTTTGAACAATTTTCCATAGTACTTAAAATGTAAGAGTTTTTCTGAGTCTGTGGCCCTGATCTCAATCTCATTTATGTCAATAAACCATTCCCTCTTTCAGACAGGCCTTGCTTTTAGAGTTCAGAGCTCTGTGTGTCTAATTGTTTAACCTGGACATTAAGTGTCTAGAGGAGTGAATGTAAAATCTCAATGCTGCATAAGGAATAAGGACTTCTTAGACTTCAGTTGGAGTACAAGTTTGTAGTTAGTACATTTTAGGAGAACTCGAAGTAGTCACTGTTTTGTTCCCCCTTTAACATAATCTGTTTCTCCTGCAGCGTTTATATACAGAGGCCTGGGATAAAGACAAGACACAAATCCACATAATGCCTGACACACCTGAAATTACACTGGCAAAACAGAACATGCAAAACTACAGTGTGGTGAGTGTGTTAGCTCTCCAGATGTCACTGCTCGGCTTCACGGCTGGATCTTCAGTGTTCTGTAAACCCTATATAGATGATACCATCAGTTTCTTCAAATAACTTCCAATATTTATTTGATGGAAATTATCAGTCACCAGTCTGGGGCTTTGAGTTAAGAAAGTTTGATAAAGCTGACTTAGGATAACTCTGAACGCGTTTTAATAAATCTGCTCTACTTACAAGCAGTTTGTTTTGTGTAGAATATAACATGTGGAACTTACATGAATCCCATTGTTTGATTCTTCACCTAGAAACTCTACAAACAGGCCATGGAAGAAGATAAAAAGAAAGGTTACGATATGAGAAGCGATGCTATCCCCATCCAGGCTGCCAAAGCATCCAGGCAAATTGCCAGTGATGTAAGAGACTTGTTTCTATGTGTGGTGATGTCTGATCTCTGCAACCTGAATGTTATCAGCTGGATTCTGCAGAAATCAATTCAATTAAATGGTTCTTGTTTAATAGATTACAATCAAATTAATATATATGTTTAAAGACTGAATTTTAAAAATTAGATTTTGAGAAATTATATGGTAGATCAATATAATGCTGCTATCAGATTGATTTTATAGCTCATAAACCTCTGTCTTTAATTAAGTCTTAACAGTATGTATATTATTATGTTTAATAAGGGTTAAATATGTTTAATAAGGGGAGTATTATTTCTCATGAATGATAGTGAAGACAGTTTTTTCAAAAGAACTTACTTATAAACTAGTCTGTGTAGAGTTCTAACTCAAAACTCAAAAATTTAACGTGAGAATCTTATGTCGTCAGCCCTTGAATTGCTATGATAGTTTGGGTTTTCTGACTACAGATTATAGAGGAATTTGGGGAGTTTATTAGAAATATTTAATATGAGTAAATGATATTTAGAGGTGATATAGAAATTGAATATTTTGATTTATATTTCAGTACAAGTACAAGGAAGGCTACCGCAAGCAGCTTGGCCACCACATTGGAGCCCGTAACATTGAGGATGATCCGAAGATGATGTGGTCGATGCATGTAGCCAAGATCCAGAGTGACAGGGAGTACAAGAAAGCCTTTGAGAAGTCAAAGACGCACTTCAGTAGCCCGGTGGACATGCTGGGAATTGTATTGGCCAAGAAATGTCAAGGATTGGTCAGCGATGTTGATTACCGCCACTACCTGCACCAGTGGATCTGCCTGCCAGACCAGAACGATGTTATCCATGCTAAGAAGGCCTATGACCTCCAGAGTGATGTGAGCTCTTTTTGATTTAATTCTTCATGAGGAATGTGTTTGATATTTTACATAGGTGGACCAGGCCATCACGTACGAGTGTGGTAGAACCAAATTTTCAAGACCTGTTTTTAGCTTTTATGGCTACTTGAAACTCAAGTATGATATGTTAACTAGTTGATAGCTAAATTAAATCATTTAATTCCAAAATATGGACTACTTATCATATACCATTCTGTGAAACTGGAATAGTTGCTTCACTCTTGTTGTGGTTGAAATACAGTTATTTTTCCTAAGATATTTCTCTGAGGTTTTGAACTTATTTAAATTAAAATTTGATAGTGAGGTTACTTAACTGTTAGATGATGTGCTGTGTGAATGGCATCAGTGTTATTAGATTAACCTGCATTTGTATTTTGTAATAGAACTGCTACAAGTCGGACCTTGAATGGTTGCGGGGCATTGGTTGGGTCCCGATTGGTTCCTTGGATGTTGAAAAAGCCAAGAGGGCAGGGGAGATTTTGAGTGATAAAATATACCGTCAGCATCCAGACACAATCAAGTTTACTAGCGTCACTGATTCTCTTGAGATGGTTTTAGCCAAGCAGAACGCAGAGACGATGAACAAGGTGAGTCTTGATTTGTTTGGGTAAGGCGTTGTCTCTACCTAAACCCTCATGACAGGACTAGAAATACAACGACCACAAGTAATGCTGAAGTTGAGCATGATGAATACCTCATGAAGATGAGTTATTTTCTAATGATGTGGTATCTCTACCTGATTAAATACATAATTGTTTATCCATGCTGTATTTCCTATCATTTTACTTAGTATGCTCTACTCTTTACTTGACTAATGAGATATTAGCTTGTTTTTGAATGCAATATTAATCTCTTTTTGTATTCTTTCTTAGCGTTTATACACTGAAGCATGGAATAAAGATAAGACCATGGTTCATGTCATGCCTGACACACCAGAAATCCTGCTAGCTAAACAAAACCAATTAAACTACAGTCAGGTGAGTAAAACTGAATAGTTGAGAGAATTAAAGATTTCTGACAAGTACAGTTTTGTCGTCTCTGACTTCAATTAATATTGCTATGTTGTTGAATTGTTTAGTTTCACAAATTGCCAGCTCCACTGCTAAAATCAGAGTTGTACTTTCACTGGAATTTACATCCTTGGTATCTAATTAGGATTTTAAGACACATTATCTGCCATAAATGAGAAATTGTTTCTATAGCAAGGTATGGGAGTAAATAATCTAATTTTTAAAATATTCCTTTCTTTGCCTTCCCCAAATGATTTCTGGTTTCTGAGTGTCTACAATAGAGTTATGAAATCTTCGAAATCTGCATTTTTTTTATTTTCTAGAGAAGATAGAGCTGTGTTCAGATATTTAAGTTGTCTGAACACTAACAATATTGTTCAGGGGGTTAATTTGTCTTATCGTACAGGTGTGCTTAACTGAAGGGTAATTTTGTTTTTGAAACAAGTAACATGAATATTTCTTTCACAGAAAATGTACAAACTGGCTTTGGAGGAGTCGAAGAAGAAGGGTCACGATTTGCGTTTTGATGCCATTCCCATTCAAGCTGCCAAAGCATCCAGGGAGATTGCCAGTGATGTAAGCAGGTTTTTTATCATGTCTCTATGGATTTGGTGATGCAAAAGAATGAGAATGTCTGTTTCATTGTTTGTTAATGTAATAACTTAAGTTTATAGAACACATAATCCTGAAATCCAGTGATTCCACTGCATGCATTTAACACATGAAAGGAATGGAGAGCCAATAATTTTATGCATGAGGTATATATCCAAGTAATTAAATGCATAGAAATAATGCTTATATTATTTTATATCACCTGCAATCATTCCATTGATGTCTATGGAAGTTCAAGTAGGAAGATCAATAAGGTGTGCGAGTCAGTCAAATTGATTTCTTATTCAAAGTAGGAGATACTTTAAAATCTGTCCCACAATAGACCTATTAGTAAATCTGTTCTAAAAGTTCTAAATTGTTGTCTTTTCCCGAGCAAAAAATAGTTCTGTTTAAGTGTCATGTTGAATTTAAAGATGCTGGAATACAAAACCAGAAAAAAAATTGGACCGTGACCATGACCATTTTGCTCCTGGGATGAGAAAACATCACTAAGAGATAGAGGATAACAGTGTTTCATGCTCTTGTTTTTCTATCAAGTTTAATATTTAGACTGTTACTATTAGAACCAACTCAAGCTATCTTCATCGAAGTGTTTTGTAATAAGATTTTAAAATAGGTAATCTTTACATGTTAATATTAAAGCATGTGGAACATCAAACTTGTTAGTAAATATATGACATTAAATGTTTAGGCAATTAAGAGTGTGATATGCTATATAAAAAACCAGCGGTAATGCTATCTGTAATAAAAATCCTCTTTATGTGAGCATTAATAAAAGAGAAGAAAGATCTAAATCATATTTTGCTCTAAATAAAATATTGATGATTATGTTCAATTGTGAATTATTTATTAATTTGTAAATGTAACATGTAAATATGAGTATTCTTTATTTCAGTACAAGTACAAGGAAGGCTACCGCAAGCAGCTTGGCCACCACATCGGAGCCCGTAACATCGAGGATGATCCAAAGATGATGTGGTCAATGCACGTAGCCAAGATCCAGAGTGACAGGGAGTACAAGAAAGCCTTTGAGAAGTCAAAGACACACTTCAGTAGCCCGGTGGACATGCTGGGAATCGTGCTGGCCAAGAAATGTCAAGGATTGGTCAGCGATGTTGATTACCGCCACTACCTGCACCAGTGGATCTGCCTGCCAGACCAGAACGATGTTATCCATGCTAAGAAGGCCTACGACCTCCAGAGTGATGTCAGTACATCATTGTATTTGCAATACATCATTAAATATGCTAGGTCTTGTACAATATAAATTTATAAAGATGTAATATGTCCTAGTTGCTTACACCAGATTAGTTGATAGCGGTGAAATGCTTACTATTCTGTCGTCATTTCTGTATAATCCTATTTTCTCAATCCTTAGATTGAGGTGTAAATTGCATTTAACTAGTTTTTGGAAATTCTTCAATAACTCTATTCCATGTGCTATTAAATTATTATTTTACTAAATCCTAAATAATAAGAATTGTTTTCAAAATCCTATCCTGCTTCTATGCAGAGATCTATACGATTGTTGATACAGACTAAGATATGCTTTTTTATAATCATTTGAATATTTGATCACATTTTATCGTTTTATATAATGAACTTAAACTTTTTCAGGCTGTTTACAAATCAGACCTGGAGTGGCTACGAGGCATTGGATGGGTTCCTATTGGTTCTCTGGAAGTTGAGAAGGCTAAGAAAGCTGGAGAAATCCTGAGTGAAAGGAAGTATCGTCAGCCAGCAGACCAAATTAAATTTACTAGTGTGACTGATTCTTTGCCCATGGTCTTGGCCAAGCAAAATGCTGAGATAATGAACAAGGTGAGATTTGTGTGGGGTTCGTTTCTCAAAATCACTGGTATTTAATAGCTAAAAGAACTTGTTTATGAGGTGAAAAATGCAAAATACTAAGTAAGACGAAAGATTTTTGTTATGGGCTTAGACAAAATGAGTGTCCGAATTCCACCTTTGCACAGGAAAGCTCTTATCTCAAGGCTCTCTCTAAACTGAACAGTAGGAAAAAATGTACCTAAATCACATATTTCAAAAGTAATACTAAAAATATTGGTGAATTTCCCTCTTCCTCCTATTCCAGCTGAAATCCTGTTTTTAAATGCTTGTTTGGTCTGGTTTTTCTCTTTTGTTAATGCACTTCACTGTACAAAGTTCATCTCTGACAGAACAGGCAACGTTTTTTAGCAGTTCTTAGACAATCTGCAGGAAAGATGTTCCAGCAAGGCTGTAGGGTGTGCCCAGAGGTGGTGGTGCCATGACCATGCCATAAGACAGGGTGTAGCAGAATATCGAGGCTTTTCCTGCAGTGATGTGTCATTGATTGAGTGTCATCCTGCATGATGAACAAGTTATGAAGAAATAGCTTATGTTCTCTGGAAGGGAAGCTTTATCTCAGACTTGGAGGATGACAAAGAACCTACTCCTTCTGTTTAATAAGCAGCATAAATCAAGTAACAAGTACATATACAGTAGAGTGATGAATATAGTTCTCGTCCTAGAGCAACCCTAAATTAATCAATCGCTCCCCCAGCGTAGCCTGAGAAATAATGAGGAAGGACTAAGTTTCCTCTACTAGCTGTTCAACGAGAAGCTTTGCTACCTCAAGGCTTTTAAAGCTTCCCTGAACCACCCCTTGCAGTTTGTAACACACTTTCTTTGGACAAATATATGTTAGGTTATATATGGTATCATAGAATGTCCTTGAGTTGTAAGGGGCCCGCAAGGATCATCGATTCCAACTCCTGTTGCTGCACAGGACACCCCATGGCTTAGGGCTGTGACTGCTTCCCTGGGAGCTGTTCCAGGGCTCCACCACCCTCTGGGGGAACATTCCTAATGTCCAGCCTAACCCTCCCAGGCACGTCTTCCTGCCATTCTCTTGGGTCCTAAATGATCATGTTCTGCTTTAGCTTTACTTTTCTTTTACATAATGGATATATTTTTGGTAAGTACTGCATTCAAATTTTCAGTCTTTCAATCATGGCACACAAAAAGAAACTTTTTAAAAGATGTGTTTTCCTCTCTCCTAGCGTTTATACACAGAAGCCTGGGATGCAGATAAAACGTCAATTCACGTCATGCCTGACACACCGACGATCTTGCTAGCGAAGGCCAACGCAGCTAATGTCAGCCATGTAAGGACATTTGAATATGTATTAAAGTACTGGAAATTCAGAAATTATGTAAGCATATCTTTAACCATAAAGATCTTCTAAAATATGCATTCATGAATATTTCAAGGAAAAAAAAGTGAAAGGTGGAAACAGCAGTTTTCAGAATATTGAAAACCATTTTCTGTCCTTTTTTTGTGTAGAAACTTTATACACAAGCCTGGGAAGAGGCCAAAAAGAAGGGTTATGACATGAGAGCTGATGCAATTCCGATTCGAAGTGCAAAGGCATCAAGAGAGATTGCGAGTGATGTATGTTCTTCCTTTACTCTTATTTTCCTTTAGCTTCAGAAACAAAAATGAAATAATAAGCTATCTGCAACATAATAAAATATGATCTATCAGATTCATCTTGAAAGCTTACAGACAAATAACAGAATGATAGAATGGTTTGGGTTGGAAGGGACCTTAATGCCTATCCAGTCCCACCCCTGCCCTGGGCAGGGACACCTCCCACTGGATCAGGGGCTCCAAGCCCCATCCAACCTGGCCTTGAACCCCTCCAGGGATGGGGCAGCCACCCCTGCTCTGGGCACCCTCATTGGGAAGAATTTCTTCCTAATGTCTAATCTAAATCTTTCCTCTTCTAATTTAAAGCCATTCTCTTTTGTCCTGTCATTCCATGCCCTTGTAAAAAGTCCCTCCCCAATATGAAATTATGGGATATTCATCGCAGATTTACTATGCAGTTAACATTTCCGTTGGCATTTCTCAGTACAAGTACAAAGAAACACACGAGAAGGAAAAAGGCCACTACATCGGGTGCCGAAGCGTCCAGGAGGATCCCAAGCTGTCGTGGGCCGCACGGGCCATGGCGCTGCAGAACGACCGGCTCTACAGGAAGGCGTACCACGACTCCAAGGCCCAGGTGCACATGCCGGTCGATGCCATGTCGGTGCAGGCAGCCAAGGAGTGCCAGACGCTCGTTAGCGATGTTGACTACAGGCACTATCTTCACCAGTGGACCTGTCTGCCTGACCAGAACGATGTGATCCACGCGAGGAAGGCCTACGACCTACAGAGTGATGTGCGTATTACGTAGAGATGTGCTAGTTACTTCTGTTGCTATTTCAGAGTGATGTGAGTGAAAGAAAACCAGGAATCGCCTTCTGTGCAAAACAGGGCTGAGGGCCTGGCACACTACGGTGCCGTTGACCGCTTGTTGTGTGACTGTGAGAGAAGGAGCTTGGGGAAAGCCTTGTGTGAAACCTCTCCCTATGTAGAGCTGTCTCTACAATAGCAGTGACCTTTGGTTTCGTTGCAGAATGTGTACAAGTCAGACCTGGAATGGCTGCGAGGCATCGGCTGGTTAACAGAAGGGTCTGTGGATGTGGTGAAAGCAAAGAAAGCCCAGGAGCTCCTGAACGAGAGGCTGTACCGCACGCGGCCAGACGAGATGAAGTTCACCAGCATTACTGACGCTCCAGATGTTGTCCAGGCGAAGATCAATGCTTTGCAGATGAGTGATGTAAGCCTGCCTTGTGCTTACCCCTCATTCGCATCATGCCATTCCTTTTCTTCATGGGAGAGACAAAATTTCCCACTAGACTATGGGAATGACCATGTGGAAACTACAGTGGAAGAATTCCTGTTGGTGGGGTATTTTTCAGTGTTCAGGCCGTAATGAGGTGACATTCTTCTTCCTTTTTCCTCAGCGTCTGTATCGTGAGGCCTGGGATAAAGACAAGACACAGATTTCCATTCCTTCTGATACTCCTGTAATGCTGCAGTCCAAAGTCAATGCTCTCAACATCAGCAATGTAAGAGAATAAAATTGTTGTGCCTGTGAAGCGTTCTGAAACTAGAAGTATGCCTATTGCTCTTCCCAAGCAGGCTTTGAGAAAAGGCGTTGATATCAGAGAGCCTTGACTGCATGTAATGAGGGTGATGCATTTTCTTTGCAGAAACATTATCAGAAGGCCTGGGATGAGGCGAAGGCGAAGAGCTATGACATCAGAGCGGATGCCATTCCCATCAAACACGCCAAGGCTTCCAGAGACATTGCTAGCGAGGTACAGTCTCCTCTTAGTGTGGTTGCTGTGTCTGTCTCTTCCCGTGTCCAGCTCAGCAGAAGTGAGTGCAGTTCAGTTTAGCATTAAGTGATGTCTATTCTGCCCCAGTGTTATTTTAAAGCCTGTTATGAGCACTTTTTATTTTCTACAACTGAAATTCCCTGTTGGTAAGTGTTCTGTGAACAAGAGGACGTGTCTTGTATTTGTGAGATTGGTCAGAGTGCCGGGTAATATTGTGTGAATTTTCAGACACCAAGCAATAATTGGAAGCCTATTAAGGCAGGGGCTGCAATTGTGATTGCTGCTGAGTTCTTGCGGTTCTTGTCATCACCACTATCAAATATTTTCTCTCTAAAGATGTGAGTTATGGATGCTGCTCAGAGTGGTCTTGCAGAGTGTACAGGCTTCCACTTCCATACATTTTTTCATTGCTTATGAGTGTTAAGAAAAGTCAGAGATACATTACAAAGGTCAAGGGTGTCTTGGGGAATGGAGCTTGAAGACTGGGCTGTCACAAGGACCAGAACTTTGTATGTGCTGAGGTAGAACCTTTGGTAGATGTGTCAAGGTGTGGATTGCTTGGAAAGATGAAAACTTTTTCCTCGTGTCTGATGGGTTATGTTGTTTCTGCGTCTCTAGTACAAGTACAAAGAAACACACGAGAAGCAGAAAGGCCACTACATCGGGTGCCGAACTGCCCAGGAGGATCCCAAGCTGTCGTGGGCCGCGCGGGCCATGGCGCTGCAGAACGACCGGCTCTACAGGAAGGCGTACCACGACTCCAAGGCCCAGGTGCACATGCCGGTCGATGCCATGTCGGTGCAGGCGGCCAAGGAGTGCCAGACGCTCGTCAGTGATGTTGACTACAGGCAGTACCTCCATGAGTGGACCTGTCTGCCTGACCAGAACGATGTGATCCACGCAAGGAAGGCCTACGATCTACAGAGTGATGTGCGTATTACGTAGAGATGTGCTAGTTACTTCTGTTGCTATTTCAGAGTGATGTGAGTGAAAGAAAACCGTCAAAAACCTTTGTGGCAGATGTGTGAGGTCATTTGTGTTAGTGACTGTGCAAATATCTTTTCAACTGTGTGGTTGTGAGCTGCAGACAGTCCTGACCTGTTTAATTTAATTCATCTAGACGATCCTTTCCAAATCAGTACTTATTTCAGCTCGAGGGCTGTAAATATTCTGGGCAGTTCATGTGGAAGGGAAACGTATGTTTCTGATGGTTTTTTGGTCTGCAGCAGAATGCTTGCTTGCAGATTACACAGCAATCTGCGTGTAACTAGAATCCTTTAAAGACTAGGGTTCGCCTTCTGTACAAAACAGGGCTGAGGGTCTGGCACACTACGGTGCCATTGACCGCTTGTTGTGTGACTGTGAGAGAAGGAGCTTGGGGAAAGCCTTGTGTGAAACCTCTCCCTATGTAGAGCTGTCTCTACAATAGCAGTGACCTTTGGTTTCGTTGCAGAATGTGTACAAGTCAGACCTGGAATGGCTGCGAGGCATCGGCTGGTTAACAGAAGGGTCTGTGGATGTGGTGAAAGCAAAGAAAGCCCAGGAGCTCCTGAACGAGAGGCTGTACCGCACACGGCCAGACGAGATGAAGTTCACCAGCATTACTGACTCTCCAGATGTTGTCCAGGCGAAGATCAATGCTTTGCAGATGAGTGATGTAAGCCTGCCTTGTGCTTACCCCTCATTCGCATCATGCCATTCCTTTTCTTCATGGGAGAGACAAAATTTCCCACTAGACTATGGGAATGACCATGTGGAAACTACAGTGGAAGAATTCCTGTTGGTGGGGTATTTTTCAGTGTTCAGGCCGTAATGAGATGACATTCTTCTTCCTTTTTCCTCAGCATCTGTATCGTGAGGCCTGGGATAAAGACAAGACACAGATTTCCATTCCTTCTGATACTCCTGTAATGCTGCAGTCCAAAGTCAATGCTCTCAACATCAGCAATGTAAGAGAATAAAATTGTTGTGCCTGTGAAGCGTTCTGAAACTAGAAGTATGCCTATTGCTCTTCCCAAGCAGGCTTTGAGAAAAGGCGTTGATATCAGAGA
This sequence comes from Phaenicophaeus curvirostris, assembly GCF_032191515.1. Classification (NCBI taxonomy): domain Eukaryota; kingdom Metazoa; phylum Chordata; class Aves; order Cuculiformes; family Cuculidae; genus Phaenicophaeus; species Phaenicophaeus curvirostris. The sequence continues at coordinate 40,466,813 of NC_091398.1, read as the reverse complement.
GCCTTGACTGCATGTAATGAGGGTGATGCATTTTCTTTGCAGAAACATTATCAGAAGGCCTGGGATGAGGCGAAGGCGAAGAGCTATGACATCAGAGCGGATGCCATTCCCATCAAACACGCCAAGGCTTCCAGAGACATTGCTAGCGAGGTACAGTCTCCTCTTAGTGTGGTTGCTGTGTCTGTCTCTTCCCGTGTCCAGCTCAGCAGAAGTGAGAGAAGTTCTGTTGAAAGTGTTGACTGTTTGGGAATCTTGAAGATTTTTTTTGTTAGTCACATTCACGTGAGCGAAGTCTGACTGGTTACTGATTTCTGCATCTCTAGTACAAGTACAAAGAAACACACGAGAAGCAGAAAGGCCACTACATCGGGTGCCGGACTGCCCAGGAGGATCCCAAGCTGTCGTGGGCCGCGCGGGCCATGGCGCTGCAGAACGACCGGCTCTACAGGAAGGCGTACCACGACTCCAAGGCCCAGGTGCACATGCCGGTCGATGCCATGTCGGTGCAGGCAGCCAAGGAGTGCCAGACGCTCGTTAGCGATGTTGACTACAGGCACTATATTCACCAGTGGACCTGTCTGCCTGACCAGAATGACATCATCCACGCGAGGAAGGCCTACGACCTACAGAGTGATGTGCGTTTGTGTTCTTGCTGTTTAATATATCGTAGCTTTATTTTGACTGCTTGTTATTATGCAGTCACAAAGTATTTATCAGTAGACTGGTTCATTCAGTTCTTCATGTTACTGCTATTATCTGCTCATTTTTCCTTTAAAGGGATATCCTCTAAATTTTATAAAAGCTTTAGTTGATATCTAGTTTGCTACATATGTTTTTGGAGTACTGTGACTTGGAGAGGATGAAGAAATTGTCTCTCTTATTTGATGGAACTTATTAAATAATATCCGTTTCCTACTTTGGTATCAGGTGGCTTTTATTACCCCTGTTTATGCGAGTAGTTTATTTAATTGGAAGAAAATTATGCAAGATAGCAGGTATGATGTTTTAGTGACTTATCCCAGAGCACCATGAGTTGGTGCAGCTGATTTCCTGAACTGGCTTTGCTGCTTATCAGTCAACATCAGTAACTCTTCCTCTGTTTCAGTTTTCAGCTTCTGAGGTGAGATTTGTGTTCCTTGCTGAAGGATTTGCTCAATTAAAACTTAAATAACGTTTCCTGATACCACTTCGGGAGTTATGCCAGCCAGTTCTAGTCCCCATTACCTTTATAATCCCTTTTTTCCCTCCTTTTTGTTCCTAGTGGGTAGCTAGGATTTTTGTTTGGACTTATAAATTGTTGGAGTCGCTAGAGGAATAAGTGTTTTGGAGGGGAGAGGAAAACTCTTTTAAGATCTTAATACTCATCATCATTAACAGCTGTTCTGTTCAGTAGATTCCCCTCTATTTAATGCATATTGTTTAGAATGTATTGTTTAAGAAATTAATTACTTGGAACTTTGTTCTCAGATTGTATTTTACTTATGGCACTGAACACGTTTCATATAAAAAGGATTGACGTAGCTCTAGCTGATTTGACATTTTCTGAAACGTAAACTGCTTTGTATAGTTTCTAATAATTAAAAAAGTAATTTTAAACACCATGTTTTCCTTCTCAGGCTGTCTATAAGTCTGACCTGGAATGGCTCCGCGGGATTGGCTGGTTGCCTAATGACTCCCCCGAAGTTAAGAGAGTGAAGAATGCTCAGGATCTCCTGAGTGATAATGTGTATCGAACGCCTATCGAAAGCCTGAAATACACCAATATTGTTGATTCTCCAGACATCGTTCTCGCTAAAGTGAATGCCGAACAAGTCAGCATTGTACGTTACAATGTTCTTAACAGCTGTCTTGAGATTAAAGAGAAATTTCATTTCTAAAATATAAGTCAAATGAAGTTTAATGCTTCTCCAACCATATTATTTTTAAGGGATGATAATTCAGGAGAGATTTATGGTATTTTATGTTATTAATAAGCGAAATTCCATAACTGCAATATCATAAAATCACTATTTTAACAGCCTAAATACAAAGAAGCCTGGGAAAAGGACAAGACTATGATCCATATTATGCCAGACACACCTGAAATCAACCTAGCCAAGGCTAATGCTGCTAATTATAGCCAGGTATGCTTATCTCTTGATTTTCTATTTTTCTATGAAATAGTCTGTGTATCCTGTGATTTTGAACATTCTCAGATGTTGCACACTTGAAGATTTAAGTCACACGAATCTCATTGGAGTCTCTCCTCATACAGGACTTGCAACACTCGCTTCCCTCTCTCGAGTATACTTAGAGTGTTTAGACATTTTAAAATAAATCATAGAATCATGGAATAGTTTGGGTTGGAGGGGACCTCAAAGCCCATCCAGTCCCACCCCTGCCCTGGGCAGGGACACCTCCCACTGGATCAGGGGCTCCAAGCCCCATCCAACCTGGCCTTGAACCCCTCCAGGGATGGGGCAGCCACCCCTGCTCTGGGCAACCTGGGCCAGGGCCTCCACGCCCTCATTGTGAAGAGTTTCTTCCTAATGTCTCATCTAAATCTTCCCCCTTCAAATTTAAAGCCACTCATCCCTGCCCCATCACTCCAGACCCTTGTAAAAAGCCCCTCCCCAGCTTTCCCGGAGCCCCTTTCAGCGCTGGAAGCTGCTCTAAGGTCTCCCTGCAGCCTTCTCTTCTCCAGGCTGAAGAACCCCAACTCTCCCAGCCTGTCCTCACAGCAGAGGTGCTTCAGCCCTCGCACCATCTTCATGGCCTCCTCTGGACCCATTCCAACAGTTCCATGTCCTTATGTTGGGGATGTATATAAATGCTTGCATACAACTGTATAAAAGCTATTAATATTATGCACCATTGAGATAATATTTTCTTCAAATTGACGAGAGTCCAAGGCATATGAATGTTTTCTAGCTTTTGCACGCGCCCTTCTCTGCAGGGTGGGTTGCAAGGTGCAGTGCGTATTTGGAAGGCAGTAAGATTTGCAGCAGTGTTTATGGTTATGAGCAGGAGTAATGCAGAAAAAAAATCACATGGTATTTCAGCAAACAAATGGCAACAAATCTCATGTTTCTTTCATGGAAAATGCTAGAGTGTTTAACATATGTGTGACATTTTGTTGTCATTTCAGAAATTATATAAAGAAGCTTGGGACGAGTTGAAGACTAGTTGTGATCTGAGAGCAGATGCAATCCCAATTAAGGCAGCCAAAGCCTCTAGAGAAATTGCAAGTGATGTAAGTACCGAATGAGGCATCTAGCTCTTCACGCACTCTAATAGCTATTTCTTGATAACTCTTACCAATGGTGATCTTTGCTTTTTAATCAGTATAAATACAAACTGGATCACGAGAAGCAGAAAGGACATTACGTTGGAGTTCCAAATGCAAAAGCAGATACAAAAATGCAGTTTGCCCTTGGCATTGGCAAAGTTCAGAGTGAACTGGAATACAAGAAGCACTTTGCCAAGTGGAAGACCCAGTGCCACCTGCCAGTCGACATGCTCTCCATCCAGTCAGCTAAGCACGGTCAGTCTCTGGTCAGCGATGTGGATTACCGGCAGTATTTGCATCAGTGGATCTGTCTCCCAGACCAGAATGACATCATACATGCTAGGAAAGCCTACGATCTTCAGAGTGATGTAAGTTAACATGAAAACTTGCTTACCTTATTCCTGTAGTGCCTTGTGTTAGCCTGCTTCAGCTCTAAGAAGTGGGAACCTTCTGCTGAAAGCAGTGATTTGGCTTTGCTGCCTGTCAGGAATGCAAAGTGTGTGCCAGAATTCCATATTGCCAGGTTCAAAGAGTGACAAACTCAGATTTAGTGCTCATGTTGGAATTACTGCTCTCCTTTTAACCGGTGGCAGTGAGTGCCATTGTTTATGACTGTTGCTGGCTTGTACAGGGAACTCCAGCTAACCACACGGGCCCTGTTTTGTTTTCCCAGGCTATTTACAAGTCTGATTTAGAATGGCTTCGGGGAATCGGATGGATGCCAAATGATTCAGTTGGAATCAACCATGTAAAATATGCTGGAGATCTCTTGAACGAGGTAACAAAATGTTTTTCAGCACAAAAGTTTGCTTAAGGGCGCTCGTAATTTGAAGTATTTTTAATGGTTGAATACATCAGAGCTTTTGTAAAATAAAAAATACAACTGGAGTATTTCCACAGCATTCATGGGGTACAGAGAGTTCTTGCCATGTGAGCTCTTGTCTTGTCTATGTATTCAGAAATGGTGCATTAGGTATAAAATACTCCAATACGATCTGACTGTTCATCCTTTTTCTTCTACAGAGAAAGTACCGTACGAAAGTTGAAACTCTTCCTTTCACTCCAGTGGCAGACAGAGTTGATTACATCACAGCAAAGAACAGCAGTGAGATTCGTAGTGATGTAAGTTCCTAGCATGTTCCCAGGCTGTTAACCATCTATTTACGTGGTAGGATTTTATCTTTAGAAGGATATTTGTTTTATCTTAATAAAAATAAAGCAAAAGAACTCTTGATCAGTCTCTGGGAAAGGATGACATGAGGATGAGCAGGACTTCACCAGCTCATCTCAGTCACTGTGAGGGAACAAGCTCCTCCAGCAGAATAACATCTTTTCTAGTTATAAGCTAGTTCTGCTAGTCCTTTCTTTCGGTCTGAACTGATATAATCGATGATTATTAATAACATGGGCATAAATAGCCACCTGCACTCTGGCTGCTGTAACATTTAAACTCCCCACTTACGCCAATGCGAGGTCAGGCTTTTTAGTTAACCACTGTGGAACAATGAAGCGGTGTGCTCTCAGCTGGCCATTCTCCATGTGGTTTTGAAGGCCGTTCTGTGAGAAGCTGGTCTATGAACGTGAAATGACACGACTCCCCTCTCAGTGCATGAGTTTGTGTTTCTTTTTTGCTGTATGCTTCTGCCAGAGAACAGGCCAGGCTAAACATTGCATTAATTCAGAGGCTGGTAAGAGGTTGGCAATAGCAATGATTGAGTCGTGCTGCCACACAAGCACAGACACATACATGCATGTTATGTGCTTGAGAACGTGAGTCAGTGTAGACATCAGTGGCTGGGAGATGCTACAGGGCTGCACTCACCCATGCTGAGTAAAGAGATCTGGTCTTAAAAAGCTAAAAATCTAAAAATCTATTGCCCTGCTTCTTACACTTCTTACTTGGCTGTTGGCTGTGCAACCCTCTAGACCAAGCAGGTAGCATAACTTTGACTCCTCAAGCTTCTTCCCTCTCCATCCAAGTGTCTTGGAACAAGTATTCAAAATTGTTCCTGAGCAATTTTATAATTTCTTATCTTGTATAAGTTCCTTTTTTAAAACATACTTGTTTGTGTGCATATATAACACATCATCTCTAATAGCCTCACAAGTTCAGGGACTTATACGTTTTTTTCATGCATAAAATATGGATCTTGCTGTTAGGTTGTCCCAGTTCTGTGATGATGCTGCAAGGCAGTCATTTCTTTCTCTGTTCTAGATTAAATACCACAAAGAATGGAATGAGGTCAAGTCAAATTATACTCTGACAGATACACCACAGCTAGATATGGCCCGAGAGGCAGCCAGAATTCTTAATCAGGTACGTGATCTTAACCGTTTCCACTCTCATTAATAACTCTCTTGAGGAATTTAGAAAACTTGCCTATTTAAGAATGTCCTAAGGAAAGCATTTGTTTTCCTTATACTTTATATAGATTACATGTATAATGATGATTATTACCATACATAGGTGTTGAATTCCTCCTCACTTTTATTTTCCACAGAGTTTATACAAGGAAAGCTGGGAGAAAGAAAAAGCCACCGGTTACCTCCTGCCTCCTGACTCTGTCCAGATCTGCCATGCCAAGCACTCAAATGATGTCCAAAGTGAGGTAATTAGTCTTCTCATCAGGAAGGAGATTTTGTGGAAGCCTGGAAATGTTAAAGGCCTTGAAAATTCAACACCAGATGTAAAAAACTTTCCAGTAGGGGTAACATCCAGTAAAATTTTCATGAAATCCACTGTCCTCCAAACAATTCAGCCAGTTTTGTTACTATGGATTTTACAGATATCAGTGCTGAAAGGTCAGATTCTCCTTTCCACCATCACTTTCTCCATAAACAGTCCTTTCAAAATCAGCTAAGGTGGGCTTCCATATTTTATAAACGTTAAATCATTGAAGTGATATTATGATTATAATATAATATATAATAATATATAGCTGATATAGCTCTGATTTCACTTTTTAGCGTTTTATGGAGGTTTCCTCCTTGAGAAACTGCAAGGTGTTGTGCACATTGCACTTCAAAATTCAGCATAATGAATGCTGAAAATACTACATGACTCTTAGTTTGAACGTACATTTTATCAGAAGTGTGGTGTAGTTACCTTACATAACTACCTGCTCTTCAAGCACAAATAATTTGTTACAAAACAGTGGCTAAATGCACTCATTTGTAGACATTTTTTCACAAGGCTTTCCTCTTGTATTGAAAATACTGTTTACTGAAAAATGGTAGCGTATTAGTCTAGAAATTGTATAATTTGAAGTGGAATGACTCTACAAAGTAGCATTACTGTTTGTGTTATATCTGGTTGTGTACTGAAAACCTCACAGTGCAGCTGAAAACTCCTCATCTCAGCTATTCTTTGTGTTGACAAAACCATGGCAGTTACAGGTTAAAAAGAGAGCAGATACAATCAGTGATGATTTAATACCCATTTCTCCCCTCTTTCATCAGCTTAAATACAAAGCTGAGTACGTCAAGCAAAAAGGTCACTATGTTGGAGTTCCCACTATGAGAGATGATCCAAAACTGGTGTGGTTTGAGCACGCAGGCGAGATCCAGAATGACAGATTGTACAAATCAGACTATCACAAAACAAAGTCCAAAATCCACATCCCCCCGGATATGGTGTCAGTTGTAGCAGCAAAGGAAGGTCAGAACTTGGTCAGCGATGTCGACTACCGCCACTACCTGCGCCAGTGGACGTGTCATCCTGACCAGAATGACTGTATTCAGGCGAGGAAGGCCTATGACCTGCAAAGTGATGTAAGTGATGTTACATATGGTGTAATTTCCACTTAGTTTGGTTCAAGTGCATTGTCCATATTAAGTAAAAATGAAAAAGCCATCCTGAATTAAAATATTTCTTTCTTTTTTTGATGCTCTTTTATGATTTAGAATATTTATAAATCTGACTTGGAATGGCTTCGTGGCTGTGGTTGGATTCCTCTGGATTCAGTGGAGCATAAGAAAGTTAAGAATGCACAAGAACTGATAAATAAGGTAAGTTAAAATGTTGTGGTACTTCTGCGATTCGCTCTTCTTTCTCATCCACAGTGTTTAAGAAAATATTTTGTTTCTTTGCAGAGAGCATATACGAAAGAAGCCCTTGATAATTTTTCCAATTATACCAGCGTGGTCGACACTCCTGACATTGTCCTGGCAAAGATCAACTCAGTCAACCAGAGTGATGTATGTACTTTTTAAAAACCAGAGTATTACTAGAACAAATAGATTACTTAATTGGTTTTGCTAGAGTATATGATGTTTAGCCTTACATATGTCTGCATGTCATAGAATCATAGAATCACTTGGTTGGAAAAGACCATTGAGATCATTGCCTAGCTGTACCCGTCCACCACTAGACCAGATCCCTAAGCACCTCATCTACTCACCTCGGGGGGAAAATAGATTTAGTAAGAAGTGTTAGAAATGAACAACACAATATTGCTGCCCAAAATGGTTTTGTATTTCCCTGTAGAAGAATGCAGCATGTCCCTCACTTAGCATTTCTGTAGATTTTGCTTATAGTAGTTTAAAATTACACCTGTTCTTGGTGAACTGCAGTTAGGTGAGAAGTGCTAGTGGAGTTCCTGGTGCTACTGCTAACCTGGATTTGCTGACCAGTATGTTTCATTTCACTAGAATACAGATTGGAGTTAGTGGTGTGACATACTGGTGACGTTTGCCTCTGGTTGGAGTGTGCCACACAATGTTACTGAAGATGTAACCAAAAATTGATGGCCACTTGTAATAGATGGACTAGTTGGGATAATTTATTTCTCCTGTGGAATTAAAATTGTCTTTGCTTTCTTTTGTAGCTGAAGTACAAAGAAACATTCAACCTTGAGAAAGGCCAGTATATTGGGTCTGACGATACTCCTGCGCTGAACCATGCCAGAGACATGGCCTTACTCTACAGTGAGGTGAGAGTCGACACATCTAAATAAGCTTTAATTTGTTTGTTTGCAAAGCTACAGAACGTGGAGCAGACTTCAGAAAACTATTCTATTGTGGTTTCCCATTGCTACTCAGTAGACTAAATACAGAGAGCTATGTAATTTCTTTTTTCTACAGTTTTTCCCAGTTTGGATCATTGAGATAGGGATAATTTCTTTCCTTAATGAACTGATTTTAAAACACTGCAGTGTGGTGTCTGGCAGACTAATAACAGTAGTAGTAGTAGCAGAGTTTGTGTGACAAAACCAACTTATAGTTTATAGAATCATTGAATAATTTGAGTTGGAAGAGACATTAAAGATCATCTAGTTTCAACCCCCCTGCCATGGACAGGGACGCCTCCCACTGGATCAGGTTACCCAAGGTCCCATCCAATCTGGCCTTCAACACATCTGGGAATAGGGCAGCCACAACTTCCGTGGGACGTTCCATCCAATAATCTCTCCCTAGGCTACTGATAAAATTTATTTTTTTGTAAGAGAGGAAAAATGTAGATGATTTACATTCTTAAGCAGTTACTTTGAGTATTCTCGCTAATTTTAGTGCAAGATCTCTATTTTCTCAAAATGTAAGTGACTACTCAGTTGTACAAGTAGGCACTTCATGATTTAGTCTGAAGGTAAATAATATTTAACAAAATATAATGTGTTAAAAAAGTGTCACTGACAGATAACGCTCATATAATAAGTGATTGTATTACTTGGAGATTTTCTACAATTTTGATCGTGCGTCTATAAAATTATCAATGTCGATTCTATATTGCATGTAGTCACATTCCATGTGCGTATAAATGACAGAGTCGGGTTTTTTGGAAAGTTTACTGGATTTTTTATCAAACCCTCTGTGTGTTTTGTTTGTCCAGAAACTTTATAAGAAGGCTTGGGAAATCAGCAAGCCCATCGGGTATACTTTGGATGAGAAATACATTCCTGTTGTTGGAGCAAAGCGTGCAAACTACTTAAATAGTGAGGTCAGTAGGAGTTTTCCATGCTTTCTCTTCCCCACCGCCCCCCATACATTGTTAGAATGAACTTTAACATTTCCACATGGATATTTTTGCAGCTGAAATATAAGGAAATATATGAGAAGCTGAAGGGCCATTACCTGGCGGGGAAGGAGATCGGTGATTTCCCTGGTGTCGTTCACTCGCTAGCATTCCAGAAAATACGGAGCGCGGTAAGGAGAGAATTGGTCTCATTGGAGTATTTGCCATCTTCTCATAGTGTGGCATATTTAAACAGAAATAATGCAATGCTTAATAACATCATAAAAGTGTTTTCAATGTGTTTCTGCTTTCTGAGTGATTATTTTGTACATGGGTTGAATAACTGAACTTCAAATTATTTAGGAGATTAAGAAGGAATTCGTTTAGCTGTTAGGTTACAACAGGGCAAAAAACCTCTGTTTCAGTTTAAGAAGCTGAGCCATAGAAAATACTGCACAGCTTGGGATTCCTTGGCTTTACAAAAAGGAAGTGTTAATTTTGAATTGAACTAGGAATTTAAGAACTGGAAAATAAATGTAGATTAGTGTTCTATTATCACCACCACACGTAGAACTTAACATTAATATAATCCCAAATAGGCTGTCTTTATTTGGACTGGATATTTAATTAGATTAGTAATATGTTTATAATGAATGACTTCTTTTATCTTGAAGTCTCATTAGTTTTCTCCCCAACTGTTAAATCTGCAGCTGAAGGTCATTCTTGTCCTTCTAGAACCTCATCAGAATAAATTGCAATTAATAATGAAGTTAAGATTTCATCCTGTGGGATGAAGCCTGTGGGAGTTTAGCTTCTGAGTCCATAAAACACCCCTCGGATTACACTTTAACCTGCACCTATTAGAGTCAAAATTATGGAGAAAACCACTTTTCTCTCTTTTGATGTTTTCCCCAATTTTCCCTTTTTAGTTGGAATACAGAAAGAACTATGAAGACACCAAAGCAAACGTCCATATTCCAAGTGACATGATGAATCATGTGCTAGCCAAAAAGTGCCAGTATATCCTCAGTGATCTTGAATACCGAACATACTTCCATCAGTGGAACTGTTCTCCTGAAGAAAATGATGTTATTCAAGCCAGGAAAGCCCAGGAAATTCTGAGTGATGTACGTGTTTCAGTTATTTGTTTGGCATCTTAATGGCCTTTCATGTAATTTTTTGCAAGGTATTGAAATATAAACTACTCTCTAGGATATTCCATAGTATTTAAATGTGAAATTAATAACTGTGGGCTTGGATTGCCTGGTGACACAGTGCTGAAAAATGTAATTTTACCGTGTTCTTTGGGACATTCTAACGATCTGTTTTTTTACTGTTTATTTGAAAATTGGAAAAACTTAAGTTCTCATTTGTGAAACCTTCCCAAAGGTCACTGCTGTTTACACTACATCTTGGTTTTACTGGATGAGCTAGTATAGAAACTTTACCTTCTGGCACATGCAGAGAAGAGGTGTGGGCTGAGTGAGCCTGGTTGTGATTCAGCACGAACTGTCTTTGTGGAGTTTGCACAGCTGGGAGACAGAGACTGGAGAGAAGAAACAAATACTACTTTCATTTCTTCCTGACTTAATAATCAATTTTCTTCCATACAGGTGGTGTATAAAGATGACTTAAATTGGCTGAAGGGACTTGGATGTTATGTCTGGGATACACCACAAATCCTGCACGCTAAAAAATCCTATGACCTCCAGAGCCAAGTAAGCAGGTTTTCCTCAAATAAGTAAATGTTTATAGCATTTTTTTATCCAGTTGTGATTCACCTGCCCTAGCCCAGAGCAGGATGAAGTAATTTCTATTACCTCAGAAATATTTTGTTCAAACTGTTATAAAATACACTTTCAGTTTCATCTGTAGAGATATGATCACTTTTGCTGTTGAAGCAGCAGAAAAGTACAGCAAGGTTGTGTTTTTAACAGTGAGAAAATAACACTTCATCTTTCTGTATACCCCCGTGCACAAGATATCTCAGTGAGATGTTTAAATTGGGAAATAGTGTCTCTTAACTTGCTGATTGTACCCTCAGCCTACGAGATATTATACAGTAACATGCAATTTTAATTATTCGTTAGTTCATACCAGCCACATAATAAATATTTCTTTTTCTATGGCGTGTCTCTTTAAAGCTGGTCTTAACTGGACTGTAGCCCTGGGCTTCAGTTGTCCAGAACTGATTTTAAAGAAAGCCATCAGGGAGTTTCCTTGTAATTTTCAGCATTAATTTTTTTTCTTCTTTTGTTTTGCTTCCTTAGATAAAATACACAGCTGCAGGAAAAGAGAATTTTTCAAACTTTGGCGTAGTTACCGACACTCCTGTCTATGTGACTGCAGTGCAGAGCGGCTTGAATGCCAGTGACGTGAGTCTCCACGCTTTTCCTACTCAGGCTTTTCCCCAGGCTCCTTCTGAGAAGTGAAACAACTAAATCCACCTTTCATTTTACAGGTGAAATACAAGCAAGATTACCACAAAACTAAGGACAAGTATACGACGGTGACTGAAACAGTGGATTCTGAAAGAGTTCAAAACCTGAAACATCTCTTTAGCAATGTAAGTGTTTCTATGGGTTTCTTTCTCTTAAGGAGCTCCTATGTGGGATTTTTATTTTATTTTCTGTGCTCACTCTGTTTGAAGATAAATGTGGAGCCTGTCAACACTAGCGATAGCCCTCTGCACTGCTTCAGGGTGAAGAAGATGCTGTATGAAGAGGGTGGATTTTCTAACTGTAGTTCTGGTTAATAAAGACATTAACAAATGGAATACCTGAAGAAAATTGCACCTGAACAAAATTAAGACCTTGTATGGGAACAGACATGATAGTTTGTGTTGTCTTCCATGTGCACAGTCAAGATTAAATTAGCGTACAGCCTCTTGATATTGAGTAATAGTTATGGTTTATTAATAAAAGCAGAAGGGGTTTTGATTTCTGTTGATTGTTGGTTATTACCCAGGAGAAGAATTTTTCCACTTATAGAGACTTTATGTTTCCTCACAGAATCTCTACAAGGACGCCTGGGAAAAGGTGAAAGCTACTGGTTATCTGCTGCCCTCTGATACCATATCGCTCGCACGTGCGAAGGAGCTGAAGCACAACGCTAGCACTGTAAGTGAATAAAATACTTGCTTTTTATTAACTCACATCATCAATTCTAGCAGTGAAATCCTTCCTGCCTTTCATATACTGTAGGTATAAAAAAAGGCTTTATCTTCAATTATGTTCTATTTTTAATTTAGATATAATATGCATTTGTAAGTTTTCTGGGATGATTACTTGGATAACAGACAGTCCTTTGCTGATGTTTCTCGTGCAACAATTGTCGTGTTTTATAGTAATAGAAACTGTTTCTTGAAAATGTCTGGTTAGGGTTTTTTTTAAATCTAAATTGCAAAAGCATCGAGGGAAGAAAAACGCCAAATGCATTTAAATGATGCTTTACTGAATATAGAAGATTGTGATCTTTTGCTTAACTGAACTGAGGCTTATGAGAGATCGCTCTCTTCATGGATATCCTTAAACAAAAAACTGAAACAATAAACAAATAGGTTATTCTACATCTATTTATTTTTAATGTCTTCTTGACAGCTGTTGTTATTTTTACAACGTGATAGTTACGATGTCCTTCCTGTGCTATTTAAAATAAAATAGAAAACCAAGATCCCGCTTTAAAAGCTTTCTACTGCATTGGACTCAATGAAACATTTTGCTTACAGATTAACTTTGTTCCAAAAATACGATTGATTATTGGAGTCAGATTTTTGTTTCTTTCCTTTGCATCTGCTTAGGTAAAATACCGAGAAGAATATGAGAAGTTCAAAGCACTGTACACACTACCCAGAGGTGTTGAGGATGATCCCAATACAGCAAGGTGCCTTAGAGTTGGAAAGCTTAATATTGATGTAAGTGGTGTTTTCTGACAAGTACTTTCCTGTGAAACCATGCTTGTCTCAGAAGAAGCTGCTCACAGAATCGTGGAACAGTTTAGGTGGGAAGCGGCATCAAAGCCCATCCAGTTCCACCCCTAAACCTTTGCGTGCCTAAACCTTTGGTGTAATATATTTATGTATAAAACAGAGCACACACAGTCTGCCTCCTTTTAACATACGAGTACAATGAAAACTTGACAAATCATATTTTTCACCCTTATTAAGGATCTGCAAATTGTTTTCATAACAGGCAAGATGTAAACTGTAATCATACCCAAACTGATCGCTCTCCCGCTAACATTCCATAAACATCAATAATTTCATTTCAAAATATCAACAGTGCTTCAGATGATTATCAGCGCTGTTAACATATTTTTTTATCTCTTCAGCGTCTGTACAAGGAAGTCTATGAAAAGAATAAAGCCAAAGTCCACATTATTCCGGACATGGTGGACATAATTTCTGCTAAGGATGCACAGAAGAAAGTCAGTGAAATCGATTATCGCACGCACCTCCACGAATGGATCTGTCTACCCGACCTTCAAGTCAACGCCCATGTTCGAAAAGTAACTGATCAACTCAGTGATGTAAGTTCACAAATCACATGTTTGTGGCTCACTTTTAAAGGTTCTTGTGCTTCATGCTGTGTCAGAGGAAATGGTTTAGCAAAAACTTAGTTGGAGCACTCTGAAGTAGCCCAAATACTGGAAACCTTACTTGCCATCATTTGATTGTTGTGTTTCAGAGTGACTTAGCAATAAGAGATAAGGTTCTAGTGGAAATGCTACGGTTTTCTTTGTTCTGGTGCCTTAGGTGGTGTACAAGGATGATCTCAACTGGCTGAAAGGCATTGGCTGCTTTGTTTGGGACACTCCAGAAATCCTCCATGCCAAACATGCTTACGATCTTCGCAGTGATGTAAGTGGATATGCCAGCTCTGCTTCTTTAATCCATTATTTTAAAAAGATGGAGTAGCTTCTGCCTGAGATGTAATCTGGAAAATGTTATTGGTCCTCCTCTGCTGAAACATTCATATATGGTTATTTAAGCTTTGCTGCTCTAGAAGAAGTAAATGTTGCCAGGTTACATCCTGTTTAGGACAGCCTGAAGTGTATGTTTAATAAAATCATGGAATGGTTTGGGTTGGAAGGGAACTTAAAGCCCATCCAGTCCCACCACTGCTCTGGACAACCTGGGCCAGGGCCTCCCTGCCCTCACAGCAAAACATTTTTGCCTGAGATCACATCTAGATCTCTTTCCTTCTCTTTCAGCTTAAAAACATTCCCCCTTGCCCTGTCCCTGCACTTCCTGATCAAGAGCTTCAGGAGAAGTGTGTTGGGTATTTGCCTTATGGTGCACGTGCCAGTTCTATGAATGAGTGTTGACATTTCTTAACGTCCTTTGATGTAACTTACCAGCTGTTCTTAACTAGCGAGGTGCCATGTTCATTTATTCAGTCATCATTTCAATACAGTTTCTGTTTAAACACTGGTTCACTAGTAGAATAGTTAGGTGATAAAATAAATAATAAATCTAATAATGTAATGCATTCAGTTAACGTTGACTAGCCTTATTATAGAGCTCCTGGATTTCTCTCTGCAGATTAAGTACAAATCTAAGGCAGAAAAAATGAAGAGTGAATACACTGTGGTCACTGACACTCCTGTCTACGTCCAGAATGTTCTCAGCGGCTTGAATTTAAGTGAAGTAAGTGTTCACATCACCTTTCAATATCGCACATGCCAGTACCTCACAGCTTCTAGAAATGTGACTTTTAATATTTTTCAATCATTTAATTTTAATAATTTAATAATTGCTGTTACCTGTAACTCATTGCCCCTGCCTTTGTAAAGATATTGGAACACAATCACTGAAATCATTAATTGCTCGAATCCAAAATCATTTAATCTGGATTTTTAGGAGAAATTCCTATATGTATGTAAACAATACGTACTGTGAGAGAACATCTTAAGTATGACTCTCCTCTAATTACTTCTGCTTTTTCTCAGGCTGTCTACCGTGGTGAATACAAGCAAAATGTCAGAGGCAAAGCAATTCCTACCGATAAGACAGTGGATCTGGAGCGGGCTTATCATGCAAACAAAATACAGAGTGAAGTAAGTAGAAAGCTTTTGGGTCCACAGAGTTTCTGATACTGAAAAAGCAAGTTGTTTAAAAGTTAATATCCGTCTTCAGCTTTTCAGATAGAGGAGCTGGACTTCACTGCTCTAAACTGACAGTGCGAAAAAGATTTTAATGTAGCAGTGTGCATTGTAATGCAGGCGGGGGGGAAACTTTCTGCCAATTGCAATTAAGAGATTTCCTGTGCAGCTAATGAATACTCTCAGATGTTACACACACGTGCCACAAACTCCTTCTCTCTTCTCTTGCAGAATTTGTATCGCTGGGCTGGTGTGAACGCCCTGCCGACTGGGTACAACCTTCCCAAAGATATGCCCAGCTTCCAGCATGCTAAACACGTCCAATACATCGGCAGTGATGTGAGTAACGCGCTGAGTTCCCCTACTGGAGTTGCAAAGAAATATTTGATGTCCATCTTGCATAAGTGCACAACTGTCTGAGACAGTTATTTCCCAGATACATGATTGCTCGTTGGAGACCAACAGGAGTGGGATAGCTCCATGTACTTATTAGCACACTCAAGCCCCAACACTGATATTTCTGGCCTTAACAGAACGTATATGTTACCAAACCCTGTAATTACCTGAAGCAATTACAATCAAAATATAAATTTCCTCAGGCAGATGCAAATACATTATTAGATGCAAGTGAAATTGAAAATATTATCACTCTTGGACCACCTGGTAAAGGTAAAAATAATGATTTGTAGCATATTTAACTCTGATATAGCTAAATCTCACTTTTTATCTCTAGAAGTCTCACTCTTTATATTGCATAAACTGCTGTCAGAACTGCAGTGTAAGTAGAATCACAATCAAATTTTCGTTCTGTATTGTTTTGTTCCTTTTTCCACCTTATAGCTGAAATATAAGGAAGCCTATGAACACATGAAAGCTAAAGGCTATACTCTGGGACCTAACGATGTTGGGTTTGAAAATGTGAAGAAAGTGAATCAAGTCATTAATGAGGTACAGTAAATATACCTACTTGCTTTTAGTTGTATTTATAGTGCCCAAAATATGAACAACGAGAGTACGTTGACTGGGGAGGTTGTAGGGTGGTTGTTTGAGGCTTCTGGGAGCAGCTGGGACAAAGATCTATCAAGAATAGCAAGGGATCGTTGATTCAGGCTTGGAGTTGGGCTGTATGGCTTGATAAGGTTCTTGACAACTCTAACTCTCTCTAAGCCTGTAAAATATAAAATCAATTGCAGCCTAATTATATAAACCGATCCACTGATCCCTGATTAAAGGTGCATGGAAATTATTGTATCTGTACAGCGTTGGGCCTCGGTAGTTTTAGATTTTATACGTAATGTACTCACTTCTTTCATCATTGGCTTTACTAGGATGAAAATTAAACATACATATCTGCACATTTGTAGGATTAGGTAGGTTCTCCATGTTTTAGAGGTGCTGCTGTCAAAAGCAGTTTTGGAAAATCTTTGCCTTGTTAGGAAATGGAAATCTGCTCCCTTTTCTCTGGTAGTTATGCAATACCTAGGAAAATCCTGCCCTTCAAAGAGAAATACTTGCGCTCTGCTGAGCTGCTTGTCATTTTATGTTTTTAATACATTGGATGCTGTTTTCTTTGATCCAGAGGTTGTATCGGGCAACATACCACAAGTACAAGGACAAGATCCATACCACCCCAGACACCCCAGAAATCCGTCAAGTCAGAGCCACGCAGGAAGCTGTCAGTGATGTACGTGTCCTTCTAACATAAAAAACCCAGAAGAGATTTAGATTATTCAGTGTGATCAAACATGTGAAACACTGTTTTTTCTTTGCCTTTCAGCTGATCTACAAGTCGGATTTCTTTAAGATGCAGGGACACTTGATTTCTTTGCCATACACCCCTCAGGTGTTGCACTGCCGCTACGTTGGGGACATCACGAGTGATGTAAGCAACTTCTGTTAAGATACCTGGTATTTGGATACAAGAGGCTTAATACTGGAGGGGGAATTCGGCACCTATCATTTGCATTCTGTTCTGTAAGAGATAAATGCTTTGCAACTGTGTTTAGGAACTGGCTGATGAAATGATCCCAAAAGTTAACTTGGTTTTTTTTGTTCTAATTACTTCGTAGAATAAATACAAAGAGGATCTGAAGTGGCTGAGGGGCTTAGGTTGCTTCCTGTACGACACTCCTGATATGGTCCGTGCTCGACAGCTGCGTAAGCTCTGGGTAAGATTGAGTTTCGGAGAACCGTGTGTAATAATTGATTTATTTACATGCAGGCTATGTGATTCCAGGAAGTTAAGTACAGAAAAATGAGTAAAGACTTAAGACAGAATTTCCTGCCGTGCAGCTAGTTGGCTGCTTCAAAGTACCGTTAGGTTGGACGGTGAAACTTTCTTTACTAGCAAGAATACCACAAGATTCCTAAGTGATACTGCTTTTCTTTTTCAGTCTAATTATATATACACGGATACTGCAAAGAAGATGTGGCCTAAATACAACGTGGTACTGGATACTCCTGGATACAGAACAGTTCAGGAACTGAAAACCCATTTGAGTGAAGTAAGTTCTATATTGTCTTATCTATATTGTTTGCTATAATTAAGCTCAGACCCTCTCACTGTGTTTTTTCTGAAATACATGAGATGTTACAATTGCAAAGCTGTTCAGCTGCTAAATGAACATGTGTAACAGAGAAATAATTCATGGACCTCTCTTTTTTTCCAGCTGGTTTACAGAGCTGCAGGCAAGGAGCTGAAGACAAAATATACTTCTGTCCTTGATACACCTGACTTCTTAAGAGCCAAGCAAGGACAAAAAATACAGAGCCAGGTGAAAAATTTGTACTCATAAAAAAAAATAATTAGAGGATCTGTCTTAATATAATCTTCAAGTACAGCAAATTCTTTCCAGGCAACTTCAAAGCAGTGTAGAATTCCTAGAGCAGATATTTTAAGTGACCATTGCTCATTTTTAAGTGGCTAAGGATTTCACGTCAACCATGTTCAGCTTTATCCATCTAAAATAATGCATTGAATCCTGGTCCAATCCCTTTCAGATTCTCTGAAACTCTGTCTTCATTAGCAGAGTAAATATTTTTATCCATCTACCTTGATTCATCAAGATTTCTTTATTCATTCGTTGTTTGATTTGTTAGCTACAAATGTTGTGCAATTTTTAAACTTGCAGAACAAAATGAAGATGAAAGTGAAAACCAGATGGCCTGGATGCTTTTATCAAAGCAAGGTCTGGGCGTAGGGCAGGGAGGTCACATGTCACCTTTGGTTTTGTTGACTTTCACGGCTTGTGAGCACTTAGAGAATATGAGAGTATGAGTAGAGAAAGGTATGGAAGGGGAAAGGGTGCATTATTTTTTCCTGGGGTAGATTGTGTATACATCATGAATTTACAGTAATTTTTCAGAGAGATAAAGTAAAACTTATTTTAAAAGTATACGTTTTTGATTCTTTTCTTCTTCTACTGCAGTACTTGTATGTGGAGCTGGCCACAAAAGAGAGGCCTCACCATCACGCTGGTGGTCAGACTCCAGCCTTTACACACGCTAGGCATGTGAAGGACATGGTCAGTGAGGTAAGAGGTTTGTTTGGGATAGCTCTGTTGAACTGTTTAGAATTTAATTTCTAATTTTAGTAATAGTTTCAAGGCTCAGATCTGTTTACATTACATTTAATTTTCTGTCTCTTATGCTTAAGTTCCACACACATTTTGCTTATAAATTGTGCTAAAAAAGCACACCCTTTTAATACATTTTAGTATTTTATCAGACAGCTGTTTCGAAGGGCTTGTTTGCAGAATCTGAGGCACAGTAAGACCAAGACTCAGAAAGAGCTGAACAGTTGAGCTTGTTTGCCAAAGATTTAACAGAAGTGTTTTGCAAAAACGACTTTGTGCACTCAGCAAATGCTTCTAAGACTAAAGATATAACTCTTGCCTTTTGCTGTCTCTCTTAGAAAAAGTACAAGACCCAGTATGAGAAGATGAAGGACAAATACACGCCTGTCCCTGACACACCAGTCTTGATCAGAGCCAAGAGAGCGTACCTGAATGCCAGTGATGTACGTAGTCCATCAATGCTTTCACCACTGCTTTTTCTTTCTTCTGGTTTTCCTCTCCCCTCTTTGATCTCCCCAGTCTCCTCCCCTCCTCCTTCTTCTTCTCTCCCTCTCTCTCTCTCCCTCTCTCTCTCATAAACTAGGTGACCCCACTTGCATATACGTTTCCATTTCATATTACAGATGTTAAGTTTTTACTTGATGTCACTGTAATGCTTTCTGTATTTATTATAATTCATTTTCCATTGCACTGAAGTGTGCAAAACAGATTCACAGTAGTTTGCTTACACGTGGAATGGTCAAATAGTGCAAACTGGAGTGAAATGATTGATGCTGATGCCAGAGCGGAATAGCATTTATGTGATAATTTCATCTCAGCTTTGTGTCAAAAGTGAACTTGCACATCACTGAAAATGTGCTCATTTTTTAATTTAGAAGTAGATGAAAGTAATCTGAGCTGCTTCCCGTAAGATTGTTAAGGTGAGGCTGATTTGTGATTTAAGGCACTGGCTGAGTACTCTGCTCATTCATGAGATCTTTGCTACGTATTTCAGATCACACGTTGTATCCTAAAGGATATGTGCTGGGCTGGTGCTTTGTTCTAGCCATTAGTCTTACTGCTCTCTTAAGAATGATTTTTAAATACTGCAGAGGTGCTTCCCAGCTGTTTTGCACACCTGAATTCCTCATCTGAGCAAGTCTTTATCCTGGAATGATTGGAACGATCTTCCTTCTTTCTTCCAGATCAGGACATAGAAGAAAGGCTAAGTAGGTTTTTTTTATAGCAACAGTGGCAGTGCCACTGCTTTAGAGAGTAGCCCAGGGATACATGGATGTTTTTTCCTCAGTCTTTAGTCTGCAAGTGAATATGATGCAGTGTTGCTTTAGGTGGACCAACTTCTCTCTCTCTAATTTTCAGCACAAGCCTCAGTCAAATTGCAGTAGATTGTAGGCAATTGCAGCTCCTTAGAATTCCTCAGGGCTTACGTTAGGATGTTGAACAGCAACATGTTCCTGGATGTCATTCCTAAGAGGGAGGAGATTTAACTAAAATATTACAGGTAAATATAATATATTCTTTTGCATTATTTTTCTTACCAGTTGCGCTACAAAGAAACCTTTGAGAATGCCAAGGGCAAATACCACACCGTGAAAGATGCTTTGGATATTGTCTATCATCGAAAGGTCACCGATGATATTAGCAGTGTATGTATATATTTTCATTCCTAATTTATGTTTTCCATTTAATAGCCTAGAATATGCCATTTCTGCTATTGCTCTATTTAAGTGTGTCAAGTAATTAGAAAAATATAATTAGGACTGTCAATATTGACTTGCTGTGGAAGATTATGGACTTGATTGCCTTCGGTATTAGAAAGGTGGATGCAAGCAAATCTGTTTTCCACCAATTTGTTCTGATAATTCAGGAGGAGTTTCATGCAGCTGCATGGTCTGGAGTGTTCTGTTCTCAAATAGTTTTTCTTAATTCTTCAATTTTCTTTGTAGGTGAAATATAAGGAAAATTATATGAGCCAGTTAGGAATCTGGAGATCGATCCCAGACCGTCCGGAGAATTTCCATCATCGCGCAGTCACGGATGCTATTAGTGATGTAAGTTCAAATAGTTCCTGGATGTGAGAGGTTGAAAATCCTAACTAGGCTTCAAAAATGAAAGTGAAATCTTATTTCTTGAGAAAGGGAAGGCGGCTGGAATGTTCAAAGTGATTTACATTTTTACCTGGCAAATCTGTGAAATGGCAGAGCAAGTCAGATGCTGAAATTGCAGCCCATCTCCTTTTAGAATTAGTAGAACGGCCTTAATTCATTTCACTTGCATTGACTGAGGTGTGTTTGTTAACCACATAACCGTTAATTGTACATAGCTGTACGTGTACAATAATGCCTTAATTGTACAAGAATAAATGGTTTTTAATTCACACAGGGACTCCAGTAGCTCACGACAGAGTAGGTATGTGAATAATTTGAGACCATCAGAAAAGTTTGAGTAACTGTAACTTCTTTTATAGTGCAAAAATAATGGATGTAGCTCTGTTTGTGACGCCTTGCGTTGAGGTGCTGTTTCAGCATTGATCAGCTACTGCTTGGTGATGCTTAAAATGGAATCTTTTTACTTCTTTTCCAAAGGTTAAATACAAGGAAGACTTGTCATGGCTCAGAGGCATCGGCTGTTATGCGTGGGATACTCCAAGTTTTGCTCTGGCAGAACAGAATAAGGTGCTCTACAGTGGGGTAAGTACAGCGCTTTGAATTGTTGCTAAACGGGTTTTTTTGACATTTTCTTACATTGTAGTGAAGTTTTTTGCTGGAGAATCCAGTTCTGACCTAGACGTAGATATGAATATAGAATCATAGAGTCATTAGGTTGGAAAAGACCTTAGAGATCATCACCTTCAACCATACCTGTCTACTACTAAATCATGTCCCCAAGCACCTCATCTACCTGCTTTTTAAACCCCTCCAGGGATGGGGACTCAACTGCTTCCGTGGGCAGCCTCTGCCAGGGCTTGAGAACCCTCATAGTAGAACTTAATACGTAGTATGTAAAATTTCAGTTCTTACTGTAAAGGAAAACAGAGGCAAACCATTTTTTACTTATCCCTTCTGTCCCTTACAAAGATATCAGCTCCATGGTAATTTTTCCAGTGATTCTAATGTACCTTTAACTTTCTGAAGATCTGAAATTTCCCTTGCTTGATGTGATGGTTACATCCTGCAAACTACTACAGTGTCTCATTTGTGGATGTTGAATGCGCGTAGACAACAACTCTACCATGATTTTGCTGCACGTTGCTTCTAAAATCGTATGTTTTCAGTGACCCTTATTTGGGTTAACATTGGAATGTTTTCCTGTGTTTGTTTTTCTTTTCCTCCAGTGTAAGTACAAGGAGACTTTTGAGAAGACTAAGTCTCAGTTTAAGTATGTAGCTGACTCTCCAATTAACAAGCATTTTAAGCATGCAACTCAGTTGATGGATGCGGTAAGTGTTAAAGATTTCTGCAGTCTCATACTGGATTAGTAAGTGAGTTTATGTTGACACTGAGTTGAAGGTTGATCTTCCCGATGAAATTGCAAATAAATTAAAATATATTCAGGCTTAAAGATGTCTTAAGGTCAGATTAAACTCTCAAAAGACAAGGTTATTCCTATTGTCTGCCTGAGTATTAGGACAGGGCAGGTTTGCAGTACCTAAAAAGTGAAACCCTGACCCCTGTTCTGTTACTTTGCCTTTGTATAGGAGCATTTGCTGACAGGTAAATAAATATGAACTTAAATAATGGTGATTATTTAGTAACACTGATTGCTGACTGTCAGCTGAAAAAAGGTATAGAGAGAATCACAATTACTTTCCTGAAACATGGGAAAAACCCTTCATCAGTGTTAGGAAGATCATAATATTCCCAAAGCTGTCATAGCTTTGTTTCAATTCAGATATTTTGCCTTGAATTCTCCCACTCTGCTACTTAATTCTTCTTACTTTTTTCCTGTAATGCTAAAGAAATAACAAACACAACATAGTAGCAAAGGGGCTCGAGAGAAGCCCCTGGGTTTGAGATTAGAATCTCCAATGGGTTGCTAGGAATATCCCACCCACAGGACAAAACCTGCTGAAAAGCACCGTTTTCTAGGTGGCGTAGAAATTCTCCCTGGCTTACAGCTGGCACACCACGCCAGACTGATGCTTTGTGCTAAAGCAGAGTGTGTTTACACTACCACGTCCTGGTTTTAATTCTTTTACAGCAGACTTCAGGGTACATTGCTTACCCATCAGGAGATGTATGACAGTATTACCTGTTCTAGTTAAGAAAAACTGTTTCACAACAGATACCGTTCCAGTACCGCTGTTGTAATTTCACTTAATTTGATCAGCAGTAAAACAGAATTAGTAATGGGAGATTATTAGCATTCAGTCTTTTTATTGTTCATGGAGCAAATAAGGAAATAGTATGAGAAACATAAACGAGTAGAATTTTAGCAAGGAGGGCTCCATACATTTAGGTAAGGTCATTTAAATGTCTTGTGCTATGTACGTGATGGGGTTTGTGACAAGGGTTTATAATTTTTGCTTACAAAATATCTGATGATAATGTAACATTCTGTTTTACTCTTGCACTTCATATGTTCTCTTTGTATACTCAAACCAAGAATCTAATTCCACACAGAGCTGCTTCTGCAGTTATTTTTCATGAGGAAAGTAAGTGATACAGAAGCTTATTGAAGAGTGACAGGGGTAGACTACAGACATCCTTAGAAATGCCTGTGGAAGTGCATGTACCATTTGCAAATATTTTCTGTTTGTGTTGTTCTTTTTCAATATATCTTTCTCTTTTGGATATCAGCTTCAATCCCAGCTTTTAAATAGTCCACATAGGGAGGTTTCAATGGTTAGAATGATGATCTCGCTGTGTCTTCACTCTCTTTTATTTGTTACGCTTTATTATGCCATTCTGAGCAGAAATTATATAAGGCTGCCTATGAGAAGCTCAAAGATAGGTACAGCGTTATTGTGGATGATCCCAGGAACCTCCTGGCCAAGTGGGGGACTACTCTGAGCAGTCAGGTACTGTAGGAGCACCAGCCGGGGCTGCCAGCCAGTGCCTGGTTGGGTTCCAGCCGCTCCGTCTGTGTGGAATGTCGGGCAGCATCATGGGTCTCTGCTGTGATGGTGCGATGCTTTAGTGCAGTTCATCAGACAGTCCTTGTTTTGGCACCCAAAAAGAACTATTGCTTTTTGAGTGAGCTGATCTCTACTGTATGTACTTTCATAACTTGTGCATCAATTGACATCTGGGGTCATTGGAGAGGTTTTAAAAAATGCATGCTGTTTATTTTTCATTACCCCTCTTTTAATGACCTTTACAAGCATGATCTTCTTAAGCTGAACACAAGCGACAGTGACACATTTGGCTTTTGAGTGCCTTCACCTTAATGTATAATTTACTCTTACCTCCCAAAAAATATTTTCACCGTTTCCTTAATTATGCAACTCTTGCTATAAGCACCTGGCACTCCTAAAGGTAGAGATGTAAATTGTATGCGCAGCTGAATGAATACATACAGTACCTCGCCTAAATCTCTCCACTCTCAAAGTGTCTGGGATCTAGAGCTGTGTTGTTGTTATGGTGTTCACCAGTCTCTTTTGTGCTTCGTTGCCATTTGCATGAACAGAAAAAATATAAATCCTTTGCCAAGATGCTCCTGCAACAAGGATGTAATGAAATTCTGAGGCCAGATATGCTGACAGCTCTCTACAACACATACTTATGGAGCCAGGTAATACGAAGAACTGCTGCTGTAGGAGACATTATATTTACAATTCAGCTGCTTGGACTTCTAATATTTAATGCTTGGGAATTCTCTACATTTCTGTGGGTATCAGACTCCGAAGTTTTGTTGATGTGCCTAATGCTGGCTGTGATAAAATATTTTTGAAAACAGAACATTTACCCTAACTTGGGCTTCACTCAACTCAGCCTGATTTTGCCTCCATTTTCTCCTTTCATTATCAGTAATTGCTATAGAATATTTCACATACTTACATGAAGAGCCATTTTCTATACATTTAAGATATTTTGTTTGCTTTTCCTGGTATTTTCCTAACCAAGTTTTCATTCTGTCACTGTTTCTTGGACTGGCTACCCCTCACAACACAAGTCCCTTAACGATGAAGTAATTTGGCGAGTAGATCACAACATTTATCTGCTACTCTGCCTGAGAACAGGGTCAGACTGTGCCTGGATACAGAGCAGAGTCACAACTCGCTTCTGAGTGCTCGTAGAAATGGTGAAGGTGCACAGGTCTGGAGTAAATAATGGTCATCGGTTTCTCTACCTGCTGCTTTTAAGCAAGGCTAGCAGAGCAGTCCTCACACAATCCCATAATTCAGTTTATTGCAAATGTAGTCTCTCCTTTTGCCAGTTCTAACAAGAATCAGAAGGTAGAAAGTGAGCACAATTCATCCATTTTCTCATGCAGAGCAAAGAGCCCAATGTATTTATGTTTCTGATGATGTAAAAGAAAACCTGTAGTGACTCATACACTATTGCAAAGAATTGATTTTCCATATTCGACCTTCCTTTAATCTGGATTCCAGCATATATAGTTTGTTGGTACCAGCTGGATGAAAACGTGGCTTATTAAATAACTGATACATACTTCTGCTCTGAAATCACAGCAGTAACCTCACTCTTTTTAATGGTAAAAATGATTCCTGACTGGGCCAGATGAAGTATCATTTAAATTGTCAACTGGAAATTTAACACTAGAAAACAATTCCGTGAGAGGGAGAGGAGTGTTCTTCTCTGTCAGTATTAGCACAACTAATAAAATTCTTCAGTACCGAGATACTGAAGGTCTTTACTAGACATTTTTGTCAAATTTTTCTGCGGATTTCTAATATCCCATTTAAATCTCCATGCGGGTAAGTCTGAGTATGTTTGAAAGGGAAAAAAGCACTCTGCCTGACCTGCATGTTCATCTGAGTTCACGTCATGCTGTGATTTGTTGTTTGTATAGAATTTCTTATGTTATCTGTCCTGGTCCTGTTTCCAAAGCATGGTTTTATTTCCTGATGCAAGATAGAGCATGAAACTTCTTTGTAAGAAATGTGTTCTGCCCTCTCCCACTTGCCCTCTGGCCACCCACGGGGAATCTCCATCCTTGCTATAGAGCCTCTTCTCACCGAGTTCTGTGAAACCCATTTAGAGTCCTGAGCAGGACAAAGGGATCTTTAAAACAGACGTTATCAAAGCATTAATGCTGCTATCAAAACCTTTAAAATATCCTGGCATTATGGTGTATTCAGTTGATATTTTTATGTTCCGTTGAGTTAGATGTTTTAAATTTCTCTTCCTTCTGATGAATATTTAAGAATGAAATATTGTCCCACTGTTAATTTTAAAAGTCACTGATCTGCCAAGACTGCCTTTTCAGCTCAGTCCTGGAGATTTAGGAGAGAAGTGAAGCTTTTACACTCAGTAAACATAAAATTTACCACAGAGCTAGGTGGGCTCTTAGACAAATAAAGGCCTTGTGAAGTTTACCTTGTGCATGTCCAGCTTTCATTGGCTTTGGTGGGAGGATTTTGCAATTCTGTGTATGAACAGAATTGTATCTCCTGAAGACGCTTTGTCCTGGTTTGCGTGGTTAACGAACGCTTTCCCAATCACCAGGTTCAGTACAAAAAGGACTATGAAAAGAAGAAAGACAAGTATACGACGGTTGTGGATACTCCTGAACACTTACGGACTACAAAAGTCAACAAACAGATCAGTGACGTAAGTGCAGTCAGCCCTTTCCAAGCACACCTCCTTCTCTAATCTCTGACCTTTTAATTACCATAATTAACAGTATGGCGTTTTCAGTAGTCCATTATAAAACATTCCTTTTCTGGATGTTTTTTTGACTGACACCAAGAATGTCAAGATATAATCAATAATTTGTATCTTCAGATCATTTACAAGCTGGAGTACAACAAAGCGAAGCCGAAAGGCTACACGACAATCCATGACACACCTATGTTATTGCATGTACGCAAGGTCAAGGACAGAATAAGTGATGTAAGTACATACTCCTTGTCTGTGGGATCAAAAAGGCACATAATTAACTTTTTTCTTTGATATGCAGTATATTTTACTCATAGAGAACACCATTGTTGAAAAATTAGCGTCTTCTTAGAGCATTTTGGGTTTGTCTGCATGTGGAAGTCTCTATGCGTTTAATACCTTTTCAAAAGACAGAGTAGAGTGGAAAAGTATTCAGGAAGTTTTTTGCACATAGTGTTCTCCTGTAGCTCTGGGAACATTTTTACTGGAGCAGAGCAGCCCTCACTAGAATAAAAGCTGTGAGCTAGAACTGATATCTAATAAAAATGTGGATTTGAGGAGTTAGGTTCTGGCTTTTCCTCCTGTATTGGCTTGTGGCTTTTGAGTAAGGTGCTTCATACCCTTTCATTCATGGGAGTTGGGAATATGGAAGGTAAATATTCTGACCTAAAATAAATATGTATTTTGATTGTGGAGCAATAGAAGGCTAAAAAGAAGAGAGAGAAAGGAAGATAAAATGGATAGAGTAATATCATAGGATTTGGGAGTCCTGGTCCTAGTTCCTCCTCCTAGGTTTTCTCTTCTTTGTATTGTTGTTCCTTAAAGATCCATAAATAAAACGAGGTTACTCTCACTTCTGTAACTCCACATGATACTAATAATAATGACAAGAGACTGAGCACCATGAAAGTCATTCCAATGCTACGTGGACTATCCATATGATGAGTAAACCTAGGAGGGAAAAATAACTGTATTATCTGGATACTAACTTGCATTGTTGAGAGACAGGGTTATACTATATTGCAAACCTTTTTCATGTTTCTCTTCCTTTAGCTGAAATACAAAGAAGTGTACGAGCGGAATAAATCTCACTGCAATGTCATAGCGGATTCAGTTCACATTAAGACTCCGAGACATGCTTACAAGCTGAACAGCAACGTGAGTTCAGTTTTATTAACACTTTAATTTTATTAGGGGTAATGGTGGGGCTGGGAATTGAGACCGTGATAAATTACGTTCAGTTCCATTAAAATTTTTTGAATCCTGACATTACTTCTAATTCTTACGCTGCTTGGATAAAATATGTGATAATTTATTTCATGCCAAAGTGCTCACTCTTGCACGTTGTCCTTGAGGTCACTGAGGGAGTTCCTTGTATGTTCCACATCAACTGTTCTGCTAATCCCCCTCTGTTTTCTGACAGAGACACAACTGTCCCAGAAATGAATGTCATGTGTAAAGTACACAACTTCCAATTAACTCATTTCTTGTTTCCCTATAAACAGTTGGATTACAAGAAGAAATACGAGGCAGCCAAGGCTCACTGGCACTGGATTGCTGACAGGCCTGACTTTGTTCAAGCAGCCAAATCGTCTCTGCAACAGAGTGATGTAAGGAAATCAGAACAAACAACGTTCCCTTGCCCTGCATCTCTCATGTTCACAATAATAATTCTTTTACCTTTTATTTTTCCTTCCTGCAGTATGAATACAAACTGGACCGGGAATTCCTCAAGGGATGCAAACTCTCCGTCACAGATGATAAAAACACGGTTTTGGCTTTAAATAATGCCATCTTGGCGAGCGATGTAAGTACTCGAACACTCGCGTTTTTGTTCTACTAGAACTTTATGTAGTAAGTAAAGTTCTTTGTTAGAACTAAGATTGGATTAAGAATGGAGTTCTGACAGGTCAGTCTCACTTCATTATTTTGTTTGGCTTCTTTATTTCACTAATGAATTGGCAAAGACTGAATAAATTTTACCTTGTAAATGTCACTAGTTCATGGATTAAATAAACATTCAAAATTAATAATGCCTGAACACTCTAAACCTTTTTTGGATCTCTGCATTTATTGACATGAAAACATCATCTGGAGAAAGCAACAACAACAAAATCTGCTGGTTTAACTTATGCATGACACCAGGTATCTTTAATAATTACCAGCAATATATTCAATATATTAATAAAATTCCAAGTGAGAGCTATAGGATTATGTACATTGCAATGAATTTATCTTTGAAAACACCAAAATGTGGGATTGTCAGTGAACTTTTGCACTGAGAAGCAGTCACAACTGTAGCAATGTCTTTTTACGTTGCCACAAGACAAGATATATGTTTCCTAAATTGGTATCTTCTCTTCCTGCCAGATAAAATACAAAGAGAAGCACAACAAAGCTCGAGGGACATACCATGTTGTTCCAGATACACCTCAGATTCTCCTGGCCAAGAATGTCAGCTCTCTTGTATCTGAGGTAAAACCTCTGACAATTATCTATTCATTTTAAGTAGAAGCTTTGAATAGAGGGGGTGAGGGACTGGGGAGGAGAGGGCTTGAGTTGCTGCTTCTACCTGGTTTTATTCTGTGCTTTCAGAACAAATACAAAGAACAAAGCAAGAAGCAGCTTCCTCATGGATCTTACACGACGCTGCCCGAGACACGGGACACTGCTCATGTGAAAGAGGTGACCAAGAATGTCAGCGAGGTAGGTGCCGAGCACAGTGACAATTTGTGGTGATATTATTACCTGCTGCCTATTACTGGTTAGATTGTGCCGTGTTTCAGTAGGCAGGCAGCACGTTTGGACTCTTACTGTAAAACACCCAAGGAATCAGTGCAGATTAATTCCTAGTGAGACTTCAACAAGGAGCTAAACGCATTTGATACTTGAAAATCTGTTGAAATACTCTGGAGAAAAGTGACAGACTGGAGTGCTAACGGGTGCCCTTAATTCACATTTTATCTTTCATAGAATAAAGTTTAAACGTTAATTGTTATCTCCAAATAGCAAGCTTTTTTGATCTAAAGTGTGAATTGTGACTAACAAGGAGGGATCATACACTTTGAGACTGAGGGGGCTGCATTTTATCTGTCTTCACCGTTTCAGTGAGCTTATTTCTGAGTTTTGGCAGCATTTAATTCCACATGAAATTAAAGAGATCACATTTAACTTTCCTCTTAACAGACAAACTACAAAAAGAAGTTTGTGAAGGAGAAAGGCAAGTCAAATTATTCTGTCATGCTGGAGCCTCCTGAAGTGAAACATGCCATGGAAGTTGCTAAAAAACAGAGTACAGTAAGTTTATCTGGTGTTGTCATGAATTAAGTAGCTTTTGTAAGCAAAGTCAATCACAGTCAGGTGACAAAAACAAAAGCTCAGATCCTTCTGGATTTCTTTCAGGCGTAATCCTGAAAGATCAAGCTGTAACTATTTACAAATATAAAACTGAACATAAAAAAATTATTGAAAATCATATTTCTACTTAATCTCATGATTGGATTTAAAATAATCCAGTGCAAATCTCATTTAATAATTTTCTTTATCTCTTACAATACAGATGGAATTGCACTTGTTTATTTCTTCATTTGTAGACAACTTATAGAAACACGTTCCCAAATCCATTCCTTGTGGAATGAACTTTCCCAGCAATATTGCTGTGCCATTATTAGGTATATTCGTCATGAACAAGCCTCAGTAATTTTCTCTCCTCTGTCTGTCATCCTGCATTAGGTTGAATACAAGAAGGATGCCAAGTCGAAGCTCCACTACACACCGATAGCGGATCGACCAGATATTAAGAAAGCAACTCAGGCTGCCAAGTTAATCAGTGACGTAAGTGCTTTTAAAGTCTTCTGGATGATTTTTCAGCAGGAATTTTAGCAGCGTCAGTAAAGTAATTAAAAGCATATGTCATCACTACTAAGCTATACTCTTTTTTCCTTTGTTAGATTGAATATAAAAAGCGTGGAGAAGCTGGCATTGGCGTAACCATGCTGGGACGTCCAGATATCGAACTGGCAAAGGAGGTGTCCAAGCTAACAAGCCAGGTAATCACAAAACGTTAACTTTGGAGGGTCTTAGTAATATTATATCTGAAATTATTTCTAGATTAGGGGATAAGGGGATATTTTAAAGGGAGCACATTAGAGTAAAAATTAAATCCCAATGAAAAGTATTTCTTTGTTAAATAAACTTTTCTGACAACTTATTAAATGTCACTAATGAAGGTATGAAATGGTGCTGTGACAAGACCTTTAAACGCTAAGGCTGAAGTGTTAGCCTTGTTCTATTTTTCAGTTTCTTTGCATATTGGCTTTAAAAGAAACAATCTTTTGACCTGACTCTTGTTATCCATCCTTTATGAGATGGACATGCAGTTTCTTTCAGCCACTTCCTTACTATTCTCTGCCTTTAAACAAATCTTCTGTTTTGAAGTTCATTTGCTATATTAATAGAGTCTTGCTTTTACACAACGACCACGTTCTCCAATCAGTCTGAAACACGTGCTTGCTATTTTCCGTGGCAATATTTCCCAACGGGACTTCAATTCAACTCAGCTCTTTTTCACCGCTTTGTGTTTTAATCCTATAATTATTTGCATTTCTGATCTTGCTTTCTTGCTACGCATTATAGGCAGAATACCTCAAACGACATATGAGAGGGCATGGAGCTGCATCTTATGATACCCCATGGATGAGAACCTTTAAGAAAGCTAATATGCTAAGTAGTCATGTAAGATAATTTTAAGTGACACATCTGAGAATGCTATTTTTATGCATCTGTCTCTTGCTTGCCTATTATCTTATAATTCCAAGCTGTTAAAGGATTTATGATGCACCAGTTGCATTGGATCTTTTTGTGTCGAAGAAAGGTGTTGAATGTAGAAAAACTCGTGAGACGGCTCGGTTAGTTGTGACTCTCTCATTTTCCTCTGGAAAAGCAGTGCATGGGAACTCTGTGCGAGTGAGGAACTTGTTTCAGAAACACCACATGAAGCTTGAAAATTTATTGAGCCCTTCCTAATGGTTTGGGAAATGGCAGGGTTTTTAATGGCAGTTTTCAACGCACAGGTTTTCATTCACCTTTTTCACCCCCAAACCCAAACGTATGAGCTTGAGCTGGTCTTTCTGAAACAGTGCAAAAAATTTGGAAATACTTGTGTGTGAGAAACCTGAAAAATGGTGCTGATGAGTTTTTAGTGGAAGGTGTCTCAGGGATGTTGGAACTGGGTGGGCTTTATGGTCCCTTCCAACACTAACCATTCTATGATTCTAGGAATTTTCAGAGAACAGTCATACCTTGTGCATAACCTGCACGCTAGAATTTCTTTTTAACTATTCAAACATCTATTTAAACTTAATTTAAACTATTCTGTTTACATTGTGCTGGAATTACATAATGGAAGCACAGTGTATGATTGAATCAGCCCCAGAGCCTTGGAGAAAGTGCATCCCATAGTGACTCAAGGCCACGTAGTTTCTTGTATTTCTTGCCACCTCAAACCCTTTAGCAAATAGAAAGCCAATGGCTGCATAGAGGTTTTTGAAATGGCAGCAGACAGATCTGTGCCATTCTGGTTTTGCACATGTATTTCCAAATGAAAAAAATAAAAGGAGGATTACGTTTTTCTATGTCTGGCCATGACTGCTGCACGTAACTGTTGCATGTTTGAATATCAACTATTGTGTGTGTCATGAAAACTAAGACTCTTTCAGTAGAACCAAGCATTCTTAAACTGAACAACTGAACTACAAGAAAAAGAAGAAATTATGTTTATGGCCATTTGGTGGTGAGATCCTCCTTCTCCATGCTTCTTCTTCAATGCTAGCCCGTTCTCTTAATCTTATACACATGCTTTGATGAGATTAATTTGGTCCTGAGAGAAAATTAACTATTGTAGAGGCAGTAAATTAGCAGAGAAGAGTTGGCGTAATCTTTGACTTCTTTTTTTTTCTCTTCAATATTTCTTCTCATAAACAACTTCTTCATAAAACGTCGTGTCCAGTTTGTTTATCCACTAATCTCTTTTTAGCTGGATTTCATCTCTCTGTCCGCAATGCTTACTTTTAATTTTGCATAGACCTTCCAATACCGTTTCTTCTGGGCTTCAAAAACCTGAGGTCTTTGGCATCTTGATCATGTGTTTTGTAGCCTGCAAACTTGTCAGGCTCTAGAATGCTGCTGCTTGGTTTTAATTTTTGCAAGGTCAGAATCAATACTGGTTCCTTTGTCACAAGTGCTATAGTCTCTGTTTTCTTACAGCAGCTACGGGATGTGCGGAGTTGCCTGTTTCATTCTGTGTTTTATCTGAATGGTGGCATATTTTGCAAAGCAAACGAGCACTAGTGCTACCCAGCATGAACTGCTTGGTGCTGTGTGGACAAGAATGTGACAGTGAATTCAAAGCATAAACTGTTGTTGTGGAATGTGGTTTAATTCTGCATTCAATCATCTTTCTTTTGTTACTAATTATCTGTGCATTTCTGTAATTGTCATAAAAACCCACTGAGTGGGTTTAATTGTCATAAAAACCCACTGAGTCAGCTGTTCCTCAGCTTGATTATCAGTTCTTCAGTGGTTTACATCTGAAGTACGGAATCCCTTTAGATAAGACGGAACGTGTCCTTAACTCTTCAAGTTTTTCTTGTACTCTTCAGTAACTCCTCTCAAACAATTTTGTGTATCTTGGAGAGCAAAAAGGTAAAATGAACCCAAATTGCTCCTAATGGAGCCTTTTATAGGCTTACAGGGAATAGTGAGGATTAGCCCCTAGCTGTCCTGCACCAGTGGGATGGGACAAGCTGTGGTGAAGGACTTGCCCTCATTTAAATCATGAGCAAAATTCTCATTCATATTAACATTTCTGTACCTCCAGCCAGGGTCTGATGGAATATTGCTGCTTGCATCGCTATGATTTACCTTGCTGATGAGGTTTGGAATTGTTACTAAGCCTCTTGAGTTATCTAATTCCTAGTAACTAATTGTATCACAATTCTGTTTGTGATCATTAACACTCTTCTTTATCTCTGATTTATATTTTATTGAGGTAGCTTTTAAAGTGCATATTTTTCCACAAAGTACATAAAAAGTTCTCTTAAACCCTCTTCGTGCTCGTGTCAGTTTTTCTCTCCTTGTGAAATAGGATATCTTTTATCTATGTGCCGTTCCCATCGAGTGAAAAAGTCTTCATCTCTAAGGGTCAGGATTGAGCTGTATTTTGTTGACATTCTTCTCTTGACCATGTCTTATTTTTGCAATGAGGAGATGTAACCTGGGCACTGAAAGAAAAATTGCATGTGGTGTTTTTTAAATACTGATGTGGATTTTCTTTCAATGTCAGATTGTCTTTAAAATAGCCTTTATTCCAGTGGGTGTCTTCAAGTTACTCCAATTTTATTCTTCTGCTTACCATCAGCATTGACTCTTTGCCTTCTGCTGCCGAACAAGCTAGTACTCAAGAACAGTCGTAATACTTGGTTGTTTTTTAATTTAGGTGAAATACAAGGAGAATTTTTCCAAAGAGCTGGGCAAAAAGCCGAAGTATGATTTAAAGGAGGCTAAAATCTACAAGACCATGAAAGATGCTCACAACATGGCTAGTGAGGTATGTTTAGTTATGCTTTTCCTCTGGGCAGACTGAGAGTTTTAACTTTCTGTTTTTAATACATTTAACCCCACAGGTTTTATTAGCAATCCCCTTTCCTGATGTCGCTTGTCCTTCCTTACCTGCAGGTGAAATACAAGGCGGATTTGAAGAAACTCCATAAGCCCGTGACGGACATGTCCGAATCGCTGATCATGAACCACGTCCTGAACACGAGCCAGCTCGCCAGCGCCGTAAGCTCATTAGCTAATCCCACATCCATCTGATTTTTCCATTCTGAATTGATCTCTGCTAACTATTTCTGCAACAATTACACTCTCTGTAATTGTTCAGGGACATCACCTGGTAGTGATCTCTTACTCTACTTTCTAATGATCATTTCCTAGTTAACTTGTGACTTTGCCACATTTTTCCTCTGGGAAATGAAATCTTTATTGGCTGCAGAACCACTAATAAGTTAAATCCTCTAATAATTTTTAGTGGATTAATTCTTTATTACGTTTTAACTGATTGCATCACACTAACAAACACTATTTTCTTCCTTTTTTTTTTCTTTTTTTCTTTACTGCTTACTATATTTAAAGTTTTCTTTTTCTGCTTTTTTTTTCATTTCATGTTTAACTCCTCCTTCTTGTAAATGTACATAATTATGCCTAACAAAATACTTGATGATTTTACTAAGAAAAAAAATCATTATTTGCTGGTACAGCCTTTTCCATTGTGTTTTGTTTTTTCTTTTTCTTTTTTATAATCGTGGTTTTGAAAAAGTCCTTGTTGCAATCAGAATGGTAACAAAAAGATAACTATTCACTGACCTCTTTAGAAGTCATAGCTGATGCTGGGAGTTAAACTTCTTGGTTTTGTTTTGCTTTTTGTATTTCTAATTTCTCTTTGATGTTCCATTGAAGTGTTGCTTTGATTGGACCTAAGAAGTAAATTTGCTGAGGGATTTTTTTTTTGAGATGATTTTTGACACCTTCCCTTCAGTACCAGTACAAGAAGCAATATGAGAAGAGTAAGGGTCACTACCATGTGGTGCCAGATAATCTTGAACAGGTTCATCTAAGGGAGGCATCAGAACTGCAGAGCCACGTAAGTCGGTCGTGTGTTTCTCATTAACCCCTCTTACTCAACACCAGTCTCCACCACTGAAGTCCTAGCAAACTCTCCTCTATGTCCCAGTCTGTGTCTGCTTTAGAAACACCACACAGCTGAGGAAACGAGGCAAGGAGAAACAGCTACACATTTGCAAGTTAAGAGACATATAAAATGTATGATTTTGGTATGATCTCTTCACTCTAAAGCAGATCTCATAGTTAGTCGTGTCAGTTGTATCTGGATCTTTTTACACCGTAGGAGGCATTTATCAGGGTGATTTTGTCTACAGGACCTGGTAATCGCAGAGACTGGAAATTGAAAGAAGCAGGAGGTTTTGCTGACGATTTTTTTTTTCAATGGCTTTATCTATCTCGGCCTGATGTGAGACAGAGGAGACCTCTGCAATTCCCCTTCTGCATCTGCAGTTGCTTTAACTAAAACAATACCTGCTGCTGCTATTAAATGTGTCTGACATTTTTTTCTCTCTGGAATATGACAAATGGTGAATTATTCCAGAGAACTTCACACTCTGGTCTGGCCCCTAATCCTCTCTATTCCAGGATCTATTCTGGGTATTTATTGACTGTAATGTGAGAAAGAAATTACTCCTAGAACACGAAGGGCCACAATGATTGTTCTGCTGGATGGCATTGAAGAACGAAAAGGTTACATAGCAAAGGACTATAGAAAATGGTTGTTATTGGTTTGTAGTTAAAGTCACTCCTTGTTGCTCCAGTTTGAGATCAGGATCTGTCTCAGCTAAGGGCAGCATTTTCTCATGCAGCAGTCTGAAAACTAATGGCCTAAGGGCTGGATGCTGTAACTTGAAACTAGAATACCCTCATCCTTATGGACATCTTGCTTTTTAGACACTTATGCACAGAATGAGCAAGTTGCTAAACCGCGTCTCTCCAAGCCCTGCCACCAGCACCCCAGCAATCTTTAATGTGGGACTGAACTCAACCAGGGCTCTGAGTGCCTTTACAGTACATTTTTACAGCTATTTGTCTTCCTCCTTGTGACCAGTAAATTCTTGAAACCTGAGCTGATGCTTCTTATTCTCTGCAACAGGAAATAAATCAGCAGAACTTTAGGCCACACACATTTTGCTACAAGCCTGACCTTTGATTTTACGGTTTATGGTCAATAATATAGATTTCAGGAAGGTACACAGTATTAGATGTGTTTTAGCAAAAATCTAGTGACCTAAGTAGGCACATACTAGCTGAGAAACTGGTTCTTTGATTATTTATGAGGGTAACTTTTGGTTTTCTTCTCTTCTCAGGTGAAATACAGAGAAAAGTATGAGAAGGAAAAAGGAAAACCTATGTTGGACTTTGAGACTCCAACATACCTTACTGCAAAAGAATCTCAACTCATGCAGAGTGAGGTATGGTTCAAATCAACGCGGATAGACTGAAGAAACTTCAAAATCCATTTTTGATAGTTAAAATTTCACAGTGATTTGACAAGCAATATCCTTGCATTCTGTGTGTGCTGATAGACTGAAAAATCACAGCTGTATGAAATTTCTTTACATCGGTTGTGAAATACGACAGTTAAAATCCATGAAGCTTTCCTGTGTCAGAATGAAGTGTGCATTATCGTTAAGTTTTCATCAAGAAGCTATCAGGAGATGAAGGTTAAGCAAGTCTTTGAGACTCTAGAAGGAACATAATATGAAATATATTCCATTCCTTGTAACAGGGGGGTAGTATATGTGTCAGTTATCGCTGGCCACAGAAAGTACCCTGCTTATTCTTTTCACCTCAGAACTCTGTTTTTGAGAAACCCCTTTATTCCCTGTTTGTCTCTGCTGTCACGATGTTCCTCACTGACCTGTCATTCTATTTCCTCCAGCAGACGTTTTCTGTTTGTTTGAAGTACAACCTTGTTCTGTCGCAGACGAAGGCTTATACCTGCTGAAAAGCAGTCGTATAAGGCCACCAGTCATCATGTTTGAGTGGTTCCATTGATCGTTTTCTCTCCATATACAGCTAAATAGGAAAATAAAGGCACAGTCAGGTCATTTTTCCGTTGGAAGCAACGAGCTCCTACATGGGCTGTAGCCTCTGTTCCTGAGGTGCCCGCAGTGCTGGCTGGAGCAGGTTGTCATTGTGACATAAATACCAAACCACTACTCCATCCTCCCAGTGGTTTTTCATGTAATCAAAAATAATGTGATAAGTATTTGCTATTTTGCTTTTCTTGTTTTTTCTTACTCTCATTAGAAAGAATATAAGAAGGACTTTGAAGAGTCCATTAAGGGCAGAAACCTCACTGGCTTGGAGATTACACCATCCTTGTTACATGTCAAATATGCAACCAAAATAGCAAGCGAGGTAGCGGTTATTCTGTGCTTATTTCCTCTGTTGAGTGAAATAATTCCACTAAGTATTCTCAGCAGCATTTCTTCTTCACCACTTTCTTTTTCCTAACCATTCACATTACGCATGTTCACATCTATTTTGTGTCGTGATCTAATTTGTTGTGGACATTTACTTCACTGTTTGTTAACTGTGTTCATATTCGCTCTGTCCCTTCCTGACATTCACCAGCGTAACTGTTCCTAGCAGGGTGTGTATGTGTGTGCCTCTACAATTTCTCTTGAATAATTACCGTACTCTGTTCTTTTGCATTAGTTCTTATATAACCCAATACTATATTCTTTTTTAATTTTGGAGCTTTTGGAATTATTATTTTTTGGAACAGAGTTGTGGAGCGTAGAACTCTCTTTAGTCTGGCTCTGCAGTTTTCCTTTCCTTTCCTCTGCAGAAAGAGTACAAGAAAGATCTGGAGGAAGGTGTCAAAGGGAAAGGACTAACAGCTTTAGAAGAGACTCCAGACATGTTAAGAGCGAAGAATGCGACTCAAATCCTGAATGAGGTATGTCAAAAGCTACTTGGGAAATACCACAGTGGGTGTAACAGCCTCCATGCTCTGGAGAGGGGTGGCCTGCAGGCAGTCAGGATGCAGACCTAACAGCTACCGTATTGACTTGGTGGACTGGTATAATAAATATTTCATCGTGATTGTATTCATAGGATTTTAAGATTTTAAGGACTGTATTCTCATATTTTAAGAGCTCTAACAAAAAGTAACATTTTAATGTTACTTATGGTTTTGCTTCTTAACGCAATACTCAGAGAAACATTCTTACTGATAACAGCCTTTTATACACACTGCTGCAGAGGTTTGGAGTCATTCAAAGAGCCTGTATTTTATTACCAGACTATTACAGATGTATTGAGCCAAGCTCAGCAGAGTTGGCGTAGAGAGGTGTGAATTGTACCAATCTATGCAAAATGAATCTTCTAGACTTTAGTGGAAGATCTCTTTGGGAAGAGTGAGAGCCGGAATGTCACAGAGAATTCTGACACCCTGCTTTTTATGGGCATGTTTGATGTGAAATGTCCATGACCACGTTTCATAATCTGCCTGCTCTCTTTTGCTTTTCCTCTGTACAAATTATTGTTTTGCACTGATAACCTGCACTTTGGGATCACTGATGTGTGCAGGAAGAGGGGCCTTGATACAGCTGGCTGGAGTAGAGCTGTTTGTTCTCAAGAGTTAAGTCATAAAGTGCATGCTTCAATGTCATCATTTGTGTGTTTAATTATGAGTTTATATTAGTTGTATTCCTGTTTTGTGGTGCAGTCATAAAACCAAATGAAGTTGCTAAAGGTATTGCATTCACATCTATCTGTCTACTTACTGTCTTCATCTGCAGAAAGAGTACAAAAAAGCCTTGGAATTAGAAATCAGAGGCAAAGGTCTGACAGAACTAGCTTTGGAGACACCAGATTTTGTGAGAGCGAAGAATGCCACGGACATCGCCAGCCAGGTCTGTAGGAATATCTCATATATTGTATCTGATGTCTTCTTTAAAGGAAAATTTATTAAAAGTTTTTTCTGATTAAACCTAATGAAAGCTGTTGTCAAGGTATGATTAAGGCACCTAAATGTGAACTTTCTGCAACAGATCAAATACAAACAATTGGCAGAGATGGAGAAAGCCAACTACACCAGTGTTGTTGATACTCCAGAAATTATCCATGCCCAGCAGGTCAAGAACCTTTCAAGCCAGGTATTTTGCATTTTATTCATGTCAGAATCGTGGAATCATAGAATGGTTTGGGTTGGAAGGGACCTCAAATCCCATCCAGTCCCACCCCTGCCACGGGCAGCAACACCTCCCACTGGATCAGGGGCTCCAAGCCCCATCCAACCTGGCCTTGAACCCCTCCAGGGATGGGGCAGCCACCCCTGCTCTGGGCAACCTGGGCCAGGGCCTCCCCAACCACATCATGAAGAAATTCCTTTGTATGTCTAGTCTAAATCTGCCCCTCTGCAGTTTATCCCCATTGCCCCCAGTCCTATCACCACAAGACTTTGTGAACAGCCCCTCCCCAGCTTTCTTGTAGCCCCTTCAGGTACTGGAAGGTCACCCTGAGGTTTCCTTAGAGCATTCTCTTCTCCAGGCTGAACAGCCCCAACACCAGAAGAACTAGAGCTGTGAAATGACATCTTTTACCCTGAAAATCTATCTCAATATTGAAGTTAATTTATTTTAATATTGTATAAAATGAAACAATAATTTCTTTTGCTTTCATAATAGCAAAGCTAATTTTGTTCTAAGTAGATTTCACTTATTTTCCTCATCCTTAGCAGCCTAATGTTTAAAATAAACCTTACTCAGAGGCATAATCTGAATTTATATCAGACATAGAAGTACCTACATTTCTATAAAGACGGGCATTATGCAACATTGAAATGCCAGATTGCTTATGATTGCTTTTGTGTTAATGGAATATATTTTACGGTTTCTCTCAGAAAAAGTATAAGGAAGATGCTGAAAGGAGCATGCCCTACTACGTGCCTGTGGCAGACACACCAGAAATGCAGCGAGTCCGCGAGAACCAGAAGAACGTTAGCACAGTATGTATAGAAATAACAAACACTATTTGTGTCAAGTAAAAACTGCTGCGCTTTTTTTTTTTCCTTTAATAAGCTCCCAGTGTCACTCTGTAATCCCAACTGGGCGGCGTACCTCTTCTCAGGATCTTCAGGTGGAGGTTAAAATGACCGCAAAAGATGTACTCGAAAATATTGTTTTTCTTATCTTCAAAGAAAACACTGTAGATTGATTTTTATGGCATGGAGTCAACATTTGACATTTTACTTTAACTTTTTCAACAGCTTCAATATCAGTGGGACCTGCAGAACAGTAAAGGAAAAGTTACAGTTGTACAAGACACACCAGAAATGCTGCGTGTGAAAGAAAACCAGAAGAATTTCAGCTCGGTAGAGTTATTTTCTGTTTTCAGTTCTCATTCCAACAAATACAGTTCAATGTGTTTAGCAAAATATCTATTTTTTGCTCTTATCTTACAGTTATTTATGTTCTCAATCTGCTTAAATGTGTATAAGAATATTTTTCAAATGAAACTGGTTTTATTCTAAGTAGATTTAGCTGGGTTTAGCTACTTTTTACCTATTGTTTCGTTACGGAGTGCTCTTTCACATATCTATAGCGGCGATATGGTTAATCAGTCCTGTACTTAAATTGATATTACTAGAATCCGCCTTCCTTTTGTCCTGCTCCCATGTAAGTAAGTGCATTCTCGTTGTGTCTCTGTCTTCTTTCAGTGAGAATTGAAATGTCTGGGCAATGTGTCTCACATTTCATGTGTCACCACGAAGTGCCTAAAGTCTGCTGTATCATTTTGCCGCTAGTGCCAGTGGAAGATAGTGTAAAACCTAACAAAGATTAGAACAAATACTCATCTTCAATCCTAAAACTAGCCTACAAATGTTGTGATATTCTACTTAAAATGCATAGCTATCAATATAAAGGATCAGCACAAATGGCACTCGCGTAGCAGGATGGCTTCGGGCCAGCAATAACTCAGTGACTGGAGATGATCCTGAGCTGCTTTTCAGTCCACGTTGCTGTGTACAAATCACTGTCACGAGGCTGTATTCACTCTCTCGAAGAAATAATGTGTTCTGTATGCTTAACCTTGTTGTCTTCATTCTAAATATTAAGATTTTATATAAAGAAGATATTGGAAGTGGAACTACTATTGAAAAAAC
Source organism: Phaenicophaeus curvirostris (assembly GCF_032191515.1). Classification (NCBI taxonomy): domain Eukaryota; kingdom Metazoa; phylum Chordata; class Aves; order Cuculiformes; family Cuculidae; genus Phaenicophaeus; species Phaenicophaeus curvirostris. The sequence continues at coordinate 40,425,334 of NC_091398.1, read as the reverse complement.
ACCAGAGATGCAGAGAGTTAAGCGAACCCAGGATGCAATAAGCTCGGTACAAAAGAATTGATTTTTAACATTTTACCAGTGCTAATTCAACTTGAAATAATATACTTCCACCCCTCTTATTTCTTTAAATCTTGCTAACAGCGGTTTGGAGAAAAAACATCCAGCTAAGGTTAATTTCTAAAAGTTTTTGCCTCTCTTGTTATTTAAACAGTAATCTTTCTAATGATTAACATTCAATTTGTTACTTACAATCCATTTCTAAAACACGGAAGCCCTTGCCATCATTTTAATCTCATTCCAACTGCAGTTTATTTAGCTCGGAATCAAAGAATTCTTTAGGCTGGCAGGTACCTCTTGAGATCACCTATTCCAACCCCGTTGCTCAAGCAGAACAGCTAGAGCAGGTTGCCTAGGACCTCGTCCAAGACTCCACAATCTCTCTGGGCAACCCATCCCAGTGTCTGACCACCCTCACAGTGAAAAAAAGTGTTTTCCTGTGTTCAGATTGAATTTTCTGCATTTTGGTTTGGTGCCCATTACCTCTTGTCTTGTCACTGACTGGTATTGAGAAGAGAGCCCCCTCTTCTTCATTCCTTCTAGACATATCGATAAGTTCCCCCTCAGCGTGCTCTTCTCCAAGCTGAAGATTCCCAGCTCTCTAAGCCTCATTTACTCATCTTCGTGGGCCTGAACTGGACTTATTCCAGTAAGTTCATATCTTTATTGAACTGGATGCAGAACTTTGGATGTGGCCAGAGAGATTAGAGGGGGAAAGATCACCTCCCCTGACCTGCTGGCAAAGGTCTCCTTAATGCAGACAAGGATGCTGTTGGCCTTTGCGAGGAGCTCAGCACCTGCACCTCCTCCACCCCTTGTGAGGAAGCTGTAGACCACGATAAAGTCTCCCCTCAGTCTCCTCTTCCGACTTCATGCCCTCCTTGACTTCTCAACCCCATGCTTCGATAGCTTCTCGGGGAGGGTGCAGGGCAAACAGTGTCAAACGCCTTACTAACGCATGTCTCGTGAAGCTTTTGTACTATACAGAACTCTGTAACATTCTAAATTTGGAATCATTGGGTATGTACTACTTTTCTTTTGAAACCTGGCAATACTTTTCATGCTTTTCTTGGATGCTGGCCTCATTTTAGTACGTTACTAACATTCCAGCCATTTGTTTCGTGCATAGTGTGTTGAATATGTTCTGGTGAAACGCTATTCCTTCTTTTTTTGTTACGATAAATTAAAAATGCAGATCACACCGCAATTGTTCCAGTGTTGTGTGATGACTCCCACCTTTGTTGGATACGATAGATTTTTACAACCCCCAAATTCTTCTTTTATTGGTGGAAAGACCGAGAGGTACCAGGTTCAGGGGAATTTACACCTGGTTTTAGAAACCTCTTTTAGTGAAGTGCCATCCACGGCGACATCTCCCCAACAGCTTGAGTCACCTTCCAACAGGCTTGTGAAGATGGTGGGAATGTTTTCATGGCAGCTTTCTGCTCATGTTAAAGCCAATGAGAGCTTTTCAATGTTCAGTCTCCTCGAGATCAGGACGATGCTCTCTGTGTATCCACATGGCGATCTAGGAGCCTGTTTCATATCACGCTAAGATTTCTAGCAATTATTGGAATTTTATATCATCACAAATTTCTGGAACTCAGTCTGAGAAACCTTGAAATGGTTCAATTGTTATAAATCAGGGCTTTGCTTTTGCTGTAATTAAACTCCTGGGAGATGTTAGATACCCAAATGTTAAGCTTCAAATGGAAAATTCTGGCTCTAATGAGATTATGGTTTGGTTTTTTTTTCCCTGAGCTGAATTATTTTTAAAGTGCTTTGTTGCCGTGTGGCAGAGTTAGCTGTTGGATAGCTCTAATGCCTTGGGGGTTTCCTTCTATCAGAATACATATAGTGCCTGAGATTTGAATGAGTTTGTAAAGTGGGAAGAACCTGTATGTCTTTATCTGTGTAACTTCTTAAACGTACCTGCGCCAGCTGTGCTTTAATGTCCTCTCACCTTTCCCTGACGTCTGTCTCTTTGTAGATCAAGTACAAGGAGAGCATTGGAAAAGGAACTCCCATTCCTGACCTCCCTGAAGTGAAGCGCGTCAAGGAGACGCAGAAGCACATCAGTTCGGTAATGCTCAACCCTTTCTCCTTAGCTGTGATACTCCTGTGGAGCTCAGGCTCCAGGCTGGGGTAGTGGTTGTGGGTGTGTTTTCTTGAGAAGAGAACAGGGGTTATTGGTACCTCACATGTTTCTAGGTGATGCTGGGGCACAGTGACACCCATATAATGAGAATCTTAGGATTTTCCATTCCTGATTTTGGAAATATGCTTTCCCTTTTGAGCTGTTCAGGATACTCGTGTCTTTTACAGCTTAGTTTTGCACAATGCAGTTGTTTTTTCAAATGTTTCTTAATTTTTCCTGTAACACAATTTATCTTCCCTTGCTGTGAGTGCTTTATTTTTGTATTTCTTCAGTGTTTCAGTGACATCAAGCAGTGATTTTTTTTTGTTGTTGCCTCTTTTTTTGCAAGTATTTTACCAGTTGTAAGAAAAACCATTAGTGTGTTTCTACATGATTAGGTTTTGAGCCAACCCAGGCATCTCCTGTACAGCTCCTTTCATGAAAAATACAATTTTTAAAATCAAGTAATTACAGGTAAAATTAAACCTAACAATGTGAGAGCTAGAACACTTATTTTTTTTGTACAGGAGACTTAAAAAAAAAGTAAAATAATGGTGTTTTGAACAGATAGTCACAGAGTTCAAACTGAAACATGGCCCCCAACTAAGTATTTTCATATTAATTGTGTCTACAAAAGGTTTGCTAACACCATAAAGGAGCCCCTCCTGAATGCTGACTGCCTAGGAGGTAATACTATTGCATTCTGAGTGAGATGGAAAGCAGAACATACTTACATTTCATGCCACATTGGCAGAAATTTTCAACTTGAGGCCTACTCTAACGAACTTCAGGGTGTTTGAGCACCTCACCATCGGTGTGAAGCACTTTGCTGGGCTGGTGACTGTGCTCAAACAGACACACACCGAGTAAAATGAATTGTGTGTGTATTTGCATGTAATCCCAGTTTGCAATTAGCTACAAAGCAGGTAAATGATCTCTCCGGATGTGCTGCAGTTGTTGTGGAAGGAATTCGCTCGTCTCACCTTGCTGGGTGCTTGTGTTCCACAGGTGTTGTACAAAGAGGACGTAGGGACAGGTATCCCCACTCCGGTCACTCCAGAAATAGAGAGAGTCAAACGCAATCAAGAACACATTAGCTCGGTATTTAAAAAACAAAAAATGTGTTATTTGCATAACATCCTAACATATAATGTGGTTTTCATCAGCAATTTAGAACCTTACTTGCTCCTGCCTTTTCCCTGGCAATATTTTAACTCATTTATATTCCACCTTCTTCTGCTTTAACTTTTTTTTTGGTGATTTACAGCTTTACATGCATTTCTTTTTAAGAACCAGACCTGGAAGTAGGCTGTGACATTAACATGGTGTTTCTCTCCATGTCTGTTTCATCTTAACTCTTCTAGCAGCCCTAGTTATAGATTTACAGAATAATCAGCCCCTGCCTTAGTATTTGCCTCTAGTACAAGTGTGATCCTAACACTAAACAGAACTCACAGAATAGTCAGAGTTATGATTTTGCCTGTGTCGAGTGCTTTTTTTGTGGAAACTTTCTTATACCTCACAGGTTTTATACAAAGAGGGCTTAGGGACCGGCATCCCAACACCGATTACTCCAGAGATGGAGAGAGTCAAACGCAATCAAGAGAACATTAGCTCGGTATTGCTAAATGAAACCAAACCTATCATTTCAATTGCAAATCAGATCCCTTTAGCTCCTCCGTATTAAATTTCCTTTCAGTTCTCTGCTGAACTTTGAACAATCCTCTTAATCAGATCACTAAAACCCTATCAGTATCTTAATGTTTTAGGTTTTCACTAAAGCTTATTTTCATTAAATTGTTCCAGTTCTGAGCTTTTAACCTCATTTACTCCCAGCAGTCGAGCAGTCCCTTGTTTTCCTTCCCAGTGCAATCCCAGCAGTCCGAGCGGTGTCACTCTTCTCCTCAATAACAAAGTCAATCCTTCTAACAGTTTTTAGGCTCACTGTGCTGGTCACCCTGCAAATGGAAAATGAGCTCTTAACACTTCCCAAAGCAGCCGAATGCAACTCGTGCGTGTTGTCTCCTGTCCTGGTTTTGCTGTGTTGGGTGCTTCCCTACATCCCACAGGTCTTCGTAAGGAAACCCGGGTGGCATCTCCGTATCACTGCACTATGAAAAAATGATAAAACCTGAATACTAAAAGGGAAAATACTCTAGTACTGAATTCCTGTTGATGATGTTTCTACTCCTAATGTGTTCCAGTCAAACGATATCATAATATTATTCTATATTTCTGTTTTAACTAGAGCAGCGTGGGACTAATTTTGACTTGCTCTGACACAGTTCAGACAGAATCAGGGAATGGTTTGGGTTGGAAGGCACCTCAAAGCCCCTCCAGTGCCACCCCTGCCATGGGCAGGGGCACCTCCCACTGGATCAGGGGCTCCAAGCCCCATCCAGCCTGGCCTTGAACCCCCAGTGCTCAGGATGGGGTGTGCACCCAGGGGAGATGACAACAACCCTCGCAGTTGTATTAACTCATCATTTTAATTAATTTTTTTTTTTTTATAGCCTTTCAACAGGGCTGACCAAACTCTGTTTTTCCTACTCCGAAGTTTCCCTGTGTTAAATCTCTTCTCTTCTCTCTCTCTCTCCTCCCCACCCTCCTCTTTCCTTTCCTGCCTGTTTTGGTTTGGACTCCCTCTTGCTCACAGGCTTTGTACAAAGAGGGGCTGGGGATCGGCACCCCGGTTCCGGTCACTCCCGAGATGGAGAGAGTCAAACGCAACCAGGAAAACTTTAGCTCGGTATTTTGTTCGTAATTTGAGACAAAAGTTCCCTAATAACTCTTTAACAATTCCACATTTACCTATTTTCTCTAATTAACTTATAAATGCAGAAACACCCCCTTTCTGCTATTAAATTTTCAGTCGCTCTTATATTTTATGTACTTCTTTTAAAACAGATTTATTTTGTGATCATAACATTTGAGGCTTCCTGTCCTTTAATTTTTAAAGATTTTTTTTTTTGGTGACGCTTAAGATATTTTGCATTTTTAAAAACCGCTGGGTGTTTTATTTGCTTCATTCCTTTCCTCTAATGCTTTCTGAATCTGTTGAACCACATCTAAGGTTAGGATGCAGTATTTCTAGCTGCCAAAAGCCTTCCTCTGTATTTATCACAGTTAACTGTTTTATAATTCTTGGTTTTCCTGCTTTCTAGTACCTTCAGTGGGCATAAAAACTCCCTGTGTTGCCTGCATCAAATGCAGTTGGTTTTTTCTTCTTAACTTTGTTTGGACTCCCCTGTCACCCGCAGGTGTTGTACAGAGAGGATCTGGGGACAGGAACCCCCACTCCTGTCACTCCGGAGATTGAGAGAGTCAAACGCAATCAAGAACACATTAGCTCGGTACTTTTTTCACATGAAAAGGAGAAAATAACCTTTTGATCTTTTTATACGTAATTTTAACATGTGCAAAATATCCTTGTTCCTCTATAATCAACTTACACAAAAAAACATTACCCTGGTCCCACTGAGATTTTTTTTTTCCCTTTTTTTGCTACTTACCACCTTCTTGTTCCTCTCGTTTGATTTCATCTCAATAACTTTGAATTCCAACATTCTTTTACACTGGTTGTCTTTTCAATTGAATTTGTTCTTCAGAGATACCCTGCTTTTCCTTTGCTTTTCTGGATTTTTTTCCTCTGATTTTACTGGGTTCTTTGATGATGAACTGGACAATGAGTGGTGTTTCCCCCAGGAATAGGTGGCTCCTCAAAGAGGAGTGTGGGGACAAACCACTTTTAGGAAGGCGCGTTAAGACCTGGTCCTTAACGACTCAAGGTTTGCCTCACTGCTGGTGGAAAGACAATAATAGACTTCACTATAAATTATTTAAGACTGTAAACTTGTCAATCCTACTTCTGAATGTCCACATGGGGCAGCACGTAACCGAGCGGTGCAGGTGTTGTGGCATCCTGGTAGGAGTCCTAGTGGCGTATTGGTGTTTAACTCCATCTTCAGAGATTTAAGCTTTAGGTTTTATTTTTATGGGTTTTTTAGTCCCCATGTGTGTTGCAGGTGTCTCAGGAAACCTTCCCTCGCGTTGCTGTTTGCCTGTTCCTTGTTCTCTTGCTCACGCAGCCCTGTCACCCGCAGGTGTTGTACAGAGAGGATCTGGGGACAGGAACCCCCACTCCTGTCACTCCGGAGATTGAGAGAGTCAAACGCAATCAAGAACACATTAGCTCGGTACTTTTTTCATGTGAAAAGGAGAAAATTCCCTCTTGATCTGTTTTTAAACAATTTTAACACATGCAAAATGTCCTTGTTCCTCTATAATCAACTTACACAAAAACCATTATCCTGATCCCACTGAGATTTTTTTCCCCCTTATTGCTACTTACCTCCTTCTTGTTCCTCTGGTTTGATTTCGTTTCAATAACTTTGAATTCCATCTTTCTTTTGACACTGATTATATTTTCGATCAACTTTGTTCTTTAATGAGATCCTGTTTTTCCTTTGCTTTATCACAACCATCCTTGTGTTTGTTTTCTGGTTTTTTTCCCTCTGATTTTATTGATTTTATTGGATTCTGTGATGATGAACAGGACAATGAGTGGTGTTTCCCCCGGGAATGGGTGGCTCCTTGATGACGAGTGTGGGGACAAACCAATTTAGGAAGGCACGTTAAGACCTGGTCCTTGATGGCTCAAGGTTTGCCTCACTGCTTATAGCGAGGCAATAATAGACTTCACTATGAATTATTTAAGACTGTAAACTTGTCAATCCCACTTCTGAATGTCCACATGGGGCAGCACATAACCAATGGTGAAGGTGTTGTGGCATCCTGGTAGGAGTCCTAGTGGCGTATTGGTGTTTAACTCCATCTTCAGAGATTTAAGCTTTAGATTTTTATTTTTATGGGTTTTTTAGTCCCCATGTGTGTTGCGGGTGTCTCAGGAAACCTTCCCTCGCGTTGCTGTTTGCCTGTTCCTTGCTCTCTTGCTCACGCAGCCCTGTCACCCGCAGGTGTTGTACAGAGAGGATCTGGGGACAGGAACCCCCACTCCTGTCACTCCGGAGATTGAGAGAGTCAAACGCAATCAAGAACACATTAGCTCGGTACTTTTTTCATGTGAAAAGGAGAAAATTCCCTCTTGATCTGTTTTTAAACAATTTTAACACACACAAAATATCCTTGTTCCTCTATAATCAACTTACACAAAAAACATTATCCTGGTCCCACTGAGATTTTTTTTTCCCTTTTTTGCTACTTACCTCCTTCTTGTTCCTCTGGTTTGATTTCACCTCAATAACGTTGAATTCCACCCTTCTTTTACACTGGTTGTCTTTTCAATTGAATTTGTTCTTCAGAGATACCCTGCTTTTCCTTTGCTTTATCACACCCATCGTTGTGTTTGTTTTCTGGATTTTTTTCCTCTGATTTTACTGGATTCTTTGATGATGAACTGGACAATGAGTGGTGTTTCCCCCAGGGAAGGGTGGCTCCTCAAAGAGGAGTGTGGGGACAAACCACTTTTAGGAACCTGGTCCTTAACGACTCAAGGTTTGCCTCACTGCTTATGGAAAGACAATAATAGACTTCACTATAAATTAAGACTGTAAACTTGTCAATCCCACTTCTGAATGTCCACATGGGGCAGCACGTAACCGAGCGGTGCAGGTGTTGTGGCATCCTGGTAGGAGTCCTAGTGGCGTATTGGTGTTTAACTCCATCTTCAGAGATTTAAGCTTTAGGTTTTATTTTTATGGGTTTTTTAGTCCCCATGTGTGTTGCAGGTGTCTCAGGAAACCTTCCCTCGCGTTGCTGTTTGCCTGTTCCTTGCTCTCTTGCTCACGCAGCCCTGTCACCCGCAGGTGTTGTACAGAGAGGATCTGGGGACAGGAACCCCCACTCCTGTCACTCCGGAGATTGAGAGAGTCAAACGCAATCAAGAACACATTAGCTCGGTACTTCTTTCACGTGAAAAGGAGAAAATTCCTTCTTGATCTGTTTTTAAACAATTTTAACACACACAAAATACCTTTGTTCCTCTATAATCAACTTACACAAAAACCATTATCCTGATCCCACTGAGATTTTTTTTCTCCTTATTGCTGCTTACCACCTTCTTGTTCCTCTGGTTTGATTTCACTTCAATAACTTTGAATTCCACCTTTCTTTTGACACTGATTATCTTTTCAATTGGTTTTGTTCCTCAAAGTGACTCCATTTTTCCTTTGCTTTATCACAATAATCCTTAGTTTTGTTTTGTGTTGTTTTTCCCCAATTTTACTGACTTTGCACATGAGAACTAAACCACCCACCACCTGCTGCGGCTGCGTGGAGCCGAGCTGGGTGTGATGATGCTCTCACACACGGTGGTGGGACCTGCTGGGGGTTTGGAATGGGCAGGTGAAACATAATTGGTGCCTTTGATCCTTCTGCAGTGTATTTGGTGCCTCCTCCCTTTAGGCAATCTTTAATTCTCTTGCACGGAGATGGGGGCCCAGATGTCCAGCTGGCATGACCTGCTCTTGATAAGTTAGAAACCCAGATTTGCAGGATTAGGATGTTACTCGAGCGAGGAAGGAGTCAGACAGGAGAGCACTCACCATTATAGTTTGCCCAGTTCCATTTTCACACATGTTCCTTTGTTATAATTGTGTCTCCATGTCCTCCCTGGGCCAAACAAACCAGATTCTTTGAAGATGAACAGGACAATGAGTGGTGTTTCCCCCAGGAATGGGTGGCTCCTTGATGACGAGTGTGGGGACAAACCAGTTTAGGAAGGCGCTCTAAGACCTGGTCCTCGATGGCTCGAGGTTTGCCTCACTGCTTATGGAAAGACAATAATATATTTCACTATAATTTATTTAAGACTGTAAACTTGTAAATCCCACTTCTGAATGTTCACATGGGGCAGCACGTAACCGAGCGGTGCAGGTGTTGTGGCATCCTGGTAGGAGTCCTAGTGGCGTATTGGTGTTTAACTCCGTCTTCAGAGATTTAAGCTTTAGATTTTTATTTTTATGGGTTTTTTAGTCCCCGTGTGTGTTCCAGGTGTCTCAGGAAACCTTCCCTCGCGTTGCTGTTTGCCTGTTCCTTGCTCTCTTGCTCACGCAGCCCTGTCACCCGCAGGTGTTGTACAGAGAGGATCTGGGGACAGGAACCCCCACTCCTGTCACTCCGGAGATTGAGAGAGTCAAACGCAATCAAGAACACATTAGCTCGGTACTTTTTCTATGTGAAAAGGAGAAAATTCCCTCTTGATCTGTTTTTAAATAATTTTAACACACACAAAATACCCTTGTTCCTCTATAATCAACTTACACAAAAACCATTATCCTGATCCCACTGAGATTTTTTTTCCCTTTTTTGCTACTTACCTCCTTCTTGTTCCTCTGGTTTGATTTCGTTTCAATAACTTTGATTTCTACCTTTATTTTGACACTGAATATCTTTTTAGTTGACTTTGTTCTTTAAAGAAACCCTGGTTTTCCTTTGCTTTATCACAACCATCCTTGTGTTTGTTTTCTGGATTTTTTTCCTCTGACTTTACTGACTTTACCCAAGAGCTAAAGCACCCCCCACCTGCTGCAGCTCCGTGGAGCCGAGCTCAGTGCTCTAACCTGCTGTAAGACCTGCCAGGGGGGTCTGGAAGGGTTCGATGAAACCGCGCTGAGGTCATTGTTCCTGTTGTTGTATCTGGCCCCTCTGCCTTTCCGACAGCTTCACAAATCCCCCGCGGCACGGCCGGCTTTCTCTACAGAAACACCTGGGGGAGGTGTTCCTGCCAGGGTCACTGCAGACTATGAGTGTTTATAGCTTGGAGGAGCAATTTAATTTTCTTTTTTTTTTTTTTTCCAAGCTTGGGCTCGGAGCAGCTTTGGGAAATGTTCAGTCCGTTTTGTTTGCTTGTTCGTGTTCTGTTGCTCACGCAGCCCTCTTGCCCCACAGGTGTTGTACAGAGAGGATCTGGGGACAGGAACCCCGATACCTGTCACTCCTGAGGTTGAGAGAGTCAAACGCAATCAAGAACACATTAGCTCGGTATTTTGTGGAGGAAAAGAAGCCTTTCCTTTAACTCCACCTAAACTGAATTTTTTAACTGTTATTAAAATTGAACATTTCCACTACTTATTTCCATGTAATCAACTTACGAATCCATCCTTTCTTCTTCACTGTGTTCTATTTTACTGACCTACCACTTCTTCATCAGTGTAATTATTTACCTAATCCTAAATATTTTAACCATTTTGCTCCCTGTGCCAACTTCTTTATATGTGTTTTTGTTTGGTTGGAGGTTCTTTTTTAAATCCTATTTGTTTATTGATTTTAATGCCATTATCGTAGCAGGGGGAGGGTCCAGCTTTCCAGCCGGCTTCAGTTGTACTCTAAAAGCTCCCCTTCACCATGAAAATGCATTTGATTTGGAGGATCCTGTGTTGGATTCATCGCACCCGCTGAGGTTCAACCGCAGCCCCCTTTGCCTTCAGCCCCTCGTGGGGGCAATCCCCACCTTCCCCGGCCCCCCCGCTCCCAGGGGCAGCTTTTAGGGCACGTTAGAACAGGCTGAGACCCAGCAGAATCAAATATTTGACTTGTGTCGGATGCTTACGGAGCTGTGGTTACATCTGTGGCTGCTTCTTGTCGCTGTGCAGGTGTTGTACAAGGAGAGCGTGGGGATTGGGACCCCCACCCCTGTCACTCCAGAGATGGAGAGGGTCAAACGCAATCAAGAAATCTGTAGCTCGGTACTTTGCTGAGAGAGAGAGTTCCTTTTAACTCTGTTTAAATCAGCGTTTTAACAGTTTTTAAATGGATGTTGTAACACTTCTCCCAAAATAATGCCCACCCCATCTCTAAAGCGGCCGACGTAAGGGATTACTTCTCACTCATGTCTTACTCTTGTTTCCAGTGGTGACTTTTAACTTGTTACAGCTTTTAAGAGTGATTTTAATGCTCTACTCTAATCCTAAACACATTTAACCAACCCCATTCCTTTTCTCTGCAGTGCTGGTGTTCTTTTTTTCTTTTCTTAATTGCAATTTACATATTGATAACACCCTCAGCCCCTCAATACGGTATTTCTGTGGTCTCGTTTTTGTAGTACTTACACTATTTATTATGACTGAGCCTGTAGTTAAAAAGCCACTATGCCAAACCTCACTCCTCTAGTCAAATGCCGTGAATAGCTTCTTCAAAAATTGATGTAATATGTAGGCCCTGAGAAAATAAGTACCAGAACAAAATGCCTTGGGCTTTCGGTCTGTGTACGGGTGGGTTTTTATGTGTCGTTGCTTTCTTTGGCTCCTTTCTTGTGTCTCATAGGTGTTGTACAAAGAAAACATAGGGAAAGCCACCCCAACTCCTGTCACTCCTGAGATGGAAAGAGTCAAACGCAATCAAGAAATCATTAGCTCGGTACTTTTAATAGGAAACCAGTTGCTAAAGAGCTGAGTGAAATGTCTAATATAACCATAGCGGTTTAGTGATCGGAGCTTTCTAACTCTAGAATGAACCTGCCGTGCGGCATCGGTGCTGACACACGCCTTGTCCCACCTTCTGTTTAACACTGTCCGAGCAGGGTTTGAGTGGAACTAGGTCTGAGTTGGTTTGGTTTGTTGGGTGCTGTTTCTTTGCAGTTTTTTAACCCTTCCTCACTGCCGTTGTGCTTTCCTGCGGAGCTGATTCCACGTCGGCTCCGTTTCTGCATCCTCTCCCATTAATGGCAAAGCTCCCGCTGGGAGCGAGCCCCGAGTCTAACTCCTTCGAAGCGTAACGATTCAAAGGCTTTATTGACTGTTGGGTTGGGTTTGGGTTGTGGTGGTTGTTTTTTGTTGCCTTTTTAATGACACTTGGATACTCCCTTGTATCCTGTAGGTTTTGTACAAAGAGAATGTGGGGAAAGTGACCCCAACACCAATCACTCCAGAGATGGAGAGAGTCAAACGCAATCAAGAAATCATTAGCTCGGTACCTTAAAAACAGATTCTTATTTTTCCTTTGTGTTTATATTTTAATAACGTAACATTCTAACTCCCTACTGAAAGTTGTTTTTAATTTAAAAAATATAGAGTTGTTTCTGTAAATTAATCACTCCTCTTCTAAAATCAAATTCCTGTAGTCTTAACAGTTTGATCCAGAAATTCAGGCCTGTTTTACAACTCGATTTGTACGGCCGTGGGCTCTATCCAGACAGTATTAAGAGCTTGGCATCTTGTGGTGGAGATACTCAGGTTTCTCTCTCTGTGCTTTGTGTTTAAGCTTTCATTGGCTTTTCAGGAGTATTTGGCTTTAGTGAAAAACAAACAAACGAGACAAACAACCACCCCACCCTGAAATATCCCCCCTCTCTGAGCCACCTGGGGTGGTGTGGCTGGGGCAGGTGACTGTGGACGCCTTAAACGGAACGACATGAAAGGAACAAGAGAGTTCCTGTTCTACACTATCAGTGATGGCTTTTAGGTGGCCTCATGGGTGGGGAGGCACCTAGGTGGTGCAGTGACACCACACCCATCGTAGGATCATGGAATAGTTTGGGTGGGAAGGGACCTCAAAGCCCACCCAGTGCCACCCCTGCCCTGGGCAGAGACACCTCCCACTGGATCAGGGGCTCCCAGCCCCATCCAGCCTGGCCTTGAACCCCTCCAGGGATGGGGCAGCCACCCCTGCTCTGGGCAGCCTGGGCCAGGGCCTCCCCACCCTCATTGTGTCTAATCTAAATCCCCTTCCAATTTAAAGCCATCCCCTCTCATCCTGTCACTCCAGGCCCTTGGAAAAAGTCCCTCCCCAGCTTTCCTGGAGCCCCTTTCAGCTCTTGAAGCTGCTCTAAGGTCTCCTTGGACCCTTCTCTTCTCCAGGCTGAAGAACGCCAACTCTCAGCCTGGCCTCAGAGCAGAGGCTGTGCCAACACAGCTCCCTCCTTCCTCCCAAAATGGTCACAAATTGCTTCAAATACAGACAAAACGTGTTTTAAATCAGCCTCTCGGGCTCAGGCTGCGTCCCAGGCTGGTGGAGCCATCGCCGTAGCTGGATAGAGCCCTTCCTCGTGAACCCACACCCAAGCTTTCTCTCAGTTTCCTTCCCTCCCCCTCTCAGAGCGGTCGGTTTGGCTTTTGTGCAGTGCCGCACGTCGTAACCAGCCGTGACTTTCTTGAAAGTTGTTAACCAAGTGATATTTGTGTTCCAATCCTTCCCATTTTGGGGGGTGTTAAGATACTGGATACATCTTCTGTATCCCACAGGTGTTGTACAAAGAAAACTTGGGGCGTGCAACCCCCACCCCAATCACTCCAGAGATGGAGAGAGTCAGACGCAATCAAGAACACATTAGCTCGGTACAGTCTGGAGACGTGCAGGGGAGACAATAGAGCTCTCTTTTAATAACTTAAGTCTGCCTGGTTTTATTTAACCCTCTAATTTTTTCCCCTCAAACTTAGAAAAATCATCTCTTAAAATTATGGTACTTAAGATTTATTTTTTTTTTTTGTCAATTAACTTTTTAACACTATTTTTGCTCTGATTTTTTTTTTGTTGTTGCCTAATGGGTGGTGTTGACTCTAAACTCAGTAACCTGAGAGGTTTTCGGTTGTACCTGTGTGACTCTGAGCTGCTTTGTGATCTGTAGGTTGTGTACAAAGAAGGCTTGGGGAAGGCAACCCCCACCCCGGTCACTCCAGAGATGGAGAGAGTCAAACGCAATCAAGAACACATTAGCTCGGTACTGAAAGGAGAAGGACAACCTCTTTGATTTAAAAATAACCACTCTGAACAAAATCTCCTCTTCTAATTTAGCCTCATTTTCTCTGTTTTCCTTGGGTTTTTTGCCTATTTTTCCTTTTGATTTTTACCTTTTGCTCTAGCAAATAACTTTTTAGATGCTTTATCTCCCAAGATCTTTTCTACCCCTGCAGTGATGAGTTTGCTTAAACAATAACACCCCTGACAGAACGAGCTGTGTTATCCCTGTCTGATTTGTCACCTTTTTACGCGCTGTAGGTGTTGTACAAGGAGCAGCTGGCAAAAGGAACTCCAACACCGCTGACTCCAGAGATGGAGAGAGCTAAACGCAATCAAGAAAACATCAGTTCGGTAAGTTCTGTTCAGCCAAGAAATGAAAATACATTGAAAGGAACATTTTAATCCCCGAGATCCTTACTGAAATCAGCAGTGCAGATGTTAACGTAAGTACCCAGCCACAGGAGTTGGAAGTATGAAGTAGCCATGCTAAAATCAATCCCTTTTAATACTTGCTTTTTACCTTCTGCTTCAATCAAGTATTTCATTCTTCGTGATTAACTGCTTTAGTTTGGGGTTTTATTTAACGAACAGTTGAATTTCAAACAACCTCTGTTGCCTTCAAGTCTCTTGCACGTCGCTTCTGGTTTTGCTGCTCCTGTACTGAATGAGACATAGAATGGTGGTTCTTCTGTAACTGTGTTTTATGTTCGATCACCGACACTCTATTACCTATAAACACCTGACAGATCTGGAAGCAGCTGCCTTTAGGCCCTCTGCTCCTGTTACTCTAGAGGTGAATCCTGACACCCCCCATCCTGTTTCTGTACCAAACAGATGTCACGGCTTGCTTGATGAACCCAGTAACACCACATCTACAAACGGTTATGGAAGCAACTCAAAAGTTATGGAAGTTATCACTCAATGGGAGTTATCACTCAAAAAAGAGCAAAAATGTTAGTATTTCAATGACAAATACAGTTCTTCTGTTCTCTTCTGCACTGGTACCTTCACTGCGGTCAGTGCATATAAGAACATCACCTGGAACTTTATGACTGCATTGCCTCTGCCTGATATTATGAGGTTAGCAAAGGTTAAGGATCTATTAGTTAAGAAAGTTCAGAGCTGTCTGCCTCCAAGAGTTCTGCTTTGCGTTCCGGAGTTGTTCACAAGACAGATGCCGCTGCTGCTGCTGCCGTGCGTTTGTTCCCCTCCTTTGCCAGGTTGCAGCTCGTTCCTCGTGGTGCAGAAGTCGTGTGCCCTGCGCTCAGCTCCTTTTCCTCACTGGCAGGTTCTTTATTCGGACAGTTTCCGGAAACAAGTGCAGGGCAAAGCTGCCTACGTCCTGGATACCCCTGAAATGCGGCGCGTGCGGGAGACCCAGAAGCACATCTCGACAGTAAGAGCATTTATAGACCTATTTTTCACTTGGCAAGTGACTGAAATGGAACCATAACCTTGTTCCTGAGACGTCCCAGGGTGGGAAGCTCAAGGACAATGTGTCTGTACCAAGATTGTTGCCCAAAGGGCTAAAGGCAAGTGGCTCTGTGGGAAAGGCCCGTTGGGGATTAGGTGCGCTCGCTCTCTCTTTGTTCCTTGGATTGGAAGAAGCAAAAGCTCAAGGACCATGTGCCTCTCTACTAGAAAACCACCTGAGGTAAGTGGGAATGAAAACTGTTCATCTCAGCCACAGTGAACAGCCGTTTCACTTTAAATTGCAGGTGAAATACCATGAAGACTTTGAGAAAAGCAAAGGCACCTTCACACCTGTGGTTACCGACCCCATCACAGAACGCGTGAAGAAGAACATGCAGGACTTCAGTGACATCAGCTACCGCGGCATCCAGAGGCGAGTGGTGGAAATGGAGAGAAAGCGCGTGGACCAGGATCAGGAGAACCTCACAGGTGAGGAGAACCCGGGTTTTATAGCAGTTTCTGTGCTTCATTTACATGAAACCTAAGCTGACCCGGATGAGCTGCTCGCTTTGATCTCACTCATACCAACTCAAATTTATCATCACGTGTTTATCAAGGCTAATTTTGAAAATACTCTCTTGTCACAGCTGTGACTCACCTGTGGCTGCCTCTCCCACTGCCCAACCATGTAATGCAACACTAGATTTTCATTTCTTACTTATATTTCTAGCTTCATCTCTATGCTTAACAGAGAGACCTTAGCTAATTATATATAGATCGTATTTAACAGAATAAACAAAGCCTAATCTGTGCTTTGATTTGAGGAACACAAGTTTATGAGCGTGGCTGGTCCTCCCTGATGCCCTCTCACTCCTCTTCAGGACAGAAGCGCTGCTCACACTCTCTCAGAGCTGCTCGAGCTGCAGCTTCTCCTCAGTAAATGCCATTTCTCTTACAGGTCTTCGCGTGTGGCGCACAAATCCTGGCTCTGTCTTTGACTACGACCCAGCGGAAGACAACATTCAGTCCAGAAGCTTGCACATGATCTCTGGTTAGTTCCATAGTCTAGGCTCGTTGTGGAAAATGGGGTTTATAATTAAAATTTATAAATGGGGTTTAGAATAACAGGGGATTGACAACTGTGCTAGGAGGCCACAGAGATGACCTGAGGGCTGGAGAACCTCCCGTTTGAGGCCAGGCTGAGAGCTGGGGTTGTGCAGCCTGGAGAAGAGAAGGCTGGGGGGAGACCTTAGAGCAGCTTCCAGTGCTGAAAGGGGCTCCAGGAAAGCCGGAGAGGGACTCGATCAGGGAGGGCAGGGACAGGCGCGGGGAATGGTTTTCAGCTGCAAGAGAGTGGGTTTAGCCTAGATTTTAGAACAGGTTCGTAGAAAGCCTGTCCCTGGCTGCATTCAAGGTCAGGTTGGATGGGACTCGAGCAACCTGCTCAGCGCTGGGGGGGGTTGGACCCATGGGCT
This sequence comes from Phaenicophaeus curvirostris, assembly GCF_032191515.1. NCBI lineage: Eukaryota > Metazoa > Chordata > Aves > Cuculiformes > Cuculidae > Phaenicophaeus > Phaenicophaeus curvirostris. Next base: position 40,408,558 of record NC_091398.1, on the reverse strand, counting down.
TTAAATGTCCCTTCCAACTCATCCCCTTCCCTCGTTCTACAGCTGTGGGTGTACGTGTAAACACATAGAGACACAAAGTTATGTCTGTGTATATACATGTGTATTTTTATGTGTGTATCTGCTTACAAAGAGCTGCCTTGGTCTCCACTGCTCTCTCGTTGCAGTCCAAGCCCAGCGCCGCAGCCGGGAGCACTCCCGCTCTGCCAGTGCCTTGAGCATCAGCGGTGGCGAGGAAAAATCCGAGCCCTCCGATGGGGTGGATCAACACTTGTCCTACTACAGCGGCGGGGGCTTCTTCACCACAACCGCAACAGGTACGGGGAGAACAAAAATGCCATTTCCTCACGTATGAGGTCAAATGGTTCCCACGCCACAGGGCAGTGCAGTAGGGGGCACGGTTCCTTAATCCCTTCAGTAGGAAAAAATCACAGAACCTGCAAAACGCTGAGTTACGGACATAACCAACAGGGGTGAAGTTGTCTGTCTGAGGATAAAGGCAGCTGAGCCACCCAGTGCCCTACCCCTACTCGATTAAGCAACCCCAACTGTATTTTCCTTTTGCAGTGGGCTACAAACACGCTAAAACCATAGAGCTACCCCAGCAGCGCTCATCGTCAGTGGTCACCCAGCAAACAACCGTGTCCTCAGTTCCTTCTCACCCCTCTACTGCTGGTGTAAGTAACTTTGATCACTTGCTGTGGGAGTTGGACTGCACAGCCCTGGAGGGCCCCAGCAGCTGACAGTGCACGGTCCATCACACTTTGGGTGATGTTAATCCAGGCCCGAGAAGGGAGTGCAGCTACCTCTGGGCCTGAAGCTTGGCCCAGAACCAGGGGGAGGTGCGTGACTCAGGGCAGGAGGATAGAGCCTCAGCTCTTCTTGGGAACTTTAACACTTACCCCTCTGGAAATTGAGTCGCAGAGTAGAGCAACAGCATCGCCTCCCCCCAAGATCTGCTGCGAGGCGACACCTTCAAGCTCTGGCTGGAGCTACCCCGAGCTGCTGTTGCTCAGATGCGCTCAGAGAAGGTTTTGTTCAGCTTGGGTGTCACTAACCCCGCAGGCCGTACCCTCAGGCACCGCGGTACTTGTGTAACCACAGTGCTCGGTTACTGAGCAGAAACACCCTGGGAGCTGAACCCCATGTAGGCGGCCAGCCCCGTGCCAGCAGCAGCGGGTAGAGAGCTGTGAAACGAGCCTGCTCCTGCCTTTCCCTCTGGGTGCCCACAGCAGGGCTATAACCCCACCTCTTGCTTCTCTGCCCCCCACCCCTTTCTAACCCCCCCAGAAGACATACCGGGCCATGTACGACTACATGGCAGCTGATGCCGACGAGGTGTCCTTCAAAGACGGCGACACCATCGTGAACGTGCAAGCGATCGATGAGGGCTGGATGTACGGGACCGTCCAGAGAACCGGCAAGACGGGGATGCTGCCGGCCAACTACGTCGAGGCCGTCTGACCCCAGCTCCCCGAACGCACCCGCAGGGCACGGCAGCCTGAGCAAAGAGCTCAGAGCACTTCTCCAAGTGCCCCGTTGTCCTCCATGGGGGTGCTGCCTTGTAAACCATAATAGGAAAAAAAAATGTTCTAAGAAGTTTTAATGTATTCATTTCTTTTCCATATAAGCAATGTTTATGCTTTGCATCTCCAGCCAGCGCTTAGCTGGGCTGGGTGGGGGAATCAAACTCAAACACCTCTCCTGCTTGTTGAGCTTCTTCATGCGTCTGTTCTGGGGTCAAAAGCTCTTACTGTAAATTAGTGACTAAATAAAGCTGATGGTTCTGCAGTGTTTGACGAGTTCACTCACGCTGAGGAGCAGGGGTCAGAGCTGGTACTGAGAGCGCAGAGGAACGCAGAGGGGAACAGAAGATGCAGCAGCCAGAGCAGATGGCAAGCGCTGAGGAGCTCAGGCAGCTGGACTAAATAGTTCCTAGGTGCTGTGTCCAGGTGGCTGAAGCTTCTGGTACCAGCTTGACTCCAAGAAAGGAAATGTGACATCACTCCATATGGTGTCCTAAAGGTTAAACATGATGTAACGTTGTGTCTCCTTCCTCCTAACTGGGACCTCAAAGGGAACTCAGAGCAGGTCAGGCTGAACACAACCAGCTTGAGGGAAGCGTCCTTCCTCCACGTGGGATCCAGGATTGCCAGCAGGGGTTGTTAACCAACCCTGGTGTTGTCTAAGGGGTTGTTAACACCCTTGTAGGATGCACTAGGAACATCCTTATCCATACAGGCCACTTGTTCAAGAGCTGAACAAGCCCAAGCAGGTGGATTTGGAATCAAGGTAACATTTTCCCACAGGAAAAAACGACAGACAAGCCAAGTCCTCGCATCCACGGTGTAGCTCAGACTCCTCCTTTCCTGTTCATTTTCCTCATGACACATCCAGTCTTCACCCTTTTTGTGTAACACCATGTCCTCCTGGTACCTTCCACAGTCCCACCCACCCCTGTGACTCCAAAGCTGACAGAGCCCATTAGAGCTCAGGGAACCCCCAAAACCACAACGTCATTAACAAGTTTGGGAACTAGTTGCTGTTTTATTTGCCCACATGTAAGTTGTAAAAACACCTGCAGCAATTCCTCTCAATAAAGGTCCTTTCCCCAGCTCTAGTACAATATATACAAATCAGGTGTCCAGGGTAAAGCCGAGAGCTCTCCCCAAAGGGCTCTGAGAAGCAGCAGTGCATTCCATGCAATTAAAACTCAACATCATAAATTAACCAACATGTGCCATCTTAAGCCTGTACATAATATACAAAGAGCTCTTGTCAAATCCATTCATTTCCCCAAGGAAAAACTCTTCTCCCCGGAAGAACTGCTGCAAACAGGGAACATGGAGCAATTGCCTGAGAAGCTCTGCCAAGTAAGGGCACGGTGCAATATCCGCTTCTTCCTGGGATCCCTACAGAAACGGGTGTCAAACCCAGCTCACCTCAACCTCCAGGAGGCACCGCGAGGAGGGTCTCTCCGCAGAGGAAGGCTCCGCAGCAGTAAGAACACTTGGGATGGTGAAAAAATAAACTCCTCTGTTGGTTTGGTTTCAGTCTTTGCTATTGCACAACATCAAGAGGTCCTTTCACTGCCTGAAAGAAATAGGCACAGCAGTGGGGTACAAACACCTCTGCTAGGGAACCAACAGCCCCGAAGGAACCAAAACCCACGGGGAACAACAACCATGATACATTTTGCTGACATAAACCTTAAAAGTCTTCTGCTGTACAAAATGCACCAGTTAAGGAATAACTTTCCAGTAAGAGAAGCAGATTTTGGGGGAAACTGTTCAACAAAATCCTCCTTACACAGTAAATTATAAGCAACTACTCAGAACTGTCATGGGGTGGTGATTTCCAGCGGGCCTGCAGGGTTTTCAGGACGCAGTTTGTCATGGCAAGGAGTTTCTCTTGCATCTCAAAGAGCTGGCTGCCCGAATAGCCGCGAAGATCTTCGGGGGTGAGCTGAGCGGCCAGGGCGTCGATCTGGCCCAGGAGATCCGCCGTGGGCTGGTCACTCGCCGTCACGACAACCGGTTCTGTCAGATCTGAAAGGGAGGGCAAGCAGGGCAGCGCAGGCCCTGTGTCTGCATGACACGTTAAAGCAGCCTAAAAAGTATTTGCTCCATACAAATGAAAGCTCTGACAAAGGCCCCCTTGGAACTCCATGCCATCCTGCCTTCTCTACCATGGCTTTCATTACACTTGATCACGACTGAATGATAAAACTCACATTCAGACACTGCCAGTGCTTTGGAGACGTGTTATCCTGTGTTATTAGGGCCTAAAGGAAAGCTGGGGAGGGGCTCTGTCAGGGAGTGCAGGGACAGGACAGTGGGGGAAGAGTTTTGAGCTGAAAGAGGGAGATTGAGATGAGATCTTAGGCAGAAATGTTCTGCTGTGAGGGTGGGGAGGCCCTGGCCCAGGCTGCCCAGAGCAGGGGTGGCTGCCCCATCCCTGGAGGGGTTCAAGGCCAGGCTGGATGGGGCTTGGAGCCCCTGATCCAGTGGGAGGTGTCCCTGCCCAGGGCAGGGGTGGGACTGGATGGGCTTTGAGGTCCCTTCTGACCCAAATCATTCCATAGAATCATAGAATAACCAGGTTGGAAGAGACCCACCGGATCATTGAGTCCAACCATTCCCATCAATCACTAACCCATTCTCCTTAGCACCTCGTCCACCCGTGCCTTAAACCCCTCCAGGGAAGGGGACTCAACCCCCTCCCTGGGCAGCCTCTGCCAGTGCCCAATGACCCTTTCTGTGAAGAATTTTTTCCTGATGTCCAGCCTGAACCTCCCCTGGCGGAGCTTGAGGCCATTCCCTCTCGTCCTGTCCCCTGTCCCTTGGGAGAAGAGCCCAGCTCCCTCCTCTCCACAACCTCCTCTCAGGTAGTTGCAGAGAGCAATGAGGTCTCCCCTCAGCCTCCTCTTCTCCAGGCTGAACACCCCCAGCTCTCTCAGCCGCTCCTCATAAGACCCATGAATCCATGATTCTATGAAACTTTTAAACTGGACAGCTTAGAAGTTACTTCCATGTTCTTTGTTCCCCAGTTAACCAAACGCTTCAAGCTCTCTGGGGCTTCATGAAGTGGCCACCTCCCTCCTCCATCTCCACCACCCGCCCCACACAGCACTGCTTGCTGCTGGCACTCTTTGTCCAGAGTAAGATAACCAAGTGCTCCCATTAGGGGTGAAGGGAAGCAGCTGTACAGCAGGAACACCAGAATCCTCAGCAAAAAGCAGGGAAATGGTACCTGTTGCAAGTTTTTCTTCATCTGCAGACAGAGATTTATCCTCTGTGTTATTTATGGGCTTTTCTGCATCTTCAAGCGCTGCTATTTCCTCAAATCCTCGAGATTTTATCTGCAGATTTTTTGGGAGAGAACAAGACAGGCATTTGCAGAGGGGAAAGAAAAGGGGTTACATGGTGGTTCACGTTTTAACCTTGTAGTAAATATCATTGTTATTCCCCTTAATAACACAGTAACCAAGTCAGCTGTAGCTGGCGATCATGCTTTAAAGTGCTATTTCTCAGGGGGAAACTCCATTATTCCCAACGATGGGACTCAGCCCTTCATCAGGCTCACCCTGGCTTTCTGGGCACTGAAATGACATTTACCTGCTGCTCATGAAATCCTTTCAGAGCTTTTTTAACGTTGCAAACTTTGGGAGAGCGGATGGGAAGGGTTTTGATTTCCAATACTGTCAAAGCGCTCAGATCACCCACAGTCTTGATATTCTTTGCTCGGATGAGCTGCCCCAAACCCCTGGACCTGCAGCAGGGGAAAGAGCAAGGGTTTATTCCTCTAGAGCCCACGCCCATCCTGCCAGGCGCAGCGGAGCGGGAAGAAGTCTTACGGGAATGACAATTCACACACAAATAAGGGAGGGAAAAAGGAGGTGCAAGTGATGTTCTACCCGCAAAGCACCCCTTTTGCAGCTTATCCTATACCCATCAGAGAACAGTAGCTCTGGGTACCGCGAGCGGAAGGAGAGAACCTGAATTACACCGGGAAAGGCCTTTCTGAGCGGTTCCCACTGCGTGGCTACAGTTCGGTGTGAAAAATTATTGAAATTCAGATTGGAACCCAACTGCGCGAGCACCCAAGCTTTCTACATCCAAAACATCCATTTTTGGAAAATCCCACTCCACCTTCAACACAAAGAAAGCTCCAGCTGCTTCGTTACAGGTCACCGAGAGCAGCCTGCTCCACCGCAGGAAACAGAGGAAGCTCCCTGTGTTCCTGGGTGTGAGCTTTTCGTGTCTTCCAATAAAGACAACTTGGATAATGGTGGAGGCTCAGTAAGAAGTCACCGCCTACTCAAGCAAATCTTCAAAAGCAGCAGCTCACTCACCATGTGCTTGATGTGATCTGAGGTAGAATCACATCGACCGGTGTCTTGCAGCCAGTTAAGGCAGGATACACGCATTCTGTAGGGCAAGGCAGCAATTCCTTAGCCATTTCCGTAATCTTGAATAACACAGAAGCGTTATTAGATTAACTGCCACACAACTGAACACAGGAAAAAAATAGAAGAGAGACATGAACCAAAGTGCTTCTTACTAAACACTTCTTTGAGCTCTTAAATCTAGCGTTACGAGATCCTGAGGACAGAAATCCTTTGGTTGGAGTGGTAATGTGCTGGATAGAAAAAGAGGAAAAAAGATCTCTCAGGATCACAGGAATTCAGTGAACTGTAAGATTCAAGCTACCTAATTCTCAGCGCACAGTTATCAGAATAACAGAACGAGCCTGGCTAAACTGGTTACAGCAATTTCTTACTCTGATTCTATGCTCTTACTGTTGTTTGCAAGTGACTATGAACAGACCCTGACGCAACGCTACCTACAATGACCAAGTTCCGCGAGTACAGAACATACAAAACAGAATGTACCTTAGCCTGAACATTAGATAGAATTTTCAGACTTCGTGAAGACGGTGAAGAAGAATGGGCTCTAATGACAGGGCTTCTCCTGTCGATGTCATCCGCCAGTCCTTCTTGATAAATAGGGTTTGCAAAAGAGACTCGACGGATCTGTTATTGGAGAGAAGTAGTTTTCACAGCATGAACTCAAACCACCATGCTGGGGCAGTAAGGCTGAAGACAAAACAGCTCAGTTTGAAATCACAGAATCATGGAATGGTTTGGGTTGGAAGGGACCTTAAGAATTATCCAGTCCCACACCCCACCCTGGGCAGGGACACCTCCCACTGGATCAGGGGCTCCAAGCCCCATCCAACCTGGCCTTGAACCCCTCCAGGGATGGGGCAGCCACCCCTGCTCTGGGCAACCTGGGCCAGGGCCTCCCCACCCTCATTGTTAAGAATTTCTTCCTAACATCTAATCTAAATCTTCCCCTTCCAATTTAAAGCCACCCCTCCTCATCCTATCACTCCATGGTCTTGGAAAAAGTCCCTCTTCACCTTTCCTGTAGGCCCCTTTCAATCAAGTCATTACAGTTCAGGACTGACATGCGCAATGTTTCACCCACGGACACAGACTGTGGCTTCCTTACTGCTAAAGGAAACACTAAATGCATTTTATAGCAGGCTGCTCAAAATGCTGTGGTAAGACTCTGACGGCCTATACACTGGCGCTGCAGAAACACTTTTGGCGCTGAACCCAAGCAGTGGATCAGGCTCTGGCACTGCTTCAAAAACAAAACACCCCCTGCCCTGACAATGCAAGGACTACCAGTGCTTGGAGAGCCCTAAAAGAAACCTGTAAGATTCGGCTGCAGCGCAAGATCATTAACAATGAAAAGTACAGTCGATAATTCAATGTATTTGGAACTCATGACACTACAGACTCCGTTACAGATCCCAGTTATGGACTGAATGACCTGCGCGTGCCACAGAATGAATCACATGGCAATACCTTATTAGCAGGTGACAGGGAATCGTCATCCTGGCTCCTTTTGACACCTCTCTTTAAAATGCTGGTGGAGGGAGAAGCTGATGGAGACCAGATACAGCGCACCTGCATGCTGTTGGGGCTCTCATTGACTGACACCGAAGAATCATGGTCTGGCTTTTGAGGTGACTCCACACTGCTATTTCCTACTGCATCTTCTTTATCCATGGCTGCCTTTTCAGGCACTGTAATTTCACTCTTTGCTAATTCCTCCTTCATCTCTTCCTCTTGAATAATGTAAGTTGATCCTGCAGAGTTCTCAGCTGCTGCTTTATCATCCCGGCTGCTTTCCAGCTCATTCTCCTGTTTTTCCTCAGTTTTGCTAACAACCATTGCTGCATCAGGTATCTCCTCCAATTGTTCATTCTGGACGATTCCTTCCTCTTCCATAGCCGCTGGTTCTTCACTTTGATTCTCTGCAGCCAGAGAGGCGTCACCAGGCTCATCCGAAACACACTCAGGCAGACTCTGTTCAGCCTGGTCACCTGGATCAGCAGGTTCTGTCACTGCTGCTACGGAGTCACTACCTTCAGCTGCCGTAAGCTCTGGATTCTCCAGATCCTCCTCCACTGCAGCACTGCTTTCTTGAACAGCATCTTCTGATGTTCTCTCTCCTTCCACGTTAAATGCACTCAACTCCTTCGCAGGCTGCAAGGGCGTGCTCATTGCACAGGGTGCCATGGACAAGCTCTCATCAAGATTCGAATTACCAGACACCTCTGACAAATTTTCAGGCACCTGAACTGGGCTGATTCGTGGCTCCTTCAGTTCACGACTGCTCTCATTTCTGGATTCAGTGAACGACCTTAATGGCTGCTTGGGCTTTAGAGAACAGCAGTCGCAGCTCCTCGGTCTTTTCAGCCTTTTGCTTCTTTTGTGCTGACACTCAGCTGATTGCAAAGAGGAAAGATCTCCACCCGAAGCTTTTGCTTCTGGTACACGTTCAGGCAGAACAGCTCGACGACCACCTTCGCTGTCTGTTTGCTTCTCAACGTGTTTATTTTCCTCTGCCGCTTTCAAACCTCGGTCAGATACATGCGGGCTGGTGAACGATTCCTTCAGTGCATTGTTCTGTTGTTCCACATCTGTGCTTTGTGCATCAGGTGATGTCTTTGAGCTGGTAGCTCCCACTGCTTTGGTGGCATCTGGAGGCATTACTGGGGTTTCCTGGTCACAGGTTTCAGATGGCGGCGCAGCATCTGCGCTGACGTCATGGCTTGGTTCATCTTTATTTGTTTCCAGCAGATTCTTAGTTTCGTTTCCTTGGCCAGACCCCTCATGGCTACGGCTTCCTGGCTGCCGATCTCTCAATCTACCTCCAAGAGAATCAGTTCTATTTTTTGCTTTTATGGACCTTTTCTTCCTTGTGCTTTCTTCTTTGGTCTCGGAACCATCACCTTCAGAGTTCTCTATGCTGGAAAGCAATCCTTGTGAAGACCTCCTTGTGTGGTACCGAGGACGCTCGATCTTCTTCTCACCTACTGTGTTTGCACTGCAGTCTTGCCCTTCCTCATCAGCCTTCAAGTTATCTTGCGACCTCCGAAAGCTTTTGTTCTCTTCCTCAAGGCCCCTGGCAGCAGGAGGCTCCTTTGTGCTCAAGTCATCTATGGTGGTTCTCTCGGGGAGGTTGCTTTCTTTTTTATTTGTGTTCTCTGCAGTTTTCCCAGAAACCTTCTGCTTTTGGGATGCATCATCTTTAGTCTGCAGCATCTTCCTGGGCCCAGATTTTTCGTCGTCTTTATGCTTGTCTGTCTTTTGGTGGCCATCCTCCTTCTCCTGGCTGCCTGCTGGGCTTTCTACACTTTCTGACCGGCGCCTGGAAGAACGTCTCAGTGATTTTTGATGAGGAGACATGTGTGGCACCTGGCTGTCGCTGCCTGTAACCTGGTCAGGCGACGCAGTCCTCTCAGGGGGAGTATTTTCTTTAGAATCCATATCTAATGCCTGGGAGTTTTCCGTTTCTGCATCTTCAGCTTTTTTCATTTCTACTTCTGTAGAATGGAGAGCCTGGGACTGAGCAACGAGAACGTGTTCTACATTTTCTCCTGAACACAGTTCAGGACTATTTTCCACACTGCTCGAATCAAGAGACTCCTGGGTGCTTTTCTCTTGTTCTGACCTAGCTGACGGTTTGGACTGCTTGTTTCCTTGGTGCTCTGCTTTACCTTGCCTACGTGTTAGCCTTCGGATTGCAGTAAATATCTGTTCAGATTCAGCCTTTGAAAGCTTTTTATTTCCTTCTTCAGGGTTGTCTGGGTTAGTGCCAGCCTTGCAGGCAGTTGTATTTTCCTGTTCACCTGCCACAGGTGCGCTCTCAGGTGACAAACTGCTGAAGGCAGGAAGACTGAAAGGTCTGCTCTCTGAGCTACCAAATTTCTCCAAGGTAATAAAAGACTGTCGCCGGCTCGGAGGCTGTGGCGTTCCAGAAATGATGTCACTGGAAGTGGAACTGGTGCTGACAGCTGAAGTGTTTTCATTCGCTGCTAAGGGCTCCTTAGAAGCTGTTTCCACAGTACTTTTTTCTAAGCTCTCTCCAACTGATGGCTCCTCTGGAATCATTTCAGCCGTATCCCTTCTGGAGTCTCCCTCACTGCCTGAAGTCGAGCTCGCCTCTGTGTCAGCAACAGACTTATTCACACAGGCAGCATCCTCCAAAGGCTTATCTGAGTTGCCCTCCCCTGTGATTTCATCCTGTTTGTCCGTGCATCCCTCTCTCTCGGCATTTTCTTCCTATCCAGAAAATATAAATAGCAGAGCATTGTAGTTTTGCTATGAATATCACAGAAAACCAACTCTACTGGAAAAGAAAACAACACATGCACAAGGTTTTTCAACTATCCTTCCTTCAAATTACCCTATCTTCTGCCAGTAGTCATAAAAGAGAAAGATTTCTTTTTTTTTTTCCTACTGCAAAAACATTTAAGTTATGCAAGAGAGACTGAAATGGTTTAGTAGTAAGTTTGTTAATGAAAAGTCTGCTGTATTTCACCTGCTGTCTGTTCGGAACTGCAGCTGATCAAGCTACCTGGTCGGCCAACCCCTCTCCAGAAGATTTAGCATTCACTACTTTTTCCCCTCAAAATCTACTATTTAATCTCCCTTGAGCCTTTACAGCTTCATCCAAAAGCAGTTCAGAACATGGAAATGTAGCTAAGCTGTTCAAAAGCATGGCCTGCTAAAGTAATATAGAAATCAACATTTTTAAAGTGACTTTCACTCTTAAAAGTGAAAGTAGTTTCAGAACAGCACGATTCCCAAAGAACACTGCAATGGTATTAGATTCAAACATGGTGACAAGGGCGAAATGCAAACCACAGAAGCCATCGGCGTACTCTGAAGTCACTGTTCCTCTGTCAGTGCTAAGATGTGGAAAAACACAGGAAGCCCAAAACAAAGACATTCCAGAGTCTTGCAGGTTAATTGATACACAGAAAGGGAACAACTCTTGCAAGCCCATACATTTATTTTGCTTGATGAGTTTCCAAATCAAGCTTAAAACCATATCATAATGGGTAATTGAGAGTTCTGCATTAATTAACTACAGTTACTAAAACATCACTGGCATAGTCATAATCTGGATAGCCTAATTACCATCAGGCAGTGAGAAATTACCTCAGGCTTCTTCTTAGCATCTTCTCTTGCGTCTTCTATTAAAGGTGACTTATCCCTAAAACAGAAGTTACTTAGGTTAGACATGTAGGAGAAAAGGGGACACCTTCGATGTATGTACATTGACTTACAGAGAATCCTCCTGGCTTTGAGTGTACTGAGAAAACAAGGTGGTGTCTTGCGACGAGTCCAAGTTGTTGTACATAGTGGGAATGCCAACCCTGAAACAAGCCCACAAAGGGTAAGTTAGAGCTTTTAAAAAGTAAAAGGACAGGGCAGAGCACTGAATTCATCACAAAGGAGCAGATACTTGTATGAAGCGTGCTGAACTTCCAGGCTCTTGGGACTACTCAAACTGCAACCTGCATTCAAGTAGGGAGCGCTGCGGGAAAAGTGGGCAGTGGACACGGGGAATGGGGAGAGGGTGCGACCACACACCAATTACCCACAGCAATACAGGAATTGCAATTATGTCAGTGACCCAGAACAGGGCAGAAAAGAAAATATCACAACTCACTGCCACAGCTTTCACTCCAGAGGCAACCACAGAGCAGGTGCAATTCATGATTTACCTCCTTATATCAAGACCACTGTTTTCTTCCGCATTAATTCATTTTTCACTTCAAACATGGGTTTGGGGAAACAGACGTGATTGGGATCTGCTTCAGCTACAAGTTCATGAACACACGCTAACTCTACAACCCTGCTTAGACTGTGGTTCTGCTGCCTGAGCACAGAAAATACTCAAGTAGTATTTTCTCACACTAAAAAGGGTAATTCTAAAGGTTCCCCTGCAATTCAGATGAGTCTCAGAAGATCCTAATTTCTGGCATGCTGCTGACATAAGACTTCTCTTCAAATTTAGAATTTTTTCTTTCAGGTCAGCTAAGAAAACCCTTTCACGCCCACTCCCCACTTCACACTGCAAGGAAGAGTAATGCAATGAAAATGTAAACTCCACATTACCAAAGAGGTAACAGAATATGTTTAATCGAAATAGAAAATGCAGATCAGAGGAGAATTTAGTTACTTTGAAACAATAAAGCAAGGAACTTGGTTAGCTTAACACTCCTCTGGAAGACTGAGAGGTGTTTACCCTTAACAGCCTGAGACAGGAATCGCACTCAGTGTCAGGACACTTCACGTTACATTTCATCTACAGAAGAAGTTACAGACCTCTTCGACCTAAGCACTTCTTTCTGATGTTCCGTCAATATTCTTGGTTTTGTTTCTGGAGGAATAAACACAAAATCAGCAGATTTCTCCTCTTCCAGAAGTATCTCACTTTTAGGCTTCAAAGATGAAAATTCTAGTTTGAGCTACAGGAAGAAAAAAAGCTGGATTAGGAAAAAAAGACAAATGTATTTGAAGTGTTTCCATAGTTCACATATGGCCACCTTAAATGGAGCAATTTAAATAACCACAGTTCTTTCAGCATCTTCACCAACACAAATTAGGGGCTGGAGCCCATCTGCAGAAGTGAACAGAGCTGGGGAAGGGGCTGGAGCTCAGGGGTTCTGGGAGCGGCTGAGGGAGCTGGAGCTGTTTAGCAAGAGGCTGAGGGGAGACCTCATTGCGCCTTGCAGCTTTTGGAAAGCAGGTTGTGGTGAGGTGGGTGCTGGGATCTTCTCCCAAGTAACAAGCGATGGGATAAGACGAAATGGCCTCTAGTTGCACCAGGGGTGGTTTAGGCTGGATATTAGGAAATATTCCTTCACCGAAAAGGTTGTGCTACAAGAAAAACACTCCAGCATCACAAGGTGAATTAGTACTGAGAACTTGCACACCAACGCTTGGCACCCAAGATGACGTGCTGCAGAATGCAATGGATTCAATTCCGTCACACCTATCCAAACATCTCACCTTTGCAGAGGTTACTTGCACATTGCCAGATTTGTCTTTTACTTCGTTCTTTAGTTCACTTGTCTGTGCCAATATAGAGTCTCGTTTTTGACTCGGCTTTACTTCCATCCCACTTATCTTTGCATCCAGCTGTGAGTTTTCCATCTGTTCGAATCAAAACACACCAAAAGCACTGTATGAAGAAACTCCAAGTGCACAAACCCATCTGAGATGTATTAGTATCGCCAACTGAGGTGTAAAACACTCCCGTTTCTCTCTAAATTATGTAGAGGATAAATTTAAAAAATCCATTATTTCAAACAAGCAAGTGGAATATGACATTTAAAATGCCTACATTGTTAGGAACCAGCTCAGACTTATGTCAGAGCTTACTGAGCACAGTTTATCATTGCAAATGTGAAGCACGCGCAGGCCAATCACAGCAAAACCCAAACCTGACCTTGCCACTGCCTTCTGAGCAACGTCCATGCTGTTACACACAACAAACCACCCGCTGGGGGCAACAAAATATTTACCGCATCAGAGAATGGGCTGCTACATTCTTCAGCTATCTCGATGCTTTCAAAACCAGGCAGCAAGAGTGGAATTTTCTTTTTGGCTTGGCTTAACACGGATCTGCTCAACAAAACAGAATTTTAAATTTAAGGGGAGGGAAAGGGAAAGCACACAAACGAGGTGAGCAGATACCCCAGCTTGCACAAAAAGCAGAGTATGAATGGTTACCAGGACAATGCAGATTCCTTTGTATATGGCCCGAGATCTGTCCCTTTAAAATTAGATAAACAGAGAAAACTGTGTATCTTACTTTAACTCTTCAGGGTAGGTTAATGACGTAGTCTTGGCAAATGTGGCATTCCAGAAATGGGCGCACTGGTTGCAGATCTGTTTGCTCTTATGCTGAAATACGACACAGAGCAACGGAGAGAGCTGCTCCAGCAGCTCGCTGTCGTAAGCACCAGTGCAGTGAGACTGCAAGCACAGGATAATCTCTGCCAGGAGCTTCTCAAGCTGAGGGAGGGGAGCAGCAATAGGTTTTTAATTCAAATATCACACATACTCACTATGTAAAAAATTTATAACATTATTTCCCCATAGAATAGTACAAAAATGCCACAAAAAGTCTAATTGATAACCTTAGTGGTCCTCCTCTTAGCTACCCTTTCAGTAACAAATAAATAATTTACAAATTAAATCTCCACCTTAATTACAATTATTACTTTTTTTTAGAACACAGGATGAACGGCAAAACTCGTGTCCCACACCACTCCAAACCCCAGCTGTTTCTCTAGCAGACTTACCTTGTTGTTAAGGTTACTGTACACCTTAGGTCCATCAGCAAGCCTGCCAAAAACAGAGGAAAGTTACATTTCGCTGCCTCGTTCATCCCACACAGCATATTTAAGCTCTGCATGCCAGTTTTAGTGTACAACTTGGTGAAATAACCCACTAGTTAAAAGATTTCCTGACGTAAACAGTCCCAACAAGCCCATCCCTTAGCCCCTACTGCTAACTTTAAAAGATCAGTAGTAATTTATACAAATTTAAAGGTTTTCTTATGAAGTCATTTCTAACAGACTAGTTGCTCATAACCCTCTCCCCAAACAAACCTCCCAGGCCCCAAGAACATCTGCATAAAAGCTGAGTACCAGCCAAACAGACCACACAAACATCACCAATACACAACAATGCAATGGTTTCAGTCTTCCAGCCACGGTTAAAATACTCACTTTGTTTTCTCATAAAATGCTGCCAGGGGCTTTGACAAAAGTGCAAGGATAGTCCCAATCACTGAGGGCAATGAAACGTGGCTGATGATGCTGTGGAGAACAGCAATAATCGAAGGACCAACAGCGAGCAATGTTTCTGAACAGGTTTCTTGGGAACTGAACACATGAAAAGAGTTTAGTAACATCACCAGGAGTTTAAACAGAGAGGCCAACTTTCCGAGGGGTTCCTTCTTCTTCTTAGACCAATCTGTGGGTGTCTGGGGAGCTAACAAAGAAAAACAAATCAGTTTTCCCTGCCTCTAACTGACAAGCATCGCAACAAAAACATGTGAACTGCCTGTCTACTCAAATTTAGTCTAACAAATTCATACGGGGCAGAGAAATTATAAATCATAGAATGGTTTGGGCTGGAAGGGATCTTAAAGATCATCCAGCTCCAACTCTCCTGCCACATACTTCCAAGTTTTAAGCTGAATTAAGCTACTCTGTAAATCACTCCTTCAGCTTTAGTAGCTGTAAAAGGGCGCAGGAAACAGAACAAAGAACATTTTACATACATTGACTCTTCATCTTCTGTTAAACCCGTTCACTATTGTATGCAGAGTGGCCTCAGGAGCACTAGCTGCTCAAATGCGAGGTTAACAGTTCATAATTAGGTTTAGGCAGGCATTATTTAGACTGCGGATTACGATGAAGCATTATCGCTTCAGATTATGTAGGAACAAAGCAAAAGCAGATTTCACATGCTAAAATGAAATTGTAGCCAAAATACCAAATACAACTGCAGAAACTAGCACAGTGTCAGCAAACTGAGAAGCAGAGTGGCCTCGATGTTTAAATCCTTTTAAGATGCATTTTGACAGGCTACACAGTAACTGCTCAGCAAACAGAAAAGATGCGATGCTCAAATACGCATCCTGGGTGATGTTTTTAGTTACTTTTAATCATTTTTTCCAGTCTCTTCAATGCTTAGATAGGGTGCGTGCACCATACAAAAACCACTGATAAGCCATAGGTATCACTTCTGCATCTACAATTACTCTGGGTTTCAACCAGCTCTGGAAGACAGACACAGGAACCCCCAGTATTCAGTATTTTCTTACATCTTGTTTTTGGCTGATACTTAGTTCCATACGGCGCAAAGTTGATGCAGTCAACCATAACTGATACTACATGGGTGAGACCTTCCATCATTGGAAACTCCTGAGGAGGAAACAGAAGCTATCAGCAAAGCCCAAAAGAGCAACAGCGACAGCCAAAACCATGATGGCTACTTGGGACAGCAACGCAACAGCTTTTACATACACAAGTGGATGAAATTGGTTTGTGCTATCAGTTTGAGACTCAGGTAAGATTACATTTCCAAACACACATGTTTACATATACAGAACAGTAAGCCTTCCCATCCTATACACTTAAGACATACACATCAAAGAGAACAAAACCCTAGCAGAAGCTGTGAGAAAGTATTTAAGAAGACGCATCAGAAGTTTTAAGGCTCGAGGTACCAATGGTCCAGCAAAACATGTTACCAAATGTCAGCATGTGCTTATGGTCAGTCACTGACACTGCTTGATTATCATAAAAGCCACTGTGGGCTTAAATAACGAAGTTGTCATTAACATTTAGGACACACGATTGATTTCTAGCACAGAAAGAGATGGGTCAAGCTTCCCCCTCATCTATCACAAATTAAAAAAAAAACACTTGCTTTTAACGGGAACACTGCTATTGTGGGCCAAAAAAGACTTTAGTTTCAGTATAACTCACATACTGATGAAGCTCTAAATTGTTTGTCTGGCTTGCTTAATGTTTGACAATTGAAGTTTACTAGCAGGATAGAGCAGCTTCCACAGGCAGTTATAGCAATGTAATCCTCCAAACTGCCTATTTTAAAATTCCATTTTACTCTCTCATCTGCTTCTTATTTGTTCATTTCTTGGTATTTTTTCCAAGACAGCCAACTTGGAAGCAGGAAGGATTTTATGTTCCAAAGCTGATGCTTACCAACACCAGCAGACACTCTCTCAACCCCCATATGATGTGGGCTTGCAAACAGGTAAAACAGTTTTTGGAAGAGGAACCTTTTACATTATCGTTCTCTTTTATAAAGCTTTAGAAGTGTAGGTTTTAGCGTACAAAGCTGATGGTTCCATGAGTACAGCAAGTTATGCCCTCTGAAAGCTACAGTGCTTCCCTGCCTTCCTTCCTCATTGCAACACTTGCTTTTGTGGTGTTTGTTAATTCAACCCAAAGTTACTTTACAGACACACACACACGCTTCAGCTGGACCAATCACGCTGACTGCAACCATGACACTCATTAAACCTTTAGTACATCACTAGTTAGAAGACACATCCAAACAATGCCGAACTGCTGTTTCAATATTTAAGCTTCATCATTAATTTTACTCTCTTCTTTCAATCTATTTCTATTCACACCAGCTCCTGTTAGCAAAAAGAGCATTGGTATGGCTTATCCAAGCCTCACCCAAAACACTAAGTTATGGAATCAGAGATTACAGTAGGTTCTCCTATTTAATTAAAGAACATCTTAAGCGTTTCTGTAGTTCAATATCACTGGTTTATACTCACTACTGGAGCTTCACCTTCAAGCCCAGATATTATTTTGGCACAGAGTTCTTCACAGCACAGGTTTTCTTCTGCTGTGGCGACTAAAGCAGCGCAGCGAGCAAACACTCGATACAGGTCTGACCAAGTGCGCAACAAGGACTTCATGGTTGGCTTTAACAACAGAAAGGAGAAGATGAGAAATATCAGTGTCTGTGCACAGGGATAAAAACTTGCTTTCAGTTTCCTTCTTTTGCCAAAACATATGTAACTCAGGAATTCCAACCCCAGAGTAGTGGTTAGATGTAAACACACAAGGGTAACACTCTCCTCTGAGATTATCAGGTTGTACTTCACAGGTTTTATAAAATCCACGTTGTTTCTAATCTACATTATGCATTCTGTTACCTGTGGGAATTCCTGAGCAGGGAAGATGTGCGATATTGGTAGCAACAAGGCACTATAAACAGCATTGAAGTTGTGTTCCAGCGCATCACCTTGATTGACTTCATTAGTCTGCAATGAGAAAACAATTAACTGGGTAAGGAAGCTGCATGATTAAAATTACAAATAAGGCTGGTTTAAATACACTTATTTTGGGCATAGAATGTGTGCAAGTGAAATTGCCAGTGGCATTTTGAAATCGGCTATTTCAGTTCTTCGAACCGTTCAAATCAATCCTACTATTTAGGGAGATAAAAAGCACTGTTTCTTAATTTGAAAATAACTTAATTACAGGAATCAAAACAATCAGTTATGAAACGTCTGATGTATTTACTGAATTCAGTTGCTGTAAGAGATGACAGCAACCTGCTTGAACAATCTAAAACCACTTTCACAGACTCCAAGGGTTTTTGGCCTAATGACTGCGTGAAGATTAGTTCAACTCCTGCATTGCAATCAATGGTCTAGTCAGACATCCGCAGAATCTGGTATTTCAGTTTACATGGCTTTCATTCCCAATCAAGAAGTCCAATGTTATTAATAAACACTGTTCTAATTATGTCCTCAACATCACAACTCTGTTCTATCTGGAAATGTAATCAATGCAAACATTGATTACATTTTTTCTTCTCCGCATTTAGAAGTCAAGAGACCCTGAAGGACAACTTTCCATCCTTTGTAGCAGGACGATGACACTGAGAAGTGAAGGCTTGAAGTACATCTACAAACATATTAAAGGAGAAAACCATTCCTAACACTACACTCGCCACTGGAGTGGTTGTTCTGACTGAGTGGAATCACTACAAACCATGCTCTGGATCACAGCTCCACTTCCACCCTTCATCCTAACGTGCTGCAAATGCTCACACTCCAGTTAGGAACATTTTAAAGCACCGCCCACATCCCAGTGTCTCACTCACCACTTCAAGACATGCAATTCCTAAGAAAGGACTAAGATAAAAGATCGGCAGAAAGTTTTCTCCCATTTTGATGGGAGTGGAGGGGGGAAGGATGGGGAAGAGAATAAAAAGCCACTGTACCCGATTAATCCATTCAGTGAGTGGATTAACAACAATACTCCACATTCTCCAGAGATGCTCCTTACTCTCCACTTGCTTTGCGCTCTGGTTAATAATGCAGATCACGGACTCACTGAAAGCCAGTGGAGATGCAGGCCCAGACAAAACACAACCCATGAGCGTCTCTAGAATTACAAAGAATCTAGGGAAGAGAGTTCAACAAGTAAGATACTTCTTGCAGATGAAGTTAGGACAAACTTCTAAAGTCTTAAACTACAAGAAGATTGTTATAACAAATCCCACCACTTACCTCTCATCTGTAACACAGCATTCCAGGAGGTTATTGTGGAAAGGCAGCTGAATTAAGAACAAAGCTGGTGTTCCCTTGCAAAAGAAATTTAAGAGGTCAAAAAAACAGACACTGATCAAAGGAAACTGCCACCTCACACGTGTATCTAACTATACTGAACTCTGAGCAAGAAATCTGCAGTTATTAGAAGCTGTCAAAAACTGTCAATACTCACACCTCAAAATAAAAATGAGAGGCACAGCTGGAAACCTAAGATCCCAGAGCTTTAGCAGAATGACAATTACACTGCATGTGAAGCAAAACTCTTCTGTTTAAAAAGCTGCATGTTTTATAGCATTTAATGCCTTGAAATTATGTGTAGCATCATAAGGCAGTGACATAACACCATCAGCGCACATTGTGATACTGGAACAAGATGGAGCAGCCCGAGACTTGCTCGTTTCAAAGAGACACCTTTGGACAACCTCTGTTAAAGTCTACCACTAGTATTTCAAGTTTGCTGATGTTAAAGCATTTAATGTATTTAATACTTGAAAATAAAAGTTTCGACCATCCTAGTAAAGTTCTGACTCTTGCACCCAAGACAGAAAAGACCTTTACTTCAGCATAAATAAAGACAAAGCTCTGCAATGAAGTCAGACTTACATTCAAAAGATCCATATCTGCAATCTGATAAGCTGGTGATCCCAATACTTTTGGAGGGAATTCCTTAACAGTAATATCAATGAGGGACTAAGCAGGGAAAAAGAAGAAAACACATGTAAACACCTCTTTCCTGATGGCTCAAATATTTTAAGTAATACCACGAATAACAGTAGAATTGTAGCCCCTGCTTCTGAGTAAAAACAAAAAGATCCATTGTGAAAGTAAGTCCCCTGAAGCAGGAGGTTCTGGTAGAACCACGTACTCAAGTCTGTGAGCACTGCTGACAAACCTGAAAACCACTTTTAAAGAAGCCCAACACCACGCCATCTCCCTTTAAGATAGACTGTTCTGATACGTTAGATTCAAAAGGCTGTTACCAAATCAGAATTGAGATCACCAAAATGAAATGACATTTAAAAAGCAGAACAAACCCACCCAACTTACCAGTATTTTCTGCACAGGAAGGGAATTAGATCTAACAATGTTTTTTAAGGCCTGGAGCAATGTAGTCAGTATTTCCGACCCCTGTTTTTCTTTCTTATTTCCTAGAATAAGGCATATTTACAGTTAGACCAGAAGAAAGTCATGGTGACTCTGACCATCATTTAAAACTTAACTACAATGCCCTGTAAGACCTGATAATTTCTGTCTACATTTATTAATATATAGCAAATACTTAATAGATTCAGATACTAAATCTGCCCTGAAGGACATCAACACTGAAACTGAAAAGTTTAAATAAAAATCCAATCATATTGTGTTAACAAACTTAACTTTGCCATGCTAAAAAAACCGTGTGAAATGTTGCATTCAGCAACGCAATTCATGTCTCGTATGCTTTTCAGTCAGGTCCTCCAGTAGAAAAGACTTTGTTATTAAGAATATGTTGGAATTTCAAAGCTTTTACAGTCATGAACACTTTAAAATGGAAAACTTATTTCTATAGATCTGTAAAGACAGCATAGTTAGTACAAAATCAAATTAGAGAAAAAAAGGTCACCATGGTGACATAACAAAGACTTTACCCTAATTTGAGTAATACAGCAATGGCTCAGTTTCTTAATACCAAGGACTTGGGGTGGGGTTATATTTTTGTGAAATGAGAAGATCTCCTCAGCAAGAAAAGAAGTTGAAGTGATTTTGTCCTGCTGCTACACATAACACACCAGCAGTCACATGCCACCGTGCCTTCCCTAAGGAGGCTCGCTGGATCAGACCAGACTATGATTCCCTGTTTGTCACAAAAAGGTCAGACCAGTCTATAATCTTCTGTTCATCACACAAAGATGCAGGCATCAAAAAAACATCAGCTAGTGCTTCAAAAACTGCTGTTGAGTTTTACCAGGAATGAAGCCAAGGTCTAGTCTTAAAGAAAGACTCTAGCTGGTCAGCAATGAAAAATTAAAAACCCCACACGTTTTACCTGATTCAACTACTGTTTTCACATATCCATTTATGTCCTTCCATATGACACTCAGCATACAATCTGCAATGGAGCATAACACTTTTATTCAGTTTGTAATAGAAGCATTAGAGAAAACTGAAGGTCAAATACAAACTGTGTTAAACAACAGCCTTTGATGTAAGCCAAAACTGCCACAGGGTTTCAAACCAAGCCAGACCAGTTCTACTTAATGTCCACACTGGAACACTACAGAAAGTGATTCTTCTTTAATACTGTTTCCCTCCCCAACTTTATTTTCAGAAAAGAACAAGTTTCACCACTAGATTCTTACCAGGAACTTCTTTTCCAATTGCAATAAAGCCATCCTGTACAGCATTTATAAGCGTGCTGGCGTGCTTACAAAAAAAGGAAGGGCTACTGATCAGCGGGTACTGGAGTGGCTCTAGGAGAACAAACAAACTCAATCTGTAAATCCATTGTTTTGCAGACTGCTGGCAAGATAAACCTTAATACTTACACGTAGTTACAGCATTAAACATGGAAACAACTTTTAATATTAAAGATGACAACTTGAGTTTTAATGGGTTAAAGCATTTCATTCCAAGAGGCATCTTTCAGATTACGCAAAAGTACTTCAAAAATATAACTCATACCTAAACTAAGTACAAGTTTGTTTTGCTTCGCGAAATTTACAACTTCTGGTCCCATCAAGAAGTGAAGCAGCATTTCAATTCCCAAAAGCTGAATGGAAGGGATCGCCACCACTCCGGCTGTACTACAATTCAAGTTCATCCTTGGTGTGACTGGACTTGGAAATGGGTAAGGACCTAAGTGAGGGGAGAAAAATTAATTGCCTCATATTCTACCTGCGATCAAGTGAAATGAAAGCTGTAGCAGACCTAATCCCAAAGTTAACATATTAGGAACAAACCATAGAATAGTGCTGGCTAAAAGGAACCTCTGAAGAGCTGGACAGATATCCAGCACACAATTCTCTTCAGCAGGGTTTAACAGCACAGCCATAACCAGGTGTTTTGAAAGTCTAAGCGTTCTGCAAAGATTGTAAAGTCTGAGACCAAACTTTATTTTGGCCCCAAGCTTCCATGGAAGGTGTGGTTATAGAGCAAGTCACACACGAGGCTATGTACCAATTATAGAGTAATTAGGCTTTCCATATAGAGAAGAAAGAGAGGCAGTTCCTTATCTCAGGCATTTGGATATTAAGCTCAAGTGGCTGTGAATGCACAGGTATTTAACATAACAGAATTATGCTATGATCACTGGGGTACTGGTCAGGCAGTAAGTAACAATGCCATAGAAATGCAAACAGCATATATAAACAGCACACGTACAAATACACGAAAACATAAGTTTCAAACCAGGCCTCCCTTGTAAAAGAGAACACAACTCAGGACATTAAAACCAGTCCTCAGCACAATTCGAGTAGCGCAATTTTGTAAACTTTAAATACTGACCACCTCAGCCTTATTTTATGCAAAGTAAATCACTACCTCTGCGCCCTCCAATGAACACGGAGAAAACCTACTCTTTTCAATAATACACTGCAAAGGAAAACGCACAAAACACATTATATAGAATGCATTACTTGCTGCTCCTAGAATGTAGTTTTAAACAGGTGTGTTCTTTAATACCTGCTTTCTGTGCAGGGGTCGCCACAGCTAAGCTTTGGTTGGTTGGTACACGCGAGGAAGTCCCTCCTTGCAACGCAGCAGAAGAATCTAGACTTAAAGTACTTTGGATTAATGGCACACACACCTGCAAAAACACCAAACCTCAGTGAAAACAGGTATGACACGTACAAACCACAAAGAAACATGTGTTTCAAATGCTGCACAGATCGAACTACTGTTCGCAGCATCAGCATGTCAGGATTTCTGGGTACTTGGAATAATATTTTTAATTCTGTGACCCTTTCAGTGTGTTTTCTGATGGCAGCTGTTCCAAAGTATCTGTTGCACACAGAAAGGACAAAGCAGTGCTTATAGAACATGCTTATTTTTACTCTTGCTGTGCACATACTGGAGATTCTCACCAAGGCGCTCGCATGACAGGCAGATGCACCCTCAAAGCTTCTGGAACTTTAACTGCACACACAGTCCCAAGCGCTCCTGCTGCACAACACACACGCACAGTGCACAAATAGACAAGCCAGATTCAGCTCCTTAAGAGTTTTATTTGAATAATTAACTAGAGAAGGACAAAGCAGGTACAGAGTAAGTTATGGTAACAAAAAGGGGACTTCACACACTCAACACAGGCTAAGTGATTATGCTACAACTATTTTCAGACGTGTTACCTGTTCAAAGTTTGCAGGCAGCTGAGGTCCCAGCCTCATGAGTAAATACCACCAGACCTCCAGTTTTGTCAGTGCCAAAGCCTCTGTTCTCACATGGATTGAGCTCAGCGGCTGCATGAGCAATTTCAGCCTTTTAGCACTGCACAAAATATCTTGAAGAGAAAAAAAAAATATTTTTAAGCAACACAAATTATTAAATCACAGAACAACAAAAAAGGAGAAATTTTTAAACCATTAGGATTTTTCCTAATTTATTTTAGCTTTATCTTCTATATAAAATCAAACCTTTTGTTAATTAATTTGTGGGAAAAAATGATCAGAACCAACGACAAAAACCAAGTTTAAATGGCAATTTAAGTTCAGCTAAAGGAAGAAATGTTTAGATTTCTCTTCAGGACACACAATAAGGAGAAGCATAATCAAGATGAAAAATTCATACCGTGTGTTTTGACACAGGTTAGACTTAAAAGCCTTGTTCAGTTGCACCCTTAAAGCAACTTTTTTTAACATTTCCAGAAGCCTGATGTATCGCTCTTCTCCAATTAATCCACAGATCCCAAAAGATCTACAGAATGTTTTATTCTACATTTTGTTGCTGTTTACATTAGCTAAAAGCCTTACAAAACACGGGTTTGATAATTGTAATCTATTAATTTCTCCTAGCAGAAAAACTAAGATGGAAGTATTGATCAAATTGACACTTTTCCTTAAAAACCTTGATTTTTACTTGTGTTTATATACAGCACTACACACACACCAGACACCACGTGTCTATCCAGCCCTGTGTACCATGGTATTGACCACTATGCGACAGAGCATTCGCTTCCAGTTATGTAAAGGGACAGCAGTCAAAGCAATTCAGGTTAACTTTTTTTAATCTACCTGGATTTAGAGCAAAATTATCTATTAGACTCTTCCATGCAATGAAGGCTATTTTCTTTACCACTGGCGAGCCACTACGAAATCCAAGTTCCTCCAGCTGCAGCAATGAGTTGATAAAACTTCCACTACGATGCAGAGTCTGAAGATAAAGTTCAGGGTTAAGATATCTGTGTCATCAAGAATTCCTTCCCTAAAGATTTGTGATTGCAAAACTCACTTCTGCTTACCTTTCCAAGTAATTTGACAAACAGCGGCCACAATTTTAACACATACGTCTCATTTTTTGTGGAAAACAATTTCTGAAGTTCTGAAATTAATTTCTGCAGAGAGAAAGAAACAATTTCTACAAGGAATATATTTGAAATATTCTATAAATTACATACTCGCATCAATGCCTGGAGATACAATGAACCTGGAACCACGTTATTTCAAGAAGAATCTATTCTGTACCACACAGTATTTGCTGGCAAATCAGACCAATGTTGCTACCATCCAATTACCTTCTTAGTTGAAGTTTATGGTTGGTTTCAATTATTCTGGTAATGGCAAGCAACAAATCAAAATCCATTTCCTTAAATACTTGCAGGCCCTCTAATTCTCAAGTCAAAGCACTCTGTAACCCTAAAATACATCTGGTTTGTTTGGGTCCTTTTGTAAACATACTTAACTTAAGCAGTGAGGCAAAACAAATAAGCCTCCAGTTCTGGAAGTGAAGTGGAACATAAAAAGCTTCACCAGAAAGACCAAGGGGGCTGTTGCTCAATAGTGGAGGGAATGTTTTAATGGACATGGCAAACGCTGAGGCACTTCATGCCTTTCTTCCCTCCCATCTTTACTCTCAGGCCTGAAACACCTCCCCTACGAAAAAAGGCTGAGAGAGTTGGAGTTGTTCAGCCTGGAGAAGAAAAGGCTCCAGTGAGACCTTATAGCAACCTTCCAGTACTTAAAGGAGGATTATAAGAAAGGTGGGGGGAAAACTTCTTAACAAGGCCTGTAGCAACAGGAAAAGGGGTAACGGTTTTAAACTGACAGAGAAGTTCAGACTAGACAGTACGAAGAAATTTTTTATGCTATGAGTGGTGAAACACTGGCACAGGTTGCCCAGAGAGGTGGTAGATGCCCCATCCCTAGAAAACATTCAAGGCCAGCTTGGATGGGACTCTGAGCAACCTGGTCTGTTTGAAGATGCCCCTGCTCACTGCAGGTGGGTTGGACCTTCGTGGTCCCTTCTGATTCAAACCATTCTATGATCCTATGAAAGAAAGGACTGGAGGCAACAGACAAGCTTTAACAAGGTGAATCCTACTTTTTACCACAAGGGTGGTTAAGCACTGAACAAGCTGCCCAGACAGGCTGAAGAATTTCCACTCTTTAACATATTCAAACCTCAACTGGACAAGGCCCTGAGCAATTTGGCCTTAACTTTCAAAGTTAAGCTAGCCCTGAGTAGGGAGCTAAGCTGGATGATGTATTACTACTAGACCAAGTTCTACTGATTCCAGCTCAGTATCAAACTCTCTTTAAGAGACAACAAAAGTTTAATGATGTTTATCAGTTAAAGGTACCAAGAGAGGTACTTACAGGTCATTTAAGAGAAGCAAGTTATTTTCTCAAACAATCATTCCTGTTAGAAACCTAACTATTTTCTTTTTGCAGTGGTCCTATACTGTTACATTAATTTTTCTGTTGAAAACGCTGCCATCAAGAAGTTCCTGTCAATGCACAGTAGCTTTTTGCTGCCACCCTCTAAACTAAATAAAATGAACTCCCTCCATCCAAGCAACCACCCCGATTACTATTCCCATCGTCTCTAGAACAAAGGCAGAGCATTTCCACTTACTGTGGTCATGAGGTGTTCAGTGACAGCCGCTACCTCCTGCTGCTTCTGGAGGAGCAGAGGCATGCCCATCTCCAGCGCCGTGGCACCTCGCAGCTGCACCTTATGGGCCGAGTGCACAACCAGGGGAATGATCAGCTTTGCCCACCTCACAGCCTCTTCCCCCATCTGGGCTGGAGTTTGCTCCATTAAGCTAGATCCAAAAAAACAAATAACTGCTCAGACACTCAGAGATAATATTAGTATTGTCAATAAACGTTTGGGTTCGATGTATGATTTACACAACACCATTGGTGTTTAGAACCACGATTCTAAACAATCTCTTTCTGTCTTTCTAAGCAATTGTATTCTGACAGCTCACTTAAATCTGCACTGAAGTGTTGGTGGCCAAGAAGGTCCATGGCATCTTGGCTTGTATCAGAAGTGCTGTTGGCCAACAGGAGCACGCCCCCTGTACTCAGCACTGGTGGAGCTGCACACTTCAAATCCTGGGTTCAGTTTGGGCCCCTCACTACAAGGACATCAAGCATGTCCAGAGAAGAGAATGGAGCTGGGGAAGGGCCTGGAGCCCAGGGGTTCTGGGAGTGGCTGAGGGACCTGTAGCCTGTTCAGTCTGGAGAAAAGGAGGCTGAGGGGAGACCTCATCACTCTCTGCAGCTCCATGAAAGGAGGCTGAGGTGAGGTGGGGGCTAGTCTCCTCTGCCAAGAAAGAAGTGATAAGACAAGAGGAAATGGTCTCAAGTTGTGCCAGAGGAGGTTTAGATTGGAAATTACAGAAGATGTCTTTACTGACAGAGTGGAGAAGCCCTGGCAGAGGCTGCCCAGGGCAGTGGCGGAGTCCCCATCCCTGTAAGGGTTCAAAAAACACGTTGATATGGCACCTGAGGACATGGTTTAGTAGGCACAATGGAGTGGGGCTGACAGCTTAGAGGTCTTTTCCAACCGTAATGATTCAACAAAAACTAGAGCAGACTGACATTTACAGTTTTCCTTTCCATTCTATCTCATTCTTTTGCCCAAACAAACTGAACTGAGTGCCTGAAAGAATCACCATCACTGCCTTATCAGTGATAGTTCAAAGCTTGGATATAAAACCAGCCTTTGGGTGTTCTCAGCAGCCCAGACCCGCTCCAACAGGCCAGTTAGCAGAAAACAACGCACACCTGCTTCTGAAAAACAGTTCAAACTGTGGAGCAGCACAGGCCTGCACAGACTCAATGTGCATCAGCCTCATCAAGTGTTCTTATCTTATCCCTCTTTTACAGAGCTGTAAGAGCACAGTATGTCAAACAATTCCATGTTCACACCATCCTACACAGAACCAAATGCGACTTCCCAAAATGGAAGTACCAGAATGTATTCCAAGTGGCCTGCAGGAACCAGCTTGTCTACAAATCATGGAATTTCGCTAGTCTCCTCTTCAGCACAAGCATGTCAAACTTCCATCACTACAGCTTATAAAAGCTTTACTGAGCTAAGGAAAACAAAATCTCATTATTCTAGTGCTGCTGATCAAAACAACGCAGTCTTGCTGCTGGTCCTAAAAAGTCACCTTTGGAACCAAACAGCACCCTCAGCAGTGTTATGAGAAACATGGCAGTAAAATTTGTAAAGCATCAAGGAGACATTTTTTAAACACAAACCCATATGATGGCTGAGAGCTTCTCAACCACACAGAGAATGAGAATGCAGAACATGACCTGTGAAACACACACAAAGCTTTGGAAATAGCTCCTAATAAGCCATTAAAAACAAAAGTAATGAAAGTTTAACTGAATACTGACTGTTTTGTGTCAGAATTGCCATATTATCACTAACAGAATATTTTGCACATGAAGCAGTACAGAAGAACCACTGGGTTAGAGAAACAGATGACAATTCACACACCTTCACTGTGTTCCATGGACTGTAATCCAAAACATTGAGAAAGCAGTCTTGAATATACTGAACGATTATAAAAGCATTCAAAAAACCTTTCCTTTCAATATTTTTTCCAGAAAATCTAAGCATCTCTTTTAGAAATATTGCAGTGCACATACCGTATAATAACATTTAGTGCTTCGTATTCAACCACCATGGACTGCACATCTCCTTTAGTAAGTACTGTTTCCAGGGCAGAAATAATATTGGACACCTGAGGAAATCAGAGAACACCAATCAGAGTGAGCCCCTGAATATAAATATTTCTATAAGAAGCTGGAATGAAGCGCTCTTTCTCAGGATTGTGCCCTGTGTTTGGATTACACTTGGTTTTAAGGTCAGAGCTCTGACCAAACTGGAGTAAACTCAACTTTTCTCCCCTACCCTGCTGGTATCTAACAAAATTGCTCACATTGTGCTTCTCCCTCAAGAGAAGTGATGCTTTGTTGGCCCTTCTCCCTCTGCAGCTGCCTTTACAATTCCTTTCCCTCCTTACAGTTTTTCCAAGAACTTAGGCCCTAGACTTGTCTGTCATATTTGATGGAATTCTTGCCTTCAGGTTCAAACGCTACTGAGCGGAGAGTGACCAAGAGACTGCCCAAGTCTCACCTCCCTGGGGAACTGGGTCACAAAAAAATAAAGTGAGGAAGCTTACCTCCTTTTTAACAATTTCTGAAGGAAACGCCTGCTTAGAGATCACCCAAAGTGCCCGAGTGCGAGTGTTTTTGTCCGAAGCTTTTACAGCGACAGAGGTCACCAGTGAAAGCAAATCTTGGATTTCCGTTGCTGGAAGGAGAACACACAGCACTCAAACTCTGTTCATGTAGTTCTAGGCAGCTTCTTAGCAGGTTTCAGGTCATTTTGCTCAGTTAACATTACTAAAGATCCATTCAACTACAAGTCCCAGTGGTCACGATTACCTCTTAAACATTACTTTTTGGAAATGTTTTTCAAAATTAAGTAGCAAAAAAGCTCAAAATGTATTAACATACGGATACCATTTAAGTGGAATATCAATATTACTTTATAAGAAACAACAAACCACAAAACTAGAAGACAATTAGAGTTAATGATCAAATATTTAATTACTCAAAATCTGCTGGATTTCAAGTGAATTCAGCAGCACTTTGGTCAAATTCACTGCTAAATAAACATATATAAATTCACTTTGTGGGGTAACTGAAGTAGCAGTGAGCTCATCACACAAAAAAGATCAAGGTTAACATAGGACTCGCCTGCAACTAGGAAGAGAGATGGAGAAATCATGTATTCCTTCAAAATTAAAACTAATGAAGCCTGATTTCTTCTGGGCTCTGTGGGTAAATGATGTTGCTGTCAGAGGATATGCTCACATACACCCCTCTCCTCAATCAAGGGTACATATGCTTTGTGTCTTCTCTCCCAAACTCTCCACTGCTTTCAGGACTTCATCATTTCCAAAACCTGACATTCTCTAACAAAACTGACTGTAATTTATCAACCATTTAAAAAAATGTTCGGGGGGGAAGGAAGGGGACCGCATTATTATAGCTGCCTCATTCTCATGGGAAATCAAGCTAAAGTTCAAGTAACAAGAAAGCATGACACACCAGAAAAATGAGTAGAACTGAAAGAAAGAATCAATTTCAATAAACAGAATGGCAGTCACATGAAAAATGCTCTCTGCACATCCTCAGACATTGAATTTCTTCAGTCTTGCCTGAGGTTAAGCTTCTCTTTAACAAAGGTCATTCCAGGAGTATTAAACACTTCTCACAAGACGAAAAAAGAAGAATCATTGAAAATACGACACTTGTCATTGCCATCTGAGCAGTCACAATAAGACTCCAGCACCACCAAGGCACCACACAGCAGCTAAATCACAACATGCTTCCTCCTGTTCCCACTCAGCTAAACTCCTTCCACCACCCTGAGTCTGAGGCGCACACGGCTGACACCGCACAGCTTCCGATCATGGGATCGCAGCTGGGAATCCCTGACCCCTGGAACCTCCAAGAGGTACCCCCGAGGCCCAGCCAGCCTGGACAGCAGCTCGCTCCCATTAACAAAACCCAGTGGGTTTCATGCAGCCTCGTGTTCTCAGAAGCAAACCTGTTGCTACAGGCACTTAGTGCTTCCTAGGAAGGTAGGTCATAAGATTTTGGATTACTTTAAATTAATTTAATTTGAAATATTTACAAGCACAATACTTGGGATTGGATTAAATGACCTTTAAAGGTCCCTTCCAACCCAAATTCTGCGATTTTATGATTCAATGCAACAAGGAGGAATCATCAGGTAAAGGCTGGAAAACACTGAGAAGCTTGACTATGCATATTCACATTCTACAAACAAAAAACCCCAAACCGTTCCTCATTCTTTTCCCACCTGGACTTCTATTCTGATTAGTAATTCCACAAAACTAATTACAGTACCTAACTGATACCAAAACAGTGAGTGATATTAGAAGTTAATAAAACAGGATTAGCATAACAGCATTAAGAAACCATCAATTTCTTTTGTAAAAGGTGTGAACTGATCACACTGCTCATACAAAAGCCAAAACCACTGCATGACTTGGGAACTGTAAACTTTGTCAAAATTCAAGTATATGTTAAAGAAAAAGAAATAACTCCAATATAAACATACACTCGGTACCCACAGTCAGTTTGCTTACCAGATAATTCAGATGCAATCTTTGAATTGAAAACGCAGAATCCCAGCGCCTGCAAAGCTGCATTACATAGCTCTGAGTTGTGACTAGAAATGTGTGCCTGAAAAAAAACAGAAGTAGCTGTGAAGCACTGCCTTAATGCCAACGCTTCTGCTCAATGAAGAGAAAGGTGTCAAACCAAACAATTAATTAGAAATGCACCCATGCAGGAATCCTGTCCTGATTACACAAACTCCAACTCACACACACTCCAAAGCAATAAAACAATTTGAGGCTCTTAAGACAGTTTTTGCTCTCTGCAATCCAGACACCATTACTGAAGTTCTAAACATGCAAAGTTCTTGACTTCTCTCATTGCGTACTATCACTTCACTCTCCAACTGTTTTCAAACATCTAAAAATGACAAGGGAAAGACTGCCAAGAACAGCCTTTACATTAATGTTCAAAAAACACTGACTTTTAGTACATATTCCAATCCCAGAAGCATTTCTAAAGGCAGACAGAACACACTGCATCTTTTCTGGCTGGAAGATCAACTTTGATCCCATAACACTGCCCGAGTTACACATCCAAGACCCTGTATTTTATATGTTCGGTAGCAATTTCCAATAACACAAAAACTGTCTTTTTCCAAAAAACTCTTACTGCTATGTCACTAGCCTGAATTCTCAGTAAATAAAACTCATATCCAAGCTTTACAATAAACACTGACCATAACCATCTAAATATATCTTGGTTTGAAGTGCAGAAAGCTGAAAAGAAAAAAAATACCTTAAACACTTTGCAAAGCTGAGGAAAGTGTCTTCCAACATCTGCAGTGAATTCTTTGCCATCCTCACCTGTCAAGCGACTTTAGGGAGCAGGAGGAAAAAGAAGCAATATTCACAGGTTATAACTGACTTTGAAATTCCAATTTAAAGAATTTCTTTCCTTAGAAAGCTAAAGAACAACATTGAGGTAGTTAAGAAAAAGATGTCACACTGACATATCAGTAAAATATTGTGTTATAAAGGACACGCATTGCAGTATAATGGAAAAAGCAAAGTGAGCGATGACCCATTTGGCGTTCATTGAACAGAAAACATTATAGCCTCTCATTTCCTGACAGCTTTCATAATTACATTATGGGTTAATATGCAAACTCTAAACGACTGCTGAAAATTAGACAGACTTCCCAGAGAAACATAGAACTTAAAAAACACGTTCCTCAAAATGTGCTAGACTGCAGGCCCCAACACACCAGAAAAACCTTGGTTTGACAACCAGCAGTGATGCCTTTGCATGTATCTGAAGAACATTCGTACAGAAAAGCTGCTGTTATCCTAGAAAATGTTAACTGATCCATTCCACATAGCAAAAAGAACCATAATAAGTGCAATCACCCAAAAGAAAACCTTTGAAATCTGTTGTTGCTTTATCTTTACGTTAGGATGGGGTTTTTTCATTTATTACTGAAACCTGTAAACTGATCGGTGCTGCTGATATCAAACGGTTACAGCTTTAGAAGTTCTTACAGACCCAAGAGACAGGAATTGGAGGGGGGCACTGATGGACAGAGATAATTTCTTCCCACGTGCTAACAAATTCTAAAGATCCAGGTAAAAGCAGAATTTAACAGCTAAGAAGCATCTTCCACAAGGAAACGCAGTTAAGTTGGGAGCACTCCAAAACCCGAAAACCACATCGAAACCTAACCCTACAGCTGAAACGTGAATCCTGGATCGGTAGGAAAAGAGTTAGTGTTTCCCAGCATTCCTTCCCACTGTTTCCGCAGGAAATAGAAGGGAGAGGCGCTGGGATGGGCAGAGACACCGAAGAGACGCCCCCCCGCCTGCCCCTACGCCTCCTGCGGTCCCTGGCCAGCAGCCCCCCAGCCCCCAAGAGAGCCCCTGCACATTTCCGAGCCCCCCCAGCGCTCACATAGCCCCCCAGAGCCCTCTGTAGTCCCCCACCAGAGTCACGCAGCCCCCTGAACCTTGCAGCCCCTAAGCAACTCCCCATGCCCTACAGACACAAGAAAGCTCCCTCAGCGCGAGCCCCTCCAGCCCCACAACAGACCCCGCAGCAGAACCCCACTGCGAGCCCCCACAGCCCCTAAGGGAGCCCTGAAACCCCCAACAGAGCCCTCTGCAGCCCTGCGCCCCCGCAGCCCCTCAGTGTCTCTGCAGCCCCCCAAGAGAGCCCCTCAGTCCCCACGCAGCCCCCCCCAAAGCGAGCCACGAGGAGCTCCCACAGAAAGCCTCTCAGAAACACCCCCAGAGCCCTTAAGGAAGCCCCTCAGAGCCACCCCCCGAGCCCTTAAGCGAGCCCCTCACAGACACCCCCAGAGCCCTTAAGGAAGCCCCTCAGAGTCACCCCCAGAGCCCTTAAACGAGTCCTCAGAGCCACCCCCAGAGCCCTTAAGCGAGCCCACAGAGCCCCTAAGCGAGCCCCTCAGAGTCACCCCCAGAGCTCTTAAGCGAGCCCCTCAGAGCCACCCCCAGAGCCCTTAAGGAAGCCCCTCAGAGCCACCCCCAGAGCCCTTAAGCGAGCCCCTCAGAGCCACCCCCAGAGCCCTTAAGCGAGCCCCTCAGAGCCACCCCCAGAGCCCTTAAGCGAGCCCCTAAGAGCCACCTCCAGAGCCCCACGCACCCGGCAGCCCCTCAGAGCCCCCGCAGCCCCTCAGAGCCCCCTCACCTGACGACGGTGAGGTAGGCGTCGGTGAGCTCTCCCGGCGGGGCGGCGGGGTCCTGCAGGGTCTCCAGGAGGGGCTGGAGGCTGGAGCCGGCGGCAGCGCTCATGGTGCCGCTCGCCCCGCGCTGCCAAGATGGCGGCGCCCGGGGGGTCGGCACCGCGCCGGCCTCAGCCAATGGGAGCGCGGGGTGGGCGGGGCGAGGCCCGGCCTCAGCCAATGGAACAGCGGGGAAGGAGGTGCGCGCCGCCCCGCCCCAGCCAATGAAAGCGCGGGGACCAGGGCCGCGCCGGCCTCAGCCAATGGGAGCGCGGTACCGGTGGCCGCGACGAGGATCGCTTCCCGCGCCTTGAGGCCACGCCCCCCACCGCTGATTGGCGGGGCGGGAGCGCGGGAAAAGCGGGGCGAGGCGGGCGCGCGGGAAAGGCGCCGCTCGCTTTAGGCGGCGATAGGAGCTCCTCCCAGTAACCCACCCCGGTGACCCTGCCAGGAGCCCTCCCCGGCGTCCTGCCCAGCAGCCTGACCAGAAGACCCTCCCAGGAACCTCTCTCCTCAAGACCCTTCTCCAGCACCTCCTCCTGTGAGCCCTTCCCAGGATCATTCCCAGTAGCCTTCCCAGTAACCCTCCCAGGGTCCCATCCCAGTAGCCTTCCCAGTAACCCTCCTAGGGTCCTATCCCCATAGCCTTCCCAGTAACCCTCCTAGGGTCCTATCCCCATAGCCTTCCCAGTAACCCTCCCCAGGATCCTTACCAGGAGCACTTTCCAGTAACCCTCTTAGGATTCCATCCCAGTAGCCTTCCCAGTAACCCTCTTAGGATCCTACCCCAGTAGCCTTCCCAGTAACCCTCCCCAGGAGCACCTCCCAGTAACCCTCCTAGGATCGCATCCCAGTAGCCTTCCCAGTAACCCCCCTAGGACCCCATCCCAGTAGCCTTCCCAGTAACCCCCCTAGGACCCCATCCCAGTAGCCTTCCCAGTAACCCCCCTAGGACCCCATCCCAGTAGCCTTCCCAGGATCCCATTCCAGTTACCCTCCCAGTAGGAGGATTCCCAAACCCCTTCCCCTTGTCCTCTCCCTACAGTCCCAGATCAAGAGCCCCTCCCCAGCTTTCACACTCTTCTCCAGCACAGCAGGGGAAGCAGGACCCTACTCCCAGTAAAATTACAACAACAAAAGCTCAAAGATGAAATAAATCTAAAGAACCAAGAATTAGAATAAAATAAATAAAGATGTGCTTGATTAGCTTAAGACTCTCCCCCTGGGCAAATCTGTTTCTGAAGAATTCACAGTGCTCCAAAATAATTCACAGGAAGATTCTCAGTGGGTGATGTACTTGAGCAGATTGGAACCCAAGAAAACATTTGGAGTGAAAGAAACTCCTTAAACTTATTTACTGCTTTAAAACTAGAAAAATATTTTGAAGTATGAAAGTTTCTCAAGAAATAAAAATAATTCACTGCAAACTCTGAACAGGGTTAAAACAGAGGTAGCTTTAATGCTGCTTCAGACTGAGGAATTCCAGCTGAAGTTAAATGGAGAATGCTGTATGTTGATCAAACAAAATAGTACAGTCATCTTAAAACCCGTGTAAACAACAGAGAGCTTCTCAACAGCATCTTAGAGAATCACAGAATCATTGAGGTTGGAAAAGACCTCTTAGCTCACCCAGTCCAACCATCAGCCCAACCCCACGGTGCCTGTTAAACCGTGTCCTGTAGGGCTTTAGAACCTCTCCAGGGATGGAGACTCCACCACCTCCCTGCGCAGCCTCTGCCAACGCTTCACTCTGTCAATAAACATATTTTTCCTAATATCCAACCTAAACCTCTGCTGGTGCAACCTGAGGCTTTTTCCTCTCATTCTATTGCTTTTTACTTGGTAGAAATGCCCAGCACCCACCTCACCACAACCTCCTTTCCAGGAGCTGCAGAGAGCGATGAGGTCTCCCCTCAGCCTCCTCCTCTCCAGGCTGAACAGCCCCAGGTCCCTCAGCTGCTCCTCGTGATATTGTTCTCCAGACCCTCCGTTGCTCTTCATCTGGAGGGATCTGCTGGTACTCAATCAGCAATTTCTTCTGATGCTTCTTCTCACCTGTTCCATTATCCTTACCAAGTCTTTCATTTGATTCTTTACTGAGTGAAAGGACTTAAACATCTTTTCTCTGGATGAGGAAACCCTGACACAACTCATGGAGTAGTTTCTGATTCATCTCACCACAAAATTATGATGATAATACAGTTGATTCTGTGCAGGTCACACTGCTTCCCAGTCCTCTGGCTTTGGACAATCCCATGGGTGGCTGCTACACCATCCACAAGGTGAATATATGTATCTTAAAAATAAGCTTTCTCTAAAGGCCATTTGAGATGAGGGAAATGAGTTAATTACAATAATAATTATGTGTAGAGAGCAGGAATAAACAAAGCAAGAATCTAAAAAATAAATTAGTGGAAATCAAGGGAAAGAAGGCGAGAACAGCACGTTAAATTTAAAAGTCTAATGATTGCAACTGTCACAGAAAAATTTGTTCAAATGGTGCAAGAAATGAGGAGAAGGGACAGTTCGTATAGAAAAATAATTTTAAAATCTTCGGTAACAATGATTTCTTCAGATTTTTACAGTACTTGCAACCTAAAAATAGTCTTCTGTTATTCATCTACGTATAGTTTATAATTTATTTCCTAGTACACTTCATTAACAAAATTTATATAAAAGCAGAAAATAAAAAGTCAGGAAGGTATGAAGAAAAAAGTCTTCTCTGAAGAAACAGATACCTGAATGGGGTTCTACACCATGTTTCTTAATGAGTTCATCTCATTAATCTGCTCACATGATGCCAAATTTTCCAGATAAGTAGTTTGTTTTCCCTTGGGATGTTGCATTCTTCCCTTCGCTTGGCTTGGAAGTCATGTCTATCGTAGTGTATCTAATCTGGAACCCACCAGCAGTCACTGAAGCGTCGGTCAGAAACTTCAAGGTCATAACATTGCCTGGGACATGAAGAGGAAAAACAAAGGTTAATGAAGTTGGGTAGCATAAGAATGTGACACCGGAGCAATTTGAAGTGGTTTTTCTTGTATGCGGCTGAGATCTTCAGAGCAATCCACCTGGCCTGTCTCCTTCAGTGGCCGGGGAGGATTAGAATTCCATTAACCCCATGGAAAACCCAGAAGATTTGCAGCAGGTTTCGTTGTTTGCTGAGGCCAGAGGTTGATAAAGTTTTGCTGCACCCAGTGCAAAGCACTTCCCCTTCTATAAAATGCTGCTCTGCTTCACTCTCCCTCTGAAACGTCACGTTTCATGTGGATCTCAGTAACTCAAGGGTGAGGTTGTTATGTCACTCTCCCATCACTGTCATCTCCAACAGGCGTGTGCAAATGGGGGCGTCAGGGGTGGCACAACTCAACTCGCCTCTTCTCTTTCTGCTGATTAGAGTTAGAGGCTGGAGTGCAGTTTCTGCACAGATCATCCCTGATCCACAGTGATCACGGCTGCTTCCTCACACGGGTAGCACGTGTGACACACATGCTACAGCGACTGCGTGACACTTGAGCCAAGAGAGGTGGGAGTGGCTTTGATTTACAGGTAATCACACCTCAACCTGCTGTTTAAATTTATCCACAGAATGATGTCCATAGAATCATGGAATGGTTTGGGTTGGAAGGGACCTCAAAGCCCATCCAGTCACACACCTCCCACTGGATCAGGGGCTCCAAGCCCCATCCAACCTGGCCTTGAACCCCTCCAGGGATGGGGCAGCCTGGGCCAGGGCCTCCCCACCCTCACAGCAAAACATTTCTGCCTAAGATTTCATCTCAATCTCTCCTCTTGCAGCTCAAAACCACTCCCCCTCATCCTGTCCCTGCCCTCCCTGATCCAGAACCCCTCCTCAGCTGTGTTGGAGCCCCTGGAAGCTGCTCTGAGGTCTCCCTGCAGCCCTCTCTCCTCCAGGCTGAACAACCCCAACTCTCTCAGCCTGGCCTCATACAGGAGGTTCTCCAGCTCTCAGATCATCTCCGTGGCCTCCTCTGGACTCTCTCCAACAGTTCCACGTCCTCCCTGTGCTGAAGACTCCAGAACTGGACCCAGGGCTTCAGGTGGGTCTCCCAGAGCGGAGCAGAGGGGCAGGATCCCCTCCCTCCCTGCTGGTCCCTCTGCTCTGGATGCAGCCCAGGACACGGGTGGTTTCTGGACTGTGAGCACACCTTGAGCTTCTCTGTAACAGCTTTAGAGCCGTTCCTACAATCCTTGCTCTTGAAAGGAGACTCACTGGTGCATGCAGACTGTGTGCACAGCTCGGGCTTTGTTCCTGATTACAGCTCTGCTGTAGAAAGGTGCCTGTGTGAAACTCCTCAAGGTGCGGAGGTGTCCTAGCGCTGAGGCCAGCAGGATGCACCCTGCGTATCTTCTAACCAGGCTTTTTTCCCTTTCCATTTATTTTCCAGCATCTGCATTGGTGAAAGAGCACGCTGGCAGTTCTGAAGAGCAGCTTATGGCACTGGCCTTGTGGCAGGTATTGTGTCTCCAGACACCTTTATCAGGTACCATTTGAAAACAAGGATAAAATGTGATTTGAACTGATTTTTTTTTTAACAATAAAGAGTGCAAATGCATTACCTGTGCTAATGATGTCATCTGGCAAGTCATCTCCACAAAACCTGGAATAAAAAGTGTAAATGATGATTAAAGGACAGATCAATGTGGTACTTGGGGACATGGTCTGGTGGTTCACCTAGCAGGGCTGGATCGATGGTTGGACTCGATGATCTTAAAGGTCTTTTCCAACCAAAACCATTCTATGAGTCTATGAGTCTATGATTAAGAACCTAAGGCTAAGAAAGGAAGAACACTGTCAAGAAAACCATTTAAAACTATCAGTAAAAGCAAACCAAATGGACTGTACCCTTGCTTTGCTGCATATGATTTGTAGAGAGGATGTGAAAGGTGGCAGGAATTGGGAAGTGGACTTCATCACATTTTCTGGGTTTTTTTTTTTGTTCTGGAAATCTGAATCATAGAATCCTATGTACTTCACACCAAAATATGACTGCTGAAGGACAAGCAAAAAAATGATGTTGAAGAAAAGAGAGAATTAAGTGAAAAGGAAAATGAAATCTAGTGAAAGAGATGTTCTTTAACAGTTGTTTGGTTTTGATAGTGTTAGAAAAGGCTTTACTTCTGTAGCCAACGGTAACTTCAATTAAATTAATACACTTTTGCTAACAGTTTAACACCTCACCTCCCTCCTTTCAGTTAAAGCCAATACAAAATACTGTTTGAGATTGCTAGGAGTTCTCCCTGTGAGATAACAGAGAATTGAGATAAGCAGCTAACTAAGAAGTCTTGCAGCTTTCTTTCATGTAATTTAACAAAGCGGAAAAGGGCAAAGGCTCTTCACAGGCCTGTGTTAATGCCAGTAAAGTAAACTGCCAGGAAAGAGAGGCCAGGTACTATTACTGCAAGTGCTGCAGGCACAGCAGAAGTGCTAATTGCATAGGTAATAGAGTTCCTCTGAAGTAATGCTGTGGGGAAGAACTTAAATCGTTTGATTATTTGCTTATTAAAGCTGGAAACACCTTACCTGCCCACAAAGCCATTGACATCATCGTAGCTATCGTAGATCTCCAAGAAATCAGCCATACAAGCAATGTCGTCTTCAACGTCAAACTCTAGGAACTGCAGGTGAATACGTTGTCCGTACTTTACTCGAATGTGCCAGTAGCAAATCTGGTCATTCTCATACTCATTTGGATAGCCAGGTGACTTAAAGACATGCTTTGAATCCGTGAAGACTCCACCACATTCTTTTCCTAAGAGAAAAATAAAAGCATCACAGTTTAAGTATTCATTCCTGGTACATTCCACTCACCCTATCCCTGCCCCCTCTGATCAAAAGCCCCTCCCCAGCTTTCCTGGAGCCCCTTTCAGCACTGGAAGCTGCTCTAAAGTCTCCCTGGAGCCTTCTCTTCTCCAGGCTGAACAAAGCCAACTCTCTCAGCCTGGCCTCCTACGGGAGCTGCTCCAGCCCTCAGATCATCTCCGTAGTCTCCTCTGGACTTGCCACAACAGCTCCACGTCCTTCCTGTGCTGAGGAATCAGTTGAATCAGAGATTTGTCTTTATTCCCTGAGGCTTTTTGTCTCCCACCTGCAAGCAAACAGCTCTTGCTGGGCTTTGTAGCAGAATGTCCATGGGGCGTGCACACGTGTCCTTCTAACATGGACAGATACCCTTCTAGTGGGACAGACTAAAGCCATCTGCTGAGTGATGCAGTTCTGCTTTCCTTTTGTCCTCTAACAAAGCAGGGCACTGGGAAAGTATCTGCCCAGACGAAGGATGACGAAGGAGAAAGTCTGCTGAGAGTTTCCATGCAGAAATAACAAATGCAGTAGCCTCTTTTGCAGTTCTCTTTGTATGCTGAACATCTGGGAATGTCCCCCACCCCTCAGAGCCATTTGATTAACAACTGCCCTGCTAACACAAACAAACTCAAGCCCTGTGAGCACAAACAGAACCCACACAGCTGCACAGACGTCACAGACAACTCCAGCTCTTGGCTCTGCCGGGCAGGAGAGCCAAGCAGTGCACAAAGTTAAGCTTTGCTTGTCATGTTGGTGTCTTCTCTGCTCTATGAATTGACATCAGGCTACGCTGGAATAGCAGCCGTGTGGATGTTTCAGTCACCTGCAGTGCAGTGAATGGAGGATGTGGAGAGATCATAGAATCATCAAATGGTTTGGGTTGGAGGGGACCATCTCATCTCAATCTCCCCTCTTTCAGCTCAAAACCGTTCCCCTTGTCCCACCTCTGCACTCCCTGATCCAGAGCCCCTCCCCAGCTTTCCTGGAGCCCCTTTCAGCACTGGAGGCTGCTTTAAGGTCTTCCTGGAGCCTTCTCTGCTCCAGGCAGACCTGGAGCCTGACTCTCTCAGCCTGTCCTCATAGCAGAGCTGCTCCAGCCCTAGGATCATCCCCGTGGCCTTCTCTGGACTCGCTCTAACAGCTCCATGCCCTTCCTGTGCTGAGGACTCCAGAACTGGACGCAGGGCTCCAGGTGAGGAGTTATACGCGGTCCAATGCCATGCAGATACCCTGGGCTCTGAGCAATCTGGATCAGCTACAGGTAACAGCAGAGGGGGCTTGGTGCAAGGCTCCAAATAAACTTGTATCCATTTCCTCCCTTCTCAGTCTGCGTATTCATATCTTTGAAGCAAACTCATGCAGAGCCTGGGTGCCTTTGCACAGCCGCAAAACGTAGCACGCAGTCATAATCTTAGATCCAAAGAGCAATGGGTTGTCTTAAACGCACCGTTAGGGTTGTAGCAGTAGGCATCCCATCTCTCGCTCCTGTTGAGGCGAATCCCGTAATCAACAATACCAGTTTTCCCAAAGCCACAGTTGGCTCCAGCTTTTACTATGGGATACCCAACTCTGCCCTTTGCCATCCAGCCGGCAGCACACACGTGGAAACCTGCAATGAGGAGAGAATGAGACATGGATGTAATCAATAAATCCTCGGCAAGAAACACTGCATTTCATTTAGGTAAGTAAAGTCTAACTCAAGCCCGGTATCCTGAGCTGCAGCAAAAGATGTGCGGCCAACAGGTCAAGGGAGGGGATGCTCCCCTTCTACTCTGCTCTCATGAGACCCCACCTGGAGTCCTGTGTCCAGTTCTGGAATCCTCAACACAAGAAGGACATGGAGCTGTTGGAATGGGTCCAGAGGAGGCCACAAAGATGATTTGAGGGCTGGAGCATCTCTGCTATGAGGACAGGCTGAGAGCTGGGGTTGACTATAATTTCCTAGGTAGTGAGATTTAAGTGCTGCACCAGTATCTCTAATCAAATTATATACTGGATGAGTTATGTAGCTGTGTTCTTTGTTTCCCTTTTGGAATCAAACAGATTTACTCACTCACACCCCAAAAGTTGCATCATTACGTTCTGAGAGGGACTAAAATACAACATACAGAAGACAGCTAAGAAAGGAAAGTATTTCCTTAAAACACTTTCAATTTAAATTGAAATACCTGAAATGCCTCAAGTATTTCTCGCTAAACAAAAACATCCTGTTGATGCATTTTGTGGCTGAGGAGATGAAAACAATAGCCAAAGAGCGCAGTGTTATTCACTGCCTGGTGAAGACCGATGCAATGTTTCACCAAGACAAACTGGAACATATTTGTGGCATCCTAGGACTGTGAAGCTATTCAGAGAGACAAAATTACCCTTTCCACACGCAGCTGAGAGCCAGCTTCTGACTCGGCCCCGTAGCCTGCAGATCTCTAGAGTGGAGGATATTTTCCATTGTTTTCATCCTGTTCTGAATTAATTAATCATTGCTCATTAGGAATCAAACAGGAACACAGTAGAGCCCTCACGCAGCTCCGCTTTTCACTCCAAGCACACCACTCGCTCTCTCGGGGAGCAAATGTGGCTGCAACAAACATTACGAAGACATCTTGGCTGGCGATATGAACTGTAGAAGCTCCCTGGGGATAAACACCCTCCTCATCAGCCCCCGGTGCCGGAGCTGGGGAGGCACCAGTGCTTCCCAGCTCAGCCAGGTGTGATCTGGAGGGGTTGCTGGTTCCAGGACTGCGCTGCACCCAGAGTTTGTGGGGCACGCAGCACCGTGTGCAGGTGTTACCCCTGACAGCTCTGTGGGTCCTG
The DNA here is from genome assembly GCF_032191515.1 of Phaenicophaeus curvirostris. Lineage (NCBI taxonomy): Eukaryota > Metazoa > Chordata > Aves > Cuculiformes > Cuculidae > Phaenicophaeus > Phaenicophaeus curvirostris. The sequence continues at coordinate 40,366,600 of NC_091398.1, read as the reverse complement.
CAGTCATGCTCTGCTCCTGAGGAGGAAGTTGCAGGCAACTCCGGCAAAAATCCAGGGAGTTTACAAGTTTCTCAGCCCTAGAGTTCATAACATTCATGAAAGTACAAGACTGGCAACATTATGAATGAGCAATGTGAAAGGTTTTCCATACCTATTTTTCTTGCCGCCTCCAGCTGCTGATACGTGGCCAGGTGTCCTCCTTCATATTCACAGACAGCCTTTGCTTCTGCGTAGGTGAGCTGGTACTTCCCGGAGCGTGACTCCCTGTGATACACCCCGGCGGCTCGTTCTGTGGGACCAAAGCAATACATGATGTCAGTACCGTATCCCAGCCAGCCCACCTTCCACACAACCTCTGTTTCATAGAATCACAGAATGGTTTGGGTTGGGAGGGACCTCAAAGCCATCCAGTGCCACCCCTGCCATGGGCAGGGACACCTCCCACTGGATCAGGGGCTCCAAGCCCCATCCAACCTGGCCTTGAACCCCTCCAGGGATGGGGCAGCCACCCCTGCTCTGGGCAGCCTGGGCCAGGGCCTCACCATGAAGAAATTCTTCCTAATGTCCAATCTAAATCTTCCCCCTTCCAATTTAAAGCCATTTCCCCTAGTCTCATCACTACAGGACTTTATAAGAAATCTCTCCCCATCTTTCTTGTAGGTCCCCTTCAGGTACCAGAAGCTGCTCTAAGGTCTCCCCACAGCCCTCTCTCCTCCAGGCTGAAAAGCCCCAATTCGCTCAGCCTGTCCTCATGGCAGAGATGCTCCAGCCCTTGGATCATCTCCGTGGCCTCCTCTGGGCTCTCTCCAACAGCTCCATGTCCTCCCTGTGCTGAGGACTCCAGAATTGGACCCAGGGCTCCAGGTGGGTCTCACAGAGCGGAGCAGAGGGACAGGATCCCCTCCCTCCCCAAGACCTGCCCTTTGGGCTATTGTCCAGGTGAGGGGAGAAGCAAAATGGTCAGCAAGCAGCTGTGCTGCTCGGGAAGCGTCAGGAGCAGACATCCCTCCCAGCCCAGAGGCGTGGGTTCGCAACCCAGAGGTGTGTTTCTCATAGGGAGAAGTTTGGAACAACAGAGTTCGTCAGAGCTTGATGAGGTTTTCAACAACAGAAAACCAACCAAGGCAGAGCTTGTTGAGTTTTTCAACAACAGAAAATCAACAAAGGCAGGGCGGGCTCCCCGGGGGCTGCTCGGAAGGCAGTAGCTATGGGAACGATCGGCTGGTGTCAGCATCGCTAGTTCCATGCGTCCTATCCGACTCAGGGGAAGCTCCGTCTGGCTCGCTATCACAGCACACTTTTGGATGTAACTTGGAGAGCCTTCGTAAGATGAAACAGAGCTTTGTTTCCAGCCTCCAGAGGAGTTGAATCAGAGCTACTCGGATAGAGGAGAGGCAGAAATGAAAGGGAATCCAGATGTGAAATAAAAATATCAGAGCTTGTGCTGCAAAGGGCAGGACCCAGAACAATCGCTGGCTGACATTTCTGCTGCACAGAAAACTAATAGGCTTTCTTCATTATTTTTCCCTTTGCTGTTGTGAGATAAAAGCAGCTTTCCAGGGAAACCTAGAAACTGTCAGTACTGCAACAAGTCTCATGTTGCACTCGTCTGGTGCCGTTTGGATGGAAATCTGTCTCAGAGCCGATCTGTATGTCTAATCTGAACAGCGTTTCTGTTCAGATCTTTCTCCTCTTTAGGATAAAAGAAGAGAAATGGCCATAGCTGTCACCAGTCAACACGCCTGAGTAAAGATGCAGAACAGGAAGCCTTTTTTACAGTAGTGATTGGTGCCATGGGAAAAAAGGAATGTGTTTTCTAGGGACTTGCGCAGAGTCAGTAGTTTTGGCTGGTTAGGATGTTTGCTTAACCAGCCCCGGTCACCACTGACTTGTGGTTTAGCGATGGTGAGAACCCTTACTGGACACGTCACAAGGTCTGCCAATGTAGCTTTTGGATCCTCAGTCACTGGCCACACACCCAGTGAAGTAAATGACACTGCTGACAACGGTCTCAGCAGGGAATCACTGGGAATGTCACTGGTGTGGGCATGGGATAACATAAATTCCGTGGAAAAACCTTTCTGTGGAAGCCAATTCCCCTGCAAAAAAAGAGTAACAACAACTTGGAATTGTGGAATAATCACAGAATAATGGAATAGTTTGGGTTGGAAGGGACCTTAAGATCATCCACTTCCAACCCCCTTGTCACGGGCAAGTGTGCTATATTACAATTTTAATTAAAAATTTATTTGTAGGATGCATTGTTTTTCATTCACTCAGTGGTCTCTCGTGCCTAACCGGATGAATCCACTCGCTGCTGCCTTACAGCACGACTGTCTGGGATTCAGCATGTGTGAATTGGACATCTGAGTCCCACAGAACCCAGCACACCGTCCTGCCTCCAGCCTCAGGGCACAAACTGCAGCTGATGGATTGATCTCTGCAGGCCACCACCAAGCGAACTGGAAGGGTAATAGGAAACCAGACTGTGGTCCTTGGGATGAGCTGAACTGCATCACCTGCATTGACTCAGAGAGAAAGGGTTGTCACTGCTGCAAAGGTCCTGGCCAAAGTGAGAGCTGTCTTAGAGCTCAGTCCCTGTGATGCTTTGCTGCTAACCCCCCATCGCTCCGGCAGCCAAGTCCCCCCCTGCTCCGTCCCCGAATCTGCTGCTGGATGAACTGCAGGGATTCAGGGGGAATCACCACGGCTCGCGCTCATCACTCTTGGAGCTGACAGCGAAAACTTATCATTTTTAGTTGTTCTCCTAACTTTTTCACCTGGCAATGTTGCATTCAAGTCCTATCCCTTAAAAGGTGTTCAACTCCACTTCCTGACGCTAAAATGTCACAACGGAGCAACATCCCATCTTTCACAATATTGCTGGAAAGATCTGCCCTTCACAGTTTCTGCAAAGGCTGCTCCTCCAACAGCAGCACCTCTGAGTCTTCACGCAGCATCTCTGCGGGTGCTGCTAACACGCTGGGAGCAACCGTAGAATCATAGAATTGTTTGGCTGGGAAAGACCTTTGAGAACATCGGGTCCAACCGTACATAGAATGGTCTGTTGGAAGTGACCTCAAAGCCCATCCAGTGCCACCCCTGCCATGGGCAGGGACACATCCCACTGGATCAGGGGCTCCAAGCCCCATCCAACCTGGCCTTGAACCCCTCCAGGGATGGGGCAGCCACCCCTGCTCTGGGCAGCCTGGGCCAGGGCCTCCCCACCCTCACAGGAAAGCATTTCTCCCTAAGATCTCATCTCAATCTACCCTCTTTCAGGTCAAAACCATTCCCCCTTGTCCTGTCCCTGCCCTCCCTGCTCAAGAGTCCCTCCCCAGCTTTCCTGGAGCCCCTTTCAGCACTGGAAGAGTACTGTAAGGTTCCCTGGAAGATGCACTAGACGGTGCATTTCTGAAGGACCTTCACCAAAGTCCTAGAGATAAGAAAGCAGAGTGGTTATTCTCATGGGAGATACTAACTGGGACCTGGGGCTGTTTAGCCTGGAGAAGAGGGGGCTGAGGGGAGACCTCGTCGCTCTCTGCTGCTCTCAGAATGGAGGCTGCAGTGAGGTGTGTGCTGGGCTCTTCTCCCAAGGAACAAGTGATAGGATGAGAGGAGATGGCTGCAAGTAGTGCCATGGGAGGCTTAGATTGGATATTAGGAAAAATATCTTCAATGAGTGGTGAAGCCCTGCCCAGGGCAGTGCTGAAGTCCCAATCCCTGGAGGGGCTCAAAAAGCATGTGGCTGTGGCACCTGGGGACATGGTTCGGCAGGCACGGTGGGGTTGGGCTGATGGTTGGACTGGATGAGCTGAGAGGTCTTTTCCAACCTTAATGATTCTATGATTCTAACAGTGTGGCAAACAAGAATTTTACCCCATGTTCCAGCTGACACTCGGCTTCTTCATTCTAAAGAGTCAGCAATTTTTTTCTTCAGATTGACATCAATTCATTGAACTGCTCCAATGGTCCCTGTCATCATAAATTCACATTTCTGTTATAGAAGCCGCTAAGGGCCACAGCCGGGGGGCAGTCACAGAACTCATGTGGATACACCAGTACCTGTGAATAAAACCCCCAGGAGCCAGGGGGCTTGGTGTCAACTGAGCTCTCTCCTCATCACCACAAGGCTTGGAGCCCTCCCCTACCTGAGCGCATTCGTAGAATCATAGAACTGTTTGGTTAGAAAACACCTTTGTTTACACAGGCTTCTAGTAGTAGGACTAGGGGTAATGGGTATAAACTGGAGAGGGGCAGATATGGACATAATGAGGAAATTCTGGACATAATGAGGACATAATAACTGGAATTTCTTCTCCATGAGTGTGGGGAGGCCCTGACCCAGGCTGCCCAGAGCAGGGGTGGCTGCCCCATCCCTGGAGGGGCTCAAGGCCAGGTTGGATGGGGCTTGAAGCCCCTGATCCAGTGGGAGGTGTCCCTGCCCATGGCAACAGGTGGGACTGGGTGGGCTTTGAGGTCCCTTCCAACCTAAACTGTTCCATGATTCTATGATCATTAAGTCCAACCATACCTGCTCACTACTAAACTGTTCCTAAGCACCTCATCTATTCATCTTCTAAATCCCTCCAGGGATGGGGACTCCACCACCTCCCTGGGCAGCCTATGCCAGGGCCTGAGAATCCTTTCTGTGAAGAAATTTTTTCTTATGTCCAATCTGAGCCTGCCCTGCTGCAGATTGAGGTGTTTCCTACTTGTCCTGTCTCCTGGGAGAAGCAACAAACATCCCCCTCTCTACAACCTCCTTTCAGGCAGTTGTAGACAGTGACGAGGTCTCCCATCAGCCTCCTTTTCTCCAGACTAAAAAAGCCCAGGTTCCCCGGCCACTTCTCGTAGCCCTTGTTCTCCAGCCCCCTCACCAGCTTCTCTGGATGCGCTCCAGCCCCTCAATATCCTCCTGTACATTCAGCAACTACGAGACACAGCAGGCACATTTGGAGTTTAGAAGGAAAGAGGAGTCATTAAAAAAAGCACAGTCAAATGGAAAACAACCGAGATCACTTCTCCTTCTCATTGATTCTCCTGCTGGTTTGCATGCTCCTTGGAGGAGGGACTGGACTCACACGGGTGCTGCACCAGCTGATGGAGCGTAGTCCCAGCCTGTTTCATGAAACAGAAATGTGTGCTGGCAAGAGGAATTCCTTAAAATCCTTAAAGAAACACACAGCATTTGAGAGATGGGAATGGAGTTTGAAGTATTTGTTTATCAAGCGGAGCACTCGGTGCATGTTTGTCCTGGCATCCTTTATGTGACTGTGTTCTATGTTTTTCTGGTGTATGGGATAATAATAACAATCTTTAAAGAACCCTAATTGCTATTTAAACACGCTTAGGGTATAAAAAACTATTCCCACAGCATTTTATAGAGCCCTTTTGGAGTCTTCTCTCCACTGTTTAACAAACAAACCAGCAGCCAAACCTTATACATTTCTGTGCTTTCCTAGAAACCCAGGAAACGTTTTCACTATTATTTCCAGCTCATTTAGTGTCAGATGTAGGACCCCAGGCACGTGAAGTATATTCATGCAGAAAGTAATTCATTCCTTTGGCAAATGTTTCTTTTCATGCTCGTTTTCCTTCATTAGAAGAAACTATTATTTAATGATGTTTTCTCTCTACCTCATGCCATAGGAAAACACATCCAGATTAAATATTCCACACCTACTTTTTCCTGCACTTCAGAGAAGTAGTAAAAATAGTAAGTTTATAAGAACAAAAGTTAGTCATTACTCAGATAAAACAACCACCACTTTCAGTGCAAGGTTTTGTTACATAAAATGATCATCATTCTCAGTGCAGGATTTTGTTACTCAGGTAAAACGCTCACTAATTTCAGTGCAGGGTTTTGCTGCTATTAATGCATGGCTCACTTCTGCATCACTAGATGCTCGTCTTCATACTTGTTAAACAAACCCAGTGACTTTTGCAGCAAAACATTCATAATTGATTTATTTCTTACCTAACCAGATGGAGTTATGCAGCACTCCGTCCTTGAATCCCCACGCCTGAGCCTCGTCCCACAGCAGGGCAGAAAAGAAAATCAGTGCAATCATCTCTCCCAAACTGTAAATGTTCCCTGTTAGAACACTCAGGGTAAGCTCTGCTAGCAGCTGGCTGGATCCTCCTGGAACATCTGGGAGCCAGATCTTAAATAGTGCTTTCAGCTGTGAGGTCAGCGAGCCTGCTCCAATTGTGCTCGCTGTAGTATTATTACTCAATTAAATGTGATGTCTGCAGCCGTCCATGTGACTCACTTTTGGCTCTCCCGATTCCCAGCGTGTCCAAGAAACCATTCTCTCCCTCACTACTGCAGCACACATGAATGCTTTTCAAGCCAAAGTCTGTTCATTCTTCAGTGCTCGCTGTCTTCAAATTCCACAAAACAATAAAACTAATAACGAGTCTGTCTGCTCAAAGTGTTTCCAGGCACGCTACTCTCAGGATCGAAGGGAATCGTACATATTACCCCTCATTCTCATTCAAGCATCCTGTTCTTTCATCTACAATTCCAATTTAATTTCGCAGCGACCTAATCAATGAAAAAAAACAAAAGGAGAATGTTTTGTGCTGGCTATCGGAATTCAGCTTCCCTACATGGAATCTGTAATTGTGAGGCAAACTCCCAGATCAGCATAAAACTGCAAGTGTCAAAACAGATGCTCTTTGTTCCGCAAGTGGGAAATCAAGCCGAAATCTTCCCCTCCAAACCACAGTTTAAGATCTGATTCCTAGCGTGACAGATGTCTGCTGGTCTTCCCTTCTGGCTGAGAGTGAACCCTGCAGCTGCTCCTCGTGGGTTGAGGGGGACAGCAGAGAGGGGGAAGGATGAGAGTATGCAAAATGGTCTGGTGCTCCACGCGCCCAAGCAGCCATTGGAAGACTCGGCTCTCGAGCTACTTGCTGTAACTTCTGAGTCAGGAGCTACAGAAGAAGAGGTGCCTCATGACCGCAAACACAACCAAATTCAAATTCAAAGAAAAGGAAAGGGTGGAGGACGCTGTGCTTACTCCAAAATACCTTACATAGATGACAGTTGTGGCGCCGAGGAAGATGGTCTCCATCACTCCAGCCTTCACATGAAGTGATGAATGCCTAGCTACGTTGTAAACACAGACACATGGACACATTCCTTCCACCAACAACTCAGACAGATGCTGAAGAGGAGAGCTGTGGGGAAATTGAGTCAAGGGAGAGCCTTTCTCCTGTGTCAGAGCAGTGAGGCACCTTCCACTAAAACACCAACGTCTCGACTTCAGAGGGCTTTTCCAGCCATAATCATTCTATGATTTTATGACTTGTCACTCGTCAGCACTCACTGATGAGAGCAAACCTATTCTTCTGATGAAGTTCACCCGCATGCACATTCCTGTTGAGCGTGCCCATGCCTTACTCCCTTGAGTTTGAACCTCTGGCAAGCAGCAGTGGGTGTCCAACATCTGTCTCTCTTCTAGCTCCTGACAAAGCTCAGTCCCACACACCTGTCTCCCAAGTGAACTGGAAAGTTTTCATCTTCAAATCCTAGCAGAACTTCTCCCAACAAGAAGATATTCCACAGCTGCATGAGGGCACTTCAAGACATTCATCTGACTGTGTTTTCTTAAGTTTTCCTCCAAGTTTTCCACATTTAAATACATCCCAGACAAATCTTATACAAACCGGGGGCGGGGGGGAGGTGGTTCCTTAACTCTTTCCATACCTACATGTGTAAGAAATATTGTTGGGAAGTTATTGTGTAGTGGTGAATAGTGTTTATAGCAGCACCTACACTGGTGGTTCCCAAACTGTGATATAAAACTGATTGCAGTGACAGAGAGAAACACCAATCCAGTAGATTAACGGATGAACCGCTGAGGATGAAGGCACTGTAAAAAATAATGGTAGTGTACATGGGTCACAAATCACTTTTGCATGAATTAAAATGGTAAGCACCTAAACTTTTCTTTTTCCTTCTATTTATAAGTGTATGAAAGCAGTGAAAACATTTATAGTTCCTGTACCCTAAGATTCATACATTACTTTTGGTGATATGGAATATATTACAACTGTATTGTTTATAGTTTTGAGAACGATACCAAGAATATTGGGTTCAAATGGAGCGCACGCAGTGAAAGGCCTTTAGCTGGGACTTGTTCTGCAAGAAGCTGTAACCTCCTTCAGAAAAATACTTGGTGGAAAGGGCAGGAAAAAGGAGTGCAGGAAAAAAGACAGTGAAACAACTGAAGCTAAGGTACTTCTGATGAGAAATAGCTAAAATAGCTGATGTGAAAGGGGGAAATATGAATTTACCTTGTGGGGAACCTAAGAATAGAAGAGGTGTTTAACCTAAGGAAAGGAAAAAGTTAGCCCAACAATAGTATCATCCTATCCCATCGCATCCTGAGTTACAATTAGGCTGGAAAGCAGAATTCAACTTCAAACCATAAGACCAAAGGCATTTTAGAACAGCCAAGTAAACAGAACACCTACCTTATTTTGAGATGATGTTTTAGGAGGAGTTTGGAATTGGTGTTCTTTGAAAGAAGGTCACTTCCAGCACTGCCTTATTTTTATCTCATTTAAATAAGTTTTATCTTATTTTAAACAAGTTTTATCTTATTTTAAACTACTTTTTCTTCTCTACCTGTCGAGGTGCAAGTTGAAGGATTGTCCCACAGTCCAGGATCTCCATGGAGACCTTAAGAACCATTGGATCCCAGCCATATGCCATACAACAGAAATAATTACACCTGAATTATTCCTGGCAGATACTCGTGCAGCCTGTTCTCCCAAACCTGCAGTGATGGCAATTCCACGGCCTCCCTTAACTCTTCCTAACATTTGAAACACCTTCCTTAACCTAAACATCTTGTATTAACTAAAATATTTCCTGCTGCAACGTTAGCCTATTTCTTCTCTTTGCTTCAGCAGGCTGAAGTAACAGATCGTTTATCACCTCTTGGTGGGGCTTGGAGCCTCTGATCCAGTGGGAGGTGTCCCTGCCCATGGCAGGGGTGGGACTGGATGGGCTTTGAGGCCCCTTCCAACCCAAACCAGTCTATAATTCTATGATTCTTTGAAGCAGGAAAGTTATGGCGCAACTGTTACGGTATCTTGCTGCAGGTCTCTCCTTAAAAACAAACAGGCTGCTCTTTTCATCTTTCCTGTAGGTCGTGTTTTCCAGACGCTTGGACTTTCTGGTTCCTCTCCCCCGTGCCCCTTCCAGGTGGCCTGCATCCTTCTTGAAGTGTCATGCCAAAACAAAACACAGCACTCCAACAAAAGACTCCGCAGTGTCAGGCAGCGTGGAATTGCATCATGTATTTTCCAGATGACATTTGGGTTTATAAAAAATCCTAGTTTGACTTTCGGGGTTGGTGAGATTTCCTTTTAAAGTAACAAATCAGGTTTAAAAATACCTATTTCATTTAAAATGCCTTCAAAAAGATGAGGCTTTAAGTATGAAATATATCCAAACGGAAAGAAACCAGTGGGATTTGGTAGGCATACCTGAATATATTAACCAGCTTTTCCAGCCTCTCTTTTCTTGTACGCTTTCTGCTTCAGGGAAAGCTGAAAAGTGTTACAGAAGGGGCGAGCTGTGGAAAAGAGCAGAAGAAACTCTCACATTGATCGGTTGGACAAGTGAGAAACTTGCTTCCTGATAAATTACAAAACAGGTTTCCTAAAGGAAAGAGGGAGGAATTTCTAACCAAATCTCCTGCCTTTTTCTATCCCCTATATGCTTCTGATGATGTGATTTTAGAAGAATTTTACAACGTGAGAACTTATTTGGCCAACGATTTTACTATTTATTGTCACAGCATTAAATTAATCTTCCAGAGAGTATTTTGTCTTATAACTAAAGGTTTTAAAACTTACTCTCCTTTGCCTTGCAGTCCAATTCTCATTGGAATCAATGCCCGCTTTTATCAGCAACATCAATGAGATGAGAATTAATCAGTCTGTGTAATGGTGCTTTAGTTCAAAAAAAGCAAACAAAAAACTTCATGTGCAAGCAGAATAAACCAGAAACCTTCGGGATTATTAAGAGCAGATGTTAGGAGAGTATAATGGATTCACTTATAAAAGATCTGAACAGTTGCCAAGGTAAAATATTTGTCAGCTGAAGTCCTATACTGACAGTTATCCTAAATAAAGGAGTTGGACTAAAAATATAGATAGATCTAGGATTTACGAGTGCCTCATGGATGGTCTTCGAAAAACTCACAAAACGCTGTAAACCCAGGTTTCAGAATACAACACTGAAGAGTGGGTGATATGGTAGGTGAATGCCAAGAAAAACAGCCTCCCGGGATGGCCAAGGAACTCCTAAAATTAAAACTAACCTAAACGGAAATGCTAAGAGAGAGTTACTCCCAAATATACACAGACTGCTGATGGGCCCTTTCTGACTAAGTGATACAGGTTTGATTATCTTCAAGCAGATGAAGTTAGACTAGACATAAGGAAGGATTTCTTCACCATCAGAGTGGAGAGGCCCTGGCCCAGGCTGCCCAGAGCAGGGGTGGCTGCCCCATCCCTGGAGGGGTTCAAGGCCAGGTTGGATGGGGCTTGGAGCCCCTGATCCAGTGGGAGGTGTCCCTGCCCAGGGCAGGGGTGGGACTGGATGGGCCTTGAGGGCCCTTGCAACCCAAACCATTCTGTGATTCTATAATTCTATGACTCTATGAAAACACTGAACCTATGTTCTGGAAGCCGTTATCCACCAGTGCCACTACAGAAAAGGCTTCCCATCTGCTGGGAAACCAAACTTGCTTCAGTGCTCAGGGAAGATCCAAGGGAGGGTTCACGGTACAAACAGAGACCTGATGCTCTGTGTTCCTGCAGCTGGGAAAACTGAAGTCACATTTGACCTCAATCAGCTTGTTTCCCTGCCACCACAGTGCTGTTTGAGCCAATCAGCTAAACATTTGTGCTGTGCTGAGCACAGGGATGTGCTTGGACATTGGGAAGATTTTAGGGATATACATACGTGCCTGTAATATGCACATAAGACGCCTCATAATCAGAGGTTTAAAAGGTGATGTGGTTGTTTTTAGTAAACATGGCCATAAAAATATTAGTGTTTGGCAAACTGATACAAAACACCAAGTATTTGCATCACAGTACTGTTAAAAAACGTTATATATGGACTATTTTTGCATTGGTGAAAGCAAGTTTACACTCAAATTGCTGGTGATCATTCAATCACATGGAGACAAATTTTGCCAGAGAGACATTGTGTTCAAGCAGTTCAAGGAAATAAACATTGCTGTAAGCTTCTGTGCTTTAAAAAAATGGGTGATTCTAAGGAATCTTTCCATGTGTGAAATAATAGAAGTAATTATTAATGCCAGCAGGGGACAGTTAATCAGCTGCAGTGACTAATTGCTTCTGCAGAAAGGAAGAAAAGTTCTTCCTCTCTGATGGTTTCTGCATTGACAGCAGTTGCGTAACGACTCAGTTCTGTGGCACAGTGACAGTGATCCCTGTCCTGGCAATGGTTGAAATACACCAAGTGCACAGAATGAACTAATCGTCGATTAAAGAGCACAGTAAGATTTCACATTACTCACATCTCATTCCCAGAGAGGTACTGCAAAATTGACAGGGTATTGCCTACAAAGTGAACAGTTATCTTTACCGTTCTAATTATTTTTTTCTTTATAATTAGAGTAACTAAGCATTCTTATGGGGTTAGAAGCACAGAATTATTGACATTGGAAAAGACCTCTAAGCTCATCCAGTCCAACCCTCAGCCCAACCCCACCCTGCCTGCTAAACCATGTCCCAAAGTGCCACGTCTACATGACTTTTGAGCCCCTCCAGGGATGGAGACTCCACCACTGCCCTGAGCAGCCTCTGCCAGGGCTTCACCACTCTGTCAGCAAAGACATTTTTCTTAATATGCAATCTAACCCTCTCCTGGTTCAACTTGAGGCCATTCTTTCTCGTCCTATAACTTGTTACCTGGGAGAAGAGGCCAACACCTGCCTCACCACAGCCTTCTTTCAGGGACTTGTAGACAGCAATGAGGTCTCCCCTCAGCCTTCTCTTCTCCTGACTAAACAGCCACAGGTCCCTCAGCCGCTCTTCATAAAGGTTGTTCTCCAGCCTCTTCACCAGACTCACTGCTCTCCTCTGGTTGCGCTCCAGCCCCTCAATGTCCTTCTTGTGAGGAGCCCAAAACTGAACACAGGGTTCAAGGCACGGCTCGTTTTAATCTCCTATGTTTATAAATTATTTCATGGCCATACAACACAGCCCAGGTATTCACGCTACCTAATTCTAAGCCTCCGATTTTGGTGTGTGAACTAAGAGCCTTTCCATTCAGTGAGCCTCCAGTGGGCACTCAGAGCTGAATATCCAACCACCGCTTTTCACCTCTTTTACTTTAAATCCCATTAATTTGTCCATCTCACAACATCTTTGATCCTAAAAATTATTTTCATACCCTACAATGTACACAGGCGGCAGTGAACTTTCAGAAGTAAAATACTCCCATGAGTTTGCGCACAAATACTTGCACAAATCTTGCCAGGTACCTAAAAACTTTTGGAAAAATTTGCCTTACAAGCAGTCATCAAAATGTGCCCTGCTCTGTGTTCTTCATGCATTGTTTCTGATTGATATTCATGGTAGACAGATTTTAAAAGGAATTCTATGAGACCCAGGGTGGAACTGGAGTGGGTAGCCCAGCATTGCGTAGTTCCTCCATAAAGTCAGCACTTTGGAAAACCTGGAGGTCTCTGAACTCGCCATGTGTTTCATCCAGCGGCTGCAGGAATTCAGCTATGAGAAAATGCATGGAGAGTCTGGGGCAGCTCCTAGAACCCAGGGCAAAGGGAACGGGCTCACTTCAGACTCCTCTTCAGAAGCGTGCACACCCATGCCCACTCCGTGCCAAGGTGTCCACCCAAGTGGCCAGAGGTTACCTGCTTAGCATGGCAGACCCACAGCAGGATCTTTATAGTTTGGGACAAACCTCTTCCCATGTCATTTCGGAGGCTGGTTTCCCAGAAAAGCCGTCACCAGGCTCACCAGGCACCAATGCTCCCTTTAGATGTGCTCTGGAGTCCAACCTCGCTGCTCATCCGGACATCTTCAGCATTCCGCAGTGTTCTGTTTCGAAAGCTGTCAGTCATTTGATGAGATTTTAGGCAGAAATGTTTTGCTGTGAGGGTGGGGAGGCCCTGGCCCAGGCTGCCCAGAGCAGGGGTGGCTGCCCCATCCCTGGAGGGGTTCAAGGCCAGGCTGGATGGGGCTTGGAGCCCCTGATCCAGTGGGAGGTGTCCCTGCCCATGGCAGGGGTAGGACTGGATGGGCTTTGAGGTCCCTTCCAACCCAAACCATTCCATGACCCTGTGATCCTCTCTATTTCTCCCACTCTTACTTCTCATTTGCTTTGTCATTATCACAGTCCTCATTTTGTGTGGTATGCCAGATTTTGCGATAGCATACCGAGATCTTGCACAGAGATGCCCTTTGGTAAAGTCCACCATCCTAGACACTGGCACGGCAGTGGCAGAACCTGTCCTTGCTCCTACAGTCGCTTTGTTCGCTCAAGGACAGTAGCTCCAGTCCCATAAAAGCAAACCACACACATTGATCTGCCCTAGCAGCATTAGGCTAAATTCCTAACACCAAGCAGATGAACGTGGTGATAACATACTCAGTGGATTAGTCTCAACAGTCATTGCTTAAGACTTTCCTTCAAGTCTGCAAGACTCATTTCTCACCCCACCACACATTCATTTCCTCTCGTCCCTCCTGCCGTCTGCTTCAGCTGCTGAGGAAATGAATTTTCTTTCCATAACGCCACAGTGACTCAATATCTTACCAACTTTTTTTTGTGTTTATTTTGTCTTGTGGGATGATGTCTTAGATCTCTGCCACCCCTTTCACAATCTTCTGCAACGAGTTGGGCTCTGTATTTGCTTGTATATGTGGGCACAGTTGACGTCCTGTGAGCTCAAGAGCATCAGGCTGGAGTCTGATCATGCAATATCACCATTACAGCAAGCACAGCAGGGCTATTATTCTTGGCATCGCGTCATAACCCAAGAAATACCCATTTGCACAAGTTGGCTGGAAATGGTTTGATAGTGGTACAGTTTATTCCTACTGCTTCTGAAATGACGACACTCGGAATCTTTCCTCTAGGTATGAAATCATAGAATGGAATGGTTTGGGTTGGAAGGGAACTTAAGGCCCATCTGGTTGCAATGCCCCTGATATAATTTCTTATTACTCAGGAATTATCAGAGAGAGGAAAGGCTTGACAGTTTGATGAGCAGTAGAACTTCTGGAGGTCATAGAATCATAGAATAACCAGGTTGGAAGAGACCCACCACATCATCGAGTCCAACCATTCCTATCATGGAATGGTTTGGGTTGGAAGGGACCTCAAAGCCCATCCAGTGCCACCCCTGCCATGGGCAGGGACACCTCCCACTGCATGAGGGGCTCCAAGCCCCATCCAGCCTGGCCTTGAACATCTCCAGAGATGGAGCAGTGGTTGCTGCAACCCGGGGCAGCGCCTCCCCACCCTCATGATGAAGAAATTCCTCCTTATGTCTAGTCTAAATCTGCCCCTCTCCAGTTTATAGCCATTCCCCCTTATCCTATCACTCCATGCCTTTATAGTTAGTCTCTCCCCAGCTCTCTTGTAGCCCCTTCAGGTACTGGAAGGTCATAATAAGGTCTTGCTGGAGCCTTTTCTTCTCCAGGCTGAACAACACCAACTCTCTCAGCATGTCCTTCTCATTATGAAGAGAAATGCACTACCCTACCCCATAATAAAATCTCTTCAGTAAGTCAATTTTACATGATTGTGGCCTCTCCCTTCTCCTCTGTATGTGTTTATAAAGTGACATTTTCCTTTGTTCACATTCTTGGCAGGTTGTGACTGATCAAGTTTTATTTTTACAGTATTTATTAGTCCTTGTTTTTCACTCTGTGCTTCTCTCACTCTGCCAGCTCCTGGTTCCAGGCTACGAGCATGCCATTAGAATACTTCACTTACTCCTAAACAGCAATTCAAACAGGCAAAGCAATCCCTTTCAGGAGAGATTAATTCAATTGCACAAATACATCTATGAACTACAGCTCCTTTAAACAGACACCATATGGAATGTGTCAAAAATGGATAAAAATAACCCAGTTAGTTGCTGTTAAACATCCTCAGTCACTCTGAGGCTTTAGCAGCATTACAGCTCCCCTGCTATTTACACTATAACTGATCGATAGTCACTTCATATTTATCTTCCTAAGAAAGAATCAACAGTAATCCAGTGGGATGGGGAGAGAATGAAAAGGAAAGCTCGTGGGTTGAGATAAAGACAGTTTAATTGGATAGCAAATGAGTCTCATGTACCCAGCATAGCTTATTCAAGTGACAAAACTGATCTGTGTCTGGGCCAAAAGCAAGATGAACCTTCAGCTCTAATTCAGTATCCTTAAGTACACAAATTTGCTCTGAGAATAAAAAATAATCAGAGGCTGTCCTCGATAGCACTGCCACAATGGATTGCCCTGAGGAAAATCTATTCTATCAGAATAAATTCTAAATTCTATTTGCTTCTTTGTTACTGAAATTTTCCTTGTTACTAAAAGCTGAAATTTTCACAGATGTGCTTCTGTGCGGGTGGAATATGTGTGGGGTTTGATACTCAGTTGTCTGCGGAACAGCTCCAAGTATTCTACAGGAACCCCAGTCCAACTGTAACGGAGTATTGAGTGCAAGCAGGACTGCTGGCTGCCATTCCAGACACTGTTCACTCCGTCCTCCCAGATTTAGAGCACTGTAATGAAGCTGTAGAGCTGAATCATCTTTGCCCCAAAGCTAGGATGATACAAATCTTACTGGAACTTTACTGCATGTTGAGTACCCCAGGCTTTGATGCAAGACTGGTATTGCCAGAACGCTCCTACTGGGAAGAGTGGTTACTGAGATCCAAGTAAAGCAGTAAAAGCCATCAGTTTTCTATTTGCTGGCCAAACACAAAGAAAACAGAAAGGAATAACGTTGTTATTTCAAAATAGAAAGTGATTTTTCTAGTGAAACAGACAGATTTAGCATCAAGTTGTTTTTTTATTTTGCTTGATTTAAAGTACTTAATTTTCATTTTAGGTTTAAAAAAACAATAATGCAGTATGGCTATTTTCTAAACTATCTGAAATTAAAATGAAATCGTTTAATTTTAAAAGAGCTGAAACAAATTCTTGAGCTCTTTCAACATATTTCTTTCTTGCCATGACTGTTTCTTACCAAAATTTGTGAACAGTTTTCTCCTCTTTAGAACTGTTAGTGAGCATTCAGTGTTGACGTAATAAAAAATAAAAATAAACTGTATTCTAAGGCTGCCTTTAGCCATGAATAACATCACACCAGACGTGTAACCGTGATGACTTGTCAGACCTCATCTGGAGTAGGAGACCTCATCCGGAGTAGGAGACCTCATCCGGAGTATTGTGTCCAGTTCTAGAATCCTCAGCATAAGAAGGATATGGAGCTGTTGGAACGAGTCCAGAGGAGGCTACAAGGAGGATCCAAGGGCTGGAGAACCTCCCGTACAAGGACAGGCTGAGAGAGTTGGGGTTGTTCAGCCTGGAGAAGAGAAGGCTCCAAGGAGGTCTTATAGCCACCTGCCAGTACCTGAAGGGGCTACAAGAAAGCTGGGGAGGGGCTGTTCACAAAGGCTTGGAGTCATAGGATGAGGGGGAACAGGAATAAAGTGGAGAGGAGCAGATTTAGAGTAGCTATAAGGAGGAATTTCTTCACTATGAGAGTTGGGGGGGGCGTTGGAACTGGATGGGCTTTAAGGTCCCTTCCAACTCAAACCGTTCTATGATCTAAAGCAGAGTATCAGGGAATATGAGCTACCTATTTAACAGCTGGATACGACAAAATATCTTCAGCCAGAATCAGTGGCTTAAAATCAGTGTTTAAAATAACAAAACCAAATGCAGCTCTTTGAGTCAGTAACACTTCATTTGGAAACTATCTGGGTTAACAGCAGTTGTGCCTTTATCTTCCAAAGAGTGCGTTAAGTGCATGAGCACAGGAAGAGATGGAAATACACGTTCATCCAAAACAATGAAGCCTGGGGTTATTTTGGAAAAAAAAAAAAAAAAAAAGGAAAAGGAAAAACCCACAACCCATGAAATCTTAGACTTTTGCCCTGGAGGGCCCGTTTGTGGAGGTATCTCCATGGAGAAGGAAGTGGGATTTCCACAGCAGAATGAGAGACAGCCATTAGTCAATCCTTGGCCCAACATTGTGCTGATCGATAAAAAAGAGGAAAGAGAATGAATTACATGCAAATACCTGCAGGCCGTCTATTCAGCGTTCTGCAGTGCAGACTCTGCCAAGAGTCTTGAGGATGGAAGCAGTTGTTGGAAAGCAGAGCTGCGTTCTCTGGAAATGTGAACTATTCATTTTTACTCAGTTAACGCTTTTCCCAGTTAGGGTCTGTTTGTCAAAGCCGACAGATAGGAAGGCTTGGAATATCAGCAGATAGTTTATTAACTCCTAGGGTTTCTCTGAGCTGAGGATTGAGATTACCTGACCAGTGGTGGTCAAAACCGGAACCTAACACGTTTGATTCTCATTATTTTCAGGCAAAGTGACTTTCCTTCACCATTCAGAGTTTTGAGATTTCCCAGTAAGATGTCAAGGCCAAAGCAATATCATGTTTTAACCCACACATATTTACTTTTTAAATTACCTCAGCTCTAAAAGACAGCTTTTCTGTCTAAGACAGGACCTTATCTGCTTTGCAATAATAATGTCAATAAATGTCTCTTTCCTGAAGCATGGCATGTATTAAATCATTTTTTGGAAATTAAGAAAAGGGAGAAACCTCACCATCTCTTTCAAAAAGCATTTCCAGAGAATAAGGCAATTATTTAAACATTCCCCAGAAGATTATCACAATAGAGTACTCATTCAGAAATCCTGCTGAGTACAAAGCTTGGCAAGGAACAGAAAAGACCTTTTTTTTTCCATACGGACACTTTCAGAATCTGCAGTTCAGGCCAGAGACAACCCAAACAAACACTCTGCCCTCTGTTACAGTCGATGCCATGACCAGTGATCACCTGGGACACACCTGGGAGTTTCAGAGGCAACTTCTTTTATTTCTACGGAATATAAACAATTCCTGTTCATTCATCAAATAAAATAAAAGCACAGACTGATACTGTAGAGGAACACCTCTACACCCTCTCCTGCTCTCCCCTCCTGTCATTTCCATCTTTTCAGTGTATAATGGCCCATGCACTAGAATTTATTCTGCCTGTATAAACCAATAACCCTCACTGAAACATGAAAAATGTTATTTGAAAGAAGTATTTCATTAACACACAGTGATTTACAGCCAAAAATCTGGAATGCAGTTCCAGCATAACGACAGGCATCCTAGATGATTTCTTCCTCACTGTTTGCTTGCTCGTGGTCCTGCTGGGACTGTTTGCTAAACCATGGCATTGCCTCATAGCGCTGTGTTCTGGGACACACGTCTTGGGGAGCTGAAACCTTCCCAAGTCTTGCTGGACACACTTCAGAATCTGTCCTGTAAAGAACGTGGATTGGGATACAGTATTGATTTCATAATTCCACTAGGGAATGGATTTGTATGTTTATAAGAGGCAGATACCTGACATCTAAAGATGCTGGATGTTCACTGTCACCCCCCGAAGCAAAGTTTTAACCTCCCCTGTCACTGAGGCGCCCTGTACCACATCAGACACCGGGGCTTGGCTTGCACCACCGCTGGAATAAGTTGTTATTCACCCCCACTGAGCCAACTGACCCTCCTACGCACCACCCTCCTCCTGCTTTTTGATCCTAGAATGAAATGAGCCAGCTAAACCCAGCTTTGTTCAGGGTTAGTTTTTAGGTTGGCTTATTTCCCAGTTTAGAGTGCCACGTGGCTGCACAAATGCTCAGGATATGGGAGAAATAGGAGAATCAAGGGTAGGTAGGTGCTGTGTTTTAACCCCAGCTGGAAACTGAGCACCACACACCCGCTCGCTCACTCTCCCATTGGGACAGGGGAGAGAATGAAAATAAAAACTCGTGGGTTGAGATAAAGACAGCTTATTGGGACAGCAAAAGGGCAAGAACAACAACAACAATACTAACAGGAGATCCAAAACAAGTGATGCACAATGTAATTGCTCACCACACAATGACCGATGACCAGCCCAGCCCCAAGCAGCAAGCACTAGCCCCCACCCAGCTCCCCCAGTTTATACGCTGAGCACAATGTTGTGCAGTCTGGAATGTCCCTATGGCCAGGCTGGGTCAGCTGCCCTGGCTGTGCCCATCCCCAGCTTCCCCTGCATCTCCAACCTCCTCGCTGGCGGAGCACGGAAAGCTGGAAACTCCTTGACATGCTACATGCGCTTTTTAGCAACAACTGAAAACACTAGTATGTTATCAACCTCATCCTCATCCCAAACCCAAAACACAGCACTACACCAGCTACTAGGAAAAAAATTAACTCTATCGCAGCCAAACCCAGGGCAATAGGGCAGGTTCTTCAGGGACACCACCATCTGTGTGTTCTTGGTGTCTCTGACATCAAGGCTTGATGAACTACAGAGCTTATGGCTGTAAAGCTTCCAGATTGACTGGAGTATTTCCTGCTGCAGATGAATCCTAACCCTGCACTGCCAGAGGGGTCATGGTTTTCTTCTGAAGTTACCAGTTCAGATCATCGAGAGGTTTTCAGACTCCTGAAGTTTGGTATCAATGCAGAGGGCTCAGAGAAATCACGCAAGTTTTAAAGCTTCTTGTGCTTTATGCTATATTTTACTCTTGGTTTTCCCCTCTAGCTAGACTCTTCAGAGTTATGAAATCAATGATTTTCCCTTTACTCTGATTCATACGTGGTTAACACTATAAATACACAGCACATAGAAATCAATTATATCAACTCCAAGTCTACTCCATTTCAGTTAAGGAACTTGGCTGAGTTCACGATTTCTAATAAACCTCCTTCACCAAACAAGCACAAACACTGTGTTCAGCTCAGCTCCCAAAGCGGGCCATGTAAACAGATCGGCGTTGCTGTATTCCCTGGAGTTTAGAGAAATAAAGCTCCTTCAGATCAGCAGTGACTTCCCAACGTGACCACAGTTCCTGGAGAACTGCCTGCCACTCTGACATTTAAATCTGAAATCTGATGTACTTAGGTCATAACATAATGACCTCCTCCTCCCTGGCTACTCCAGCAAACCTCTCCCTTTTACTCATCTCATTGGTAACCAGCTTTGTGTTTACAAAGCAATAGTAAACACAGTTCTCCATTGTCAAGGCAGAAAATAACAATAAAAACATATCTTGAATAGGGGGTCATAGTTCCATCCCCTTATCTTAAAAACAGATAGGGATATTTGAAACTGAAATAATAATTACCACCCGGGTACAACTCTACTGAAGTAATTGTCACAGGGTGATTGCTGTCCAAGCAGGGTAAAATCCAAGATTCTCTTTCTATAGCCAATGATAGCAAAACCTTGCCCTGGCAGCTCTTACCCAGGCCTCCTCAGGTGTGCACTCCAACCAGCTTCAGGCAACGCTTCGCTCCACGCAGCTCCTCCTGCTTCCCTCTGAAAGCAGCCTCCGCATCTGCTAAGTGACAAACTCAGCTTCTTTCTCCATCTACTCAGCATATTTTGCATTTTTGAGGATGAGGTGCTCAGGGACATGGCTCAGTGGTTGATAGGAATGGTTGGACTCAATGATCCTGGATGTCTTTCCCAACCTGGTGATTCTGTGATGATCCTGTGATTCTAGAATTCTAGGGTTTGGTTGTTCTATGACTGATTCTGTGACTGCTGATTCCGTGACCCTGTGGTTGATGCTGAGATGCTATGATCCCATTATCCTCTGTCCCTGCACTCACATCAAGAAGCTTGACATGAGCTTCAATACAGGGTGGGGGTTGATGTGATTAAGAGCAGCCCTGAGGAGAAAGACTTGGGATGCTGACTGATGAGAAGCTTGATGTGAGCTGGCAATTTGCACTCCCAGCCCAGAAAGCCAACCGTGTCCTGGGCTACATCAGAAGAAGCGTGGTCAGCAGGTCGAGGGAACTGATTCTGCCCCTCTGTTCTCCTCTTGTGAGACCTCATCTGGAGTATGGTGTCCAGTTCTGGAATCCTAAATGTAAGAAGGAGATGGAGCTGTTGGAATGGGTCCAGAGGAGGCTACAAAGATGATCAGAGGGCTGGAGAACCTCCCGTACGAGGACAGGCGTGACACCTGGAATGGGTCTGTCAGGAGAGGGCAAACTGGGGGGAGTTAACCAAAGCGGGGAGGGGAGAAGCCCAGAGCGGTTTCTGGGTTCTGGAAGAAGCATGCTTTTATGAGGACTTGTAGCCCACAGAGCCAACCATGTCCTGGGCTGCATCCAGAGCAGGGGGACCAGCAGGGAGGGAGGGGATCCTGCCCCTCTGCTCCGCTCTGGGAGACCCACCTGGAGCCCTGGGTCCAGTTCTGGAGTCCTCAGCATAGGAAGGACATGGAGCTGTGGGAGCGAGTCCAGAGGAGGCCACAAGATGATCCGAGGGCTGGAGAAGGACAAGCTGAGAGAGTTGGGGTTGTTCAGCCTGGAGAAGGCTGTGGGGAGACCTTAGAGCAGCTTCCAGTGCTGAAAGGGGCTCCAGGAAAGCTGGGGAGGGGCTCTGGATCAGGGAGTGCAGGGATGGTACAAGGGGAATGGTTTTGAGCTGAAAGAGGGGAGATTGAGATGAGATCTCAGGCAGAAATGTTTTGCTGTGAGGGTGGGGAGGCCCTGGCCCAGGCTGCCCAGAGCAGGGGTGGCTGCCCCATCCCTGGAGGGGTTCAAGGCCAGGCTGGATGGGGCTGGGAGCCCCTGATCCAGTGGGAGGTGTCCCTGCCCGTGGCAGGGGTGGCACTGGATGGGCTTTGGGGTCACCCTATGACGCTGTGACCCCTCAGGCGGGGCGCGCGGCCCCTCGTGCCCGGAGGCGGCGGGGCTGGAGCCGGGTTTGAGGTGGGGGACCCCGCTCCGTCGCCTCCTCCAGCGGCCCCGAGGTGGGGCGGCTCCTCCCCGGCTCCGGGATGGGGCTCGGGGGGGGCCGGGGGGGCCGCGCTCCGCCCCGCGGGCCGGCCGGGCCGGTCAGGGCTGTCGCTTTCGCTTTCCCTCGCCGGGCGCCGCGGGTCCCGGGCGCGGGGAGGCCCCGAGCGGCACCGCAGCCGAGTAACAACCGCCCGGGCGGGGTGCGGGGGGCTGCGGGCTCGGCACAGCCAGGTGAGAGCCGGCAGCGGCTGCTGGGGCCGGGGGGGCCCGCAGGGTCTGAGAATCGTAGAACGGTTTGGGTCGGAAGGGACCTCAAGTCCCATCCAGTGCCACCCCTGCCCTGGGCAGGGACACCTCCCACTGGATCAGGGGCTCCAAGCCCCATCCAGCCTGGCCTTGAACCCCTCCAGGGATGGGGCAGCCACCCCTGCTCTGGGCAGCCTGGGCCAGGGCCTCCCCACCCTCATCAGGAAGAATTTCTTCCTAATGTCTAATCTACATCTGACCCCTTCCAATTTAAAGTCATTCCGCCATGCCCTGTGGCTCCAGGCCTGTGTGAAGTGTCCCTCCCCAGCTTTCCTGGAGCCCCTTTCAGCATTGGAAGTTGCTCTAAGGTCTCCCCGCAGCCTTCTCCAGGCTGAACAACCCCTACTCTTCCAGCCTGGCCTCGCACGGGAGGTGCTCCATGCTTGGATCATCTCCATGGTCCATTCCAACCATTCCATGTCCTCCCTGTGCTGAGGACTCCAGAACTGGACCCAGAGCTCCAGGTGGGTCTCTCAGAGCGGAGCAGAGGGGCAGGATCCCCTCCCTCCCTGCTGGTCCCTCTGCTCTGGATGCAGCCCAGAATTCATGTGAATTTGTGGGCTCTGAGCACATCTTGCCAGCTCATGTTGAGCTACTGATCTACCAGCAGCCCCATGTATGTCTTTGACTGTTATGTTGAGTAAGAAAGGAGGCTTCAGCTATCCAATAGTCATCACTTTTGCCCATACAGTAATACAACATTTACGTTTAAAAATTCTGCTGCTGTTCCTTTCTGCTCTTCTGTTCTGCTGAAAAAAAAAATCCAATATCCACAGTATTGTAATTTTTTTCCCTGTTCCCTCAGGTTTCAATGGATTCAACAAGTCCCCCACTGTCTTTAAAAGATAATGGGTTTGTAAGTATTTCCTGATGTGCTGTCTGGAAAAAAAAAAAGACTGTATTTGGCAATTTGTCTGAATGAAGGTTTATGCTAGTTCTGCTAGGACAGAGCTCCTGAAACTTCTTGTCTTGCTTTCTTTAATACTTTGGTCATTTCTCATTCCTGTCTCCTGTTTCCATAGTGAGAGTCACATTCCACAGCGCCTGTGTTGGAGAATTTTTCTGTCCTACAATTCTTGCTTATCTGTCTCTGGAGGTTTCTTAGGGGAGTTTCCTTTTCTCTGGTTCCTCCCTCAATTCAGTTCCTGCTGTGCTGCAAGTACAGTTGGACTGGCTCTCAAAGGTCTTCCCCAGCCAAGCGATTCTATGATTCTAAGTAGCTTGAATGGGACTTTCCCTGGGACTTCTTGAGTTTTCCTTATTATTTTTGTCCTTCTTTAGGTTGAAAACTTGGTTTTGACCATTTTTCAGTAGAAAACAGACATCCTTTCTTATTAGCTTCCAGCTGTGGCACGTGCATCCTTCTGCTTTTCTAGACTCAATCCCCTGAGCGAAGGAATTTTTGTCCGGTTTGAAATTACACGCAGATGGGGATTGCCCTCTTGCTTAATAGGCATTTGGAACTGGACAAAGCAGTGGAAAAAATGTTTTATATTATATTGTTTTTAGGAAATAACCCAGCATTACCACGAGAATTGACAAGATTACCTAATTTAGACCTTTTCCATGCCGAAATTTCATGGTCCGCTTTCAAGTTTTATGTAATCTGCAGTCAAAGGGAGGGATTGTTTCAGCAGGTCTCTCTGGATTTTTTTTTTTTAATTCAGAGCTTTGCAGCCGTAGAAACAAAACAGGCCAGGGGAGATTGTCTCTCTTGGCCTTTATCCAGCTGTAGTTTTCCCCTGCTTTTGAACTTCTGCCCTGAAATGCTTAAATTCTGAAATGCTTGTTCTCACCTTACCCCTGCTTGATGTTACCTTTTATTGCCCAATCTCCCTGAGCTTGGAAGCATCCCATTTTGAGTTTTTCTTCTCATTAGGCCTGTATTTTCTTGATAAGTTGTCTTAGAGGAAGTGCTGAGAAAGTGTATAGATAAACATTTGTGGGTTTGAGGGTCTCAGTTGCCTGTGGAAGAACATGAGAAAACTTGCTCTTATTAGTTATCAAAATTTTAGCCTGTGAGTATTTTCAGTTGGATAATTAGCTTGTAATGAATATGATTTTGCTCCATGGAAGGAGAACCTGTCTCTTTTTTTTTTTTTTCTCTCTAGGTTATGACAAACCTTGACTGTCTTGACACGTCAGAAGATGAGATGGAAAGACTTAAAGCAGAGCTGAAGGAATGGAAGGCAAGTTCTATAAAGCACATAGAGTCATGGAAATGAGCTGAAAGACACTTGGGAGATCTTTAATCCAGACTAAAACCTTCTCAAACCAAACCAACTCTTTCCCAGTTCTAATATGTTTGTCTAACTTTGTCTTCTTCAACCATAAATGCTTATGTTGAGCTCAGCGGTTACTGCGCTTGTAAGTCTAAGAGAAATATTTATCCAAATGTTAAAACTAAATAAATATACAGGGCTTAGAATCATAGAATCATCAGGTTGGAAAAGGCCTCTTGGATCATCGAGTCCAACCATTACTTCAGGTTTTGCTTGTTCCCATGAAAGAAAAAAAGAAATTCAATCTTTTTTCTTTTTACTACCCAGGAAAAAGTTGAAAAAGCTGAAAAAGCAAAAGCTGACCTTCTTCTCTGTAAAATAAGTGCCAATGAAGAGTTTGTTAGAGCAGAGGAGGAGCTGATGAAGCTAAAGGACCTTCAAGAGAAGCAGCATAAGAAGATTATTACGTCCAGGGAAGCACATGAGGTATGGCAAAAGCTTATTTATAGCTGTTTGGGGAATTGTGAAGATGTTGATTAGAGAAAATAGGATTAGTATTTCCTTTTCAGTTTCAACAGCTCTTTATGGTGCAGATAAGTAAAGCTTTGCAAAAGATCTATTGTTCCTGATGTCATGTTGAAGAATTAAAAGTTTAAACAGTTTTTTTTTAACACCTACAGATTTTACTGAAACATATTCTTGCCTTCTTTGCCTGTAATTTTGCTCTCAATACTTTTTGGGCTGTAGAGAGAACTGTATTTACTGAATCAAGAAAACAATGAGCTGAAGAGCGCGATTAAGAAGCTCGAAGAAGAACTTGCAGAATGCAGTTCAGTGCTCTCACATGGCTTTCAGGTAAAGGTTGAAGTATTTGGCAGTTTGTCTTTTGGAAGGGCACATCTTTATTTTGCCAGTGCTAGACCACAGGGGCCAGTTCAGCGTTCAAACCTCTGTTCATTTCCATATAAAATGTAGCTTGTTTTATTTTCTTGTTTTATCTGGTAAGTTAATGTGAGGAAGGGTGAGGCAGCAAATACAAATATGTGAGTGTTGTAGTTTAACCCCAGGTGGCAACTTTGCACTGTGCAAAGGATGGGGAGAGAATGAAAAGGTGAGCTCGTGGGGTGAGATAAAGACAGTGCAGTGTGACAGCAAATGGGAGAGATGATGATAATAATAATAATAATAATAATAATAATAATAATAATAATAGAATATACAAAGCAATCGATGCACAGTGCAAATTGTTCACCACCCAATGACTGATGCCCAGCCCATCCCTGAGCAGCTCCTCCCAGTTTATACACGTAGCACGATGTCGTACGCTTAGCACAATGACGTACGGCTGGGTCAGCTCTCCTGGCTGTGCCCCCTCCAGCTTCCCGTGCAGCTCCACCCTCCTTGCTGGTGGAACAGGGGAAGCTGAGAAGTCCTTGACTGCTTAGCATCAACAACAACAACAAAAATCAATGTATTATCAGCAATATTTGAATCTCAAATCCCAAACACAGCACTACACCAGTTACCAGAAAGAAAGTTAACTGTATCCCAGCTGAAAGCAGGACAGTGTGATTTTGAAAAAATATGCGAGAAGCAAAGAAAAGCTGAAAATTACTAAATGGAAGACACTGGAATAAATAATACATAGGGCATCAGCCATTTTCAAGTACTCTTATTTTATATTTCTTGGGTAAGAGGATGGAAGAAAGTGAATAGGTCCACTCTATGACAAATGTAGCAGTTATTTTAGCCTGTATTGAGCTGAACTTAATTATAGTCTCTCTCACGTTACTCTAAATTAGAAATAACTCTATTTGGAGATAGATAGGCCAGGTTGGATGGGGCCTTGGGCAGCCTGATCTAGTGGGATGTCCTTGCCTATGGCAGTGGGGTTGGAACTAGATGATCTTTAAGATGCCTTCCAACCCAAACTATTCTATGATTCTATGAGATAAATATTAATGATACTAGATAGATTTATAGTTGGCATCCAAAGTGTTGGTGAAACTGCTGCAGATTCTGAGATGATCAGGAATTAGAACTCCCTTGTGGAAATTTCAGCTTGTAAAACCCCATTTTCATTATGAATTGGAACAAACCCAAATATTTGGGGAAATTTACAGTAAAATGGAAACTGTGTTAATTTTCTGTTTATGCAGAGATTAAAACTCTTCCAGTATTAGTTTTGGGTTATAAATTGCACTTCTGAATGTAGGAGACGTTAGTGAGGTCCCGGCTCCTGCACAGCCACTGGGCAGGGCAAGGCTCCTCGAGGAGGGGGTTCAGTGTGAACAGGAGCCGGCGCCCCGTGCCTGAATTATCTTTAGGAAGACTGTCTCTCTTTCCATGGGCAGTGGAGGGAATGGAAGGGAAGCAAGCTCATAGATAGGATGCCAAGTCTGGAGATAGTGGAAGGAATGCTTTAATTACTCTGGTTATTTTATCTCTACACAAACTATTTTTCTCCTACACGGGGTTTTATTTAGAAGTAATAACGTAAAGGGGGAAAAAAAAGTTATCTGAAACTGAAACTCCCTCAGCTCTATCAAATCAGCCTTTCCTTACCAACGTTCTCCTGAACCTAGTTATAAAACCCTTGGATATTCTTATCTAGTTTAGTAAGATATCAACACATAAGGCTGTTTATTAGCAGACGTCCCACCGCTGTGGAGCAGTGACGCAATTGGGCAGGAAAAAATGGCAACACAAGTGTCTCTGATATTGGCACTCTGTAAATTTTTGGCACGGAAAGAATTCTGCTTCTGTAGGTGGATTTGAGCTGATTTTTTACTGTGTAAGGTCAAGTTTAAGTTCAAAGTTAATCAAGGAGGAGAAAATACACCTAATTGACAGAAATCCCAGGAACAGACAAGTACAACTCATCATTTTAGGTAGAGGAGTTATACTTGTTTTACCAGCTAGGACTTCAATCTGCTTGACTGTTAAAGAAACAAAAATGCATGCAGCTCTTCAAGGAAAGATTAACTTTCATTGCAATAAAATATAGAAGTTTTTTTTGTTTTCCTATCTCTAAAACACTAGATTAAAAAAGAGGTAGCGGAAACGACAGTGAAGTTCTCTCACCTGGAAGACGTGCAGTGTGATTATCCCGATATGAACACTCATTGTGTTTTTGGTGTAGCTACACAAATCCCATTCAGACTGACTCAAACCCAGGCACTGCTTACTTTCGAAGATGAACAAGGTACGATCTATATTTTAAGTGTAAAATTAGTGTCTCTGATGTATTTCATTGCCAAAGGGAAAAGATTTACACAAATGTTTTGGGGAAAAAAGAAATCCACAAAGAAAGAATATACAGAGAAGATTTCACTGTTACAATGCCGATCAGGAGAAAAAGTTGAGAGTGGGGAGGCCCTGGCCCAGGTTGCCCAGAGCAGGGGTGGCTGCCCCATCCCTGGAGGGGTTCAAGGCCAGGTTGGATGGGGCTTGGAGCCCCTGATCCAGTGGGAGGTGTCTTTGGACAGCATAAAGCTTCTGCTGTTCTAAATATATGTGGTATTTTACCTGTTGCCTTTTAGATTTTTATGGGAACAAATATACCTGAAGACATGGATAGTGGGATGTGTTTGCCTAACTCTTATTTCTCCTTTTTTGATGCAAAAGCAGCTTTTGCTTAAGGGACTGAGGAATGGTTTGGGGTTTATAATGATTAAACAAGGCTTTTCATATCTGAAAACTTGTCATTTTCTTTAGTTGCCCAGAGACTGGTACAAATGGGTAAGCATACTGTGAACCTGGACGAGAAAAGAGCAGAACTGAGAGTGAAGCCTTTTACACTTGAAATGGGAATCAAATTTGAGGTAATCAACTGAAATAATAAACTGTAAAGAGATGAAATTTGCAATATTTAGAAAGCCTTAGGTTCAGGGTCTTGGGTGTTTTCAATCACAAAGTGCAAAAAAAAATTAGGTCTTTTTTTTTTTTTAGCTCCATGTCACTATTTCTGGAAGGAAGATCAATGTTTCAGAAGTGCCTGACCTGCCCATCCCTGAAGAATGGATGAGGGACAAATTAGAGCTGAATTTCTACAAATCTGAGCAGGGAGGAGGAGGAGAAGTAGAAAATGTGAGCTACGACAAGCAGTCTAGAACAGCCGCTATTACGTTCCGCACCCCTGGAGGTATCGTGTGTAATATTTTATTGGCTACATGTACACATATTGTCCAGTCAGCATTACATTCCAGCCTTTATTCCATTCTGTGTTAATCACTGAATGTTGCAAACTTTTCCCACAGAGAGTTAAGTAGCTCAGGAAAAGACATGGGTTCACCAACATGTCTCTAAATAAAGTAATAATTCCTCTTTAATCAAACATGACCCGATAGGCAGTTTGTGATTTCACCTTTTTTGTCAACCCCCGCTTTTTTTTTCCCTTGCATCACTGGACACTTACATTGCAAAGAGAAAATGAGGAAAATGTGTTTGATTTTAGCTTTTCTTTCATGACAATGAAATTAAGACAGGCATTCAGATTGCCCAACTGTATGAAATTCTATGAAGATCAGTGGAGCCACATCCATTTAGAGCAGCTGCTTTAGATTTATTTCAGAAGCTTTTCTGGGTATTTAATGATTTAGCTTGTTTGGAAATGCCCAAACATCTTTCTTCAAAATGTGTATGAAGAGTCTCTAAGTGTGCTATCAGATATTAGTTTCTAAACTTATGTAAGAAAGATGAGCCTGCTCTTTGATACGCTTACAAAATGCATTTCGGATTAATTATTCTAACTCCTCTTATTCTCCATTACAGCGACGAATGGCTTTGTGAGATGTAATAAATATCGTTTCTTTGTAAACGGAAGATTCTATAGGCTTTTTGTGTCCCCAGACACCAATGTACACATGGAAAAGTTTCAGGTAAAAGAATCCAGTCCAGGCTAACCCCTAAATAGAACAGATATGTGGGAAGTACTCCCCACCTGGAGTCCTGTGACCAGTTCTGGAATCTCCAATACAAAAAGGATATGGAACTGTTGGAGCAAGTTCAGAGAAGGCCACAGAGGTGATACAAGGACTGGGGCACTTCTGCTATGAGGACAGGCTGGGAGAGTTGGGTTCGTTCAGCCTGGAGAAGCGAAGGCTGTGGGGAGACCTTAGAGCAGCTTCCAGAGCTGAAAGGGGCTCCAGGAAAGCTGGGGAGGGGCTCTGGATCAGGGAGGACAGGGAGAGGATGAGGGGAATTGTTTGATGCTGAAAGAGGGGAGATTGAGATGAGATCTTAGGAAGAAATGTTTTGCTGTGAGGGTGGGGAGGCCCTGGCCCAGGCTGCCCAGAGCAGGGGTGGCTGCCCCATCCCTGGAGGGGTTCAGGGCCAGGTTGGATGGGGCTTGGAGCCCCTGATCCAGTGGGAGGTGTCCCTGCCCAGGGCAGGGGTGGCACTGGATGGGCTTTGAGGTCCCTTCCAACCCAAACCATTCGATGATTCTATGAAATACGAGATATGAGTACAGTTTTTGGTTCTGAGGACTCCAGATGCTTTTGTGTCCTGCACTTTGTAAAAGTTGCTATTAAGTGTCGTTCTACAATACGCTGCTCTGTTGATAATGTGACATTTTGCAGTGTGAAAGCTATAATTATTTTTAAAGGGTGTACATGTCTTTCCTCGATTGAATTGGATCATTGCTTGCCATAATGTCTGTGCTAGTCAGGAGGAAGAATCTGACTTGTTCATGAAGTGAAATAGGTTCATTGTAGTCACAACAATGTTTTACCCAGTGACAAAGCACTGACATATTGATGTCTAATGAGCGGCCTTGTTGATAGTCTCGCAGAGACCCTTGTGCTGTGAATCATTAGTTCATTTATTCTCTTCATTCATTCATTCATTTATTCATTCCACCCAAAAATGACTTATTTTCCTGTAACATTAGTCTGCTTGCTCATCATATTCTCACTGAATTTATTTGTTCCTTTGTATGAATACATTGTAATCAAGTCAGTATTGTGTATATAATCAGGCCTTGATAATTGAAGTGTTCACTGGAGTGTTTGTGTTTATGAGATACAACAGCATTCTTTGCAGGTGTATATCTTGTATTGGCATGGATTTTTATGGAGTGATGCTGTCTGGAATCACCAGAAATCCCCAAATCGAGTGTGTGTGTGCGTTAAGGAGGGTAGGGGACACACGTTAGGGAGATGCTCTGCCTGTTGAACTCAGCAGTGTCTTCATAGAGTTGAGAGCTGCTTTCACTGACAAAAATACACCATGCTGTCTAAAGCCTTAAAATGTCATCAGAGATCCTAGCCACAGCGGATCAGGGCTGTGTTTATTGCCAGTATCTGTCTGCTCCTCTAGATGTACATGCAACAGCTGGTCTGTAATACAAGTTTGTTTTTCTTTCCTCAACAGCTCTTTCAAGGGATCTCTAAGAAGACCATTCTGTTGGAAGGAATTGAAGAGACAGACGATGATGAGGAAAGCGTACAGGACATGATCGAAATACATTTTCAAAAGCCTAGTAATAGCGGTGGAGAAATAGAGAAGATCAAATATGTATCAGAAGGAGCAGCATGGGTTTGTTTTGAGGAAGATTCTTAGCAAATGGCAGATTGAACTCATGGAGTGCTCAGGTTTTGCTTCATTGGAGGCTTGTGAGGTTATGCAGACATTGGACTTATAAAGCTCTGAAATTTATACTTGACAAAGAACTTCCCTGTCTTGCTGGTTTGTTTAATGGCACAGACATTGCGTACAGGTCCAGCAGAACACATCACTTGAGTATTCCAAAGCTTCCTGATTAAAGCCATAGAAAAAGCCTGTACCAGCACTTGAAACTTAACCAAAGATTGCCTTCTGCAAATGTTTTGTATCTTGCAAATTTTAGATAGGTTGCATGCTTAAAAGTGGGATGAATCTATTCCTTCTTAACATTTTGATTACCAAAGCTGTAATCCAAATCAAACCTGCTTTTTTGAAGTGCCATAGCTGCAGGAGGTAGCTTGGAGAGAACTCCAGTCCTGCTGAGGGTGCTGTATGCCACCATAAAGTAAATACCTGAACACAATTACCCTGTAATTTTCTAAAATCTGCAGTGATAAAATAGAAAAAGGGAAGAGTGCAAAACCACCACAGATTTACTCAATTGTATTTTATAAGAAATGCCATAGCAGTAACGCTGCTTTTAGCTGTTAAAATGATATTACTTCTAGGTTCTGATGCAAATCTGACTGACTTTCTGATAATTTAATAGCCCGGTTTATTGCTTGGTTTTACTTATTTTTATTTACAATTATATTTTTCTTCGTTTTTATTCATGATTTTGCTTACTTTAAAATGTTACAGTTGGAAAATTACTTTTCCAATTACAAATTACTTTTTCAGCATGTAAATTCCCATTTTTGTTTCCAGTACATCCTTCCAGTTCTCATTCTGAACAATCTTCAAAATAAACTGGAACTGCAAAGTCAGAGGTTCAATGTTTTTCCTTTTGTGCTGTCGTCCTTTTCATTTGCTGTCCTTGGGGGCTGAAATAGTTTGGCAACAATAATCCGAACTTCAGATTGTTCAGATTTCTGAATGGGTCCAACACTGAAAATAACTTAGCATATATTTGATGTTTTAATATTCAGAAAAAGGACAATGCACCAAACTAGTGTGAAAAGAACACTACAAATACACCTCAGGTTTCTTCATTGAATCATAGAATGGTTTGGGTTGGAAGGGACCTCAAAGCCATCCAGTGCCACCCCTGCCGTGGGCAGGGACACCTCCCACTGGATCAGGGGCTCCAAGCCCCATCCAGCCTGGCCTTGAACCCCTCCAGGGATGGGGCAGCCACCCCTGCTCTGGGCGACCTGGGCCAGGGCCTCCCCACCCTCACAGCAAAACATTTCTCCCCAAGATCTCATCTCAATCTCCCCTCTTGCAGCTGAAAACCATTCTCATCCTATCCCCGCACTCCCTGTGGAACGCCACTCATCACTCATTTTACCCTAAAAAAACTGTTAAGAGGCACCAGATGTGGTGGAACATGGAAAACCAAAGGGCTGCTCTGGCCACGGTTGATGGGTGAATTTGTTACTGAGCGAGATCCTTGTGGCTGTAGCACCTCTTGCTGTCTAGTGCGTGCAAAGGCACGGACTGATGACCTGACAGTTTGTAGGTTAACTAAAAAATACTAGTGGGACTCGAGTATTTTCAAATAGTGTGTATTTTTGCATGTAATAGTCTTAAACTGTTTGATAATGTCAGATGCTTTCAAAAAAAGGGGAGAAGAAACAGATGAAGGTATAAAATGTTATGGATTTAAACTGCACCTCACTGAGAAATGCTGAGAAGTAAACACTTAAAAAGGAAATAGTGGAAAAATTCCTATAAGGTATTGCAGTGTGGGGGACCAGCAAGAGGGTTTGGGGTTTAAAGACATGGAATAGAGATGAGATTTTCAGTGACACTGACAGGGTGAGAGAGTTGGGGTTGTTCAGCCTGGAGGAGAGAAGGCTGCGGGGAGACCTTAGAGCAGCTTCCAGTGCTGAAAGGGGCTCCAGGAAAGCTGGGGAGGGGCTCTGGATCAGGGAGGGCAGGGAGAGGGTGAGGGGGAATGGTTTGAAGCTGAAAGAGGGAAGATTGAGATGAGATCTTAGTGAGAAATGTTTTGCTGTGAGGGTGGGGAGGCCCTGGCCCAGGCTGCCCAGAGCAGGGGTGGCTGCCCCATCCCTGGAGGGGTTCAAGGCCAGGCTGGATGGGGCTGGAGCCCCTGATCCAGTGGGAGGTGTCCCTGCCCATGGCAGGGGTGGCACTGGAGGGGCTTTGAGGTCCCTTGAACCCAAACCATTCCACGATTCCCTGTTTCTGTGATCCTTAAGATCCCTTCCGACTCAAATCTCTCCGTGCCTCCACGGCTTTGAGGCACCCGCCGGGCCCGGCTCCCCCTGACGGTCCCGGCGCGGGGCTGGGCGGGCTCAGGCTCCCAGGGCCCCGTCCCCGCGGCGGGAGGAGGCGCCTCGTTCCGCTTCCGTCAGCCCGGGCTCGGCGGGGCCGGCATGGCGAGTGGGGAGAGGGGAGAGGGGGGGAGAGGGGCTGGGCAGGGGGAGAGGGACCGGAGGAGCGTGGGAGCAGGGAATCATGGAGCGGTTTGGGGGTGGAAGGGACCGCAAAGCCCACCCAGTGCCACCCCTGCCCTGGGCAGGGACACCTCCCACTGGATCAGGGGCTCCCAGCCCCATCCAACCTGGCCTTGAACCCCTCCAGGGATGGGGCAGCCACCCCTGCTCTGGGCAGCTTGGGCCAGGGCCTCCCCACCCTCACAGCAAAACATTTCTGCCTAAGATCTCATCTCAATCTTCCCTTTTTCAGCTTCAAACCATTCCCCTCACCCTCTCCCTGCCCTCCCTGATCCAGGGCCCCTCCCCAGCTTTCCCGGAGCCCCTTTCAGCACTGGAAGCTGCTCTGAGGTCTCCCCACAGCCTTCTCCTCTCCAGGCTGAACAGCCCCAACTCTCTCAGCCTGGCCTCGTACAGGAGGAATTGCCCTGCTTGTGTGTTTACAGACATCGAAAGATTTTTCACAGCTGGAACTCCAGCACCTCTTAACTCTCCCTTTCACTAGCATTTACGTTCCACATCTCTATTGTGAGGATAAAGCAGAAATGAATGAATGTGAGAAAGTGCGTTACACTTTTCCAGACAGTTCCTGAAAGCAGCTTTCTCATAAAAGCTGATACTTTAAACATTGAGGATCTCTGGGTATGTCAGTAAATGCTGACAGAATTTTTTTGGCAGAGACTATGAGTCAGCTCTGGCCTTGAATTTACTCAGCAACTTCTCATTCATTTATTAAAAAAACCCCCACATAATCCCTGCTAGTCTATAAAGTGCTCCAGCCCTTGGATCATCTCGTGGCCTCCTGTGGACTCTCTCCAACAGCTCCATGTCCTCCCTGTGCTGAGGGCTCCAGAACTGGACCCAGGGCTCCAGGTTTGGTCTCTCAGAGCGGAGCAGAGGGGCAGGATCCCCTCCCTCCCTGCTGGTCCCTCTGCTCTGGATGCAGCCCAGGACGTGTCTGGCTTTCTGGGGTGCCTGTCCCTGACTTGGATTCCTCACTGAGGGTACCCCCAGTGCTAAAGCAGCAGCTCCAGCCCTCCTGGCCCTCCAGCGAGTTAGGGGCAGCAGCAGCACCGATTCCCCTCTCACCAGGACTGATATTGCAGGGGGTTTAGTAACAGATGAGGTCTATGGGTATGCCTTCATCTGATCTCTTCCCAGTGTCGATCTGTGTAGTGTGTTTGTGAAGAACACCTAAAGTGCTGGACCCTGTGGCTACCAGCAAGCAGTGTTGCCTTGCCCCTTTCCTTATCCACCCATCCGTGTCCCTGTGCCACCTCCTGCTGCTCTGCATTTCTGTCCAGCGACAGCCACAGACTGGTTTGGGAAGTGATTCTGTACTAACAAACTCTGCGTTGATGGGGCTCTTCCTAACCCAGTAGTAATGCAGGAGCGTTGTTCCAAAATACCAGCTGGCAAGGTGCGAGGTGCTTGCAGCACATTGGCTGTGTGAAGCGTGAGAAAATCCTTCCTAGAACTCTACTCGTCTTGGAAGCAGCCTGTTTATATTCTCTTCATGTTGTCTCATTAGTGCAGAAACTTGCTTTCACACGAACATTGCTACCACCATAATTGCTTAATATAATTAAAGCTCCTGGCTCTTTGCATGTGATGGGCGATAAAGAAAAGGCTTCGTGTCTTTATGAATTCAAGGCTTGCATACTTGCACAGTGGTGTTGAATTCGTCTCCTCGCTCCCTTCAGAAACACTGCGGTGGTGGTCCACGAGGGTTTGGATGGATGTCAATGAAGCATTCGCTCCCGGCATTCTGCATTCTGCAGGCTTTGTAGCTGCTCTGCTGGCCCTGATGATTTATGCAGCCCAGGTCCAGAAGAAACTTTGTAAGAGAAGCCTAAAGAATTCAGATGGAGTGACTGACCACGAGTACAGGCGCTCTGAAGTTACAGTTCATTCCCGTGACCGCTGCCATGCAGACATACTAAATTATTTACTTTCTTTCAAAAAGTCAATGTACTGTTACAAAATTCACCATTTACAGTAATTTTTGCCATGATATTCCCAGTGAAACATCACTGTTTATATCCATGTAATGAGAATGGAAAGAAAATATGCTTTGCTTAACAAGACATCGATGCAAATCGTATTTAGGATGGGTTTCATGTTTGCAGCATTGGGAGGTTTGGCTCTGATGAAAATCATGTGTGTAGTTGGTTGTTTTATGCACTGCAAGTCTCAGGTGACTGGGATTATGTTCTTCCAATTTAACAGGGTTATTCATTCAGTAAGCAGAGATAGATGAGGCAGAGCACAACCCGAGATCCCAGCTCTCGTGAACCTAACCAGTAAGCACAGTCTGGATCTGGTGCTTCCTCTTGGAAAAGACAATCTTTCCTGAACAATGCACGCGATTAAAATGTTTCATTCTCTTCAGATTTGGAATATCAGAATCAGAGGAAGCACCTCATCAGTGTGACAGTGGACCTTTTATTAGAGAAATTGTTACATTTAGTTCAGATTTTTACTGCACTAAGGAAAGAAGATACTGAAAGGGTGCAAGTTACACAAGAGCCAGGCTGGTTTTTACTACAAGGTAACGTAAAGGTGCCTGAAGGAGTCTGGCTTGCTGAAATCTGATTCAGCAGCCTTTTTAATTACCTGCTACACACGTGTTGTCTGTGCAAAGGGAAGGGGAGGCACTTCATGGATCTAGGTTCATCTGAGTAACCTCCATGGGAGGTGAGCCGTGCTCCTTGTGTTTACAGTGTGCCCTGTCTCCATGTGCAGGCAACAGGACAAGCGGCTAAATCCGCAAGGACCGTTGTCATCGGTGGTGTTCCCGACGGCCTTCTGCCCGACGACATCATGGCTGACATCCTGATGATTCACTTCCAAAAGTCGAAGAACAACGGTGGGGATGTGGAAGAAGTGGTGTATCCAACAAGGGAAAAAGGAGTTGCCTATGTAACTTTTGAAGACCAAAAAGGTATTTAGATGGGTAAACTACAGTAAATACAGCCGTCCCCAAAAGAACTGGCCTGGGAGTGTTAACCCTAAGCCAAATGATTTTCAATTATTCCCTGGTATGAAGGTTTTGTAGAACTGAGAGACTTAACATTTATCTTTTAGTTAGTCACAGTTTTAGGATCTTTAAGCTCCCTTCCAACCTGAACCAGTCTATGATTCTA
Source organism: Phaenicophaeus curvirostris (assembly GCF_032191515.1). Classification (NCBI taxonomy): domain Eukaryota; kingdom Metazoa; phylum Chordata; class Aves; order Cuculiformes; family Cuculidae; genus Phaenicophaeus; species Phaenicophaeus curvirostris. Next base: position 40,329,803 of record NC_091398.1, on the reverse strand, counting down.
TGATTTCTGCTCGGTGAAGTTGTGACTCTGGACAGGCTTTGTGCAAAGCTTTTGTCATGTTTGTTTTATACCATGAATAACAGATATGATTTTTGTAGTCACGCCATTGAGAATAAATCTCTGTCAATTAGTGTTCTAAGAAGACTGGCTTCTGCAGCTCTCTGAACAATTTTGACTAATGCATAAAATATTAGGCAAGAGCATTGAATGGCCTGTGCGTATGTATGGGAAACGTGTAGGGAAAGCATCAAGAGAAAAACACCCATCAGGTGTTCCACCATCAGACTGCCAATGGTGCATCATCTTAGAATCATAGAATGGTTTGGGTTGGAGGGGACATTAAAGCCCATCGAGTTCCAGCCCCTGCTGTGGGCAGGGACACCTCCCACTGGACCAGGCTGCTCTAAGCCCCATCCAACCTGGCCTTGAACAGCTCCAGGGATAGAGCACCCTCATCATGAAGAGTTTCTTCCTAATGTCTAATCTAAATCTTCGCCCTTCCAGTTTAAAGCCTTTCCTCCTCATCCTACTAATCCATGCCCTTCTAAAAAGCTCCTCCCCAGCTTTCCTGTAGCCCCCTTCAGGTACGGGAAGGCCACTATAAGGTCTCCCCATAGCCTTCTCTTCTCCCAACCTGTGCTCGTAGCAGAGGTGCTCCAGCCCTCAGATCATCTTCGTGGCCTCCTCTGGACCTGTTGCAACAGTTCCATGTCCTTCTTACATTGGGGACTCCAGCACTGGACCCAGGGCTCCAGGTGGGTCTCCCAGAGCGGAGCAGAGGGGCAGAATCCCCTCCCTCCCTGCTGGTCCCTCTGCTCTGGATGCAGCCCAGGACACGGGTGGTTTCTGGGCTGTGAGTGCACGTTGCCGGCTCAGGTTGAGCTCATCAGTCAGCACCCCAAGTCCTTCTCTGCAGGGCTGCTCTAAATCTTGTCGCCCCCCAGCCTGTATTGAAACCACGGATTGCAACAAAGTCTTACTGAGCAACAAGTGAATCTGGCTTTCTCTTTAGTTGTAGAGAGTGTTCTGAAGAAGGATGAACACCAACTGGAAGACAGGAGGTTGTCCAGACGCTATCTGCTGACAGTAACCCGCTACTGTGGCAACGTAAGCTCCTTCATATTGTATCTGGTTCTACTTCCACTGCTGTGCTAATTGTCACTCAACTTCTCTAATTCAAAATCCTAGGTCTTCAGCTCTGTCACAGCTGTCCTCAATCTGTCTGTTTTCCAAGATCAGTTTGTTCTGCAAGATCTGATACAAGAACTTAAAAGAAAGAGCACAGCTCTGAGCTTCGGTCCTTTGCAATCTAATGGGCACATTTCTGTTCAAGGGTCATTTCCAGAAATGCAGTTGCTGAGAGATTTTCTCTTGCTAAGAGCAAAATCCCTTTCAGAGAAGGACAAAAGAGAAAAAAGCAAATCCCATCAGAGGCCAAAGAGGAGGCTACAGCAACATCGACTTACTGCGAAGACGAGTGATTCTGCTCGTGATGCAGATGGGGAAAAACACATGGTTGTTCTTGACACAGATATTTATCACTACATGAAGTCCTTTTCTCCCAGGACATTCCTCATGAGTGATGATGTTGTAATTTCTGACGTCATAGATGGTGATATAACCACAGTGTATATTGAGAGTGCTGGAAGTGGGTCTGATGCTGGACGGGTATTAAGAGTCAAAGAGAAAATTGAACATAAGTCTTTAGAACTCCATAATGCTTTACGTAAAGAAAGGATCTACTTTGAAGGGCATGTCAGAAGTGAAAAGCAGAGATACAAACAGGCTTGCGAGAGTCTAAAACCCCGTTACCCTCACATTTTGATCATTCCTTACGATACACACATCGACGTGATAGGGAATTCTTCCCAGGTTTTTGAATTTGTGAAAGAAGTGAGCAGTAAGGTTCAGAGACGGTTTCAATCCAGCTAGAAAGTTAGCGTTCATGCTTTTCACATGTTGTGCTTCTCGTACAGACCAAACTGGTGCAACTTTGTTGTCTCTCATGAGCTTAGAGACCAAAGAGATTAGGCCTCTTTCGTCCAGATACAGCCACCTTTTTCCTTTTGTTAGTCGCATTCTGGACGTTTGCATGCTCATTGTCTATCAGGGAGCATGTGATGAGAAAAGGGGTTTTGAAGGAGTTCTCATTAGCATAAAATGTCAGATTGACAGAGCTGGGTAGGCCAACGTGATAGAAAATACTGCTTTGAAGCTGAGTTGCATTTCCTTGTGCAAGGAGATGACCACTGGAAAAAGGAATGGTGAGCTTTTTCCATTGCCTTTTGCTGCAGAAGGAATTTCTCATCATTGAGATGAACAAAGAAGTTAGTGCTCTGACGCTTGAGGGGACAGAATGCTTATTGAACTTAGGGGCTTGTCCTGTAAGACCCTAAAAGATGGCATGGGGAGTTTTTGACAGTAGAAAATGAGTGGGTTTTGTTATCATAGGAGTGATAACAGGTTTCCCAGACCAGTGCTAGAGGTTTGAATGATGGGGTTTCGGCTGCCTTTGTAAGACCTCACCAATCTAATGGAGGCTTTGTCACTACTAGTTGCCTTCTAAGTTGAATATCTTGGAGCACTGCAGTTCCCTTTTGTTAGGAACTGTGCAAATGCCCTGAGACAGTCAGACTTGGATAGTCTCAAGGTGTATATAGTTTAATAAACACCCTTATGTATATTGTTTTTGATTGTATATTGTTTTAAAGAGCTATCAGTATGTTACCTCTTTACGTCTGTCTTGCCTTTCATTCTAGGGTCAAATGCTTACAGCTAAGCATGAAAGCTTGTTACAGAATTCCACCTCACCCAGTAAAATTAGGAGCCAAGCTTGTCCACAGGAACACAGCAACTTTGGTGTGTTTTTGTTTTTTCTAAAGGTAAACTCTATATCCATCACAAAGATCCAAGTGCCCACCGTAATCTGGGCTTTTTATAAAATTAATGTAGAAAAAAAAGCTTTTATTTCAGGATATCACAGCGTTCAGAGTACTTTCTCAAAACATACAGAGCACTGGCTCTTTTGCCTTCTGTGCAGGAAAAGATTTATGGTTTTACGCCATTAAAGAAGTAGTTATACAAAATATCGTGTCTGTGCTCTTTAAACCTACCTGCAGACTTTTGGTTGGAAGCCCAAACCTACAGCCTCGGTAATGCTTTAGGCATCTCCTTGTCATGCCTGATCATCGTTGCAGTTGTGCCAGTGGAAGATAAGGTGGTTAAACTGGTGCCAATGCTGTGGATTAAAATACACCCTCGAAGAAGGGAGGTGATGAGTTTAAGTACTTTGCTGAATCGTGGGAGGGAGAAGTATTTAATGGCTTAATTTCCTCTAAGTTCCCTGTAGCCAGTAGGTTCAGCAAAGGGAGTCAGAGATGGGGCTGCAGATGGGGTGCTCGTAGTCGGACCCTGGAAAAGCCCCTCCTGCTCCTAGCCCTTCAGCACTGGGTTGGTTTGCGTGCTCCTGTAGAGCTTAATGGGAAGGTTTTCCACCTTCTAAAAGAGAAAATCCTCTATGAGGGATAATCCTTTAATGAAATTAGTGCTCTTTTCTAGGGTCCGGATTGATCTTCCCTTCTTTTTTCTGAGGAGCTGCATTATTATAGAGCATCATTATCTGTGATTTTCTGATTCAGTGCATTAGTATTTCCTGTTCGCTTCACCAGGTGTTTAGGGCTACACTGGTAAACCAGTGGCACTGGTGTTGGTTTGATTACTGAGTGTCCCTTTTTGAGTCAGGCTTGACATCCAAACAGTTTGCCGTGTTGGTGTGGGTGTCATTCAGGTCCTGTTGCCTCGCATCAAGTCATTTTGAACTAACGATTTTCAGTCAAAACCTGAAAATCTTGAGAACATCACTGCCAGATAAAATTTAACTGTTCAATCCTGGTTCAGTCATCACAGAATCAAAGAACTATGGAATGGTTTGGGTTGGAAGGGACCTCAAAGCCCATCCAGTCCCACCCCTGCCATGGGCAGGGACACCTCCCGCTGGATCAGGGGCTCCAAGCCCCATCCAACCTGGCCTTGAACCCCTCCAGGGATGGGCCAGGGCCTCCCCACCGTCACAAGAAGACATTTCTTCCTCATGTCTAATGTAAATCTCTCTTTCAGCTTCAGCTTTAACAGCTCCTCTCCTGTGTCCCTTGCTCAGCTCCCCTTGCCATCAGGTCCTTGTCAATGCTGGGCTTCTGAGTTTCTCACCCACCAGCCAGCATTGTCTCATTGTTTCCCCGGTGGTCTCCCATCTGCTGTTTCTGGTCTCATACCGAGGATGTAATTTCTTCAGACAAAAAGAGCTTTGCGTGGGTTGTTTTGTGTTTGTAGAGTGCCTAGGAAATAGGGATCAGGGAGGATTAGTAAATAGTAGCTATTGTTATATTCCCAGCTTTCTGGGGCTTCTTTTTTCATGTCAGATTTGCAGCAGACCTGGCCAGGAGCACCCTATTTGCCACTTCTGATGGTTTTTCTGAGCTGTGCAAGGGCAACATGGGGTCTTATTAAGTAACAGGCCCTGGCCCAGGCTGCCCAGAGCAGGGGTGGCTGCCCCATCCCTGGAGGGGTTCAAGGCCAGGTTGGATGGGGCTTGGAGCCCCTGATCCAGTGGGAGGTGTCCCTGCCCATGGCAGGGGTGGCACTGGATGGTTTTGAGGTCCCTTCCAACCCAAACCAGTCCATGAGGGACTGTGGCATCAACGCTGAGCTACCCTGAGGTTTAACCCCACAAAGGACCATGCTTCCTGTAGCAGGAGAAAAGCTGTGATCCAGCAGGACAGACGGGTGTTTGCTGTACAAATACAAACAGAATCGCAGCAGAATAACATCATAAGTGAAACACGTATTTGTTCCTTCCTTTGTGATGTAGATCCCACGGAAAACAAGAGAAATTTTGCAAAAAAAAAGAAAGTCTGATTGTCTCATTACTATGAATACTAAACAAATAAACCCAAACAACTCAGTATTAGGCCTGGTAGGAGACTTGCCATTCATTGAATCATGGAATGGTTTGGGTTGGAAGGGACTTTAAAGCCCATCCGGTCCCACCCCTGTCACTGGGTCAGGTTGCTCCAAGCCCCATCCAACCTTGAACACCTTCAGGAACCTGGGCCAGGGCCTCTCCACCTCATTGTGAAGAATTTCTTCTTAACACCTAATCTAAATCTTCCCCCTTCCAATTTAAAGCCGTTCCCCCTCATCCTATCACTCCAGGCCCTTGTAAAATGTCTCTCCCCAGCTTTCCTGGAGCCCCTTTCAGCACTGGAAGCTGCTCTAAGGTCTCCCTGGAGCCTTCTCTTCTCCAGGCTGAATACCCCCAACTCTCCCAGCCTGCCCTCATACAGGAGGTGCTCCAGACCTCACATTATCTCCGTGGCCTCCTCTGGACCCATTCCAACAGTTCCATACCCTCCTTATGCCTGGAATTCCAGAGCTGGACACAGGGCTCCAGGTGGGGTCTCACCAGAGCAGAGCAGAGGGGGAGAATCCTCACAGTCAGTTTTATGGCAAGCAAAGCGCTGCTGTATCTATTAAACTCCACTTGAAAAAGGCATTTAGGGTTTGTGTATGTTGGAAAATATCTGGGAAACCACATCAGCTTTTATTCTGAGATCTAAACCCATGCTGCTGACTCAGTGTTCTCAGCGTCAGGTCTGCACTTCTGGTTCACCTAAAGAATGTGCTCAGGGGACCTCAATAAAATATTTGTCCTTTTTGCTGTGCTGATGCCACCTTTGAGTTGCATTGAATCACAGAATCATTAAGGTTTGAAAAGACGTCTAAGCTCATCCAGCCCCACCATCAGCCCCACCCCACTGTGCCCACTAAACCATGTCCTGAAGCACCACATCTACATGGTTTTGAACACCTCCAGGGATGGAGACTCCACCACTGCCCTGGACAACATCTTCCAGGGCTTCACCACTCTCTCAGTAAAGAATTTTTTTCCTGATTTCCAATCTAAGCCTCCCCTGGTGCAACTTGAGGCCATCTCCTCTTGTCTTATCGCTTGTTTGTGGGAGATGAGTCCAGCCCCCACCTCACCACAACCTCCTTTCTGGGAGCTGCAGACAGCGATGTGGTTTCCCCTCAGCCTCCTCTTCTCCAGACTGAACAGCCCCAGGTCCCTTAGCAGCTCCCAGAACCCCTGGGCTCCAGACCCTGGCTCTGTTCCCCTTCTTAAATCATTCTCTGTGCATTTATTAAGCCTGCACATACTCCCAAAGACCTGTCACTTCTGAAAGGCCGCAATGCCAGAATGACAATTCCTTATGGAAGAAGTACTTGCCACTCTTTGACCCACATCTTACTTAAAGAAAAATAACAATTGAAAAATGTGTAGGAAAAATAAATAGCCCTGCTAGCAATATAACTGATTTTAAGATGATTTTTTGCTTACTTCTTTGCCTGGCCACACTGAAAACTCAAAAGCACGAACCCCAGGTGAACATCAGGCGAGGGTGAGCTCAGGGTGGTTGGTGAGTCGGTACCTGCAGCCCCCTGGGGTCGGATGGGGACGTGCTCCCACTGGGAGAGGGGAGATGAACTTAGCAGCCGGCGTATCCGGAGGGGCTGAGACTCTCTCTTCGCTCTGGTTCTTCTCTTGGGAGGCTCCCATAAACAAACACACACGTTCCTGTTTTGTTGCACATCTTGTGCCAGAGAAAAGCAGCTGTAGAGCAGGGCCAAGCGAATGCTGGGGAAATTCCTTCTCCGCTGCACAACATTTCTGTGGTGACTTCTTCCCTCGCGTTCAGCAAGGCTCGTGGGTGTTTAGGAGATACCTGCTTTCTATCTAATTTAATTTAAAATAACTCATTTCATGTCCTTTGGGCTTTTACCCTTCAATCGCTGCAGTTACTGATAAAAGGACCTTTCCACCCCTCAAACGAAGTGGACAAGGAGATACACGGAGTTTTTCACCTACCATGAGTCTTCTCTGATTTCTGCAGGAGGCTGCCTGGAGATAACCAGACAAATTCGCTAAGAGAAAAACAATAGTTAATGATTAATTTTAGATATGATTGGGGAAAAAACAAACCCCAAACAACAGAAAAATTGAGTGAAAACTGCACCCCAATTCACAACTGACAGAGCCTGGTCTGGTTGTACTTCCTTTTTCCTTAGTTATGGAGTTGCAGAACATCTGCAGGAAAACAAGGCTTGGTGTTTCATAGAAAAACAGAGTGACCTGAACTGGAAGGGACCCACAAGGATTGTTGAGCCAAGCTCCTGTCCCTGCACAGGACACCCCCAGCATTCACACCAAGGGTCTGAGGGTGTTATCTGGAATATTTCCTGGCAAGCTCAAGGGTACCGGAATATGGAGATGGTCCTCATTAAGTCAGGTCTTGATTAAGAGCCACTGGTGTGACCTCCTTCTCGGACTGGGCAGGAGGAGATGACCAGGGGACACCTCACCCAGCAAGTCCCATCCAACATCTCCTGCCATGAGCACAGGGAGCACAAGAGGGAGCCAGATCCTTTGCAGCCGAAATCCCAAAGTCTCCTTTGGGTCCTGCCTGGCTGCACTGACAGAAGGAGGAGATGCTGGAAGCAAGACCCACTCTGTCCCTCAGCTAGTGGAAGCAGCTCAGGACACATTTGCCTGGAGCAGATGTCAGGAGTGGTCCCTTCCAGTCTTTCGTTGCTCAGATGAGGAGCTTTTATATCACATTCTTTCAAGGTTATATAAAAACAGGTAAGGAAAGCAAGCACTGAGGAGGGAGGTTCAGAGTAGACATTAGGAAAAACTTCTTCAGCCAGAGGGTTCTCTGGCCCTGGCAGAGGCTGCCCAGGGAGGTGGTTGAGTCCCCATCCTGGAGGGGTTTAAAAGACAACTAGATGAAGTGCTTAGGGAGATGAGTTAGTAGAGGACGGGTACGGTTGGACTTGATGATCTCAAAGGTCTTTTCCAACCTAGGGATTCTATGAATCTGTGAGTACAAGAGCTCTGGAGGAGCCACTGCTGCGTTCAGGATCTCAACCCTTCCTGTACGTAAGAGTCACCCACCCATCTCCTGGCATGCATCTGCACTCAGAGGGCAGCACTGGCAGGTATCTGTGGGTTTGATTTCCAGTCAAGACCCACTTCAAAACAAAGACCCTTCCATTCTGGCCTGGATCCCGACAAATCTTTCAGAGTAATGTGATAAAACTGACATTTCTCCTTAGTGTTTCAAGCAGACGTGCCCTGCCTGGCCTGAGCAGGGGGACTGACCCTGCAGGAACGTTTCTACCATTGTCTGGGTGCCTTTGTTTATCAGCAGATACAGCCAGTTCTTAAAAACTGGAAGGTTTTAACGCGCACAGTAAACACCACTGAGAGCGCTTTCCCCCCCCCCTCTGAGTTACACGAACGCTTCCCCCATGAGTTAAGGGATTTGGCATTTCTCGCCGGCATATTTTACATTTTCCAAAGTTTCTGAATAACACATTGAGAGACTGAAACATCTGCACTGCCAAACCAAACGAGAGAAGAAATGATCTTGCAGGCTCATTAATGCCTCGCACTGACAGGCCTGGAGGGGCTGGGATTTTATTTACATAGGGTAGAGACAGGGCTTTAGGGAAACAAGGTGTTATTTACACAGAGAAGAGATGGTCCTGCAGGAGTGGGGTCTCATTTAGGGACAGGGACTGGGAGCACACTCTTACATACGTACAGTTTTACCCATGCTTCCAAAACCACACTTAAAAACACAATGAGAAATGCTGGCTTTGGTAGCAGCTGGAGTATTTTTCCCACACGTGGAGCTGTTAAAGTTCAGCTGCATCAACCATCCTGCTGCTAGGAGAGTCCCCGAGGGAAAAAAAATGGTGAATAAGCAACAAAGGAAAGCAATAAAAAAGAGAACTTGAAGATGGAGAGATTGAGAAAGCCCACAAAATAATAGTATTTACAACAACTACAGTTATCGACCTTCCCCCCAAACTCTGCTGAAGTCAACCACAAAATAACTGTATTTATCTAGTCGCTGGCTCGATGCTATTCACAGCGCTGTCTCCCACCTCCCATCGCTGCTCCCCAACATGCTCTGAGATCACCTGCCCCATCCTGCCCACCCCCCCAGCAGCCCTCGCTCCCTCTCCCCAGCCAATGAGGTCTGCTCTTCACCACCCCAGAGTCATCCTCCCAGCCTCCGAGGGAGCCGATGATTAATTGAAGCCAGCTGCTTGGCTCCCTCTCCCTCTTCCCACACCACTTTGCATTCCTGCGAAAGCACATGTGCTGCCCTGGAGCTGGGTTTGGCTTTCTGGAGCAGTGATGCTGCAGAAACAAGGCTCGCTTTCACACCACCCCTCCTCTCCGCGGGCTGGGGCTGTTTGGGTACCAGACATTCACAATATGCCATATCATTAGCCTCAGAGCCACAGAAGGTATTTAAAAGCTTGCTGGTTTGGGGCCTGGGTTACATTTTTAGCTGTTTGTGCTACGTTCCCTGTGTTTTAATGTGGGGAACCTTGAAGAGCCTCCAGGCTTGCAGCGCTACCACAGGGATCGTGTATTGAATACCTAATACAATAGGAGATCCTCAAGAATGACATTTATCTTACCACAACTCAGATGTGCAGCATGAAGTCAGCTGCTGAAACCGACTTTATAGTTGTTGGGGATAACCAGCCTGCCGTGGAGGAGAATTTATCCCTCTTTGAAAGAGGGGGCACACAGTACTCCCTGCAGACAGCATCCACAGCATTCCTTATGGTAATGTCCAGAAAAACAGCTTGGATGAAAGATTTGAGATAGTTCTGAGTTCTTGCAGTCTTTATCTAGGTAATTCTTTCACTTCTACTTATCCAACTGCTTTGTTCTCCAGTTGGGAATGCAGAGCAAGGCACCAAAGGACTGGTGGTGCCTCTCCTGCAAGAGCCCTTGCTTGCAAAATCCATCCAGCATCACTGAAGTCAGTGTGTAAAGCTGTCCTTGCATTTCCAGTTTCTGTAGAGCCTCTCGGCCGGGATCACAGACTAGTTAACACCTGCACTTGCCTAGCATCCCCCAGGTTTCCCAGTACTCAGAGATAAAACAAAAATGCTCACTCATCTAGCAGATCTCTCTTGTCTCCTGGGCAAGCACTGCAGATGTACAACTGTAGGTGAAGCACAATTTCATCTCCTGAGTGTTTCAAGTGCCTGAAGCCTGCGACTGCCTTGGTATCTGGTGCAGCCCTTCCCAGTCAGGTGCTTGTGGTCCTAATCTGTTCTGCACAGTGATGAGTGCGGATAGTGTCCTGTAACTAAGGTGTTAAAAATGAACATGCCAGAGGCTTTGCAAGTGAGCTGTGCTTGGCTTGCTCAGCACCTCAGCCTAAGCAGATCAAGTCTATTGTTTTCAACTTCATGTCAACTGACACTTATGCTGCTGCCCCTGTATCAGCCAGTCCCAGGGCACATAGAATCATGGAATGGTTTGGGTCAGAAGGGACCTCAAAGCCCATCCAGTTCCACCTCCTGCTGGATCAGGGGCTCCAAGCCCCATCCAACCTGGCCTTGAACCCCTCCAGGGATGGGGCAGCCTGGGCCAGGGCCTCCCCCCATATGAAAACATTTCTCCCTCATGTCATCTCAATCTCCCCTCAAAACCATTCGCCCTTGTCCTCTCCCTGCCCTCCCTGATCAAGAGCCCCTCCCCAGCTTTCCTGGAGGCCCTTGTGGTCCTAGAAGCTGCTCTGAGGTCTCCCTGGAGCCTTCTCTTCTCCAGGCTGAACAACCCCAACTCTCTCAGCCTGTCCCCACAGTAGAGCTGCTCCAGCCCTCGGATCATCTCCATGGCCTCCTCTGAACTGGCTCTAATAGAGGCAGAAGTAAATAAATACCTAGGTCGTGGCACTAAAGAGTTAAGATAGCTCTGTCTTCTTCCCAGGGGAGAGCCTAGTGCAACTTGTAAACACCTACTGCCTGCTTCCAGGTGGTAATTAAAACAGCTTCCCTCACCAGGTCCATATTGCATCAAGTGGCTGACAATTTCCTGGAGAAAACAGCTGTGTTCCCGCTAATGAGCCTCAAGATGAGCAGAACCACTGCCTGTGCACAGTCACTGCTGCAGCTCTGGCACTTGAGTCCTGCAGCCCCTTTGATAATTCTTACTGGTGTTTCCTAGAGGATTTTGTTTCTCCTCCTGTTTTTATGTGAGCTTGTGCAAGTCTGCTCATCGTGCCTTTAAAATATTGACGGTGGGCGGTTTGCGATTGAATCAGGTAAGGGTGACACCTGGAATGGGCTCTGTCAGGAGAGGACAAATCAGGGAGGGTTAACCAAAGCAGGGAGCGGAGAAGCTCACAGCAGTGTGTTTCTGAGTTTCTGGAAGAAACATGTTTTTATGTGGACTTGTAGCCCGCAGAGCCAACCGTGTCCTGGGCTGCATCCAGAGCAGAGGGACCAGCAGGGAGGGAGGGGATCCTGCCCCTCTGCTCCGCTCTGGGAGACCCACCTGGAGCCCTGGGTCCAGTTCTGGAGTCCTCAGCACAGGGAGGACGTGGAGCTGTTGGAGAGAGTCCAGAGGAGGCCACGAGATGATCCAAGGGCTGGAGAACCTCTGCTGTGAGGACAGGCTGAGAGAGTAGAGGTTGGTTGTTCAGCCTGGAGAGGAGAAGGGTGCAGGGAGACCTCAGAGCAGTTTCCAGCACTGAGTGGGGCTCCAGGAAAGCTGGGGAGGGGCCCTTAATCAGGGAATGCAGGGATAGTGTGAGGGGAATAGTTTTGAGCTGAAAGAGGGGAGATGGAGATGAGATCTTAGGCAGAAATATTTTCCTGTGTGGGAGAGGAGGCCCTGGCCCAGGCTGCCCAGAGCAGGGGTGGCTGCCCCATCCCTGGAGGGGTTCAAGGCCAGGTTGGATGGGGCTGGAGCCCCTGATCCAGTGGGAGGTGTCCCTGCCCGTGGCAGGGGTGGCACTGGATGGGCTTTGAGGTCCCTTCCAACCCAAAACATTCCGTGATTTATATGATGCAGTTCAATGAAGCAGATATTTTTATTTTTTGCAGGGTGAATTATTTTTCTGCAGGTCTGAAAGAGCCATGGGGGTTTGAGCAATGATTTCATTCCCTTCACGTGGCATATTCACATTTTCACAAATTACTTTGCAAATAGGGAAGCTGGGCAAAATAAAGCAGAATTGTCAAATATAGCTACTGAGTGGCCTTTGCAGATTCTTCCCAACTGTACAAGGCTGACAACAGCTCAAAGCAAACAGATAAAATTGTGACGTTTGTTCATCTCACTGGTTACATTGATGAGTAGAGATATTAGCAGTCCTGGTATGGGGCTGTGAAAACCTTGTTTACACATCCATCTGTAACGTTGCTAATGGATAGATAATGAATTGTGCTCCACACTGAATTTAAACTTGAATTCCGGTTGCTGTATGAATAGGCAATAAATAGAGGCGTGGCTGAGGCATGGTTACAGCAGCAGATGAGGAGAAAAAGTGCCTTCTCCCTGCCTTTAGTTTTCTGCTCAAGTTTCCCATCACCACAAAAGGAACTGGGGCTTCATCCCCTCTGTTGGGGTTTCGTGGGCACCCAGGGCAGCCCGCAGGGCTGTATCAGAAAGAAGGAAAACTGGTGGAAAACTTGGAAAAGGTCTCCTCATCTCAAGGGCCTGAGGCTTGCTGGCTTGTGCCAATCCAGGCTGTACAATGTGACTTTTCCCAAGTGACAAGTGGTAGGATGAGAGGAAATGGCCGCGAGTTGTGCTGGGGAGGTTTGGATTGGATATTAGGAAGAATTTCTTTACTGGAAGAGTGGTGAAGCCCTGGCAGAGGCTGCCCAGGGATGTGGCGAAGTCTCCATCCCTGGAGGAGTTAAGAAACAGTGTAGATGTGGCACTTTGGGACAAGGTTTAGTTGACATGGTGGGGTTAGGCTGATGATTTGACTGGATGTGCTTAGGGGTCTTTTCTAACCTTAACAATTCTCTTATTCTATCTCCTCACTTCCTGAAATGGAGGTCTTATGTGGACTCTCTGGTCTTGGCCGTGTTGAGGCAAGCAGGAAAACACTTTTGTTTTTCTCCGATGTGGCTTGGCACCTCCACCTCCTTGCCCTTTGAGATGTCTCTTAAAATTGGCTCCATCACCTGGCTTTCTTCGTCCAGCTATGGGTAGTTTCCCGCTGCCGTCGCACTGGAGGAGCCCAACCTCCTTGGGCCGAGCAAATCTGTTGCCTACAGAAGATTGGGGTGAGGCTGAGGTTTGCTGGCCGTGTATCCCGGGCTGGGTGGAGATGTGACCCCAGGCTGCCTGTTTGTGTTCGATTTGAAAGGCAGAGACACTGCGGGGTGGCAGTTTTTGTATGAACCGCTCTTGGCATGGGCAGCACTCCTACAGCTCTGCTCCAGAGCAGCCCCAGTTCCCTGCTGCTCAGGAAACCAGTTGTTCGTGCTCTCTATATTAATGTATTTCCATGGAGTGGTAGGAAGGGCTCTCTTCTTCTGGACAAGAAAGGGTAGATCAGTCCTGCTTTTGGCCCCTTTGGGAGAGAATGGCGGGGTAATGGTGCTCATTGTGTTAAAAATGAGTATTTTCACTACCTAGACAGAAGCCTTTGATCTCCAGGGTGATCAGTCTGTACCCCTGACAAAGACTGAATGAAAGGCAAAACATCATTACTTACTTATTACTCCATCTGACATCTTAAATACTAAGACATCTATCTACTCTAAAATCATTCATCTAAATGTGTTTGTGGCACCTTAGGCTTAGGAAATGTTGAATGGATGAAGAGATAATGCTCTTTGGTTCGTTAGGACTCCTGGTAGAAGCCCATTTGGTTTCCCTCGGATGCAAGGGGTTTGCTGCAGCCTCTAGCTGTGAAGGTTTGGTCCCACCTGCCATGAACTTTATACAATTTCTGGTTGCCTCTGGAGATATTTTCCATGCTAGTCCAGCGCATTAACATGAAATTGGAGGCAATGCATCCATTTATTGAAAAGTAAGCATTATGTAAAATGGGGATAAATGTCATGCGTTTTCATAACTGTCAGAGTATTGTGATTTCTTTGTTATTTTATGGATTGAAAAATTGAGGCAAAGAGGGCAAATGCTTGCCTGGGGCTACGCATTCAACAGCAGAATAAAAATTGAAAATAAAACACTGCGCTCAGGACAGAGAAATATTAACACTTTGTCAGCCTCAAGCATGGCAGGGGTGGGACTGAGTGGGCTTTGAGGTCCCTTCCAACCCAAATCATTCCATAATTCTATGATTTTTCCAGCCTTATAACTGAGAAGCAGCTGAAAAAGTCTGAAAATCATAGAATCACTAGGTTGGAAAAGGCCCCTTAGATCATCGAGTCCAACCATTCTTATCTGCCACTAAACCATGTCCCTGAGCACCAAATCTACCCGTCTTCTCGATCTCAATGAAGATCATTGAGAACTGTGATGATGAAAACTGCTGAGAATCTTGTGTGTTGGCAGGAATCAAATTTTGTGCCTTCGGAAAAAGCAAAGGAATAATTGTTGCTCACAATAATGTTGTGAGAGCCAGAAAACTCTGTTTTGCTGATGTTGAAGCCAGCAGAGTGGGAGCAGGGGCAGCTGAGCGGGGACATTTGGGGACAAATACACACATTACTGAGTTTGCATGTTCACAAACAGACTTTTCCTGATCCTGAGTGTTCCCCAGCGCCCTGTCCGTAGTCAGCCTCTGCTTTGGGCGGTCTACTGAGCTGGAAAATGCTGCGAAAACTGCATAACTTGAAAAGAAATGAAGAATTATCAAACCCTCTCCCTAGATATTACAGCAAAAGAAGTAAAACTGATTTAGCAACAAAAACTTGGTTTTGTTTAAGGAAAGGAGCTGCTGTGTCTGACACAGTCCCTTGTGGAAATGTGGTTTTATGCAGTGTGCTGTGCGTGATGTTCCCAAACCCTGCCTGTTTTGTAGCCAAAGCACAGAGCATGGCAGCTTATTTTATGTAACAGACTGCGTTTCTGCTCTTTGCCTGAAAAAAGAATCAACTCCGAAAAAGAAAACAGGGGAATTTGATATAAAAAAAAATAGGTGGAGGTGTGAAAGCTTAGGGACATGGGGATAATTATAAGTATTTTATTCCCCACTGGTAGCTAACTTGAGCTGCACTTCGAACATACACCACTTAAACTCCTACCATAGCCACTGGCAGTTTTGTGCTGTCTCACACCCGAGGAAGCTGCGGAGACCTCATTATGTTGGCTTCTCGTACCACTGAATCCAGGGGATTTGTTCATCTTCCGTGTCCTAATGAGACCCTCTGGCATTTAGGGGTGAGCGACTGGAGTCCCGGAGCATCACAACTGTGGTCTGGGTCCTATTTTAAGTCCAATTTCAGCTGTTGCCTTGTGGATGTGACATGGATGAATTTATGAAAGAGATGTTGCCATTGGCAGGGGTCAGGGGTTGTATGTCTGCTTGGATATTTATGTTTGAACCGCATCCTCAAGCGGCCTCAAGTTGCGTCAGGGCAGGTTTAGATGGGATATTAGGAAATATTTATTTACTGACAGAGTGGTGAAGCCCTGGCAGGGGCTGCCCAGGGCAGGGGTGGAGTCTCCATCCTTGGAGGGGTTCAAAAAGCTTGTGGTCATGGTGCTTCAGGACATGGTTTAGCAGGCACTGTGGGATTGGGCTGATGGTTGGACTGGATGAGCTCAGAGGTTCTGTGATCCTAGGGTCTGTAGCAGTAGTGCGGAAACTGGGATGGCCCATCTCACCTCTGTAATGTGGTTTTAACAACTATACTTTTGATTAATTAGATGGCAGCTAATGATGTAACCAATAGGCTCTCACCCTTGGCCCCTTCTCTGTGGAGAATGGTGGTGCTATAGGACTCTGCAGGAGGATGGATAATGTCCCTGGGACACCATGTCCCGTGGGTGTCATTCCTGGTGTCCTTCCCAACACGATATCCCAGGGCTTTGGGACCCCCTATACACAGATTTACAGAGCCTGGAAATGGTGAGCTCGTGTATAAAGCCAAGAAAAGTGTCTTTTTGTCCATCAAGAAGTGCTAGAAAACAACACTGATAGCACTTCCAAGGCTGGTTAGCTGCCGGGCTCCTTTCTTTCATCTCTGGCAATAAGCAGCTCATTAAACAAATCAAAGCAGGTTTTAGAAGGCTGCCTTCATCTCATCAGCTGCACTTCACCCAGATGCACGTGTGATGTTGCCCTGGAAAAGGACTGAGGGTACCCTGAGACAACAGGGCTGGTGCAGGGAACGGGACCGCAGGCTTTGTGCCTGGGAATATGTGCTTCAGCTGAACAGCCTCAGGAGTCGGGGTTCTAGCAGGTCCCATAGTTCTGGGGCTGTTTAGCCTGGAGAGGAGGAGGCTGAAGGGAGACCTCATCGCTATCTACAACTGCCTGAAAGGAGGTGCAACCTCAAGTTGCACCAGGGCAGGTTCAGATTAGATATCAGGAAAAATTTCTTCACCCAAAGGGTTCTCAGGCCCTGGCAGAGGCTGCGCAGGGAGGTGTTGGAGTCCCCATCCCCAGGCAGATGAGGTGCTCAGGGATCTGATGTACAGGTACAGCTGGACTCTATGATCTCAAAAGTCTTTTCCAACCAAACAATTCCTTGATTCTAATGCACAACCTTGCTATTCCCCATCTTGAGGTATCGTTAATCCGGACAGGAAAGATTGGCCCATGGGTGATCTTACACGCCATATGTTGTGCGATATGTGCTACAGCAGAGAGGCACAAAAGAGTGCATTCTTATTGGAACTGGTTTGTTTTTATTGTTCTTTCAGGTTTATTTTGAGAGGGGATTGTTTTAATAAGGCATTTATATTTTCCGTTGTGGTGCTTACCTTTAGAGCTGAAGTTATTAACCGCAGCCAGAGATTTGGCAGTGATGCATCAATTTATACTCGCACAAAGACCATTAACGTTCACTCGGAGATTATTACCACGTTAATGAATCGTGGGATGCGTCTGCTCGGGGAAGCGCAGCTTCAGCTTGGCTGTAAGTTGGGAACCAAGATTTTCTAGAGCTCTGCAAGTTACCAGCACCACTTGCTGAAGCCAGAGTGTGGCTGATCCCAGAGGAGATGGCAAGTGGCAGCATCAGAGGGGTTTTATCTCATTGCATCTACACCTATCATAGAATAATAGAAATGTTAGGTTGGAAAAGACCTTTGAGATCATCAGCTCCAACCGTACCTGTCCACTACTAAATCATATCCCCAAACGCTTCATCTATCTGCCTTTTA
This sequence comes from Phaenicophaeus curvirostris, assembly GCF_032191515.1. NCBI lineage: Eukaryota > Metazoa > Chordata > Aves > Cuculiformes > Cuculidae > Phaenicophaeus > Phaenicophaeus curvirostris. Next base: position 40,312,609 of record NC_091398.1, on the reverse strand, counting down.
AACCCCTCCAGGGATGGGCACTCAATCACCCACCTGCGCAGCCTCTGCCAGTGCTTAAGAGCCATTTCTGTGAAGAAATTTTTCCTAATTTCTGATCTGAACCTCCCCTGGTGCAGCTTAAGGCCATTCACTGTTGTCCTAACACCTATCACTTGGGAGAAGAGCCCAACATCCACTTCTCCACAACCTCCTTTGAGGCAGTTGTAGACAGTGATGAGGTGTACCCATCGCTGTTTATGAGTCTGGGATTCCCAGCTGACAGGGAAGAACTGCAAAGTATTGATGGCACAACATCCTGCTGGTGTACAAAACCATGGCAACACAGTTTTAAGCATTTCAAGGATGTTTAATTTGGCCTAAACACTTGACGGACGTTTTTCCTTCAGCTATTTTTGCATCGTTATTTTGATGGGGATTTTAATAGAGTAGTCGAAGTGAGGTTTTCGTCCCTCCCTGCCCCTTAAAGGCAGCCTTATGACGTGCTGTTAGATGTTTCTTGTTTAAAAAGCCTTGGGTAGGACACAGCTTGGTTTGCCAGAGCATCAGACCACTTGCATGGCATTTTTTTAACCTTTGAAATCAGGCTGAGAAAACTCAGAGTACGATAGGGGCTCGGGCTGGTGCCAAAGGTGAGAGGACTCAAGGCTTCATTTTTGTGGGATCCTGCAGGTTTACCTGCCTTAATCACAGCGAAGCTGGGGAGATACCCAAGTCAACTAATTCTCACTATTAAAAGAAGAAGAAAGCTCAGACAGCCAATATACAAGATGTTTTTTTGACTTCTGAGAGGCACTTTTTTTTTTTTTTTAAGATTACCTCCAAGAGAGCCCATTTAATTTCAAATGTAATGACTTTCCACCATCCCTAATTCTCCCATTTCCAAGTACATTAGCTGCATGATCTCTAGATTGCTGGGAAGATGCCGTCAGGTACCAGGCTGAATGTCAGACATAAAAGCTTAATAAGTGACACGCTTTACATTTTTTGGTGCAATCGAATATAAAAGCTTCCACTCAGTTAAAATTACTAGAGGTAATTTCAACACAGCTGTCAAGGGGTTTTTTTTGGGTTTTTTTTTCCTGGAAATGGAAGGTTTTCCTAATGCGCTTTTACTAAGATTGAGGGAAGTAATTTCTGATGTAATTTCTTTGTATGCAGGTGTTATCAGAGAGAGGAGAGGCTTGATGTTTGGCTGAGAAGGTATTTCTTGGGCATCCTTAGCAGTAGGACTGCTAGAGATCATAGAATCATGGAATTTGGGTTGGAAGGGACCTCAAAGCCCACCCAGTTCCATCCCTCGTGGCAGGGACACCTCACACTCAAACCAACTCAGGATTGCCAGGGGATATTGTGGAGGAAAATCAAGATTCCAGTGCTTTCAGCTCTTTGTTACCAAGGCTTATGGAGTCAGAAGTGAGGAAAAAAGTTATTAGTGCTCAGTTTAGGGTAATAGAAAAATGCAATTTCCATGTTAACAGCCTGGAATGCTCACTCAGCCCTGACAAAACAGGTGCTTAACCACAAGGACTTTGCTTAAGTGCTTTGCTGGGTTGGGGCCTTATCAGGATTGACTTCAAACCCAGAGGATGAGCCAAGCTGAGAGGATTCAGCTGCCCCTGGGCCTTCAAAAAGGCTTTTTTTTCCGAGCGGGTGTGTCCTGCTGAAGGCTGCAGGCCCTGCAAGGGCCCCTCTGGGCCCCGCGTTTCATTTAAAACACAACAATAGATGCTTCGTGATTTCCAAATGTTTGTCTTACTGTTTTAAAGAAAGGATGAGGTGAAACTTTTTTTTTTTTTTGGAGTATTTTTGGCTCTGGGGAACCTGCGTTTTGATTGCCCTGCCCTGAAGGCTTGGATGGCTGGAGAAGAGCATCAGGGGGAGCTGACAAACCCCTGGAGATCATAGAATCACAGAATGGTTTGGGTTGGAATGGTTCCACCAGATCAGGTCGCTCAAAGCCCCATCCAACCTGGCCTTGAACCCCTCCAGGGATGGGGCAGCCACCCCTGCTCTGGGCAGCCTGCTCATATCTCATCTCAAACTCCCCCCTTTCAGCTCAAAACCACTCCCCCTTGTCCTCTCCTTGCACTCCCTGATCAAAAGCCCCTCCCCAGGTTTTTTTTTGCAGCCTCTTTCCCAGTGGAAGCTGCTCTAAGGTCTCCCTGGAGCCTTCTCTTCTCCAGGCTAAGAAATCCCAGCTTTCTCAGCCTGGCCTCACAGCAGAGATTCTCCAGCCCTTGGATCATCTCCGTGGCCTCCTCTGGACTCGCTCCCACAGCTCCATGTCCTCCCTGTGCTGAGGATCCAGAACTGGACCCAGGACTCCAGGTGAGGTCTCATGAGAGCAGGTTAGAGGGGCAGGATCCCCTCCCTCCCTGCTGGTCCCTCTGCTCGGGATGCAGCCCAGGACACGGGTGGTTTCTGGGCTGCGAGCGCATATTGCCAGGTCACGTTGAGCTTGGAGATGGCCTGGCAGGAAGGGCCAGGAGCAGCTCTTGAACCCCAAAGCCTTGCAGGAGGCTTGGGGCGAGGCTCCCTCCTCTCCTGAGCCCAGGCTTGGCAGCACAAGCCAAGCCAGGAATGGAGGAGAGGGGAAGGGATGATGGATGGTTCAGGGGGTCCCTGCATTGGTGCTGGGCAGGGTGCATGTGCCCCAGGTCCCCTTCCCTGTGAGAAACCACCCTGCTGTGTCACACAGATTGTTAGGAGGTTGGATTTAATGGGTAAATCCATGAGGGAGCCTTAGGGAGAAGAGACAGCTCCTCCTTTGAGGGCTGAAACCCTTTTAGAGCAGTGCACCTCCCATGGGAGCCATCACAATGAGAGGTCAAGAGGCAGCATCTTTGCAGACCTCTTTATGCTCTGCAGCTTTCCAGAGCCGACTGATCACTCTGCTTCACTGTCACTGAAGGTTTCTGTGGCGTTCTGTCCCAAGAACTTGTATTCCAGCTGAGTTGTGACATAAATGTATTGCTCTGGTGGGCAAAGCGCTTGCTTAGGGTTTGACAACACACATCCACACATCTTCTGATTCCTTCCAAAGCACTGGTGTTCACATTCATCTTACTTTTTTTTCTTCCAGACAGGCCATGTCATTTTCCCAATTTGTCATGGAACTCAGCAATCTATGTAATCGCATCTTTCATCAGATTATATCTCATTTTCCCTGCCCCTCTCCTTCCTCTTGCAGTGGGATTGGCAGCCCTGGGAATGGTCCTTGCTCAGCTGCTCAGATGCTGCTTCTCTGCTCCGGCTCAGATTTCACCCACGGTTTCTAAACCCCTGACCTCAGTCAGAATCTGGACTCATCTCCCCCTTCTCTGAAAAATTCCCCTATTTAAATGGTCTTTTTCTCTTCCAGACTGCATAAGCGTTGCCTCCACTCGTGCAGCAGACACGTTGTGGGCTTGCAGCTCAGCACAACCCCTGTGCACTGCAGGGACCTTTTTACTGCCTGGCTGAGCCCATCACCAATAGCCAGGATGAAATCATTCTGCTTTTTATGTCATCATTACAAGCCTATAACCAGCTCTTAGGGCAAATGGAGGATTTCTCTCTAAATAGTTGTAAACATCAGCAAAATGCACTTTAAAAGCAAGAGAGAAGGGGGGAAAAAGCACAAACCCAGGCCTTTGTCCCCATTGTAGGAAAGGTCCTACCCCACCTGCAGATTATTCCCTTTATGAGGGCTCCAAACAAAAAGGTTAAAGCAGAGAACTCTTCAAAAAGAAATGTTTTTGCACCATTGGGAGCAAGAAAATACCCCCCCGGGTGTGCTCTGACCTACAGTTTAGAGGCAGAGGAGGGGAAAAAGAGAAAAAACTTAATCACAGCGAAGTGTTTTCCCACATGGCTTGGTCCAAGGAGTGTAAAACCATACCTGTGTGTGCCAGTCTGGCTTTTCTCACTCACCTGTTGTCCTGATTCTCTGCCATCTGAGGGCTCTGCTGTGCCTCCAGCTGTAAGCACGCAAGGTAACCACATGGCCTACCAAATAGTTTTTCCTTGGTTTTCTTGCCAAAAGAGATTTGGCAAGAAAAAGCAGAGGTATGGTTGATAAGGTTTTGTTAACCCCAGCAATTGCAGGAGACAGAAAAATTGCATGGAAGCCTTTCTGTTGAGGGCTATCTCTTTCCTGCAACCATCACAGGTCTTTTCCAACCAAATAATTCCATGATTCTATGACCTCTTGTATGTGTCCTTGGTGCTTTGTTTTGTTCAACCATGTTATATTTCTTTGGGGAAGGCAACCTCTGGCCCACAACTGGTTGCCTGACCACCTCACTGTGCTTGTGTTTCAGCTCGTAAAGATGTGACAGTTGCAGGGTGTTGTGTTTGCCACCCACAGCACCTGGTGAATAGGCTTTGTGCCATCAGCATTTCATAGACTTATTAAATCCCTAGGTTGGAAAAGACCTTTGAGATAGACAGAGACCCAAACCTCAAGGCCGAACGGCCTTTACTGCATTTTCCTGAAACTGGATGTACTAATTAAGGCTTTCTGCCACTTCTTAGTTAATGAAGAGGAATTTATGTCGCTAGGTAGCACATGTCACTGCTGAATGACTTGAATTCAATGCAAGAAGCGTCGCGGGTGAGATCCTGTCCTTGGCAGCTCTGAGGGCATTAACGATGTTCTCTTCCTAATGAGAGCGAGGAGCCGGCCAGCACATCTGTGTGGCACGGAGCAGGGTGTCTGGAGGATGCGATGGTATTTTGGTACCGTGGATGTGAGCAGCTTTTCTTCTCTCTCTAACAAGGTTTGGGAAAGGGGCAAGAGGGTGGAGAAGGGGGGAGAGCAGAGTTGTCTCTTGTTGCTGTGTGCGTAAACCTTGATGTCGATGCAGGTCGGGGCTGGTGTGTGCAGCAGCCTCAGCATCTCCCCAGGGCTTTTATCTGGTTGTTGCTGGTATTCTGCTTGCATAGAACAAAAAGAGAGGGTTTTGTCACTCCTCAGGTGTCTGTTAACATACAGATCGTGCCTCCTCCTTGCTGAGAAGTCCTCAGTCTGTGAGCCCACCTGGGTACCTGTCCAGTCCCAGGGTTCTTGCCCAGCACATCAAGATGAGGGCTCTAAGCAGCAAAACCCACTTTTCTCCTCTTCCCAGCACACTCTTGAGCCAACTGCTGCCCAGCCCTGCACGTGGTGGCACATCTCACCCTGCATCATATGGAAACAGCCTGGGCGAGAAAGGAAACGGTGGAGAGAGCGTGTCTGTGCTCTTTGCCTGCAAGCCAGATCAGGGGGGCTCAGCTGAGGCTTCACTTCTCCTTGAAGGCAGGGGTTTTGGTTTATATCATCATTTTCTTGGGGAAAAAACAGAAGACTAGCAAGGTACAAATAATACGCCTTTGAAATTTTGAGAGAAATAAATAATTAAGCAAGAAAACAAGGGAAGGGGAAAAAGGGAAGGAAAATATCACTTAAGATCATGCTCTGTTGCTCCCTGTATCTAATGGAGTCTCCAAATTGAGTGATGGAGCAGGCAATGGAAGAGCTGCTCGGAGAGGTCTGACCTCGAGGGGAGAGGCTCACACGCAGCAACCAAGACTCATGAAAAGCAGGGGCAGGGGGAAAAGGCATTATAGGAATTGTGATCTCACTGGCAATCCTTTGAATTGAAAGTAATAATAAGAGAACTCTCTTTGCGACAGAAGGATATTGCTAGCTGTTAATATTTCATATGTAGTTTCAGGGTAACTAAGATTCTTTCTCCCACCTCCCTCCTACAGAGTAACCCTAAAGCTGCCAGCAAGAAGCCCCAAATATCTTTAATCTGAGCACTTGCAGGGTAGACATTGGAAGAAGTCACTTGAGATCTGAGTTATGATTGTTTTTCTCTTTTTTAAAGCAAATGAAGGGAACAGAAGTGGAGCATTGTCCCATGCACACGCCTGCCACGTGGCCTATTGATGGCAAACGCAAGCTAGCTATTAAGCTTATCTCCTAGCTTCTAAATATAGCAACATAGGCATGTATACTGTCAGATGGATAATGCTTGGATTTTTACAAATTGACACAAAAATGACATATCTGAGGATTCAGACCTTCCAGTTTTGTTCTACAAGCTACTCTAAAGGTTTATTTTTTTGCCTTTTAAGCATCTCCTCCTTCTGCAGTGGAGAAAATCCCAGTAGACAATTGATTGAATCAACTCTATTGAAACCCAAATTGTACACACAGCATAACTATTTTTTTGTTTTTATTTTTTGAGAACAGTTTCTTTTTTTTGATAAGAAGGGGTTCATAAACACCCATGCCAGCATAAAGTCAGGAGAGGTTAAAAAATAAGCCCATTAATAGACCGTGTCCTGTCATCTAAGGTTGAAACAGTGGCCAAAATAAAAGAAGAACTTAATGGAGAAGGAAATCTAATGGAGAAGGAAATGTAATGGAGAGGAAAGGTCTTGATAAGGTGAAAGAGTTTCTGGATCTGGGCTCTTGAGTTACGGCTTAAGAATGGTTTATTCAAAGGACACAGGGGAAAATAGCTCTTGAAAATGCAGCAGGGATTTAGGACATGTAGGAAGGCAGCTTGAAAATAAATAGCATTTTGAATGCAGATTTTTTGGCCTTGAATAAGGGATATTCAGAAATTGGAAGGATTTGAAATGTAGTTTTGTTTAAAAATAGAATTGAGAATTTCAAATATAGCAAAAGGCAAAGATACATAAATGTGCTTGGAGAAGTCCTAGGAAAGGAAGAGGAGGAAGGAAGATGGGAGGAATGAGTAAAGTGCAAGTCAGAGACATGGGAGAACAGATGGAGTCAAGGATCGCTCTAACAAGATTAACGGTGATTAGACAATTGAGCGGAAATCTCATTTATTGGGCCCTGACCTTTGAACTGCGGTTGTTGGAGGCTAAAGCACAAGATAATTGCCTTTGAGGATTTTGCTTTGGAGCAATAGCTGGGCGATATGTGAGGATGGGATCCCACCACCTCTGCTAGCTCCTCAGCACCCCAGGAGCAACAACAGGCAGCAAGGAGCAGGGATGAGTTAAAGTTTCTTTTAAACAAAAGAAGACTCGGCCCCAACTCCTGACAGGGCAGTATATTATAGCGATGGTGGGGCGAAGCAAGGAGAAGAAAATAGACTTGTATGTTTGGACTCCAGAACATCCTTGTAGTTGTTGACTTAGAAACTGGTGGTGTATGAAATTAAAGTATCGAGGCGCGCAGGCGGCTCATCTCAGGCTGAAGATGCACCAGTGAGTTTTAGAATATTTTCTGACATGATTTTCCATCATGATAGGGTGCAACCTTCTCATCTCCTTGGGTTGTCTCCTTTCCTTTTACTTCCTTTCACCCTCAAGTTCCTTGCCACAGCACTTTAATGTGTTTCTGTGCTGCCGGGTGTGTGCTGGCTCCATGCTGAAAGGAGAATAAAGTCAGCTTAATATTAAAGCTTTTACTGCTGGGGAAAACATGGATATTACAAAACAGGAGGTCTGAGATTTGTTTATGCAAGAGAAATGAAGCTGCTCATTTACATAAAAAAATTGCATACAAAGAATGATAATCAGTCATTGTACTGGAAAATGAAAATTAAATATGCAGCAGAGAAAAAGATCACCTGCATAGAGCAATCCTGCCCAGACAGCAGGAGGAGTTAGGCGTACAAATAGATATGTTTTATCCTGGTCAATATGTACTCACAGCCCAGAAACCACCCGTGTCCTGGGCTGCATCCAGAGCAGAGGGACCAGCAGGGAGGGAGGGGATCCTGCCCCTCTGCTCCGCTCTGGGAGACCCACCTGGAGCCCTGAGTCCAGTTCTGGAGTCCTCAGCACAGGGAGGACGTGGAGCTGTTGGAGGGAGTGCAGAGGAGGCCACGGAGATGATCCAAGGGCTGGAGCAGCTCTGCTGTGAGGACAGGCTGAGAGAGTTGGAGTTGTTCAGCCTGGAGAAGAGAAGGCTGTGGGGAGAACAAAGGGCAGTTTCCAGGACTGAAAGGGGCTCCAGGAAAGCTGGGGAAGGGCTCTTCATCAGGGAGGGCAGGGATAGGACAAGGGGGGAGGGTTTTAAGTGGAAAGAGGAGAGATGGAGATGAGATCTTAGGAAGAAATGTTTCCCTGTATGGGTGGTGAGGAACTGGCCCAGGTTGCCCAGAGCAGGGGTGGCTGCCCCATCCCTGGAGGGGTTCAAGGCCAGGTTGGATGGGGCTGGAGCCCCTGATCCAGTGGGAGGTGTCCCTGCCCATGGCAGGGGTGGGACTGGATGGGCTGTGAGGTCCCTTCCAACCCAAACAGTTCTGTGATTCTATGATTTTTACCATCTCCGTATTTCATAATTCCATGAAACGTGACTATGTTGAGTTCCGTTGATTCATGTTGAATTAATTAATAGTACAATACCCCAAAGGTTTTGATGAACCAATTAAATTTTCAGCAGATACGTACTGTTTCCTGCCACAGACTTGGAGCAGGTGTGACTGTGAGAAAAAAGCCTTGGAAGGACTAATGTTTGAACAGGGAATTGCACCAAACCCACCAAAACCTCATCTATTTGCCCAAGGAGCAGAAGAAAGGTCTCTTCCTCGGTGTGGAGACTGCAGAGATGCATTAATCACAAGTCACTGCGCTATAAGTACAAATCACAGAATGACAGAATCATTAAGTGTGGAAAAGATGGGGATGGGGCAGCCTGGGCGAGGGCCTCCTCACCCTCATCATGAAGAATTTCTTCCTAATGTCTTATCTAAATCTTCCCCTTTCCAAGTTAAAGCCATTCCCCCTCGTTCTGTCGCTCCATGCCCTTGTATAAAGTCCCTCCACAGCTTTTTTGTACTTCCTTCAATATTGGCTTGTTCTCAGCTTATCTGCTGCAACTGAGGACTGGGGAGTTGGCGGTTCTGCAGATCATAGAAAGCAGAAAATTGTCCTGTGGGCACTGAACTGAATCTCAGGGTGTGTGATAGATAATTAGAATCTCTCTGCCCTTGTGGAAATCTGATTTTACAAGGAGTTCCTGGGGTTTTAAATATCAGAGCTACCAGGGAAGTTCAGCAGCTGACTTTAACATAGAGTAAAAACACGTACGAGGCTGGAGGAGATGGATTAGCGTGTGTTTGAGATATTGAGGGGGAACACCAATTAGTGGAAAATTACATTTTCCAGGAGACTAAAGTAATCTTTCTACCCATATTGCAAACGTATTATAAATATGCTTTGAAATATTGTGACTTCAAAAAGAGCATTTTGAGAGTAAAACACCCAGAGTACCAGGAGTGCTCCCTTCATGTTTAGGCACGTCCAACACTGCATAACAAATCGCAGCAGTCACTAATTTCTACTTAAAAGCAAGAAATGGCAATCATAAAATGACCAGGGTTGGATTGGAAAGGGAAGAACAGGTGTGAAAGACAAGGGCTGGAGAACAAGTCTTATGAGGAGCGGCTGAGAGACCTGGGGTTGTTAAGCCTGGAGAAAAGGAAGCAGAAGGGAGACCTCATCACTGTCAACAACTCCCTGAGAGAAGGATGTAGAGTGGTGGGCGCTTCCCTGACTGGCCTGGACCAGACACTTGTGCTGCCACAACACTCCGGGTATGTCCCATGCTGTTTACTCCCTTCCTTTTCCCAGCTCATTGGAGCAATGAGCACAGCAAAGCCAAAATGACACTTTCCAACCCAAAACTTTACTGCTGGCAAACTTCAGTGTATTTTCCTCCTCCTGCAACACTTTACTGCTGATTTTTATTGCCTAAAATGAACCAGTTCACCTGGTCTTGGTGAGCGGTGCTTGCTCTTGCATCTAAAGAGCTTTCTCCAAATCTTGACCTCATTGCCTTTCCGGCAGGCGCTTGCAGGCAGCTGCCCACTACCCCAAGCTCCGCTCAGTACAAATGTGGTTGCTGAGCAACCAGGCAACCTCCTTACAGCTCTGTTTTGGCGTCTGATCTGTGGTTTGTGTGAAACTGAGATGGAAAGGCAGTAAAACACCTGCCCTGCTCCACTGCATGTGTGGCAGGGGTGGAAGTTGGGGAGCTCAACTGGTAGTTGTAGTAGGGGTGGACATTGAGAAGCTCAGCTGGAGCTTGTAGCAAGGATGGACATTGGGAAGTCCAACTGGAGGTTGTAGTAGAGGTGAACACTGGGGAATCCAGCTGGAGGTTGTAGCAAAGGTGGACGTTTGGGACTCCGATTGGATGTTGTAGCAGGAGTGGACACTGGGATCCCAACCCAGGGCTTCCCAGTTCCTTCTGGGATGATATCCCTTGATAGCCCGGCCCTAATTCCCCATTCCCAAGAAGAAGCAACATTGTCCATGCAGCCAGTGGCTTCCCTCATGCACACATGTGCCGCACAGGTAAGGAGATTGGTGTGCGCTCCCATCTGCTGCTCTGCACGGCGATGAATTCAGCTCTGGCTCTTTGAATGCCCTTGCTCCAGCCAAGCCATAAATTACCGAAAGGGTAAACTTTCTGGGAAGGAATGTGCAAACTATTAAATAGCTTTTGGGAATGCAAACCAGGGCGAAACTGAAGCTTTGGACTGCTGAGTGCACGGCTTGCCACAAGGGTATTTCTCCCTGTGAACATGATACAATGAGAAGAGTGGTTGCCCTCCGGTGACAAGTTACATGATGTGACAAGAAGAAAGATTGAATGAAGCACTGTACAAAAAAAAATATTAATGCTTCTGTACTGTAGGAATAGAAACTCTGAATATTTGGGCCTGCTGTTTGCACAGGCACTGTTTTTGGGGTTAAAGATGTGGACATCTGCAAATGGAGTGGTATAAGGTCTTATTTTAGGTGCAACCCAGAGCCTGAGCATCTCCTTGGATGGCAGATCCAGGGTGGCTGTACACAGCGGCAATGATGTGAGGGCTTTTTTTAGCACTGCTGAGTTAATTAATGGGCAGGAGATGCCGTAGCAACCAGTAAGTCAGAGCAGTGACCTGTCCTGGCTGGCTGTCCCAGGGAAGCTCCACCGTGCCTCTTGCATGGGGTGATGTCTCCAAAGCGATGCAACTCCAGGTGCAAGAATTGCTTGGGGAGCACAGAGCATATGGAGGAAGGACAAAACCTCTGAATTTGTAGCCCATGGCAAGGGTGGGACTGGATGGACTTTGAGGTCCCTTCCAACCCAAACCATTCTATGATTCTATGACTCTAAGATTTCTCCTGCCACCTTACGTGGTTGCAAACTTCTCCAGCTGGGACAGTGCATTGATACCTTCTCTTAATTTACCACAGTCTAATTAGTATGAGGATAATCTGAAGAGGAGGAACTTGTTGCTGTGCCAGGGGAGGGGAGCGGAGCTGGGTACAAGCCTCTGTGCACATAAAACCTGCTCGGGGAGCTTGGGAGGCTCCAAATTAAAACACAGCTGAGTCTTTTCAAAGCACTCAACTAACAAGGACCAAGCTCTGTGTAGAATGTTTAAATATTAATTGGGATGCAGCCAGCAGCACAGGTGTCTTCCTCTCCTCTCTTCCCAAACCTCTCCCATGAGGTTGCTTGGCTGTTCCCATGTTTTCCTCCTCTGACTCAGTGAATATTTCATACGGAGGGATTCAGCTGTGCGTACTCAGCTGGGGGTTCTGCAGGAGATGTGCCTGAGCATACAGGAAAACTCCAAAGCCAGGGGGAGAGAAGACATAGCTCCAAAGCCCTGTTTGGCGCTTGACCCCTTTGCAGGCTGAGAGTGCTCAGAGCTGTGCTCTTGGTGAGCACAGCAGAGTGAAAAGAGAGGCAATGTAGCTGAATTCAATAGATCCACATCACTCGATTCCATTTTTATTAGAGAGAGAGACTGCACACCAGTTCTGCTGTAATTTTTCACCAATTCTGCCATAATTCTGCTCTTTCTGACCAGGGAGGACTAATTCCAGGCAAACATATTTTAAGAGATGGGATCACTGCAATGGAATGACAGGGAATGCGCCGCCAGCCAGTGTCATCTGAGTGCTGGGCATGACAGTTTGGTCCCAGCAGGTAAGAGCATTATTTACACCCTTCTCATCAAAGCAGAGGATCCCTGCCTGTCGCCTTGGATGGGTCCCACCCTGATGTGTTGCACAGTAAAATTATATAAGGGATTTTCAGTCCCAATCTGTTTGGGTGATGCTCAGTGAGTGTGTGGTAGGGGAGGAAGCCCTGCTCTCCAAAGTCATGGGATGGTTTGGGTTGGAAGGGACCTTAAAGCCCATCTGTGGCCTCGCTCCAACAGCTCCATGTCTTCCCTGTGCTGAGGACTCCAGAACTGGACGCAGGACTCCAGGTGGGTCTCCCAGAGCGGAGCAGAGGGGCAGAATCCCCTCCCTCCCTGCTGGTCCCTCTGCTCTGGATGCAGCCCAGGACACCATTTGCATTCAATACTGGATGAAAATAATGCATTGATCTGTCCCTAATGTATGGATTATATATTGATATTCCCCTCAGAAAAGGAGCATCACCTGTACTGAGTATCAGTATGTCCACCCATAAATTATTAGCAGTGCCTGGGTGGGACAGCACTGCAGAGTAGAAGAGATTGTGCAGCACTGCAAAGGTCTTTCCCATCCCACCAGCATCAGCTCCCTGGACTTTGGTTCAATACCCTGTATGCTCACTGGCCAAGATCATTTTCGGTCCAAAACCCCACGCTTCAGGAGGAACCGGCATCCCTTTGAGGTCTGAGACCTGGATGGTTGTGAGGATGGTGCCCAAGCCCGGTGTCTCCTGCCTCCAGCACACACTTAGGGGTATGATGTAGTAGTGGGCAGGTTGGGCTTGATGATCTCAGCAGTCTTTTCCAACCTAGGGGCTCTATGATTCTATGCTGGTGCCTCTCCTGCCTTGAGGACTTCCCCCAGCGCTGCTTGGGGAGCTCCTCGCTGGCCCCAGGTTTGCTTCCAACACCAGATATCCTGCCAAGAGGGTTTCCTGCTCAGGTTGTGCGCAGCCCAGGGGAGCGGCTGGAAGTGCAAGCTGAGGTGGGATGTGCCTGGGGAACAGCAATTTGGTTCAAATGCCCAGATAAAAACTTTTCTCCTCCGCCTTTGAGGACAAAGGAAGGAAAATGCTTTCCTTAGGTTAAAAGAAATATCATTAAGGTGTTCAAAATCTTTCTGTTCCCTCTTTCTTTTGACTTTTTTTTCCTCTTTTATTTTATTTGAAATTTTAATTATCTGCACGACACTTTCTGCAGGGTTTGTTTCGGTTTTCAGCAAACTGCAGAAATCCTGCTCGAGGCTGATATTTGAGCATGCTCGAGTCCCACACGGAGAGCGAGCAGAGCAGGGAGAGATGGATTCCAGATGTTTGCAGCTGTCACGTGGTAGTGGTTGATTTTATAAGGAATAGAGTTCCTTGAGTATCTGATTTTGGCAGCGATCTCTACTTTTGTCTAAAGACAAACTGCACAGGAAGTTAGAAAGCACAAGACAAAAGGGTATTTTTAGCTAACTCAGCTGTGAAACTGCAGAGAGAGGCAGGATTGGAGGAGCTGGGCTGGACCACGCCACAGGCACTCACTCAGGTTCCTGCTGCTTGGGACAGAAAATAAATGCTCCTCTCCTTTGCAATCTCTGCTACCTTTCAGCAGCAAGTGTTTGACCATGAGTTGTACCCTCACCAGCCCTTGGACATGTTTACCTCCATGAATTTGCCTCAGTTTTTCCTGGTCCTGTGTATGTGTGCACCAAGATAGAATCATAGAGTGGTTTGGGTTGGGAGGGACCTCAAAGCCCATCCAGTCCCACCCCTGCCATGGGCAGGGACACCTCCCACTGGATCAGGGGCTCCAAGCCCCATCCAACCTGGCCTTGAACCCCTCCAGGGATGGGGCAGCCACCCCTGCTCTGGGCAGCCTGTTTCCGTGCCTTGGCTCTCTCATCATGAAATCCCCAGAAGGTCTCTACCATCATTCCTAGCACCATTTCAACTACTTCCTAACCACCTATTTGTTATTTAGCACTGAAGTCACATCTTCTGTGCTTGGGCTGCATCCAAACCAGTCAGACGACATTTTGAACATCAGGGCTTTTGATTCAGTGGGAGGTGTCTGTGACCATGGCAGGGGAGCTGGAACTAGGTGATCTGTAAGGTCCCTTCCAAACTAAACCATTCCATGCTTCTATGATTGTCTATAGGAAGAGGAGCCGGATCTGCTGCTTGGATTTGTGTCATTGTGCTGGTCTCTGCTGGGTATGAAAAGGAGCAGCAGCGTTCTACTGGGGACAGGAGTGGCTTCGTGCACAGAGATGTCATTTTGATGTAAATCCTTCAAAGGCAGAAGAGTTCCTCAACCACAACCTTCACTGCTGAAGATCAATGAACCTGTGGTGAGTACCAGTGGGGATGGAGCCTCTGAGCATCCCAGTCAGTCCACCCCACCTCTGCGCCATGTGAAAAACATAAAACACAACCGGAGTTCTTGAAATTGCAGTTGATTTATGTTCTATGCGTGTATTTTTAAAGTAGCCATCTGGGAAGAGCATTCTGGTGAGAAACAGCAGGCTTCGGAGCTGGGACTGCAGGTGTGTGAGAGAGGACTTGTTGTAACAGAGCCAAATGTTTTGCCTGACCCATGCGGTGGTTCCTGTGCAGAAAGCGATGCAGCCATCCTGGTGGGGTGAGGGCCTGAAGGCAGCGCTAGATCTTGCTGTGACATTGATCTGTGCCTCCTAGTGGTAGGGTGGTCCTCAGGCATTGCTTTCCCAGCCCAGCAGCTTCCCTCTGTCAGAGCTGCTCACCAAGAAGCATGTGTTATGGTAGCACCTTGCGTGGTGGTGGCACCCTGCGTGGTGGTAGCACCTCCCATCAAGGTAGCACCTGGTGTGGTGGTTGCACCTTCCATCACGGTAGCACCTTCCATCGTGGTAGCAGCTTGTGTAGTGGTAGCACCTTCCATGGTGGTGGAACCTTCCATTGTGGTAGCACCTTCCATCGTGGTTTCACCTTGCATGGTGGTAGCACCTTCCATCACGGTAACACCTCCCATCACAGTAGCACCTTGTGTAGTGGATACACCTTCCATTGTGGTAGCACTTTGCATGGTGGTTGTGTCTTCTGTTGTGGTAGCACCTTATGTGGTGGTAGCACCTTCCATCGTGGCAGCAGCTTGTGTAGTGGCATCACCTTCCATCATAGTAGCAGCGTTTGTGGTGGTGGCATCACCTCCCCAAGCCCTGTGGGCAGAGGCAGAACATTAATGCAGGCACTGCCCTGGAGCAAGGTAAGTTTGGGAGGAAGACTCTTTCAGATACAAAAGTTGCTTTGAGTTTAGCTTCTCAGACGTGGGTTCTACCTGAAAAAGAATTTTGTCTCCCTGTAAATGGTTTCTCTACGTATGCCGACTGTGCTGGCCTTGAGGGGATAAGTTGAGCAAGGAGGGAAGAACGAGAGACAGAATAAAGAATGTGTGTAAATAATACACAAAATACTGAGTAACACGGAGGATGCCAACTTGATTTTCAGAGATTGCTGTAATATCTCTGTCTCAAGACATTTGGGGAAGGGGAAGACAAAGTGAGAAACACGCTTTGGGGTATTTTCTGCCGTCACCTTGTTAAAGGAATTGATTTATGATGTGCATTTGAACTAGATTGGGCTAGTTTTATTTCACGTTTGATGAAGTGTGGTATGTGAGGTATCAGGAGGGGATAAAACAAATAAGGAAGAGCTGTGATTTCTCTGTTTTATGTTCTAGGAAGAGAGAATTAGGTGAACTGGGATGCAAAGTAATTAAAATGGGTAGAAGAAGGGGTTTTCTTTAGAGTAATATCAAGCAGCCTGAGGACTGTCTGGTGTCTATCTGATAGCAACGTGGTTTCTGAAGTGTTCAGCAGACGCTCACGTGAGAAACTAGGGTATTGTGTATGCTGGGAAGCAGCTGAAAATGGATAGCACGCTCCACGCTTCCGAATATATTAATATTATTTATATAGATATATCTCTATATATCTAGATATGAATGTTTATACAGACTGTTGGAAGGGATCCAGAGGGGGCTACAAATTGGATTCGAGGGCTGGAGCACCTCTGCTATGAGGACAGACTGAAAGAGTTGGGGTTGTTCAGCTGGAGAAGAGGAGGTTGCGGGGGAACACACCTTGGAGCAGCTTCCAGTATGGAAAGGGGCTCCAGAAAAGCCGGGGAGGGAATTTTCGCAAGGGCATGGGCTGATAGGATGAAGGGGAATGGCTTTGAATTGGAAGGGGGGAGGTTTAGATTGGACATTAGGAAGAAATTCTTAACGCTGAGGGTGGGGAGGCCCTGGCCCAGGCTGCCCAGAGGAGGGGTGGCTGCCCCATCCCTGGAGGGGTTCAAGGCCAGGCTGGATGGGGCTTGGAGCCCCTGATCCAGTGGGAGGTGTCCCTGCCCATGGCAGGGGTGGAACTGGATGGGCTTTAAATTCCCTTCCAACCCAAACCATTCTGTGATTCTATGATTCTGTTTTGTGCTGTTGCCTAATTATCCATCCTAAGAGCTTAACTGGATCTGCTGAAGCGTGTGAATGGGAGCTATTAGGAAGACCCATGTAGGCTGCAACCCAGGGCAAAGCACTGAACCCCCAAGGATGATGAGCTGGCTCGTTGTCTGGCTGTTATGAGCAAGCTGCAGTTTAATACGCTGGGAACAGCCGTGTGAAATCAATCTAGCAGCAGGGATTGCATGCTTGCTTGAATTCATTCCTGCAAAAGGGGTAGGAGATGCCCAGCACCATTGCTTGCTCCTGCTGCAGTGACTTGGGGCTGGGAAGGACCCAGTCCTCCCAGCAAGGCTCTCATTGGAGGTGCTGCAGCCACAGATCTGATGCTCCAGTGGTGTTTTCTGGGTGAGTCTCCATGGAATTGGCTCTGTATTACGGATCTTAATCATCTGATGCTTCAGTGTAACGGATCATGGTGAGCAGATAAAAGCCGGTGCCGTCTTTCCATGCTCAAGGGAAGGAGCTATGTGGTTTGTACTTCTGAATTAAGCACCACGAAGGGACACATTTCAGAGGCCATGTGCTTTTCCCGACCAGAGGCAGGAAACGTACAACATCCATAACCAAAATTTATTTCGCCTCTCTCATCTCCTGTAGCATTATGGGATGTTTTTATCTCTAGTTTTTGCTGCTCTGAAGGGCAAGCTTTGCTGATGCTTTCTGGTGCATGTGGCAACAGTGTCGTGTCTGTTGCAACAGCCTTGAACCTGCAGCAACAAATTTTGTTCTAACATCTTATCTGCGTTTTATTGCTTTGGAGCGTAACGACAAAATATCTACAAGGCAACAAGACAAAAAAAAAAGTGCCAGGTGAGTTAAAAGCCCTGAGAGGTTTGCTTGTGCAGCCAGGCTCACGTTTTGAGCGTATATTAGGAAGAAACAAACACAGAGACCCTGTGTTCAGGTGTTTTTCCCTGTGAGGATAGAAGTAGAAATGTCATTAGTGGGACCTGAAGTCTCTTGACTGGGAAGGGCACAGGAACATAGTCAGAAAGTGCCCTGGGGGCTATAATCACACCTTGATCACTTCAAACAACCTGCAGCAGAGCAGGACAAGGAAAATGCACTTTTTCCTGGGTGCTTCCAGCACCGCCCAGGCAGTGGTGTGAAATGGTGATATAAATCCCAAGGGTTTTGGAGGTTGTAGTATGAAATTCTGGCATCAAACCAGAACGGGTCAGGAGTTGATCCCGTGCCCCGAATCTAGACTTGCACTGCTACAGCAGGCAGCAGCTTTGTCAAAATAAATGCAGAGTGTTACAAACGACAGCGTTCCTGCTGGATTTATGGTTTCGGTTGTGGGCAGCTCAGACTTAATGCTGGAAAGTCTATAAATGGGATTTGCTGTAGCCTTTCCTTTCCTTTCCTGCGAGCCTGACGAGCAGTCAGTTCTCCTGGCAGGTTTGTGCGCATGGCTCCGGCCGAGCCCATGCCAGGGCCTCCCACCCCCACATTTCTTCCTAAAATCTCATCTAGATCTCCCCTCTTTCAGCTTAAAACTGTTCCCCCTCGTCCTTGCATGCATGGCTTTTGTGCCTGGCTCCAACCAAGCCCATCCCTGGTGGTACAAGGTGCCCCATCAAGTCACCATGCTGATGATAGCATCTCCTTTCAATATCCAGGTGGGAAAATAGCTCCAGCATCAGCAGGGATGTGCTGACAGGCTGGATGGCAACGCAGTGGTGGTGGACGCTCACTCTTGACCGTAGCTGGCCCCGCCATGTTCAGCCAGGGTGTTGTACGGACACAGTCCTCATCTCATTGTCACTAATAACCTCCTAGGTGGCACCATGTTCAAGAAATTCTGTGTGTTTACTGAAAAAAAACGACTGGTTGATGAGTAGAGTATAAAAGGAGGGCAGAAGGGTGACAGCATATTAATACTTTATAAGGTTAGAACAAGCCGTAATGATTATCTAGTGTGAACTCCTCTGTAAAACATGCCTGGGGACTTTTCTGTTTGAACTAAAGCTTTAGATTAAGAAAGAAAAAAATACCTCTTCAAATCAGAAGATTTCTCAATGGTTGTTTCAGTGGTTAATAACCTGCCCCGCTAAAAATGTGCTTTTAATTCAAACCGGAATTGGAATCTCGCAGGCAGCGGGTTGTGCGTACTTTCATCTGCCTGACCAGGGAGCCCTCTATTATCACATTTAAATTCCAGAAGTAATTAGAGGCTGTGAGCCGATCCTCTCTTAACGTTCCTTTCGTTAAGGAAAACAAATTGAGTTCCCGCCGTCTTTCATTATCAGACAAGCTCCTCCGTCGTCCCCACAGCGCTCCTCTGAAACTACTTCAATTTAATGATTTCCAACGTGGCTAGTGGACGTTGCCTTCCACCTACCACATCTGAGGGGTCCTGGCTGTGGAAAAAGCACTTCAGAGTAATTCCTGTTGAAAACAAAGAAGCAGAAAGCATCTCACTGCGAGTCGGTTTTTGTATCCTCTAGAAGATTTTGTTCTACGATGGGCTGGAGATGATGGCCTTGGCAAACGCATGGTGGCACGTGTGCCTATGGGTGTTCTAGTTGGAGACCCTTAAGGTGCACAGTGAGGGATGCTCACTGCACACAGTAAGGGAATGGGGGCTTCTGAGGTTCAACCCTTGCTCTGTGGCATGGGACCAACGCTGTTGCTCAGGGGTATCACATTGTGGGAATAACCTGGAGTCATTCACAGAAGGTCCTGAGAAATTTCCCATTTCCTTGGCTCTGAAACCTACATTGTGGCAAAAAAACCCACACAGAGAAATGGAAAAAATAAAATCTGAAAGTCAGCACAGCATCTCTGGATGAGGGATGAGGGTAGCTGGCACAGAAGGTCACAGAGGGCATAGAATCATGGAACCATTAAGGTTGAAAAGACCTCTAAGCTCATCCAGTCCAACCATCAGCCCAGCTTCACCGTGCCTAGTAGACCATGTTGTGAAGTGCCACATCTACATGTTTTTTGAACCCTTCCAGGGATGGAGACTCCCCCCTGCACTGGGCAGCCTCTGCCAGGGCTTCAACACTCTTATCAGCAAAGACATTTTTCCTAATATCCAGTCTAAACCTCCCCTGGTACATCTTGAGGTCATTTCCTGTCATCCTATCTCTCATTACTTGGGAGATGTGGTTCTGAGAGACATCATTTATAGAATCATAGAATCACAGAATCATTAAAGCTGAAAAAGACCCCTAAGCTCATCCAGTCCAACCATCAGCTCAACCCTGCTGTGACCACTAACTCATGTCGCAAAGTGCCGCAGCCACATACATACTTAAGGAACTGTAGGACTACATCTCAAAATGAGTGTGAATTAAACTGATGAATGCACAGTGTTGTGTGTCTGTCTGGAGGCTCCTCTGGCACACACGGCTCACCTGGGGACAGCTGGGCCACCTCTACCTGCCAAACCCATCATTGCCCACCACACAGCTGCAGAGTCAGCTCCTGCATCAAGCCCCGCCGTGCGCAGTGTTTTGGGGGTTGTTATAACTGGGAAAAGCTGAGGCTTTGCTTCAAGTCCCCTGCTTGACAGGCTGAGAGAGTTGGGCTTGTTCAGCCTGAAAGAGAGGAGGCTCCAAGGAGATCTTATAGCAGCCTTCCAGTACTGAAAAGGGCTACAAGAAAGCTGGGGAGGGGCTGTTCACAAAGGCTTGGAGTGATAGGACGAGGGGCAGTGGGTATAAACTGGAGAGGGGCAGAGTTAGACTAGACATAATGAAAAATTTCTTCATGATGAGGGTCTGGAGGCCCTGGCCCAGGTTGCCCAGAGCAGGGGTGGCTGCCGCATCCCTGGAGGGGTTCAAGGCCAGGTTGGATGGGGCTTGGAGCCCCTGATCCAGTGGGAGGTGTCCCTGCCCGTGGCAGGGGTGGGGTAGAACTGGATGATCTTTAAGGTTCCTTCCAACCCAAACTATTCTTTGATTCTGTGCTTGTGGGAATCACACGTTCTGAGTGTTGCATTTTTCCACTGGGGACAGATTGATGTATAAATTAGTCCAGGGGAAATATTCCTTTCTGATGGGATACTCTGCGTTGTGCGTGGAGGAAATGGAGCATCAGCCAGCCCTGGGCTCGTGCCTGGTTGTCATAGAGATCCTGTATTCGCAGCTCTCTCTCTCTCGGAGCCAACGGGAAATGATGCTCACCATGTATCGCAACGGTGCATCGCGTTATGGAGGAGGAAAGCTGGAAGCAGGGAACTTGCTTGCCATTTAAAATGCAGATGCTGCTGTTAAGCCTACAAAGTAAGGAAAGCAAGGCATTAAAATGAAAATGCAGTCTCTTAGATTGGCTTCGATATGACAATAGGAGCTGAGTTTTGGTTGTGGATCCTTTAGAACAGCTCCGGAGGACACTGGGTCAGTGTGGATTTGGGCCAAATAGGGGTTGGGTCTTTATGTTTGTGCAGGGAAAGTAAGGAGAACGTTTGAGAGGGTAAATTTTACAGCCTGCAGACCTCGGCGGGGATTTCCCCTGGAATTTGGGGTGTCACAGGGCTGCCCCATCCCTTGAGGGGTTCAAGGCCAGGTTGGATGGGGCTTGGAGCCCCTGATCCCGTGGGAGGTGTCCCCGCCCACGGCAGGGGTGGGACTGGATGGGCTTTGAGATCCCTTCCAACCCAAAGCACTCTATGATTTTGCAGGATCCATGCAACCCAACACTTCCAGTTAAACAAGCGCTTCTGCCTCCTTATAAACAGAGTGGAAACACCTTGGAGAAGGAATATGGGCCTGAGGGAAGCCACCACTGCTCAGTGAGGAGCAGCCACAGGGCTGCGTTAGAGCAAACCAGAGGGAAGTCAGGCCCACTGTGCAGCATCTAAAAATAAAGAGAAAAATGAAAATAAATTATACACCTAGAAATGCAAAGATATCAGGAGAAAATTTGGCATTGAAAAAGAGAAAGCAGAAAACGTGTTAAAAAAACAAGGGTTTGTATTTCCAGTAGTACAAACCCCACATTTATTCACATTCCAGTGTAAATAATACAGCTATTTATCAAGTGATTTATGGAAGCCTCTGACTCTCACCAAGCAGAGCACCTGCAGTAAGGAGGTTTGGTTGCTTGAGCTTGAAGTGAAAGCAGCGCTTCAAAATCCGTGATAGATAATAACATCATAGTGAACTGCTTAAAGGTCCTTGTAGACCGAAACGCGTAAGATTATTTATATAGTACATATTGGTACAGCGTGTTATAGCAGAGTTTATAATAATTTATTAGGGGAGAAAAAAGCGGTCTCTGTTAATAATTGATTCGTTATAAATAATGTATTAGGAAATGCTGCTTTGATTTAAAGCTCATGCTGTTAATGTACGCTAAATTCTGATGTAAGTGACAGCAGTAAATGCAGGGATACCTTGCACGTTGGCATTCTGCACCACATTCGTGCTCATGGGCAGGTGGAAACCTCACTGAATATAATGGGGTTTATGGGCTTGCCAAGGGAAATGTGTGTTACGAAGCAGAAACTAGTGGTGCCAATGAGAGCTGCAGTAAAATAAAATGTTCCTGGTTCACATCGCTAAGAAAAGATGCGTTTTGCAGCAGAAAAGGTTCACCAGAATCACTCACATACAAATCATCATAGAATCATTGAATAGGTTGGGTTGGAAGGGACCTCAAAGCCCATCCAGTCCCACCCCCTGCATGGGGGTTCTTTCTGTACTGGAAGCTGCTCCTAAGTAACCCCCGCAGCCTTCTCTTCTCCAGGCTGAACAACCCCAACTCTCTCAGCCTGGCCTCGTACAGGAGGAATTGCCCTGCTTGTGTGTTTACAGACATAGAAAGATTTTTCACAGCTGGAACTCCAGCACCTCTTACCTCTCCCTTTCACTAGCATTTACGTTCCATATTTATATTATCGGGATAAAGCAGAAATGAATGAGAGAATGTGAGAAAGTGTGTTACACTTTTCCAGGCGCTTCCTGAAAGCAGCTTTCTCATAAAAACTGGTACTTTAAACATTACGAATCTCTGGGTATGTCGGTAAATATTGACAGAACTTTGTCAGCAGAGATTATGAGTCAGCTCTGGCCTCGAATTTACACAGCAACTTCTCATTCATTTATTAAAATATAATCCCCGCTAGTCTATAAAGCACAGGCTCAGCGCAAGCTGCAAGAGCAGATGGAGTAATTTAATGCCTTTAAACTGTTGGGCTCGTGACAGGTAGGATGCTTTGTCAGAGCTGCAACCTCCATCTGCTGCTCACATACCTTAGCAGCAAGGTGATACTGAGGCAGAGGCAGTGGTGCAGGCATGGAATTAGGGGGTGAGGAGCATTTCTAGGGCCTGAGTGTGGAAAAAGAGCAAAGGCTGCGGCTCGTGGCCCACAGGAATTAAGAGAAAAATGTGTCATAATTAGTAATAAAAGGGCTATAAGTGCGAGGTCCTGCACGTGGGTCAGGGAATCCCAAGCACAAACACAGGCTGGGTGGAGAATGGGTTGAGAGCAGCCCTGAGGAGCAGGACTTGGGGTGGTGGACGATGAGAAGCTCAACATGAGCTGGAAACATGCACTCACAGCCCAGAAACCACCCGTGTCCTGGGCTGCATCCAGAGCAGAGGGACCAGCAGGGAGGAAGGGGATCCTGCCCCTCTGCTCCGCTCTGGGAGACCCACCTGGAGCCCTGGGTCCAGTGCTGGAGTCCTCAGCACAGGGAGGACATGGAGCTGTGGGAGAGAGCCCAGAGGAGGCCACGAGATGATCTGAGGGCTGGAGAATGTCCTGTATGAGGACAGGCTGAGAGATTTGGGATTCAGCCTGGAGAGAGAAGGCTGTGAGAGATACTTCCATGATTCTATGATTCTGTTCTGTGGCTGAGGACTCTTCTGTGTCCAGGTGTCAGAGATTTAAATGTACTCTGGTGTTAAAACAGAAAACTCTTCCCTGTTTTTTCCTCATTTCGCTAAGAGGGTGGTTGGATCGAATAGTTCCATGCTGGTGGCTGTAATGCATTAGCTTAAGAAAGTGTGAGACTGAATTTTTATGAGACGTCATATTCTCCCTGTGTTCGTCAGAGATTGTCAGTACCTAAAACTGTATTTTTAAACCATTTGACTAAACCCCCTGCCTTTCCCTGCCTTCCGTCTCCTGTGGTATTATAATATAACTTTTCTTCCCAGCCTCCCAGAGCTGACAAGACTTTAATTTCTAATTTAAAAACCAAGAGATAACGTTTATTCTTAGAAAATGTGCTTGGCTCTAAGTCTGTAAGATTTCATACAGAATGAGAAAGCAAAAGGGGTAAAAGCGATTGTGTTCATTTCTGGCACCTTTTCCTGTGAAACATGTGAAAACTTCTTACATTTGTTCAGCCGATCAATTTGCCATCTCCACACTCCTCCAATTTGCAAATGCTGGTTTGAAGTGGAGGGTGTGTTGGTGATATCAATAACTGGTGCTATTTAAACACCTTTGTCGTAGACACGGACAGGGGGATTGAGGGCACCCTCAGCAAGTTTGCTTCCAGTGGGAGGTGTCCCTGCTCATGGCAGGGGGTGGGACTGGATGGGCTTTGAGGTCCCTTCCAACTCAAACCATTCTTTGATTCTGTATTTCTTTCTTTCTTTCTTTCGTTCTTTCTTTCTATCTATC
Source organism: Phaenicophaeus curvirostris (assembly GCF_032191515.1). Taxonomy (NCBI): domain Eukaryota; kingdom Metazoa; phylum Chordata; class Aves; order Cuculiformes; family Cuculidae; genus Phaenicophaeus; species Phaenicophaeus curvirostris. The sequence continues at coordinate 40,288,597 of NC_091398.1, read as the reverse complement.
TATCTATCTATCTATCTATCTATCTATCTATCTATCTATCTATCTATCTATCTATCTATCTATTCCTACTAATACTGTTTTCTTATCAGGAAGAAAAGACACATTTGCATAGCCGGGTTTGTCCACCTTCTCTGACTTCATTTAAGCTCCTTTGAACGTTGGGGCCATGCCCTGTGCTGGTGGGCTCCGGGGATGATGCTGTGACCCAGGGACTGCTGCCCCAAACCAGGTTCCAGGAGGAGTTTTGCAGCTGGGAGGTGTGGGGAGCGGAGCAGCTCATTTATTGGATAGGAGGAACACCAGGACTTCTTCCTGCTACATGCCAAGCTACCTTGGGTTGCAGTTATTGTTTGTGCTGACATTTTTGGATGCGATATTCAGCACTATTAGAAAAATCCTCCCTCACCAATGTGTTCCCCAAAGGAAAATAAGCTTGTAGGCTCCAGGAGGGTTTCTGCAGCAATTGCCACCTTGTCTCCATCAAAGACTCAGAGGTTTTCTCCCATGCACGGCGCTTGCCTTCCACACGGGGAAGCCCCAGCCAGACCCCACAGCGCTTGGCCATCCCTCCCCATCGTGAAATTTCAGAGCCAGCAGTTCCAAACAACACGCAGCTCCTTTTGAGGTCTTCCCCATGGACCAAAATAGCTCCAAGAAACCAATAAGGGAAATCTGATCTTAAAGCCTAGGACCTGACGATGTAATTTCCATTGGAAATCAGCTCTCCGGGCAGCTGGCTGGCAAAGCCGCATCCCTGGAGACGTGCTGGGCTGTTTGTTCCTGTAATGTTCTTGCTATTGATTTAAGGAGAAACAAGAGTTGGTTAATTATCGGAGGCTGTGTTTAGCTTTATTTTGTCTCTGCTAATGGCTGGGGCTGTTGTGACTGCACACTTTAATGGCTTTCAGATGCCAGAGGTCTTATAAAAGTCTGTGCCCCATAGAGAGACCACCAGCAGAAACCAAACTTGTTGCTTTGAGGTTGCAAATACCAAAGAAAACGATGCTGCCTCCCTCACCCCAAGCCCCCAACGTGCATATTTTTTGTGAAGAACTGCAAAGTTGATCTTATATCCAATGAGCTTTTTTCCTGACGTAGTTACAAACTGCTGAAGAGCTGAACTTGTCCCGGCGCAGGTACCGCTATAAATAATTAGATGTATAATATTTCCACAGCTGTGCCTTGCCAGATGGCTCTGCTTTTTTAAGATTAGAGTAACTTCCTTCCTTTGCAGGGAGAAAAGCCAACTCTGTCAAGTCCTATAAACTCATCCTTTCAGGAGCAGACATGTCCCGAAGACCTGGCTTTGAACCTGGAGAAGAAACTTCCCAGGGATGGGGCAGCCGCTGAGTGAGCCTTGAGAGGGGTCAAACAAGTGCGTGGGAAGGTCCCCGGTCCGTTTGAATCATAGAATCATAGATTGCTTTGGGTTGGAAGAGACCTTTACAGGTCATCTGGGCCAACCACCCTGCAGTGAGCAGGGACATCTTTAACTGGATGAGGCTCAGAGCCTCACTGAAGCTGACCTGGAATATTTCCAGGGATGGGAAGCATTCGAGGTTTTCAGGCGATTTCAGTTTTCAGAACTACCCTGCAGATCAGGACCTGTCCTGTTATTAGGGTTTTAAGAGAAAAATAACATGAAAAACATAAGCATGGTAGTAGTGGCAATAATCCCTACGGGGCACAGTCTTCGTGTTAGGTGGGTGCGTGCTTTGAGGGGAGGTTTCCTACGTGCACTGGCCTGGCTTGTTTATGGTTCCCATTTATGGCTGCTAAGTAAATAAAAATTTTACATCTCCAAACTGATCTGCTCTGTTCTGAGCTGCTCTGAGCAGATTTAACCTTTCAGAGCTGGAGCAGCTCCTGCAGTGCCAGTGCACAAATGACATCTCCTGGAGCCTGGGTGAGACTCTGCAGGCTGCCTGCCTAAAGCAAGCTCTGGGAAGCCATCCTGGACCCCATGAACTGCTCAAACCTGAGTCAGGGTGTAAGTGGGGTGGCAGAGCTGTCCCTACACCGAAGTCTTCAGCTCCCTGGGGGAAGCATTGGGTTCTCAGCACTACAGCCCATCGCGTTAAAGCTTTGTCTAAATAAGCCTCCAAGCAAGAGTCAACCAGCAGCTCTGGAGGCAGCAGGTGCCCACCCTGGCCATGGCCAGATGCTGTGTGCCACGCCAGCCCTAGGCACACCAGACAGATGCTCAGCCTCTCCTAACAAATTGCCCTCCAGCTCCTCCTGCTGAAAAAGCCTGGCAAGTAAATGCCAATTTTTTAAATGACAGTTATCTCTGCTGTGGACCTAGTGGCACAGCAAAATTACTGTCATCTTGGCTTTTTCAACCCTGGCTCATACCTGTAATAACTGTTAGCTCCCCAGCAAAAGAGCCTGTTCCTCTTTTACAGCTTTGGATACACCTTTTCCTATGTTACATCCCTGGAAATTGCAAGAGAGTTCAAAACACAGGCTGGTTTTTACATGCTGTTTCACATTCCCGAGCTGTGTCTGGTGTGAGCGGATGATCAAGAGCGTGTTGTCAAAGCTGACATCGAGCAGATGAAGGGGGAAGTGCAGCGCAGGTCTTTGCCATGTGCTATAATTGTGGAATGCTTTCTGTGCAGCTTTTCACATTACTGTTTCTCCTCCTGCTGCCAGAGCATTGGTACCTACTGGAGAGATGCAGTGGGGACACCTCTGCGGAGGCTGGGGCACCCCTGGGACTGATCCAGGGTACTGGGAGCTCCTCCTGGGGTCACAGCCAGGAAAGGGGGTGCACAGCCCCCAGGTCTGGGGTCCCTTAGGGAAGAAACCTCCATCCAGTGTGCACGGCACCGTTGCACAAGGAGTCAGACAAAAACCAAACACCTTGCTTGGTGCCGGTTGATGAGAAGCTTGATATGAACCAGCAATGAGCGCTTGCAGCCTGGAAGGTCAACTGTGTCCTGGGCTGCATCAAAAGCGGCGTGGCCAGCAGGGCGAGGAAGGAGATTCTGTCCTTCTGCTCTGCTCTCATGAGACCCCACCTGGAGCCCCTTGCCCCGTTCTGGCCTTGAACCCCTCTAGGGATGGGGCAGCCTGGGCCAGGGCCTCCCCACCCTCACAGCAAAAAATTTCTGCCTAAGCTCTCATCTCAATCTCCCCTCTTGCAGCTCAAAACTGTTCCCGTCATCCTCTCCCTGCCCTCCCTGATCCAGAGCCCCTCCCCAGCTTTCCTGGAGCCCCTTTCAGCACTGGAAGCTGCTCTGAGGTCTCCCTGCAGCCCTCTCTCCTCCAGGCTGAACAAACCCAGCTCTCTCAGCCTGTCCTCATGTGGGACGTGCTCCAGACCTCGGATCATCATTGTGGCTCTTAGCAGCACTTTGGTTTCAATTACGTGATCTGGAAAGCTGTGACCATTGCTTCGTTTTCAAGGCATTCCTTTCCAAACCCAACCATTCCCACCGCTGCTGCTGATTTGGGTGTAATCCCTGGGTAACCTGCTTCCCGCTGCCGAAACGGAGCAGCCGCACGCAGCTGCAGGCCCAGGTGTGTTGTTTTCTTGGTTTGCTTTGGGGCCATTCAGCAGTGAGGGTCTTTTTGTCAATCCTGTGGACTATTTGCTAGAGTTTCTGCCTCAATTTATCATTCATCCCATACTGAAGATACTGAAAATCACCAGAAAAGCGCTGGGAGTCTTTTGTTTTGTAGCCGTGCAAGAGCAAATGGGGTTTGTGCCTTGCGATGGTGCCGTCTTGTTTGCGGGTCAAAAGATGAGAGCCCTTCTCTGCTGACCCAAACCCAACCCAGCTGGCAACGTACAATGTGCACAGATGTGATAAATAATTTGTTCTTTCCTCTTTAGGAAATCTCCCAAGATGCACCTTTGAACAGCTCTTTGCAATTGCAGGAGGACACTGTGGAATAAGACAAAAACAGTAGTTTTAAAATAAACCCTGACAATTTATATCTCTTTTATGCTCAGTTCTGCATTTCCCTCTTGTTTTGGACCAAATATCTGCTGGAAAAGTTTCAGCTGAAAGAGGGGAAATTGAGATGAGATATCAGGAAGAAATGTTTTTCTGTGAGGGTGGGGAGGCTCTGACCCAGGCTGCCCAGAGCAGGGGTGGCTGCCCCATCGCTGGAGGGGTTCAAGGCCAGGTTGGATGGGGCTTGGAGCCCCTGATCCAGCGGGAGGTGTCCCTGCCCATGGCAGGGTTGGCACTGGATGGGCTTTGAGGTCCCTTCCAACCCAAACCATTCTATGATTCTTTGACTAACTAGGTTGTAGGAGGAGGGGAAAGCCCTGTCCACTAATTGGTTTTAGTCCTTCAGATGTTATTTTGGGATTTCAGGTGAAGCCAAAGCCATGTGGATTTTACTGGGTATCTTGGCACCCCCAGGCCTGCAGCCATTCCCTGTTGCTCGGGAAGGGAAAGATGCCATGTGGGCTCAAACAAGCATCTTCTGGCTCCCCCAGCAAGTGGGTTTCCATGCTCCCCCGTGGCAGGCGGCAATCGATGGCACACCAGGGCGAGGAGCGGTGAGCACTGGAAATGAGCGCTTTATTATTCCAGGACCTTAAGAGGTCAGCGCGGGGAAGAGGCTGGAGCCGGTTCCCTGGCAATCACTCGTCTCCATCCTCTCTCTCATTAGATTTTCTCGGTGCGGATCGTTAAGCAGGAGGGGAGAAAAGGGCAAAACGGGGCTCAGCTGGAGTCAATGGCTGCGCTGCTGATGGCAGACACGGCTTTGGCTTGTTCTGCTTTTCTGTCACCCACACCACGCTGGTTCTGCCCTAAAACATCACCGTGAGGTGGTTGGTGTGTACCCAGCCCCGACATGCACTGCACACAGCAAACCAGAGATACCAGTAACGCCGATGCTATGGCATGTGTGACAAGGTGTTTTCTCACTTTAATTAGTAGAAATCGAAAATAAGCACCTGGAAGGACATTGGTTCAATGTCCTGCAAAGTATGCACTGCAGCAGCTGCCCGTATTTCAGACCCGGGCATCGCTGGGGCCAGGAGAAATGATTCCCAGACCTTGACATTTGTTTTGACACATCGTCTCCTCGCGTGTCTGAGCGGCACAGTGGCGTCTTTCGCTCTTTACAGGGCGCACCTGGGTCTGCAGGGCTGAGATTGCTGTGAGGTCACTACACAAGTATGCAAACTGCCGGCTTGCAAATGAATAGCACATGGGCTCAATCCCAAAGCTCTTGGGCACGAGTTCAAAAAATAGAGATATAAAACTCGGGTGATTTACTGGACCCTTCCTAGACTGAAATGATTAATTGTCTGATTTACTGGTTCTATTTTTCTAATGCTGAAACTGATACGAAAAAAATTAAAGGGAGTGTAGCGGAAATGGTTATCTCAAATGCCTTCATCATATTGCTAAGTAGAAAAAACCTGATATTGTGATGGATATGTTTTAAATATTAATCTTCGGATTCATTTCTGCATGGTGGTGAACAGAAATGTGAGCAGTGCCCGTCTGATGTAGACAAGCTCAGTGCTAAATGTGGGAGGGATGCGATTCACCCACATGAGCCAGTCAACTCATGTTAAAATTCTCTCTCTAAGCAGCCAGAAAAGGTTTTAGGCCATGGTGAGAAAACAGCTCTAAACCCACAGCGGAGTGACAGCGTCTGGCACAGCATTATTGACCGGTAGAGTCGGGAAAGTCATCCCGGGCATTTCAATGACAGATGAAAGAATGAAGGTAAAGGATGCACCTTTGGGGTATTTATTCGGGTGATAAAAACAGCTTTGGTTGTGCTGGGGGGAGGTGGGTGCTACCTTGGTCATGCTGGTGGGAGATAGGTGCTGTTCAGGGCTCCTGAGGTGCAAATTCCTGAAAGGTCTTCCTTAAAGCACTAGCACATTTCTATCTCTGCTCAGCACCTTAAGTCATGGCGATGAAGTCTCATGATGTTGTTTTACAACAAAAACAACAAAAAAAGTATTTTGGGATGCAGCGTGGGGCAGAGCACAAAGCGTGGGAAGCAGCAGCTTGGGGCTGCCCTGTCCTGCAGCCCCGACTCCCCTCGGAGCTTGGCTGAGCTGTTTTCACGTTCAGAACACAGTGATTACTGTCACCTGTAATATATCTATTGCAATAAACAGGATATTAAAAATAAATGCTTGCACAGCCAGGCCAGGTTGATATTCTACTTAATCCAACAGAAAAAAAGAAGTATTGATTTCTGAGGGTAAGCAAGCAGAGCAAAACCTAAGTTACTAAAAATGAGCTGTAGTGAGGATTTTGTCCTGTGCCTTCCCCTGAGATTAGTCCCTTAAGCTTAGGATGACAGGAGTTTCAGGGTCACTGTGTACCCCCTCAGTATTCAAGGGGAAACCACTGCCAAAAGGGACACTTAAAGATTTTAGAGGTAAATCACTGGCACTGGAGCGTTAAGGCTCTTGGTTTTTTTCAGTAATGGAGCCCTCAGCACAGGAAGGACATGGAGCTGTTGGAGCAGGTTCAGAGGAAGCCACAGAGACAATCTGAGGACTAGAGCACCTCCTGTATGAGGACAGGCTGAGAGGGTTGGGATTGTACAGCCCGGAGAGGAGAAGGCTCCAAGGAGATATTAGAGCAGCTAAAGGGGCTTCTGAGGGGCTAGTGTGAGGTGTCCCTGCCCATGGCAGGGGTGGAACTGGATGGGATTTGAGATCCCTTCCAACCCAAACCATTCCATGATTCTACAATTTTGTTTGTGCTACAGTTTGGCTTGGACAGGGGATACATCTGTACCCTGGAGCTGTGAAAACCTTCCTTTTGGGCCCAGGAGATGAGAATCTCCATCGCAAGTTAAAAAGTGTTTGTGAAAGCAATGTCTTTAAAGTTGTCTTTGGATTTCTCACTCATTTCCTTGGGTGAATATAAATTAACGACAGAACATCTACCAAATGATGCCAAAGACCAGTCAGCCCACTTCGGGAGCAGCTGGGTTTGTTGGGATGTCCATCTGAAGTTGCATTTGGGTGTAGGAGATGCACAGGACCCTGCAGTGGAAAGGAGCCCCAAGTCATCTAGTTTGTTTTGTTCTTCGTACAGCTTTTTACCCCCTGATACCAGTGGCCCAATCCTGGCTCTGCAGCCAGGCATGGAAAGCTCTACTGGAAACACTGGAAAGAGTTAATCTTCTAAATCTGGAGCGTTATCTGTCATGTGCGACTACTCTGTAATTACGACTTTTTCTGCTTCTTCGAAAAAGGTTATTACAAGAGACATTTAATCTAAAAGGCCAATTATATTAAAACAGTAGCTTCCATACTTAGATCCCCCTCCTTACACCCGCTATTGTGTTTGGTATAAATTTAGCAAATTATATGGCAGGTTTGCTTAGTGGAAGCTCAGAAATATGATTACTACTTGCATCGATGGAAGCATGAACGGTCCTGAGAAACACATCTGTG